>NC_139318.1:39248706-40683706 GCF_056507025.1 Lutjanus erythropterus | reverse complement strand
ATATATATTTTTTTAAACTTACAAATTAATCAATAGAAAGAATCTGCAGATCAATCGATACTGAGTAGTTGCAGCCACACATTTTACAGTCGGTGGACAAACTAAATGTCTAATTTCTGGACGGACATTTCAACTGACGCGTCTGTGAAAGGATAAAAATAGGTCAGCCTCAAACATGAACACAGACATTTTACAGGTGAGCAACAAACTCCATTATCCTCATTTTTCTCTGCAGCCTGCCGGCAGAGAGAAGCAGGGGGATGATGGATCATGGATCAATGGATGTGACCGGTGAGATGACGCAGAGCCGAGGCCTACCTGAACCTCACACTGAATGTTTCAGGCCTGTTAAACTGTCATCGTCTCCCTCCTCCTCTCACTGCACAGATGAGTGGGTGATGTGTTCAGGGGAATCTGTTAATCTGAGTGTGTGTGTGTTTGTGTGTGTGTGTGTGTGTGTGTGTGTGTGTAGTGGGATGGGAGGATGAAACAGTGGAGGAGTGGATGAGCGGACAGATCGGTTATAAAGTTATTTTGTTTCTGGATAAAATGAGATGATGGAAACAAAAAGAAGAATTTCATCTTTCATCAATCCATCCATCAGAAGTCACACAGTTTAATTTCCTCAGTGTGTTTCACCTCACAGTGCAAATACATGTGTGTGTTAGCATCTGTGTGTGTTAGTGTCTGTGCATGTGTGTGTGTGTATGTATGTGATGCTGCTGCAAGTGTTCGGGGGAGTGTATTTGAGATTCATTTGGAAAACAAGTCAAACATTTTGGGATGTTTCATTCCATACTAAAACATGCAGAACACAGAACATTGAACACATATACTGAACAGTTAGTTTTATCCAAATGCAGTTTCTCTTATTTTTTTTTTTATCTCTTTTCGCACAGAGTGGCTTTAGGCTACACAGAACACGACGGAACCAATCGCACCAGGTTGGACATATTGCTTTAAACCACCAAATTTTGTATATATGTCAGGCATGCCACATAGATGATATTATGTTTATACAAAAATAACACCAACGCCTATTACTGTGTATCATAGTAATTACAGAAAACAAATCTTTTTCAGTCTTTTTTGCAATGAAGTTCAACTGAGAAACCATATATATATATATCTATGTATTTATATCTAATATGCATACACATATATACATGTTAGATATAAATATATAGAGATAATATATAAATATAGATACATATGTTGAGTGGTTATGACTTTTCCAACTGTGATATTCCAGTTCGTTTGAACCATTTTTTTGTTTGTGGATTTTGACGTGGATGTGAAGGTTCTCCAAAGAATTCCTTAATATCCGACACCAGGAAGCTGTTCTGAGAAAGGCAGTGCTCTGAAGAGGAAGCAACGCAGTCAAAATGCGACAATGACTGGAGAAGAAGCGAGTTCCTTTTCCATACAGAAGTCCTACTGGAAAACTGCGGCAAACTGAGACCTCTCCTTCAGAGAAACTAAAACCAGGTGAAGGTTTTCAGTCCGCTGCCGAGTCTCGTCTGTTTTTTTTGTGTTTTTTTTTCAATTTGTGACGCGGCTGAAAACCAGAAGCACACAACAGGTCTGGAGCGTGTCTGATGGCGGGGGGGGGGGGCTGTACTGTGCACCTGGTGTGAGGGCAACCAGTCCAACCAGTCCAACAGACGACCACCACAGCCACGCCGAGGCCGCGGCAAGGGCAGAGGGGCAATCTTATCCATGCGTGGGGGAAGGAGGGAGGGTGGGAGGTGGGGGAGGGGGTCATGTGACAGCAAACAAACTTGTGCAGAGGAAGAAAAGAAACGAGAAAAACGACTTTGGCAGAACATTCTTAAAGCTTTGCTGGGTGATGATTGGCTGATTGCCCCCTCTGCCTGTCAGCGACACGGACAGCAGGTACACTTCATTCACTTATATGACAATATTTACATTGTACTGACTGCAGGAGCACAGCTGTTCTGTCAGATTCAGCAGTCGAACTAAACAAAGAGGAAACTCGTCATCGTTCGGAAGGTGCGTCTCATTTAACGGACGCCTGGCAGGAAGAGGAAGTGATGTCACGAGCGCTTTAACAGTCCCGCTCTCTTCCCGGGGAAATGTTTCTGAAGTTGGCAGTTGTATAAAATGGCGATGACATCTACAGCTGCAGCCGTGTCCCTTCACAGGCTCCGCCCCCTTCAATGTCCGAGTTCCATCAACAAATTAAAAAAAAACACATTAGGAATGAAGCTAAGAAATGTGGCGTCCTTTCCTTCTTTGGCCTGGATTTAGACGACACAATGTGTGGTTACCCGAGCCCGAGTCACGATGAGAAAACCCCCTCATCCCCCAGTATGTAAACATTTACGATTTAAATGAACAAAAACTCTTCTGTACAGAGTTGTTATGAGTTGTGCAAACGCAACAAAAATTTCAAACATTTCCTCTCTGATTTCGTCACCGCAACCCCAAAACTAAAAATATTACAGCTGCTGGTCAGAGTAATTTATCGCATCTGTAAATACTGAAATTAACAGAGAAACTCAGAAGGTTCGTTTCCACCAAATCAGTTCTGGTTCTTGAACCAGTTCTGGTCAAAGTTCCAGGAACCTTTGTGAGATCTAATGAACCAGCTCGACTTTAATGGACCCACTGTAATCCAGGTTGCGTCATCATCAGAGGGTGTCGCACAATGCACAACCTACAGAACATGATGTGCTCACTTAGGTTCTAGGTTATTGTTTGGTTCAAACTGGGAACTTTTCAGGGTCCAAACAAATTGTTTTTTTTGTTTTTTTGGGTCGAAATACTCCAAACGGTTAAGGAAAAAAAAGAGGTTCCTTTTTAAGCCCCATGTTAGATAGGCGTATGGATATGGACGGAGCCTTCGGTACATAATGTGCGTAAATTTCGTCCATATTTGTGCAAAAGATCACAGATATGGACAAAATGGAAAAGTACTTCTGGTCGTCGCAGGGGCATTGAAGAAGTGTAGCCAATAGTTCAAGCCAGACTTTTAAAAACCTGAAAGTTTTGGAAATGACACTGTCGTCAGTAAGTCAGCGAAAATAATTCTCCATAATTCACATACCGCGATGTATTTAACGGCCACACAGACCGCCACCGTCTACAACGCTGCCTCCTCTTTTGCCTTTTTCTCAAGAGGTACCTTGTTACAACTTCCTCCAGCTTTGCCATGTTTGTTGTTTTGACATCTTGTGGATGTATTGCTCATCATCCATGACAGCGTAAAGGACGCGTGGTGGTAGCCAGCGGGAAGTGACGGTAACATCGTTTGAAACGTACAAATCTATTTTCCTACATAACGGGAGCATAAATGAGCCTTAGGCCGGAGATTTACTTGCTATTTGCCCACACGTTTGTGTAGCGTTGATATTCTGATGATGTGCACAACCACTGCTCCAAATGGACGCAGGCTACATGAGGCATCCATGGTTCGTATAGATACATAGGAGTGCGTATATGAACGTGTAGTTAAAAGGAAGTTTATATCTTACATCTTATATATCCTAAAATGTGCAAACTGGGAACAGAGCCGGTTCCATGTTTGTGGAAAAGGCCTTAAAGAGAGTTTTTTGGCAGTTTTATGTTGGCAAAGGTCTTCAAAGCTCCAATTTCTAGCACACGAACCGACCTTGGTTCAGATTATATTCAGTTTAATTGTGCTGTGCAGGGTTCTGTTCTATTGCCCCGGGTCTCCAATTATCCTGGGATCAATTCAGACTTGGTCAGAGCCTGAAGACATCGTGCACGTTGGGTTCAGGTCGGCTCAATTTCGTGTGTCCGCTTCAAAGACCTTCAGGCTGGGAGGAGGGGGGCTCAGAGCAACTCATTGGTTTGTTTTATGATTCGGGCCGGCTCTGCTTTGGTCCTCGAGTTACTTTCTCAGTTTTGGTCCGTCTGACAGGATCGGAGCTTGTCTCGGCCCTTCAAAGGAGGCGGAGCCTGAGGCGGGACGCAGCTTTTCATCCTCTATAAAGTCGTCAGCTCCGACACCAGTCAGTTGGAAAACAGCATCAATCCACTCATTCAAAGAAATCAGTCGTAGTAGCTTCAAAGTACAGAAACAAACAAACCCAGAGGTTGGATAAATAATTAAACACTCCCATTTAATGTTTGATACAGTTAGCTGTATTCACGTTGCATTTGCTGAACTCTGGATAACTGCGAAATCACATAGCGTGTAGTGTATCACAACATCTTAGATAAAGTGAATATACTCATGTAAAAGGGGGCTGATGAGACTGGATTGTTGAGATACCAATTGAACGGCCAACAGGAAGTAAACAAGTCACTGCAGGTTTCTGAGCCCTAACATCAGGTGACCAAGACGACACACGTGGCATAAATATTTAGAGAGCTGTAAAAAGACAGAGTCCACGTTAGATTCATCTCATTCATGTACTGTACTGTCACCAAACTCTTCAGCCTATACATATATATTCATATATCTCCAAAATATTAAAAAGTACTTAATATAAAAATACAGAAGAATTGTAAAAAATGAGCAAAACATTGAATTTTATATGAAAACCATGCAAGAAAGATTCCCCATTTAGTTAAATAGTAACTCTAAGATTCAGGAAAGCAAGGGAATGAAAGGGAAGTGGTCGGATGAGAGAAGCGCAGGCGAACTGCCACCCACTTGCTTTTCATGTAAACATTGTAGAGGTCCTTTAAACTTGGTTCGGCAGTGACGACTGAAGATTTTCTCCTTGCTTTTTGGTCATGTTTGGAGTAAAGGGCCAGGGGAGGAGAGGGCTGGGGGAGGGGGGGGGGGGGGGGGTTCAGGGGGTGGCGGGGTGGGCGGGGTGAGAAAGTCCAAAGGAAACCTCGATAACAATGAGATAAAAAACAATACAGACAACCTATAAAATATGGCTCTGAGTTACATAGAAAAAGCTCATCAGAGGGGAGAGGAAGAACCTAGTCATGACAAAAAAGTTGGAAATATGGCAGTAGTAGCACATTACTTCAATAACGTGTCCTAGTTCAAAGATAGCTTGATGGCTGCTAGTCAGACTAAGAGGGGATTAGACGCATCGCTGCTTCTGATTGGAAGATGATTCCTTCTTCTTTTAAGACAGTAATCTGCGGACAACGGCAGGCAGGCAGGAAGTACTGAACGGCAGCAGGGACACACAGTGGATTTAACTCTACAGGCTGACTGGTGACATCGTCAGTCTCCTGTAAACCTCAGCGTGGCCGCCACGCTGACGTCTGTCAATCGAACACGGCGGAGCGGAGAGGGGGATGATGATGATCAAGTGCCTTCTCTGCTGCACGCTGCATGATGTCACTGACAGCTGATTTAGTTTCTGTTCATTAAATCTGACAAACGAGCGAACAGAAACATCAGAACTGGTACTAAGATTAGTCTTAAAACACAGACAGACGGTCCAGACCCTGTTTAGAAATCCATTAAACTCCTGTCTGGTGAACTGAACCCAAAACAGACTCATCAATACCGTTGTCATTCACCTTTCAACGTCTGTTCAGAATGCAGACAAAGTAAATTTTGGAGGCGGTGGGGTTAAAAATGAGACACGTGGGCATGAAGAAGATGCAAACTCGCTCTGGGTGTGCAAACTGAGATAAAGACTAGATAAGTTGGATAAGAATTCGAGAAAGTTGTCATTTGAATCTGTGAAGGACAATAAACACATTTTTAGTTTCTATTTGCGTCAGTTTGTTAGCAAGAGGGTTCACGTTAGCCTTGTTCAGTCAGACTGAACCAAACTCTGGAACATTGACCCCTTTGGTGCGGTTGATCTGACGCAGACCAAACAACTGCTCTCCAGTCCCCCTCGAAGGAGTGGTACCAGACCATCGAACCACAAGCAGGACTCTGCGGTGCTTCATGATGTATGATATCCAACTAGCAATAAAAAGGGGTTTGTTGTGTTTTAACCCGCTGACTGTGCGACCAATAACTGGACGACATTTTCACCTCATGGCTTGTGTCTAAAATTTCTGGATGGTTTGAGTTTTGCCTTTGTGAACACAAACTGCACCAGCTGAAAAATTTAAACAACGAATCATCCTTGCAGCGCTTTGGATTCAGTAAGTGGTCCTTTAGGAGTGAATGTTCTGTTACGAAACCAACAGCGAGCTCAGTGCACAGCTGCGGACAGGAGTGACACTCCACGAGTAGAGCAGCGGCAGAAAAGTACGTTTCAGGTAAGGCTGGACACTTTCTTGTTGTTGACAATCAAGGCATTCGGCGTATGTTGTGGCCTCATTTTATCAGCTCTGCCGTGACGACAGCAGGAAAGGCATGACTGGCTGATTGGGAAGTACTTGCCTCTCCTCTGACATGAGCTGCACGGGCACATGCGGGTGGATCATGTTCGCAAAGGACCACATGGAACACGTATGAAAACACCCGTCGTAGTAAAGAAGATTATTTCAGAGCTTTAACTTCCCTCCCGCAGTTTCCTCTCTGTGATCTGAGTGGTGACGAGTCTGTTTTTGTCTTGTTGTGGCAACAGGATGTTCAGCCCTACAGACAGGAACTTAATGGAGCTCTGAACAGACACTGCTGCAGACTAACAAACATATGGTTGTCTAAACAGAATCCCAAATATTCATTCCTAAGTTATCATGCGACTCAACACGAATGAAACATAACATGCATCCTACTGGAGGGGGGAAAACTCGAACCACTCTCCTGTTTCCTATCGACACTGTGGACGTACTGGGGGAAGAGGGGCAGAGAGAACCAGAACCCTGACTGGATGAGTTGAGGTCAGACTAAGGATGTCACAACACTAGAAATTTAGTAGTCGATACCAATACCAGTGAAATTCCACGATTCTCCATACCCAATTTGATACCACGGTAAAACAAAAACAATAATAAAATTCAGCCATTGTTATTTTTCTTTGCCACCTGAAATAAAAACTCTTCTGAGCTTCTAGAAAAAAAGACTGAAGGGGAGATTTATTAAGCCTGACGCAAAAAGATTGAACCCAACATAGATTAAAAGCTTTTCAAAAGGATCATCAAGTAAAAAACATACATGTATGAACAAGAACAGGCCTTCCACAGCGGAGTCTCTGGACTCCACCCTCTACTGGTACACGTGTGTGGAGGTGGTGGAGGGACAAACTTACAGGCAGAACGATGCCACAGTCAGTATGAAAAACACAACGTGGCAGGAATGACTGAGGGGGGTGAAGACGATGTGAAGCGTGTGTGTGTGTGTGTGTGTGTGTGTGTGCAGGATGAGGGGATGAGCAGAGTGATGACTTCCCTCCTCAGTGTGACAGTTCAGTTGGTGGTGGGATGACAAATGATGCTGAGAAAGAGGAGGGGGGAGGAGGAGGAGGAGGAGGAGGGAGGAGGAGCTCAGATGGATGACTCGCGGCTGTAGGGGAAGGCGCTGGGCGGTGCTCCTCCTCCCCCCGCCCCACTGGAGGCGCCAGGGAGGGGTTCGATCTCGTCTCCAGTCTCCTCGATGGGGGGGATGCGAGCCTCCTCCTCGGACAGGGGGACGAACTCAGGATGGGCCATGAAGTTATGGATGGAGCTACGGGACTCTGGGCTCTCCAGCCCCGCGTACAGGGAGCTACGGAACGCGTTCACCACCTTAATCTGAAACAAAGAAAGAAAAGAAAGTTCAGAGGACGAGCAGATTGACAGCTACACATTTTTATCAAAGTGTGATGTCAAACAGGTAGCAGGGGCTGATGGGACACATGGCGGTCATGCACCTGAATCTGGATAGGGAGGTGCAAAACCACAAACCACAACGTTAACAAATGAAACAGAGGTTGGCTGGATGGGAACCAAAGAAACTAAAAATGAATGAAGGGTTGTTACATCCCTATAGGACATTTTTTGCTCCAGACTTTGGTGACAGTTCTCTTTAAGTTTATGGAAGATATACAGTCAATCATGCTATTTGGAGACCAACAAGAAATAAACAAAGGATGTTCTCTGAAGTCTGTTCTTGTACTTCTTCATCAAAAGTCGTACAACGTAGACATGTTGGGCTTTAGTCAATATCAGTAGAGCTTGCAAAGTCTGGCATCAAGCTGAGCTTAGAAAGTTTTATGGTGATGTAATGTCCCTTCCTTCTTTTTTGGTTTCCTTGATGAGAACATGGTCAGAGAGCAAAAACAATTCTACAACACATCACCAGAAACGATAAAAAAAAAATGTCAACATGATGCTGGAGGCAGCTGAATGCAGGAAGACAAACTGCAACGAAAAATCCACCAGCAGGCGGTCAAATATGGAGGGGCATCAAATCACGGCTACCACACGCGTGCACACACGCACACACACACACACACACACGCACACAGAGCTTTTATCTGTAGCAAGAAATTCTCGATTCTACTGAGCACGTCACGTCTGCGCCACTGTTTTGATCCGTCCTACAAATGGCTGCACGTCCCTCCATGAGTACTTCAGAAGCGTTTTGCCCACCTGATTTTATTGACTTGCTCAGATTTTGATGATTTTGTCGTTTTTCCTCCTTTTTTGTACTACAGGTAAGTAGGCCATGTAGTGAATTTTTTTTACTGTGAGCCTGCACAGAATCTTTTATTTTGAAAACTGACAAGATTCTATAAGTTTTTTCTGTGTCTGACTTCCTGCCTGCTTGATCTGGTCTGTGCAGATTGATGTGGCATCTGTCAAAAATAGACTTGGCGCAGATTTGAAGCGGAGTGCTGCTGGTGGATAAGCATTGTGTATAACGGCCACGATCAGCTCTGGCAGACGTGGCGCAGCTGTAATGTGATGTAACCGTGCACAGTGGAATAAAGCCGTTAGATACACTGACTGAGTTTAATATCCCAAATTTTTGACACATATGAGATGGTTTAAGATCAGCTGCTACGACAGCCTTCACTCTTCTGGTTTCAGTCTTTCCACTAGATTTTGGAGCCTGACTGCAGGGATTTGCTCCCATTCAGACACAATACCATCAATGCTGACTCACAGTTCATCCTAAAGGTACTGGACAGAGTTGGGGTCAGGGCTCTGTGCAGGCAAGTCAAGTTCTTCCACACCAAACTGGGAAAACCATTTCTTTATGGACCGCGCTTTATGCATATGGGTACTGTCATGCTGAAACAGGAAGTGCCCTTCCCCAAACATTTTAGAAGCCAACCATTGTCTAAATATCTAAAGAGCCGAAGAGCCCAAATCAGGAAGAACACACCCAGACCATAAGTACTCTAAAGGATGTGGACCTTAGCTGTAATGTATTTATGGGATGAGGCATAAATTCTAAACTTCCGTTTCCCAGATACACAAGACTTGAACCACTGAAACCAATAATTATTAACCCTAAATGTAAATGCACTTGAAATCCCATAAACGTAGTAAGATACAAACTGTCAAAACTATTGATCACTTTCTCTGAAAGTGCCTTTCTCTCTGCATAAAAATGCATTCATTGTGAACATGTTAATATCCAGCCAGCATAATTTAATTGAGTTCCAAATATGAAAGCAAGCTTCCAGATAAGTAGCCTACAACAGTGCCTAACAACATTAGCCAGCTAATGGTATCTTGCAAATGAAGAGCCTGATTGAGCTCATCAAGCTTCACACTTGATAATAACTGCTGTTGCACATGTATGTGTTAATCTTACTAAATGATGAACGAGCAACCTCTTCTCCCCCCACTACAGTCCTGATTTGTGGGTAGTACACTGTCCATCAATGTTCTCCCTACCACTAAATGATTTCTTACCCAGAATGTCTTTTGACAAACACATTCTTGTGAGAACCTGTATCATGTTACATTTGTCTGACCCGAACCTGTTTCAACCTAAAATAAAAGTTCAGTCTCTTCAGTCCACAGTTTAAGTGTTGAGTCAACAGAATGAATACACAACACATTTTTGGTACACTGAAATGTGTCTTAAGTCTGTTCTTTGACTATACAGGTCCTGATTTAAATCACAAACCAGTTTTTAGACTGTATTTCATGTAGACAACATTCTTGAAACTGGGGTATTCACGGCTACATTAATTGCTATCAGGCCCCAGGACAATAAAATCACTGTTTGGTTCCCACACCTCCAGCCCTCTGTGAAATGAACCAGTACTCCAACGCCTGCATACTGCATCCCCCTAGGTTTTCTCTGTGTTAATCGCTTTGTGCTAATTTGATTGAGCACAACTTTACTTAGGAATATGGCTCATGCGATCACAATACAAACTAAAATAATAAAAGATTCTGACAGAGGGCTCTCTCAGTAAGACAGGGCCACAAGAATATCTCATAAAGCAGAAGCTGTCTTTGTTTATATTGTACTGAAGCACTTGCTTCAAATTCAAAATTGCAATGATTCAAATTTTGAGCTATGTACACCCAAAACCATTTGACATGCAGGAAAAATCTCGGGTTTGCTTTGCCAACTGGTAATTCAGCCCTGATGGTGTCAGTGTTAGTATAGAAATTTTTCAAACGATACCCCGCCCCAGTAAACAACACACACACACACACACACACACACACACTTGGGAAGAACAACAAACACATGCACACTGTTAAGTATTTATAATCACATTGAGAGTCAGAATCATTTTGTCCTCTGGCTGCTCTCTTCTCTTTGGCTTAAGTCGTTTCCTCTGTCATGAATCCACAGAGGCTGCAGCTGATCACACTGATTTATACGCACCAGCAGACACTCTTCATCATAATTAATAACCCTGCAGTTCAAAGCTCTCTATTACTGAACCACAGGAGAGCTGCAGGCTGAGCACTGCAGCTTAGAGCATACATGCAACCATCACACGCACACACGCGAGCACACATGCACACACAGCTCACAAGTTAAAAAGCTCTTGGCTGTTAAACCATGAGAGACTTGCTGAGCCTGACAGATTTAACCCTGCTCAGGATTAACCCATAAAATTATCTTGGTGCCCAGGCTGTCGCCTCCGAGAAAACGAAAGAAAAAAAAAAAAACAACAACAAAGAAAATAGAACAGGGATTTTTTTTTCCCTCCTTGTCACGAGTCAGAACGATTCACAGCCTGCTTCTCTTCTCGTCGGCCATGTGTGCCAACAGTTGTGATCTGTCATCGACTCATCAGGCAGCAAGTCACATCAGGGTTAATAGATGCATGTTAAAGAGTTTAAATCTCCACAACATGCAGGAGGAGAAGCAGCAGGCTGAGAGGGAAGTGATGAAAGGTATTAAAAAAAAGAGGAAAAAGAGATTAAGATGAAAAAAGCTACAGCTGAGGAAGGTAAGTAGGAAGCACATAGAACCAGTGGGGAGATGGAAACAGATCAGGATGTCTGCAAGTTCAGTTTTTGAGCTTTCAGATGAAGAGTAAAGCTGGACATATTCTATATTTTCTTACTGTCAACATATCCTATAAAAAGACCAAACCAATAATGTGTCATCTCTCAATACTTTCTGACTTCCCTTCCCTGTCTGTGGCACTCAGCATAAAACCCACTGGCTCCTACTGAAAAATGGCTCACAAATATATTTCTTTAAAAGGCACAGTCATTTTGTAAAATATGTTAATTAGTGAGTTTTAGAGGTGTTAGTAGGTATATTTTTCAGTTTTGTACAGACCCAGACAAGCTGTTGCCCCTGTTTCCAGTCTTTATGCTAAGCTATGCTAATCATGTCGTGACTTTAGCTCCGCACGTAACACACAGACATGAGACTGATGTCCATGTCTGATGACTCTCAGACAGACAGAGAGTCACACAGAAGGTGTTTTTTCACCTTCCTTCACATTTTAGCAGACAATGACATCAGTGGAGCATTATTAACTTTGGTTCTATTTTTAAAAAATTGTGACAGTTGTTGATTTTTTTTCAGCAGATCAGTTTTAAATATTGCCAGTCATATCAATGGTTGCAGCTGCTCACAGCCTAAAGAAAAACACCATTAAATGTCATTTGACCTGCAAATTACCAAAGTAAAGAAACAGAGCTGCAACAATAAATTGATTATTATTTGAATAATAATAATAATAATTAATTGCCGACTATTTTGATCACTGAATGATCATTTTAATTTTTTAATAAAAAAAAGAAATCAATTCTGATTTCAGCTTCTCAAATGTGAAGATTTTTCGGTTTCTTTATTCCTCTGTGACAGTGAACAAGACATTTGAGAATGTCCCCTCAAACACCGATCAATATATTTTATGGACCAAACAACTAATCTGATTTCTCTCTAATAATGAGAAAATAATGAGAAAATAAAATCAAAAGATCAATTGATTGTGAAAATAATTGTTGGTTGCAGCCCCACAAAGAAGTTAAGTCTAATTATCCAAGGATGAAATACTAACCCTCAATATCTGTACACATTACAGCAATTAGGTAACAGTTGCTCTGTTGCATATCATATCTTGAATTTAATTATTATTATCAATTAGTTATTTATAATACCAGTTACGATAACAATGTGCAGACACCCGCTGATGACAGAAACAGAAAGAGGGGTTTAGCGTTGGTGAGTTATGCAGCGTTCATGCAGATCAAACAGAGAAAAAGAAGCAAAAGAGAGGTGAAGCGAGGTGTTAGCTGGCCTCTCGACACCGACTCACTGCCTGCAGTAGAGGAGGAAGCAGCAGCAGCAGGGGGCGGAGCCCCGGCTGAGTTGGTGAGAGAGGAGGAGGAGCTAAGCCCTACGTGGGTGGGGCTAGAGAGAGTTTTGGCGGCAGTGGCGTCATTGTGCTGGCTGACGACGGACGGCTGGCGGCGCAAGGCACCGGGCACCGGCGCCTGGCCCGTCTGGAAGGTATAGACCACATCCATCTGAAGGAAGGACAGCCATAACACACTGTTAGACAGCAGAGAGACAGAGACAGACGGAGAAAACAGGACAGAGGAAACAGGAAAAAACTTCTGGAGAGGTTAGAGAAGGTTTAAACAAGGCTGGATGGTGAAGTTTGACAGTTTGGGGTCTTGAAGGTCAGTAATCAGATTTCATGTCTAAAAAGTGCAGAAGAAGTAGTCAGGGTAGAGTACAGAGAGTGAAAGTGAGAAAATTGCAGCTTTTCTGGAAGACTGGTGTATTAAAACAGGGCAGTGGTGAATCCCGATGAGTTGATGTGCATCAGCCAACAATCGTGTTCATCAAGAGGCTGCTGGGTGTCAACAGTGGATGAGGGTATTCTGACACATGCCGACAGCATGTGTTCCTCTTTGCTGTTTTAAAAAGTCCGGTAGTTGTTTGTTGGTCATAAAGAGGAGTCAGGCAAAACAAAACCGTCTTCACTAAGGCTGGTTAACACACCTCAGTGTGTTTTTGGTGCAGAGGGTAAATGAGTCTTGCTATCAAACACAGTAAAGTATTGAAAATCATCTGTTTTCCAGGTGGAGATTAAGTCATATTTCCATATTTAAATGCTACTAAATTTAATCTTAAAGTGCTTTAAGGCGTTCTGTTTTCTTTGGCAGAAAGAGGAGACAGAAGCATAATGATATTAAGAGAGAATCTTGTTTCTTTCAAAAGAGAATTGAAGTTTTCTTTTTTTCACATTTTACAATCTCATCTTCACATAGAATAACCTACACAGCAGTGATCTGTTCTGCAGCAGGAAGACATTATCATCAAGTTGACAGAAGGTGTACAGAGACAGAAAAAATCAAGATCGAAACAAAAAAAAACAAACAAGGAAGATGGAACAAGGGAGAGACCAGAAGTGAGGAGAAGAGGAGGAGAAGAGGAGGAGAGTTGGAGAGAAAAAGCACTGAGAGAGAGAGAGAGAGAGAGAGAGAGAGAGAGAGAGAGAGAGAGAGAAAGAGAGAGAGAGAGAGAAAGAGAGAGAGAAAGAGAAAGAGAAAGAGAGAGAGAAAGAGAGAGAAAGAGAGCTGTCATTTAGTGAAAAACAAAAAGTGAAAATCCAGAAGAAGCTCTGATAGAACGAAGGGATGAAGAAACGGAACAATGAATAAAGAGCTTTTGAATCAGGCTGAAAGCACTTTGAGAGAGGGAGACAGGAGGAGGAAGAGGAGAAATTGTGTCACTTTGAATGACTGATAAAGTTTCGGCAGCGAGGTGCTTCTTGTACCAATTATTCCCCCACTGTGTTTGACTGTCGAGGCGTTGAGCAGCACAACGCTGCCCACCAGGATTAGAGAGGAGGAGGACAGGAAGAGGAGCGTGGAGAGATAAGAACCTAATTAGCTTGCAGCCTTTCGTTGCCTCCCCCTCCATCCTCCCATCCCAGGAGGATGACAGACTGATATTACAGATACACACACATGAAGAGGAGAGAGAGCTTCCTCCTTTCTTTACAGCGTGTCTGATGCTGCAGAGACAGAAGAGGGCAGGAGCTTTATTTCCGTTTCCACTCGCATCACTTCCTTCTTTCGCGACGCTCTGCAGCTTCACGAAGGCCGCGTGAAGGTTATCGACAAATCAGAAACAGGTTTCCACCTTAAGTGAAATCAAGCCTGCACCTGCCCGTCCATTTAGCTTCTGATCATATCACATGATGTGAATCAGCAGATGGAGCTGCCAAGCTGACGTGGAACTGTAGATGTTTAAATATGCATTTCTTTCTGAGCGCTTCAGGCTGGCTTTACACGGTGAAACTATCACACCACTTTCTGCAGGTTGCAAACTACATGAAACATAATTTCCATATAACTTGATAGTTACACAAAGAAATTCAGAAATAATATTTATACAACAGGATTTAATAATTTATTTCACTATAATTGGCTGTCTGGATTTGTTTTATTGTTTTTCTGGCAACTCAAAAAAGAGACTATGAATAAAGGGAAAAAAAACTTTGTTGCCACCATCTGACATTAATATGAAATTGTAGTTTGATACTTGCTACTAAACATTGTTTTCTTAGGTTAACAGTGAGTTTTGAACCGCAGCTTTTAAACCTGCCTAACTTTTTGGCCACTTGGGGGCGTCAGAAACCAGCTGTTCAGCATCTTCTAACCTGATGAGGTTGTAGTACTGATTACTGTAGTAATGGCCGCCTGATGGGTGTAAAGTCAACACTCTCTTTTAGCTCCGTGCCCAGTTGCATAAATCAACTTAAGTTTCAGACTCAAGTTTGTCTCATAAGCAAAATATTTCTCTAAACTTAAGAGGTTCACTTGGTTGTGTTGCATAAAGGCTGTTAAATTATCTCCTTGTGTTTAGACTTGAGGCTTTCACGGGAGTTACTGTCATAATACAGCACATGGACATTCCTTCAATCAACATTCTTTAATTTTACCAGACAACATTATTGTCAGCTGATAGCGAGCTTAGCTAACACACTTAGTTAGCTTGTGTTACCTAGCTTCTCCGAAATGGACAACAAGGAGAAACAAAAAGAAAAAGAAGATGATACTGTTCTTAAAGACTTTGGAAACACAAGTACATAATCCATAGTAAATTTAACTGTGCAGAAGATATGGTAAGTGACAAAATCAATCTGAGAAATCTCGCTGCGAAAGAAACCGTAGATGAAATTATTAAGAAATATTAAATATTACTGTGACAGAGTTACGTTAACAATCGGCTAGCTAGTTAAAAAGTTGCTGGTGCTAACACCAAATCTTTTCTCTCTAACAAGCTGCTGGCATCACTCATAGTGTCCAGTGGGTTTTCTCTGTCCTGAAAAATGTTTTGGTATCTCCTCCTCCGCTTGAGTCACCATAAATTCAGCTTTTGTCTCATGTTCCACAAATTATTTCAAGGATTGTTAACGGCCCCTTAAATTTTTCTGAGGAAAATGGTTACTAAGGACCTTCTAGCACCACATAATGGCAGAAGTTAAGGACAAATGCCTCAGCCTAAGTGCTTTTTTGCAACTGGGCACTGCTTTTTTTTGGCAGCTAAATGCTCCACTTTGCTCACCAGCTAGTTGCTGACTGTGTCTGTGTGTTGTTTGGTGCTGAGCAGGTAGTGTGCAGCGGGTCTTTAGAGCAATTTCTCTGAAAAGAGCTGCCTGCTGTGACCTAAAATCATGTTATGAGAGTGATGAGCATGAATCAACACAGTAAAATTACTGACCAAACAGGTGAACAAAAACTCTGTAAAGCCATGGGAAGCTGCTGATTAAAGTGATAAATCTCTGTAGGTTCATCGTTATGAGCGACTCCTTTCACATTGTTTCACCTGGTCATTTCATGTCCTAAAATACTGATTCTAGCCGTTTTAAATCTAAAGTAACAATGATAGTTGCAGAGACACAGTGAAGTAAAGTATGAGAAACAATATTGCTGCTTGTTTCTAGAAAGGTCACATTTGGAACAATATTAAATATAAATATAGAATTATTCTGATATTCTGTCAGTTAGTTTGAGTCTCAGAGAGTCTGTGTGAAGAAGCAGAGAACAGAAAAACTCAAGAGGACAAAGCAGAAGAAGATATTATTTATTATTATTTCAGATGGGTTTACCTTCAGGCCACAATAAGTACAAGTTAGTCTACTGCCAAGAGGAAAACACCTGACCTCTGTGACCGACTGTGTGTGTGTGTTTGTGTGTGTGTGAGTGTGTGCGTGTGTGTGTGCGCGCGCAGAGCGTTGGCTGCTGTTACTGCAGGTGGGTGTTAGCATCGAGGCTAATGAACCCCATAGGGACAGGATGGGACTGCCTGTGGACATGCTAATGCTCAGTGAGTGTTCATCTATCCTGTAGGAGGAGGATAACACACACACACACACGCACACGCACACGCACACGCACGCACACACACACACACACACACACACACACACACACACACACACACAGACAGACACGCACAGCAGCAAAGTCCCAGACTGTGAGATGAGTCACAGGGGAAGACAGCGCTGAGAAGGTGCTGCTGTTTACCGCCACTGAAGAATAAAAATATCCAATAAGCTTTTTGTCCCACGCTGGATGCCATCTTTAATTTCTGTGTTTTAAGAAAGTGGTTCTGTACTGAAGCGCTGCAACAGAGTGTGAAATTAACTGGACAGAGAGTGCGTGTGTGTGTGTGTGCCTGTGTATAAATGCATTACACTTGTCAGAAAAAAAAAAATCCTATTCCAGAGTTTAGTGGTTCCTTATGGAAATATTCAAGAGTTAAAATGTTCAGCAAAATTAATCCAGACGAACGTAGCAGCCTTTACCCCAAAATACAAACAAAATGCAGCAGGATTTCAGCTGCTTAGTTTGGTATGTACGTATAAAGATTTATTAGATTTGTAAAGTTCGAAGAGCTGTTTTTGTTTCATGGAATCTGAGTCCACTGTACATCTTTTCTTGTGGTTTCTGCCTTTTGGGGGGAGTTTCAAAGGATGTGTCGTGCAATGAAACCGTGGTTCTAACCAGACATTTTCTCTGTGGTAGAGACAAATGGTTATATTTTTAATTTGACTATTTTGCTCAGTAAAATATTTATTTTCAAAGCTGCTGGTGAGGATTCCTTAAAGGGAAAGATCACCCCAAAATCAAAAGTACATATTTTCCCCCAACCTGTAGATTTTTTTGGTGCGAGCTGCAGAGACGTCAGCCGTAGAGATTTCTGCCTTCTCTCCAATATACTGGGACTAAATGGCTAATTGATATATTGCACAAGAAAATTATAATAAACACTGCTACACTGCTGAAGCTGAAGGCTGGTTATTCAATACATAATTTTTTGTTATGTCTCCATATAATAATGTAGTGATAATTTAATTTAGTTACCTTGTTTCTTACTCAGATTTATGTTGATGTTGACGTGCTGATATATTGGTAGTGATGACATATGTTGTGTGTTTGTGTTTATATTGATGTATAGGTTGATTTGTATATTTTGGCTCGTTTTAGTGTGGTTCTCGTGTTGTGTTTATTGTTCAGTTTGTCCCCTGGTGTCGTGTCATGTTTTTGTTACTAAATAAATAAATAAAAGATTCACTGTTTATTTTCTCTCTCTCTCTCGAGGAGGGTCGCATCATCATGCAGTCCTCCATCATGTCTGTGCTTGGCTATGGAGATATCTTTTACTCTAAATGCTGCTCATTTCACCTTAAAACGACTTGATGCAGTTTATCTCTGAGACCAGCACATCACTGTGGACTAAATAAATCGTACGCTGATCCTCAGTAGCAACAAGGAGACTATCTTTGTCGTTTCTAAATGTCTCCAACTGTGGCTGCATCACATCTCTCTCTCACATTTAAAACTACCGTTCATCAGAGCAGATCCCACGACTGTTTAACTCTAATTACCCCCATGAGTAAATAACAAACTTGGGAAGACTTCCTTCTAGTACATTGGCTCTTATACATACAATGAATTGCAGAAAACTTTCAACCCAGTCTGCTGCCCTTGTAATTTAATAGTAATTTAAACTTTTTGGATTCTTTTACTGATGAGCGTGATGGTTTGATAGCGTCTGTATGTGCTTGAGAGTGACTTATGTATCGTTTTTATTTCCACAGACTGTTTTCATTTCACTCAGTATCATACCTAAACCACAGAGATGCTACTTTGCTCAAAGGGTGTAAGGCTTTCTGTACATATTTTATCACGGCACTGTGATATTCATTTTTCTTTTTGCTGTGAGGGAAAACATTGTTTGCTCCTCACTGGGGGCCCGTGCAACAACTGCAGAAGCTCAAGTAAAAACAACACAGTGGAAATTCTATTAATTCTACTTGCATAACACAGTGTAACACAGACAGTGGGCTGAGGCGGGGCACTCCTCCCTCTCGAGTTATCAAAAATGCCAGTTCTTACTTGAACATGATGGATGCTTGATAAATATTGTATGATGCTGATGTTTGACATGAGTGTCTTTCTGCAGATATTGCATTTTGCAGCTCTTTAGTTGACCATGAAACAGTCTGTCATGTTCATTTATTCTTAATAACCGAGTTAAAAATGTGTTTGTATATCTGACAAATTCTGAAGAGCTCAGCTTTTTTTTTTTTTTTTTCGGAACGTGGTGAGGTCTCTGAGACGCCACGTCTGTTGTCCTCCATTATGACAGACGACACTGTTGACCTCCTCTGTTTGACCTCTTGAGTTTTTCCTCAAACATTACAGCCAGTAGACTCAGAATGTGTAGAAATCATCACACCTGCTACTTTTTTTTAGTTTGTAACAACTAAAAAATTCACTTCTTTGGTGCCTCTGTGATACAATCATTTACAAAATATTGTGCTTACTCATTTCTGCATTTTTACACACAAATTGTTTGTAATAAATGAGTCAGAATTTTTGTAATGAATGATGTCTCTCCTCACTGTCTCCACAAAACACAACGTCTCTGCTGGGACAGTTTGGCTCTGATCTCAGTTCTTTGCCTCCTTTTGTCTTGTTGGACATTAGTTTGATTCTGGGAGAATGGAGGTAAGGAGGAGGCTGAATTCGATTTAAAGTTTCTAAAAGGCAATATTTTTTTTCTCCAAGAGTCTCTGGCATCACCATGGCAACTGATGTTTTTTTTGCAGCTCTCGTGACACAACAGATATTTGTGTCAACTTATCACCTCCATAAACACCACCCTGGAAACATTTTAATCAGAAAAACCTTAAAACGAGAAGGAAAGTAAAATTTGTTAATCCTCCTTTCTCTGTGCAAATGTTGGACAAATTTTAACTTGGCGTCACAGTGAGGCGCGGTGGACGTACCTGCGTCTGGATGCGGTTCAGGCCTCTGAACCAGAGGATTTGGCCTCTCCTCAGCTCCATCTCAGCATGGTCAATCTCATCGGCGCCCTCCGTCAGCTCCTCCTCGTGGATCTCCTCCTTTGTGATGCCGTGACCAGCCTCCTTCAGGAACTTCAGGTGGTGGGTGGGGATGGCTGAGATCAGCTGAGTTTGACAGAAAAAAACAAAACAAAAAAGTGTTGTTAATGAGTCACTGCGGTTTAGTAGTCATGGTTAGTCCTACTCAACCTGTGAAAACCCCAGTGACATCATGGTGATGTCATCAGGGTTATTTCAGCTCTGGTTCGGAGGCAAATGTGTAATAAAAAGCCTGTGGTGCAAACTGGAGGTGAGGTGTTTGAAAAGTGATGGTGTTTAACAGATTAAAAGATTCTATCCAATTGCATTATGGGAAATGTAATGGATCGAGTATTTTTGAATCTTTTGGACCCATTCAGGGACTAAAAATTAGGATATTTCATCCTCTGCTGCTTCAGTCTTTCTTAATGTCTGTCCCTCTTGAGTTTATTTATAGAAGTGCGACACTAACTTACAAGAGCGGTCACGTTTGGCAGTGATCAAAATCATGAAGTTTTTCTGAATTTCAAGGGAAGTTTGGTTTAGTATTGATTAAAAAAGGTGCATCGTGGTGGTGGTTATGGTTCACGATTCACTATAGACCATGGTTTTGTAATTTTGTTTATTTACAGTTGAATTAAAACAAAGAGTGGACAGACACACCCAACCTACTGCTGCAGCTGTACATATGCGTCCTATATTTCTGTCACCTTTTCTTTCTCTCTGTTCGAAACCTCTAAAATAAATCACAGAGCTCTGATCGGCCTGTTTCTGTCAGCATCTTTCTGTCTCTTTTCTCAGTCTCTGCCCTCCAGCTGAACCCACCAGGCTTCTTATGTGTCTCAACTTTTTTCCTATTTAATGTATGCTTTCTAAGCCTCTGTGTGTGTGTGTGTGTGTGTGTGTGTGTGTGTGTGTGTACATGTTAACAGGATCATGCATGTGATGGTGTGTTTGAGTGCGTGTGTACATCCACAGAGGGACTGACACGCTGGGTTTGTTTTCCCACTGTGCTCGTAAACAGGAGTCGCGCTGCTTTCATGTGCTGAGCTCATTACCATGGCGATGGTTGTGATGGCAACCCTGCAGCAGCGCAAGTGTGACAGGCAACAGTTTGCCACCACAAACCTCATGTATCCACCTCTTCATCTTCTCCTCCGTACATGTTGTTTGTTCTCAGAACTCAGATTGTTCACAGTCGGCTCTGATGCTGTTTGTTCAGAACAAAGAACACCTGCGGTGGTTCTGGTTCTGGTTCTGGTTCTAGTCTCACCTGTCCCCACAGCAGCTCTCCCACACCGATGAACACACACCACAGCCACTGGTCGATGGTCAGAGCCGTGCAGGAGAACGGCTTCCCTCCAAACTGAACAATGATGATCTGAGGAGGAGAATAAACACAGACATGATGGCTGAGTTTTCATCATCAGACCCAAATCAACAATATATTGATGCTACTTACAAATATAGTCTGTGTATCCAAAACCTGATACATGTTATTCCTCACGAATGAGTCACGTGTTTCTCACCGTGAGCCCACTAACTTATTTTTACTCAATCCCTCATACACCACCCTGCTGCAGGAAACATTCATGAGAGCACCAAATGTGTGTTTGGGAATCACTGCATTAGACTAACGAAGTTGCACAGCCGGTGGAAAATGAGTTTGGGATGAACAGATATCTTCCCCAGGACGCATCTGAGTTTAAGTTTTGACCCTTTGAGGTTGCTGTAGCTGGTCAGCCTGGAGTAATAGACTGAGCTATGAAGTCATTAGCTATTAGTTTCTTTAAACAGAGCAGAGGAATTTAAGCCTTAAAGTCTGTGCTCACATGTTGTTTTATGTTTACGCCTCCACTTCCTCCACTTTGGAGCTGTGGTATCTGTATTTTTATGTCATCAAATAGTGACCAGAGAAATTACACTTGAACAAACATCAGCATAATAAGAACTACATAAAATAGCAGAAACCATCTTTGGGGAAAATTTATTTGACATGTACTTGAGGCTACAGTTTGGCCCATGTGCTTTCTATTAATCGGGAAAAAGTTAGTCCAGAGCCCTGAAACGATGCACGTAATGATGATGATGGAGTTACCTGAAGGGCGAAGGTCCCCAGTACCACGCTGCAGAAGATGGGGTTCCTGTAGATTCCCTCGAACACGTTTCTCTCTCCGTGGATCTTCCTGGCGTTGATTTCATTGAAGAGCTGCATCATGACGAACACGTTAAACACGATGGTGTAGTGCTCTGATGGCGGCGAGTGCAGGGGAGAGTTGCGGCCACTGTCGATGTCGAAAAATGTCTCACCTGAAAAACAATGTAGAAAAGATCCACAAAACAAAACTCACTTTTTTTTATAATGAACAAATAAATGACCTTATAGCCTTTTCCTCCTCAATGGATTGACATACTGATTTTTCAAAACCAATCTACAACCGAATTCCAAAAAAGTTGGGACGCTGTGTCAGGATCATGTTTACCACTGTGACACATCACAGTTTCTTTTAACAATATTCAGTCAGTGTTTGTGAACTGAGGACACTAATTGTTGAAGCTTTGAAACTGAAATTCTTGCTTATTCTTGACTCATATACGACTTCAGGTACTCAACAGTCCGGGGTTTCTCTTGTTGTATTTTGTGCTTCATAATGCACCACACATTTTCTTTTTCTTGGCATTGTCTTGCTGAAGTAAGCAGGGATGTCCCTGAAAAAGATGCCGTCTGAAGGACAGCATGTGTTGCTCCAAAAGACACACCCCCATACCATCACAGATGCTGGCTTTAGAAGTTAGCACTGATAACAATCTGGATGGTCCTTTTCCTCTTTAGCCTGGAGGACACGATGTCCATGACTTGTGAAAACAATCTGAAACATGTATATGGCTTCCACATTGCATTTTTACTTGCATTTGTAGATACAAGTGTTCCCGAGCCCACGTAATATCCTTTATTCAATTATGTTGCTTTTTAATGCAGTGTCACCTAAGGGGTCAAAGGTCACAGACATTCAGTATTAGTTTTCAGCCTGGTCCCTTATGTGGGAAGATTTTTCCTCTGAGGTAACTGAGCAGGCAGATTCTGCCTGAGTGAGCTGTACGGCCCTTCTGAGTGTTGTTTAACTCACCAGCGAAGAGCAGGGTGAAGATGATGACGAGCTGGTACACGGCGTGGCCCAGGATGTTCTTCATCATGGTCCTGGAGATGAGAGGCTTGTCACGGCCGTATGGTTTACGCAACAGCAGAGACTCGGTGGGTGGCTCGGTGGCCAGAGCGAGAGACGCCAGAGTGTCCATGATGAGGTTGACCCAGAGCATCTGGACGGCCTTCAGTGGAGAGTCCTACAGGAGCAGGAGGAGACCTCAGGAGTTTAATTTACAGGAAGGAATGTGAGAAAACAAACGACAGAAAAACATAATCAACAACCAAAAACACGGATCTCCCCTCCAGTTTCTCTCCTTTTTCTTCTTGTCTTTGCACGTTTCAATTGTTACAGCTTTGGGGTAAGTGCAAAATTCAATTAATTAATGAAATTAAATAATTGTCACAAACACCTCTTCACCTCAGTTCACTTCAGATTGACTTAATATGTAATAGCCAACTCTAAAATTCACTTCACATTCAGACTGAGCAGACTGAGTGCCACCTCATGATGGTGTGATGTCTGCAGCCTCTGGTGGTGTCTGCCTTTGGACTTTAGCCAGGCCAAAACAGTCAAAGTCATGTATGTACATGAATGTAAGCTGAATGTATGTGTGAAGAACAACGCTGCTGCATATTTTAGATGCTGGGTCTGCATGTTCTTCCAGTGGGTAAAAAAATATTTATAGTAAATATTCTGCTGAAAAGATCCTGAATTGAACAACAGTTGGAGATACAACATTAAAGAACAGTGCTCTTTATAGTAAAGATGCAAATACAACATGATCTATCATAAAGTATCACGTCTTTATCAAGGAAATTAAACATGATTTTAGAAGTTCTCCACAAATAGATGCAGCTGAACCACAGATTTTACCTTTTTAATTCCACACATTCTTCTTCTAATGAGTTCTAGTGAGTGAAAATGAAAATACACACTCTGGACTTAAAGTTAAGTGACTATATGTCTCATTTCCTGCCAGACCCCATTAACATATTGCTCAATTTAACTGTTATAAGCATCTACGAGCTTCTACAAGATTATTGATGATTTCTTATGACTAATAACCAGTCACTTGCTCATTCAGCATTAATTTGATCTCTAGTTAATGTGAAACAAACAAAAACATTTATTCCAGCCTTGAACAGAAATTTCTAAGGGGGACACTGTGACTGAGACGTTGTCATCTGAGAAGCAAGTTCTTCACTTAAAACGTTTCATTGATGTCTGACGACAGATCGTGGTCTTTTAATGATTCATTTCAGTAAATATATTACAGATTTCTCTTTTAAGCAACATAACCAATTATATCACAGTCTGATGTCAGCTAAACTGATTCAAACGCATATAAATCAGCATTTACGCACACACATTTCATAGGACCCGCTTCACTTCTGAAACCAAACCGACGCTGCTGCAACATTCCTCTGTGTATACAATAAAGACATAAATCAGTTTACCATCTTTTAATGATCTGTGCCAACATGTCAGTGGCCTAACAGAGACCAAGCGAAGGATGATCAGTGAGTATAAACACAGCACAGAGACCACAGACCTGCTGAGTCCCTGTTATATTTCAGGATTATGATGGTGACGTGTTGCCATGGTTTCAGGCTGTATCTTAGCCTACTTTGTGCTCTCTACTCTATAGACGAGTTAGTTATCTGTCCTGCCAGCTGTGAGCCTTTCAATTAATACACAGCCGCGAGTTACTTTTTTTTATTGTGTCAGGAGTTCAGTTTCCTGATTAGAGGCACATTATGAAACAAAAAAATGTGACACGGCTGCCTCGCCTCCTCACAGCTCTGAGACGGTCACATCAAAACGAAAAATGACTCGCTTTTTCTCGCTTCTCTGGAGATCTGATCAAAACAGTGAGCCTCAAAATGCAATACAACCATCAAGACACAAGCTTCAATTCATGTTCAATCATCAAAATCCACACAGAAAGAAGAGATACTGATTTACTAACAGCTGTGCAGAATTCAGTGCAGCCGCCACGTTACACAACTCAGTCTTTGTTCTCAAGTTCTCATCTTTCCAAGTTCTCATTCAAACATGTGTATCGTCAATCAGGTTGAATCAGCTGACTGATGGCAGAGACACGAAGCATTTAAACTTGATGACATATTTTTCCTCTTAGGTTTTTCACACACACATTCGTAGCCCAGGGTGAAGCTAATTCCAGGGCTATACGATTCACACTGCACTCCTACTAGCCCTGGGTTAAGAGTTTCTTAGTACAGCGAATGACGTGAACATTTCAGAATGTGCAGCATGGAGCAGGGCCAGCAAGCCTGAGGCTAAAGAGCGGCAAACTGATCACACGATCTGTGGAGTCAGAGCGTGACAGTGAATGTGTGCTGAGCGAGGGAGAAGGTGAGCAGAGAAGCTGTCCAACTGATAGTAAATGTACAGTGTGGGTCTGAGTTTGCCAGTGAATAAAGACTGCAGCTTCTCAAGACCAAAACAGAGCTCCTGAGTGTGTGTGTGTGTGTGTGTTATTTCCTGTTGGAATACCGTCACTATGACAGTTAGCTCTGCCTACATTCAGGGAGTTCTATCTGCACTGGACTAGAGTTGAGATATTTTACACAAATACTGTAATAAATAAATAAATAAATAAATAAATAAATGAATAATAATACCATATACCCTGGTAAAAGGTCAGGAAGCTATGAGGGTATGAAAAAGTAGACACCACTAAAGCCTGGCACTGACTAACATTGTCATCAACAGTCACACTGCAGGTTTGGATACAATATACTGAGGTCCAGAGCTGCCAATATTAAAATGACACTGAAATTTCAGTGTCCACTTGTGTGTGCGAGATGTGGGATGAAATTTTAAGTTCATATCACTTCATGTTTAGAAATACATAATTTCCTCAAAGATGAAAACTAAAATGAAAAACAATTTTTACTGTACTCTGAAGGTACATTTTTCACTATTACTATAAAGGCAGCTACATATGTGCAGCATCTGAGTCCAAGACAAATTTCCCTATGAGGACAATAAAGTATATTGCATCATATAGTATTGTATCGTGTCGTAAACACTGCCATCTTTCACTTTCTTTCACATTGAAACTTGAAAATTTATATCTTTATTGGAATTCTGTCCTGATTTGAGCTCAGTTATAATAAAAAATGAAGTGCAGATGTCCATTTTATTGCCATTTTAATCATGGCAGAATTGTCCTGGGCGTTTTTTGGTGTAAACAGTCAAAGTCATTCATTAAAACCATCAGACAGGATATAACATCTGATACCAGCTGGAACAGAGAATGAACAGTCTGTTATAAACATTATATGATGGAATTGATTAGTTTAAATATGTAACGCCTCCAATCTGTTGGGTAATTTCAGCTTCAATACCAAATTCATGTCACAACACTGACCTGTCCATCATCACAGACAGATTCAAAATGGATGTGACACTTGTGCAGTAATTCCACATTAGCTTCAGAAACAGCGTGTAGTCTGCAGCCTACCTGTGTGATGCAGGCGCCGGTAAACGCCACGATCACGGCCACAACGTTGACGGTCAGCTGGAACTGCAGGAACTTGGAGATGCTGTCGTAGACGTTCCTACCCCACATGACGGCCTTGACGATGCTGGTGAAGTTGTCATCAGTCAGGATGATGTCGGACGCCTCTTTTGCCACGTCTGTGCCGGCGATTCCCTGACGAGCGAAAGAGGGGGACAATCAGATCCTGGTTTATGATTTTATGGTGTATCTTATTCTCTGGCATCGAGCTCTAATGCTGTTTAAAAACTGGACAAATCTGATGATGAAAATAGTCACCGACAAATGCGCTATATTTTCCTGTTTTGCAGGGGTCTCACAATTTCAAATGCAGGCAAAATTGTGATTTGATGGCATCTGGTATGTTTTGGATGGGAAGAAAAAAAACAGAACAGAAAAAAAAAACTTCAAAGCGTAGCTTACAGGCTGCTGTATCACACCTGACACCATGAACAATCTAGAACTTCGAAAATGTCACATTTCTATACGACGTTTGACAACTGTCAGAGCATAAAACCAGTGATCTGCTGATCTTTACAAATCAAGTCTTGATAGTGTGACAGTGGCATGGCAGCCAGCGCATAAATAAATAAATAAATAAATAAAAGTGTGACACTCCTACCTGTTTGGGTGATGTTTGCTAAACACTACAGAAATCAGCTGATTTAGGAACTGACTCTTCTTTAAAAATGAAACTTTATCTATGAGAGCTGTTTTTAAAAAGTTAAGACTGAGTTACACCCACAAAGATTTACTTAATCTGACGTGAGTGCTGACATTAGTTCATCAGAGTTTAGCAAAACTGAGTTTAAAATGAGCAAATCCAGACTGCACAATTACCTGGTTAGGGATTGTTGGCATTACTGGTCAACATAAACAGTTTTGACACCTGCCACCAGATTGTCCCAAAAAGTCCAGATGGAGCTGCTGAAGTTTGATGAGAGGTGGACAACTGACTATTTTTCATGAAGTTTAATATGACTGCTTCCTGTCTCCGCAGGAGAGAGCTACTGTGCTCAGGACTACAGCCTCAGCAGTATTATTCTTCTGTACCTGCAAAGTAGTATGACAGGTACACGAGAGAGCAGAGGGACAGACCAGCTGCTCAGTTCAGAGTGGAAATAGCTGAAATTGACTGCTGAAAAAAAAGAAAAGAAATACGGAAGGCTCCCTTTTAGACAGTTTTCTTGGAGAGAACAACCTGGCCAGTGCCCCCCTAGGGATTTGAGTTTGACACCTCTGGTTTAAAGAAAAGTGCAGCAAAGTTTTACAGAGATACTTTGGATTATTTGAAGTGGGGCTGTATGAGGTTCTGATCCACAGTCAGTGTATTACCTACAGGAGATGGTGGTTGACGCATTTCCAGCCCTTTCTAACGGTAAACTGCTGTTCGATAAGCCAGGTATAGCTCTCTCTCTTGCTCAACAAGGCTCTTTTTTTTTTTTTTACAAAAACTGTAATTTTACCTTGCAGAATACAGAAGTTGCTCAACTACTGCTACCTTGATTGACTGATTTGTTTGTGTTGTTGTGTGACTGAATCCGAACTAATCTTTTAAAACACCAAAGTAACACAAGAACACAAACATACTAACCAATCGAGGCAGCGCTAAACCAAAAACTCAACTGTGTTCTGTGAGGTAAAATTACCGTTTTTGCAAGAGGAGTTTGGTTGAGCAAGAGAGAGAGGACAATATTTGGCTGATATAATGGCAGAAAATGTCGTCTGATAGAAAGATAAAGTGGTGAAAATCTTCTAAATATGGTGTACCCTTAAACTGATACTGACTTTTTTCAAGGTAGAGCTTTTTTAAGGGGCTAAAATACATTTTGCTGCTGATCCTGCCCACAACAGTGCATTGCTTAGCTTCCGTGCTTTTACTGCTGTCTACTTGTCCAAATTGGGGGGGCATCAACCACCATGTAGGGTAGGTAATACACTATGTACAAACTCATTCAACCCCACTTCAAAACAATCAAACTATCTCTTTAAATGAGTATATTTTTAATCAAATCAACTGATTCAGTGGTGAAAATTACACAGGAGAACCAGCCTCATGCTGGCACTAACCATAAAGAAACTGTGACGTGAGTTGCTGTGTCTCTCTGCAGACTCAAACTCTCCCAGACAGACGGAGGTGGATCACTCTCTGTTTTCCAGCTAATCAGGTGATAATTGGACGGGGACACTTGGGTGCAAACTGATAATATTCCAAATGGGACAAATTAGGACTGGGAGGTCAGTGGTTTCAATCCCTATGATGTGTTTAGGAACACTAACAACTGTCAGAATGCTGTTTGACAGCACAACAGCTGCTCAGCAGCCTGCAGGAGACACGGGTGTTCAGATGACTTTCAGTAATAAGTAAAGGTCAGAACCACACACAGAGGAGGCAGCTGACGTTAGTGAGCTCATCCACAGGCCCTGTGCTGTGTTTTTAATTGATCAGGTATCAGCTGATCATTTGTTCAGTGTAACTCTTTGTGCAAAACGATGCACTGTGAATATATCCTGATCAAACAGTACAAATGATCTGAACAAATATTAGCAGCAGCTGAACAATCCATCGCTGGCAAACTCTGACAATGAGCCGAGCTGCTTCAGGTTTCAAACAGTCTTAGTCTCAGAGTTCAGCAGCATTTCTCAGGTGAACCGAGTACTACTGCCTGTTGACAAATGCATCAGACCCCGCAAACCCCCTATTTAAAGGCTTAACACAGTTAACACGTCTTAGCCAGGCATGTCACAATATCATTCTTAGACTATGCTGGGTCATTTGAAGCGTATGCTTTGGCATGTGTGCTCTGTAGTAGGATAGTCTTTATAACATTGAATATCTGTGTATGAGGGAATAGAGAAAAGTGTCAGACTTCAAGGGATATAAGAACCACATAGATGAGACACTCTGGGCTTTAGTTTTGTCACAAAATGTGTAAAACAAAGAAACATATTTTTGGACAGACAACAGCTTACACTGTAAAACATTATGGGCTGTATTTTCGACTTAGTTACTCATCTACCAAAGATATAAACTGCACTTATTTCAATCATTTGCAGATGTGTTACTACTAAAAATATAAATATTAGACTCTGTGTTGGCAGATAATCAGCATTGAAGGGCCATGCCAGTGTGTTTGTAAGTTTTATTGATATCTACAAATGTTAAGCAAACAATGATCATTTTTGAATGCATGCTGTATGATTTTGGATGATCAGATGCATTTTTCTTTCCTTTCATGTAGCCATTAGTACCATATTAATTTCCATGCAACATGATAAATCTAAAATCTCTTGAAGCTTGCTTATTGTTAACTCCATCACAGTGACCTGGACTTCTCAGATCAGTTTGCAAGTAAGGTGCAGTATCAACACCGACAATGTAACTTCAAATGCAGAAGTGATGTTCACTGTGAACTCTTATTATTTCTTATTGTAGAGGAATTAATATGGAACCAATAGATGCCTGGAATGAAAGAAAAAAACACCAGCATGTTTTGCAAAATTTTTAGTAAACGTATCCAAATTTTACTGAATAGAATAAAACTTGCAGACTCATTCTTATGGCCCTTTGAATGACTGAGATCAGGGATCAGAATATTGTTAGCTCATGTTTGGTTAACTGTCATTAAGACTTGTTTTGGAAAGATATTATTCACAGTCTATAAGATGGGCATAGCCCAGAAATATAAAAAGACAGCACCAGTCTCCCTGTCGTCCCTCTGTGTGTGTTGGGGTTTGGAGAATAACCGCAGTAACATGGCTGCCAGTATCCCACCGCGTTGATGAGCCGAGGCTTCCAAGCTCAACATTTATTGATTTATTATTCCATTTCACAGCTATCTTAATGCATCCATGGCAGTAAATTCAAGAGTTATTGTGGATGACGCTTAGAGAAAATACCTATTTCATGGCTGTGTTAGAAATGTAATTAAGTCAAAGGGTTTTTTTTCCCATTTGGTAATGATGCAGAACTGGAGCAGCAGATGAGTGAAGAGCTGTGAGAAGGAAAAAAAAAAACTGAAGAAGTGGTTACCATGGCAAAGCCAACATCAGCTTTCTTGAGGGCAGGGCCGTCGTTGGTACCGTCTCCTGTCACTGCCACCACCTGTCGGGTTTCACCCACCGTGCTGTCAATGATACCTGATCAACAGAGTGGACCAAAAACACAACAGTTCTCTAATTCAGTTTGTTTATAAAGTAGATTCAGAAATTCTCTCCTGTTTAAAAACACAAACGCATGATGACTTTTTACTGTAGTCCAGAGATATCAGATGAGACTTAAAACTACACTTATCTTCCCTTGTACACAAGGACAAATAAACATGTGCACAGCAGCAAACATGCTCAACAGTACACAACATACATAATATAATACTGAATCTCTGTTAGAATGAACCAACCTTTGACCAGAGTGTGTTTGTCTGTCGGCGAGGAACGAGCCAGAACGCGCAGTTTAGGCCAAACTTTGTCCAGACGCTCTTGTTCCACCTAGAAATGTCAAACATGAAAAAGTGTTTCATCAAATTATTTTTATCTGAACTGAAATTTCTGCCCTGTAATGAAAGCCCGAAAACAGAAATGTAAAGATAAACTTCCTCAAACCCACCTCTTTACTTATACATATTGAAGTTTTATTTTCTAGTAAAATGGAGAAACCTTTACTTTCAGACACATGAGAATAAGTAATTTACAGTGGAGGAACGCAAAACTGACGACTCTCTGCGACCAACTGCTAATCACACCAGGATTTAAAAAACTGAAAATACAGGATTGACATTAGACAAGTAGTAACAAACACCAGTCTGGTGCAGCAGGTAAACGAGAGCTAGAACTAGATAAATCAGCTGATATTAGCTTATTTCAGATTTAGCAGTATCAGTGTACACTGATCAACAAATAACAACAAATTGCAGACGGCAACGCCAAAGCAGGTTTGAGGTAATTCAGGAACACTGTCAGTATTACATAGTTTGTCCACCAGAGAGCACTGAGAGGTTAATGTTTGTTTTTGTGTATTTTTTTGTTTTTTTTTTTTTAACTGTAAAATGTCACACTTTGTATGACTCTTACTCACATTTTTTGGGGGGGAAAAAACCCATCCATAAGAGTGTTTATGTTAATATTACTAGCAGAAATTTATTGTCATCCAATCTTTTATAGTTCCAAATACTGACATCAGAATCTGCCTTAAAAACCCAGTATTGGTCAGGCTGCAGTTACCTCTAACTTCTGACAGTTAGTTTCACACTGAACTCACCACTTTGTTCATTTGTTCTGTCTCTTCTGATGCTACAACCAAAGTTCACTTTAATTAAAAACACTGACATGGAAAGTATTGTTTTAACATAAAGGTAAAAAAAAAAAAACAAACCAGAAAAAATGGGGAATGAAAGTAAGACGTACAATAGAAAGCCATGTATACTTTCTTGTGTGAACGAGCCAATATATGATGCAAGCTGTTTGTCTGTTACTATATTAATAACTCAATGATAATTTATTAATTGGTTCTATGGTGAGTTTGGCTGTATCACACAGAAATATGGTCAGAAATAATACCAACATCTACAAATGTGGGAAAACTTCCATCTTGGCGTGAAAGACTCTGCAGAAGTAAACACCTACACAGTTACAAACAGGGCACAAAATTAGCACCAGCCACCTGCCAAATGTTGGTAAAATATGCAAGTGGCTGGTAGATTTGCTTCGCTTACCACTGTACTCACAAGTCAGCCTCTGAACGCTTTGGTCAACAGTAGGAGTGGGAATCTCTGGGTATCTCACGATTCAATTCGACTCAGAGGTCTATGATTTGATGATAAAATGATTCTAGATGCATTAAAATGTTTTAAGGCAGGGGGTGCAAGTAATATTGTGTTTATGTGCAGCTGTTCACGTTCAGCCATCCTCAACAAAACTCAAGAAGTAGCCTAGTTTAGAAGTAAACATGATGCACATGCTACATGTAGGGTTGGGAATCTTTTTGTTTGATTTGATTCAGAATATATTCTTAACTACATTAATAGAAAAGGGGCACAGTTTTCAGTCTCTTGCTCTTGTTTCCGAGGTATACAACATGAAATCTAACTGGAATTTAAATGGTCTGCAGCCTTTTTATTTTAAAAAGTTAAGTGCATTACTTAATGAATAAATAAATCCGAAAGCATCTTACAGTCTCCTGCCTGTATGAGAAAAACAACATGAGGGGGAGGCGGAGGGCTCCGCTGTGTGTGTTCTTATTAATGTTTTGTCTCCAGCAGTGGAAAGTTTGCACGTTGGACAGCGTTGTCTTTCCTCAGAGCTGAGCTGGTGTGGAGTTTCAGAGGTGAACAGACTCAGCAGAGTTATTGTCTTCACTAAAGAGTTGTTTAAGCCTGCAGTGTGTGTCGCTCAGCTGCTCTCGTTTGTTACAGGTCAGCGCTGATTCACTATCGTAACATCTTAACGTTATTCTCTGGGTGATGGCATAAAAAGTATTCACAGTACACTTCCTGTTCATCTCACAAACATTATTACTTAGACACTAAATCAAAACAAGAAGCTGTTAACTTCTGGTTACTCGTGTGCAAACTGTAGACGGTTCAGGTGTTGCACTGCCCTCACAACTAAGCTGCGCCTTTTTTGCTCTGTCAACATCATGTTAAATGACATTTAGAAAATCAATTTTTGACATTTATGAATTGACTGAGAATACACATCCGCATTACGATGCATCTGAGAATTGTGCATTTACCCGTCCCCTACTCAACAGAGACTGAGGACAACATCCCAGCTTTTATTGTTAAAACTAAGTTGAAAGAATAAGAGAGTGAACAGTTAGTAAGACGTAACTTCCACCTGCTCAGGAAGGTGCAAATTTAAGTTCTATCCTAACTGTGTTGTAAACAACTTACAGGATGAAACCTGTTTTTAAGTCAGTGGTGTAACACTCCCACACTAAGATCAAACTGACTTACACACAGCTGGCGCAACAGCCTGCTGGACTCTAATGGGGTGCCTGTGTTGCTGTTTTTCCGCTGGATGTGGAAGTTTTTCGCTAACATGTTAGAGAAAGGACTTGATGAACCAAAATTACATCCAGACTCAGTTGCTGTGAATTTTTGAGTCATCGTGTAGTGAAGAATTCCAATTACATAGTTGTTGTCTACATTAAAACGCTTCTGTAATCGTCTTACCTCTCCCTTGTCGTTTCTGATTTGCTGGTTGAACTCCTTGCCCTCCAGACACAGGAAGTCCTCGCCTGGCTGAATGATGCCACACTTGGTTGCAATGGCGCGGGCGGTGTTGATGTTGTCTCCAGTAACCATACGCACGGTGATGCCTGCACGCTGGCACTTAGTGATAGCCTCGGGTACCTGGAGGACAGTCAGGGAAAAAAAGAAGACACGTTACGGTTTCCAGAATCTGAATCCTGAGATGAGCACAGATGTTACAGAGTCCAGGTGGTCAGACAGGTTGCCAGCTTCTCTTCCTGATCCATCCATCCATTTTTATTTATGTTTATTCTGCCTAAGTGATGGAAGATAAAACAGATCCATCTGCCAACACTCATTCTACAACAGCAGCAGGTTCTACCTGAGATCCTACTGGTCCTGTTCTTTATCACACCGTTACAGAGACCTCATTCATCTCAGATTATAGAAAGGAGGATCTCAGTGAGGAGTCCATGGTGATATACTAGTCAGCTGACAATCAGAAAGCTGTTGGCTACTTGGCTAGACCAGCAGGAGTTCTGTTTGTTTGCTTACAAATGCACACATGCATCCTATCTTTGATTCAGAGGGAAGCTTTGACCTGAGTGAATGGGTGAATGGGTTGAACTATCAGCCTGTAGAGATATACTTTGTATACCAAGGGTTTGGAAAGTGATGTTTTATTTAATAACCTTTCCAAACGAAACCTACAGAAGTAATCTAGCGTTATTTCCACTGCCATAATTTACAGGTTAGGGTAAGAATTAATCCTCCAGAGAGTTACAGTATTTGTACAGTTAGAGTGCAGATGAGAGAAAACAAAAAAAAGAAGGAAGGGACATTACATCTCTACAGAACAGTCTATCTTGTGCTTGGTGTCAGTCTTTGGTGCCTGCTCTATTGAAGCCTATGGAGGATGCAACAAGAAGCACAATAAAACCCAACATATCTAGGATCTGTTGAATGACTTTTGATGAAGATATGCCTCTAAAACCCTTAAAAACACACACTTCAGATAACAGCATTCACAATGATTTTTCCAAATGTGCACATTTATTTATTTATTCGCTGTTGTTCTCCAAATAACATGACTGATATTACATCTCCCATAAACTTCTATAAAACTGTCACCAAAGTCTGGAGCACAGGATGTTCTATGTAGGGGGTAATGTACAGTGAGCAGGTCATTATTGTAAAAAAGAAAAATCCTGACAAAAAATCAATAATTTGACACAAAACATTAATTTTAAAATGATTTTAGATTCAGCAATGATTTTGCTGCTTCTCCAGAGTCTGATCAGAACTGTGTCCATAGCAACAGTCTGTTCTTCATAACAACAGTCTGTTATACATAGCAACAATCTGCTATACAGAAATAACAGACCTTATAATGCTGTAATTGACCAATCAGAATTAAGTATTAAACAAAGCCATATCATGAAGTGACATAATGACCCTTCCTTCTTTTTTAGTTTCCTTGGTGCTGACTCAAGTCACAGCTACACACATTTCATGTTTTATAATATGAACACTGAGAATAATTTTATGCTACTAAAAGGTAAAATGTTCCAAAGAGTCTTGTGTCCATCACATCACAGGTCGTGTGGAGATAAACACTGAGCTGCTGACTAACTCCTGCTGCTCTCCAGTTATTTCCATCCTGTCTGTGATCTTTGTGCCCTGACATTAAAGCAGCAGGCAGCGCTAATACTTTCTGGGCTTCATTACAGGCTTCATTTAACACTTCAGAGCACCTGACCAGGACTCACTTCAGTCATTATGTTATGGGTAAAAACATTCAATAGTCAAACAGTAGTTTCCTAACATTTCCTAACTGAATCATTAGCAGCCTGCCAGATGAAAATCAAATATTAACATTGTTGAACAATCAAAATGTTCATGGTGACTGATGATTAGCCATCAACACAACTTCTTTCCAGACATGAACATAAGGCAGCATCAGGTGTAGTTAAACTTGCTCCGTACCTCAGGTCTGACAGGATCCTCGATGCCGACCACGACGATGCATGTGAGCTCGTTCAGGATGTCGTTCTCATTGTCCCAGTCTGGCTCCCCAGCCTCGGCCGGAAAATCCCTGTACGCCACGCAGATGGTCCTCAGCCCGTCGCACGCCATCGGCTCAATCACCTTACGCACCATCTCGTCACGGTCCTTCGGCTTGAAGACGCGAGGCTGACCCTGGGCGTCCAAGATACGAGAGCATCTGGGAGAAGAGAGGAGAGACAGACAGGTATGGTAAGAAATGCTATACATTTCCCTGTGTATCCATTTGTCACTCCATCCAGCCATCCTTCTTCCCTCAGACAGGAATATTTGACTTTATTTCTTACCTTCTCAAAACGATCTCTGATGCTCCTTTGCTGTACATGCGGAAGCCTCCATCAGCGTTCTTCAGCACTGTGCTCATGGACTTGCGGGAGGAGTTAAAGGTGTAAACTTTGTACATTTTCTCTTCGGGGACCTCGTCTCTGATCGGCTGATAGTCCCTCTTCAGTTCGAGCACCAGGCCCAGCAGAGCACACTCTGTCTTGTTGCCCACATGGCGGGGCAAGCCACCTTCTTTCTCTGGAGGCTGAGAGGAGACAAGAGAGAAGGTTTGGATGTGAAGCGATGTAAAAGTTTAAATTCGGTGTTGTGTCATCAGAGGCGGTGAGGGGCACCAAGGCTACTTCTGCATGTGCAGTGGTTCAGTTGTGTTGGTTCACTCACACAAGGGCTTATCAGAATAAGTATTAACTCAACAGAAGCCGAGCTCAGAGGCGAACTGATCTTAAGAATGTGTGTGGCGTGCGCGGTGTACTCAGTTTGGTGCACCTTTAGAGTGACCTGCACTTAAGTGGGGGAAAGAATTTTTTTTTTTTTTTTTTTTTTTACAATTTCACTTTATGCTCAGCAGACAGACAAACTGGAGAGACGAAGGACAAAAGGGTGCAGAACCTGATATTGAAATTAAATCATGAATACATTAATATAAAAAAACAAAGTCACTTTAAAATCCAATAAAAGTGTGTGCTATTTTTCCAGTATAGTAATACAATTCAGTATTTATTTCGAGTCACTGGGTCACATGACATAGAAGAAAAAATTGCAGTAATTTTGTTTTCAAATATTTATGTAAAATAAATTAACTGAACATTAGCAATCAAAATAGGTGCACTACATGAGTCCAATTCAGCATAATTTTTAAATAATAATTTCAACTAATATGGACAAGTTAACATTCATTCAAACTGTAATGTAATGACAGTCTCTCTGTGAACTGACAGATGTTTATGTAGCACTTGTTGCATCTGATCAGGTAGAGGCCGGACGAAAAGGAGGCGTCTTGTACAGTGATAATTCAGGGCTTATTATTGTGGGATCACTGTCACACTTTTTTAATGGACTTCATGAACTGATAAAATACACAGAGTGGGATAAAAGCACAGCAGTTTTAAGAGCTTTTGACTTAATCTGACACAAGCTAACTTAGCTTTCATTACAAAACACATTTTGTTTGCCCCACGATTGAATGCGTCATTCCCTCGCTGCCTCGAGTGCTGTGCATAATGTGGGCACTTGGTAAAAATGCACCAAAGCAATTGCTGATAAAAGGCACAATCGTTTCGGCATAAAGAAGCCTTTAGGCCTACATTTTTGTTAGAATTTTGGACAAAGGCAGCAACCACCCTGCTGTTTGAATAAAGGCTGCGGACAGCAGATTTTATCAGCTGTAGCTATTTTACATGAAAGGACTGTTCACTAAACTCCTGTCTTCAACAGAAATGATTTAACTGTAGCTTAGCGACTAGGCACAGCAGGTCTGCCAGTCCTTTTCCACATGTTGAAGCTGCACATGAAGTTGCAGTAAGAGAGACATTCTGTGTGCAAAGAGTTTAGAGAGCCATGTCTATTGCTCATGGATCTGTTCTGGTCTTTATTAAGTTTTAGGAAGTTTACGCTCTAAAAATTCCAGTCAAACTTGTTATCCGAGTTAGTGTTTCCACTCATACTTCACTTTTTTATGCAACACACATAATGATACAATATGTGTGCTGTAGGAATGCTACCCATTCGTCTGCTTCCTTTGTAACAAGTATCCACTAACAATATTTCCACATTTTTCCAACTCATCTTTGACATTAGTACACTGTACAAGTGACAAAGAAAAATCTGTGTCTACTCTTCTACTTGTATCTTTGTGAGGACCGGCTCTTGATTGTTAAAACATCGGCATTTTGGTAAAAGGAGGACATTTCAACTAATCCTCACTTCTTTAAAGAACTTGGATTTGTGTTTGTGCTGGCACTGAGGTTAGACGTAGCTGTGACAGTGAAGGTCTCACCAGGATCTTGGTGGTGTAAGCCGAGTTGATGGAGATGCTGTTGACCATAATTTCCAAAGTCTCCGGTTTGATGACATCGGGTTCAGGGACGGTTTTGTAGTGCGTGTCGCCAATATATGCCTGCACCACTGTCATGCGGTTCATGGTCAGTGTGCCCGTCTTGTCCGAGCAGATGGCTGTGGCGTTACCCATCGTCTCGCAGGCGTCCAGGTGGCGCACCAGGTTGTTGTCCTTCATCATTTTCTAAAAAATGGAGAATGAGGTTTGAGGCTGAGGTTTGCTTTTAGACAAAGTTTTGAAAACTAAATGAGTTAAAAATCCATTAATTTAAATATATTTCCTAGTATCCTCTTTGCCTCCTATCCTGCCTACCTTGACAGAGTAGGCCAGAGAGATGGTGACGGCGAGCGGCAGCCCCTCAGGAACAGCCACCACCAGCACTGTCACGCCGATGATGAAGAACTTGACAAAGTACTGGATGTAGATTGGGGTGCACTCGGCCACCCAGGACCGACCCTGGACCCCGAAGGTGTCGATCACAAAGTAGAGGATGAGGATGATGACGGTGACTGCTGACATGATCAGACCTGGACAGAACGAGTAAAACGAGCAGAGTTTAAACACGAGCACACGTCCTATTCAAGTCAGTTTTAGATGTCAAGGTCACTTGCTTTCACATATGAAATATGCATTACATTCTATAAGTATGTCATTGCAGCACTTAGTTTAAGTTTTTTGTCATGGTAACACTTTTAAAATGTCTCATGGTGCATTCAGGGACAAACTCCTCAAAGTTGGCTGAGAAGCAATGAAAATTTAATTCAGAAAACATGGTTTAATTGTGGGGATGGATGCTGGGGTGGATAATGGTTTTATATCATGCTTGATACATACAGAATAGGGGAAGGACTAGACAAGCTTCTTATTTTTTATATTTTATCTTATCAGCATTGTTTGCTCTCCATGTTTTTTTTTTATCTAGCAGATATCAAATGAAAGTACAAAAGCAAATAATTGTCTTTATTCTTTAAAGGTTGACTTGATTGCTGAATGCAACATTTGAAAATATCCGGTTTATAAAACACACTGAAATCGCAGGAAAATCTTGGTTAAACTAAAAGCAAAACAGTATTATTGGTTTATATTTCAGCAAGGCAGTGAGGTCTGGATGCAAAATAAAGATAAAAATATTAACGGGAAGCCTCTGCACTTGAAGCTGCTATTAAGAACTTTTGGAGGCCCCTGTAGACAAAAGCGGTAGTATTTCACTGCCACGACCACAGAATAGAAAGCCAAAAATACAAGTATCTGAATAAAAACCTCCTTGTGCTTCTTTTTAACTGGCTCATGTACTACTCACTGTAGCTTAGTCTGAGAGTCTGACCTGATAAGAATCTTTTCGTGGATGGTCTCTTGAGTCTATGTGCTTCATACAGACACATCAGTATTAAACTAAGACTGATAACTGAACAATTAAACACAGTTTGTGATAGCTTTACAATAGGAAAATGGTTATTTGTCTGTAAGTGAGATGGCATCCTGAATGTAAAATCATAAACAGGTGAGACAGGTGAAACAACAAATCCACTGCTTGTGTTCTTCTGCTTCATCTCTCTTGTCACTCACCTTTTGTCAACGTGTTTTGACCCAAATTCTATTTCGGTCACGTATTGAGGGGAAGTTTATGACTGAAGCTGGTCTGTGGTTGGTGCCCCCCCCCCCCCCCACCCCCCTCTACTCTGTCCTGAAAGCCCCTCGGTGTATTAAGGTCAATTGAAATGACACAGAAAATACCTTCAATTCCGGGATGAATCATGTTCCCAATAAAACATGTATCCAATAAAACTGAGTGCATTCTGACCCTCAGCCTCTCAGTCTCCCCTCACTGCCTGATCACTTTGTGTGCTATTAAAGGAACAGTCCCACATTTCTGGAAATCCTCTTGTTCTTTGTCTTCCCCAGAGTCAGATGAGAAGACCACCTCCCAACAGCTCCAAAGTGCTTTTTATTTACATGTTCTATCTTGTTTGCTAACATGCTATCGCCAATCTACCAGCTGGGTTTAGATGACAGTAGATTTAAGACAGAGCACAAGCCTGGCCCCCCTCACTATAGCCCCTTTCACACAGAAATCCCATAATACTGTTGTAAAGAATACCTGTCATTAGGGTTGGGCTGATGGATGATGCCATTGTCCATCGCCAATGGCTGACAGTCATCAACCCCTGAATCCTCTACCACTGTAACACTGTGATTTCAAAACACTCTGTATTTGATGTCTTTTGTCCCCTTAGAGTTGCCATGAGGCAGGAGTATAAAACAAGCTTTTGCTGCTGGTCATTGGACTGTCCTATTTGTTATTTTCTTATTAAACCTGTCCAGTTAGGTGAAGTCAAGATGTTCAGTTACACTGGTGGCAGCCGTTTCTTTTCTACTGTTATTGTTATTCTATTAGGAACTGTTTCTTTGCATTTACATCTTATACACTTTATATTTCACTTCTTAGATTAGCGTCTTCAGCATAGCTCATCAGCAAAAATTTTTTTCAGGCTTCAGAGAGTCCATCATGCCAAGTTATCCATTTGTGTCTGCACCAAAGCTAAATTCAGTGGTAAGGCCAAATAAAGGCACAACATTCCCAATTTGTGTAAAAAGGGCTAATGAGTTGAAGAAGAATTGATTTTGTCAATTCTTAAAAAAACAAAAAAAACAAACAAACAAAAAAACACTTGTAACGGGCTATGTCATATTGGTGACTTGTACCAAGACGGTGTGTTTATGTCATACTCTGATCTAATAAGGAGATACAAACTTAGTGGAAAAGAACATATTTGGATATATCTCCAAATAACAAGCTGCTTTAGCTAAGGGACTCAAGGTGTAGAAGGAAATCCCATTATGGATTTCTTCAAACTGCCAGTAGCGCCTTTGTGCTTGCGTTTTTTAGAGAGTCACTGATAGTCTGCTCCATAATAATTGTGATAGCTTGAAAGTAATATGGCAGGCAGACCTGGGGTGTATTCTGGATGAGCAGCAGTGGTTAAAATCTCTGTCCGACAGTGGTAAAAATGTCAGGGAATCCAAGAGCAAATTCACCCAGTATAAATAATACACAGGTACTACTGGACACCGACCAGGCTATATAGGATGGGTTTATTAACTAATGACTCCTGTTGGAAATGCCAGGAAGAAATTGCCACTTTTTTTTTAAATCATATTTGTGATTGTCTGCTCATTCAGCCCTTTTGAAGTAAAATTCTTAGACATATGAGTAAGTGGCCGGGTAGATGGGGGACTCCATGGAAGAGAGCCTGTGCTCGCTGTAGATATAAACAGCTCATTTTAAGGTAACAAAAACATGACAACTGCTATTTTCAGGGGATTACACACTGACTGATTGTTTTTAAATGTGCTCTATGAAAGAGATGAAATGATGAAACTATGCATGCGTGTGTGTGTGTGCGCGTGTTTGTGTGCTTCTCACCAGCCTTCCCGATCTGTACAGCCAGTCTGGTCAGTTTGCCCTGCAGCACCGACTTCTCCTTCTTGGTGACATTGACCTTCTTCACCGGTTTGGCCTCCTCTTTCTCTTCCGACTCGGCGGCCTCCTCACTCTTCAGCGGCTGGATCTCCAGGGCGATGCCATCCTGGGTTTTGGCTGTGGGGGAGGGGGGAGGAGGTGGGGGTGAGGTGGTGGTTGGGGGGTTTAAAAGGAGGAGGAGGAGGCAGGTTTTAAGGGGCCAGTGGGTGAGGAGAGGTAAGGTGGGACCAGGGTGGGGAGCAAACAGATATGAGGAGGAGGTTTAGGAGAGGTAAGGAAAGGTTTGTGATTAAAAGGAGGTGAAGATGAAGGAGGATGAGGAGGGAGAAAGAGGAGTATGTAGTAGTGGATGTAGTGATGGATGGGATGGAGGAAACAGATTGTGAAAGAGGCAGCAGTTTTCAGCATGGTCAGGATCAGGAGGAGAGGATGAAGGAAGGCAGGACCGGTTGAGAAAAGGTGAATGAATTAAATCGATAAATAATAATAAATTACAACACAAACCAAAAAAGAAGGAGGGAGGCAGGGTACAGGAGTGGTTTGGGGATGAAGGGTAGAGAGGCAGAGAAAACGTTACAGATTCAGTCCCAGGGGAAAGCTGAAAACGACCGGACGAGTTTTCTCAGAGATCAGAAAAGACCTCTGACTCTTTATCATTAGCATGATGACCTTTGGCTGAATGCAGAGAGTAGCATTTCATCAAATTATGACCACAGAACGTTCATGAAAAAGGTCCAGGTAGCTTTCAGAGAGTGTCACAGACAAGTTGGGAGCAGCAGTTCATAATGAAGAGCAGCAGACAGAACAGAGAACAGCAGATACAACAGAGAGGATTTAACCGGAGGCTGTCAATCACACACACACTGTGTTTCTTTCACATCATAGTTTGGAACGAGGTTCAGTTCTGAAGTCTGACATGGCGTCTGGTTTCACGTCCTGCTTGGCGGTTCTGCTCCTCATTTGCATAAACAAACTGTGTATTTGCATTTCACTTCATCAGCTGGGCTCCTGTTTGGACTGTAGTAGTGTACGTGGAGCTTTTTGATCTGTTTGTCATATTTCCATACCAAAGAAATGGGGACAGGTGATGAATGGAAACAACAGATCTACACTAATCTGACACACTGAGTGTTGTGCCGTTTGTCCTCATTAACAACTGAGCTGACAACGCTGACTGGAACTGGGATGATTTTAACTCCTGTCTATTCCTTGTTAGGTTATTAACATTAAATACTGGAAATGTTCCGATTTGGTCATTAACTTGATACACAAATACTCAAAAGTTGTCCATCAGCTATCTGTTTTTCCTATATTAAACCCTGTTGGAGGGTCACTGCTGGTAACAATGTCAACATCACTTCTGGAACCAACAATACCAACAGATCATGGACATAAAGCAGGTTTAGATTCCTGGATGACCAAAATAGAAGTTTCTAAATAAGAAGAGAAACTTCAGGTGCAAAACTCTCCCCAGGCTGTCTAAAATCCAACAAGGGAATTTGAGTGAAAGTCAAATAAAATTCAAAATGTCTGCTGGAGAACCTGATCCTATTATCCTTATTTTTATTACCTACTGTGGTGTCAAGTAATGAATGAAGGCTGTTGGGTCAACTAAGGACAATCTTTCACTGGCAGCAGCCAAAAGTAAAATTAGTCAATCATAATAATAATGAAGGTTCTGGAATCTGGACTGTTTTGGGAGTGGAAACGATTTTGTGCCACTTCTTCTGTGAGTTTTGAGCAGTAAGTTGAAATAAAGTGTATTAAAACAAACTGACTGATTGGACCTCATGCAAGAACCGTCATGTACAGATAGATAAATGTGGAAGACGCCTATTCTGTAGTACTGTACATCTCTTTATAGTGTGAAAACACATAAGAAGGGCAGAATTTTAGAGACGCCTCTCAATATAACGCAGTTCAGTACAACACCATCTCTAACTATGGCCTCAGAGTTAAAACATGATTTCATTAACACCTCTATGACAGAGGAAAAGTTGTCATACAGGTGCTAATATTTTGTAAACTGACTTAATGTTTAAGATGGAACTTTGAGTTGTGTGATGTATAATCAGTGTGGTGATTTGTTTTTTTGTTTTTTTTACTAGAGCGCATAACAAGCTGTGAAGGAATTTGGCCCGGGTGTTTGACACTTCTAAGTATGTGTTTTAGTCTCCTGATTTCTGACAGTCAGACTTGCAGCTCAGCAGTGTGAAATTCTTTGCCTTATATAGAAATCTGAGGCATTGATTTTGCTAATGGCCAAATCTCACAAAAAGTACACCAGCTAATGAACAGGTGGTATCCTTCAAGTTAGGATTAGGTTAGGAACTTCTTTGACCACTAGATACTTGCCGATACCAAGTACCAATATAAGTACTTAATGACGCCATTACAGTTCTTGCAAAGACTTATCAGATGTTCAGGTGGTGTTAACGTGGTTACTGTGCACAGTACATTTTTGAGTTATTTGTAATAAGTTATTGTGTTAATGTTGTGTTCCTAATTAAGCTGTGCTGTTTCCTGTTTATATTATATATTTTACTTGGAGTAATTCCACAATTATTATGGACTTGCAGAAAGTTTACTCTTACATATAACACACAGCACTTGAACTAATATTTTAATTATACGTTAACATGTGTAGTATTTAAGTTGCTTCTTTGTGTCCTCTTGCCTAAGAGCTAATTATTTCCAACCTGCCACTGTTTAGGGTGTGTTGTACTGTCAGCCTGTTTTGGTGGAGATTATCAGGAGAATAAGAAGAGTATACAAAGAGATGTTGTAGTCCACTTATTATCTGCAGCCAAAAGGACTGGAAAACACTGACAAGTAAGAACAGAGGTTTACTGATGGGTGGGAGCAGTATTTTTTTTCTCTTTGTATTCAGATTAATTAGCCACATTCAACTAGTTTGCACCTGGTTGGACTTACTGGACAGTCTGCAGGAGCACTCTGTGAGTTTGTTTCAGTTTTACATGGACTTTAACAATTTATGGACAGTTTCTGTAATCACAAGTGGACACCGCTGAGGACAACAAGTCGCTAATAATGGCAGTGCAAGCAAACTATTAGCAAACTCTTTGAACTCTGAGTTGCGTTGGATCTTTAGGTGTTTTATCATAGTGCTTCTGTTAAGGGTCCACTTTTTGGAAAGTGGTATCAGGTGCGGGATGTCACAGTGCAAATGTGAGTACATGAGGACAGCATTGGACTGATACCCAGTGCTGGTATCAGCGCATCCAAAGATAGGAAAACGAAAATGTTCTTGCATGTGGTTCAATGTCTCTAAAAAGAAACCTGCTAAGATGAAGACTTTCTCCCAGCGTACAGTTCATACTTCATAGAATTCCTCAAAGATTTAATGATGCAAGAGCAAAAGATGAATGTGTATCTTTAATGTGTTGTAATGTGTTTTTTGGACTCCCTTCACCGACATCGCCTCTGCCTCGCTCTGACTTTCATCCGGTTCATAATTAGAAGCTCCCCACAAAGAACTTTGCTACAGGGGAAGTCACTTCATGACAGCATGACCTCAACATGACATTTAGACATTTTTAATGTGGGGATGAGTCTGTGTCAAACCAGGAAGCTGTGGAGCTTTATGCACATGGTCCACTCTGAAGACAAGCCACAACATAGAACTAACTGACACAGCTGCACATGAACAGGACTGAGACCCACTGACCAATCACAGAACTGTAAACAGGCGCAGCACTGAACCATGGGAGAGCGCACGGCGGGCAGAGGGGAGGGGGTGTCTGACAATCAAAAAGAAAGCAAGTCAACAAACAGAAGACGAACTCAAAGGATCACCCCAGAAAACAAAAAAACGACAGCGATGCAGAACCACGACAGAGAGAGACAGGAGGAGGTAGAGGAGGCTGCAGAGCTGTGGAGGCTGCAGGAGACTTCAGCAAGACATAAAAATAACAGAGAAGAGGGAGAGAGTCAAACAGTGATTACAAGACAACATGAAGTCCTGAGCAACACCCTGCAAGGAGGCAACAGTGAGAGAAATGAGAGGAATCAAAGGCGAAAAGAAAAGAAACTGAAGATACACAAACAGAACAGACGACAGCCCACAGCCCACTAATACTGCAAGGGTGCAACTCCCACACACACTGACAGCCTCGCTTCAGCCAAAAAACATCACCGACCGCACTGTTTGGATCAGTGGGTTTTTCTCAACAGTGTCAACAGAAAGTCACATTCATCAGAGTTTAATAAATGTGTTGAAATGTTTGATGAGAAAACTGAACACGTAGCCTCCATTAATACAGTGAGGCATTAACCTTTTTTATTGCTGTCGACAAAATTCAACACTTCCTGCACAGATGTTACACATCAAAATCCTAACAGCTGCAAAAAAGACAAACCCACACTCCTCTGGTAAGCTTTTAATGTGAAACATTTGCAGGAAGTGTTGAGTTAGTTTAACATTAATCGAAATAAAAACACAGCAAAGTGAAGGTGACTGACTGAATGAAAACAGTATTATTGTTAAAAAGAGCAAGAGAATGATGATTGTGACATGACTGTTGCTGTACTGAAGGAATTCATTTTAAGATGCTTTCCCTTTTCTGATCTGTAACAATATATTTAATATTACAATGTCACAAAAAATCTCTCAACAGAATATTACATAGTTAATTATTTCATTTTATAAAACTTCTAAAAGTCATAATTTTCTATGTTTTTTTAAATATCGGGATAAATATCATATTGCAGACTTTTTATTGTAGCAATAGTGTAGCTTGAGTTTTTGATGTGGTTACACCCCTACCCCATAATGTTGATACAAACTCAGTCATTCCATTTCCACCTATTGTCTTGATAAATGACACGTCATGTACATTTCCACAGCACTGACTCCATCAGTACAACAACAGATTCATTGCATCACTTTGTTGCTCTCACTTTCTCTTTTTAGTCACATTTTTCATTCAGTTGCTTCTTTACTGTTTTTCTATCACTGCTGAGTCACTGTCAAACTTCATGCACAAATGTTTCACTTTTTTCGGCAGCTCAAATGACAGAGCTTAACTGATTAGTCTATTAATTAACTAGCCCATCCACAGAAAATAAACTGGCGACTGCTTTGATAATTGATTAATTGTTTAAGTGATATTTCAAGCAAAAATGCTGTTGAACTGGGCTTTAAAGAACCAGTTTTAGGATTTAGTGGCAGCCAACAGCGAACTTGCAGACAGAAAACATTTTGTCTTGCTAGTCAACTTCAGTAATAAGAAGGCCAAACAGGAAAATCACTGGGGGTTTGTGAGCCACACAGAATACTTTGTCACGACTACAAATAACTCTTATGAGATAATGTTAATAGATATATTCCCCAGAGCCGTCAGTAAAAATGGCAAAAATCCAGTGTTTTGTTTGTCTGTTCTGGGCTACTGTAGAAACACGACGGCGCAACTTGGCGATCTCCATCTCTCCTCAATAATTTGCATTGTCAGGTGTACACTGAAATATACCTATTAATATTATATTCTGTTGCTACCAAAAGAGCCCCCTAAACCTTACACACTGGACCTCAAAGAAAGTGTGAAGAGAGATTAATCGTCAGTAAAAATAATCATTAGATGCTGCCCTAATAATACTTTTTTCTTCATTGGTTTTTAGTGAAACATCTGCAAGTGCTGATGTTCAGTGATGGTATATTAGCTGTACAGTGATGGAAAAAACAGCAAAGAAAAGGTATTTGAGGGTATTAGAAAGGCAGAAAAGCATCCATACCTTGTGGTGTGTGTTTGACATGAACTGTATGAGTTTAATTTAAAGGTGCAATGACTGATTTTTTTGCCACTAGGGGGCAGAACAAACTCCACCATAAGCTGACAGATATACATTTCTAACATATTATAAAGTGCAAACACCTGCTTGCTTCCACATCCAGCAGGCACAAAGAAACATCATCATCTAATTGGAGTCGTGTGAAAACAGCTTCCTGCTGCTGGTGGAGATCTGATTGATAAGAGCCAAAACAGGCTGTAAATGTGCTGTGAAACCAATATGAGGAGCTAAAAGAGGCCAATGATCAAAATTCTCTGTGGGCTCAAAACACTGACACTAAAAAAGTGCGACTGAAGATGTTTGTACAGATTTTGTTCTCTCTGTGTTTTGAGCGAGGGGTCATCTGTGACTGCAGCTCCGTAAATTATTTCTGTGCGCAAAAGTGTGATGAGCATCCAAGAGCAAGGACTCCGAGTGTGTGTGTGTTCGTTTCTGTGTACATCAAGAAGCATTCTGTCTGCAGCAGATGCTCAAACCATGGGAGGTTGGGAGGAGGGGAACTGTGTATGTGTGTGTGTGTGTGGTGTGTTGTGACAGCTTGCAGAGGAAGTTGGACATGTGTTGGATCACACGGGACCTAGAGGACGGTTGGCTGGTCGAGTTTGGAGGTTGGAGCGATGACGTCATCAACACAAACACACAGTCATCAAGTGTATCAAATATTGAATATTTAAAGGCACTGAGGGAGCGCTTGATGTCAACACAGCATCGTCCATGAAGGACACCTCAGAGGTCAGACTTGTAGGTTAAAGTGACCCTCGCATAAGGAGTTATATCTGTGTCTTAATTCTCAAAGCGCAATGGGACGTTTTGAGAGCAGAAAGATTTTTGCAAACACATAATTTAGATTTTGGAGAGAAATTGTTATCACAAAGGATTGAGGAAACAAATATTAAATTTGTACTCAATGAATATTTGTTGTGTTAGATATTATCAACATGAGTGTACAATGATAACCTTCCAGCTCTGTGTGCTGTTTGTCTGTATCCTAAACAGTTTTGCTTGTACATCTTCCCTTTTGAACCTTTTTCAAATTCTGTAAGGAACTTAATATGCATTTTATTAGTTTGTAACATAGTTATCTCTGTTGGGAGCAAGCTTCTGTTTACCCAACTTGACACAACTCATCCCAAGACATTATCATCACTAAAGTAGTTCCTTTAGTGTGTGTAGCCCTAAATTGAGTATTGTTGGATATCATGTAAAAAAATTACATTTATCAGTACCAATACACAAATCAAGTAAACAAGCTGCCATTGCCGGGGTAACGTCTCTCTACACCATGTATGCACGCACATGAATGCAAAGCAGTCATAAGAAGTGTACAATTTTTTACTTTTTCATGTACTTTTCAGACAACAAAACCAAAACAAAACCAGAAACGCCAAGGATATCAGCGTTGATTTTGACTAGATGAAATAGGTTGCAGGTGACAGTTGTGCAAAACAAACATTTCTCCAAACAAGTGACAAGTCGCTGAGCCCGTTCACTAACGCACCCAGCAGGTTAGGACATCCTCATTATAAACAACTGACACAATCTGACGTTTGCTTACTCGCTCGCATCCCTTTCAGTCACATTTGAACAGCTGAAACCAATTGCATTTTGGCATTTTAGCTTAAAAAATGATTTGTAACATTAACTAGGTTCCTACACCATTTCCAAAGTCCATGGGAGAGCCAAACTCAAGCAGTTTACAACCATTTTCAAGGTTTAGCATGCTTTTAAAATTAAACAATGTATTTTAAACTCTGAGGCACAGTTATAGTATATATATATATACATATATATATATATATATATATATATATATATATATATATATATATATATGTATATATATATATATATATATATATATATATATATATATATATATATATATATGTATATATATATCTATTCAATATCTATTTTTGTTCTCTCAAATCTTATTATTAGAGTGATCACTTCTTTACAAAATATAATTTATCTTGCTGCAAAAACTGTGCTCAAAATGTCCCAATACGCTTATAGAATTTAAGACATAAATATAATCCAATAATCAACCTATGACAACTGTGGACGCTGTGATTGGCTGTCAAAGACTTGAAGGTTGAGAGTTGCACCCTTTTACAGGTAAAGCAAGGCGAGAGAACGTCCCCCTTTATACAGCAGAGAGAGAGAGTGAGAGAGAGAGAAATGGACTGGACACTCCTCCCTCCTGCCGCTGGGTGGAGGGTGAGGAGGGGTTGAGTAACAGGGAGGATGGAGGGACAGAGAGGGACAGATGGATGAATGGAGGGGTTACCTTTGTTGCGATTTTCGGGGGGTCCTTGTTTTTTACCTGTTCGGACAGAGAGAGAGGGCGGAATGCTGATAAGATGGCTCAAAGGAAAAATAAGATCAAATCAAACTGAGGGAGAACACAAAGTTCAAACTGATAGAAACCCACAGGTGTGTGTGTGTCGTGTGTGTGTTATGGGCAGGAATGGACCAATCAGAGGAGAGAGACGCGCCACTTCCTGCTGCAGAGAACCAACAGCCACAATGTTGATGGCGGATTAAAGCAATTTATTAATACCTCAGAAATCAAAATAAATGAAAATGTAGACTTCAATAGAACATTAAACAATAATGTATTAAACAAATATACATTATTGGTTTGAGAGGCCAAAATGCTCTGTGTCGACAGCCACTGTGTAATCAGTACTTCATCCTGTTTTACATTTGTGTATACATTCTAAAGCCCAACCAATATATCGATTGGCCCGATATGGGTTTATCACAGATATATCGGTATAGCTGTATATGTTTACTGATATGCACTGACATGAAAACTTTTTTGAACATTAACACTGTCCAATACATTTATTGGTTTATGACCAAATACCTGCAAAAATAATGAAAGTCCAAACAGCCATTGAGGTACCATTCTTAGATTCTGGCCCAGCGGTCGAGGTGCTGATCATGAATCACAATGTCCCTGTCATCTCCTATTACTGCTCTTATTTCATTTCCTGTCAACTCTTTAGTGTCGAGGCAGCACATGATTTGATTTGGCGAGGCTGAGGTTTGATTTCATTTGTCCGAAGCTCCTAACAATGATTCTGAACTGGATTATATGTAGTGGAGGGTGCTAATTGGGCAACTTTGCAATTCTTCTTTCGAATTAAACGCTAAAAAAATGTAGACAAAGCCACAAGTTCAAACAATGTATGGACTACTTCAGATTGTGTTTGTGGTGCTGAAGATTAATTTGGTTTCCTCCCTTCACTGCATCTATTTGCATATCTACATGTTAACAGATTTGTTGTGGATCCTTGTCCCCTGTCACGCATTGATTAGACATGTGACAGTTTGTGACAGGTGCAGGTCAGGTGCTGTTTCCTCCTGAGGGACATTAACTTCCTGGTGCTGTAATATGGAGCTCGCTGCTTTTACTGTGAAAGGAGGTGTGGCAAGGTCAAAGCCAACATAAATACACACACACAGACACACAGACACACAGACACACACACACACACACACACACACACACACACACACAGCTCTTTGTAATTCAGCTGGTGGTTTGTGATTGATGACAGAGACTGAACTGCTTTAAGTGTGTGTCTGTGTGTGTCTCTGTGTTTGCACATACTGAAGGCTCTTATGCTCGTAAGATAACCAATGGGTGTGACTTCTGTATACTAATGCATGAATGTGTGTGTGTCTGTGTGTTTGTGTGCACAGCAGGCTGATGCAGCAAATTGCGACATTAAAGTAGAACACTCAACAGTGCGTTTGTGTGTGTTGTTGTATTTCTATTTTTGTAAGGACCAGTCAAAATTTCAGACTTGGTGAGGACAATTTTGGAGAATGAGGATATTTTGTCCAGTTCTCAACGTTTCATGGTTTTTTATGGTTCAGACCTGGTTTGAGGATTATGATTAGATGTGGGTACAGATTATGGTTATGGTCGGGGCCTATGGTCAGGGCCTAGGGAATCTCATATATCAATCAAGTACAGACGCATATGAGATGCCAATTTAAATGCTCTCTTCTGCTGCTCATTTTCAGTTTAATTTCAGTTGAATCAGAGAAAAATATATTGTGGTTCTCCTCATAAGGAATTCATTACTGGTTTGTTTTTTAAAATCATTGACTGGAGGCCAAAATGTAAACCTGAGCGTCTCTCTCCGCTGAGCTGGCACATTCAGCCAGTTCACAATGAATGCCTGACAAACTCAAACTTTAGCCAATAAAACAAATGATCAGACAAAAACAAACTAAAGAAAAAGACATGAGTAAAAGGGGGTTAGCATGATCACAAGCAAATCAAAAGCAATAGAGACCGACTGCTGAAGCCTGTTGGTTTACATCAAACTGCTCTGTGATAGTACGAGGATCATCTGGACTTTGGCTTTTGAAGGGTTCCACTTCAAAAAGCAACTGTGTGTAAACAGAGGAAGGTACGTTTGGCATTTTCAACCAACATTACATCACTTTCAAATCAATACCTCGGTATAGTAGCCATAAAGTACCACGAATAAATGAGACCACAATGTAGTGTTTATTCAGGTGACCAACCAAACAGATTTGTTGTATTCTTGGTGGATTAATTTGTCCTTTTTCAGGTCTGTGTGGAAACAGTTCAAAGTGCTGACTGAATGAAATGTTCACAATAATGCATTCATTTGGAAATTCGCATTATGTCATTTACAGTGATAGCGGCAGACTAACCATTACAATTCTGAGTAATATTTGAAACAATAGGTTAATTTCAGACAGAATTTAACAAAAAAAAAATCCTCTCATTTTAATCCAGTGACCAACAATTTTGCTGAAATAACAAATTACCTGGCAGATTTGTCAGTTGTAGCTACCTAGCTAACAAATGTTAACTTCTCTGACTTACTTGAAAACTCTCTTAGAACCAATTGCAGTTCTAAGTCAGTGCCTTGGTCAAGGTTACTGACCGGAGAATTAACCTAACCTGTCTTTTTTGATGGTGGGTGAAACTGGAGCATCCGGAGGAAACCCACTAAAACTACACACAGACAGGCCCTTCCCCAGTCGAACACAGGACCCTCTTGCTGTTAGCAACAGTGCTAATCACTGAGCCAGTGTGCTGCCACTGTGCGGCGAAAAGGTCCCAGGTAAAACTTCAGCATCATCACCAGTTGACAATCCATGAATAGGACATGGAAATAAAGGAGCAACATCTTCCTTGTATTACAGGGAAACACTGTTTATCCCTTGTTCTGTACTACATGTTATCAAGAGAAAAATGCAAGGTCAGAATATTTCTTTAAGGCACAGCTTTGGTTACAACTGTAGGTAAGCTAGTTAGCTAAACATACTAACATTAGCAGCTTATGCTGGGTACGAGCACCACCATGCAACTCATTGGGATGAAGACTATATCTCTTGATACAAATGCATGAACAACACTTCAACATGTGGAGAAATCAAAACAACGACAGATCTGCCACGCCTTGTTATCGTTGCTAGGCTATGAATGGACAACACTGTGTAGAGGAGGGGCTTAGAGAACAGTCAATTATAAGTAAACTTGTAAACTTTTACTATTGTAAACATCCCTTTTGGTCAGATACTTAAATGTCAATCAGTTGTGTTCAGTTGTTCAGCAGATGTGATCACTACAGATGAACTCATCCGTGGTCTCATTTATTCACTGATGACTTTTGTGATCAGATTGAAGCTCACTAATGTTTAAGTGTTACAGTTACACCCTTCAAACAGCTCTGCTGTTATCAGCTCAGACTGGATGAACTCTACCTGCTAACAGAGTCAGCAAATACAACAGGAAACTTCAAATCAACACCAGCTGATAAAAAAAAACGTGCAAATATTTCCAATCTGCACTGTTCAAACAGTAGAGTAGAAATATTCAGAAGCTGACAAGGTGATAGGCATCTTTCTAGCCCAACTTTCCTCCCAACACTTCACACACTTTGTGTCCTCGTATGACCTTCAACACTTCAACATGAGGTATGATTTTGAGACATGATATGTGACAGGCTTTGTCTCGTGTCTTACTTTTCTTGACCTTCTTCTCTTCAGCATTCTCACTGGCGCCCAGCAGTTCAAAGATGATGCCGGTTTGAGAGTTGGGGCCAACAGCCGACACCACCATCCTGCCTGATCCCTCCATTACGTGGGTCCCTAAGGAAAGATTCAAGAAGCAAAGAGTCACAACAGAACTTGATTTGTAGCTGTCACTGGGTTACTGTCATGTCTTTATTGTTTTGTCTAACCTTTTCTTATTTGCACTATTGAATACTAACATTTTTTTGTACTTCATTGTTTTCTGATATTATCAATTTGAGTTCCCCAGGGATCAATCTTAGGGCCATTACTTCTTAATCTTACAGCATGTTACTTCTTGGTGGTGTCATCAGGGGACATGGCGTATCTTTCTATGGTGATGACACACAGCTTTCTGTGACAGAGTCTCCTGATGACACAGTGCTTGGATGTCACAGAACAACTCAACAAGGATAAACCAGAGTTACAGTTACAGGTTCTGAGTCTCAGAGAGAAAAACTAGGGTTGCCAACTTTCATGATTTTGGTGAGATACCTGCTTTTGAAACAAATTATTTTTCAAATGATAGGGAGCCACTCCTTGATTAAACAGAAAATTGTAAATTTGTAAAGCTTATATAAGTTACTTCTAATATATAATGTCTCAGTTTTTCTGGATTTCAGCACTGAGCCTGGTCAATAAATGTTATGGAGACATAAAGACAAAGACCCCTCCAAAATCCTAAAACATCTTTCATATATGATAAATTGAAATATTCACCAAAACACATCTTTAGTATAATCTAAATAAGATTATAGTTGATAAAAAAAAATCACAAGCCAGGAGAAACTGATCACAGAATTAGGTTCCCCAGAAGTTGCCCCTGCTTTGTGATTTTACACTGATATTAAACAGATTAACAGGGTTTAAATTATTTCATGTATTTATTTTCTTTTCGGTCTCCAATTGTTTGTTATTATTAGCTTGTCAGTTACTGTACAGCGCTCTAAATTGCACTAAATTATATGAAAATGTCCTACACAAATAACGCCTGACTGATTGACTTAATTGATCATTCATCCCGACAACTTGTCCGTTTTGATATGGATATTATTCACGCTGATTAATTATGAGATCTGATTCCACATCTTGCTTCAGAGTATTTTCCTTCCAGACCAGAATCAAACAGACACAGTGAATGTTTTTGCTTAACGGTAGTGAATCTCAGCAGAATCACTTCAAAGTCAGAGAGAGAATCATCAGTGTTGGTCCACTGTCATGAGACTGTGAGCAGGCACTCACCGGACAGCAGCATGGGGTCCTTCTCCAGAGACTTGCGGACCTGATCGGACTCTCCGGTCAGAGAACTCTCGTCAATCTTCAGGTCATTGCCTTGGATCAGGATCCCATCGGCAGGCAGCAGGTCTCCTGCAAACACAGACGTCAGAGGGTTCATTTAATTTTTTTTCTCAAAACAGTTCCAGTGTAAACCGAGTTTTGCTCTTTGACACAGACCTCCTTTAGTCACCAAAACATGCCATTCAAACTTCAACCAAACTGCTGCACACAGGTTGTTTAGCTCTACTATAAATTCTAAACAAAGATTTAATTGTAAAATTAGAAAACAGGAGTCAGAACTTAATCAGCCAAATCTGTAGCAGTTATTGTTAAAAACAGAGTCAAGAGTATAACTGATGCAAGAAATCCACAGCATCCAGTCAGTGAGGTTTAAGATTAAAAAAGGAAAATTTACATGTGTTGCCTTTATCTTTTTGTTAGAGTCAGGTTTTCTTTCATTCTTCTTAAACATGTAATTATGATGCATCACTTTCTGTGTATGTGCAGATATAGAACAGCCATGTCCACGTATTTTTGTGTAGTTTTGGTCTATTTATCTATTTTTTCTGGTCTGGTATATGGCTCTTAGTTCCAGTGAATAGAAATCTTAATGTTCCAGCAGACAAAGATATTTTAAACAGTAGTGTGCTGCCAACTTTGTGTCAAAAGTTTGGTGAAGAACCCTTTCTGTTTTAATATGACAATGGTCCTGTTCATAAAGAAATGGTTTGATAATTTTAAGTGCCTGACAGACAGAAACTGACAAAAAGCAGGAGCCATCCAGTGATGTTCGAGACTGTCTTTAAACGCTTCAGGCAGACATTAACGTCTCAGGTTTGATATTTCAGTCTGGTGTCTGTTCTCTCATACCGTATTTGATCTGAGCAATGTCTCCCACCACGATTTCGGCCACAGGGATCTGGATGACCTGGCCTTTGCGGATGACGGTGAACTTTTGTTCTTGCTCGATGCGACTCTGCAGCCCACGGAACTGCTTCTCCTTGGACCAATCGTTGAAGGCCGTCACCAGGACCACAATAATGACAGAAAACAGGATGGCAGCGCCCTCGATCCAGCCAGCCTGAGCCTCTCCCTCGTCCTCGACACCGCCTGCAACCTGGCCACATGCTGCAAGAAGACAAGAGCATTTTGAATTACAATTAATGTCACCAAATAAATATGTCAAGTTCAAACTGGTTGGAGAAATGTTGTTAACACAAACTCTTTAGCATGAACTTTACTTTTTTTTTTTAATATTTTCTTTGTCTTTTGTATATTTAATCTCATGATAATTATTACCATTTATAGAAAAAAGATATATATTTAATCTATATATTGAATTGTTTTCTTTCATTTTTGGACATCTTTGCACAGGGCTGTAGCCAGAATTTTAATACTAATGTTAAATTATATGTCTGATTTGAAAAGAGACACATAAATGAATGAAATCTGAATAAACATAAAATAAAATGAGTGTGAATACAGAAAGGCTAAAGATCAATAAAACTGAATAATTAAAAACAAACCAAACAAGTAACTGAAATAGATAAATAAAAATAGTAAAGTAAATTAATACATAAAAGTATACTGTACAAAAAAACCCAATTAAAATGTTTACTATGGTAAATTATAATTACAGATTTAGTTTGCTCAGTAAAGTGCTTAAATTAAAGTTCTTTATATTTTATTTTACCAGCATGAATGTCTAAGTGGTGTTTTCTCTGGAATTAAATTCTGGTGAAGAAATACTGAAAACAGATTTAATTATTAGTTTGCTGGCCTAACAGTAATCAAATTCAAATTTGTATACAGTCTAAAAATACTGAAAATAACCACGCACTATGTATATTAAGAGTAGCATGTAATCTCTCTACATGCCACTAAAGCGGTTTTTCCAAAACCTCCAAAATTTACACAAAAGAATGAAATCATGAGGAAATGAACTCAGTGACCTTAGTTTTGCCAGCAGCCATTATTATTTTCAGTTAAAAGCCTGCCAGAGTTCAGACTGTACCAACCTTCACTGTCGCCCCCTGGTGGATGGTAAAAGGACAGGCCCAGTGAGATGATGGCAGCAATTTCCAGAATAATAAGTGTAACGTCCTGCAGAGCCTCCCACACCAGCTGCAGGAACGTCTTGGGCTTCTTGGGCGGGATGAAGTTTTTGCCGAATGCCGTGTGACGTTTCTCCAAATCAACGGGGTTACCAGACAGACCTGCAGACACAAACACATTTAAAACATCAATATTCACATCAATACAGGAAGCTTCTCTAAAAGAAGGGAATAACTGGAGTGTGTCATTGTTTTATAAACAAAAGGTAAAAAAGATTTTTTGAAAGAACACATCTTTCACACTTAATGCTCTTTGGAGCTGAGGAAGAAAAATCCAAAGCCATGTTGAGTAAAATAAAGACAGCCTAGCCAACACCACCCAGATTTGGCTAGACGCCTGCTTCAGGGTGTTGAAGAAAAATTCAAACACAAGACAAAAACAATAAAAGTTTGATCTGTGTCGATAAAAACATATGTGTAGTAGAGTATGTATATAGATCATATCACAACTTCTTTAAAAAAGTAAAGAAATAGAACATTAACTTCAAATCTGAGGAAAAATGACAACTGACTGGTTTCTCTCCACTCAAAAAAGAAGTACAGTAATTGGATTCATTAAGCACTGTGTGTGCTGTAATTTGAAAGGCTGTAATGCAAAATGTTTCCATTTAAAGTCATTTTCCAGTCAATCTTCTCTTAATGAACTCAGCAAAGACACGCCACATCATTTTATCTTGGGTCCCAAGGTATCATAACATCATCACGTAGCAACAGCAGCTGTACAGAAACATGGTGTACTTTTGTCCCTTGTGTATTACATGTTCAAACGGATGTTCACGCACAACAGAGAGCGAAACTCGTGATGTCATGTCCAAGCGAGCCTCTGTTCCACTAACTTTGGTAACTCAATGCAATTTCTCATTCAGCATTTCTTTCATCTGTCTTTCTGAAAAATTAAGTGTTCCTGGGATTTACTGTCAAACTCCTCATGACAAGTCAGTATATTCAAGAGCAGTCGCTATAAGAAACTGAAAACTTAGTGACTTTAACAAAGTTAAAGAATGATTTGTGAGTACAGGAATAACTACAGCTCCCATGAACAAAAACACTGATGCATCCATTTTACTAGCTTTCATCCACATTTATGAAACGTACGAACCCTCTCTTTTAAAGTTTTTTTTTTTTTTTACTTTCTAGTTGAAATCTTGACAGCATTCGGTCGTCTTTGTCCTGCTGTTATTACTGACATGTGGGTGAACTGCGTCTCCTGGACAAGATCATGGACTTACTTCTTCTGTCAAGCTTCAGGTCCTTTTTATATATTATATACTAAAGAATATTGATCAGTTATCCTAATATTGGTGTCAGGCCCAAAAACCCAGTTTTGGTCATCTTCTACAGATACTTGTTAAAGGCTTCTAAAAAAGTTTTTCAAAACCTACTGTTCTTATTTAAACATTTGATGGAAACCACACAGCCCACTAAGGCTCTGTTCCAAGGCTGTATTTTTAGTTATTCTTGTAGTTACAAATGTTAGTGGGGTTATGAAAGAGGATTTCTTCTCTCTGGACCGGAGCCAGGGAGTTCCGTTTCTCTCTCTCTACCACCAGCAGTTAGTTTCAGTTGCTAATAGCAACTATTACTGGCAGAGTTCGTGAGCTGTTGCTGACATTGTTACATCCACCATTTTGTCAAATCTGTGACCGAGTGAATCTTTTATCGACTCCCCATATCCAGTGTCCACATTGGATCTTTATCTATAGATCCTCTTTTTTAAGCAGCTTTTTTGTGATTGCTGATTTGCAATTAAGCAGAATTTAGGTTTTCTATGATCAGCTCACTGTTTAACCAAGCTCGCCACTCCACTGGCTGTTTGAGCTAATTGGAATCAGGTTACACATATTTAAGGCAGAAGGTGCATTATAGTTATGAAAAACCAAGATATTACTACACATTTCTATAAACAGCAGTTGTAATATGACCTACTTTTGTTGCCATGAAAGACTGCAGTGTTTCCATATACAGTATTTATTTGGGCAATTCACCAACTCAGATTGTTCCACCCAGAGAAATTATGTATTTTTGGACTCATTATTTCCTCCTTTCTGTCTGGAGATTCAGTTAAAAAAGAAATGACAAAAAGGTCAGAGAAATGGGGCGTCAAGGTGCAGCCTCGCAGTGTGGAAAAATAATTTCTGTGCTCAGATGTTAAATATTAACAGCTGAAAACAGCTGTGCTGGTTTGCAGGTTTCACTGATCCCTGTATGTGTGTTGGCAGTGAATCCGAACTCGTTTGTCACTTGTGACCCCATAAAACAAACCCTTTTCCATTTCCATTTGTCTTCTAGTGGTGATCAGCTCAGCCAAAAATAAAAGATTTTTGTTTTATTTTGATGATTTCTTGGGGTATGATCTGTGATTTTGTCTTTCTGCCAATCATCCCACGACCCTTCAGGTTGATCTTGTGGCCCCTTGTGCAGGTCCCGACCCACAGGCTGGAAACCACTGGTGTGTGTTGTTGTCTGTGATGGTGATGAGTCTATGGCAGACTGAACTGGCCCAAACCTCCCTGCTGTACACACAATCTGCTGCTCCACCAGAGCCAAAATGCTCCATGTCAACACGACACCACCTGACCAGACCGACCCAGTCTGGATCAGCTGGCTCACAGGAACATACTGAAGACCTCTGTAAATATATAAATAAAATAAAATTGAAAGACTAATCAATGGTTGGCTGTTACTTAAAGGAGAAATACATAACAACTGTGTGTCAAAAAATGACTACTACAGTCCAAACAGTAAGTCTGAGCCCTAGACTTAATAATAAATAGGTTGAATCCCTATTTAATATATGATTTACGATTGAAATTATTTGCGCCCGGAAAAGAAATTTTACAAGGAGGACACTGCGGCTGTAATGTTGTTGTCAGACAAGCAAGTCTTTCAATTTTAAGTTTCAAAATTTCAAGATTTCAACTAATTGATTAGGCAAGTTATGAAAAAATCTGTCTGATGGTTATCTTCTTGCCCCTCTGCGGAAAGATCTCTTACAATCCTCTGCTAACTTGAGACCAAACAATATCTTTGAGTTATTGATTCCAGAGATGTCATTTTCCAGCAGTGACTCATGTCTAACTGCTCATTCATTCTCCATATAAAGACAATAAAAACATGAGATTTCTAAGTCGATCTGGATGCTTCCAGGAGGGAAGAGCAGGAGGGCTCCGTCTTTAGGAGCTTCTTATTTTTGGTTATTTTTTAAAAACCAGAGTGAAAATCAGATCTTAAAAACCTTATTTGGAGTTCATTTATTATACTCTATCAATTAATGAAGTGTAATCAGCAGCTCATGTTTATCTTCACTTTCTAATACCGGAGGATTTTCTGAGCCGAGCTCATCACCACAGGACCTCATTAACGTTAACTTCAGTAAACAGTGTTTATTTGCAGCAACTTCTGACTGCAAAGTCAAGGACAAGTCTGAATGAAACCTCGCTGAACTCATCTGCTTCTTTTTAATGAATCTGTGTATTTTTCAGTAAACCCTGAAAATCTGTGATTTCCCCAGCACGGCTGTGTGGGCAACAACATGGCGGCTGTGGATTCTTGGTGGAATTGGGAGATGTGCAGTGGAACGTGATCTGAATGTCAACAGAACGCGCTGCCAGGATTTCTCATGAAGGAGGACTGTGCAAGTCAGCATGAACATGAGTTCAGACATGTTCCTGCCTTCATATGTTTTAATAATGGCCTCTCATTCCTTCTCTAATGATTCTCAGCAGAGAGACTGAATGAAGAGTTCCCTCCTCCTCATCCTCATCACTTCTCTATACTGGCCTCTTTTTTCTTTGGACGCAGGAATCAAGTAATCAAGTTTCTTTATTTTGAGGTTATTACACCACAACAGTACAGTACTAGTTTCTTTGTCACTCATGGCCACTTAGACTGGGCGATATATTGATTATATTTGTTCTAGTTGAGTATGAATTAATGTGCGATATAGCTGATGACCATATCGTCATATCTGAGTTTTCAGTGTTTCAAATGGTCTGCTGAGTGGTAGTTACCCTACTTCATGCAGCCATTAAGTGTGTATATCAGCTCAGATTGCAGATTATCAGTTACTAAAAGGCTGTGCGTTGGGTTTTTTTTCCCGCCAGAGAAGAAATACAAAGTCCCTGTTTATGTAACGTTACTACAGCATCTCCCTGTACTCTTCACAGCAGAGCTGGCATGTAAGAAGCTAACTTAGCTTCCTCAAAAGTATCTGAAAGACCTCTGGTTTTAGGCCATTCTAAATGTCTTTAGCCTGACTCGTAGGCTAACTAGCTGGTTCATTTTTTCAACAAACTCCTCTAGACCTCCGTCACACAGGTTGCCCACTACCCAACGTTCTTTAAAGGGAAAGGCTGACTCAATAACACACAGGTGCAGTGGGTGTGTAATTCAAGTCTACTACTTAGGCAAAAGTACTAAAACCCCTCGGTGAAAATACTACGCTACAAGTAAATGTTCTGCAAAATTTAAGTTGCCTGTTTGTTATTTAAAAGCTTTTTATGTAGCAGCAAAATGAGCAAATGCTGCATTTTTATCAGCAGTAACATGACTCAACTCATATCCATCTTAAAGTGAGCATGAAACGGTCAAATGAGGCAGATACAAGCTTGGCAGAAAGATGAGATGAGGCAGAAAGTACAAACAGAAATGCAGGAAAGAAACTAAACTTCAAACAACAGAGATTCATTTAGGAGCTACAATGGTGCTGACATCTGAACACAGAGACTTTAAAAACATCTTTCTTTCTGGTCTCTCTACACAGACGTGAGTTGAGTTCAACAATGCACGTTTACTTGAGAGGCAGGTCGTCACAGGTTGGCTGCTGTCAGCAAGACATCGCCACAGCCCACACAGACTTTCCTATTCTTGCCTAAAATATTAACAGGAACATTTTTTGTGTACTGTTTAGTGGTAATACAAGAAAGACTGCGACCAAGCAGCCACCATTTTGTGTCCGATTTCCAATGAAGCCGCACAAAACTCAAATTCATGAAGATTCTGTTATTGCATTAGCTATTTTTTGCCAAATATGTTTTCAGAAACCTATTTTAGCGACTGTTTAGCTGTAATAAGAGAAACGTTGTGACCAGCCATTTTTTTTCCAGCAGAATGGACAAGCAAAAACCAACTACTGCCCAGGTCGCAGTTCATCACCCACCAGACTCAGCTCTTGTTGTTACTGTGCTTGGTCTGGTTGCAAAAAAACAAGATGTTGACCCTCACAATGCCAAACCAGTTTGTAACCTCACGGTGGGTTTACACCAGAGAGTAACATTACAGCATACTAACATGTCTGACTGAGAAGCTTTGTGATTTATAGCAGCAGCAGCAGCAACATCTTCATGATGAGCTTTTGCACAAACAGAGATTTTAAAAATACACCCATTGTCAAAGTCATCATGAACGATGTTTCATCACGGTGTGGTTTATTTCAAAGTTTGGTTTCATCATTGTGAAGTCAGTGATCGATGCTGAAAGCTCCCGTCACACTAAAATAAAGACTAACAGAATCACAGAGAACCTTTACTGGTTGTTTGAAGTCAAGTCTGTTTTTTTCAGGTTTAATGTTGCGACTGTGACGGCGGGTTTCATCTGGTGCTTGGCGCCGGCCTGTTGTGTTGGTGAGCGTCCCCGTGGAGATGCAGATTAAAGCTCTGAGATGATGTTCCAGTAACAGCAGAGCAGTCGGCTGCACACTCGCCTGTCACAGATGTTTATGAATTTCAGTTTCCAGCAGAAATGCACTTCACTGGTCCAAAAAGAGGTCTCTTCCAGTTCGCAGCTTTATCAGCCAACATGCAGCTACATCTTCTGCCACACACAGTTATCACTTTCATTCATTCTCCCTCTGACAGATGAGACCACAGCAGCAGGTATTAATGTCCAGTCTTATTGTTCGGGATTTCTGATGTCCAGTACAAAGACAGGGGGCTGATTCTCCTTCTCTCGCCTCCTTGTTGTCAGAACTGCTTCCTGCTTCCTCTATCATCACTGCAGGTTATCCACCAGCTCTGTCTCTGTCTCATTCTTTTCCATCATCATCCTGCAGTGCTTCCTTTTTCACTGCTGTCCCACAGCTGGACTAACAGTCACTGACACAGAAACAAGTGATGTTGATGTCATGCTTCAACTTCAGTTGAAGATGCTAACATATAATGGGAATTCCCATTAATATACTAAAGGAAATTAACATTGCAATTGTGATAAAATTATCTGAACAAACACATCCATTTTATTTCATGTGCTAAACACAAAACAACATTCATGCTCAGACTTTCAGCCATATATTTCTTCTGCTTTGTGGAACTGACCAGGCTGGTGCGGTTCATTCGCGCTATTAGCTTTTTACTTCAGCTTTTTACTTCAGGAAATTGCATTTATGCTTCAAAATTCCTAAAAATAGTGTTAATTTGTGAAGATTATCCTGCTGAACAAAACATGTCAGTATCATTAACTTTAGTTTGCCACAGAGTTTATTTTCGGCAATAATCCAAAATCCAATGGAAAAATCCCACTTGCTTTTTGTGGAGGGAACCAGAGCGATGCTAACCTCAGGGCTGGCCTACAAAAACACATCATCCATGCAACACTATTGCTGACTGGGTGTTCTCCAAAACCCGACCAGCAGAGTGCCGGTCAGAGCCGGGTGGACATGGTTTGAATTTAATTTCAATCTGGCACCCTAAATTGGCACATGCTCTTGTGCAGCACTAGAGCCTACATGGCTTTCTCCTGGACATTTTACATTTCACAGCCACAAATTCACTAATTAAATTTTAAGCTGAAAAAGAGACAATATCAGGCAGGTATTAAGTTAGTTTCTGGCTCACTGGATAGTATGAGCTCAGTGTTGCAACTGCTGGTGACCAGAATACATACTGCAACAACACTAGTGATTACGACAGACACCAACTTTGCCCATCTTTGTTTTCTTTGCCAAACATAAAAATGTAAGCACATAGTTTTTTTTTCTACAAAACCCTTTTTATCAGTGGATGAAATACGTTTTCAGATGTTAAATGTTGTCTAAACACAAGCAGCCATTCAAGAACTTTGTCTAAATGAGACTAAATCTGACCAGACTTTAAATCTGGCCACATTTGATACTGGACAGTATTTTAAAGCAAACATTTTCTCAAATAAAGTGGATTTGAGGACTGAACACGCCATAAACAGTCACTTTGGTTTTTATTATCTCTCTTTCTCCACTGAAACTGTTAATGATCTGTTCTGAAACACACATCCAACCGCACAGAATTACTCAAATAACTAGTGAGCACTCACTGTCTTCGTGGGAAAAAAAACGTCCTTTCACTCTGCTTAAAAATGCATGAAGATATGTGGAGTAATAGCATGCAATGGTGTGTGGGGACACACAGGTCACGCACATGTACGTATATACAGACACACACAAGAGTCCTAAAAGACTTTTAACCATCTGGATCAAAAAATATTCTGTCCTCTGAACCTTTTTCATCTCCAGGTAGCTCTTGTGACAGTAAATAAAAGTATTATTTTGTCTGAAAACATTAAATATTGGAAAGAAACATCAAAGTTTTGGGTTGATGGTTTTAGTTCACGTTGTACAAACTGTGTGAGAAGACATGTAATTGTTTCAGCTATTGTCTTTGTTTCGATTAGGAAAAAGAAGCACTTCTGGGAAAAATGGTTAAAAATCTTTTTTCTTAAATCACACAGAGAGCAAAATACATTACACAATACATAAAAGTGTTTTTAAGCTAAGCGTCCAATTCCGAAAAACTAAAAAACTGAAATGGTAATGCATTAGGCACAAACTGGAGGAAACAGATGCACACAAGTTCTACATCACAAATTTAAACTGTGATTAGTCTATCAAAGCTCTCAGGACATATTTTTTCATAAAGGAAGTCATCAAACCTAATTTCTTCTGGATTATCAAAATAAATTCTGTTGTGGCAGCAGGATTATTAGAGCGAGTGCTCCATATTCATAGTTCCATCTGCAATCAGACTGTTGCTTTTCTAATAGCGATAAGTGTGCAGTAATGGCATCAATGCATGCAGATAACTGAATTAACTACAAAAAACGATCAATAAACACTTTAATAAAAGCATGTTTTCTTGTACTGCATCTAATTGTAGACTCCACCCGAACTGCACAAATATATCTGTTATCTGTGCTAATACATCTTTTTGCATGTCACATACACACAGACTGGAGTCTCCAAAAACGTCAGTTCAACATCATGTGATCTTGAAAGCAAGCTGAGATTATAGGAAATTGTTGAAGCTCACCCTATTTTTTTTTTTAGAAACTTTGAACTTTTGATAATAACAATAATAATGATAAAATGCAGCTTGATTGTTTAGTCAGCTGGGATCCACTCCAGACCCCCTGCCACCTTTAAGGAAAAGCAGACATAGCTAAAGGATGGATCAATGGACATATTTGTATTTCTCAGCTATTTTCAGGTTCTTGCAAAGTCTGGAGAGGGAATTTTATAGGGTGAGATAAACTAAAGATAAGAGTTTATTTTAGTTTATGATAAGATATGTGACAGAGCGAAAAACCTGACTCGAAAAAAAAAAAAAAAAAAAGGAAGAAAGACAATGAAGAGCATTGCATGTCTTGCTGTCTTTCTCCCTCTTGCTGATCGCTCAGAGGAGCATTCTGCTTCAACTGGCAGAGACATGGATGACCCGAGGCTGTGTGTGTGTGTGTGTGTGTGTGTGTGTGTGTGTGTGTGTGTGTGTGTGTGTGTGTGTGTGTATGTTACAGTGAATGAGACTTGGGTCACGCAGATCATGCTGAATCTCAGATTGGTCGCTGACTTCTCACACCACAGCGCTTGAAAAGCTCCGGCACGCCAGCAGGCCAAGAAACCTCTGAACCTACTTACAATACTACTGTTTGTATGTGTGTGTGTGTGTGTGTGTGTGTGTGTGTCCGTGTGTGTGTGTGTGTGTGAACTGATTTATTTCACAGATTTAACCCTGACTGTCAGTACTTATCTCAGTTACATTCTTAAAGAAGAAATCTGTAATATATGTACTGTGATAAATAATAAAATGATCACGAGGTCATCAGAGATTAAGGAAACATGCTACGTTGAAATAGTGGCTTCTCTGACAACAACAGTACAGTTCCGATATCCTCCTTTGAAATTCCATTGCTGACCAGAATAACTGTTTGCATGCCCGTTTCATGGTAATCAGAGTTTGAATTAATTTCTAATGTTCACCAAATTATTAAGTGTCTGTAAATAAGTCATAAGAAATCAAACAGTCTTTTAGAAGGAGTAGATGTTTCCAACGGTTAAATCTCGGTTAAGTCTTGCAGGCAGTTGCTGAACTCAAACTCTTGTGTGTGTGTGTGTGTGTGTGTGTGTGTGTGTGTGTGTGTGTGTGTGTGTGTGTGTGTGTGTGTATATAGTGGGCTTTTGTTTTCAGGATAATGCACTTAGCTTTACATTGTCAGACAGCTGACAGTTATAAACACGTGATCAACTTACAGTGGAGGACTTGTTGTTGCTTATTATTGTCAGTTTACAATGTCTCTCATGTCCTGCAGCCTGCAGAAATTAGAAATTGCTGGAGTCTGGTGAGGAGGGGGCAGGGGAAAACATCTATGGCTCCAACTCACTATTTGGACTGTAATTCTACAATACTATATTTTTTCCTATGTGCAATTGCTCCATAATGCTTATTTACAGAACAACAAGAGATTTTCTGAATAAAAATAAAATCAGTTTTGCAGTTTGCTACATCACAAAATCCACATTTGTCTGATGTGGGGGAAACCTGGCTTTCTTCAGCCTGCTGTGTGGTGTTTAGTCATTGTGTTAATTTATTTTTTTAAGACCAAATCATGACAGATGTTATCTATGGGCACTTTTCATATAGACAGGTCGAGACCATTACTATCATTTTTGCTAGGGATGTGCAAGATCGATCAGCTAAATGATTACACGTTCCTTCCCTTTCTAGTCTGCATCAGAAATACAAGCTTTTTAACCAGTTCCTCCAGGAGGTTGCAATGTTGCAACCACAACAATGAACACAAACTCAACCAATCCCTGAGAATTCTGCACGACCTTGAAATTTTTGTCCACTCATGACAATTTTTCCCTAAATTTGACCAATCATCATAGCTTTGCACGAGTTCCACCAATCATAGCAGTCCCCAATACAAACATCATACATGTACGTCTCAATGAATCAACTCAGTGTTTTTATTATTTATTATGTTTTTGTTTGCTCCTTTGTGGAATAACCCCCAGGTGCAGTTTTGCATTTGCAAATAAAGTAACTTTTGTAATACTGAGGCTATTACTTAGAACACTCCAAACAGAATGTGGTTTTATTCTCCCTGGAACAAGTAGCCACTGATTTTTAATGAATTATACAAAAAACAAACAATCAAACAAACAAACAAAAAACCCTTTCACTTGCTCCAACAATCTCATGGCAGAAAAATGCCTAAAAACATCACAACATGCGTCACAATTTTTCTTTGAAAACCTGCCATGAAATCCGGCATTTTATGCCGCAATCACAAAAAAGTCTCCTTAATCCTGGAGATATTTTATTAATGTGCAACACTGCTTAACTGTTACTCCTGTTTTTACACAACTAGTAAACCTGTTAACCAGAGAGGCAGATGACATGCAGTTCGACAGCATTTTGATCTAGGAAATGAAAATAAGGTTGTACATGGGTTGTATCAGAAAAAAACAGCATATAACCACTTAACTGGAGCAATGCATGACTGTATTCAGCACAGACGTATACGTTAATCTGCATGGAGAGCAGGCTGCTGCTGCTGCTAGCACTGCTAATATTAACCATACTTAGTGCCAGCTAACGTTATGACATGCATCCTTTACCCACAGCTGCTGTGAATGTGCTCAGTCTGAAATTACAGCACATTTAGAAGGTTGTTTTTATATTATGTGCAATATTAAAAGTGCACAGTGCAAAGTGCCACACATTTCAGTGTCATTTAAAATATGATTTAGTTACTAAAGAATGTGATTAACAGGGCAATATTTTTTGACAATGTTTAACCTTATCAATTATTAAATTGTGCTTAGTTTGAATGTTTACTGTTTTGAGAGTTTTCTTACTTTAACATTTAATCAACAGGGAAATAAGTCATGAGGAACATTCCTATTATTAAAAAACACAATTGTTCCAACCAAGAGCAAGTACTAAGACGACAGCGATGACGAAAAACAGGCAGAAACCTGTTAAAAGGTTTTACTGTCAACTAACTGAGATATGAATGAGGAAATTCACTGCAGCCCAAACTGAGCAAACACAATACTTGTGGTATCTGTGTAGTTTCAGTTGGGGCTGAAACACGTTAATTAATCCATTAATCAATCTAAAACTAATCAGTAGAAGTAATTTGCTAATCATTATCTCTAACCATTCTCTGGTTCCAGCCTCTCCACTGAGAGGATTTGCTTACTCTGTTACCATTGTAAACTGAATATCTTTGGGTTTGGTTGGCCAGACAAAAAAGGACATGTTACAGTTTGCTGACATTTTATAAACTAAACTAGTTGTTTCCTGTTTGATGCGTGTTCACTTTTAGTTCTTTAATTTAATTAGTGAAATATCTGTGTGGGTGGGCTTTCAAAATGTTGAGATTATCACTTCAGTTCCTTCAGCCACACAGGCAGTTAACCAGCTGGGATGCCAACGTAAGCTTCCTCACATCTGAAATTTGAGAACCCCCTACATGATTTGAATCACAGAGTAACGCAGTGAGATCTGAGCCCACAGGACTACCTATAACTGGAAGTTCAGACATCACCACATTTGAACCAATGAGAGACAGCTAGAGTGTTATGAGCTGGATCCTGTCCTTTTGATAATGCAGGACAAAGACAGCAGGAATGTGCAGGCACTGTTGGCTACTAGGTATTGATATAAAATGAACAAAAGGTAATGATAATCAGTGCTAACATTAGAAAGTATTCCCAAATGTTGAGTACTGTATATGGATCAGACATCTATTGTGCAGGATTTGGTGGCATCTAGTGGTGAGCTTGAAGATTGCAACCAACTTCATACTGCTCCACTCACCCTTCATGAGTATGATAAACTACAGTGGCCACAAAACTCGCAAAAAATGTGAAAGGCCACATCTAGAAACATGACAGATCAACATGGTGGACTCTGTGGAATTCCATTTCTGTCAATATATATCCACATTTAAATCTGTAATGGTGCATAATCAACACTATGTGGGCTATTTGAAGAAGGAGTAAAAATGCCTTGATAAATGTAAATGAAGGACATACAGTGTGGTCTTGTCCAGTCAATACTCCAGCTGTAGTCACCATTCAAATTGAAAGTTACATCTCTTAGCAAAACATCAAATGTCAGTCAGCAGCTGCCATGGCAACTGCCCACCAGAGGCCTAAAGCTCAGTTTCCACAGTAATGTCCAAAAACTGATCTACTCTCTTGCTGCACAATGGCCGCAGTATCATTATAGGTTATATTTAAAAAAATGATGAAAAGTAGATTTTTTTTTCTACATCTTAAAAATACAAGAGATATTAGCCATTAATGATTAATCAAGTAAGTAAGTTAACAATTCATTAATCGATAACATGTTTTGTATACCGGCAGGCAAGAGCAGTTGTTTGGAGCAAGAACCTTAATGTTTTATTATTTGTTTATATTGTTTGTGCTGATTATTAATTAACGTTTTCAAGTATTATTTAAGGAAAATTCACAGAATTTGCAGCTGTAAGTTGAACCATTTGTTGATGACATCATTGGTCTCTAGCTAACCAGTTTTCACACATCGCAGCAGGTGGTGTTAAGGTGCCATGACTGAATCAGGCTCATGGAAACGCTGTGCAGTCAGCCTGTTGTAGCTGGTAGTTTACTGGTTATTGTGTCAATGAATATACTAAAGCTATCAGCCTTAAAACCTCCTGAATACAAATGTACAAATTTATGTTTATGTTTAGTTTTTTTCAGGCTTCACCTGGTAAGTGTAGAAGAACCTCCTGAAATACAAGAACTTCTGGTTAGGGACTCATTGGACTATTCATGAATTACTCAAAATAATTAACAGCTAATGACATTAGTTGTTAGTAGGGCTGCAACGATTTTTTTCATTATTGATTAACCTCTTGATTATTTTCTAAATTAATCAATTAGTTGTTTGGTTCACAAAATGACAGAAAATGCTGAAAAATGTTGATCGCTGTTTTCCAAAGCCCTAGATGATGTCCTCAAATGTCTTGCCTTGTCCACAACACCCAAATGGAGAATATTCACATTTGAGAAGCTGAAATCAGAGAATTTAGTCAATAATAATAATAATCGATTAATTGTTCCAGCTAAGGTTGTTACTAGGGGTGCAACGGATCGCAGTTGAACCGTGTCCTGTACAGATTGCCCTCTACGGTTCGGCAGGCGTGTGATCCGCGGACCACATGTGAGCATCATAGTTTTACTGTCACTGTTACTTTTGTATAAGTTATAATACCCGAAATCTCAATGCAGAGTTGCAGTGAACAGACAGGACAGATGCTGCTGTGTGCAGCGCATCTCTGTGAAGAGCGACTGATTTAAAAGCCGTCACATCGCCATGAGTGAAATCCAGGCCATAACTTTTTTCACTGATGTAACTCTGCTATCACCAAAGAAACAGATCATAAAACTGTGATGTTCATTGAAACTTTGGTGATATCGGCTGTCTTAACTTCTACACAGCTCCTCTCTGCTCACCGGTGCAGCTCTGTCTCGCCCCATCTGTGACAGAGTGTGTCTGCCGATTGATTGATTGATCATGACTTCTAACCAATCAGATACGCTGTGCTATAGGCGGGACATTGAGTCAGACTACAGAGCGTAGTTGTGTATTATACTGTGCAGTGTATAATGATCTAATATATGTATAGTATATACATAGTACAGCACTGTATAAGTTTGAAGTTTTTAATATTATTACCATTATCATTACTATTATCATTATTATTACATTACATAACTATGGTGATAATTACAGGCAGACAGAGATCAAAGACAAGTGCATTTTTTAAATAATTTAACCCTAATCCCACCACTTTTTTCTTTTTTGCTGATCCGAAAAATGATCCGATCCGTGACTCAAAACCGTGATAGGATCCGAACCGTGAGCTTTTTGATCCGTTGCACCCCTGGTTGTTACAGAAGGTTTTTGAGGAGCTTCATTTTGTCCCGTCCAACACAGAAACATAAACTTCATCTCTCCGCTATTTATCCAAGTTTCTTTGATTACATCTGTAGCTCAACGAGAGGAACGAATATCTGTACAAGAGAAGAACATCCACACTGTTTGTGTGCATAAAATCAGCATAAAATTGAACATCTGATCATCAGCTGATGACACAGTCAGAGACTATTTTAATCCTTTTTTATCTGCTAGTTTCTGCTCTCATTCCTGGATGTTTGTCTGAAGAGACAAACTCTCTTACATGAAGGAATAAAGATGACACAACGGAGACAAAAAGACATCTTGTGTCTTCTTCTCACCTGAGCAGTGACAACACATGCTGTTCATTAACATTTTCCTAAAATAGCCGTTTATTTTTGGGTGTGTATGTGTCTCTTTCTGAAGCTCTTTGTAACCCAGGTCCTGTTTAAATAAAGTTTATATCTGGCTGTGCGCCTCATGCTCAGAGGCTGCATGTCCTCGCAACGTGAAATACATTTTGTAAAATGATGTTTAGAAGGACGATCAATGACCTCCAAAGAGGCAGCAGACTGATTCATCAATACACATTAACCAGCAGGATGCACAGCTACAGCTGAGCCTTTTGTGTGTGTGTGTGTGTGTGTGTGTGTGTGTGTGTGTGTGTGTGTGTGTGTGTGTGTGTGTGTGTGTGTTTTAGGATGTATGTGTGAGTGTGTGTGTGTGGTCAGGTTAAACTCAGGACGATGCCAGCCGGCTCAATGTCCAATCAGAAGCTGATTCTACCGACTGAAAGTAAAAGCAGCTGAGGAAGAAAGAGCTCATTATCACAGCCACAACAGTGAGCTGATACAGACACACAGTTAAATATAACTGTGTGAGGTCACCAACTGCTAACATGATGCCTTTGTTACTGAGCTTAACAGTTCAGCTAACTGTCAACTGGCTATCAGACAGTCGAACAACTTTTCTGTTGAGTGAGAAGCATGATTCACCTCAGCTTCAGATCAGGATTGACACCAACTGAGTTTACATAAACTTCGATGTGAGAAATGAGGTGAAGGTGACAAACCGCCGTGAGAAACGTGAGTTTCAGGCAGGTTTCCTCTTCTGTCACAGACACACAGTACTGACATGAAATGGCTCTTTGAAATGCTTATGGCAACTCTTCTAATCACGTTATGATCATTAAGATTTTCATTACTTCGTCCCCTGATTTTTGATACTATTTTGTGCTTGACATTTTTTCAGTAGCTGTTGCATGTTTGTACATTCTGTTCTTACCCCTACACATACTAGTTTTCATTGTTGGAGGCAGGGGAGTCCTTTTCTGCACCAGATTCAAATTTCTTTTACTAGAGATTCCCAGAAAACAATAACAGTGTTTAACTGGCAAACCATGGGGTGGCTTTTATTGTGAAGTAGCCAAAGGAAATGTAATGCAGTTCTCACTGGGGTTATTGCTGACAGTTTTGTGAATGCTAGTCATTTTCTGCAGTTTATGTCAATAGATCATTTCTAATTATCTGCTGGGAGTGAGCTGCTTGATGAAGAGCTGCAGATGACAGGCTCTACTGTGGTTTTTGGGAACCAGCACATCTCCAACACACTATCAAGGTAAGCAACCCCGCTGTGCACAGCATGAAATCTGGCCAATTAAAGGCAAAAGAACAATTATTGAGTTCCTTTTTTCATCAAAACAACATGGGACAATAAATTCTCTCAGCCCAGAGTTTGTTTGGCTGCACTGTAAACAGATACACCAGATCTCACTAAACTAGAGAACCAATCACAATATTTGTTTACAATAACTATTTGTTTACAATAACTAGAAAACCCCTGGATCACATGTTGAAGGTTGCATTTTTTCATTATGTCATTTCAAAGTGTATATATCTCATTCATCTAATATTCATGTTTAATGTTTGGAGACATAATTTACCTATTGAGTCGCAGACTAAAGAAACTGCTTGAATTTAGCCAAAGCTAGCAGGACGTCCGACAAGCAATGAGATGTTGGGTAGACTTGGTTTGTCAAAGACATGGGAAAAGCAGCACAGTACATGAAATAAGCACAGAGAGAATGATTGGTCACATTACCGTCTTTAACTATTTATCTTTACATGTTATGGTTACTGCCGAAAATGACACCAGAAATACTATTATATAAATAGTACTATACTTTCTGTTGAGTTTACATAGCCCCACAATTCAAATCAACTGCCAGTTGTCTACCCTGAAAATGACTGTCGTTGTGGTTATCTATTAATCAATATCTACATGTTTCTTGTCATGGTTAGTGCTACTCAGCCTGTTAAAAGTTACATAACTGCTGTGTCTGAAATTCTATACTAACATGCTATTTAGTAGGCTAAAACAGTAGCTGTCATGTCCTAAATCTTAGTATGAAACCAATAGTGTGCAAGGTGCATACTAAAACTGGGGAAACAGCGACCAAGACAACTCTGTATGATGTCAATAATTCTTCTAAGCTTTCACTTTGCAAGGCAGAAGATATATTTTTACTGCTAATTTAGTATGTAGTAGTATGTGTCGTATGTGTCGTCTGGAATTTCGTACACATCAAATGTCTTATGTGGCTCAGATGACGTCACATCGGGGTCATTTCAGCTTGGGCTTCAAGACTACATATTTATAACTCAAAGCCTGCGTTACAAACTGGAGGTGTACATTTTGAAAGACGTGGGTGTTTACCAGGCAGGAAATGTGTAATGAAACTTGTCCACTGTCCAGTGGCATTATGGGAAATGTAGGATCCAGTGAGTTTGGAGCTTGGCCCATACTGAAAATGAAATACTGAATCACTGAAGTACTAAAAAAGGTGCTGGAGAAGGGCATGGTGTAACTGATTAAAAACACAGCTGGTTTGAAACAGGAATGACTCTCACACGAATCAACTGTAACAGTCGATCGCTGTGTGCTTGCCCTCAATCTTACATTTAGGTTTCCCCCCCATTTTTTTCCTCCCCCTCCCTCCCTCCCTCCCTTCCTCTCTGCAGTGAAAATATAATTACAGTTTCTTCATTAAAGTGAGTAATTTCTTGCGTGGAGGACGCGACTACAGCTGTCCTCTGATTACTAAATGGAACAGAGCAATGATCTATGGAGCCATTAGGGGAACGGGCTGGAACTAATTTCAATCCTGGAATGGACCGATGGCTGCAAACACTCACACACACACAAACACACACACACACACACACACCCAGAAGGATCAAAAGATGAGAGAGGGAGAGAGAAACAACAAACAGCAGCATGTCGGCCATTTTCTGGCCTCACACGAAGCTCTGACTGAAATCCGAACTGATCATCTATCACCACTAAATATGGTGTGTGTAAGTGTGTGTGTGTGTGTGTGTGTGTTTCTTTCACCAGAAATGCTGTATGATGATTTGCATGAATAATCATTATTTAATGGCTCTCACACTTCCTGATATGTGTATGTTTCTGGACATTATTACTGTGCCTAAATCAGAATTTTCTAAATCTGCTCTGACTTGTTAATGTGTTTATTGTTAATAGTGATTGAAGAACAGTGATTCCCTCAATCATTTATCAAGCTGCTCTGCTCTCCTTTTAAATCACCCAGCGGTTAGGCCATTTTGATACTAGGTTTGTAAATGATTAGAGCCTGCCATGCCATTATCTTATGCTGCACTGTGTACAATTATGCAGCCATAATTATGGCGCTCCAGGGCAAAACATTTTGCTGCTGGGCCCTAGTTAAGGAGTTCAAACTGGATTTTTTTCCCAAACAAGGCAAGACAGGATGTATTTGTTGCTGCATCAGTGATGCAATCTGTGAAATAACTTTACATTTAATGAACCAACTGACACACAATAGACCTGGAGCTTATGGGGGTCCACTAGGGCATCTGCCTGGTAAATCAACCTTGCTGATATCACTAAATGAGACTCAAACCGGTGGCTCCCTGACTGATGATACAAACCATCAATTTAAATATTAATTGAATGGTGTGTCATTTAAAACAGCAATTCCCAGTCCCTGATGTGTAGACCCCTACCAGGCCACAGAACATTCGCTACCAACCCAAGAACAATTTCACTTGCCACCAAAGGCTAAAAATAATTCTTAAGTTATTTGTGGTAACGTTGGGGTAATAATTTTGTAGTAATCAATCTGCCATCACCCACTTAAAGAGGCAGTTCCGATTATTTGAAGTAGGGTTGTATGAGATACTTATCCACAGTCAGAACTATCCTTACTACAACAAAGACACACAACAACACAAACTAACAGATTGAGGCAGCAGTAGAACAGCAACTACCATGTTCTGCGAGGTAAAATTACTTATTTAACCAATGGAGTTTGGTTGGTTTGAGGAGAGTGGTATTTGACTTACGTAACATCAGTTTCTTGTCTGAAAAGACTGTCTGGTGGCAAGATAAAGTGGTGAATATATTTTAAATATAGCGTACACTTAAACTGATGGCCCTTGTTTAAGTGGCTACAACACATTTTGTTAACCCTGTCCACAGCAGTTCATTAGCTTAGCTTATGTGCTGGTACTCCTCCGCTTCAAACTGGGGGCATGCAACGCCCTCTACTGTAGGTAATACACCGACTGTGGATAAGTATCTCATACAAGAGTATGAGTAGAGTTTAGAGTAAAAATATGACAGAGTTTTAATATCCAAACGTTTGACCTTTTAGTGTATTTGGCAAAAGATAAGACTAAATCAATGAAAATCAATTCTTTCCTACTGAAATACTGCAGTTTTGACATTTTTTAAGCCAGGAAATTAAGATGCTCATTACAACTGGTTTTGTGCGTTGGACGTACCTTCTATAGGTGATGTTTTCAGGCGGCGGCAGATGCCTTGGACATCTCCATACGTGTCCTGTATCTTGTTGACAGCCTCGCCGCTTCGCAGCTGCATTAGATCCTTCAGATCCGTCACGGTCACCCCAAAGTCCCCGTCATGGCTGCCCTCCGCAACCGAATTCCCCGGAGGATGGTCTGCTGTGTTGTTGGCCATTTCGGTCCTCTTCACAGCTTCACTTTTGTTGTCGTTGTAGTTGTTCTTCCTCTGAGTGTCTTTGTTAAACTGATGTAAACTTCACACTGTGTAGTCAGTTCACAGGAATTGTGGGTAGTGTAGTTCTCACAGGAGGCAGGATGAGGAGATCAGTGCTGAGGTTAACTCCTGACCCGGACGTGCATGCTCTTCTCGGGTTACCATGGAAACAGGAGAGTAAACATGTTCTTGTCGCTGCAAAGGAAACAGAAACAGGAAAACAGATTTTTATGAACCAGGTCCAGACAGGAAACAGTCTGAACACGCAGCAGTTTAACATCATCAGCAGCAGACAGGACAGTTCACGACTGTTTGATTTTTACTAATTAATAGCGCAGAGACTAATTGGGCCAATTAGAGTAGAGTTTCTCATCTCAGATTATTAAAGGAGTCCGCTGAATCACTGAGGTCGTTATGAACTAAACTGATTATTGGTTTATTCTGCTCCTCTGAGACACATAATTGGTCCGTAAATATCTGCACACTCCTTGAACCGGCTGTGGAGTTTATTAGAAAGAACAGTAAGAACACTCGTTAGAGTTGAGGGAGGATTAAAGTTTGGGTTAAAAATATCACTCTCGCAGGATCTTTTGCAGGGTTCCCTTCCAGACACAAGAGGTAAATTGGCAGCCGTCTGTTACTATCTTTCATGTTTTACAACTAAACAATCACTAAAATATGTTTCTGTAAATATTTTACACAAGGTATAATATAAAACGAAAATCAATCCATATTTGATCAGCACAGCCTAGCTGGGCAGTTTGAAGTGAGTTTTGTGAGCAGTGTGTGATCAGATGAAACTTTTCCCCCTTGACTTTACTGAGTAAATGAAGCGTGCGTTTGTTTTGTTTTTCGGCTGTGACCTCCAGGGTGAATATCGTATGCAGCACCTTTTAGGATACTTTTGTCTTTTCTCTCATTTATGGTGAGTGCATGACGAGAAATCCAGACATCAATTTCAATCTGTTCAATTCGAAATAAATAAATAAACAGTCGTCTAATGCTCATTAACACTCAGATCACAGGTGCAAAATAAGACAAAGAAACTAGCACTGATAATAAACTTTCCTGACAGGTTCAGCATCACTGCTACAACTGAGTAAATCTATAAATCCTCACTCTTTTGCCCTCACAGCTATACAGTCAGCTCAAAAGACTTCCAATACAGGTTGAAGACAGAAGATGGCCATTTGATTCATAAAAGGAAGCAATTGTGAAACTGCAAAAACAGTATTGGCAAACAAATTCAATCATTGTGATTACAAATCAGGCAAAAGATGCTATGATGAGCACAATAACAAGGAAGCTGGATTACTTTGTCCTGCTGATGAAGAACCAGAGATCAGGACTGAGTACACTGCAGCTCTGAGAGCCAATAACACCAAGCAGAGGACCATGCACCAATGAAAGGAGAACTCCACTGGGTCAGTGTGTGAGTGCGTGTGTGAGTGTGTGAAAGTGTGTGGCCAAAGTGTGGTATTCCAATCCATCAACACAGATTATGTAAGTGCACATCAAAGGCTGTCCTCCATTTTTCACTGTTTAGTGTGCAGTCATGGACACAAGCATGCGTGCACACACACAGCATCACAGCCTGTTAGAGAAGTAATGCTGTTAGTGCTGGAGTCAGGCTTCTCCTGAGTGCTGGTTTGTGGTAAAGGTGACACAGGCTATTGCCAAGGTCAGTGGTTCTCAAACTGGGGAACAAGCCCCGTTTTCGACATTAAATACGTAACATGTCCGGCCTCTTTATGCATTGATGGACTTTTGTCATTTAGACATAGGCGGGGTTCTTCCAGAAGTTTTTAAGAATTTATTTTCAAACAAATATAAGAGAATGTCGACAATTTCTTTGATAGAAAAGAAAAGAGTGACAATTTATTGAGCCCTCACACACACAAAGAACCCACAGCAACTCAGCCATTTGTGTTTTTGGCATTGACACAAAGTTGCTCAGTGCCAACAGTTGAGAAGCTGTGAGGGAGTCAGCAGAAGTTTTGAGTGTGCTATGGGAAAACAAGGCATTAGCATAGCCCCACTAGTTGCCACTCCACACCTCTGGTGCTTTTTTGACTTCATGTGGGATTCAACGGCTTTTACCCCCACAGTCCTTGACATAGAAGTCTTTGGGCATAAATTACACCCAGCTTTGTTTCCTGACAGCATTTTCTTTGTATTATTTGCTACAGGTATGGAGGTGTTTCTTTTGAAAATTTTATGAATACATTTACTGTGTACTGAAAGGATGTAGCCTCATAGCCGTAGGTTTGGGCCACACTGCTGACCTTAGAAACACGTCTCATGTGCTGCTGAAGTGGTGCATTATCTAGAGCATCATCTAGAGATTCAGCATCTTGCATATTTTTTCCACATGACATGAATGGTTCTCAGTAAAAAATAGACAGTGAAAATCATCTGGTGATAGCAACATAACACCTTTCACTACAGTTTCAATATTAATAATATAGTGTTCAAATCGGCAGAACCTATTCATTTCTTAACAAGGGTTTTAGTGTGCGGCATTTATCAAATCAGTGGAAAACTCAACAACAGAGCTAAGAGCAGAAGCGCCTCAGCAACTTTACTCTGTGGACACAACAGGCATCCAAGAGGTAGGCAGTGTGGCCTAAGTGTTATAGTTCATTCACACCTGTTTAACTATAGAAGCTGAGTCTAGCTGGTGTGGTTCCCATGGTAACAAACTTCAAGTTCCAAGAAAAAAAAAAAAAAAGCCTTTCTTCAGCTGACACAAGGGCAGCCAAGTCTCTCACACAAACACACACACAGCTGATGCTTTTGCGCATTTGTATTTATCACCACAGATCATTACTAAACAACCAGAGACCCAACACTGCCTCCTGCCTCTTTATGACATTATAAATACAAATGCACAAATGCATCAGCTGTGTGTGTGTGTGTGCAACAGACTTGGCTCCCTTCGTGTCAGTTGGATAAGATTTTATCTTGAAACTCTAAGTCACAGTATATTGTCTCACAGCTAATTTAACACAATCAAGTTCAACTGCACAGGCTATACAATAATTACAAAGTATTACATAAATTTATCTATTTTGTATCTGCAGTACAGAATAGAAAAATAACAAATCAAAAGAAACAATTAGACAATGAACAAGAAGATTCAATTAGGTGAAAGGTGAAAACTCACTTTACATTACTTTAACCATATAGAAAATCACAGTAAAAGTTCACTTTAACATTTCAAGTTTTATATGTACTAAAACTATATTGATGGGCGATGCTGTAGTGTTACCATAGCAACAACGCCAGCTAGACTCAACTTACAGCGCTAAAGTAACATTCGCAAAAGAAACATGAAAACTGGTAAACACGCCATATCTGTGGTGATAAATGCACAGAAGCGTCAGCTTTGTGTTTGCCACAGACTTGACTCCCCTGAGAGACCGAACAGAATTCAGACTTTTTTTTAATGGCAGCCATATTGATATGAAATAGTCCATTAAACACAGGTGTTACCAATAACACTTAGCTCTATCAATGTCCTGTTCAGTGTTGTGTGGCAGAGCCTTTCCAAGAGCCAACATGCACAATAGCAGCACCCTGACTCTAGAAGGGAACCTTGATTACAATATTTTGTAATACCCGTGTTTACCTTACTATTTCATGTTAACATGCCTGCTGTGAATAAGGTCTGTTAACGTGGACGGACGGAGGTTTTTTTTTTATGCTAACAGGTTAGCTAGGTGGCGAACTCAACAGTCTAACGTTAGCCTATTGTGTCTGAGAGGAAACTCGTTAAGAGCTTGAGTTTAAGACCTCACATCATCTTTTCACAGAATACATTTGTTATTATGTAAAACAAGATCCAACATTTAGAAAATATTCAAATAACAACTTCAGCTTTTAGAATCATTTAACTGAAGGAGTTTCACTGTGGGCCACCTACACGTACCGTCCATTGGAAAATACTTTGACCCGCGCGCAGCGCACCTACGTATTCACGTCGAGCGTCGTGTTCTTATACACAAACCCTAACACACACACACACATACACACACACGCGCGCGCGCTAGAGGAGGGACAGAACGAAAGAGGTGAAATTCAGACTGTATGTTTGTATTAACCTCCCGAATTGTGTCCTCTTCTCTTTCACTTGAGCAGCTCATCCCCGCAGTCAGAACGTCAATAATGGTCGTTTATTTCATGGCTTTATTGAATACTTGATTCTGATTGGTCAATCACAGCATTCTAAGGTCTGTTATTGCTTTATAGCAGACCGTTGCTATGTATAACAGACCGTTGTCGTGAAGAACAGACCGTTGCTATGGACACAGTTCTAATTATAGACTCTGGAGGAACAATAAAATCGTTGTTAAATCACTAAAATCATTGTAAAATTAATTTTGTTGATATTTCTTGGTACATAACCATGTAACAAACAGGACAATGTACAGAAAACAGGTCACTATTGCGAAATAAAGCCATTAAGTCCGTTTAAAAGTGATGTTTTGTGTCACAAATGTGTGCCAAATCTTTTTTTTATTTTGATAAATAACCATGTCGGGTCCTGCATCATCCTGTCGGGATTTGTTTCACAACAAGGACCTGCTCACTATACATTATCCCTTTCGTAATTTATAAGATGATCCTGAGATAGGGGAGACTGGGGACGGTTGCAACACTTTCTGGCAAGAGCTTGAAAGTAATATTTTTTCTACAGTAGGCCTACATTATATGTGAGGTCCGTTCTCTTAAGTAGTGAACTTTCCCCCAGTGTGGGCTCAATAAAGTGTATCTAATCTTAACTTAACCTTAAAGGGACAGTTCAGATTTTTTGAAGTGGAGCTGTATGAGGTACTGGTGTAGGAGGCTAAACAATGTACTGATGTGGACAGGGTCAGCAGCATAACATATTTTAGTTTCCTGCCCAGCCCACCTAAAAAGACATCAACTTCAGTTTAAGTGTACACTATACTGTATTTGGAATATTTTCATTGTTTTACCCTGCTGTCAGACAGCTTCTTCCGATGAGAAATTGCCATTATATAAGCTTAATATCACTCAGGAAGTCCTGCTATTTGACATTGGTGTAGATAAATGTTTATTTCTGGAACCAGGGACGATCCAGAACTCTATACTTCCTGCTTGTATCCTGAGGGGAACTTTAGTTTCAAACATCATAAAATTACTATCCCCAAACAAATAAAATTATTTAAATTATGAGTTCATTTTGATAGAAATAAGGCTCAGTGTGTCCAACCAATGTGGTTCTAATTTCACTAGAACACCGAAGGTCCATTTAATTCATGTACCTATATTTACTGTGTGTTCCAAACTGTGGACATACAGGCAAACCACTCAATCTTTAAGAACTTTTTTACTTTTTTACAAAATCCCAAAACTTGCAATACTGAAGTTTTAAGTTTTTAGAGTTATTTGCTTATTTTTTTGTAATGGTTATTTGAGTGGATATATTTTCCTTATTTATGAGGAAGTTTTTTTTTTGGTGATTTTTTATTTTTTTTTTCATTTTTGTATCTTTTTTCTATTACATCTTGTCATATTATCAGTGTGCTAACCTATGTTATGAAAAAGAAATTAAGTTTTGAAGCTAAATATTTAGAATCAAAATCTTGATCAGTAGCTGTAATTGCATTTAATGGATAGTTAGTGAATCCTGTGCTAACATGATTGCTCCAATTTGTAAGACCCATGATAAGACTTTTTCTTGTTATTATTTATATAGTTTTGTTTTTGTCCCTTTATGTGTGCTAAATAAATCAAATCAAGCAAAAACTGATGATGAATTGTTTATTATATAAAAACACATCATAGAATCTCCTCCTTGGACATGAAAATGCATATATATTGCATTTCTGAGTAGTGAATTTATTCAGCGGGGGCACTGAATGAGATTTCACCCTGGGCACCAAAACATCCGGGACTGTCGCTGTGAACTGTTCTGTCGGTTTGTTCCACTGGACCGATTTGTACCTCAGAGCCTCTGCAGTGTCTGTCAGAGGGTTCTCTGCGGGTCCCTCAGGAACTAAACCCCCGGAACAAAATCAGGAAGTTAAGTCAGGACTCATTAACTATTCATTAAACAAACTCAATAAACAAGATAAAAACTCAGGGACTAAACATTGCTTTTGCACACTCCTGTTTGTGTGTCTACTGCATCTGAAGAACAGAAAACATCTGGTGTATTAGAGCAATAGAAGATTATTAAAAGGAGAAATATTAGAACAACTGCACATCCAAAAATGAGTGCAGCAGTCCAAATAGCAAGGTGGAGCTATAGACAGTTTATTATATATAGGTTGAAGTGAGTTGTTTCCCCCTAACCCCACCTCCCCACGCTGGAGGAAGCTCAGGCAGGCTGCAGGAGCACATTGTAAATTGTCAATAAAAAGCAAGGACGAAGGCTCCTGTAACATGATCAGCTGTTTATAACTGTCAGTTGTCTGCCAATGTGAAGTTCAGCCCATTATCCTGAAAACAAAAGCCCACATATCTGAAAATACACACTCTGAACTTTGAGCCTGTCTCACTGCCTGCCAGTCGCCATTCACATTTTGCTCAATTTAACCGCTAAAATCATCTACTCCTTCTTAAAGACTGAAAATGATCTCTTACGACTCACAACCAGACAGTAACGAATTCAGCGAACATTCAGCATTAATTTGATTTCAAGGGGGGGGCTGAGTGGCAAGTATTTCAACTTAGTTTCTGATGACATATAACGGTCATTTAATGATTTATTACAGTAAATATATTACAGATTTCTCCTTTAAGTTTCAGTTTTGATTGAGAGTGCAACAGCAAAATAATCATGATGTTATTTGCTGTTGTTTCCTGTTGATGTTCTGGGGGATGGAAACACCGATGTGCCGTTGAAAAGCTCATAAATTTCAAGTTTATTAAAAATTTGAAAAATTATCACACAGAACCTGTAATTTCTAATTAGCCTGTCTGTTAACCTCTAACCTCGTCCATTATTTGTGTCTCCGATTTTTCCCCCCCAGCACTCTATCAGTCTGTGAGTGTGTGTTATCCTGAGTAGACCAGGACAAATGCCCCCTCTCTCTGCTCAGTAATTATCCCTCTGTTCATTGACCAGAAGTGGAGTCATTATTATAATAAGACAACAGAGAAATAAAATGAAATAAACTGCCCACAGACCTCACCACATTAATGTTTGTTGTACATTATTACACAAATAGTTGGTGATGTCATTGTGATGGAACGTGTTAATTACAGATGATGAGATTACTTAATTAACCAGGCACCAGGAGGAGGAAATGTACAAGTATTTCATTAGAACAGACCAAATAGGTACATAATTCTACATGAATGATTCAGATTAAGCATCAGTCATGAGGTTTTTCTAAAATCAGGTAAAATAACAGTTTCCTGGCTCCTCTTCAAATTGCAATTTGTTTTCCTTTTTTTGGATGAAAATTATTTTTGCTACTACTTCATTATATAAACTCAGGGTGAATACAAATGATCAAAATACTGGTTACATAAAGAAGTGACCATCTGAGTACTTGTAGTCTGAATTAGTTTATCATTGATATCAGTACAAACCAACCAAACCAGGATGTACAATTGTACTTTCTCTGACTGTAATCTGATGTTTTCACAACACAGATTGTGAGTAAAGGCATTAAAACGGGAGCTCAAAGAATAAAATACTTCACGTAGGCCGATATTGATCGGCAAGAAGGCCGAGTCTGTATGAAAACAAAATGATCAATGAAAGAGTGGAAAACGATACACAGGCAAGCAGAGAAATAACAAAGCAGCTGCACGCCATGCAGCATCATCAAACACACCCACTCGTGAGCTCTGGACACTGCCCAGTCTATTCATACACGTGGCTCACCTGGAATAGAGCGCTGTCAGGATTAAGTCCACGCCAACTAATGGAAATATCTGCACATAAAGCTCCTCCGGGTAGAGTCTGGATAATTGCAGAGTTGCAATGCATGTGCAAAAAGGATTTAACTCTAGCTAGTCTGGCCATGACTTGCTATGCTAATATAGCTTGTAGACCTACTGAAGCGCACCTAGTTTATGGGTGCTGAGCTGTAACATTGAGATGGCCTGCATTTTACATGATTGACATGACATGACTTGACATTACATCATTCCTCACTGGTCAGATTAAACTGGCTGCGGTAGTTGTTAGTAGTAATGTGGAGATGGTGTGAAGACGGGTGAGTGGAGCTCGTGGCTTCTAAGAGCTCAGTGGAACTGTGCTGCGGTCCACTGCTATTATGTTCCAACGACATGCCTTTTAACCATTCATACCCACAGAAAAAACTTACTACATGGTTCAGTAACACTTTCTATGAAGACCACGTAGTACTGTGTGTATAGTGCATTATAGGGGCGTTTATAATCTGTTATAATGCATTCCTAATACTTTATGACTACGATCATAAACACACAATGCTTTTGGATGTATTATATCAACCGTCATAAAACAATGATATAAATGAATTTTAGTTCAGCTGTCTTATGGATGCTCTTAACAAGTTATAAACTAGCACAACCCAAATTCATTGCTTTCATCAAATGTCAAGTTTGACAAAATGTATTTGGTCTACGTCTAACTTTGAATATATCATACAGGTTAATTCAGTTTTAATATATATATTTATATATGTATTCATTTATAGTTATTTAAAATTTTTGTTAAAGTTTACTGTTTCATTGCTACTTTTAGGGATCATTGCAAAAATGTATTTTTATACTCTATATTCCGTACGTGATATTCTGTATAAAGAATAGGGGTCGATACATCGATATCAGAATTTTTTTACTCCCGAGTATCAGTACTGGCATCTGCCCCAAAAACTCTGCATCAGTTGGGCTCTACTCAACACATACAATGACTTATGATACATCATTATAGCATACCATGATTTCTTACTAAAGTTCATTGTTGAGGCATGTATAGGTGACTTTAAGTCGCTATAATGTATTATAAGTCACATATATAATGTTTCATAATGTTTATAAAACATATGAATGCAGCCACGAAGCATTATGAATGCACTGGAATTTACTATGAATGCCTCTTTAACACACTCTATATGTGATCTACATAAAAAGTGTTTCCCAAAATTGTTGCACTTCAGGAAGTCTTTCACTCTGACTGTTACTCAACTAAAAATACAATGGTAGTACTTCAGCAAGTTTATTAATTTTTGGCCAATAAAATTTTTATTCATCTGTACTTTTTTCTGTCTTGTGCTGCTGTAACCTCCAGGCGATCAATACAGGATTATCTTATGATCGTAGCATGAAAACTTGATACATGTCTGCTATGAGCTGTGGAAACAGAAGAAGAACGGTTGGGAGAATTATGAAAGAAGTGACTGATTTTGGGTGGAGTTTCCCAAACATAATCCTTTACAGTATGGCTGGTTAATGAAAACACCACCCACAAGAGTCCAAAGGTGAGCATTCCTATCTTTAGACCTGAGTGACACACCTGCTGACACACAGATAATACGCACACGCACACACACCTTTTTCTGCCCGTCATGTGACTGAGCGTGTATATGGCTGTTATGCTTTAATGAGCATGTGTTTGATTAAGACAGACTAATACATACATACACACACAGATAACACACTCCACTAGCTCTGCCACAGGCTGTTACTGTTACTTAGCACTTTGCTTGACACGTAGCATTAGATATCTGTTTAGAGCAGAGAATAATAAATGAGTGTTTGAGCGAGAGGGAAGGAAAATGACTTGTCAAGACACGACAGAACAGATGAGTTCTGACAGCTGATCTTCATCTAACATATTTTTAATTTTTGGACATTTTCAATATTTTAGCTCTGTTCCTGTCAGTCAACCTCAGTCCAAACACCTGAAATGTGTCAACATGTCAAGTGACTCAGAGGTATGTTGTTCAGAGTCTTTGTGGGTGGGAACAATGAAGCGACATTCCTGACATAGCAGCCGTCAACATTTTCATCATCAATACTTATTACTCATGACTCAAGAGATTACGTAACCACGACAAATATACACATTCAGGGTGTTAATCAGATCTTAACAACAGCTGAGCACTTTCCCTTGTTGAACAACAAATGCAAACCGTGCAGGAAATTGAGGTGAAGCAGAAACAGGTGAGTCAGACAGTGCAGGTACAGCTGGAAGACGGTCAGAAGTTCTCCATACCGTTCACTGCGATCACAGCTACAAGCAAGCCGCCGTGGATCCATTAAAAAACACAGTTCTAATAGGGCCGCTAACTGAGCTAACAGCCTAATGGCAGCTGCAACACAGTTAGCAGCAGTGTGCTGGTGACTACAGTGTTTCAAGAGAAAAGGTCCCTGTTGCAACAATCTCCCGGGCCAAACAGGATGGAGCAGCTCCTGAATCAAGTTGCACTGGGGTTTTTTTGTTGCGACGAACAAATAAATCAAAACGTGGTCTGCTAGGATTCAACAACGTGGTTTAATCTGTGATTCAGTAACATTACTGATGTGATGTACAGGACTCTGACTCCGCAAGTAGTTTATTTGTATTTTGTGGGGTGTGGTGAGACTTGTGTGGTGTTATACTGTGTTAAAACGAATTAACTAATTAAATAAATTAATTAATAAAGTAAGTAAATGTTAAGTCTCTTTGCTGGTTGTTCCAACACATTTAGAATCATTAACACTTTTGCTGTTAACATTTAATAGGCAGCTCTCTTTGTGCCCCCCAAAACATACATTTAAATCATTAAACTAGTCGCCTATTGACTTTAACTAATGACTATTGGTCGACTAGGAAAATCTTTAGTTTGGGGCAGCCCTACCACTTTTTGCATGTGTTCCCAATGAGCAGAGAGCGTCTGCTGCAGCATGCAGCCTTTTTTCCAACCACTCCGCCTTTTTTATGCGGCTGCTCAAAAGGAGGAGGAGAACATTGTTCTGTCCATGTCAGTCATAAACTCTCATAACAGAGACAGAAAAAACTGTTTGTGGGAGCAGATCGGTTGAACACTGAACTGTTTAGTGGTTCTGCAATGATTATCTTCATTGTCAATCTGAGAATTATCTTCCTGATTAATGGATTAGTTGTGTGGTCTATGAAATGTCAGAAAATGGTAAAAAATCCAAAGTCTAGCCCAAAGTTACATCCTCAAATGTCTTGTTTTCCCCACAATCCACAGATATTCAGTTTACTGTAATAAAGGAGTAAAGAAACCAGAAAACATTCACAATTAACAAGCTGGAACCAAATAATTTTTCCTTTGTAAGCTTGCTGTTAGATGTGTATTCAGCCCTCGGTTAGGGTAGCATTAGGTTAGCTTCAAAGCTAATGTCAATCAAAATGTCAAACCCATAAGCAGTGTTTTTTCCTCTGACCACATATGCACTTCATCCCTGCACTCCCCAGCGTCCTGTCAGCTGCTTTCTGCCAGGAAAAAAGAAAATGCTATGTGGACACACCCTAATACATGGCTAGTTTCGACTGATAGAGGAAGAACATGGATTATGGTCAAGAAATCTGACCAGACATTTGATCGAAAGGCTGTTTTGCATCATATCGAGAAGGAAAGATTTTAAGTTATATTTCACAAAAATAACACAAGATATCTCAAATTACAAAACAATACGACAATAACTTTAGACTATATGACCAAACAACTTTGGTTAGGTAGCATTTTGGAATATTTCCCTCCGTCTCTACATGAATACTTTTAATGCTGAAACATTTCTATTTTCCATATGACTGCAGATTAATAAAACAAACTCATACCTACGTTTAAAAAGGCTTGGCAGGTAATTTTGGGATGTTATGTCACAGCTCAGTGACTTCCTGTTTATTTAATGAAGTGCTTTTGACTGAAGGGTTTCTTAGCAACCAGTATACACATTACTTAAGTCTTTAAGCTAGGACATTTTGTTGGAAGCTGACTTAGTGAATTACTAGTTAGAAACTAGCTAGGTAAGAGCTGAGGAAGAAGGTGAACAGAGTGTTACTGTGTTACTTTATCAGTGAAGTGAACAACACTGCAGACTGAACCCCATGTGATGAGCACAAGTCTCACTTGTCTACCACAAAACAAAAGCCTCAATGACTGACTGTACAGAGGCTTGACAGGAAGTGATCTCAGGACTTCAGCTATCCCTATATATAGATGGAGTTTCAGTGTGCGTGTATCTGTCTGTGCGAGAGAGCGAGACAGTGTGTCTGTTCTTTGTCCATCTTATCTGTTTGTTATTGACTCCAGATGAAATTAAGCTGCAGCCACCATGTTGCCAGCCACTCAGCTCATATGTATGTGTGAGATACAATAAGCCTCTGTGTGTGTGTGTGTGTGTGTGTGTGTGTGTGTGTGTGTGTGTGTGTGTGTGTGTGTGTCTGTGTACAGAAAATTATTAGAGAGGCAAGGCAGAACAAACTGATTTGTGTGTGTGTGTGCGTGCGTGTGTGTGTGTGTGTGGGTGGAGCAGCAGGGGGGACAGTCTGTAATCTTGGACCTGGTGTGTCTGGATCTGTCTGTGGACGGGATTTTTAATTTTTGCCGAAACGATGTCAAATTATTTCTGTCGTTTTGTTACACAACAAAACCCACAAGCATCTCCTCTCACGCTGTGTTCATATCATGTCGAGATGTTTATGACTTAATGTCATAAATGTTCATCGTCATTGGATTTTCTTTCCATATTCTCATGTTTGTACGGCACAGAAACACACTGTGGAGGAAACAAAACGATAGAAATCATTTATTTCTATTGTGTTAGTGTTTCAGTGTGGATAGAATCCTTTTGAAAAACACCTGAAAACAAAGATTTATGTACTTTTTTTCCCACATGTAAACAGTTTTCCAAAAATCAAACTTAGTGAGGACATGATGTGTGCTTTGGCAGTTGTCCGGATTACATCTGGTTAAACTAAACAAAACCAAGAAGCAGAATGAGTCACATCGTATTCACAATGTCGTTATTGTTGGGAAATCAGATATACATGAACACAGCAGACTGACTAGAATTTTTATATGCTTTTTGCTTTGTTAATGCTGCAGTATTCAGTTCATTTTTGGCATCATTTGGAAAAAGTTCCATAAGAATCTTAAAGCATAATTCAATTCAAGTCGTCTGAGAGAAAACGAGACTTCTGTTCCTCTTCTTGGTTCTGTCTTGTGGCAGGAGACTTTGGTCAGTCACATGTTGGTAAGGTAATTTGGTAAATTTATTGTTGAGTCTCAACAATCAACTATCTTTCTCCAGAATTGTTTAGTGCACCTTTTAAACATTGGTGTTTACTGCAGCGTTCCAATAAAGTAGATATATAATGTAAAAATAAGTAATCTTGTTTGCTTGCGCTTTTAGTTTTTATTATCTAATCCAGTAATGGAAACCAAACACCATAGAGCTGGCTGGGCTGCTGCAGCACAGTCATTCACTGCAGCGCGACACCTTGTCTGCACACCGCATGCTCCTTCATACTGTGAAATAAGGGTTTATTTCGGCCAAATAAGAGTTGCTCATTGTTGGAGCAGTGGAAAGTGGTTTGTTTGGCGAGACCAGTAAAAAGACAATCCTTTCCATTATGTTGTCAAACAATTAGAATAAAAACTTGAGCATGTCAGTGGCAAAAACAAGCAGACAGACAAGTGTTATCTGCCTGTACACTCTGTGGTGTGCTGGGGTGAAGTGGCTGACAGCCTTTATTCCATTTCTATTGCTTCCATTTCCTTCAAAGTAATTTTTTTGGTTTGTGGTGATTTTGAGACTCACTGTAAATTTTACAGCCTGCCATGCTGTTGCATTGCTCTACGTATGATGACGCAGCTAAAAAACGAGCTGAAACTCATTCACAGACAACTAATCAGTTAACCACAACCGTATGTTCTCACAAAGACTTTTTAAATAAGAGTGACAGATAACGTATATTATGAATGCCTGCATTTATAACGCTACATTTGTTATACCTCTGCAATTATCTGTCCAGTCAATTTGTCTGTGGAAACGTCTTTATCTGGTGTGGCCTTCAGCAGCTGGGGATGGAAAATGTGAAGTGCTTGAGCTAGCATGGCTCGTACGCTAACAACAACTTTCCATAAAGTTGTAAATTATATAGCTTCTTATCACTTTACTGTCATCAATCTGTGTCACCGTCTTTACACTAACTGCAGCCAATCAGCGTCCCTCCTTCTCTGCTGCTTGCATCATAGCTGCTATGCAGCTATAAAACAAGAATATGAAGCAGGAACATTCCCTGAACAAGAGGTCAGTCCCACCCCGTCTCTGTGGACACTGGAAAATGATTTCACGTGTCAGACGCAGAAACATTAAGGCAGTCCGAGTCACTAACTTTAGACTGTTTATCACTTTTCTAAACACTATGACTCTCTATGGTCTCTTATTTTATAATTCAGATGAACAAAAATAACAATCCAGCTGCTGTCTCGCACATCCTTCTGCTATTAGAGACACACACACACACACTCAAAGGATGAGTTTCAGTTCATGAAAAAGGTTTGTGGTTCTTCTCTCTGTTCATTATATTCAATCAGACCGTCCCTCTGTTCAGCTGCTGTTCTCCTCCTTCCTGTTCCTCCTCTCTGCTCTCTGCCTCTGCAGACACACCTGCTCTGCATACTAAACCAGCAGCCTGCACCGCCCTCCACGCAAACGCACACACACAAAATCCCACTATGCAAACTCACTGTTGGCCACACCCTCCATACAGAGAGGAACTTTTTTCTTGTTGCACCCAGCAACAGATCGCACACACAAAATCCCATTGAATCATGTCACAGTGACTTCACACAGACATTTCTACATGCAGGGCACGTCAAACAGCCGACACCGAGCCGGTGTGTGTTTGGTCTAGACGACGATGTGCTTGTGAGTGTGTGTGTGTGTGTGTGTGTGTGTGTGTGTGTGTGTGTGTGTGTGTGTGTGTGTGTGAGTGAGAGTGTCGCAGCATGCCAGACAGAGTAACAAGAGAGCGAGAGAGAGAAAAAGAGAGAGGCCAAGAATGCAGGAGACCACACCCATATCTGCAGTCATGTGACCAGAGTGGAAAAAGGAAATCCCCACACTGCAGAGAGACGAGGCAGAGGTCTGGACTCACTGTCAAGCATCACACGCACACACACGAAACTCAAATCCAAGCCCATCCAGGAATCATCTGCAGGACATTTGCACACAAACACGCACTGCTGTTTGCCTCAGTTCAGTTTGTGTCAGTGGTGACACTGGATGGACAATCACAGGATCACCTTACAATTCTGCACACACATACACATGACCCACACGCACAACTTAGTAAATACTCAACACAGGAAGTGCAGGTGGGGACCTGGTGCCAGTTTCCTGTTTGTTTCTTTATTAAGTTTAACCTGCTCTCTTAACCCTTTGAACCTGGACATTCAGTGCAAATTCATGCTGCTGAACTCTGTTCAAACCCACAAAACTTTATTTACAATCCTAATGGAGTCTGAACATAGGAGGGAATTTCTCTAAAATGAATGAATGTGTCCAGCCAGTGAAGGACTTTTTGAATCAAATGAAGACCTCTTGTTGCTGTCTTGGGTTGGTCAGGACCACAGTAATCAATTCTGGATGTTAGGATGGCGTGTAGATGGAGTTCACCATCTGTACTGGATATAAAGGGATTGATCTGGGTTATGTTATATAAAAGATAAATGGGTGGGGGTGGATTTTAGGTTTGAATGCATTCTTTGTTGAATTTTGGCAGATATCAATCTCACACACACAGAGGAGTCCTGAGCTCATCTTCATGATAAATCCATCGATGACAGCGGCTCCTCTTCTGCTTTCTGATTGGTTGAAAGCCTGAACAGTACTGGAGTCAGACCAACTGAACACTGTATTTGTTCAGGGTTCATCTGGTTCATAATGATCAATGTTTTATCAAACGTTCTCACTGGAATACTTGATCCTGTCTGTATTGTGTTACTGTGATGAAGGTGAGATCATACACAGCTGTATGAAAATAAAATGACTCTCCACCTAACATCTGGAAACATACACTGAAGTTGTAAATACGTATGAAGTCTTGTCTATGTGCTTCCAAGTGAAGTAATACAAGCATTATTTATTATTTATAAATTAAATCTGTACATACAGTATAGATTTAGATGCACAAATACAAGGTTTGATCTTGGACATTCCTAACTTAACTATTAATAACAACAATGGTCGATTTAATCTTTAATCTTACGACAACAACCAACATTGAGTTTGGAGGATTGATTAATTTTACCTGTTTTGACCAACGGGTAAAAATTCAAATGTGTAAACTCACTATCAACTCTCCATGTGGTTGCTGGTCGCATATCAATGTGTGACAGGATGGCGGAGATGATGCAGAGTGATAGGGCTCCAACTCGCTATTTGGACTGCAGTACTCATTTTGGGACGTGTAATTGTTAGATACTGCTCCTTTAAATGTTTCAGGAGAAAAGAAAAATAAAGCTTAACTGTCCTCTGTCTTTAGCCCCACTCTCTGTCCAGCAGAGCATCAAACTACAGCAAGCTAGGTGGCCAAAATACTGTAGTTTCCTGTTCTTGTTACCACACACGTTTTTTATGCATGTCCACACTTTGTTACTGTGTCTTTGTGGGTTAAAATCTGGGATCTGAACTTAAAATCACGTTTATACCTTGAATTCTGTCATACAATATTGACTAAAACATAAATGACACTTTCCCCATCCAAGTGGTTCATCTTAAGTCAATTTAGTCAGCTGCCCATGTCTGTTAAGGTCTGCATCCACATAAAGGCCAAACTTCATGAGTACACAGGCTGAACAATATAACATAATGTGTAAACAGTGAACACACCCGCTTCCGCAGAAAATCAGCAGAGATACCGTCTGCATGTGAGTGCATGTCAATGATTCCCTGCGATCAGATGGAATGAGTGGATGGGGTGCAGGCATAGAGGCAAAGAAGTGGAGGCAGAGACACTGCTGCGAAATTCAAAACTCAGAAGGACACGGGAGACAGCCGCACAGAGGACACGTCCTTCATGTAAGAAGGCACCGGGGAGAAGACAGATCTGAACCAAACAAAGCAGCAACATCTGGAGGGCGTCCAGAGATTCAATAATCCTGTTTACAGCCTGAAGCTGAGCCCGTTCATCACTGTGGAGTCCTGATCCACACTGATCACAACCCAAATACACTCAAACAGGCTCTGTGTGTGTGTGTGTGTGTGTGTGTGTGTGTGTGTGTGTGTGTGTGTGTGTGTGTGTGTGTGTGTGTGTGTGTGTACACATCAGACACTGGTGGCACTGGTCCGTCCCCAGGTGTGAATGTGTATGAGCAGCAGTCAGATAAAAGCCTCCATTGTTGCAGCAGATGAAGGAAAACAAGCTGCAAAAATCAAAATGCACTGCAGAACTGAGAGATTTAGAGCACTGTCCCTTTAATGTCTGTGCCTTTTCATGAAACAATCTTGTCCATTAGGGTTTCTCTGTAGTAGGGGAGGTAGTGGCTCCGAGCCATGCTGTGAGCAGCTTGATCCACTGAACAAACAGCAGAGTATATTTTCATGATCATACCTCTTATTATTGAAGAATACTGTCACTAACGAAACTGACTTGGTGACAAACACTTTGCATTTCCTATAACGTGTTCACTAGGGCTGTAATGGTTTACGTATTCGTGTGGTTTAGGAGTCACGGTCCAGAGAATGCAGCCGTACGCAAATTACAAGTTATGTAGATCGATGCATGTAATGTGAAAGTTCACAAGCAGTCGAAGCGGAAACTTTTAACCGTATGCATGAAGCAACTAGAGGTGGGAGAAACAGAACTTAATGCACTGAAGTGTTGTGATTCTCTTTTTTTATTCTGAATATATTGTTGACTGCTGAATCAGTTTTATAAATATATAAAAAGAAGTAGAACTTAGTTCGTTAGCTCACTTCCAACATTTATTAGGAATAATCATTAAATTAGCACAGCAATTGCAGTAATATTATCTTAACAATCTGTCCTGAAAGTTTGTTCAGTGTTCGTGACACAGGAATGTTTGAAAGTTCCTAAAATTTATAACAAAAAAGGATTTCATCTGTTTTTGATATTTGCACTCCTGTCTCTTCAAAATAAATCAAAAGAAATATATCAGTGTATTTGTTTTTTTGTTTAACTTGTATCAAACACAAACTCCTAAACCGTGGTACGAACTGAATGTTACACCTAATAGTTAATCTTCATAATAAAAGCGTCCTGCCAGCTCACCGGTGGAAAGCTTTTAATGTGAAGCAGCAACAGCAGGAAAGGTTTGGTTTGTCTCGGCAGTGACTGAACACAGCTCTGATGCAGCTGAAAACAATCAGTACACAAAATAAACCTCCTCCCAATCAGAAAACAGCTCACATGAGCCCCGAGTCAGAATGAAGAATGGTGAGAAAAAAAATGGACCTTCAGTGTGAATATGAGCTTACCACAGCATAACAATGTGGTTAGGAAATGTATTATTGAAATGCCACCTAAAGCAAACAGTCTGTATTTGAGTGTTTGTTTTTAATGACTGTGATGAGCACAGTCAGCAGGTCTCAGGTGTTTTCTGGTCTCATGTCACCACCAGAGGACCCTGTTTACTGTAAACGCTGCCGAACTTTAAAACAACAAACACCACAACTTTCTGATGCCTGGGAACATTCAATCAAATCACTCTAACGCATCTAATCCTTTTAAAAGGAGGGCGTATTTTTCTGTGTGAGCTGGTAAAACGATGAGCGTGCTGGACTTCAGACAAAGTCCTTTACATGTACACCGACTGGAATGACAACACAGCGCTGTCTGAAGACAGGCTGAGCAATACTCAGAGTCTAAAAATCACTGGTGCACTTTGTGGCCAAAAGTACGATACACCCGTGTTGTGACATTTAGCAGACATTTAAAAAAAACGTGATCTGGGAAAACCCATCCATCATATAAAACTGCACCAATGCTTGTGGGTCATAGTTGGTCACACAGTAATACCAATACTGGTGTCAGATATCATGTTTGGGTGGCAACAACTTGTCAAAGCAGGGTGAGGGAGGAGTGAGTGGAGGCCAGCGGTTGTATCTCTCTACAACTTCTTAGCACGGCATCTTTGACAAACCACAGCCGGTTTTCAGTGATCCAAACAAATTGCACCAAATTGCTCTGGTATCTATACACACCCACATATTCTGTTTTACTCAGATAAACGTCACATTACATAAGATAAAGATGCTCTCTAACTGGCAGTTTAAAAAAAAAACTTTGTATCAGCAGTTTGGGTTTGACCCTGTTTCAATGTGTTAATCCCTCGCACAAATCCAGGTCCATAAAGAAACCGTTTTCCCAGTTTGATGTTCAGGAACTTGACTGGTATGCACAGAGTCACGACTTCTGGCCCGTCAAACACCTTTGGGATGATCTGTGTTGCTGAATGTGAGCGAGACCTCATTATCCGACATCAATGTTGGACTAACGCTCTTGTAGCTGAATGCAGTCAGATTTGAAATTCTAGCGGAGAGATTTCCCAGAAGAGTGGAGGCTGATATGTTGTCCACACAGTTTTGGCCATATAGACATGATGCAGACTCCAGTTGAGGAATTAACTCAGCTCAACTAACAATTTTAACTTGAATTTAGTATTATACCAGAGAGAAAGTTGAGAATTTGATTTTCTGATTCCTGATTCTGATTCACAAGGTCCCAATTCGATTCAATGTCAATCCTTTTAAGTATATTTCAGTTACAATACCAGTTTTGCTTGGATATGAAAGAGATACTCAAGGAACCAAGGCTGTAAATTATACAAGGAACCCTCTAACCTGGTGCAGTATTAAAGAAAAATATATTGACCCTGCAGCATTTACCAGCAACAGTCACAAGTCAGAAGATCCAAGCTAGATTGCAAATGGAAAGCAAAAAGAAAAAACATATAGATTGTTAGATTGCCTAGCTACTGCTTTCTCATTCAGTCAGTGCTCAGTCAGATGAGCCAGAACCACAGACTTTCATGTGCCCCACAAAACCATCATGATCCATGAAAGTTAGTTTTAATACTGCATGGCAATTTACCAACACGTATATGCACTGTTTGTGATCTTGCATTTGGCGCATTTATGTCCTATTTGTAGCTCATATGAAGAGTCCATCAAGCCAGCATCACAACACGTGAAAGCAGCTAAATTTCTAAAGTTTCCCCAAGTAGTCAAGTATTACTTTCTTGGTAACTTGTACCTTTCAATCCGCAGAGCCTGACTCGCCACACTTCACAGCCGCAGAAAGCTTCCTAATCCTGGAAAACAACCAACACAGGTGGCTGGGGACCTGCTGCAGCTTAAGGGAAACCAGCTACATCCCAATACAGGTGAACACAACTCTCTGACCTGGGTATGTTTTTTTTTTTTAAATCTCTTTTATCTACCTAGCTAATATCAACCTGCTTGGCGTAGAAACAAAACCCAAGTGCAGCATTTTCTCTCATCTTTGCTTGAGCCGTGAGAGAGCTGCAAGGGAAAACGCAACATGGACACAAGATCTAACTGGGTTAAAGCTACATGCAACCACAGCAAACGGCGTATATTAAAAGATCGATCTTTTGAGTCTATGAATCGATATCACATCATTTCAAATAAAGATCCATTTAAATTGGAAAGTCAGTTTTTGAAACCATGCCCTTCTTTCCTCCAGGTTCATGTGTCCTTCACTCTGTTCTATAAGGGAATCCTCAGAGTCAAACTCTTTAACATGAATTCATACATATATTCATGTTCCTCCTCCTATTCCCACTCTGACCTGCGCGCTCTTTGAAGGGGAGCTTCTTTGAAGTGCGTCAGCATCTGTGCAGCGGAGACCCTCCCAATTAGCTCCGACAGCTAACGAGCTCCACAGGGCTGCGAGGGCGGGGCGTCGCTGCTTTGATACGCCCAGGTGAAAGCACCTGCAGCTGGGGTCGGGGCCAGTTGACCTCCTCTGGGCTGCATGCTAACAGGTGGAACCTCAAATCAAAAAACCCTCTGAGGCTTCAATCAAACATAGCTGCTGTTCTGTCAGACAGGACCAGAGGGTTCACACTGAGCATCAATTCTTACTGGAAATCCTGGTCTGAGTCTGATTTTCCACTGACTCATATTTTTTTTTCCATTGACAGTTGACAAAGGGTTCAAAGAGGAAATGAAACAAACAAAGCTGTTACTGTTGCTATTTGTTAGATAAACCAGTTTCTCAGATTTAGTGAGCACCATTGATGAGGAGGAAAGTACTTTCCCATGGGGATCGTTATTTAGACTTTTATTGAGGGATCGTGCAATCGCTTGCATGTGCATGACCAACGGACCTGGATGTTGTCTGCAGCTAATGCTGAATGCTACTGAACTCATTAGCCCAATATTTTGGTGCACATGATTGTATGCTGAAGCACGTCTGTGATTCACAATTTTTGAAAAACCTTTTTTATGCCTCCACACTGGCAACAGCTGTGGCCCGAGGCATTATGTTTTTGGAACATCCCGTTCTTGTGAGCACGATATCTCAAGAACGTCTTGAGGGAATTTCTTCAAGCTTGGTACAAATGACCACTTGGACTCAAGGGTGAACTAATTATATTTTGGTGTGGCCTCATGTCCGTCCCACGTGATACCTCAGGAACACTTGGAAGGAATTTCTTCAGATTCTTCAACCAAGAATTCATGTCAAATTTGACAAAATTTCACACAAGTATTAGAAAGGATACTCGTGGATTAATTTCTACAAGGAGCAGGAAGTGACATCAACACTGTCAGAAATGAATCAACCTCATCTCATACACAGAATTGAACAAGTCTTAACTTGCATATTATGCGTATAACAAAGGAGGGAATATCTGAACAAACAATCAATAAACCAAACAATGAACATAAAACACCATATTTGACTTAACATTTTTACCATACTTGGTACTGAGGTAATCCAAAGTAACAAAGTAATCAAGTTAAATCACTTTAAAACTGTGATGCTTGGATTATGTTACGGACTTTATTTTTTGGGCCATTTGGAGTATCTGTCTCTAAATGTGGACTATGAATCTTAACTGCACAAGAACAAGAAAATAACACAGACTGCTGTTTCTATGAAACTGTGCTTAAAATAACTTCACAATCACAACTGAAAAAGAAACAATTTCCCTCGTTAAGGACATCACAGAGTAGATCTACGGAGGTGCTGTGAGTGCTGTGTGCGACATGGAGAGTGTCTCTAACACGTTAGATAACAGCGGCTGTCTGCAGCTTGTTGATAAGCAGGGCACACCGAGTGGGACATGGCAGCATGTTCCTCATGAGGTAAATGAAGACGACAATGACGAAGCTAAAAATATGACAGCACAGGGCCGCAAACATCCAGACAAGATAAGACAAAGGCAACACATCCTACAAGTCCTCCGCACCCTTCCTGATGACGTCACTCTATATGTTATGCATATCAGGATCAGGGCCGTGAAAAGGTCCGAGAAGTGCAGGACAAAGTGTGTACATACGGTGCATGTTTATTACAAAAAGTCAAGTTCACACACAGATATCAGTGTTTGCACTTGTCACACTGAGTGTGTCACACTACAGGGATCAGGTGTCACCAGGAGAAACTTCATTTGCTTATCAGACTGCTTATTTTGCCCACGAACAGAGCAGGCAAACTCGACAGTAAGAATGTCCCCTAGATCCAGGGACAATAAAAATAGCACCAGGGACACTAAGATTCGGTCGATTCTGGGACAGAGGTATTATTAAAAATTAAATCATTATGTTTATGTGTGACGAATATATATCATATTAATTGTTAGGTGTTTAAATTAAAAAAAATATGAGGTGGCACCGGCATGAACGTTACACAACATCACACGTGTGCTTACACACCGTCATGGTTGCAGCAATGCATTTATTGATTAGACAGTTAGAAATAACAAAAGACACAGTAACTCAACCAGTGACTTTCAGATTACTAAACTAATTGTGGCAAAACACGCAGGTTGATTTCAGTTTTTTGAATTTGATTTTTTTTAAGAATCTGGCGAAACTAAATGTGTCATGATACAGTGGTTAGTTGTATTGAATATATTGTGATATACTGCAGTACTGTTAGCAAGGGGATATATTGCTATTTTTAGAAACTGAGTTAAAAAATTTAACTTTGACTCCTATCTAGCAGCTGGATTTTGAACAGAACATAAACTGAATTACTGCCACAAATATTATCATGTGTCACGATATCACAATACAGTGTTTTGAGAAGGGATACACTATTACAATACTTAATATTGCAATACTCAAGCTCATCAATATTTTCTTACGACCCTAAAAGCAGTGACAGAGACCGTGTCCCTGTGAGCTCTGAATAAAAAAAAAAATCTGGGAAACGAAGGTTTTGCGTCAACAAGTTTGAAATGGTCGCATTTAGGTCTGCGAAAAGTAGAGACAGCTTGAATCTAAACAAGGACATACAGCGGAGTCCTGTCTGACTCATGGAGCTGCTTTACATGTAAACACACGCAGTGCCGGTCTGAACAACAGTGCAGGTCAAACTGCAGTGATTCATAAACAGCTGTAGGAAGCAGCTTATCTCACTGTTTGAATCTTTAAAGAGCAACCCAGCATTAGCCTGACCACATCCCCTGAGCAGACTCAAATACCAGAAGGCTCCAGGCCCGCTGTACTGGAAGCACTGGGAGCAGTCAGCAGCTTCCTGCTCTAAATCAGCAGCTACAGCGGCTCAGATTTAAAGCCACTGTGTTTTTGTGCGCTTATCATGAGGGAAATATTGAGCTGTTATGCCAGCAATCAATTTGTTTCCTTCCTCTTTTCCTTTGTTTTATGTTGTACAATCTGCCATTACTCTCACTCTCTGCATGATCTGTCATCTATTACACAGTGTACTGCATGTACACACAGAAACAAGGCTGCGAGAGTCATCGGCACGGCCGACTACAGCCAGCAGGTCAGACATGTAAGTGCAGCAGATTCAACAGACAAAACAATGATCTCTCTTCTTTGCTAAACCTTATTGACAAGAATGTTTCATCAGCAGTCTGCTGCTATTTAACAAGCAGCTGTTTCAGAACACATGATGTCCTCACTGCTGCTGTTGGTGGGTGTCTATTTGTGATTGCGGGTCACCAGGTTTCACTTTTCTGAGTCTAAACAGTGTCATCACAATTTGTGAAACCAAAGACCAGTTGTTGTTTCACACTTTCCAGCGGTGTGGTTGACTGACGAGCAAACAAACCAGGCAACAACACCACCGACTGTACAAAAGCACCTATATATATACATAGTTTCTCACATCGTATTAAAGATTTTTTATTTAATTTAGATTTTATTTCAAACTGAAATGTAAAAATGTAAAAAGCCTGATGAATGCTGGATTTTAGAGCAGATACTGATATTACTGAGTGAAAAATTCTGCTATTGATATATCAAGCAACTATTTCAATTATCCCTCAAATCATTGTCCAAAAATGACATCAGGTCAGAAAGGGAGTGGGAAGAAAAAGAGAATACTTGTCAAGTCCTCGCCCTTTTTTGTATGTCATCAATAAACATTAATGGAATTTTTTTTTTTTTTCTTTTTGCCTCGGTGTTCACCATACACAACTCAAACAAATCAATCAAAAACATGTAAAACACAGCGAGAGCAAATAATCAGAATGAAACAAACAAAACAGCAAAAACAAAATGAGCCTACATCCTGTCCTCTGTCTCACTGTGCCAGTTCCACCGTCCGAGCATCCACCCCACGTCCATTCAATATGTTATTTTTAAACATTCAATATTAAACAGAGGCATGCTGCCTCGTCGGAAATAAAGAGCTCCTCTGGTAGCATTAAAGGAATTATGACTCCTTCTTTCTGTGGAAACAAGAAGCACCTTATCACACAAGAGAGGCCATAAATTTAATGAGCGAGTGAATGAATGACGTTGCAGTGTCAGGGAAAAAGAAACCCTTCAGGGTTTCTACAAGTTGGGGAAGATCACGACAACCGGTCACAGTCAAATGTAAAAACTGACCAATCTCTGCAGGAAATTTTACATGGATTTAGATGCAAAATCTAAATAAAAAACATGTTTTCTCTTAAAGAGATTCTAGAGAAAGAGTTGACTGTTGAGACTCATTCCCAACATCTGAGCCAACAACCCAAAGGACTGGTCTTTGACAACCTGGGAATGAGACTCAACAATAAGTTTCCTTTCAGTCCTCTCTCCAGAATCTCTTCAATGTTGGCTGAAAACCTGCAGCATTGACTTCATGTGTATCAGGGGAAGACGGTCCACATCCTCCACAGGACAGCAGAGAGGTTGAAATATTTGGACTCGGGGTGCCAAATGACCATTTCTGTCCACCAGCCAAATGTCTGTGGAGATAAGGATGGGCAGTATAACCCTAAAATAATATGATGAAATTTTAGGGAACTCCGCAATAATGATGATGTCAAAATACTGAAAAATAGTTTTGGTTGAGAACTCATAATAGCTGTTGAGCTCTCCTCAAAAATTTTTGTCTGTCCTTGAACACCACCGGGCGTCTCTACTTGACGTGGTTTGTTTTCTGGCTCCCGTTTGTTGTTGCAGACTTCTTGTACTGCTTAAATATTACCATGCTTTCTTGTAAATCTGATCTTTTGCAACCAGACCACCTCCACGATACAATGTGGGACATCCCTATACTGAATGTTCAAATTTTACCAGCCACTCAGTAGATTACTGTGGTTTCTTTGGCTGGTGAGTCAAGCAAAGCCAATTGCATATTTTACCAGCATTTGCTAATTTTGGTCTCTGTTTGCTAAACTATGTCAAATTAATTTGAACCCTTTTTTAAACCGCTGATGGAAACTCAGAGTCATGGCCATGTTTTTGACTTTTCAAATAAGCAGAGTTTAGTCATACTAAATGAGTCGTGCTAAAGTACAACTGACGAACTTGGTGTATGTTAAATGTGACTGTGTGTTAGATCTGAGTGTTATGATTGATACGGCATAATCTCAACAGGCAGCCGTTCAAATCTCACCAATCTCTTGCTGTTTTATCGACTGCAATGATGGATCAAGGCCTTCAGTTTCGCTGCGAGCTTCCTGGTTTCACTGAGGACATGTACGTAGAGCCGCAGCAGACAGAGAAATAAAATCAATGATTCGATCAATAAAAACATTGTGGTTTTATTCCTGCATCTCCTCATGGAGCCTGCTGCTGGAGTATTTTTGTCCAGTAAATTTTTGGTGTTACTTGGAGGTTGGAGTCACTGTGGAATGGATAAACACTTGAGTAGAGCTTACATACTCTGCTGATTTCACAACTGATGTGAATTTGAGACAACTCCAGCTCTACAGTCCTCTTGAAAGCCTCCACCTTCATCACAGGAGCTCTACTGTCCACTTAAACTGTAATTTACTGATATTCAGGTGTCAGTTTTTTGTTCTTAACTTGGTCAGACTGCAGCAGGTTGGTGTCTCTTGGACTGGACTAAAAAAAAATGATGACCCAGGAAACAACAAAAAACAACAACAAACAAACACAGGGTCAGAGGAAAAATTTAACATACAGAAGGCTATACAGCACACGCTGTGAGAAATATATTCAAAGTAACATTTTTCCTGTCAATCACAGGAATAAATGAAAGAGCCAGTAAAAAAAATCAATCTGGCCGTCAGCTGAAGAGGTCAGCTCTATATCCGAGCACTGGACACATTGTGATGACCATTATTTATCTGTACAAAAGTCCATCCAGCTCTGTCTCAGGAGAGTCATGGAGGAGGACGGACGTGTCTCATTGATTGATTCAGACTGAAACATCCACAGTTCAGGAGTCAAACTGGGAGATTCAGACAGCAAACGCATCTCTGCAACCGCCTCATCGATGGGACGCCTCGTCTCCATCGCCAACAGGGGACGACAGGAACAAGTCTATAACATTATATTTTTTAGGAGGTTATATGCAAGAGAGCTAAGCAAGAAGAGATCAGCACCACTGAAAGGCCTGATAATATTCAGACATACAGGTTATCACACGCAGCTATGGACCCGTCAGTACCAGATGCACAGACGTTCCGTTTCATAATCAATTTCAGCCCTGGCGGAGCAGAAAAGTCAGCACAGCAATTCATCTGCTCCTGCTGTTTGTGCTTCTACATATCAGTCTGACATCTGCAGACAGCTGGCTAGCTAACAGAAGAGCTATATCAAACAGCAAAGGCAACGGTAAACAGTTTCTTCTTGTAACTAAATTGATCAAAAGATGAGACAGGTCACCATCTGTCTGATTCAGCTCAAGAGGTTATTGATTGATCGATCACATCATACGCTCACTGTGTATTACAGACAGCAGCATCTTGCAATGTTGGCAAGAGAGAAAAACTAGTGTTTTTGGCCATTTTATGCCTTTATTATAAAGTTGACAGTAGAGAGATGAAAAAGAAGAAGGGGTGCAACAGAGATGGAGGATGACATGCAAGGGACGTTGTGATTCATGGTCAGCGGCTTAACCCAAATACACACTACAGGATTGTAGCCTTGATTTTTTTTTTTTTTTTGTACTTTTGGAGATCACCAACAGAAGCCCCCAGATCAAGGGCAAATCAGCATTCGCACCTGTGAGCAACAACTATTAATGTGTGAAGTGTTCAAAGATGTGATCTGAGTGCTCGCCGAGGTCTGCAGCCGCCTTAAAGATATCAAATGGGTTTACTATCTGGTCGTACTGGGGACAAGTAGCCATGCAATGAGCTAAAGACAGCAAAGGAAAGACAGGAGAGCACCACCTCCAGCTGTATTAGTTCAGTATTAATAATCTAATGTCACCTTTTGCTAGAGTCGGCCATTGTCACGACCACCGAGTTCTCTATTATACGTCGAGATTATAAGGTCTTCTGTATATGAGGTTGCATGTCCCCTCAGAGTTGGACAATTCTGTTTTGGACATGTGGGAGAGAAAATAAAAAGAAGCTGTTGCTGCGGGTCGTTGCACTACATCTCCCTATCACGTTTCTTATTTTCGTTTTAAACACAACTAAGTTACGTGTTAAGTTCTAAGTTAAGTTATGTGGTGCAGAGACAAAGACACCTTTAGACCTAGCAACAATATCATCGTCCACTGAGATGCTTCACTGTGGACATCTTGGTAAGCCAATTCACTAAACAACCTTAGATCTCACTTGTAATTTTGCAACGAGAACAGACAGATTCATTAGAGATTACACCTGGTGAAAGATCTTATAATTACAGCTAGACTTATAGATCAGTTCATTGACTGTATCAGATCATAGGGACCTTAACACAGATATATTGATATCAGCATGCAGTAATCAGTAATTTAGTAAATCCGTAATTAACTGATGCCGATGTTTTATATAGATATTTCTATGCACTGTATGTGTTAAATCATTTAACATGCTAAAGAATAAATAAAGTTGTTTGTTTAAGAAAACAGCCTTCTGAGTGTCTTTGCATTGGCAGTGAACAATCTGCATAGAAAAGGTCTAAAAGTTTATTATGCTGGCCGCCATATCGGTTATCAGTGAATTTTTCCCAACTAAAATCGGCATCAGACTCAAAAGTCCCACATCAGCTGGCTTCTACATGTTATGTGTCTCCTGTTGCTGATCAGTGAAGTGTAATTTTTTTTTTCCAGAAATCTACTTTCCTGAAGTCGTTTTTCACTTGCCCCTGTCCTTGGCAGTTATCAAATTACAACAGACTAAGGTCGATTGTTATGATTAATTCAAGGCAGAAATGTCTTTAAAATGTCAGAAAATAGTGAAAAATGTCAATCCCAGTTTTTCAGAGTCAAAGGTGATGTCATTAAATGTTCTGCCAGAAAGAAAGATATATTTTCTGCCATTCTGCATGGAAAAACTATTTAAGGGATTAAAATGATCAAAATAGCCTAATTCTGGGCACCTTAATTTGCAAAGCATTTCACCATGTCTCCCTCCTGTTCTTTGGAAACTACTGGTATAGTCGGTCGCTCTGACACCTTTTTTAGGCTCTTTCTAAAAACTTCATGTGATACGGAAAACCAGGTCACAGGTTAAGTTCCTGTAGTAGAAAAGGGCTATAGTACATATTTGAGTAAATCCCCAAAAAACCCTAATCTGTTAATCTCTCTTAATGAGTGGAAAGTGCTCTATTAATTAATGACCTAATCTCTATTAGTCACCTAACACTTTCTGGAGTCCAAACATGCTCAGTTGCGAACAAGATTTGTTAGGACGTTTTCTTTCCTGTTGTGCAGAGAAATACCCATCAGCCTCCTCCAGTCCTCAGCAGTGACACGGCACGTTATTATTCAGTCTCAGATGACTGTTGGTGGAGCATCTTGTGACTGAGAGCCGAGTGGAAAAAAAGCTTCACAGTCTGCCGTTTGTTGGGCTGAAAACCAGTTGGTCAATGTGACACCAAACATTCCTGGGTTTCATTAGAAATAACTGATAGAGAGTGCAGTCCGAAACACAAGCTGCCATTCATGTCAGCGGGTGGGAGGGGTTTATCTACCAGTCCAATCGGAGCTCAGCTGAGTGTGACAGGGTCGCATTCAGTGGAAGAATGTGATGTGAGGAGGACACAGAAGAAACATGTTTCTGTCTCAGTGTTTACTGTGAGGATCCATAGCAACATAGACAGTACACAGCAGCCTGCCCATTTAAAGTGCTAGTAACAGTAAAGAAAAACAATCATACTGACTTACAAGTAAAAATGAATTTGATGCAGTGAGTTGTTTGTACACAGGACAAACAAATACAGAATGTTTTTTTGTATTGTGTTGTTTTTGTATTATTTTTCTAACTGTAGATTTCGCACTTTTCTGCACTGTTGATCAGAAGTTTTTTTTTTGTTTTTTTTTAACTTTGAATTGACTGAACACTTTTTATTACATGATTAACAAAGCTTGATGATGGAGGACAGCTCAGGAAATGAGGACTGACGTTACATCTTATTAACACCTTTTAGAAACTGGAGTTAAAAACAGATCTGGAGGAGCTATGTTGCTATTTAGCACATCTGATATTGTCTAGGAAAAAAGTTATGCACAGGAAAAGTTATTTGATGAGGAGATGTAGAAGCACGTAATTATGCTTAGAGAAGCCTTTCCGGTGTGGCCACAGAAAGGACAGTGAATGCAACATCAGCTCTGATCACCGATTATCACCTAAGTCAGGAATCCTGCAATCTGGAAACCCATCAGCTATCATCTGACGACGATTTAGCCTCTAGGAGCAACAGCCAATGTTTTGGGGCTTCCAATGTAGCCAGTGGATGTCCAGATAACAGATAAGGAATGTACGGGCCAGGACTTCCTCTTCCGTATGCTGGACATTGTTTACAGTCTCAATTTGAGACGTGAGAACAGAGTTGGAGGCTAATGTCTCTCTCTCTCTCTATACATCTGCATGTGGCCTGATATCAAAATCGTCTCCATTGTGTTTATTCATATGCAAACATCTGTTTAGAGACATTAGGAATCCAAACTTGGGATGGCACAGATCAGGGATCGCCAACTTTTACTATCAAAAGAGACATTTTTGGCCAAAAAAAAGGAAAAAAGCTGCACCCCTCAAAATCCCTATTTTCTTTTTCCTTGTCTACTTGTCCTTTTTTTAATTTGGCATCCATAGCTAACCTTAGGAGACTCAAGACTAGCCACTGGCAAAATTGTCCTAAATTCAAAATAAGTGACAAAAATGGCAGCATCACTGTTGTTAGATGTCTGCGGCAATAATGATGAAGATAGAGAACAACATGAACATCAAAATATTACAACTGAAACTTAATCATGGTGCTTTAAATTTGCCAGACCATGTAATAATGGGTGTGTATCACCTGCCTCTGCCTGTCTTCTCTTGATCCTATTGTCTACTACTGTATCTGCCCCCACTTGCCACTTCAAATCTTTATCCTGGGCTGATAACTGGGAAGAAGACTTCCCGGAAAAGATGGGGTTTTCTCCAGTGCCAAACAACGGTACAGCTGCGGTGTCCTCCTTTGAATTTTTTAATCTGCACCATAACTTGTTATTGTTCACCCACATTAATTCATTTAAAATTTATGCTGAATGTTAACAAACAAACAAACAAACAAATAAGTTAATATTTGCTTCTGAGTCATAAGAAAACATTAATATAATATTTTAAACAATGCATAGATGTTAATGTAGAGGGTTAAATTGAGCAACATGTTAATGGAGTCAGGCTTAAATTTACATTGACAGACAACTGGCAATTATAAACAGCTGATCAACTTGGGACTCGTCATCGCTTGTTATTGTCAGTTAACGACGTTGCATGTGTCTTGCACTCCTGTAGTGCTCCTGCAGCCTGCCTGAGCTTCCCCAAGTCTGGGGAGGAGGAGGCGGGGAGGAAAAAATACTTGCTTCAACCACAGAACAAACAGAATTTGGACTGCTGTACTCATTTTTGGATGTTGTTGTTACATGTTTCTCCTTTAAGATAGGACAAGCAGTGAGGACATGTTTATGTAATATAGTCCCAATGCTCAGTGTTTTACTCAAGGTCACTTCGACACCAAGAGGAACTCAACCACCAACCAGCAACATACTGACAACCTGTTCTACCACCTGAGCAAAAGCCACCATGTACTTAAGAAAATGTGAATTCCACTCACGCTGTTGAAAGGAGAATACAAGAGTGACACATTTAAAGTCACATGAAAACCATGAAACCGTGCCGTATGGACACACACACACACACACACACAGCTCTCAAGGGCCTCTCCTCCACCCTCTCCGGCTCATTTTTTTTCTGTTGAACTTTGAAATGAAAAGCCACTTCAGTTGCATTGAGCACATGATCTCACAGAGCCGAGGCTTACTGACTGTACTGAGAGTCAAACTGTGAAAAAACGCAATCAGCGGTCAGAGGAACAAACCTCCAGGTCTGATTCTGGTCCTCGGAGTCAGATGTCTCCGAGTTATAATCACATCCCGAGTTCAACAGACTCAAGTGGAGCAGCCGAGAATAAACTCAGCCTTTGTGCAAAAGTTGAGATTTTTTTTCCCCAAACAGCAGAGGAGCGAGCAGGTCCCTGTTCCTTTTTGATGTTTTTTAACAGATTTCATCTTGTCCCAGTTTTGAAAGTCTTGGCTGTGACAGCAGAGCGTGTGTTCATATCTGAGCCGTGTGTTTCTAAGTGTGCACAGGCTGTGATGAATGGCTGCGTGCTGATTGTGTTCAGTCACCATGGCCAAACAGAGCCACGCCCCGCTCTCCAACACAAACACCGCATTCCACCCAGTCCACTCTTCGGCTCATACACGCACCCCAAACCAGGACAACCAGGACCAGGACCGAGGTCTGAGCAGGAGTCAGACCTGGTCGACAGAGGTGGCGTGCATGCGCTGCAGAGTTCCCCGTTGGCAGAGCTCCCGGTCACCTCGACATCACGCTGACAGGGGGACAGAAAACAAACCACAGCAGGGAGTCTCTGCAGCGTCTGCAGTCTGAACAGGAACCACGACTGACTGTCAGCAGGGCTTCCCCATTAAACTGTCCAGCTACCAAGAGCCTGACTCACCTCATCTCATGACCGGTTGTCATGTCAATAGGCACTCTTTAAATACATGGCATTTAGTTTTTATGATGCAACATTTTCCACAGATTTAAAATGTAGGGGGTTCCCTGAATGGTACATTTAATTGAAAAAATGTGTTAAAAATGGCTCTGTGGTCGGGGTAGGTATCTCCCCTCTCTCTGAATCCTCTGCCCTCAATTTTGCACAGAATTTAGGCCAGATCTTTGGTTATGTATCCATGACGTCAAATCACTGTTTACTGAAATGTATTAGTTAATCTTTGCATCCCTTCATTTTTCCTTACATTGTGACATGCTGCTCTGATTAATTAATCTATAAATCAGAGACATCGCATGTAGTTATCAATGTACAGGAAAGTTGTTAGGCCCCGTGGAAATCATCTTTTGATGGAGGCTAACAGCCAAGCGTGTGTAGGGTCCTTTAGTTATACAAAATCAAAGCCGAAATCGAGGATCGAGGCATCATTTGTTGCATGGATGCATGGCCATTGCTCTATCATGTAGCTCCATTGCTGGGGAGTGTCTAGTCCCTCTATGTCGTGACATATGTCTGAGTGAAACAGGACTGGTAGGTGGGACGTAACGCTTTGAGTAAATTGATTTGTGCGTTGAAAAATGGGCGCGTCATAACCTTATCCATGCTGTTGCTAGTTAACTAAACAATGAATCTTAACTCATTTTATTTCTTGGGCTACATACAGACCAAATGGTCTCACGCGAGCTGGACCACTGACACCATCGCAAACATACAACATATTGATAAGAACACCTTGGAATATTTACCTTTTTTAGTGTTAAGAAGTTCAGAGGTTTCTACACGTCACACAGGTTCACACTTAAAGAACCATCTGTTTACAAAACAGATGAACAGCTCATTTCCAGCTCATAGCTGAATACAAAGAACTTGGGTTTTTTTTTTTTTTGCATTTTTGGGCATATATTGTTAAATATATGGACAGTATGAGTGGGGATGGGATCTGAAAAGGTTTTTTAAAAAAGCATTTTTCATTTCATCTCGACTTTAATAAGCCTAATATTATTTTTCATAAAGATAGTGGAGTGACTGTTTATTTAAGGCGAGGCGCCTCCACAATATAACACTGTGGGAAAGTCTGAGATATTCAGTTCACTGTTATATAATCGGAAAAGTTTAGAAAAGTGGATATAGAGCTGGACTGAAACGTGACACACACACACATGCGCACACACTCAGCACCTGTTGGCTGTGTGAGCACAGGGAAGTGAAATCTTGACTGTTGCCAACATAACATGAGGAAACCATCAAGCCCTCACTTCCTGTTGGCTTTCCATCCACCCTCCATCTGCTCACTTCCTCCTCTGACCGACGCCTTTCCTTCTATATCTCTGCTGAGAGCACGCACTCAATAACACACACATACACACCTACACACTATAATGTATGAGTGCACCTCAGACTGAAACACTCCACAGTCTGAGTGGAACCTGGTCCTAATGTTGTATGTTTTTCTATCTTTGACATCGACATGTCCATAAATATAAAAACGTAGATACCATGTTCGCGATTTGATGTGCGTCTGCCCCTCCACCATACTGAGGAGGTTAAGATCTGCTAATGAGGGATATAGTGTGCACTGAGAGACACAGACTTCACCACAAAATTGACTGTAGCTCGCTAATTCTAAAGGGATTTTCATGAAATTTGCTTTGTAATAAACCTGAGAAATTGAACATGAATTAAATTCATATACTGGGGGCGATCTAATCAGCTCTATGCCAAAACATTAACCTTCTGAATAGACACAGTTTCCATTGGGACATGCAGGCTCCGACTTATGAATATTATCATCAAGTGTCAGTTATGTAGAATTTCAGCTTTTGTGAGTTTCTCCAAAAGCTGTTTTCTATGCAACCGTGTCTAAGGTGAACTATCCACACTGCAGGAATGATGTTACTGTATGTGTCTTGTGCAGTGGTGTAGTGATAAATACAGCTGCAGGTAAACCCACCTTGTTTCCTGTCAGTGACTGATACATGTGATCTGCCAACGAGGCATCTACCTTTGTATATCTGTGGACATGGGGATTTACCCTGCAAGTTGTCAACTATTAGATATTTTACATTTCACATCGTTGTGTCTTTTCTGTTAATATCTCTGATTGTATTAGGACATTATGACAAATTAATGAACAACGCTGATTTATGGTGATATTGGATTTTCATATAATTCATTTATCAATATGATAATGTGATTTTATTCATTTTATTATTTTATGGGTGGGGGTGGTTTAGGTTTTTATTTCATTCTGTAGCTTATGTATTCAAATCCATACAGTCAAATTTTGGTGTAAGTACCTATGTTTTGGCATCAAAATGGCATTTTTCCACATGACCTGATGTAGGTGACATAAGTGAAGATGTTGTTATATATAAACCCCCGAGTTTGAAGGAATATCATGTAAAATGTAGCCACCTTTCAAAGTTAACTCCAAACAGGAGACAGCATGTCACCAGAACAACAGCTAACTGCTGTTAACGATATTCTCTGTTGTAACTCTTTGACTGTAGCTAGCCTAATAGCTGGCGTTAGCTCAATTAGCTCTGATGCTAATAGCTCTAATATGACTGGACTGTGTCCGGACCTGCAGCTCAGAGCACCGGGCGTGTTTAAGTTTATACCGCGGGAAACTGAACCAGGCTGAGCAGCCTCTCAGTGAACACAGCCGAACTGGGACCAAACAGTCTCTGAGACCGAGAGGAACCAGCTTGACAACAGAGAATACTGTACCGAGATGATATACAGCAGCTCTGATCGGGACTCTGACTCCAGGACTGACGAAGACGGCAGGCGGAGACAGAAGACATAAGAAGAGGAAAACAGAAAAAAGGGAGGTCGGAAATCAGAGAGGAAGCAAGGAGCCACAATATTTTCACATCTGCTGCAGCGAATTAAGGATTTACTTTCAACTGAAGCAGAGACAGTGGTTGTTGAACAGTGGAGAGAGTAGCAAATATGTTTTGGTGAGTTTAAGTTTGTTTCTATTGAGATTGAAGTGTTTTATGGACAAGCTCACCTTAGAGAGAAAGAGAGAAACTTTTAGGCAGAAGGTGTACAGTTTATTACAAATATCAGGTGTAAGAAAATTTCCTTTCTTGACATTTTGTAAATTTATTTTATGTATTAGACTATAAAAGCTAAGAGCCTGTGATGGTAGCAACACCACCACTTGCATACATCTCGTAGTTGTGACTATAAAATTATCGGACTGCCGCAGCAGAGTGAGGTGGAGGAAGGAGTGCTGTAAACACTGTGGGAGTTTCCTTTTGAAAAACACGGAAAAGAACAAAGGTGGGGTCACCCTTTAACCAGACATTTTCACCTGTTGTGATAAACGACTTTGTTCTTCTTGACCTGTGTGGATTGAATATGTTTAGACTTCTTGAAATGAAAATTTGTTTGTCAATGTTCAAAATTTACCAGCCACTCAGTAGATTACCCTTTGGGTTTTTGGCTGGTGAGTGAAGCATATCTACCAGCCTCTTGTATATTTTATCAGCAACATTCTCCTGATTAGATCTTTGATAAACAAACTTTCAGGACAGCATTATGTACAGTCTCCAAGTGATCACACAACCACGTGAGAATAAAAAAAAAAGCATAATTAAAGCACAACATTAAAAACAAAATTCCTATTTAGACAGAAATTAAGTAATGGAGGACACAGTGAGTCAGTTCACTTGCAGGTCTGTGCTGTGTGTCTGTGTCTGTGTTTCAGTTCTGGCAGCCGATCGGCAAAAACCTCTCTGCTCTCTGATACACGCTCTCTCTCCTGCAGCATCGCTCTCTGTATTCTCTCATCTTTATCAGTTGTTAACATGCTGCAGAGGGATGCCAAGTAAGCTGCCAGCTTTAAATACACACACACACACACACACACACACACACACACACACACACACACACACACACACACACACACAGTGGACTACAGAATCTGCACCAACACTGGTTTAAATTACACAGCGGCTCAGTCCTGGACTTGTTTCAGTTTACTGCAGTCTGTTTAATATATAATATATGAAGTTGAACATTAAGAAACTTTCAGACAGCGAGCGGCTGCTGCTGTGCCTCCATTTCTTCTACTGCAAACAAAACAGCAGTTGTGTGAAAGAGGTAGCCACCTCTCACTTCTTACCACTGCTGTTGCTCAGCATCAACATCATGATATCAAATTATGTTCTATCTCAGGATGCAAAATTCTGGAAATATTCAAGGTGGGAACTTTCCATGGGAATTTATAGGAATTTGTGGGAAATAGCAGGAATTAAATGGAAATATAGAGGTTATTTGCTGCAGGCTGTCATGGGCAGATAGAAACGACCTCTTTACCATATCAGAAGCAGACATGATTATAAATCCTTCCAATAGAAATGACAGGAAAATCATCAATTTAGTTGAGTTGAACTTTAAATAAATGAGCTGACTCTTAACATTGCATTGAATTTTCACTGAATGACAAATATATATATATATATATATATATATATATATATATATATATATCTCCAAAAAACATTTTGCAGAGGGTTATAATTGTGGTGAATTACTATTTAATGGGATGCTGTCAAATTATCTAGACCTGTGATGTACGAGTGTCCCTACGCCTGCAGGTCGTGGTCACGATTCAATTAACCAAAACATGCCAGAAGACCTTGCACTGCTTTTTGTGTTTTTTTTCCCCCTTCAATTTCTATACTGAAATTTAGCCTGCATGACATTAAAAAACATTCTAATTATGGTTATTTTAACTGACATGGCAAATGTGATATGATTTGCAATACTGGGGAGACATACTTTATATTTTATTATACTCATTTTCATTGAAAAACATATTAAATACTTGATTATTAAATGATCAACCCTATGAAACCCTAGTTGTACCAAATGAGCATTTTTATAGAGGATGGAAAGAGAGAATGGAAAGAAACAGAAATGATTTTAAGAGCATACTGTATGTTTAAAAGACCTGAGATTTTTATTTAATATTAGCATGTATGCATTATTAAAACGACAATAAATATCATGGTTATCATCGATACCAACACTCCAGGATTACACTTAAGTATATAATTCGAAAACATGAACAACCTGAAGGATTATTGGAGCTCATCTGCAGATCAATCAGAGGAGACTGAGCATCAGCTGATAAAGCTCAGCAAACTGATCATTATTGATCCTCATAGCAACTGTTGCCGCACATCAACACCGTTACAGCCCACAGAGCAGCAAACACACTAACATGTAACATTCCCACACACACACGCATCCCTGTGTGTTAGTACACAGCATCACACACCCACACACACACGCAGCTCGGCTCACTGCAGCTCATCACTTTCACAACAAGCTTCAACACCTCTCTGCACCGACGGCTTCATCAGGATTAAGACACACACGCGCACACACTTGAACACACATGTACACACACACACGCGCGCTTGAACGTGTCACAGCAGCACCTTCACCTTTAGGAGGTGAGAAAAGTTAAAGATAGAGCACTGAGAGTGAAAAATGAGCTAAAACAGACAATAAAATCATAACAGTGCACACAGTTTTACATTCTTCTAGAATTTAGATTTCCTGTATAATTTTGTGTTATATTAGTCTTTTATTTTCCCTCTTCTCTTCTTCACTGTTTTCATGAATTATTTGTGTTACTATCTCACTTTGTTCTTATAATCTTAGTTTATACAGTATATTGCAGATGGGAGGATGCACAAAACCAGGAAGCAACAGCGCCCTCATTAAATCATCATCATAAAGCATCACCTTTGTTTTTTTGTTTGCTTTTAAGGGTTTTCTTATGTTTGGTTTATTGAAATTAGAGTAGATTAATAGTTCCTTCTTCTTCAAATTAAGAGCGTCTCTGTTTGGGCTTCATATTCATGTTCACACCTCTGAACCTGACCAGTTTGTGCCAGATGGGCAAGGTTTCCACTTCATTTGAATGTGGTATACAAATCAGCACATGCTGCTTGTGTCGACCTACATTGATGTAAAATAAACCACGCGTGTTCCTACAGGACGGTAAACATCAGCCTAGTTTTACGCCTCTGAATCATTGTCCACATCTGATTTTTTTTTCCATGATTCAGCCTGCTGATGGGCTCATTGATGACTTTACCCTGGATGGAAAAACAGCTGACCAATCAGAGTTCAGTGGGTGGTTGTATTTCTCCCTCAGCCCTTGAATGTCAGTGTTTCATGTTTTACTGTACATTGGCTGTAATTATGGCTGATTCTAATAATTAATTTCTAATTAACTAATAACTAACTAATAACTAATTTTTGTCATTTTACTTTGCTAATTTAATGATGAGCTGCTGCTCAGAGACACACTTACATTCAGTGGCAGAGTAAACACCCACTGAGCAGGGGGACAGGTGGAGGAAAACAGCCTCTAAAGCCAGATTACTTTCATACGTACCAACCCAGAGTTGGTCATTGTTGGAACAGTAGAAAGACTAGCTAAGACAGTTTTAGTAAGTTTCATTTTGTTTCTGTCTGTCGAGTTTGAATGAAGTTTATTTTACGCTGAGTTAACAAGGCAATCAAAGCTCATCTCAATTTGGCAAAAGAGAGAAAAACTTGAAAACTTGAAGGTGATAAGTTGTATTTTTCTGTTTAATATGGAAAATAGGTTGTTTTGGCTGTTTGGCCAGGTTAAAAAATTTTAGTCAACAAAACTTTCTGGACTTTCACAGGAAAACAACATTGTAGGATCTCCCAAACAAATGAATGGTGACCAGATTTCAAACAGAAAAAAACATGAGCAGTACGGTGGCATTTTATGTTTTTATTTTAGTTCACTTAAATTGTTTGGGAGATTCTGCAGCGCCGTCTTCCTGTGAAACACCAGCAGTGTTTTGTGGACTAAAAAACTAAAGCCAACCTTTAATCGGCATGAGGGTGAGTAGATAATGACTGAATTTAAATTTTTTGGATGAACTATTCCTTTAACACACTGTGCAGCTGCTGTCTGTACTTGAAGAGAAACACCGTTCTGTCACACCACTTTATGCCTAAAAGTAGACTGTTGCTATGTTTTTGCGCCACATCTCTGAGTTAAACTTATGAGCATCTGATATGAATTTCTTACAATCTTAACAGCTGTGAATTAGGACCTCAATTAATATTTATTTGGATCTGACACATTAATCTATATCTTCTGCCGCTCATCTTGTGTTTAGTTCGGAGCTAAAGGTTGTCACCATTAATTAGGCCACCAATAAACACAAATGTGATTAGTGTCTCAGTCAACAAAAGTATTTAAGGATCTAAATTGAATCTTTGACTTTTATTCATTTATCACATTAGTTACTTGGAAATGATGAAAGCTGAACCTAAACAGATTTGACAAAATGCTGTTGAACCCAAACCCTCATCCACTCACAAGTACTGCAAGTGTAAAGGTAAAGAGCCAGACTCTTTGATTCACTTCGTCCTGTTTTTAAACAGTGTTGAGGAAAATGCTGTTGTTGAATGTTCATCCTGCTGCTCAAACCTTCCTGTCTGTCACACACAAACACACAAACTCCCACATTCCCGCCCACTAAACACCTGCCAGTCATCGCACACGCACGCACAGAGGCGTTATGTAAGTGTGTGTCAGGAGGACACTCTCAGATGGTCCAGTTACAATCATCAATCCTGCTGACGCCTCCACGTCATCTGTGAGGATATTTCCAAAAAGCAGGAGCAGAATGAACCCACAAACGAGGGGTCTCCATGTCACACCGTCACGTCCATGAAGGGACATACAACACCTCCACGGAGTCCAGTGTCGTCTCCATGTGGACACCTTCTTCTGAAGTGTGTCTGTCACTTTAATCCACGGTTAGGTCCGTTTCACCAGTCAGCCAACTGCTGAGGGAGCCTGAAGCATCAGTACTGTTGCTATGGTTACCTGCACTTTAACATACATTGCACAACGCTGAAACGGTCTTAAATTTGCATGTGTTGATCATCCTGCTGACGAGATAAAATTAAACAAAGACTAAATTATTTCTACACATTTTTATCAGTGGAATTTTAATATTAAAACCAATATTTGCATTATCCTTTACAAAGTACCTGAAGCTGCAGTGTGGGTATGAAATTGTGTCAAAACATCTGGGTTCAGGTTAGGCTGCTGAGAGTTTGAGGTCTTAATGAGAAGGCTGGTTAAAACCCTGTCACCATGTAGATCTGAAAAGACACTCATGACCTGCCTTGTGCTAATTGAAGGTTATCTTTACAAATAGATAAATAAATAAAACATTACACACGGTCATATTTGATTGCATTGGGGTGAACCCTTTCCTGCCAGCAGGGTTATAAAATAATGATAAAGGCCAATAGCTCTATTATAACCACAAACACCGAGGCTCTGCTGAGCAGAGAGCCTCCATATCTTAAATATAGGATTGTGCCATTAATAATTGATGTGGACTTACATAAGAGACAAAGTGTGCGCTGCTGGATCTGGTTCATAGGCAGGGATTCCGTCTGCAGAGGGGTTTCCACATTTTACTGTATTTTAAAAACCTCAGTGCACACAGGGCCAGTGTGTTTGGTGGGTTTGTTGGGTCTCAGCTGTGAATGATGCCGTTCCAAGGCTGCTACAGGGACACGAGTGTCAGACAGTATGGTGGAGACACATACTGTCTCATACTGTACTCGACCAGATTTTGTCAGTTGAATCTGATTGGCCGTTCAATGCAAAGATTCAATGATTTGGTCCTTTTTTTTCAGTTCAGCACCAGACTAAGCCCTTATATAAGCCTACATGAGTATGTTTCACTAGCAATGTTTTAATGCCGTTTTCATCATCTGGGATGTGAAACATCTACAGACTCATAAAAAGTAGAAGTGCGTCCTGCTGTTCATTGTTTAAGAATAAAATCCCAGCAAACCGCAGAGCGTGCAGTGCAGGTAACAGCACAACACCTGACCTCTGTTCCTATCATCTGCTTCTATTGCAGTTTCGTCATTTGTGGTGATTTTTAGACTCTGTTTATAAAGTTTACAGCCTGTAATGATGTTGCATTGCCATGTGATCAAGCAGATTTTTTTTAAATAACTGCACCAGCCAAAATAAAAAAATATATATTTATGATTCCCCTTGTTTGTAATTACTCATTAAAATTTTATCAAGGTGCATTTTTGTTGCATCTGCTTTATCCTGTTATTGTGATGCACACAGAGTGGCAAAAAAACAACAGCAAAAGAATAACGGCTCAATCTGAATGTTCCAACTTTAAGAGGGCAGCCATACTGATAATACCAAAGTATTTATCACTCTAATGATAATACTGGATTGAATTTGAATTGTGTATCAATGTAATAACGTAGTTAGATTTGACAGGTTATTAGGCACATGATTTCCCGATGGAATTTCCTAAAAATTACTGTATCCTAGGAAGGAATTTAACCCTTGACTATATACTCAAAATACTGAACCATACTGTAACAAATTATTTTCAATTAATCAACAGATCATTTGCTTTATCAATTGATGGTTTGTTCTATGAAGTGTCAGAAAATATAACAGAAAATTATTCTGTACAATTCTGTACAGTTTATATGTGATAGAAGTTTTTTTTTTTAATCAAAATTGCAAAATATCAAAACACTGCAAGATCGTCATCCGTGTTACATCTCACCTGTGCAATAATTCTTATGATGGAAAGCTTTATTAAAATGCAGTTGAAGAGAGTATTAAATCACTGCAATTATCAAGTTCAAGTTTGTTATTTAAACTGTAAAAACACAGTTTGGATCAAATTATGTCTCTTCAGGCCGAGTATAAACAACAAGTCAAAAACATAAAACCTGAATGCAATAAAAAGATCTGAGTCTGTTCAAATAAATATAGCAAGCTTAAAAGATAAAACAAGATATGAACTGTAAAATGTAAAACTGTAAAATGCTACAAAGCATCTGTCCTCATGACTCTGGTTTTTGTACATGGTCCCTGAAAAGTACATCCACAACTTTACAGACAGCTGTCATGAACCAATGTGTGTGTTCGTGTGTTTGTGTGTGTGTGAGCCTCACAAACTGAAACAGCATTGTGAGTGTCATCATCATTCAACAGTTAAAGAGTCATAAACTGACAGAGGACTCCGGACAGTTCAGAGTTCAGCAGTGAGGGAGCCTCTGGGTGACTCACTTCACTGCGATCTGTAAATCAAGTCCCAGACGGTTTCCACTCTATCAGAGGGTCTGAAGGTCTGAAGCCCTGAGATCACAGTAACACTTGTTTTGCTGCCTCGCAGTCGGTGTAGCAGGTCTGGTCTGAGGTGTCAAGTCTTCAAACCCACTTCCACTGAAAACCACACGTGTACATGCAGTGAGCTGTGTTAAACCCTAGATATACATCTGAGGGTCGTCCAGAATTCACAGAACCTGGTTACACACATAACTTAATTTACCAGTCACGCACAGTCACTGACATTTCAGAGATATTGTTTGTGGTTTAGAGAATCACTGGATTTTCTCTGGAGAAGACAAAGAACTGCTGTTATAATAAACACTATAAAGTGAAACCAGAAACAACAGATCCTCAGCCTGTAACTCCTTGATGCATTGTGGGGGGCTGGAGCCTATCCCAGCTGACACTGGGCGAGAGGCGGGATACACCCCGGACAGGTCGTCAGTTAAATCGCAGGGCTGACGTATATTTTATGTATTTTATTTTACCTTTATTTAACCAGGCAAGTCATTAAGAACAATTTCTTATTTACAACGGCAGCCTGGCAAAAGGCAAGAGCCTCTTGAGGAAAAGAGGACAGGAACTAAAAGGGGTACTGAGAAAAGACGAGTTCACAAGTCGACGTTTCAATATGGCTGTTTTTTTCATGCATGAAGGACAAAAGCATGGTACAGAAGACGCAAGCTTTTCTCAACAAACAGAGCAAAGTGAGACTCTTATATGGTGTCCTGATTCATAGCATTGAACACCTACCTAACTACCTATGAACATTCACATTCATGGAGTCTAGCCATCAATCTGACTGGTGCCACCATCCTAAAAAGGTATCCTATAAAGGAATTTAACCCTTGACTATATACTCAAAATACTGAACCATGCATTCAGATGTGATTTACCATCTCACAGGTATCAAGGTGTATATAATTTATCAACTCAAAATTAGAATCAAAAAGGGAGGCGTTTTGTTTTTAGAGCCACCATTTTGAGACTAACATTTGACACATGGGGAGAAATCCCACAGCGAAGAGGAAACACAGCGATCACTTTCTTCACAGACAACAGCCTCGATTACCCACAAGTCACTGCAGCCACACGTCACATCACCTGCAGTCTACGATGGACAGCAGGTAACAACCACATCAGGCCGGTTGGACATCTCAGCTACCAGCAAGAGACAGAACTAAAAAGTAGACATTCACTGTCTCCTCTTGTCTGCCTGTTTGTCAAAAGATCTTCTGGGAAATGCAGGAAAATCGCTGCTTTACAATGATGTGGAGAAGGCAGACTGAGAGAATTGCTAATAGAAGTGAAATCGAATAGAAAAAAACTTAATTAATGCTCAGTGGGGAAAGCAGTTTGTTCATCCACACACAAAAGACAAATCAGTCGGATTAATTAAAACTTTTAAACAGAAAAATATTTGCTCGAGGACACCAGGAGCTCACAGGCCACTACAGACTTTAGACACGACATTAGATCAAGCTTTTCTTTGATTTAGCTCTGATCATGATTTCTGATGCAGACAAAAAGTAGCTACAGATCAAAGTCCAGCTGTTTAATATCCAAGCTTATACCTTGATGCATAAACATGTGTCCGTATGGTAATTGTCAAACTTTAAAAATCAATTAAAAATTAAAATCATTCGGGTTACCAGGCGCTTGTTGGTAGAGTGTTAAAAACATGAAGATTTGCAGCTTTTGCCTGTTTGATATCATTAAAAACCCAACACATTGGATTTTATGAATGTTTATCAATTAAAATAAGAAATTATAGGGAATGAAAGCACAAGTATTTTAAGTTAAAGGGGAAAACAAATTTTATCCGAACAAAACATGCTGTACACATCAGATTTATTAATCAATAAAGTATTTTACAAGTCTTTTTTGTTTGTTTGTTTTTTAATATCACAATAAATATTGTATTATGGACTTTTTATCGTTGTTTTATCGTACCAGGAGTTTTTGGTATTGTCACATCCTTTTGTCACTTTGTCAGCCACTGATCATCTGTGACGGCACTAGAAATGTTTAGGGACTCCTCCAATTTTTTTAACCAGAAAATGGTAGTATCTTAACATTACAGAGTTCTTAGTTATAGTTTACCTCAAAATAAATAAAACTCAACAAACAAAACCCTGGCAGTTTTACAGGCACGTCAGTTACAGACAAAAGAGGTAAAAGTGACACCTGTGATTAACACAGAGCCCTCTTCAGTAAAGAACCTGACTGCCTAAATAAATCAAAGTGTATTAAATATTAAATCTATTCCTCCTGTTGTGGCTGAGGGAATCTGAACCTCCTGCTGGACGTTAAGAGGACAGACACACTGAGTCAGCACCCGTCACTTTCTGTGGTCATCAGGAGCTCAGCAGCAGCTTCAGACACAAACAGAGCACTCATCTGTCTGCAGGTGAACCTGAACTTCTGTCCTCAGCACAGACGAGAGGCCATATTGAGGATGTAGGGATAATATTCACCAGAAGGAAAGGCACAGTATTTTCATTATATTCATTAGGATAATTTCAGCAGCGTGTAATGAAAGGTATCTACTTTGTGTTTGCTTTAGACCACAGCTGGCTCCATCCATCCCTCTATTATCTATACTTATCCATTATCCTGTGCAGGGTGTCGCAGGGCTACACCCAATCCCAGCACACAGTGGAATACAGCAGGACAGGTCTCATATAAATTCTCATATAAAAGCCGGTAGTCAAATAATCGCAGTCTCAAATGACAGCACAAACAAATAAAGGCCTGAGAAACATTCTATCATGTCATAGTCACCCCTCTGCTGCTCTCCCTTTCTCTTTCCGACACTTTCATTCTCCAATAATTTCCAATTTTTCCATGTTGCCGTCTTTCTCAATCAGTGTTAAGCTGCTACCGGTGAGACTCAACACTTCCTGCAGATTTTTCACATTAAAAGCCAACCAATAAGCTGGAGTGGAAACCACACCCATCCAGCTGCATAAACCGGCACTGTGCCAGTCCAGTTTTGGAGCGCACACACTCATCACTTATTAAGTGTAACTGGAGACAATTGTATGCTAACATCAGGGTTTCCCACAGTGTGTAAGGCTAGAATTATGCTTATCCGGGCTGCTGGTAAGCAAACATCCATGTTGTTGTTCAGAGTCACACCTGCGTGTGTTTCGTCTATACTTGAGGGTATAACGTATATGTCCACTGGGAAGCAGTGTCATGTTAAGCTAAGTTAAAGTTAAAATAACTAGGACTTTGATTGTTTTCATCACCACTTAATCTGTCTGTCTTTTTCTTGATTAATCGATTAGTTGTTTGGTCAATAAAATGTCAGGAAATGGTAAAAATTATCAACCGGTGTTTCCTGAAGCCCAAGGCGACGTCCTCAAAATGTCTTCTCGGATGGAAAATATTCACATTTGAGAGCTTAAGTCAGAGAATTTGGACAGTTCTTCTTGCAAAAATGAGTCAAAACAATGAATCAATTATCAAAATAGTTGGTGGTTAATTTTATAGTTGACAACTGATTGATTAATTGAGTAATTGTTGCAGCACTAAAGAAAATGTTGAAGGAAACGCAAAATTAAATTTCGCCCGGGTGACAATGTAAATAAACCATTACATCCATGACAGAATTTGGATTTATCGAGGCAGATGAAACAATGACAGAGTGGGACACAATACTAAGTGCCTTGAAGAGGAATTTACTCTCCTATGCTCTGCCAGAAAACCACTTGTCATTGTGCTGAAATATCACCACCTCCAAACTCTGATAGAAAGAAACTGAGAAAACTTCCCAGTAGGACGTCAGATCCACCAATCAGCTTGCCTGACACGTAGATCTGCACGGATGTTAACATGCATCTCCACAGGTACATAATTCCAACTTTAAGCTAGAACGGCAATTAACAATTATTTTAATCACCAATTATCTGGTTAATATCTCAGTTAATTGATTAATCGCTCGTCTATAAAATATCAGAACATTTTATCACACCTGAAAAACCCAAAGATGTTAACAGTGATATAAAACAGAGAAAACCAGCTAATCCTTATGTTGGAAAAGCTGGAAGTGACAAATGTTTGACATTTTTTTCTTAACAAAAAAAAAAAACTTTAAAAATGAACATATTATTTAACAGTTAGCAATTATTTTTCTGTCGATCAGTTCACTAATTAACTTATTTCATCTCTACTTAAAGCTGACGTATAGGCCTCTGCTGACAAAATAAATAAATATATTTTTATTCAAAATGACATTTATCTTCAGGGAAAAGAGCAGAAGTACAGTTTCTCACAACAAATGTAGTGAGACCAGAGCTGCAATGACTAGAAGAATAATCGATCAGTCGATTGAAAGAAAGCTTCCAGCTTCTCAAATGTAAGGATTTTCTGCTCTTCTTTGTTATTTATGGTAGTAAATTAGCAGTCTTTGGGTTTGGGACTGCTGGTTAGACAAAATAGCAATTTGAAGGCATCACTTGGGGCTCTGAGTAATTGTGATGACACAACGTAACAATTTTTTGACATTTTATAGACTAAATTATTAATCAGGAAACTTGATCACGAAAATAATAGTTGTAAATTGCAGCCCTACAAGAGACTAAGGTTGTCACATGTTAACTAATAATATCAGAAGACGTGGATCTGTGTGGCAGACTACCTCAGCTGAACCATTTCATGAAGGAACCCTGAACAGTCGTTATCAGATTTTAATATACCGTCCTGTGCAGAAATCCATAGCATCCTGCACTGACTTTATTAAAAGCCATCTCTGAATTCTACCTGATGAAGGTCCGAGGCGTGAAAACTTCAATTAAATCAGACTTTCTGATCCAATGCACCTGTCAATAACACTAAAACTCTGTTATAATTACATCGCTCTGCGTGTTTTATGAAATTGTGTTGTTTTGTGGATTTGTCAGGTCTCAGCACCCATATTGATCCAGTTCATCACATGAGTGCACTGCTAATTATCTGCTTTCTACCTTGAATTGAAATGACTGCAAACAAGTTATGATAGCAAATGACAAATGTGGACACACCACTGGTGAGATGCATCAGTGGAGACGAGCACATTTGATCAAAACTAGCCATTTTCTCCTTTGGGATGCAGCAAACAACAGAGTCACTGTGCCATCGCTCCCCTAAGAATCACCTCAAATTCAACCTGTTTCTAAAAATGAACATCAAAGTTTTCCTCGCTTCTGATTCTCTATGCAACAAGCCTCTCTTTTTGGTGAATTTAGCAGCAGAGGAAAATAGAAGGAGCAATGCCCTCGTTTGGAGGTCACAAGCTGAGGAGGAGTCACCATGAGCCAAGATGCGGGATCCCCCCTCCTTCCTAACGCAATAAGGCAGGACACACCCAGATAGAGAGAGGAGGAGGAGGAGGGGGGGAGAGGAGGAGGAGGAGGAGGAGATGGATGAAATGAGAGGAGAGAGGAGGAAAAAGAAGCAGCGCTGCTACTGGTGCTCATCCGCCCATCTTACAGGATGACGTAAGGACGGTTCATCGCGAGCCGATCGCCCCGTTAATTAAAACAAAACGAGCTCGGTAATGATTTTTTTTCCACCCTCCATCAATGCTGTCCGTCATTATGACAGCCCGAAAACCAGAAGCACTATTTACAACGTGAGTGCCAAATGTGGGAAAACCACTCCAACAAGCTGAACAAGCTCATCCTGAAGGCTCCGCATTCATGACAACAGTGTGAGGAGGACACCAGTTAGACCAGCAACACACTCAGGTCAATACCAAAAACTGCAGCAGCAACCAGTGTTCGCTGAGAAAAAAAACAGATCAACTCACCAGAGAGCATGTAATTTACTGATGAAAACGGGTTCTTTCGGTTACCAGGGGAAATATCACTCGGAAAACAAAACACTGCAGGCACAGAGTATGAGCAAAGTGTTTCCAGACATCCGCAGGCGGTCTGATTCCTGCCTCGCAGCCTCTGCAACAGTCGGTTCCGTCTCCCGGGGAAACCCGTCACAGAAGCGCCACTCAGAATCTCACCATTTAAATTCCGTTTATCGTTAAACAGGGGACATTCGTGTTTGATACATCTTAAAAACGCTATTCTGGACCATTGAATACAAGTCTTCAATTCGGCATGCTGCAAGTACACGTTTAAACATGTTATCTCCCTATAATGATAACTTTATCAACTGATACGCACTCACGGTCTCCTGGCTGGAAAACACACAGCGGTGGGCGACAGAGACTAGCGAGCACTGCGTACCAAGTCTAAAAGTTGCCATTTTATCAGAATTAAGTTCTGTTCGAGCTATCATGTCTGTATTCACATGTAGGGGTTCATACGATGCAACAGTGCGTGCTTTAACGAGTCGAGAGGCGACGTGAGTTGGCGTTTAACCTCCGCGTTTTTTGAATGGAGACTTGACAGCGCTGACTGCAGACGAGAGGCAGGCACGTACCGGGGCTGTAACCTAACGTTAGCTAACTGTCGGGACGTTTGGCGAGAAGAAACGGGTGGAAAACGTGCCTCGGGGAGTTATGCGAGACACCGTCGGGGTTAATATCGCAGAAAACACAATCAAATGGAGGTTATAAGCTCCCTGAGCGGGATAGTTGCCCGTTCACACCTGTGGAAAATCCCAAAATTCGCCTGTAGTTGCTAACTAATAAGTGGGTGTCAAGGTAAAGAAACAGCGGTTGTGAACGTTACCCGGATGCTGAGCAGTGCGGACAACCGGGGACACGACAGACTCCTCAAAACACGTTTTAAAAATCACTTTAACGGGCGCGGACACACAAACGACGGCACGTCTCTCGTCTCCCAGCCACAAGCGAATTGAAAGAAACGGGACTCGCGGCGGATAAAGTTTGAAAAACACAGAGAATTAGACGTTACCTCCACTCGTCCAAAATCACGTCCTGCTGTGGTCGTGTTGGTGCGGCAGGCAGGGCAGCGTCTTCACTTTAGAGGGGTTTGTCCATTTCCCAGCAGGGCTCCAACTTGACAACTGCAGTGGTGAAAAAATGATTGACGGACCGGGTGGAGGAAAAGAAGAGAGCCTCAACGGCCCTTTGTTCCGCCGTTTAAACCAGTTTCTTTGACACTACAATTACACTCGTAGAGGCATCGGAACAGCTCTGGTCCTGCAACGGCTGGAAGGAGGAAGCAGATCCAGAAATCAATCCGTCAAAAGGCAGAAATAAAGTCCCCCCTTTTCTCTCTCCCGGAATAAAAGCAGAGGAGGGGAAAGGCTCTGATAACCAAGAGCAGATCCAGCAACTGAGGGACTGCTGGTGTGTTTGTGTTGGAGAGCGGTGGGTGGGACTGTTTAGGGGGTGGAGGTGGAGGGGTGGGGGGTGGGGGTCCGACACATTCAAACAGGACCAGAGAAAAGACCCAACGTCCGGATCGGCGTCCTTTTCCTGGCTCGCTGGGGGAACTGAGAGGAGGAGGAGGAAGAGGAGGAGGAGGAGAAGAAGGGAGGGAGGTGAACTGGTACTGGAGACCGCGAGAGAGGGAGGGACCAGCCCGGGATTACCCTGTATTTAAGGTGGATCTATGAATTAATTAGGTAATCAGGCAGAAACAGAGCCCTGCTATCGAGAACATCAGCCCCGGGGTGAAGACATCCAGGGCTGAAGAGAAGCCCTGGAAACTTGAGAGGAGGAAGAGGGACAAATCCACATCTGGATCTGCTCTGGGGCGACGTATGGAGGCTCATTTCCGCCCGTGGCACAGAATCAAATGATGAGACGCTTTCTCAGTTATTATTATTGCATAGTCTATCTTATTTTTCAGGACACGATATTACATGGGAGAACCACAGCGAGTGGGGAATGGAGATTTAGCGAATAAAGTCGAAATATATTAAGAAAAAGTAATATTTTGAGGGAGGGGAGTTGTAATACTTGGTGAGTAATGTGCTGGGATAGAGCTAGAACAATGTCAAAAATCTAAAGTATGACAATACCACGATTAAAAAAAAAAGTCCACAATTCAGTTTATCACCTTGCTATAAAATAAAGAAAAGTGACGACTTGAAAAAATATTTTATATTAAATGTGTGCAGCATTTTTCAAGTGCTGCTTTCCATCTTTACAGTAAATAAATAAAAGTAGCCAGCATGTGCAAAATAGTGGCATGTTTTAAATACACTATTGCAAAAAGAAAAAAATGTGTCAGTCCTTATATAAAATGAAATAAAAACAATAAAATAATTTACCATGTAATATCGCAGTAGATATCATCACAGTCTAATATTGATATTTATTGCAATATTCAATGTATTGTTAAATCCCTAATAAATAGTCTGAAAAATCAGATCTTTTGGATGTACAATATTAAGAGGGAGGATTAAAAAAAATTTGAGATAGTCATAATATTTCAAGAAAAAAAATCATATTGTTCAGTGAAAAGGTCATATTTTCAGAAAATGGTTAAATATTTAGCGAGTACTGAGGTGGAATACATCATAAGTACAGTAAATTTTACTTGCTGTGATTCTTCCAGGTGGACTCTACGCCTGTGTATCAGTGTATAGAGGCAGAACCATGCCAGAAAAATAAACAAACAGATAAAAAGTTTAGACTTTTGACATAGCAGATGAAAATTATGAGACAGAATCTAATGATTATGGCTTTGTATCTTATGATTTTGACACAGTTTTAAATTTTTCATGATGTACAGGCACTACAACAACTGCTAAATACTGCAATATTACCTGCGCACCTGTTTATCTCTATTTACACTATAACTAGTTTATTCACTAAAATTCACATTATCATTGTAGATCTTGTCTTTTATCTGTGTCTTGTTATTGATCCCTGACCCCTAGTTTAACCTTTCTAATTCTTAATATTTTTTTTTTGTCGTCTCTGCAGTAATTTTTAGCTCATATTGTTGTTTTTAATTTGCAGCCAACAACGGGATCCTCTGTATGTCCTATACTTTAAGTTGACTTTAACTTTAACTTAATTAAATTAATTATTATAATAAAATGTAATTAATGACAATACTTGTGGTCAGTGTTGTCTGTGAATTCATTTACCTTACCTCCGCCAATGAATCTAGTGAAGGTAGCAGTTTAGAAATTGACTGAATGATGTAAATTATTTTGTCATAAATGAAGACAAATTATAGAAGAATATTCTGTCGGTTATTGATGTGGCAAATATTATTTTATAGGTCATTTTGTATTTAATACTTTAAATAAATGGAGTTACTGCCAGTTAAAACTAAAACACTTTAAATATATCAAACTGAATCTCAGATATTCAAGGCAAACTCTTTCATTACCTCTGCCTTGGACAGGTGATATATTTGATATGTATTTAATCTCTGGAGAAGATCAGACACTCGTCTTTGCTCAGGTATCATGGTGGTTACATTATTTATTGTTCTTTAACCTCTGTTTTGGTGAAAAACTCTAAAACAGCTCCTATTAACGCCTCTGAGCCTCAGAGCACATCTGTTTAATATGTAGTTATGAAAGGAGATCACATCATTATAAATAAGAGATGTGGCTGTGCACTGATGAGGCTGTGCTCGCTCATGTATGGTGAATATTTCTGGTCCAAACGCAGAACATGAACAAAGAATCTGAAAAGAAATTTCTCTCTGACTGCCAACTGGCCACTCAATCAGCTCTGCCTCCTACGCTATGCTAATGACAGAGAGGCAGAGAGGTGGTTAAAGCTGCCATTTAACAGCACAGTACACTGCTTCACTTTCACGAAAAAAAAAAAACCTGACTGCAGATGAAGGAGAGCTGCTGCTTCTCATAACTGTTCCAAAGTCACCATCAGTCACCACCAGACACAGCTTCTCGTTTTTCCTGTGCGTCAGTGCTGTGTCCCGATCCCATAACGGTGTATATTCAATTCATTTTTTCTTTATTTATAACGTCAGATATCACAGTTCACAAATTTTCCCCAAGGGGCTTTAACAATCTGCACAAAGTATGACATCCTCTGTCCTTAAACACTCAGTTTGCATCAGGAAAACCCCCCTCCAGAAAACAGGAGAAACCTCAGGAGGAGCAGCAGAGGAGGGAGCCACAATCCAGGCGGACAAACATGCAGCAGATGTCGTGTGCACAGAACAGATAAACAGCGTACAAATTACTGTATGGACAATCATGGTGACAAACATATGGACAGCTTGTTAATATATATGAAGAACATGGATCCCACAGAATGACAAGCAACTTCAAGGTACTGCCAAACTAAAGATATTATATATTAATGATTAATCGCCATTGAGAACTTAACTGATTAAACTGATGATTCATTTTAGAGTCTATAAATGTCAGAAATTGTGCATTTGACATTGTTTTGTTTGGCTTGACCATTTTTGATTAAGAAAACTTAAACTTAAAATGAAAAAAGGAGAAAAAGAAAAAAGAAAAAAAGAAAAATACATATATATACAATATATATATCGTATCTTATTTATTATTAATGACATGCTATTGATGTTGTATTTAAGTGTCAGCCTTTTCAACTATTGGTTAAGCAAAGCGCGCAAAATTTGCAACCTCCCCAACAGGGCCAAATGTATTTAGTTGTAAATTTTTTTGAGGCCATCATATTATTGCCTGAATTATGTTCATATCTGTTTTTTGTTTGTTTTCTTTGTTGTTGTTTTTACAGGTGCAATATTCTTGAAAGGATTCATTTTAAAGTTGGTGGGACACAATTGCATCTTAAGTTAATTTACTGTGAAAAAAGGTAAATATAAGTAGAGTGCATGAAAGTGGTTATTATGCTTCTCATAATAATGGTATTCTAAGAAAACAATATAGAGATGCTATGTAATTTAATGTGTTATTATACCATGGTCAGGAATACTCAATTCTGATTGGCTGCCAGGTGCCCATTATTCCCTGGTAATGGACACCTATGAAGTAGTTCCTGTGAAACCGTCTGTTCACAGCTCTAAATAAGGGCGATGGGATGAGTAACCGTGGCAACAGGGATGCATTCAAAGACCATTTTATTGCAACACGTTAACAAGCTAACACTTCATTACAACAAGGAGTGACTTCAACATTTCTTTTAACCTGTTTAGTTAACTTTGAAGACTGCGATGCTGCTCATAAACAATCATCTCGCTGTTAAACTCGGCCGCTTCAGGCTTTGATCATTTGTTGGTGAAATCTTATTTATGTGGGGATAATGAACATAGCTGGATAGATGGCTAGTCCTGTAATTAAACATACCGTCAAATTATATTTACTGTTTGTCAACCGTACACATGGTTTTTGACTATGAATCTTGCTACCGTAGCGTGAACTTTCTGGTTCATAGCTGATCCAGAGGCTTCTGCAGCTGCCAAGTCATATCTAAGGTTCATCCAATTTACTGGAGTGCTCTGTGGACGCAAACTCAACCTCACCTCCCTATTGTCCATTAATTCCTGATAATGGACACCTCATGGGTCATTATTCCTTACTTAATGTACAAACATCACTTAGAGTCGTACTTAGCTCCATTGACAGAGAAGTTATAGTCAAACCTGCATTAAAAGATTTCCTGGGTATGAGTTGGCAGCAGAAACAAACTGTAAACTCAACACTGACATGTCATCACCATGCAAAATTTATACAGTAAACCTATTAGCTGTCACTTATTTACACATCCAGGAGATACAAAACAACATTATCAGTTATATGGGCATGTATTTATGTCCATCTGATGGGTTCTGCAAATACATAAATCACTCTCTTTAAGCTCTGTTTTTGGTCTTTACCAACTCCTGAGGGAAATATCTGTTTTATTAGTAGTGAAATGCTCCACTATGTTCACAATCTGGTTACTAATTTGATCAAAAAATGCTTCATTATATTTAAAAGAAAGTTATTCAGGTGGCACCATCTCAAAATGTATTTGCTGTTGCAACTTAGAACATAATTTCTAAGACACAAGTGGAAAGAGTCTCTTTCCAAAAATTATTACATGGTTACTCAAAATAATCCACAGACCTTGTTGTGAGCAGTTTCATGTAGGAACTACTTAATGTCTGCAGCAGACTCTACCAGAACCACTTTAGCATCGACTAGAACTACTTTTTTTCTGCTAGAAAGAAAGTAGTTCCTACATGAAACTACTCACAAGGAGGTCAGTGGATTATCTTGAGTAACCAGGTCATGATTTTTGGAAAGAGACATAAGTGTTGAATTTTTCAAATGATTTTGAGGTGAACTGTTTCTTTATTAAACATTCAAAGTCACCTGATAGTGTTGGTGGTGGGTTGGTCTGCTGTTTCGATGTGTGTCTAGATTCTTTATTATGTTTATGTAACATTTCAGTGTTCAGATCAGAGGAAGGTGCCGTGTCAGGACTCACCTGCCTGATTCGCTGCAGTGGTTTCCCTCCCCTCCTGCGCACACTGTTGTCACAACACACCTGTGTATCTATTGTCAATACGTCCTGCGGAGTCTTTCCGAGGCAGGACAGGCGGGAGAAGAGCCGAACATTTAATCTGAAGAGACACCCACCGCAAAGCCCAGCATCTGTGAGGACGAGGAGGACACAGAGTCAGAGAATATTAACTGCAGGGGGAAAAAAAGTAAAGAGGACACTCGTAGGATCAGGCTTTGATGACCAAATACACCATGTAATCCAGTGAAGGCCATGTAATCAGCTTTATTTATTCATTTATTGTAGTTGGGGATTATTTAATGGAAACTTAATGAACTATTGAACAATGGTGGCTCCGGTTTGAAGAATAATTCTGACAGACTGGCTGAGATACTTCAATTCTATCGTTGCTGCATAAATTCATTTTTTGCAGTGTCACAGTTGGGGAGAATTGTGCAACCATTCATCTCCAGTGCTACTGGATTGTTTCGATTTGTTGATGAAGTGATTGCATCCCTTCAAACACCACCACTGAGAAAACACTCTCACCATTAAGCTGATACCTTTCTCAAAGCTTTTTTCATCACTGTTCTAAAACACTGGCAGGAAGAAGCACATTACCGGCAGCAGACTAACTGATTGGGAGCAGGTCTTTATGACTCAGGTGTCCTCTGGACTACCTCTAACTTTTCACAGACTTGGCAGACTTTACAGAAGTAGCAGTTTGAGTGTCAGTCTTATAATGGCCGTGTTTACACCTGACATTAACGTGCATCTGGCTGATCTGATAACATCTGTACTTAGAGACAGCTCTATCAAGTTGGTCCAAAGACAGATTTTCTCCTGACTGTTTGTCATATGTGGTGTGCTATTTCAAAACACAATTTAACTTGAAGTACAAACTTCTTTGTCTTTTTTTCTTCTTTTATAGTATAATACTGTGTGAGTGAAAATGGTAATTAATGGTAAATTAATGGTAAATGGTAAATCAACAGTGTTTTAAAAATAGAATAAATTATATAAAAAATTATAAAATATATATATATATATAATTATTATATATAATAAAATACAAATGAACTTTACAAGAGTTGTATGTAGTTTTGACTCTATGTACCGTGTATCAGTATAGACATTTTCAAAGTGTTGAATTTAACTGTCTTGGTGTTGAATTAGCACTGCTAATTTCACTGCAGTGTGAATTCACCCAAGACACATTGAGGTCCCATTGCTCAGAAGGAGGTGGTCTGGGCCACATGTGACGACACTGTCTCAGAAGTGTGTGTGTGGTGTGTCCCACGCCACACTGAAGAACCACATACTCAAGTGACATCCTGTAAGTGTTTGTCATTTGTTTCACTGTTTCCGTGTCGCGAAACACACAAGACACGAGGGGCGTGTTACTTCTCTGACATCATTGCTGGAGTGTCCCCCTTTAAATCTGTATTTGCCTGTATTCACATTAATTAGAGTTCATATTAATGCCAAATCTTTGCCGAATGAGTAAGTGTCTGCTTATGAGTCATAGAAAATCAATAATAATCTTTTAGAAGGAGTAGATGATTATGACAGTTAAATTAACCAATATGTTAATGGAGTGACACAAACAGCCACTTATCTCAAAGTGTGTATTTTCAGAGCAGTGGGCTTTTGTTTTCAGGATAACAGGCTTTTTACCCCAAAACTGGCCAGAGGTGGGAGTTGAACCAGTGGCCCCTGCAGAGGACTGACAGCACATGGGGCACACGATCCACCATTTGGGCAGCATACTTTACTTTACAGTCACTCAAGACACGTGTGGAGATGTATCATAAATGTGAAACTAAACGTGAACTTATGAAGTCTGCTTAGAGCTGTCCACTGGTGATTGGATCACTGACAACATATGTTAATGCCAGGTGTAAACAGAATCAGTATTGGCCACCCTATAGCTGCCTCACTCCCGCAACAGTCAGAGTATTTCTCGCCTGACCTGGTCATGATGCACCCGTACGATAATGGGCTGGGGTCATCAGGGATCCGCTGACTTCTATGAGCCCAGTCACAGATGTGCAGGCAGTTTGGTTGGATGGACCTCCCCAGGGTTTCGCTGAAGAAGTCCTCAATAAATGCGGTCACCTGCCGCCCCTCCGTATCCTCCAGGATGCCTTTTGCTCGTAGGTTTTGGCGGCTACGGGATTCCAGATCATCTCACCTGTTGTGTTGTGTTGTGTTGTTAGCATTGCTCTTGGCCAACTGGACGCAAAGGCTCTCTGGAGTGGTAGTTCTTGAGTCCACCTCTTGCGGTGATGTTTCAACATCTGTCGAGCGACCCCCAATGAGAGCACAGTCGACTGCAAACTGCGTCTGCAAAAGTATGCGTCTCTTCTCTAAACTTTTCGACGAGACTAGCCACTGTAGGCTCTGGAGGTTTAGTGTAAGCCATCTCCATGCTGCTTTTGTCAGTTGTCGTTTCCCTGTCAGAAGAGTCCGTTTTTCTCAGTTGTTTTGGCATGTTAGGAGTAGAATGCGTTGTCATAGTACTGTACTGGCGCCATTCCTCTTCACTCTCTACACCCCAGACTTTAACCCTGATTCCTGCCACCTTCAAACATTTTCCGGCGACTCTTCTATTGTTGGATGCATCAGCAAAGACAGTGAGGAGGAGTACGGAGGACTGATAGAGAGCTTTGTCTCATGATGCCACAACAATCACCTGAAGCTCAACATCAGCAAGACCAAAGAGCTGGTGCTGGACTACCAGAGACACAGGAGGCACCCTGTCCTGCTTATCATCAAAGGACAGGAAGTGGAGTGGGAGGAATCATACAAGCACCCCGGAGTCTAAATCAATAAAAAACTGGACTGGACACACAACGCTGACAGAAGGGACAGAGCAGGAGACTCAGACTCTGATCCCTCAGTGTGTCCTAGGGTGGCGGCATCAAGGTTGGTGTAGCCAACAGAATCACGTAAGGAAGACGTGGTCAGGCTGGAACTGGACGCTCTGAAGTCAGTGGTCAGGAGGAGGATGAATAAACGCCACCCTGGACCCTCTGACCCTCTCCATGATGAACAGCGGTGGATGGGCAGCTCATTCATCCTCTGCATCACTGGTTTCCAACCTTTTTTTCCTCAGAGTCCCTACTACTTGTATCTAAGGAAAGATTCATTCCAAAGCTTTACTGTCCAAAGTAAGGATAAATTAAATTGTCTCCATTCTTAGAATCTTTACCTTTGGTAAATTTCTCAGTTCCAGTATAAATTAAACATTTTTTCCTTTAGCAAATTCAGCAGTTTGTGTGCTACAAACTAAGCTACTATCTTTAATTTAGGACAAAGAAATGTATATTTTTAAATAGTTTATATTCAGACTTTTGCATTAATTGCAGCATTCATACAGGTACTGGAAATCCTTGAAAACACTTGAATATTAATGTTTTCAAGGTTTGAAAACTGCTTGAAACTGCTTGAAATTGTAATCACATTACTTTCATAATAAATTTCTGCTTGACTGAATTAGTTTAACTTTTTAGATAAAGAAATAAAATAAGTCAGATATTTACTGAGCCAGACTGTATAGGAAGTTAATGATCAATCATTAATCGATTAATTACAAAATAAGAATTTAACCAATTAATTATGTAATAATTGATAATTAATAATAGTCTAAAAGTATTAATATCTTATTAACTGAACCTTGTTTGACATCATTTTGTCTGGTGGAGCCACTCACTGGATAAGAAAAGTTAAGATTAAACTTGAAAAAAGAAAAAAAAAAATCATTTATCAGATTTTCCTTTGATTTGTCTCTCATCTGTAGAATTCTGTCACAAAAGATCATTTCGGTTGATAATAGCACAATAACATCAGAATTAATGTGATGAAGAGGTGAAATAACCATTTTGTATATAAATATGTCATTTATCAAAGCTGTAAGGTGCTGGAACAGCTTGAAAATGCACCTTGAAGTAGGAACCCTGAAATTGTGATTTTAGTTGACATGTGCAAATCTGATTTTGAGGACCTCAGAACAGACATAGTCTTGGGGACCCCCTGTGACTTCTGGAGGCCCCAGACCCCAGGTTGAGAACCAGTGCTCTGGATCATCCCACCTAGATACAAAACTGAGCACATCAGGAGGTGTTTTGTTTTGTTCCCACTGCCATCAGATCTTACACTGTTTTATTACATTATATTCTATATTACATTTCTATATGAATACAGGCAAACACTATGTATCATCCCAGTCATGTTATATATATCTCTGGCGTTTACTGTTATAACAGATGGCATCATATTACTCTACATATATACTGACTCTGCTGCTATTAATCACACCATGTCTCTTCATCTGAGATGATACTTCACAATTAGTTTAAGTGGTGTTTTTGTATGTAAAATATTTATGTAAACTGCTGCCTTTGAAACTGAGTTGAATGTTTTTAATGCTTTTGTTATTTTTATTTCATATACTTCTTTTTATTTATTTTATTTGTACATATTTTTGTCCTTGTGCTGCTACAACTCCTGAATTTATGCTCTGGCAATGATTTGAGTTTGTATTGTCTGTCTGTGCTGCAGGTGCTCCGGTCTCCCCCACCATTAAAAACCTGTATGTTAGGTTAATTTCTCCAGTTCTGTCACTGTCAGTGTCCTTGACCAAGGTGCTGGGTGTAGAACTGGAGTTGGTCCTCAGGCGCTGCACAGCGGCTGCCCACTGCTCCACACTGCCATGGTGGGTGGGGTCAAATACAGAACACATTTCACTACATATGTAACTTGTTCTTGTACTTGTACTTGTACTTGTAAATAAAGCTGACTTACCTTTACCTTTAAAATATTTATCTGACACACTGAAATAACAGCTAGAGCGTCTGCAGAGGAGTGGCCACTGTTTAACTACAAAAACACAGCCCATTCACAGTCGACGAGTTTGATGTTTCTTTTCACTTGCGATGATCTTTGGCTGAGCGCAGACGGCATTTTGAAGAGAAACAACTGAAAGTTTCGTTTGCAGAATTTTACACACATAAACTGGGACCAGTTTGTCATTTTAACTGGTGAAAGACCGTCAACACTGACTGAAAATGAGCAGCGGCAATTATTAACAGAATATTTTCCGGATATCGAATCCAAAACTGAACTGGCTCAGAACCAACCCTGCTGGTCTTAGTGCTTCAATACTTAACACTTTATAAATTCCAGCATTTTTCAACCGGGGTCTTACTCTCATCATTGTGACTGTTCTGACTAGCAGCCATGGTAACTTTGTACTTGGCACCACCTCTGTAGAGGATAACCAGCCATTGCACTGTTATCATGCCGCATACACAGTTATACACAACTCAACATACAGCGAAACATGTTCTCTGCATTTGACCCGTCCTAAGTTAGGAGCAGTGGGCAGCCACTGTGCAACGCCCGGGTACATCCAGCTGTAAGCCAGCACCTTGGTCAAGGGCACACTGACGGGAGAAATTAACTTAACATTCGTGTTTTTAATGGTGGGGGAAACCAGAGCACCCAGAGGAGACACATGCGAACACAGGGTGGACATTCAAACTTCACACAGAAAGGTCCTGCTCTCCTGCATTTTTGAGCAAACTTTCTCTTGTTTGCTACTAATTCTTCTCTCCTCCAGGGGATTATTTCCTGTGACTCAGAAACAAGCATTTCAACTGAATTATATGTAAAAAAAAAACCCAACTATTTATTGAAAGCTTTATGTGGCTTGTTTTGCTTGCTCTTATCTGCATTGTTTTGTTTTGAGTTGTAAAAAGGAGGTGGTTGGAGTGTTAAGTTATCATGACCTACGGTCAGACCAGCCAAGACAGGTTAGAAAATATCAGGGTCTTACCTGGGGCTGACTTTGTCTAGGGGTTTTGTCTAACCTTTCCACTTAGAAGTTAAAGATGCTGAAGATGTTTTGTGAATGGAGCCCCTGATCCACAACCTAAACCCATCTAAAACATTTATTTAGTTGCTGGAGGCGTTCCAAAGCCTGGATGGAGAGTGTCCTGAGAGACTCAGTTCAGGGCAAAAAAGTCACCCCTCCATCTGTTCATGGCTTCAAAGGCAGCAGGAGCTCTCTCTCTCTCTCTTCCTCACACACACACACACACACACACACACACACATGCACACATTTTTCCCAAAATGTCTTTTTGACAGCCACAGCAGCCTCTGCATCTCTGAGTCTCATATCCATTTTATGAGTCGGAGGCGTTGCGACCAGCTGCAGTGAAAAAAAGCAGCTGGGATTGCGGACCAGTTTACATGGACTACTTGTTATTCACTGGGTTCCTGTTCAACCAGTACATGTGACCAGTCTCACCAGTCTCATAACTGTTCTGTATAATGCAGTTTGCTTTATCGAATCTATCTTTCAAGTTTTCCTGCCTTTAATTCAGTTCCTCTCAGCCCCTTCAATGGAAATGAAACCTGTAGCTTGAACTCATCCTTCAACACCGACAATATGACCAGAATATTATTAGATATGTATGAGCGATTTCATTAAAGAAAAGTGTTAATGGTAGAGATCATTGTAAGCTGTATTTGTTATAAAAAGCTTGGTGCAGTACAGACTGAGGAAAGGCTGCTGACTGATCTTGTTGTCTGCAGTGTAATAGCATCATACATCACCGTGTGATGTGTTATTGGTGCTTCTGCCCTGCAGTTTCACAGATACGAAAGACTGATTCCACCTGCAGCTCAGAGTTACTGCAGCACTCAGCAGCTGTGGCTGAATTTCACGGAAATATGACTTTATGTTTTCTGTTTTATTTTTGGCCACGTGCATACCTGTCAACACTGAAATATGAAAATAATGGAAAGTTTCAGGTGCCCCACCCCGGGCCATCCCACCACCTATACATGCCTCTTATATTTAGACAAGGGTACCTACAGTGGATCCCAAAATCAACACTAGGCAAGCACTTGCTTTGAAATATCAGCGCAACAAGAACTGGATTAATTTGTTCCTACACTACAGTCCGTATGAAGCAGAAAGCGGCTATATGCTCTCTGCACATTCACTTGTTTCCTGACTCTTCAAGACTGGGACCAAACATCACATCCAAGACTGACCAAGGTTTGACGACAGGGAATACAGTTCAAAGGTGGTTGGGCTCCTGACCCTAGTGGCTAACCAAGCTAACAGCAGCGAACTACTTTAGCAACAAGTGAAGCTATCTTTCAATCAGGGAACTCTGTAAATCATATGGTCAATGTACATAATGTTAGCCAGCTGCTGCTGCGGTCCAGTGTCAAATGTCCTGCGCATAATCTGTTGTCACTGTTGCCAACATAACCACTGTATTTTGAGAAAAGAGAACAAGGTTTGAGGTGTTGAACACCCAAAGTCCAAAGCACCAACTAAAGGCTGGATTCCACTGGGCACAACTGTGTACAAGCAGGCAAAAATGAACTTATTTAACCATTTAGCCTACCAACACAAAAAGCAAAGTGAAAATGATCAGGCAGATGAAACGCTCCATTTCTGAAATGCTGCTGGTGGGACATGAAGCCATTTGGATGTTGGATCAAAACTGCGGCACAGATGCGATGTGCCCAGACGAATCAAGGACTAATGAATCTTAGCTCTCTGCGCTGCTAAAGACTGATTAAATGTCATGATATTATTGGGTGAAACTGGTTGGTTCTAGTTTGCGGAAGCACATGTTATATTTTGTTTTAGAAGGAAAAAACACACAAATACACTGATATAATAATATAAGCATATAATTATAATATGATGAAGTAACTGATTTTTTTTGGAATATTGTGATATAAAAATGCAGATGTGATCTAAACAGGCTTAAAAGACATTTTTCATTTCTTCTGAATTCAAGTGACGCATTTCTGCTTGATTTTTCATCTGCCACAGACTTATATATCTTTTACTCCCTTAAGTTAAAGTTAGCTCAGCTCAACAAAATCAAAATTTAGTTAAGATGAGAATCTGACCTCTTGACTTGTTCTATAACATAAAAAATAATTGTGCCACAGAAATGTTGACCTTACCAGAAGCATTAACTGAATTCTCAGTCTTTGGAATCAATGTCATTTTGTGTACTGGAGATACTTAATCATTGTATTGAAGAATAGTTTAAGAAAAAGAACAGTGAAAGATCACATTTAGAAGTGCTATAGTAAAACTGATGACCAGCTGAATATCTTCCCCTCAGAAAGAAAACAAATGAAAGCCTTAAAAGCCTTAAAACGGAACTCACTTCTTCTCATTTCCAATAAGTCTTATGTACTCAAACAGTGTTTCTTTGTAATGACAGATAAAACCATTTAAAACATTTTGACTATACTCACTTTTGGTTTCACCTCCAAGACAAGAGTTAGATGATCTGTGGTTCTGAATACATTTGTTCAAATTGTCTGTCTGTTCCTGCTCCTTTCAGAACACGTATGAATTAATCTTTAACACCAAATCGTCAAACTGAACTTAGTGAACTGTCATTATCAGGTCAGCCGTGATGCACAGGACATTAACTGTCCAGTTAAAAGCTAACTGGAAGACCAGACAGACAGAATCATGATGAGAATTTATAAACAGAGCCTGTATAGAGGTTATGCACTGTCACCTGACATTCCCCCTCAGGCGGACTGAGTGGAAAAATCATAGACTGTATATATAGAAACAGACAACATGAGAGATCCCTAAAAGTGAAGCCAAAGTATCTTGATCGCCTCCTGGTGGTGGGCTGCAGTATAAGTCATAAAATCATCCCTCCTGTTAATAGGTGAGAGATGGTTTCTCTGATTTTAGTTCTTATTATGCTGATGTTTGTTCGTGTGTTCATTTTTCTGATCAGTTTGGTTTTAATTAGTTCTTGAGGATGAACAGACTCTGACTCCAAATGATGTCACCAGCACAAGACGGCAGCTCTCGTATCTCATATTTTTTGGCTTTTGTGCAGGGGGAGGAAGCGCAGACATGTTGTCCCTCTTTTCGTTATGTCAGTGGGTAAAACATCCTGCAACATGGGTGAATTCAGTCAGGGAAACTGCAAAACAATCAATTATCTGCATAAATGAAAGGCAGTTCAACTCGACAGTGATCATTACAACTTACCAAAGCCAAAGTAATTTGTGGACATGGACGTTTGGGGAGGAATTGTAATTCTGTTCATTTATATGAACCTGATTTTGCATTGAATAGTGAAATAAAAAAATCCCTCAATGAACCAAAACCAGTCGTGCCCTTGGCATGAACTCTTTCTCAGTGATGATGTTGCTTCCATCCATTTTCTTCCATGTATCCGGGGTTGTGGAGGCAGCAGGCTAACCAAAGTCAACCAGACGTCCCCTCTGCCTGCCAGCATTTTCCAGCTCTTCCTGAGGGATCCTGAGATGTTCCCAGGCCAGATAATTGACTCAATGTCATTATGAAAGCCAGTTGCCTCTCGACTATAAATAAAGGTTGAAGCCCCAGAGGCATTCTAATCAGAACCACCTCAACTGGATCCTTTCAAAGGAGCAGCAGCTCTACTCCTCACCCTATGAGCCCCGCCGCCCTGCGGAGGCTGTATCCGCAGTCTCATTCTTTCAGTCAATACCCAAAGCTCATGACCATAGGTGAGGGTTGGATTGACTGGTAAATTGAAAGCTTTGCCTTCTGGCTCAGTTCCAGCTTCACCACAGCGGCCCAGCAGAATTTCCATATTACTGCAGATGCCGCTCCAATCTCACGCTCCATTTTAACAGCACGCATGAACAAGATCCCAAGTGCTTGAAGTCCTTAGCTTGGGGCAGCAACTTACTTCCAACCTGGAGGGAGAAAGTCACTGTTTTCCATCACCTCAGAGGCGTTAAATCTCATCCCAGCCACTTCACACTCTTCCCCAGTGCATACTGAAGGTCATGGTTTGATGAAGCCAACAGAACAACATCATCTACAAAAATAAGAAACACAGTTGCGAGGTGGAATCTGCATGGCGTCTCCTGAATTCAAGGTTTGACAGTCATGCAGGGTGGCAGTTCCAGCACTCTGGAGTAAACTTTCCCAGGCAGGCTGAGCTGTTGTAGCCCAGTAATTGGAGCACTTTTTTTTTTTTTTTAAAGGTAAGGTAAGGTAATTACCACACCAGCATGCAACTCTGCAGGTACTGTCCACAAGCTCCATGCGACACTGAAGAGGCGTGTCAGCCAATACAGTGTCCAGAGTCTTCAGCATCTCAGGGTGAATCTCATCCACACCTGGGCCCTTACCACCGAGGAGCTCTCCTTGATCCCCTGTGATAATGTTATAATGATGATTCAGGGTCCAAATTTTCTGTTTCAGCTTTTCTGCTGTCTGCTAAAAAACTACTGAATGTTCATTCTGTAGGGGCAGAGTCAGACTGGACCCATTTCCCCCCCAACATACATACTTAGAATTCATTCAAAGCAATATCAGGCTATTTATTACATAGGCTAACACTGTCACTACCACTAACAGCTTGCCATGTTGCCTGTGCTCTCCACTGGGATCAGCCTGCAGCTCATCAAATCCAGACTCCTTCCACTCCACATTTGGCACCGGTGCCCTGTTAACATTGTTAATGCAGCTAGCAGGATTTTACTTGGCACAAGTTTCTTTATTTTTTTAATAATAGACATATTAACTATGACAAAGGGCATTTCCTCATGAGTGACTGATGGCTTTTGTTGTGTAAATACTGCACAAGTGGGTTTTGTATTAACTACACTTTAACAAACAACTTTACCTGTGCACGTTAATAATGGCTCTTTGCTTCCTGCACCTGCAGGCAGCCAATCTATAATTTTGGGACTGTGCATGCCCCAATCAGATGGGCTGTCCCAACATCAAGTGGGCCACATTGCTGGTGGTGGCACTGCGTCTGGCATTTGCCAGAAATGCCAGCCTGAGTGAGGTGACCAGATGATATTGGGTGAAATTCAGGACAGGGGATTTGATGGGAATGGTCATATGGTCATGTGGGCGTTGCCTCCAGTACATTACAGTCAGAGTCAATAAACTCAAAGCTAAAATGAAATCAGCTGTCACTTGATAAATGAAACATAATGACTATTCAGTGCAGCTGTTTTCAGTTTTACTGTCCTCAATATTTTTGTCTTCAAATTTCAGCATACAGCTTACAGACAGCTCTTGTTTTTACTTCTGCATATTATCTATTACTACAAGAGTTTTGGAACAAACAGACGTAGATTCGGGCTTCAGGATAACTGCTTATAATTCAGGGTTACCTCGAATTTTCCAGGACATCTGGTCACCCTAAATCCATGGTAATGAATGAGTGAACAGGGGAGTGTTTTTGAACACAGCCTTGGTGAGTAAATTATTTTCAGAAAGGATAATAATGCTGCTCACAACTCTGAAAAAGTTGTAAAAAGCTGAACAGTCCTTTAATCTTTCATTGTAATGTGTCCACACTTTAAAACAACATGTTATCACTTCAACTGGAGGCTTCTACTATGTGTGGGAGTTGTCTGTGAAGAGAGCAGCGGCCAATAGAAATCAATGATTGAATCGTGAAGTCATTGATCAGCAGTCCTGCTCAAATGCGGTGCAGTTTTCCCGAGAAACTTTTCAGCATTAATGTTAATTATGAAATGGAGGCTGTGATTCAAATCCATCAGGCTTATGTAACGCTGTGACTTCCTGGGGTCAGGATCCACCTACACTGCAGCTATCTGACAACACACAGCATTTAGACAACTACTTGAGGTGGAAACACATAAATCTCTCCATATATGCACTGACAAGGGTGACTGGATGTTGTATCCATGGCTACCTTCTCACGTAATCTGTATTATTTTTATCACAAAGGATTTTTCTGTTTTTTCTCCCGAGCCTCCTGCTAACATGATATACACAGACTCGGTTCTATATGTGAAGGAACTGAAACCAAACAGGCTCCATAACACACAGAGAGGTTCTTGTCAACGGCAGCATGAAAAAACTGACTATAACTGGTGTTTAAGTCAGTGATATGATCTCCGTTTGTCATGTCTGGCAGCAGATGTGAACATAAGTGATGAAGATGGACAGGCATAAGAGCTGATTCACCTGCAGCCCTGTTCCAAGTGACATAGCTTCTGTTTAAGCTGTTCCTCGCCTACACTGGGGACGAGTTCCTGGAACTAAATATGAGTTCCGCTCCGGAGATGATATTTAATTCAAATTTCAGGTACTTTCAGACATTTGCTGCAGTGCTGTCGATTGTGATTTAACTCAGTCTGCATCTGAAACCAATCCATTATACAAAACTGAGAGTCTGCAGCAGATATGTGATGCTGAACTTAGGCGGAGCCAAGCTTTGAGCTAAAGCAAACATGCTCGCAATGACAGTGCTAAGAAGCTGAAGGTAAAGGTAAAGGAAAAATCTGTAATATATGTTCTGTAATAAGTCATAAAATGAACATGATGTGTCATCAGAGATCAAGGAAACGTTAAATTGAAATACTCGTTTCTCTGACATCAAACCTGCAGCTACAGTGTTCTGCTTTGAAATTTCTATTCTGGGCCGTAATAACTGTTTTTGTTTGTCCATTTCACCTTAATTAGAGTTGAAATTAATGCTGGATGTTCACCAAATGAGTGAGTGTCTGTTCGTGAGTCATAAGAAATCATTAACAGTCTTTTAGAAGGAGTAGATGTTTCTAACAGTTAAATTGAGCAATATGTTAAGAGAGTCTGGCAGGCAGTGAGACAGGCAGTCACTGAACACAAACTCCAGTGTGCATTTTCAGAGCTTTTCTGGGCATTTTTTTCAGAATAACTGGCTTGATTTTACATCAACAGACAACTGACAGTCATAAACAGCTGATCAACTTACAGTGTAGGACTCGTCATTGCTTGTTACTGTCAGTTCACAATGTTGCATGTATCTTGCGCTCCTGCAGAGCTCCTGCATCCTGCAGAGCCTCCCTTCTGGGGAGGAGGAGGCTGTGGGGAAACTACTTGATTCAATCATATTAAAATGGATTTCAACCTATTTAATATACAGTCTGTGGATCCAGCTCACCAGTTGGACTGCTATATTTATTTTTGCAATCCTCCTTTAAGCAGGTTTGATGTGTTGATTAGCAGAAAACACAAAACACATGAATGTGTGCACCAGATTTCAGCGTAATCCATCCAATTGTTATTGAGATATTTCACCAAAAACCACAAATGTGAACCTCACAGAGCAGGTGGTGTCCAAAACGGGCCAAACGCAAACACCTGCTGTATTGTACAAAAAGACAACAAGATCCAGGAACTGTTGCTTAATATAAAGTTGTGCAGTAAACCATGGAAAAACAACACTGAGGCATCCTGTCAACTGGTGAAATAATACTACAAACTGATGAAGACCTAGATTGGATACACTCTGTCTGTTTGCCTGTGCTTTAAAAATAAATGTATTCTATTATATCACCAAAAGTGTCTTAAATTTTTCCATGGTTGTCTCCTCTGCACAACCTTATATTAAGCAGTTAAGTTTTTTGTTTTTTTTTGGATCTTGTTGTCTTTTTGTAACTTAATCAGCCAACAGAGCACCTGTCGCCTCAGCCATCAGAGCCGTGCAGCACTTCCCCCTCCCATTATGACCTATTTTATTGTATTGTTAAGATGCAAAGTGGTATTAGGATCTCAAGTTCCCTTAACTGACTGACTTCCTGCACAAAGCGTCCCTCTGCCCGATCTGCTCAGATCATGAAGAAAAAATTTAAGAGAACACCTCACAGCAAATAAAACAGCATGAACAGTGATTTACATTAGAATTTTTAAAATGCATTTGTTACTAAAGTCGGATACTTTCTTTGCTAGAAACATATGGCTGGCAAAATTGAACCATATGGCGGCCCGACTTTGGGCAGCACTGCACTAGAGGGAAATTATTTAATGCCAACAGTTTTTGAGTTAATCAGCCTGGACCAAAGTGGTGGACCAGCTGACTGACTGACAATGTGATTCATAAAGATGGATGATGTGTCTCCTCTTCCTCCCACCGTACAAAAATGAAGCAAAATATTCCAGATATGGGCATCTACATCTTGCATTATATATAACACTATATTACACTATAGCACCAAATGAAACCAATTAAAATAAAGCAATTCTTGAACATACATCAGTGTGACAAAAACTACCTAAAAGTGGCCCATTTCCCATTTGCTAACATGGATGGGGTGGGGTTTAGGACCTATACTGCAGCCAGCCACCAGGGGGTGATCGAAATGTTCTGGCTTCACTTTTGGGGAGCTGCCATGTCGTCCATCTTTATATATGTCAACAAGCCACAGAGGTAGCATCAGTAAAAAGAAGAGTGAAGAAAACTTGGTAAAAACCAACATGTCCAGGGCCTCGTTAGTATTTGTTGAGAGGAGGACAGTCAGAGGGGGCTGGAGACATTGATTAGAGCCCAAAAGGTGAACCAGAATATAACAAAACCAAACATGTTTGACTTTCTTCCAAGGCTCAGAGGAGGAAAAATGCCCCTATACTCTAAAATGTGTTTTCTTGTCCCCCTAAAATGTTTCACCTTGACTACACTACCTTGTATCCATGCAAAGTTTGTTACCAAATTCCTCTACTGAAGAGGGAAGTGTAGCTCCCTTAAGTAGCAGACACGAGGCCCGAAGCCATGGTTAAACATGGGGTTTATTCCAAGGTCATACCAACCCGTGAGAACTGGGTTAAGAAAAAATAAATAAATAAAAAATACAGTAAACAAAATGCACATATGTATGTCCCTGCAGCTATACAACAGGTGGTATAAAGTATATCTTTGCATGAGATAACAGACACAGTCACACACATCAGATCACAGCCTGCGGCTTAACCCTTAAGTTGTTCACTTACAAGACACAACCTTGCACACACGCTACACTCACATGACATATAAATTATGCACGCCATGCAACATTATGCTCATATAATTATAAAATTTCTTCACCATATTAAAATCAACTTGAACCAGAACATACCTCTTAGGCTGCTTACTACTACTTATCTTTGCCTTCTTTCTTCTTCTGTACATTTACATATTTAATATTTACACTTAGGTACAGAGCTCATCTAATGTTTTTGCTTCTTTGGTGCTATACTGGCAGAGTGCTTTGATTAATTATGAAGTGCCGGCAGTAATTAGTTCTGCTCTGGGAATACTGCATGCAGGTAGGAACCAAAAAATGGGAGGATGAACAAATCGGAACTAACAGACAATGTGAGGCTGTTACACATCCCTTAAAATCAGGGATCCAAACGTAGCTGGGCAAGCTGGGTTTGGTAGAAAACAAATTAAAAAGGAAATATCTAACATACTTTATGCAGGCAAAGAAGCCTGAGGCCCAGAACACAGAGCTGACAGAGTTAGCATTTAGTTACAAGCTAACAAACAACACAAAACAAATAAAAGATGCTACCTACTTAGTGTAGGTAGCATCTTTTATTTGTTTTGATATATCATCAGAATTATTCAATGAGGAGTATAGAGTAGATGTCCTTCCAGCCCCTTTTTCACGGCGTAGTTTACATCCTTTAAAACTATCTGAAGGGAACTTTAAAGGATTAAACGTGATTATGGAACAATAGATGAACACAGTGCTGCTGCAGCAGAGCGAACAGAAAAACTATCAAGTGATTCCACTCTCTGGATGCTGTTTTTGGCGCCGACCAACTTGTGCCAGCTTTTCACAGCGTCGGCCAATTCCTATTCTCACACTTTCCTCGTCTGCTTTTTTTTTTTTTTCTCCAGCCACGTACCGACTCTCCTGTCGTTTCAGATCCTGCCGCTCCCCCTCCTGCCCTGCAGTAACCCCTGCGCTCCCGCCCTTCCCCGTCACCTGACCTCCCCTGCCCGCCTGCACACCTGCTCCCACCTTCCCCATCAGTCCAGTAGTGTATATACCGACCCACTTCCAGTCATTCTTCGCCAGATTGTCTATTGTGTTTCTGCCTTAGCGCTCCAGCCATTATCTCTGCCTGCCAAAGTTTTGCCTGTTATGACCTCCTGCCTGCCTGTTGGACACCTGCTCTCGAGCCTGATCCCCTGTTGGATAAGTTTGCCTCATCTCCCCTGTCTGCCTGGGTTTGACTTTTGCCTGTTTTCGACCTTGAGTGAACTTTTTATTCTACCGGTCTGTTCACGGGAGTCATGTTTTTTGGATTCAGACCTGTTTTTTATGAGCCTTTACACACCTCCAGCTGAGACCTGGAAAGAAAATCTAACAATATCAGCACTACTTTATCCATTATTGTCTGTCCCAAAAACACTGACTTCACTGCCAAACAGACAACAAAATACTGTGTTCATCCTGCTCTTTTTAATAAGTTATATCTGAAACATTACACTTTGTAGAACACAATAGAAACAAAGCAAGAACCACAGACCAAAGACTTACAAGAGTCTTAACAGTTCAGGTCAGAACCAGGTTAGAAAAGGGGCTAAAACAGATGATTTTATGAAGTAGCAGCGGCCTATTGCTGCCTTGATCAGTTAGTTTGTTTGTGTTTTTGTGTAACTTTCGTGAATCCAAACTAACTCACACCCACAGCATCACTAGTCACACACACACACACACACACACACACACACACACACACACACACACACACGTTTGTGCGATGTTGGCGTTAGCGACAGATTCCAAGAACGGGAGGAAGAGACGACAGCCAGTCTGCAGAGAGACTGAGCAGCTGACAGCGTCGCTGAACTACTGTAAAGTGTTTAGCTCTTCAGGCTAACGTTAGCTAGCAGCAGACTACTGTTCACAGACTGACAGTTAAAATCTCACCTCCAGTTCTGACTGGAGAATAAACAACCTGTGCTCCCCAAACATTTTCTCATCCAGACTCATTCAACTTCTGCTTCTGTTTTTCTCACTGAGAGGTTTTACTACGGTGAACTGTTGCACAACGTCAGTCTCTGGTTTGTTTAAATCTGCTTCCACACGAGATCACATGAAATCATGTTTCCTATCAGGTCTTGCAAGATTGTCTTTCCCTCTGGTACATAATCAGTATAATACTATGGCTTGACTGTAACCTGGGGCAGTTTTGGAGGAAATGTAGCGACGCCTGCGAGCTAGAGGAGCTCAGGCAGTCAACTCAAGCTGCACCGCAATCACACGTGACACGCCTCACAGTCTGCAGTACATACTAAATGCACCTTTCCAACCTGGTGGTCTATTTAAACCGCTAAAACCTCCCATCTTTCCCTCTGCCTGTTAAGGCCATCCCTGCCTTGCATCAGCGTCACTGCGTGTTCATGCAGCCCCACCACCACCCCAACATCCACCTGCAGGCTCCGACAGGGGGTCAAAGATATGTGTTCATCACTCCTCAGTATCTCTATGTAAATATAATCTGTCAGGAGTGATGAGGTCGGAGCCTAGACGCCAGACTATGCAAATGATCATAGTTCCAAAACTGATATGTTGCACAGAGAGTTTGTAACTATTGCTGATTTTCAACTTTTTTCCTTAGTTGGGCTTTCACATAAAGACCTACAGTGTTTTTTTTAGAATATACAATGTCAAACATCATAAAACCACAATACACTATAGGCATGGAAGTCACAGTAAAATACATATACCACAGTACTTATACCAAAATACATACATCACAACATGCACCACAATACACTGATACACAAATACCTTGAAAATTTGTGCACAGTGAGCTGAATGCTCTGGTTTACTATTAGCCACCACCTGACCTTTGTTTAAAAGGAAGCATTGTTTGATTTGCAGATGTGCATTTTTTGCCCAGGAAAAAATTCCTTCAGAGCAACAAAGTAAACTTATCTTACTTTAACTTCCTGGTTCATCTGTGACCATCCATCATCTATAACTGCTTGTCCTTTGCAGGGTCATAGGGGGCCGGAGTCATTGGGCGAGAGGCGGGGTTCAGCCTGAACTGGTCACCCGTTCATCACAGGCCTGACGTATAGAGACATAGAGACGTATAGAGTTTGACTGTGGGAGGAGGAAACCCACACAGACACGGGGGGAGAACATCAGAAACTCGTGAACACAGAAAGGCCGGCAGCTGAACTTCTTGCTGTTGGGTACAAACCACTGCACCACTGTACCTCTGCCCTACTGTACTTATCACTTTTGCTCACTTTCTGTTTTCTGTGGTTTAGGTCATCTGCATTTCCAACCTGTCTGACCTGTCAGACTTCTCTTTAAATAAGCTATTGTGTTCCCAGATCTCACCAGTGGGTATAATTTTATTATCATTGATTGAAATGATCAAACCACAACTTCACAGCCCTGATGAAGTGGATTAGCTGAGCTTTTGAGTCTGAAACTCGAAGTAAATAAAGTTTTCCAGGTGTTAACGTTGATTGCTGGTTTTCAGGGGCTCATGGCTTTTGGTTTATCTTTTGAACCCACACACAGGAAGCTGTTCAACAGAATTTACTGTTCATTTTTTAAAAATCCAATTTTGACACATAATTTTTAACTAGTAACTTTAACTTTCATTGGTTGTGTTTTAATTCATTGATACATTCTCAGATTCAGATTAAGTAGGACATTTAAAGATTCCCTACAGACATGTATTAAGATATATATACAGTTTGCTTGGAACAATAATGTGTCTCTGATATGTGTTTTTCTGCAAAAAAAAAATATGATTTCCACATTAAATCCTTAAAAAGACACCTGCTCTTTCTGTCTCATTAAAGATTCCAGAACCCATGAATATGTAAAATTTTAATTTCTATGGTTTTCTTGGTGAACACAAGGTTACTCTCATATAAACGGCAAGTTGGACTTGAACTTGACTTCCAAACTGTCTGTGGTGTCACAAATACTGTCTGAAGGCCGGCCCCTTAATGTCAGATTTTCACAAAGAAACTCTCCACTTTGAGCAGATTAAAGTGAAAACATCCTTCTAGTGTCAAACTGTGCACATTCATCATTCTGCACAGTGAAGCTCAAACACTCAAGGATTCAAGGACAGTTATTATCATTATACAACACAGGGTTGTGCAATGAAATTGGAGTTGTAGTTTCTTCATAATACACACAAAATACAACACAGATGATTGAGTGTAATAGTATGAAAATATAAAATAAACACGTGCACACCCAGGAAAATCATTCTGTAGTGCATTTTTTTTATTTGCGTGAGGTTTCGGGATATCACGATATCAAAAATTTAGTAGTCAATACCAAACAAAAATGAGAATAAAATTCAGCCGTTGCTGTTTTTCTTTGCCACCTGAAATACAAACACTTTTGAGGTTCTAGAGGAAAAGACTGAGGGCAAGATTTACTGAGACCTGCCACAAATCACTGTCAGGGGAGCATGTTGCCATGTCTGGAAATTAATGAAGTCTGTTGTTTTTTTCTCTCTATTTTGCTAACAGTTAATTAGGTCAATATTGTATTTTCTAGCTTGATGTTCAGCTGCACAGTGTAGAAAAAGCTTTAACCTATATTATTGAGCTTTGAGCATCAATCAGTTGAGATGACAAAGCGCACTGGATGCGCTGCCATGTGCACCACTGCAGCCAGCGTGTTTGTTTGACTGAGACGGAGACAGAGAGGGGGACAGGAAGGTAGAAGGAGGACTATTGAACGCAGGCTTTCTGGAAGTCATTAATACTCCAACTGAAGTTTTGTCACTTGCCCCGCCCGTTGTAACCCGTGGTATTTTCTAGAAAGTCGATACAAGCCTGCCCATCCCCTGGGTTAACTGGGTCAATCTGCACATCACTACTTGGACCAGTCAAAGTAGAGCTATTGCTTCAGCTGCATGTGCTGGTAGGTGTTCTTCTCCTTCTGCTTGGATTTAACAAAACTTATAAATGTTAATGTTGTCTCTGTCGTGTCCGGAGGAATTCTGGTACCTGTGGTACTGAGAGTACTGTCACGTTTTCAAATTTTTGGCATCAACTTGGAACCGAAGTATGAGTTCCTGTGACATCCCTGGTCAGGTTGAATGTTAACAGCAGCAACAAGATGGTGATGATAATATGGTCAACATCTTCACATTTAAAGTTCCACATTTGGGAAACACTGTTGCTCAGATGTGACTGACTTTGAGCACAAAGCACCATCAGTGCAAAAACACAGAGTCCTCCTCCCCTCGTCCTGCCGCGTGGTCACACCAGGTTTCCTGTTGTTTGTCCATCTTAAATCCTGTTTTGTCCGTTCTATTTTCCTGACAGGATATTATCCAGGAGCAGCCTTAAGTCCCCGCTGCAGCATGGTTCTTCTCTGCTCTCCCCCGGGAGTGGTCACCTGCGGCGCTGCATCCAGCTGATCTGACTACATGTTTGAAAAGATGCCAACTGCATTTGTTGATTGTATCAGAGTCCACACGCTTTGGACCTTGGATTTCTACCTCCAAATGTTTGAGTAAGCCTCATTTGTTTTCTTCATTAAACCTTTTTTTTGAGCTGGCTCCCCTGGAGAGGGCCTTTTGCATTTTTTTTTGCAAGTTTCACAGCCTTTGGAGGTTCTCCACTCTTCTTTCTATGTGCTTGGAAGAGGAGAGTGAGACAAAGTGTTTGTAACCTACAAGCTCACCACTAGATGCCACTAAATCATACACACTGGTTCTTTCAATTAAGATCCCCGCCTGTCTGCTCTGAGGTTTATAATGCATTAATGCAGACCTGAAAACCATCAGTCAAACTGCTGTGGCTCCAGCTGTGGTCAACCACTCTGTTATTGTTGTGGCAACCCCAAAATCTTCACGGTTTTGATCCACTTCATTCTAACTGGGATCTTATTCCCTTAGCAATCAGTGAAATAAAAAGCTCTGTATAAACACAGCTTGACTGAGCTCTCTCTGAACTGTGAGTTAAATTTTTATATTATTTTAATGTGAGCATGAAATATTCAAATTTATTCAGTTTGATCATGCTGTCAGCAGTTCCCGAGCCTGACGAAGAAGAAATACGAGCTTCAGCAGCCGAGGTTAGAGGTCAGGAGAGAATCCATACGAGCCGACGTCGCCCCAGATCGAACATTAATCCCTGTCACCTGCTCAGGGAGTTTCCCGTCATCCTCAGCGCAGCGGCTCCTGCGGCCAGCTGTCAGCTGATGGATACCCAGGCAGAGGACTGCCCGCCCTGGGTAGCAGGGTGAGGCCTCCCTCCTGGCCTGGAGCTCTGCTGGTGGTCCCTGACACGGAGTCTAACCTGTCATTACTGCTGCCCGGGGGGGAAGGGGCTGCTCGCTGATACCATTAACTTTTCATCAGCAGCTCCGGCTTTCAAATCAAATTTACTGTCTGGTGTGCTCTACCGCCCAGATCCTGAAACATAATTTACTAACACCATCACGTCTTCACACCTGCTGATGTAACTGGTTATAAGCAACCCAATAACTCATTGCGTTAAGTTGTTTTGATCTCTCTCTTATTCTAACCTCTCCCATCTCTCCTTTTCCAGGTACTGTCTGAAGCCTGTAATTGACTTGGGTGACTCAACTCCCCCACGCTGAGTCTCCTCCTCCCTGACCTTCAGTATATCCATCCCATACCGGACACGTTCATCCATCCTCAACATCCAATACTTCCTCATTTCATTTGGTCCTTCTGAGTGAACAGCTGGTAAAAGTGATGGTCAGTTAATTGATGAATGCACTTATTGACATAATGTGCCTTCATGGTATTGAACACTGTTGGTCGGCTGTGGACGGGCTGTTTTTTTTTTTTTTTTTTTTATAGTTTTACATTCTTTTTATGTGTGTGAATGAACTTTTTGTGCATTTTATATTCCCTTTCCTAAAATTACCCCCATGGACAAATTAACTATTTGAATTATTTGAATTTGTGAATTGATGAATCTCATGAACATCTAGCTTCACAGCTAAAATGATACAACAAAGACAATCACATAAAAATGTTTATTTTCATCTTTTTTCTGCTTTTATTGTGTTTTACTGGTCATTTGACTCAAGCCCAGCACACTACAAAAGATCAACTCATTATTTAATATAATCGCTGGCACTGTAAAATAAATTACATCCACTCTCTCTCAGCAAAAATTAACTTTATCACAGTGTCGACGACTAAATGATTTAAAATTTGCTAAATTTGCGTGAATTCTGAGCACTGAGATCAACAGCCTGTCACAAGAATTTCTCTCATGAACTGGCAAAAACCACTGACAGAGTTACCTACTGCTGAGCCAACAAATGTATACTGGTAGAGAAGAAACATCTGTTCTTCTTTAAGGCAGAGAGCGGAAGGGGCATTGTATTGATGCTACTGCCTCCCCCTGTGCGTGTCATCCAGACAAGGAAATTTACAGCAGAAGGATTAACCACTCCAGAAAAATTCCTAATCTGAGGATGCTGTGGCAGCATCAGCATCAGAATCTGACTGGCTGACAGATCAACCAACCCCAGGACAGGCAAGGTATGCATTATAATAAATCTGCTACTGCTTGAAGTAAACCCCAATTGCAAGTTTCAGCAGCAGAGTTTGATGGATTCCTTTTTTTTTTTCTTTTCTGTGCAGTGCATCGTTGCCAAATACACCCGCATCCATGCAAGACCGGGGTGCTTATTGCAGGGCCTTCCCTGTAACACTGAATGGTGACCCGCCTTCAAAAGAGAAGTGTACAAAGGCTGTCGAAAAGACTTTTCAGCTTCTGAAGGGGGGGGGCATACCAGGAAATGTTTGCGAACCAGTAGTTTATTGTGAAACCAATAATCATTTCATCCCTAACTAGAGGAAATATAGCAAGTGGAATCACATACTCACACTGTCACTGTCACACTAGCACCGCATATTGTACATCTACATATAAACTGTTTGTGTACAGCTGAAATGGCTCCTTAAAATCTTGTTTCTAGTTCGGTCAATTTAATTCATATAGTGCTATAAGTTATTTCAGGACACTTTTCATACAGAGCAGGTCTAGACTGTACTCTCACATCACTGTGGTTACACATGCATCAAAAACCTCCAACCATAGACTGTATTTAGAAATGGACAACATAAGGGATCGGCCCCTGGTGGCTGGCTGCGGTAAAGGTCATAAACCCTCCCTCTCCAATGTTAATAGGTAGTAGATGGGCTTAAACTTTAAACAGTTCTTATCACACTGATGTTGGTTCAAGTGTTTTTTTTTTCTGATCAGTTTGGTTTTAATTAATTATTTGACTATATAAAAACAGGGTCTCATGCCATGTTTGACAGCTGAGCTCTGCTGCCAGCCAGCTGTGTGGGTGGGAACTCAAACGCAACCAAAGCTGGTCACTACTGTGCAGACTCTGGCTTCAAATGACGTCACCAGCGCACGATGGCAGCGCAAGTATGCAGGATGTTTTAGCTCCAGTTTTGTGCAGTGGGAGGAAGTCACCTATGAAATTTGTGTCTTTTGAAAGACGTTACAAGACTGAGGGAGAGCCAACAGCATGAGATGGTTTTTATTTTCAGTCTACTTTGTACATTAAACCCTCCGACAAACTGGTGTGATCGTCTGATGGTTCTGTACTCTGACTGATCATTACAGTGTTTCACCGTGGGATCAAAAGTGCGTGTTATGAAAGACTAAAGAATGAGGAAATTTTAATGAGGGGAAAATGTCCTCGCACTTTTACTGGTTGCTTCCACTGAGCACAGCACGTCTGCGCCACAGTTTTGATCTGTCCTCCACACGGCTGCAGCCCCCAACAGCAGCATTTCAGCGGCGCGTTTCACCTGATTATGTTCACCCGATCAGATTTTGTTGATTTGGTCCACTTTCCTTGCTTTTTGTGCTTCTGTCATTCACAAGTAGGTTATGTAGTCTTTCTTTTCTGTCTTCATGATCGCAAGTCTATTAGGGGTCTTTTATTTTGAAAACTGACCGGAACATCTCTGTTTCTTGTGTCTGTCTTCCTGTACACTTGATCTGCTCTGTGCAGACTGATGCAGCGTCTGTCAAAAACAGACTTGTTTGTTTGTTTGACGCAGAGCAGCATGGAGAGCATGGTAGAGTCACAAGCATTGTTAGAATGCCCACGATCAGCTCCGGCTAACATGGTGCAGCCATAAAACATCACAGCCACGCCTTGTGGAATAGGCTCCCAAACAATCTTAATTTCAGGTGATTATACACAAATGAAAATAAATATTGTATTACAATTTCTGCCATATACTTCCAATAAATCCCTGTAAATCTTATTCATTGGACCTTGAAGCCTCATTGCAGAGATCTCAGTGTCAGATTTCATAGGCTTAATTTTAAACATTTTTTTAATCCATCATTTAATCTTCTTTATTTTACACTATACATTTCTTGATGTTATGTCTTTTATTAAGTCCCTCATTTTGTTGGCTTTGAAAATAATTTAATTATCATAATTATTGCTATGCTCCTCCCACCAGCTTGCAGATCTGGAATCCCGAGGAAGAAGATCTACCGTTGGACCTTTCTCAAATGTTCGTTGATGAAGGCGGTCAACAGCAAATGATCCAACACACTGTCAAACCTACAGAGACGGAGTAGTTTTGAGGTAATCCCTCATTACCACATTTTTTATTCTGCTGCAGAGACTCGACATTTGTCCAGCGACGGCTGACTCGTCTGGGTTTAATGTCGATGTGTTTGTGGGTTTGATCCTCGTGATGCTCTGCAGTGAGGCAGCAACACATCAACGCATCCAGCCTGTTCTCTGATTCTCCACCAGGAGAAGTGTGAAATGGCAGGTTGGGATTGTGTGTGTCTGTGCGTGTGTGTGTGTATGTGTGTGTGGGCGGGCTCTGGCCTTTTCCCCTCCTCTCCCACGTCCTCCAGCTCTGCCGCAGCATTAGCATGCAAACAGCAGCTGCAGCGCTGCACCCCATTGCTCACTTCAAACAGCAGCACAACCTCAGCTCCCACACACACACACGCACGCACGCACACACACACACTGAGACACGCACACAGCATCACACCATGACCATGTAGTACAGTTCATATATCACAACAGTAGAAAAAAGCACTTTGTACATGTCAATGAGATGTATTCATTTGACATTCAGCCCACGCAGAAAGTGACACACACACACACACACAAACACACACACAGTTAACAGCCTACACAGTATAAGCACTGTGCTCACACACACACACACACACCTGAACACACACACACACGCACACTGCCAACCTGCAGAAACCTCTCAGCTGTTCAGCATGTTTTCTTGATTATTCACTTTCTTAAAGAACAAATTCAAACAGCGTCAGTCTGAGTGTTGAGCTGATTTTAACTTCAGAACCTCCACCACAGCTGACCTACACCTCCTTTAATATGTAACTACACACTGGAAGCACAGATATGAGCTAAAGATGAATGAACAAATCTTTGGCATATTCCAGATTTGCACTGGTGCACCCTGCTTCAAGGAAACAGCCACAGCTTCTCATATAGTGCAAATGTATGATGATCCTATAGAATATAACGCATTGCTGTAGATTTGAACTACCCAACAGAATATAAAGTAGTTAAGCTAGCTGACAGAGAGACGGAGCAGGGACCCCCTACTGCATATACATTGAATATTTTTGAATCTTCCCTACTTTGCATTTACACGTAGCTGCTAAGTCAGCAGCAGCTGTAGTATGTCAGTCTCTAGCTTGTGAAGTCAGTAAACAATCCATTGTTGTTCACAAGAGTGTCTGTTCAGCTGGGAAAATGATACAACTAATATTCAAACATGTTTCAATAACACGTAGCTAAGTTCACCATCATGGGCAGGTGCCGCACAGTGATTTAGCAGGTTAGCTAGCTCACATGATTGCACAAAGATTCATGGGTGGTCTTTAGTCAGTGTGTTTTAAATTACATTTTATATTAAGACAGGTTACATATAAATCTTCTTAACATGTTTTAACTTTTGGAGAAAAAATCTCAAACAACAAACAAACAAAAACAATAATTTGGCAGACCCAGTGCAGGAGCTGAGAGGCCCCCCTAAGGGTCACAGACCCACTGTTGAAGAGACATGATCTATGTCATGTTATGCCCCGGTCTAAGGGAACCCTTGACACAACATGAATAGGTGCTCCCCCAGTCTTCCCACTCCAAAGAACCAAGTAAGTCAAGTACAAAAGGTGCAGTTTTTTTTTTCGTGTGTGTGTCCGGGGGGGGGGCAAAACAACAAAGGAATGACAAATTATTAACCTAACTCCTAAAGCAGAAAATACAGGAGAAAAAACAGGTTTCAAACAAAAGGCTTCTCCACCCTACTTAACTGCCCCACTATTTACAAGTATTTACAATAGTTCAAGACTTTATTTACTTCACACATGATCTCAGCAATCTTCCAAAAAATACTCTGCCAGGTACAAACAGTCTTTGCATTGACTCTTCTACAAAGGTTACTCTAACAAATCAAACCATAACACCACGCTGGCACTTTGTTGTGGTGGAAAGACTGGAGGGGAGACAGAGTGCAGTCTGCTCGTGTTCAAATAGGCCCAGGGACCCGCCCCCTAACCAATCGTGCTGCAGCAATCATGCGCCACCTGTTTTCAATTCACCTAAAAAAGAGCATATACTAAAACACTGACAGGGACCATTTAACTGCAAAAATAGTTTAGGTAAATTTTGCTGTAATACTTACACGTTTACCTCAGTAAAGTTTAGAATGCAGTACTTTGGTTTTAGTATGGACTATATCGTCCAGTCCTCGCCACAGTCTGGCAAGTTCAGTCTGAAGCCACAATTATCTGACACACACCACAAACACGTGTTTGCACATGTCAGTGCAAACATTTTAAAATAAATGAGGATATTGTTTTATGTCTCCTCTCCATATGAAGCAATCAGTTATCTCTAAATCAATTATGACCCAACCCAACCCATTAACAAATGACTTTACCTGACATGTAATCAAACAAGAGCTCACAGCTGCTGCTGGGCAGTGTGAGTAAAAGCTGTGGGTGTCAGTGTACTGTACACAATGAACAGGGGAAATCAATACATCATAAAGATCACAGTGATATGTGCACACTGCAGAAGCTTCAAGTGGATTCAATTCAGATTTATTATGGAGTCAAAGACTTGCAACTCAACTAGGACTTTAAAACCAATGACTCATGACTTCACCTGGACTTCAGCCTTTTGATTTGACAATATTTGATACTTTCCTCCAAGCATAAGTTATAAAAAGGTATTATATATTCATTTCATTATCCCCTCATTTCAATAATCAACTAACACTTAATTCCTCAGATCCACTTTGTTTGAACCAATCTGACAGCATCCAATAAGGTTTCAGGAGAGAACCATGAAGAACTAAAATGACACCAAAGATAATTTCATTCACGTTCAAAACCGACGTGGTGGTCAACCACAACAACAACAAAAACAAAAAACAAACTGCAGTATGTACAACACTGTTCAAAATTATGGGTGAAGAAGAAATAACTTTCAGCTTCATTCAACACTTGAAGTTGCACAAAGACCGGTCATCTGAGGCTAATAGCAGTAGTTAGCAAGATAATGCTTTGCTAACATTAGCTCAATATCTGCTAAACTGTAAATCAATGAGGAATGAAACTCACATTATGATATTGTGATGCTAGAAACTCAAAGTTTAGGACTTGGGACTTGACTTGGGATTCAGGACCTGCCCAAGCCTTTATGGGGCCCCTAAGCAGAATTTGATTTGGGGGCCCCCCACCGCCTCAGTGCCGCCAATGCTACTGACTGTTATTAATGCTTGATCATTCGCACGCTTACTCTTAACGCAACACACCCATTATCAATATTATTAGTTGTAGCTGTGTTGTTTATATGTAATATAACCCTGGCATGTTTTTATTCTTCTGTAGTTTTTAATCTTAAAAAGTCTGGCTCTGACAGAGGCAGTTGGAATTTATTAAAGCTGTAGTATTAGCTAGCCAGTATATTAACTTAATATTGTGTTTTTGTATCATTATGACTGACATTCATATATCACCAAAAAACAAAACACACACACACACACAAAAAAAAAAAAACATTTCAAGCTGTCTTGGGGGCCCACTGGTGGTCATGGAGTCCAATGTTGGCACTTAGCTCACTTTTACCTCAGGCTGGCTCTGTCAGGACTTGTTAGCCTTGACTCGGGACTTGAGTGCAAAAATTTCAGACTTACTTGTGACTTGCAAAACAATGACTTGGTCCCACCTCTGCTGTTTGTTAGGTGAGTGCAGACGATTGAGGAAGCAGCACTTACATAGATTTACTGTTTTTTTTAAGGTTACTGTAACATTTACCTATAAACTAACAGAAGGGCGTCACTCACAGTAAAAGACACTATTACGACAACTGTTATTACTGTATATTCTACTTTTTTTTTTAATGAAGGAGACGTGTAGTTATCAGGGTCCATCTCTTTTCTAACTGTCTTTGTTATCCTTGAAACACACTGCCATGCAAATGTCGTTGTGTAACATTATTGCTAAAATATGTGACCATGTACGAGGCGAGACACATTAGAATTACTGCTGAAACAGCTTCATTCCAATATCTATTTCTTTACCAGGTGAAAAATCATACTCATCTTTGTGTGGATGCAGATTTGTTGTAATGTGTTATGTCGTGACTCTGAAGCATCCAGACATGTCGGACATTTCCTGAGGTAGATCTTTCCGTTAGCCGAGCTGTTGCTATCATGTTTAACTGTGACAGGTACAGCTGTTTCAGAGGTGCGCATGGACACATCTGTGTGCCAGACCTTCCACCTTGCGCTTGAGGGCCATGCACATTACAGGATTTTCCTGTGAGAAACAACAAAATATGAGGGTGCTGGGAAACGGCCGAGTTCTGGCAGGTATATAGCATGGACAAAATAAATAACAAGGCAGCAAAACACACATTAAATCAGAATATCACCTGTATAGTGAAACGCTCTTCACTTACAGTGCTCCCTAGACACGTCCTGCTTTATAATAATTGTGGTGTTTGCCATGTTTGTCCCCTGAGGGATCCTGGAACTTGGATTTCATATCACTTCCTGCACAGAGGCGCAATTTAGCTCCAGGATATCGTCAGTGGAAACACAACCTGTGATAACGTCTAAATGCTAAGTTACAGGACGTTTCTGTAGCGGCCAATCAAGCGTCTCCCAAGCCGTAGCAGTGGTGGGATGAGACTGGTAGTAATGGGATGTGAACCAGTGCGACACAAAGCAGCCTGCAGTTTGTTGATCGTCATGTAAAATCCATGGATTCATGTGTGAGTGACCCCAGGACTGATCTCTGCTTCAAAACAGATGGTACTTTCTAATTACACATTCTCAACATTTGGGGGGTTGGTGGGAACGCGAGCAGAGTGCATTAATTAACAGACATGTTCAGATGGAAGCTGCTCTTTTAATGAAATCAGATCCAGAGCTGCAGATCACAGTCTTGTTGATGAGACTTACTGTATGCGTTTCTGAGCGTATGTTCATATCTTGCGTAACAACCACATCAGTGTAATTGCTCCTTCTCGCTGACGTCACAGAAACAGCGATCCGTTCTCTGTTTTCAGGTTTTTCAACAAGAATCCAGAGCAGAGGATGTTTTATTTACTTCCTGCTGAAGCTGAAATTAGATGACAGCGACACAGAGATGAGGTGGTTTGACTTGTCGTGTCTGTACTGTAGCAGCAGAGCACAGACAGGATGTAGATACAGAGTTGTCAAATCAATACTTAACTGCTTCCAAACGATATTTTTAGAATTTTTTCTCTGCAAACTGAGACTGAAAGACACAGACGCACAAAATATACAATCTCAGATGATGTAACAATCCTGTGGGGTGATATTAAGGCTGCTAGTTTTAATTACTTCAACTTTAATTCCAGAGAGACGGTGCAATTGTTGAATTCATCCGAAATTGACCCAGAAATGAAAAATGAACCAGCTTAAACCCACAGTGTGGGACTTTTACATGTGAACCTCTATTCCACTCCCTTGCCAAATGAGTCCACACAATGCTAATTACCTCTGCCTTTTACCAGCAAGTAAATCCCTCTGTGTTTTACAGTATACCCAGGGAACAGAATCAAGAACCAGAGCAGCTGAGACCCAGTTCCAAAATGTCTGATCCACTGGAACTGTGCCTCCGTGCCGATCAATTCCTTTTATCGATGCAATGATGTCAAACTTCATCTCGCAAGGAAGGATGCTATAAAATTGTCATTTCAAGCAAGAGTTAAATAAGGGTGGGCTTAAAGGTAGTTATACAGGAATGACAAATATTTGCCATTCAAGTATACGCCATCCAAGAGTGGCACTTCTTCTCAACCGAGCACCACGTCTGTACAGAGGGTAAATATCCAGTGTTATAATAACATTGACACTGTGCAGGCAGGCTTAGCAGATTCTTTCTTTGACTAAGAAAACTTAAATTAAAACAAATCATACACACATTTTCTGTCATTTCATCCATTTTAGATGATGATAGGCAGACTGTTGCTACAGTTAGCCCCCAGACTACGGCCTGAGAAACCGATGAGCAGATTCGGAAACCAATTCCGTTTGTAACCATAGCAACAGACCACAGCATAGCAGAGCCTTTGGTGAAAAAATGTAGGCATACGCCATGAGCACATGTCAACAGTTTTTGTGTTATTTCTCTCACTTCCAGATGGGGGGGGGGGATAGAAGTTATGCACTGCTTGGTGATTACATGTTTCATACCGAAACGGACCTTGGGAGTTGAAGTTAACATCTAGGGCTTCCTCCAGTGTATTGCAAGCCTAGTGGCCTAACTTGACACCCTGCCAGCCCTAAGCATCAAGGCATCTAAAAGAAAAGTATTTTAAATACCTTTTAGCAAATGTACAGTTGAAAAAGATAGAAAGAGAGCGTGTGTGTGTGTGTGATATCATGGCCGTGAACCAGCAGTGGAACTACCATATACAATATGCCGGTAATGCAGTTGTATTTCGTTGAGATCCCACATGCATGAGTCTCCAATAATGTACCTCACACCTGCAGGCCCTGATCTATATGTGATTTGCCACTATCATTTCAAAAGAACGGCATGTTCCCCGGCACCGTGTGAACAAAGCACATCACATTATTTACTGTAACTGTGCAGGAGGTTTTTATAGTGCTTAATTATTCAAGACTTCATGGTGTCACAAACTTGATGTCATTCACCAAAAAAACATGACTTGACAATAACACAAAATAAGTTTTACACATTCTAGCATAGTTTACTCATACTCCGATGTCACTTTTCTAATTTAGTTTAAGTAAAGATTAGTGGACGATTTGATGTTCAAAAATGTACACGTGGAATTGTGGGTAATTGCAACTGGACGTGCGCAAAACTACTGCAAAGGAAAACAAACAGAAAAGTTAGCTGAGCAGAGTGTCAAGACAGCGACTAAGTGAGAAATAAGCAGCAGAGTTCAAACACAAAAGCAGGTTTCAGAAGTGAAAATTGAAAGAAGCAGCTGAGAAAGAAAAAGCTAAACTTCCAAAAAGAGCTTCCTTTCAGAAAGGTTCTGAAAGATGAAATGACAAGCACAAGTTGTTTCCATGGATGCATTAAGGAGAGTGCGACAATGATGTAAGTAGAACTTATATTTATTCACCAGTAAATATGGAGGGCCAGACTCTTATTTATTGATTTCTTTTTGGCATCTAACACCATCCAGCCATTCCTGCTTGCAGAGAGACTCATCTGTCATTTTAAACTTGATCTTAACCTGACTGGCTGGATAATGGATTTTTTTTAACTAATAGGTTACAGAGTGTGTTACAACCAGCTCTACTCATCCACTGGTTCACCCCAGGACTGATGTCTCTCCCCCCTTCTTTACATCATGAACACCAATGAGCGCAGAAGCAATTATAGGAACAGACACATCTTAAAGTTTGCTGATGATGATGATTCTGTTATTGTTATTGTTAACGGGATCGTGGGCCGGTCGTGGATGATTTTGTGGCTTGATGTGACGAGTCTTTTCTCCATCTAAATGTGTCTAAAACGAAAAACACGACAACTGATTTCAGGAAGTCACCACCAAGCCCTCTGCCAACTGTTGTAAAAGGTGTTGATATCGATGTAGCTGAGACGAATAAATATTTGGGTGTTGTTCCTGATAACAAATTGACGTTTGAATCCAATGCTGACTTTTATCTACCTGTTTTAACTTTCTGTGTTATCGCCTGGTTTGGGAGAATCGACTCGGAAGTCTTGTTAAAACTGCCAGTAAAATCTCAGGGAGGAGTCAGATCAAGCTTTTGGTCATTTATAACAGGCAGGTACTTCGGAGGGCTAATGCTGTGCTGATACTGGCCCGTCAGGACCACAAACTCCAGAGGGAGTCTGAGCTGCTGCTGTCAGATCGCCGTTTCAGGGCACCTGTTCAGAGGCTCAATAGCAACTAACACCTTGACTGCAGTCCTTGCACTATGCTGGCACATTTTGCATGTTTGTACTTGATATGAAATTTCCATTCCCTTGAATTAGTATGTGGTTTTTTATCTTGTGTTTTGTATTTGTTGTTGTCCTTTTGTATTGTGTGTTTTTAATGTAAACTCTTGCTGCACAACTAATTTCCTAAGCTAACCCTAACCTAACCTTATAGTTAACCCACGGGCAGATGTGAATAATGTGCGCCATCACCTGTTATAGCTCACTATATTTTCATTTGTGTTTTGGTGTGTTATCACCAACAACATGTTATGTTATGGGGCTCCAACACCAGACTTTGTCAAGTAGGTTAGTTAATCACGATTTTGACCTTGCTGTTATAAATCCCCCTTTTATTGCAAAGCAGTCGGTTTTCCTACGAATCATTTAATTTCAGCGACAACTGTGCAGTGCATTTTGCTGTTCGTTTTACGCATCTGCTGTGAACGCAGCAGTGCAGTGTGTCTACCGTTTAGACTATTTGTTGTGAATAAATGCTAAAACTCATCATGACCATGAAGTTAGCAGAAATTTGTGGCATGGCAGCGTCAGCTCAGAAGGTAGAGCGGGCTATCCACTAACTGGAGGACTGGTGGTTCAATCCCCGACTCCTCCAGTCCAAGTGTCCTTGGGCAAGATACCGAACATGATCGTGTGCACGAATGGGTGAATGTCATATGTAGCTGTAAAGTGTTTCGAGTGGCTAGAAAAGTGCTATATAAAATTCAGACCATTTCCACTCAGACTGATCAAGAGAGTCTGATACCAATCCAAGCCACAGAAGAGCTGCAACTGTCTGTCACTTAACATTGTCTGAGGGGAAAAATGAATGAGACCATTATTTCCCAAACCAGGAGTGAAATAGCTCCTCCCACTTCACACCTCCATTCTGCTACTCCAACTGATCATAATACGTGCACCAGATGTACTGAAAAAAGACCAAACCTTCACTTCCAACTATTTGTGAATAGTTGGAAGTGAAGGTTCTAATATTGTAACCACTTTTAAACTGTCCAGTTTTATATCAGCTGAACATGTGATGGATGTGTCGATGTGTTCGATGAGCTCATCTGGTCTGCGAGTGAACATCTGACAAAAAAAAAAAAAAAAAGGTTTGGGAACCACCGCTGTGGATGATTTCACTGGTTCAAACAGAAGCATCCTCTTTCTAAATGTTTGACTGTTTGTTGTCAACAGCTGGCAGCAAGTGAACTTGGACCCAAGCTGTTTCCATGGCAACATAACCCAATAAAACAGCATATAGCCGACGAACTGAGGAGTGTTTGAATTTATGAGACAAAAGTGGAGTACAGATACAGACACCTGTCCTAAACTGCAAGTTTATTACATCAGCGCTGAAATTGTGTTGTTAGCATTTAGCTAAAACTCTGTGTGTCCCTTTTTAAACTGCCCCACCTGCAACAACAACCTCCCTCCTTCCTCATTCTTAAGGCCGAAGATGTATCAGATAGGCTGCAGATGTCAGTAATTATTTAATTAAAGCACAAACACGTCTGAAATGAAGGAATAGAAAAATATAATATGCTATTGTAAACATATTGCAAAAAAAGATATATATATATATATGTTCCATATAAATTTATGTAAAAGAAGTGGAACCATTTAACATGCAGCCAGCTCACAGAGGCAGCAGAGACTAAATACTGTTTTCTGTCTTTCCTCCCTCACTGTGACACACACACTTCAGTTATACAGTGTGTGTGTGTGTGTGTGTGTGTGTATGTGTGTGTGTGTGTGTGTGCTTGATTCAGATGTGACTGTGCCACCTAAATCATGTAGGCGCTGCAGCAGAGTGTCAGATATCGACGCCATGGCAACAACACAAAGCTGTGCGGTTACATAAAGACGATCAGAGTTTCAGAGTGAAAAGACAAACTGATCAAAAACAGACGTTGACTCACCTGAGGAGCTGCTGCCTTCATCTGATCTCAGCTGAGCTGCTGTGAACTGAACTGATCTCAGACCCCATTTAGCCCCCTTCAGGTGCCACGAATGGATCAGAAGGCAATTAGCTATTTAAAAAGCCAAGTGTAAATGCATCCAGCAAGCATTAGAGACAGAATGAAACCAGAATGTTTGAGACATTTTCCAGCCAGATGTTTAAAAGATCTAAATGCGTCCTTCTATGCGTTTGCGCATCTGTAATCTTTACATTAAAAACATGTAACTACGTCAGTAAATGATCTGTGGAAGCAGCCTACACATCACTCTATAAACAGATGTCTGAATATGAATGCAGAATCTGTAGGCAAGGGACAAGACTGGAAGTGCTCTGGTTTCCGTATCTAGTCTGAGTAATACTGATCAATCACCCTTGAGAAGCCTTTGGTCGAGTGCAGAGCAAAAGATTTTGAGACCTTATTATATATACTTAGTGAATTTTTTAATCACTTAGATTTGGCAGGGTGGTTAATAACACGTGTTTCTGTGGTGTGACAAACTCAGGACACACATTTATTCTTGCTTTGGGAAAATATGTGAATGATGTTTTCTTTTAACTTGTGGGTTTTAGGGTGCTCCTGCAAAAATGCAAGGCACTCCGAGGTCTGTGCTGCGTTCACATCGACTGCAGCCCTGCAAGAAGAAAACAGCTCCCACGTTCATTTGAATGAACCCTGGCCAGCGATACAACAAGGGTAGAATTCTTTAAGATAAGACAGACTTTATTGATCCCACATCAGGTTAAGTATAACAAGAATGAATATTTCAACTGTTTACCTCATGATCACCAGGATGCAAGCTAAAATGATTGTCACTGTGCTAACGTTAACAAACTACGTCTCAGAATATTGTAATCAGTAAATGTTTACCATGAAATCTGATTGCAGGACATGACGTGCACATTTGAAGGTTTCTTTGGTCATGCTGTGCCTTAGCTTAGTCATATTCATAGCCAAATGTTCTGCAAAAAAGTACTTTGAAGTACAATTTCAACCTTTGATATGTTCACTTTCAATGTACTGAATATTATACACATATATACATACATACATATATATATATATATATATATATATATTTTTTTTTTTTTTTTTTTTTTTTTTTTAAACACCCACTTGAAAGACGAGACAGGAAATGAGTCACTGAAGGTGCCTGACAGTGAGACTGTCCTGCCTCCAGACGGATGGATGTTGTCACATACTGTACTTATATTTTTTAGATTACCAGAGTTTTATGAGGACATCATATAGAAATACTTCAGTAAGCAATTCCATAAATGGATGATACAATTAATGTATCAAGGCCTGCGACAAATTGAAATTAAATCATAATTGTGTGTTTCCATTTGAAGCGCAGTGACTGATGACTGCTCCGACACTCAGCTGGTTTTGTTTATTTGGTCCAAACGTCCCTCAATCACCCAAATTCCTCTCTATCTTTAGAACAGGACTGTTTGTCAGCCTCTCATTCACAAATTAAATGTACCCCTTCAGTGTAATGAGCCGTACACATAAACAGTGACAGGACTTAATCACTGCTGAAAATTTAATTAAATGTTAGGAAACAGCCAAAAATCTGACCCAGTAATGTGTTGTACAGTTTCTGGGCTGTGACCCAAAGTGTAAACAACACGAGTCCCCAGATGACAGAAGCTTTCGCTGTAGATATCTGCCTGTTCAACTGATTAGTTGATCTATAAAATGTCAAATGTCAATCTTTAGTTGTCAGCGTCCACAGTGATTCTTCAGACTGTTAATTCAATCTGATCAAATACCAGAAGTCAAGGTCCGGCACATTCTTAAAGCAGCTATAGTTGATATTTCTGTAATAACAATGGATCAATAAATGACAGTGTGAAAGGAGTCATTCTACAGATGATAATAATCTGTATCTGCAGCTCTCCTCAGCTTTGCAGAGTTTAGTAGTGACTAAGCAGCAACTTTATGGTCAGATGTTGTAATCAGCGGAAAACAGAAAGCAGGACAGTTGACATCTTGTAAAACATAGTTAGGCTGTGTCAGAATAAACTGGTATGTAACCACTTGACTGGAGTAATGTGTAATCAGCACAGGCATGAGGACGTTAACCTGCACGGAGAGCAGGCTGCTGCTGCTGCTAACACTGCTAACCCTAACACCCCAATGATAGCCACATGGTGCTGCAACTAATGCTAGCTGCAGGCACACGATGTCTGTGATCCTGCTCAGTCTGGAAAGATAATGTTCATAACGCACACCGCAAAGTGCCACACATTTCAGCGGCATTTAAAACATGATTTGGTTATTAAAGAACGTGATTAACAGCTTACACACAATATTTCTGGACAATGTTTAACTTTATTGAGTAATAAAATGTGCTCAGTTATGTTGTGTTTTGTTGTTCTGTTTTCTTACTTTAAGATTAGTCGACTAGTCTAAATTAACAATAAAGAAATTAGTTGCCAGGAACATCCTTAGTTTACAGTATATACAACACAGTCCTACTTATTAGTATGTATATAAAATACCCAAGAAATAAACACCCTTATCTGTTTTATACAAACAGGAAATAATACTGGCTGTTGAACAACGGTGAACTTGTGAACCCATTCAATGTGAAAACTGATAGTGGATCATGATCTTGTAATGAATCAGGCCTCACTAACTCGTTTTAACACCAAATATATCACATTTTTTCCAGGTGCCGTCTCTTTGTACAATTGTTTTGCACAATACTTACGCAAGCTTCTTAAAACTAACAGCTGCAACTCATGTCATCTATTAAGGATGATGCACCGAGTCTGGTTTTATTTTATTTTTTACTGGCACATTATGTGCTTGACTGTTAACAACTGACCAGTGTTGTTTTATTCCCTCTGAGACAAGTAATAAATCAAAGTTTACTAATCAAAGCAATGTTTTCTGGGTGTACTTACTCTTTTTAAAAGGGCAGGAGGTGAAAAGTGGAGAACTATAAATACAGTACAATACAGAACGTCTATTGACAAGAAATTGAGCCGTGATGTGAACTGAAGCGGTGCATAATAAAGGGCAACAGAGACTGTAGGCCTGTTTTAGTACAGTATGCAGCAGATTTGAAACTCGTGTCCGTGGGATTTCACTTGGTTCTGTTAGGGAACAGGAGGGTCATCTTATCCTCATTCCAGTGTGCTATCATGTATTTCATTGCGCCTCAAAGCTGCCATGCTGCATTTCCTCCAATAAGACAACAAAGAGATTTATGACAGGATTTTAGTATTCTTCGAGGTGTGAAAGCGTTTGGCTTCTGTGTTTTTGCTGGAACATTTGTATGTGAATCCTGTTTTTCAGAGCATTCGTCCAAACACACTCACCTGCTTCCAGGGAAGATCTCATGAATATATATATATATATTTTTTTTTTACACTTTCCAAACTCTCAAACACTTTTGCTGTGCACAGACCCTGGGAGCTGGCCTGATTATGCTGTTTGCTTGTTTACGAACAACATTTTGCCCAGCAGTCTCTGCAGCCGCTCGCTTTTTAACCGTCCCGGGAGTCCGCAGCCGTCCGGATGATGCTGCTTCTTCATCCCCCGGAGCTAAAACAGACATCTCCTATTCTACAGCAGAGTTCACTGCCGCTGAAGGAGAATTTATCAAAGCTCTGCTCAAAAAATATAAATAAATTAAAAAATATATTCACTGTTTTGCCTCTGGGATTTAGTTCCAGCTGTATAATAGCGTATGCATATGAATAAGCCGGTCATCCAATCCTAATACGTGGTCTGTGTGTTTTTTTCTTCTCAGTTTGTCCTTTGTAACATTGATACGGTAACGGGAGAGAGGAGGAAGGTCTTATTCAGGAATTTTTAATAATGCAAGAGCATTTATGTCAATTCAGAGTCAAGTTGAAAGAGGTGTGTCATAATTTATTCTTTATTTTCTCCCATTTATCCTGAATAATTCAGGCTTTTAAAACAAACCTTTATTTTTGAGGGGAAAAAATTCAAGTCAGAGGCAAACATTTCTGAGACAAGCTGAAACACTTGTGAGGCTGTGACGAGTCAGGAGTAGAACGGACACGACACTGGAACAAGTCAGTGTCAAGACAACTACAAGACCGAGACAAGTAAGAGTTAAAATATTAATGTTACAGTGAAACGTCTGAATTAACAAGTCAAAACATCCCTGAGATCAGTCTGACCCAGAAATACCATAAGCAGTGTTGCAGTGGAGGTTATACACGGGTATAATCTTTATTCTTTATTATTTATTCTTTATTCAGATCCCTCTTAGCTTCCAGAAAGTGGTTGCTAGTCTTCCTGGAGTCCACACACACGAAAAAAAAAACAACAATAAAAGTACATCAATTTAAAATCACACAGTATCAATGAGACAATATTGATATAAACACACTGCACCAAATAAAAAAATAAAATTAACAAAAACGTTCCAAAAACTGCCATAACAAACTTTACATGTAATTCATCAATTTTAGTTTTAGTGACTTTTTCTTAAACTATTTTTTGTATTTCAATTGCAGCATCCTATACAGGTTTTTTTTTTTTTTTTTTTTTTACATAGTTTCAGTCTGATCTGAACAAAATTTCAGCTGCTGTAAAATCGATCCAGGTTAAAGACGAGTACGGTGAGGTGTTCAAGTGCAGTAGGACGTACCTGAGATTCTAACACGCAAGACAAAAAGAAAGGAAATGATAGATGCCAATAATAATGATAAATAAATAAATTTTGTATATGTGTACATACAAACATACCTGTTTGACTACATGTACACTCACAAGTAAAAAGACAAGAGAAAAAAAGAAGGAACAGCAAGGGAAAAAGAAAAAAAATAGATAAATAGAGTAGTGGGGTAAGAATAGACGTGTAGATGTGATTTGTTCTCCTCTCGTATAGTTCCCAAATTTTTTAAATCCAGATGTTGCATGTTTGTAGGTGTTTGTAGGCTCAATTACATTCAATCATCTAATTGTGATACTTTTTAATTGCAGCCCCTGAGAGGATTTGTAACATCCCCCTCAAACCCTTCAGAGATTGCTCCGAGGAGAATCACCCTTGGATCTTTGGGGACATTTTGGTGGAACGCTGCCTCTCGGGGTATCTAACACATCCTTCCAAAAGCTGCTTAACTTCGGGCAGGACCAAAGAAATATGAGCGTGGTTTCCAGTTTGTGGTCCACATTTTTTTCCAACGCTTGTTTGAATAAGATGCTTTGTTATTCCTTTCCATTTAAACTCCCGCCAAATATTAGAGTTTGTCATCAAATGTGCCTCACTACAAATTTTCTAGTTAAACGTCTGTGTTCATTTCAATCTCCCTTTTCTCTCTTATTTGTGAGCTATTGTTTGGGGTCACTGACAGGAGAGTTGAATATACTTCAGCAATTAACTTCATTCCCACTTTGGATTTCTGTGACGAATTGTTCTATTGGAGTTGGGTTTTCACTTTTTTCCCTTTCTTTTTGCTTTGTAAGAAAATGTCTAAATTGTAAATATCTGAAAAACCTTCCCAGACCTTGGGAACATGAACTCCTGTCTCGTTTGTTAGTTCGAAAGATTTAAGCTCTCAACTGTGGAGGATTTGATGCAAATAATTAATAAATCTGTCTAATGTTGGTAGGGAACATATTCCAAGCTGAGGAACCTCTATAAGAACAGTTCTCATCATACAATTTGTTCGTGGACTTGATGCCACTAGAAGACCAGTACTGGCTTGATGTGTCACATACCCATGACAAAAAACAATATGTACTAGTTTATCACCAAAGAACAGAGGTGTATTTTTCAAGATGACAGTAAACATGAATAACAAAAGACTAGATTTTAGTTTTGTCTCCACCGTCAGCCAAGATAGTCGATAATGCATCTCTCACACATCGGCACGGAAAGAACAACGAAGAACTAATCTGGCTGCTCTGTTCTGTGAAGCTCTTTAAGGTGTTTCTGAGAAGCACTTGACCAGATCACTGGTACAGAGTGTACTCACTCATTATCCAGCCAGTGTTCACCAACTGTTCTTATGAGGAATTTTCCTCTTAAAACCCACTAAAATTCTGGCGTTCGCCAGTGTTTTCTTATGTGGGATTTGTTCTTAGGTAGGACCAGAATCTGTGAACCCTCAAAAGCACATTTACACACATTTTAGTTCTGACATGTTTGTGCAAAATAATTAGTTATTGTGTTTTAATTAATTTAATTATTTTAACAGTTAATTATTTTCTGGGGTGTCCAGGACAGCATCTGAGATCAGACTTGGGACAGTTGAATGGGACCTTGGTGTACCAACAAGGCTGGCTGCTTCAGTGGGAGTTTATCTGTCAATAAGTGATAAAAATGAAACCAGTGTATTGACCCTTTTGTGGGTTTAAATTATGCCATGTTTTGTCTAAATTGAAAAAAGCAACACTTTTTAAACACATCAAAATGTTGAAGAAGAAAATATTTATTCAGTAAACACACCGGTGTTTAAATGTGTCAGCATGTTTAATTTAATTCTGAAAAAAAAAAAAAAACAGCTTACCGTCTGATCCTGACAGCCAAGCAGATGAAATCGCTGAAACTGCTCAACCATCATTACATTTTTGTTTGGGAATTCTTGACTTCTCTCCCAATTTGTCTGTGTGCTAATTAGGAACAACTGGCTAACAACCGGCTCTTACGAGGACAAAGGGATTCATGATTCTAATAGTCTCACATAGCCAGACCTCTCTCCACAGCGCTCAGCTCCAGAGAAAGCTCTGGCTCCACAAAAACACATTCTGCTATGGTGGAAAAAACTCCCTGCCTTGTTTGCATTTCTTTAATCCCATCACAGTCGTCTTGGGCAGCACTAAGCCCAGGATGCAGCGATGGTGCTGCTGCAAAATAGTGTCAAAGGGGAACTTGTTTTTGTGGATCATTTGCATGTTGGGAGTCAAGCTCTGGCATTAAAATGATCAAATGATTAAAATGACATCACTGCAAAAGAAAAGTTAACATCTGTTAGCTTGTTTACGTTCATACTGTTAGTATCCCAGGCACTAATTTGCTGTTTTCAGCGTGTGGAGGCTGGTCTTATTTCCTGGGGACGTTGAAAGCGTAGACACAGACGCTGCGATGCCGCTTGGAGCAAGCAACCAGTAGCAGGATTTTTACCAGCAGTGGTCATCCGGTGAGTCAGACTATGATTCTAAGAACACAGATTCGAACAATTCTACGGTTTAAGAACACCTTTCTAAATCTGACTTTGAGTCTACATGCTGCAAACCAATTTTTTCCTATGATGGCAAAGGCATGACCTGGGCTTCTGTGGCTCTGATTGGCTAGTACTCCTTGCCTTCATTGGTTGCATTGTTTTGGTTTAGGAATGAGGAAAAATGATTGATTAGGATTAGGGTCAAAATATCAGGGTAAAACAGGGTAGGGTGGGTGCCATCACTTCATTATCCTAGGAAAATAAAGAGCACCTGAATAATAAACTAATCTCTGACTGAAGCACCACCACGCATTAGGCCAGTGTCAGACAAGTAATATCTGCAGCTGGTCCTTGACAAATACTTACTTTTATAATGGTGGCACACTTTGTACTACACTATCTAATGAGCAGTTTACAAAAGAAACTACAGGCCCACAGACTACTTGCAAGATGAGAGAACAGTTGTCCAGTTTTCATGTTTGGATGTACTGAGGATGGATTCACAGTCCCTCCATTTAAGTGCAACAGGCTGAATAATATTTGCTAATTGAGATCTAAATCCAAAGGATATATGAGATAATCACAGAGAGGGTGTGGTTCTTTACTTCCATGTCGTGCCTTCAAACTGTTTAACGCACAACTACAAGTTGATTAACTCACTTATACCATGGTGCCAACAATATATAATAAAAGGGTTTTGCTGATTTTTTTTGGTGAAAGTGTGGTGCTCAGAATTGAAGGTTATGAAGCAAGAGTTTACTGCTGTCACGACAAGGAATAATTCTAGTCCCTTTTACAACCAAACTCAGCTGGCTTGCCGCAATTTATAATGACTAGATGAGTGATTTTATTTCTATATATAGTTGAAGAGTGGAAGAGAGTTGTAGGAAAGTTTACTTACTTGTAACTCCCAAAGGTTCCCTTTTTTCCTTCCACACCTCGTCCTTTTTGAGGATATTCCTATAAAAGGGCTGCTTTGATTCGTATAAAAGGCGCCGCTTCTTCTCAGCCTCATTAATTAGTCTTTGGTCGTCCCTTTTGACTGCTTTGATGAGGGGTAACAGTAACATCAAGGATGTCACATCGATTTTAACCAGATAAAATAGGTTGGGAGCGTGTGAAACTTCGCTTAAATGGAGCCAAGACGATGTTACAAGCAAGCGAAAAGCTGCTTGACCTGTTCGCTGAGGCACGGAGCAGGTCATGACATCATCCTCACAAACTGAAGCAATCAGCTGTTCGCTCGCTTGTTTGCATCACCTCCAGTTAGGAAGTGGTGTGAGCTTTGACAGCTGTGCTCTTTAATGTTGCTATGGTTACAAGTTGGGTAGCAGATCAATTCTGAACGGTGATTAAACTTGAGCCGAATGTACGTGAAACTGTTTTAACGCACACCTGCCGGCCAATCACAAAGAAGTATTCACCCAGACCATGGTATAAAATGTAATCGACACTGTTTATTTGTCTCACTGTTTTTTGTGTTTGTTTTTATGTTTGTGGAAATTGTCATATGTATATTTTATGTTTAATCATTGTGTAATCTTTTTAATGGACCTGCCCAGGGAAGCAAAATGAATTTCAGTGTATATGTGACAATATATTTGTATCATATCATATTGTATTATAATAGTTAATACATAATTATAAAGTTGTCTCACCCTGTAGTGTGTGAGCTTGAGTTTAACCATGTGTCCATGACTTCACTACTGCTCAGAAGCCCGAGACAGAAACATGAGTTAAAACGCTCACAAGACAGGAACAAGTCCAACTCAAAACGACTTTGATACAGCAACAAGTCAAAGTCAAATACCAAAGAGACAGTCATGTCAGAGCCAAAACACCCATAAAGGCTCAGACAAAGTAAGCAAGTCCAAGTCAAAACGTCCTTGAGACCCAGGCCAAGTTGAGAGAAATAAAACATCTCCAAACTGAACTTAACACCGCGACTGGACTCAAGTACTACAGCCCTGTTATAACGTCAGCAGAGTTTGTGTATCGCTGAAGCCCGATGACCCTTTGATCATCAATCTATCAATACTAAGACGCAGATTGCCGGGAGAGTTTCCTCTCTGACGTTACCGCGATGCCGCTGAGAACATTTTATAATCTGAATGTGAACTGACCTGCGGAAACAGAGCGAGAAAAGAGTGGAAGTCAATAAACGGAGAAAGTATTCAGGGTTCACAGCTGACTCCGCGACCTTTGTTGACCTTTGGTGAACATGTTGCTGAGTGTGGGTGATGATGCTCCTCCGATCAATAACGCCCACCAGTCCCATCTACAGCCCGAGGAGCTGACAGCAGAGTGAGGCTGAGAGAAATCATATCTGCACTCTGCAGCAACCAGCAAGTTTGTCAAGAGTGTATCTGTGTGTGTGTGTGTGTGTGTGTGTGTGTGTGTGTGTGTGTGTGTGTGTGTAAGCTTTCTGGACTGAACACCATTCAGTTTCCACTTTACAGGGTCTCATTCACAGGAACATCTCCTCCAGGCTGTGAGTCAGGTGAAGCAACAACACTGTCTGTGTAAAGTCTTGCTAGTGCCCCCTGGAGGAGGCAGCGCTCGTTACAGCCACATTATCACAGCACTGAACAGCACAAACAACATACTGATGATTAGTAAAGGGTCTCGAACCTCAATACTTTCAGAATTAAATATTGTTACCCCCTGTTTCGACCTCAGATGTCACATCAGCATCGCACTCGTGTGATGACGGCCTTCACAACAAACTGAAACATGATGCCTGGAGCAGCCAAACTTCTCCTTTCATCTCTTTTTCCATCAGCACTGTGGAAATGATTGTGGCATAAGCACTTGCCTGGGTCCAAACCTCTGAATCCGCCCAGTCCCCTGAGTTGACTAATTCTCTGGTCTGGTATCACGACGTGTAACAGCAGTTCCTCTATTGGAAAATCAACGACCAATCAGCACCGCGGGGGACTAATGATTAGCCAATCGGCGCCACGGGGTGGGATTTATGCCATCGTCAAGCTGTTGTCAAGCTGTGTGGTGGAAGCAAGGAGGAGTAATAACATCGATGTTGAACATCTTTGAGTTAAATGAACATCTGAAACCAGAAAATTACTCTGGTATTAGTTTTCTGGGGATAATAAACACCACTACCGTGCATCTTTTCAACATACTGCCTGTGACAGCCATGAAACAGGTGACGAGGACATGGAAACAGCAAAATCAACTGAAATTGAAATTATAGTAGATAATAGAACAAATTATAGATGCAGAAAAATTGCATATGCAATTAGAGATGACATACAAAAAATGAATAAGATCTACCCTAAGGTCCTGTGCCCACACACACACACACACACACACACACACACACACACACACACACACACAAACACACACACACTTTTGTGGTGGCTGGATTGAGATTGTGTCATTTAATTTCTGTCTTTTTCTTCATCATTTTAATTTTTAAAAAAAACAATCTACTTTACAATGTACTCAAAAGAAATAATTGATAATTATCTGGAATGATGAACTCTTGATCATTACGATTGCAATTAAAATAAATTCATTAAAAAAAACATCGATGTTGCCTGCTAGACAAAGTAGATGCTGCTATCAAAACTATTTTAAGTTGACTAAAGAAGTGTGTAGATAAGGTCAGGTTGCAGTATAATAGTCACTGAAAGGTTGTGTGTTTGCTGCCACAGAAAAGCAATAAAACATTCCTGTTTATGTAACATACTTAAGCAGAAGCAGCTAGCTAATTAGCAGCTACGAGCTAACTTCATCACAGCCCATGACTGAAAGAAAAACGATCACATCACTTTTTTATATATACGAATAACTTGCACTCAGTCTGTTGACTCAGTGCTAAAACATAATGGGAATTCCAACTGACACGCTAATGGAAATAAACATTGCATTAGTGGTACTGTTATCTCAACAGACTGATCCAGATTACAAATAAAACAACATGTGTGCTCAGACTTCAAGGCAGAAATTTCCTCTGCTCTGTTGAAACAAATAATTATCTGATAATTTCACATTGGTGACTCAGTCTGCTACTCTGGTTTCAACACTCCACTCTGACCAGCTACGGGAACCTCAAAGGGTCAAAACTCAAACACAAAATGCAACCACTGCTCAGAAGAGACATTACGTGCCAGGATAGGGCAGCACATATATTTGTATTTTATTGATTGTTCACTTCTTGATGAGGAAGAGCATCAAGATGTGACACTTCACTTGCATTACAGTAGTGCAGAATTAAAGTCTCAAAGTATGGTGGCATGGCAACGCACAAGTTTTGATTTAAAATTATGTTGGTCTCTAGTGATTAGAAAGATTAAATCCCTCCTCCCCAAGAGAAATCAGTCAGAGTGGAGGCAATGTCAGTTGATGAGTTGACAATTCAGTCTGATATCAGGTTATTAACTGTTGGTTTAACGGTGAAGTTGTCTAGTAGCAGTAAATGTACAGTGAAGGTTACAGTTTGTGCATGAATAAACACTGCAGAGGAAGTTCAAGAAGTTTCCCGTGGGGACGGAAAGGGAGAGTCTGTGGGATCCCAAACTGGACCAGCAGTGAGCTGCTCTCTGGCTCAGGAGCAAACGCTGCTCCATCTAGGTTGGAAAATATATCTAAAAATGTTTATTCAGTACCTTTTCATTAGGCGTTTAGACATGTATTGTTCAAAAAATAGATTTGGAGCATAAATAAATACTTCAGGTTGGGGTTAAACACGTGAAAAATGAAACAGCTGAGATACAAGCCTGCAGAGCCCGTGCATAGATTAAAATGAGAGTATGTGTGTTGTGTGAGACATGGAAGTGAAAAATGTGTTGGACATGTTTGCAGTCGAGGCAGGGAGTTACAGGGAGAATTCAGACTGTTGTGACTGATGTTGTTGAATTATCAATGCCATCAATAATGAGGCACCACAGGGATCAATATTTACATTATACATAAAAAATTTATATCCATTTTCTGGCCATGGCATAACTTTCTACACTCCTGGTTCCACTCCAAGCCAGGCTCTTACTCATCCTCAGTCTGCTTTGGGTGCTGTCCAGTTCTCACCTCTTAATCATGGACTCGCTTTAGATGCAGATAAACCAAGTATAATCTCCACATCTACCTGTGTCCCGTGACTGGATGTGACCAACAGACGGTCCTGAGGGGGTAACGTGAGGGGGAGAAAAGTTTTAATTGATGATTTAATTGATGGTTTTCTGTGGGGCTGTTTTCGGCCTGCCTGTTGATTTACACTGCCGTAAAATAGTGTCAGGAAATTGCTGACACTTCTGTGTTGATTTTGCAACAGTCTGGAGCTGGCTGAACAAAACTGTGGCTTTCCAATGACATCATTATTCTAATTAGAGACCACAGACGGAGCAGATACCTGCTGCCTTCAGATGACTTCAGATGGCTGAAGGCAGCAGGGTAGAGGAAAGATTGCGTTTAGCTGCTAGTTTGCAAATTTGAGCATGCTAAAATGCTAAACTAAAATGGTGAACATGGTTAATATTATCATAGCTTAGCATCAGCATTGTTGTTATTATAATGTTACCACCACTGCATTTCAGTTTTAGCATCACTGTGCCTGAGAACAGCCTGACAGAGCTGTGAGTGTGACTCTTGACTCTTAATGTTATATCCCAACTCCAAACTGCTGCAGTATGTAATGTGTTCACAGTGGAAAAGTGTCAAAATACAGTAGCTTACAGTGGAAACTCCTTTAAGTGATCATGATTAAAGTGATCAACCTCTTACGGTATGTTCAAATCAACAGTAGCATCAGGCTACAAGTCATTTTCAATGGAAGCTGTTGACATGAAGCCAGAAACTGATGCCACTGGTTTGGCTGTTGAACATTCATTTACCCTTCGTTTACCATACAAGTATGTCCCTGCAATTTCGTGATTGTGACGCATCATTTGTGACATTGTAACAAAGTTACTGCAACATTATAGTTACAATCTTACTATTAGTTACACTGCTGCTACGTTGTTGAAATGTTACAACATAACAGGTACTCTACTCTACTCTGCATGACATTTCCTGTACTTTACGTAATGATGTTGCTGCAACGTTGCTAGAATATAACATCTCTAAAAAGCAGTGGAACAAATAATGTGCTGGTGACGCCACTCTGGAATTTCGTATAGTAGGTTGCTACACCGCCCCATGTTGCAAAAGTTTTGCAACAACATTCCTGCAACAACTTTGTGTTAGTAGGGTATGTGGATAAAAAAAAAAAAAAGCTTGGGGCAGAATCATCCATTTTGCTTTCTGCATGCACAGTGAAAATTTTGATTTGGAAAAAGAGTCCTGTGAAAGTTTTGTAAATGCCATGTGTATCGTATGTATCGACACAAGTAAATGAGTTCACACATGAGGGGGTTCAATTGTAGTTCAGAGCTTTTCATATTCAGTCCAGTCATATTGTTTCATGAAGTCATGCTATAGTAGACACACAATGGACTGAGGGAGAAGAGAGCAGAATGACAGACAGTGTTTAGGAAAAAAAATCATTATAATAATCATCTGCTCATTGTGATCAATCCGACCTGGACAGACGTGATCAACATTAGCAGTTTCCACTGTATTCTCAGAGCAGACGGCATGAATACTAAACACTGTTGGTTTCTGAGTGTGCGGTCGGTGCACACTACTCCCTCACACTGTAATGCACAAAGGAAGTGGAGGAGCTACTCACAACTGGAAAAGAAATAAATTGTGGGTGGTTGTGAAGCAGCTCCAGAAAAATAAGTTTTTATCCTTGTAAACAAAAAAACATGATGATGTCTCTTGTGTTTTATTGGCATTAGCTTTCGAATGTTACTAGTTGACTGACAACCAAATTCACACATTTTGGTAGGCAAACTGCCAGACCAGCATCATATGACAATAAGTATTTAGTGCACACTGGATATGTATGTACTATGGATTTGGGAGACAGTTATAGTTTTGTTTCAAACTACATGTTGATCTTATAGTTACCAGCACCCAGGGGTGGAAGTAACTAATTACAAATACACACGTTATTGTAATTAATTAGTTTTTTGGAGGGGGTACTTGTACTTTAATGAGTAGAATTACAAGTTTGAATTTTTACTCCTACTGAAGTATATATTTCACTATGTAATCTACTTTTTTTACTTTTAAAATCATAAGTACAATTTGAATAATATCCAAAACCTTTCATCTGCAATTTGGATCTTATCACAAACAAATCGATGAAAACAAGGAAACATGGACAAAAAACTAGACACTGAAGCAGCACAGGTTTGAAGTAAGGATATTAATGATTACTTATTAATCAATTAATCACCATTTAAGAATTTAACCAATTAAAAAATGTATTCATTGATATTTAATCAACAGTCTAGAAAAGGCAGTAACTGTTGTGTCTGGTGGAGCCATTTGCTGAATAAGGAAACTAAAATGAGACAAAATTACGAAATAACCAAGAAAAAAAAAATGAGAATGAATATATATAAATATATAAATCTAAAAATTATAAATGATAAATTATTAATGATTAATCAATTGTGAGCATTTTCAACTATGAAATGCACAAATTATGTTGAGGTGACTGTGAGCACTGAACAGTTAAAAAGTAACTGATATCCTGAGTAGTTTTTGATTCTTGAGTGCAGATTTTCATTTCTCTCTCTCACCACTTCCAGCACCTCCATCACCGCAGCACACACTGTGGACAAAGCTTTTATTCTCTGTTATACTCATTTGTTTGAAAGTTTGAAATACACTCTCACACTTGTGCTGTGTGCACATCCCAGTGTAATGAGTCTTCTGGCTGTGGAATCGAGCCCAGAGTCTGTCAATCAGCAGTGACCATGCAAACAGCATCAACTCCCAGCAGTCACTGTCTGACACCCAACAAACCACACATCATTTTTCTGGAGGACTGTGAAGCAGAACTAATCTCTACAAGAAAGAAATTCGACAAAAAGTGACAATCTCAGGATGTTGGGGAAATAAAAAGATACCGAGGGGACAGCAGCTCAACAAAAGTCCCATATTTGACAGAGATTGTCTGACATTTATTCAGAAACTGAAGCAGGAAGTGAACTATAGTGCTCTGTAAACTTTATGTTATTGATCAATGAGCAAACTAAAAAATATTAAATATCAAGGGCAGGCTGTATAAATCCCTCAGAGGCCCCACGAAGCAATGTTATCATGATAATTAAAGCCCAGATGAAACAGCATTTCCAGGACAGGAGGATTCTGCAGCAGGTGATAGAAAAACCAGCCAAAACGTCAATGAATCCCATCTACTGACCATCAGTGATATCGGGGAGGTGAGGTGTCTGCACAGAGCCCAGAGGACACTAAAAGACTGTATTGACAGCCACAGTCTGTTCAACCTGTTGTTGTCTGACAGGAGATACAGAAGTATCCGCTGCCGTAACGCCAGTGTCACACTTGAGCACACATACAATTTTTTGTATGGGGGAGAGGCATGTGATCTAGAAAGGTTAAAAAGTCACTTTTAATTTCTTGTAGAAATTCATGTTTGCAATAATGAGAATTGCGCTAATATATATTGCAATTTGTGACCTTTTTCAGCCGCACATTATGTCCCTGAAGTTTTCCATTGGGGACTTTGTCTTGTTAGCTAAAACTTAATGTTTTCAGCCTGTTCATCTCACTTCTTTTATTGCAAGGAAATCATAAAAACCTATGAATCCCACTGACGATGCCCTAACCAGAAAACAAGTCAGCACTATTGTATCTTATTCTATTAAATTCATATTTGCAGTGGTAATAATTTATATAATAAAAGATTGCTACTTGGCGTCCATGTATGGGCACAATATTGCCCTGCTGTATCATTCCCCCCGCCACCTCTACTGTGCGTATGTATGAAATGTCCATCATGGACCAAAAGATCAAAAAGCATCTCAAGAACAAAATACTAAATTTATACTATAAAATTAAGCCAGATGAGTTTACAATAAAAACACTTTTTCCTGACTATTTTCCATCACTTTCACGTTCGCTTTCTTTTTTTAAACCACTAAAGGGTCAATATACTCACTGATCAATTTTTCAACCAAATTTAAAGTTACACATAGTAACATACACACACACAGACACACAGAGTAACAGGCTGCTAAAATCGACATCACCCAAACAACTGAGGACATGACCTCAGTTACAGCTACAGCCCCGTTAGCAAACATTGTGTAATAACACTCTTCATGTGCTGCGAGACATTTGGTTGAGCAGCACTTCTGTTCTTTGTCTTTGTCATCTCGGTGTTAAATAGAAAACTGGGATCCCTAAAACTGCAGTAATAATTTTCTTGTCCACTTTCTGCGGCTCCTTCAGCAGCAAGTTTGTCTTTGACTTTATACTTGTAAGATATTTGAAAGAACACCGTCAGCTATGTGACGGAGCTGTGAGCCGCTTCATCACACTTACAGAAATATGACAAAGGTGTTGACATGTTGTACATCAGACAGCCTTCAGCCTCCATCAGCCTCTGCAGGCCCGAGCAGCACAACGAAACGCTAACAGCAGCTGACTCGGCATCTTCTTACATTCAGCAACTTAAAACAGCAACACGTCACGTAGACAACTTACAGGCAGTGAAGGATGACCTCACATCCACCTCGTCCTGCTCAGGTCTCACTGGGGCAGCCGATCCACATCCTGCCACATCTGCCTGGTAACACGCCTGTTAAATCTCTGTGCCACAACAAATCACAATCATGTCGCTGCCTCCAACACAGAACTGTGTTGTTGCTCTGCAGCGGCTGCATGGAGCAGAATGAGTCCATTCAGCTTTTTGGATTCGTTTGTATCACATGAAATGTTAGAAGTTACATTTTTTTTCCCATAGACTCATTACATACATGCTAATGGATGTCTTTAGCAGACTGCACAATAAAAAATACTATTTAAACTCCCCGTTGATCCTTCTGGAACATCAGTAAACTTTCTTATTTTGTGTTTCCTGTATGTAGGTGTGCTATATGTTAGGCTTGTCTGTGTTGAAAACTAAATTTTAAAGATGGTTAAGATGTTAATGGGGACTAAAAAGGGACATATATTAATGTCACATCTTAAGCTAGCTAAAGTAAAAAAAAAAGAAAGAAAACTAGCCAACTACCTAGCTAACCTACATCAGTTGTCAACTAGCTAACCAGCTAATGTGTGTGAAGTTAAGATGTGACTATATGTATATTAGCAATGCGAACGATAAATTGACTACATGATAAAAAGTCGCCACCCTCACTACTTGGCACCAGAAATACTAGTCAGTTAAACTATTAAGCATATTTTATTCATGCAAAATTCCACTTAACTGTTGTCTCTAAGATGTTATGCAGCTGCCCGTCACTACTGTGGCCATCACCAGCGTGATTTGGCAAATAATGTTGAATGTAGACTGTGAAAGAATAAAAATAACCACTCAACTGGAGCATCATGTGACCACATTCAGCACAGATACGAACATTAATCTGCAAACAGAGCAGCTGCTGCTCTGCTAACGTTAGCCACACTGTGTAGCAGGCTAGCAGCTAACGTCAGCTCCGGGTCGCTTCCCTCCAGACACTTTGATCCTCTTTCGTTTGAAAAGATGAAGCATTTAGTGAGTTGTTGTCATGTTTTGTAGGTTAATGTTTAATGTTTTTATTGCACAGCACAAAGTAGCACACATTTCAGTGGCATTTAAGGTACGATTTGGTGATTGTTGACTGTGATTAACGGCTTCAAATGGCTCTTAATAGACAGTATTTTTTTCTGACAGTGTTTAACATTATCAATTAATACATTTTGCACAATTTGAACTGCTTTCTGAGTGTTTTCTTACTGTTAGACTAGTCCACTAGTCTAAATTAAATGTTGCATTTAATTGACAGGGAAATTAGGTGCCAGGAACATGAGTCGTTTAGTTACATTTTAACAACCAAAAACAAATAATTTTAGTCTTGAGTCCAAGTAGATGCTTGTGCCAAGTTTATAGAAATTCCCTCCAATTTTCCTGAGATATCACCTTCACAAAAACAGGATAGACATGAGGTCACTGTGACCTTTGGCCACCTGGACATACTGTAATGTGTTCCAAGTTCAAAGAAAATCCCTCAAGGCGTTCTTGAGATGCCACGCTCACAAGAATGGGATGACGCAAAAATATAATGCCTGTGGCGACACGGTGACGAGTCATTCATCATTGAATGCCTGTCATTATGAGGATAACAACATGAACTGATGATGACAGTAACAAAAGAGAGGACGTTGCACTGTGACAGTTAATGACAAAACCCTCAGGTTAGAAGTGGACACAGGGGCCAAATGCAATGTCATGTCCCTTGACATATACCAACTCACTGGCTCACTGCCAAATTTTACAAGCCACACCAGCAAGTTGGACTCATTGCTTTCGGAGGAGCTATGATCAAACCGATCGGTGCAGTGACTCTACAGGTGAGCAGCCATATGTTCAGCAGCTTCAAGTATTAACTGAGAGTGTACAATCTGTTCTGGGCCTGCAGGACAGCCTCAGTGTGAAGCTGGTCACCTTCAGCAAAGAGGGACACTGTTCAGGATCGAACTCTGTCATAGAGAGTGGTTGAAGAAAATGTAGATCTATTCAGAGACTGACCCGATGAAAGTGATATAGTTGATGCAAAAAGCTCCCTCTGTTAAACTGGATGACATCTCATCTCTCTACAAGTGACTCACAACTTATTTTGGCAGATTTAAGTTCCCAAGAATGGTGTAAACAAAATTTTTGCCCGATCCCTGATGTGCCATAATGGGGGACAACATCAACATTGGCAGGAGCGGAGTTGAGAAGCACAACAAAGACCTGGAAAAAAAAAAAAAGTGCTGGAATGAGACAGGCAGGTAAAGTTCAGGTTCGTGGAGGTGAGCTATGTTAGACGAATGTTCACAGACAAAGGGCAGAACCATCAAAGTGAAATGCCACACATGAGGACAATAGCAGTGCATTTTTAAGCTTTATTTTCAGATTGAAGCTTTACCTGCTAATTGTTACTTAATGGTACTATGTTATATGTTCAGAAAAAAAACTACAGTTGTATTTTGCTCTGTTCCTCAACCAGGAACAGAGCAAAATACAACTGGAAATTTGGAAACATAATCTTGTTCATGCATTGTTCTGGTTGTTATCATCTCAACACGTCTCCCTGGTGACAGAACACTTACCATTCTGATATGTCTGGATTAAGTTGCAGATTTTGTTGCACAACCGACTCCTTCTCCGAGTCTATGCTAATGCTATCTGCACACTGCTGTTTTACAGGTCAGCCTAGCTGCAGAAGCACTCTTGCACTCGGTCTAACATGCAATAAAACATCTATTTGCAACGTTTTGGTAGTAGACCTTCATCAGGCAAAGCGGCCAACCTAGCGTAAGCAGCTGTGATTGGCAGGGTGCGAGGCCACATCCAGAACTTGTCAGTGAGTGAGAAAGATTAGATGTTCTTTATGTTTTACTTCTTCTGTGGGAAAAAAAACATGCATTAATCATAACAAAGTACTAAAATGTCTCTGGTGGGGAACTTCAGTGAGGTGACGCTCAGCTTGAAAACTAATGTAAACTTAGGTTAGACTTAAATTAATCTCCATTATAAAGCATAAATCCCTGAAAGTAAGTCTAAGAATACGACCCACCAAACTATTTTATAAAGGCCTGTTGCATCTAAACATACAGCAGATAGAAGCCAAACCACCTTATGAATGAACCATCACAATTCACCTGTAGTAATAATCACGTTAAGTAGAGCTACCATTACATGGGAGAGTAAGCATTTCATAAAACTAATCAGTGACACAGGCTGATTAAAAATTAAAATAACAAATAAAACCCGGTAATTCTCTCCCTGAATATCAGTTCTTCACTGTTAACTGCAGAGAAAAGCACATCGAACATTCAGAGCGAGTAAAAGTATGAAGGAAGGATGAGAACGTGCAGCAGCATCAGTCTTCACTCTGCTCAGTAATTAGTCTAAATTGACTGCAGCTGCTGCAGCTCGCTCTGTTTAAACGTCCAGCAGGTGAAACTGAACTCAATCACTGCTGACCTTTTTAAACAATATTCAAATAAAGCAAACACGCACTGAAAGGAAGCACATGATTTATATGAAATTACTGCGGGTCAATCTGTCTGAGAATAAGCTGAATCCTGGCTGAATATATGTTTTTTTATGCAAATAAATGGTCAGTATGAAGAAATCAAGTTGCACAAGGAATGAGACAACACTTATCCCAGATCTCGGCATGTTTTCTAACAAACGCTCGCTGATTTTTCAAAGGTGCAGAGCGTCACCACAGCATCACCATCTGCATCCAGGGACAGATGTTGTGAGTTCTTTAAACAGTTAATTAGTGCAACGATGATAGAACCAAATTATTAAAAGCTGTTCATATGATTGCATCAGAGACACTATTTCAATCATAATCCTGCTGCATTTCGTGTTTTAAGTGGTTAGATATTCTTAAAATGTGACACAACAGCATTTGTTTTGTTTCAACAATTAAATATGAACCACTAAAGGAGCTGGAGAGGAGGCTGTGACACACAGGATTAATGAGCTCAGGTAATCTGTCATCCCTCACATAAACAGACAGAATGTAGAGATAAATCAGTCTCATGTGTGGAGGTGTTTGAATAATTATGCGACTAAGAAATCAGAAGATTTCTGTCCTGCTGCCTTCAGACGCTGCAGGGAGCTTTTCATACAGTATAAAGCAGCTGTGGACAACAACTTCTTTATGAATCATTTATATTAGTCTAGATCAGTGGCACCCCCCTTACTTGTAACTAAGAAAAGCTGAGCCCCCTCAGCCCGCACACACACACACACACACACGCACACACACACACACACACACACACACACACACACACACACACACACACACACACACAAAAGTATAAGTGATTCATTCCATAGCTAGGATCATTTTTTTTTATTCTTAGAGCCTTTACCTTTGGTAAATGTCTCTTTTCTAGTATAAGCTTAACATTTTTCTTCTTTTAACACTCAGAGTGAGCTTTAACACACTCAAAGAGCTTTGGAGGTCACACAAGTGCACTATTTTTGATTGACAAAAAAAACCTTTTAAAATACTTTTGTATACAGGCTTTTGTATAAATTGTGATTTTTGTTAACAGGTGCATATCTAATTTAGAGAACTTCAGTGCAGGAAAAGCCTTGGGAATGTGGGGGGCGCAGTGTTCTAGTGCAGACTGCTTCACCAAGGAAAATAATATTTTTGATGCAGATTTAAACACATCTGCTGGTTGGAGTTGATCCAAGTATTTAGTTTGCTCTTACTAACAAAGTCACCAACCAGATCATTGAGCAGGTCGACTGTGAAACTGTGACGGTTCTGTCTATTCTCAGCACAAAGTCTAAGACACATTTTCCACCAAAATACCAACAACTTGCTTTGTGTTTCCTCATTTGAATGAACCTCCAGCTGTGGATGTCATGGTCTGGAAAATCGAAAGTGTAATCGTTAGCAGTTTGGTAAATAGGGGCCCAGGATCCTCTGATCCCATATCCTGATTACCAGGGATGGGGACTTGAGTTTGTAACTTGGACTTAAGTCTCATTTAAGTTACACACAGTGACTTGAGACATGACTTGAGATTCCTCCTCAAAAGACCTGAGACTCAACTCAGACTGGAGATTTGAGACTTGTGTTTCTGGTGTATTACAGTAAAGAAATGTCATTCTCTCCCTTATTATCATGTGCAAACTTCCACATCTGGTGCGCACGGCCACAGATGACTGTAAGCTACAGCAACAACAGCTGCGATCACACCTGCAGCTGCTGAGCCATTTGTCACAACCTTTGGTTATAATAATTTCACACCAGGCCCAAAAAAACAAATTGCTAAATGCCACAACTGTAGCATCAAAAGATGCACCAGGATAGTTGAGTCAGTTGGTAATAGGAAAGTTAACAGTGGCACCTACAGTGACAGTTTAACATTAGCTTGCTACTAGCTTTGTAGCTATGGGAAGTTAACTTGGTTTATAGCTCACAAATTACATGTAAGCGTGCAGTACTCCTTTAAAGTGCTAATATACCAAAAAAAAGATGAATGCTTATTCTGTATGCTAATACATTCAGGTTCACACTACACACTTGAGCAGCGCATCATTGCTGAACTGCTGCGTCTCAAACACGCCGTGAGTAAACACAGGCAGCATTTCTGCCGCTGAAAGGCCCTAGCTTTCTGTAGAGACTTTGCAGAAGAGTTTGGAGGAGAAGGAAAGAGCTGTTTTCTGAGGGTGATCAATGATTTTCTCCCTCGTTCAAAGAGGGAGGGACAGAGGAAGAAGAAGAAGAGAAAAGAGAGACAGAAAAGAAAAACACTGCCCCGCACCTGTTCTTTTCATGTCTGTGACATATTGCACAGATGTAGGCTATGAAACTGTAGTGAGAGGTGTCCTGTTGCTGATATAATGTCCATATGACCAGCAACACACTATTTTAGTGTGTATTTTTGCAGAGAACTGCATGCAAGCATCTGAATCTCTAGATGAAGCATAGCTGCAGTCATGCCTGATGCGTGCGTGAGCAGCGCTGCACACGCAGGGTCTGTGGACGCTCTAACCTGGCAACAAATTGAAAACCAACAGGTAATGGCACATGCATGCATGCTGTGAACCAGCCATTAGATAAAGCCGCAGCTGCAGAAAGGATGGCGTGCAGCAGATGATACAACACTCATTACAACCACAGGACACTTGACTCGGATTTGTGACCAAAGAGCATCTCTACAAACAACAAGTGTATTCCACATTAACACCACACTGGGGTTTTATAACAGTCAGCTGTCCTAACACAATGTAGATGTGTGTGAGAGTGTGCATGTGCACACACACACAGTGGCTTTGTACTCTGTGGCACGCTCCAGTGGTATACCCCCCCCTCCCCAACCCTATACTGTGTCGACAGTCCCATTGGAAATCCAATGCAGCCTCTGTGGCCTCTTCCCCCACGGCTGCCTGCTCATTGATTACCTGTCAGAGAGAGAGAGAAAGGGAGAGGAGGGCGAGGGAGAGCAGGCCTGGGCGAGAGACACAGACAAACACCGACTGAGAGAGAGAGGGAGCTGACGGGACAAGGCAGAATGAGAATGAGGAGGAAGAGGAAGAGTTCTGCAAAGTGAAACTGGGAGACGACTTGAATGGCAAGAGGAAGAGAGGTGAACTGTGATGGAGAAAGTATTCAAAGCGTTTACTTCAATAAAAGCACCAATACCACACTGGGAAAATACTCTAAGTGAAAATGTTACGTAAAGCCATAATATTCATAATTTTCCTTAAATTAAGAACAATGTAAAGACTAGGGCTGCCCCCTGAAAGTCTAAAATGCAAATTATTGTTCAGAGATCCCTCAGTCGACTGAGATTATTCCAGTCAGTTTGCATTACAGTAAGTTTATAAAAGCACACAGGGAGAACATTTCAAGAGCAATTATCAAAAGGGGGAATCATAAATATTGTTTTATAATCTGATCCATATGACAGAAGATGAAACAAATGGCGAGTAAAGTTTCAGCTCTTGTTTTTTAGCTGCGTCACTGTACACAGAGCAATGCTGCAGCATGACAAGCTGTACACTTTACAAACCAAGTTTCTAAATCACCACAAACCACAAAATTAACTGATGGAAGCAGAGAGCAGGCGTCAGCCACTTCACCACAGTGCACAGTGGAGCGTGCAGGACGGGCGACACTTGCTGTTTGTAATTGTTTTTGCCACTGACAGGCTCAGATAGTTATTTTAAGAGTCTGACAACATTATGGAAAGGATCGCTACGGTGAGAACAGAACAGAGCAGAACAGGAACAGCTGTTTTATTGCTCTCACCAGACTCCTTTTGCAAAACATTGAACATCATCATCGGCTTCATTCAAACTCAACAGAAACAAAATAAAACTCGCCATAAACTACTTGGTTCCAACAGACACCAAACCCGGTTTGATTGAAATAAACACTTAAAGGGATAGTTCATCCAAAAATGAGAATTCAGTCATCTACTCACCCTCATCCCGATTGAAGGTCAGGTTTAGTTTTTTTTTTTAGTCCTCAAAACACTGCTGGAGTTTTGCAGGAAAACGTGTGTTGCAGAATCTCCCAATCTCCAGACAGATTAAGGCCTTGTAAATGTGTAAATCTTACACAGTGGACCTTTAAGCACAGTTTACGTTTCATTGCACCACTGCCACAATACAGTAGTAAAACTGTTGGCTAACATCTAGCTGCAAAACATAATTATACAGCTGTTAAAATGACGTGATAACAGCAGTTTATAAGTAAATTGTACTCTGAAACTGAGGGCCAACTCACAATAATGTTGCTTTGAGTTAATTTGGTTCTTGGTTAATCCATAATTTCCAGCCAATCAGAATCTTAACATTACAGTATATGATGGATGGATGGATGGATGGATGGATGGATGGATGGATGGATGACAATTAAGGAATATTTGTTTATGCAGAAAAACATTCTGCAGCTTAACATCATAATTAAGCTCAGATTTTTGTAATAATTATTACTGTATCAGTCCAATCATGCAGAGAATGCACAGAGGCACGGATGCCTCCTGATATATAATGAGCTGGAAGCGGTGAAAAATATCTTCAAAACTTTCTGAGCTGATATATTTTATTCTCCACCCGTCGAGTAAAAAGAGCAAAACATGAGTATCAAAGCTGAGAGAATTATTATTAATGCACTTCTTCATGTTGGAGTGAAAAGTTTGTCTAGGTTTTTTGTTGGGTTCATCAGCCTACACACCCGTCTGCAGACAGCGAGCTGGGACGGCGCGCAGGGAGCTGCTGCTCGCTGACGGAGGATGAAGAGGGAATGTAAATGTCAAATGTTAATGAGATTAGAAAAGGCAGAGGAAGAGTTGAAAAGAAGAGGTGAAGCAGCAGAACGTGGGGGTACAGCTTCCCTCTGATGTATCCCAACTATCATATCTGAGCTTTAATGATTCTCTCTGGATGAAGGAAAGAGAGACTAAAGAGAGATCAAGGGAGCTGAGGGGGTGAGAAGGGAGGAGGAGTGGAGGAGGATGGAGAGAAAGAAAAAGCAGTAAAACAGCATAAGAAAAGGCAGAAGTGCCCTTCCAGACATACTTATTCTGTGCATCAGGGAACAGCATGTTATGGCCATTAATGACGCCCAAATTAAATCCTGGAGTTCAGTTTTTACTTTATACATAAATTGAACTCAAGCTGTTTAAATGCATTAAAATGCTGTCAATTCTTAATTTATTTACCTCCACAACACAGAGAGCCAAGCCTTTACTTCCAGGGGTGTCTAGTAACAGATCAGATCACATTTGAAAAAAAAAAGTATGATAAATTTATGTAATTAGATTATAGTTACAATGTCAAGGATTACTTTACTGAATGTTTAAGAGCCCATCCTCGCCAGAGAAATGTGCATGCTAGTAGGTGCAAGCAGTTTACGCTGACTGATATGTCTGTTTATTGTGAGCCAGCGCCCCCTAGTGGATGTAGTAACTATGACAGAAGAATTATAAGGCGTGAGAAAGTCAGAATCTGGAGGAGGTGAAGCGGATGGATGGTTTAAACAAGCACAGGACTTTCACACAGGAGGCAGGACTTGAGATGGAAGGTTCAAGCAGCTCAGTCCTGCTAAAACAGACTCCCATTTCTGACAATATCACCATCACTTTGACTTCAAAACTGTGCAACAGAAGAACGAAGAGTCTTTCCAACCACCTGTGCTGCTGTGCGAAAACTGGCCAAGAGTGAACTAAAACGGTCAAGTTGTGGGCCACACAGCCACAGTGGTTTCCAGACTTTTTGTACCTAAGCCACACAAAAAGGCAAGTCAAAATGTAAAGGCACATCTGTATTCATATTGGTAAAAAATAGCCTCAATAACCAACCTAACCAACGGAGGCAACGAGCAGCCTGCTACCCAATCAGAGACAGTGTTCCTGAAGTGTGAGAGGGAACAAAATTAGGCGCCAGGCAATCAGAGCTCACTAACAGTTCCTACCATCTGGCAGCTGTATGAATGGTGAAAACCGAGGCTCACTTTAATGGAAGTTTTTTTTTAAGGGTATAGAATTTGCCTCTGTATTGGGAAATGAACGCCTACAAACTGCTGATATAGTAAATTAAAAAAAAAACACACTTTCATATCTTTTTGTATAATTGTATCCTGCAATAATGTGTTTGTGTTTGTCACGAAATCCCCTGGAACATCCTGACTTGGCTCGCGGCACCGCTGTGCTTCGCTCGGCACACCGTTTGGGAGCCGCTGAGCTAAACGATGAGCTGAAACTCACCGTAAAGCTGAGTGGATCTGAGTGGAGCTGCAGATTCAGGTGATAATTCTTCTTCATCACTACGAGCGACCTCTTTCACATTGTTTTCACACTCTTATTTAATTCATTGTTATTATGAAAATATCTGTTACAGGTGCTTTAAGAATTCACAGGTGCATAAAATTAACTTCTACAATGAAACTGTTGTCGTCTTCCATCTCCTGTCAGTGTAACAGTGCCACCATGGAGGTCAACTTATTTTTTCCGCCCAGTCTTATTTTTGCGTGTGTGAAAATCCTGACAGTAAACACAACTATAGCTGGTGCAGCTGCTCAGGGGAGCTGTACGCTGAGAGACGCAAGTGAAAATAATGGTCTTGCATGTGCATTAAGTCACATTTTGGGTGACAAGCAGCATAATATTTTCAAGTTTCACTCCCAGAATGCAAAGCTGCGAGTGTAGATTTGAATCTCTAAAAGTTTTTATAACTCTGTTGTACTGCATTTCTTTCCTCGAGCAGGAAGGACCCTGAACTCATCACCCATAACACACTCTGATGCATTTCAACTTCTCTTATCTTTTCTATGTAGTACAAATGACTGAAAATAAAGCAGTATGCTTTTCCCTGAATAACAGGCTCTATTTTAATCTCGCTGCCTCTCTCTGGATGGAGGCGGGCTCACGGTTTGACTGACGGGAAGACGAAGCTGGCCGGTGGGAATATGCTGTGTGAGAGGGGATTCATTAGCACTCTCAAAAGGGACACAGTCATTTATAATTAATTGCTGAGGCTGTTCAATAATAGATGACCAGCAATGAATGTTTTCCCGTGACAGTGAGTGTGAGACAAAATACAGAGAGAAAGAGAGAAGCAGAGGAAGGAGCAGGGACAGGATACATGAAGCATGCAACCCTCAAGATGGCTGAAACTAATCGCACAGGAAAAATAGCTTTTTAGTCGAGTTAGCAGCTGTAACATCAGGATAATAAATTAGGTTCACTGGTGCCGTTATCCTAAAATGATCATTCATTTAGAGGAACTGGTTGACATAATTCCCTCTCTTGATTTGCTGCAGATTAACTTTAAACATCACAGCTACATGTCTAAATGCGTCACTATGCCTCTGAACATGTTGTTTTGTCGGTGGTGCTAATTAATGATGATTAATGATCAATGCAGTAACATAATGTCATGTTTGTTTCATGTTTTAACATTACAGTCTCGTCATCTCTAAACACACGGTATTTCTTCTGCTGCTATTTTTCTTTATTTCAGTGTTTGCGTGATGTTTAAGTTGCGTGCTGTCATGTCATGATTTATTCATAAAGTCAGTTTACATTGCATTTTGTTTTTATTGATACACAAACCTTTTTCACATCAGCCAAGTGTTTTGTTTGGTTGGTTGGTTTTGTTTATTTTTGTTACAATATTTCGACTTTAAAATAATACAGGCTGTGTCTAGAAGAGAACCCTAGATTTGCGAAACTAGTAAGATTTCTAAGTGTTTTTTATTTACCATGCACCTTGTAACTAAATACGTTTTATGATGTGGCAACAAGGCGGTTAAAGTCTATGTTGGTTTAGGGACTGAAAACACTTGTTACAGGTTGATTCCACCAGGCACGGCACATCTGTGTCAAAGTCCTGATCCATCCTCTGCACGGCTGCAAACACCACCAGCAGCGTTTCAGAGGCATTTCAGTAGCGGAGCGTTTTGCCCACCTGATTATGTTTACTTGCTCAGATTTTGTTGGTTAGATCCTCTTTCCTTGCTCTTTGTGCTTCTGTCATGGATAAGCAGGCTACATGATTAACTAGTTTCTTTTCTGTCTGTTTTTATGATCATGAGTCTGCACATGGGCTTTTATTTTGAAAATAAACCAGATTCCTCCTGCTTTTTGTGCGTCTGACTTCCTGCCCATTCGATCTGCTCTGTGCTAATTGACACGACATCCATCAAAAATAGATTTGGCGCATATTTGAAGCAGAGAGCTGCTTCTGGGATGTGCCTAGGCGCTTCTGGTAAAATCACAAGCACTGTGTGGAATGACTGTTGATTCCTCCAGCTGCCGCGGTGCGACCGTAAAGCGACGCAGCCGTGCCTGGTGGAAAATGCGGGCTTGGGTTCAGAAAAGATCATTGTTTGGAGTTAAAATGATCACTCGCGAGATCTTGTGCAGGGCTGTGGTTGTCATTTACCCACAACCACATAAGAACATCATTCAAAACAGGGTTTAGTGTCTGGATGATCTGCTGTGTCACATTTAAAGTGCTGATATGACCTGAAGCAAACAAATAAAACATTTTCAGCATCAACCAAATGCACATAGGTTCCCATGGGCACCTGATGCAAATGATGCTGTAATTACATTACATGGCTTCGTTTGGTGACATCACAGCTGCACAGCTCAACACCTTTGCATATATAACATCTTTCCTCAACTGAGAATCCATATAGAACGTCGTCAGGATAGCAATTAGTGAAAGGTAGATGCTTTTTACAGTCAATTTAATCTGAAGCTCTGAACATAACTTCCTCCAGACTGGGTTAGGTGTTCGGCATAAGTTACCATGGTGATCTAGCAGGGTTAAAAGAGAGCTACCTACATGTCATTGAAAACTCTCACGTGTGGCACAACAATCTGGCGGGGAATAGGAGTTTGTTGGTGAAGGGTATTTTCATGAGGAGGTGCCGGCCTCATGGCAGACAGGTGTGCTTGGCTGCAGGTGTGCAGAGAGAGTGAGAGAGAGCGGGAACGAGGAAACAAGTAAACAGACAAAACCAAACGCACCTCACTCATATAAATACAGAAAATAACAAACACAGCAGGCAGGAGTCACGGAGGAGGCGACAGTTTAGGAGTAATTAGTAATTAAGAGGTGATTTACACAGTTTAGAGTGTGGATTCCCTGAGAGCCTAAATCTTCACGTAAAGAAACAAACAGAAGCTTTTTTTCTGAGTCTGAGATCAGCAACTGAAAGAGAAGAAGAAGTCATTATCTTCATGTCTAATTTGACCACAGTGAGACGAATGAGCTCAGGGTCTTCTTTACAGCCACCAGGGGAGGACTATTATAGAACACATGCAAGGTCACCGGCTAAATTGGTAACGCTTCGGTAGCCGTGATGATATTGGTACAGCCAGAGACCACAGGGGAGCAATAATGCAAACAAAGCAAAATTCTGCAGGAATATTTTCCACAGACTGACGCCCGCCGATGAACATCAACAACAAAAGATGAGGATCTCCAAACACCAACTGAGGGAGGAATTCAGCACCAAGAGAAGCCTTTTACGGTTGGAAATGTGTGTGCATGTGCAGCATGTACGGCGTACGTGTGTGTGTTGATGTGTTTTTCCCTCTGTGCTCATTGACTGCAGCCCGCAATGAAATGCTGACTGGCAGCCATAACTCTTCCAGGAGCAGGACACATTTCATTCGTCCCTCCCCCCTCGTGTCCCCCGTTCTCCTCCTCTTCACTCCCTGCTCCTCACTCCTCTCTCCCCTTTTCTCTCATTACAAATTCATATCTACACGGCTGGAAACATCAGAGGTTTGATGTGTCGAGGATCTTGTTGCCCCTTTAACATGCGTGTACGTGTAAGTGTTGGTAAATGGTCAGGACCACATGGGGCAACATCGGCCAGACTGTTTTATAGTGACTGTTTTCTATTAAAGAAATAGTCTGTATATGAAGAATGTGGGGTCTGTAGACATTTTATTGGCCTCTGTTGTATTTGGTTGGAAGCAGAAATCTTAGAGACAAATAACTCAGAATCCTCAAGGAAAAATACCAAAAACTGAACTGATTTCAGAGACTGAAATGTACAACCACAACTCAAAAAAGCTGGAACACTGTGTAAAATGTAAATAAAAATAGATTTTTACTTGTATTCAATTTAATACAGTACAAAGACAAGATGTTTAATGTTTAAACTGATTAACTTTATTGTTTTTTGATGCCTGCTACGCGTTCCAGAAAAGTTAGGACAGGAGTAACAAAGCACTGTGAAAGTTGTGGAACAGGTAACTTGATAACAGGTGACAGTATCATGATTGGGTATTAAAGGAGCATCCTTAACTGGCTCAGTTATTCATAAGTAAGTGTATGGTGAGGTGCTTTGAGGAAAACGGCGTGGGCAAAGAGTCCAACAATTTAAGAACAGCGTTTCTCAACACAAAACTGCAAGGAGTTTCGCCATCTATCATCCAAAATATCATTAAAAGATTCAGAGAATCCAAAGAAATCTCTGTACATAGGAGGTGAGAACGAAAACCAACAATGAATGCCCATGACCTTTGACCCCTCAGGCGGTGCTGCATTAAAAACCCACATATTTGTATAGAGGATGCTACATGCACTCAGGAACCCTTTGGAATACTGTTGCCAGGAAACACAGTTTGTCAAAAGTTAAGACTCACCCATGCAAAGTGAAAGACATACTATATTAACAACATCCAGAAACGCATCAGCTGAGATGGACAAAGTGGAAAAGTGTGCTGTGGTCTGACGAGTTCAGATTGTTTTCTGAAATCATGGACGTCGTGTCCTCTGGATTAAGAGGAAAAGGACCATCCAGACTGTTACCAGCACTAACTTCAAAAGCATCTGTGATGGTACGGGGGTGTGCCAGCGCCCATGGCATCATGGGTAACTGTCACCTCTGTGAAGGCCCCATTAACGCTAGAAGGCGCAAACAGGTTTTGGAGCGTCATATGCTGCCAACTTTTTTGAGAGATTTTCCTGCTTATTTCAGCAAAACAATGCCAAGACAGATTGTGCACACCCCGGACTGTTGAGCAACTGAAGTCGTACGTCAAGCAACAATGGGAAAGAATTTCACTGTCAAGATTTCAACAATTAGTGTCCTCAGTTCCCAAACACTTGTTAAAAATATAGTTAAAAGAAAAGGTGATGTATCACAGTGGTGAACATGTCCCCATCCCAACATTTTGTTGCAGGCATCAAATTCAGAATGACTGTATTATTGGAAAAAAACAAACAAACAAAAATAAAATAAAATTAATCAGTCTGAACATTAAATATATTGTCTTTGTACTGTATTCAATTAAATATAAGTTTAAAAAAAAAAAGTTTGCAAATGACTGCATTCTGTCTTTATTTTCATTTTGCACAACTTTTTTAGCATTCAGGTTCTAAGTATTTGCTCATTGTCTGTCATACAGGTTTATTTTGTGGACTGTGAAAATAAAAAGAAATATTTTTGAAGACGTCACCTTGGACTATGGAGAATTATTATTAATAAATAATTATATTCACTTTTTGTGACATTTTATTGACAGGTTTCCAAGAAACGTCAGCAGTGGGAGGCACAGGGGGGCTAAAAAAACGAACTTGACTGACAGCATTTGGAGTTTCAGTGACTTGTTGTCGGCTGCTTTGGCTGGATAAAACATGCGTGTTAGATGAACTTCTCCTGTCAGTGCCCTTCACCAAGGCACTGGCTCAGAGCCGGAGTTGGTCCCTCTGACGCTGCACAGTGACTGTCCACTGCCTCTGACTTAGGATGGGTCAAACGCAGAGAATGGGTTTCACTAAATATGTTGTACTGGGTATAAGTGATAAGCACTAACATAACAAATCAGATATATCAAGTGTCTGGTATATTTTAAGGAAAGAGAAGGATTTTCATTCATATCTCATTTCCTATATTTCATTATAATGTTACAAATATAATATCTAGAATGAGCAAATATTTGTACATTTCAAAAACAGACATGTTACTTTAGTTTTAATCCGTTTGAGGGTGATTATTGATTGCTTTTATTTAACATCATTGCCTCCTTCCCAGCATCAAGACTAATTTCAATCTAAATGGATGTGGTAACCTAAAAGGTTGATGTGCCAGTAAAAATAAAACGCAACAAAGTGCAACAGAAACACACTTTATGAATAAATAATGCAACATGCAATTTAAACATTACGGAAACTTCCTGTAACATTCCTCAAACTGTTACATGAAATAACATCATCACCATATTTCCAGCATGTTTTACTTGAATCATTTTCATTTGAGTAAAGAAGTTGAATCGGTACTTTTGAGTACACAATTATCTGTACTTGTGTAAAGAATTTGTGCACTTTTGCCACCTGTGCTCTGCTGCTAGCTGCCATCTCTCACTGGAATATGTCATGTTAGCGAGCTGTTAGCAGATGTCTATCAAAAGTGGCATGTGGTTAAAAAAAAAAAAAAAAACATATTTGGAAATGTGAGGATAAGTGCTGCGTACGAGCACTCAAAAGTATTCTCACTGGTTTAATGCAAGTTGATGTAGATATTTAAAGTCCATATATAAGCAATGTTGTTGCAGAGGTGAGACCAAGCCATTGTTTTGAAAGTCACAAGTAATTCTCAAGTCTGTGCAAGTCAAATCAGGGAAGTCCCAAGTCCTACATGTTTTAACCCTAAAGACACAGTCATAATGTATTAGCGAGCCTCCAGCCCCATTGATTCACAAAGTTACTGAGATTAATTAGCTGTTGGCTTGTGACTACGTTAATATGAGCCTCGACTCATCGTTCTTTGTGCAACTTTAAATGTCAAAGTCTAAAGTTGTTGCATCTGTAATTTTTTTTCCCACAAATTTTGCACACTGCAATTTGTAATTTTTACAACAAGGGAAATTATCTTTGGTATCATTTCTTCCAACTCAAATCTTTCCTGCAACCTGACTGCATGCTGCTGGATTGATTCAATCTAAGCTGATTTAGGGAAATAAGTGTCAGTGAATGAATATTGATAAAATTAGTTGATTCAGGAAATTAATTTGCGGATTCACATTTTGGAAATAACCCACTTAAAAAGTTATCCTTGGGCTTGGAAGAATGTACCAAGTATTTTCACGTCAAAAGACTTAAGTTCAAATGAAGTCATGAGTCACTGATGTTGTAGTCAAGATGACTCAAGTCTGATTCGATTCCCACCTCTGTCTTTTAGATTAGATTTTCTACACCCTGCTGCTGCCTTGTGGCACATGCAACCTGTTTAAAGACCAAAAATTAATCTGCTGATTAACTGATGTTGAAAATAATTGTTAGTTGAACAGAATTTCATGGTTGAGGCCAGAGGGAACAGCACTGCCTGACATGGGCTTACAACAGCTAACATCAGAATCATAAACTGTTAGAACAGCTCTGCAACTTCAATAAATCATTGAGGAGACCAGACACAAAATCCTTAGATGAGAAAAACTGATTAAAATGCCTGAAGTCGCATTTCCACCAGTTCAGTTCAGTTTCCATTGACAAAAGTCATGGATGGAACCAACAGAATCCATTCAGTCCCGTCAAACTCTCCAGTATTTTTCAGCAGTCTTTTGTCTTGCTCTCTGCAGACTCAACAGAGCTCGTCTTCCAGTCGTAACAAACAACCACATGCCGAGAAGAAAGAACATGAAACGTGTGTGCATAGCGAGTGTGTGGTTGCCAGTGAGGGAGCGAGCAGCAGAAAAGTGATGGTGAATGTGAGCCGAGCGGAGAGGAAAAGGTTAGTAGTAATTTGTCAATTTGACAGTAAGTGTATAGTGTAGGTTATAGTGTGACAGTTAATAAACACTGCAGCTTCTCAAGACCAAGAAAAGTCTCATCTGTTGTTTCCCGACTGCTGGAAAAGCTGCAACAACCTCACATAGATTTGGAGTACAGTCTGCAGTGGAAATGTAAAACAGATCTGGGTTTAGGTATGGGTTACGTATGAATTTCAAAGGTTCTATACTAAATATGTTTAGCGGAAATGTGGCTTAAAAGTAGAATGTGTCACACTTTGAATTGACCCTTTGCTATAAGAACCACCCTCCCTCATTACAGTTGCTACACCTATTGCAACATTTATCGAAAATGAGAGTATTTTTTGAAAAATTAGTGGGCCTTTTCCACCGGCACTTTTGGCTGCGCCAAGCCAAACCGTACTGTGCCAAATTGCATTTCCATTATCACTTTCGGCACACCAAACTGTGCCGAGCCGTGCCTGAGATGGACCTATTCTGGAGTGGGGCCAAAGCGAGCCCAACCCACCTCCAAGCGGGCTGTGATGATGTCTCACCTGTTGTGGCCAACCCATAACGAACCTCCTTTCTCCCCCTCAGACAACCGGGTGTTGTGCAGAGAGCAGAGAGGAACATGTTTCATAAAATGTCTTTATGTTCGGCTCTCAGTAGTTTTGTTGCTTCCAACCGAGTCTTTATGTAGTGAAATTTAGTTTCTCTCCTGTGTCGTTGTTTGTACTTTCAGGTATCTGCATTATTTTTCCGTTTCATATTCACTTTCAGCTGTGTAGGAGTCATGTTGTAGTACTGCTGATGAAACCCCCGAATGAAATCATTTCCTGTTTGTGCTGCTTCATAATAAAAGCGTTTAAAGAACAAAATACAGAAGTTTTAATGTGAAGAATTTAAGGAAAGAATGTGTATCCCAGAGACATATATGAACAGTTTATCCACCGCTTTACAGCCGCTCGACTTAAGCCTTTTCAAGCTCGTCTTCAGGTAAAAGACACACTTTCAAGTGGGTAGTGCTGTTGCAATGGAAAGGCCAGCTCTTTGTACAGAAAAAGGCCATAGTTTTTCCAAGTGTAGCTAGCTAATATAAGCTAATGCTAAAGCTGAAACTCCTTGAGTCAGCTAAGAACTCCATCTTACATGACACATTTTAAGATAAGAACTCTGTGAAAGGCTCTGAAATATTTAAAGTTAGTTAAAAACTGCATACATGATATAACGTTAATGCTAAAAGACTGAGGTGAGAGAGGAGAGACCTGGGATAAGAGCTAAACTAGCACAGGTCAGAGCTAATGTAGTGGTATCTAACACAAGTTTGGCTGGAGGTAACATCACTGCAGGTAGTAAGCTAGTTAGCCAGAAATGCTAATGTTCCTAGCTTACGTTACAGCGAATAAAGACAAAGTTTAATTCCTTTCTCGCACATTTCCTCTGGTGTTTTATGTTTGTGAAAGAGTACAAAAAAGACACTCTCCAAACTCATGAGAAAAAGTGTCACTCCCCTTAGACCTCCATGCACACAGCTTCAACATGTCGAGAAATGCAAAGTTTGACAGGCCTGTGGTGTCTAGTTAAGGTATTAAAATTCAAGAGTTAACAGGTTTGGACCCAAATGCAGACAATGGAGACAGATGGGAGCAGTTCAGTTGAGACAAGGCAAGGTGAAACCAAACATTAAGTCCAAAATATGAGGAAGGAAAAAACACAAGAAGAAATGCAAAAATCCCCCCAAAAAACAGAGCACAGAGGGGAACAAACACTAGGAAAAAGGCCACAGGGAAAAATGAAGATTTCACAATGAGACAAGGACAAACTAGCAACTATGGAGGGTAAGACACAGGAGTAAATACACCAGGGAGGGGGAGGATAACAAGACACAGGTGAGGACAATCCAGAACAGGTGAAAATAATCAGTGATCAAAAAGAGCGGGAAAACGGACAAAGACAGGAAGTAAAACCTGTAAGGACACACAAAGGAAAATATACCAAAATAAAACAGGAAGTAACTAGGAAAAACCCAAACCATGACATAGGTTTTTAAAATATCTATAATTGGACAGTTGTTGTTTGGAGGAGGGGCTTAACAAAGGGTGAATTGACCCGCCCTCCTCAGTTACTGTTGCTATGCCTGTCAAGCTTTCAATTCTCACTGAACAGATCGTGTTTACAGTGATAATGGTGGCACATATTTACATTGTCTAGACTCCTGTAAGACAAAATTTCGCTGGTCTCAGAGCTTCCTGCATGCCGCTTCAACACGGAGAGAAATGCAAAGCTTTACAAGCCTGCAGCACACGGTTGTTACGGTTGCATAAGCTATGATTGGACAGTTGCAGTTGGACAGGAGGGGCTCAGCGAAGGGTCAATTGTGGCTCAGAGAGGACAGATTTGTATCTCTGAAAGTGATAAATTTCTGTTGTTGGTCGATACACAAACTTGTGCTAACACCATGCACTGTTGGCGGGAGCCTAACAGAGTCAGCTTCATTAATAGCTCACCAACTGTCCATCAGGCACGAAGCAGCCAATGTTAAATCCTGTTATGCTTACTGTAGCAATTGCTAGATATGTGTTTAGCGTTCACACATTTCTCTCCTTTAAATAGCTTATTGGCGCCTCTTTCTTCATCCAGACGACGCCTCAGTTTGTGAGAACAAACCTTTCAGCTGTTTTCAGGTCAGAGGGAGAAAAAAAGGAACTGAAAACTGCTGACTTTGCTCTTAGAAAGATCAGGTCATGGCTTTCCCAGGGTTTCCACTCTGTGCGTGTGTTTGCCTGTGTGTCAGTAGGTGTATACATGTGCATGTTTACACACCATCGCTACAGAGATCATCCGCGAGATCGGTTCCCTCTGTAATCTATCACACCAGCAGCTGACAGCAGTATCTTAACCTGAAGGTTCCTGAGGGATCATCTATACGCCGGTATCTTCTACACCCCACAGTGATAAGAAAACGATTTTATAAACTCTGTCACCTGCTAGACATGCTGGCAACAACAAAGGGAATTGAAAATTTGTTTTTTAATGGAATCTGGTTTGTGGGTCTGTGTGTGTTGACTCTGCAATACAGGATAATCAGTCTGCTTTTATTTTCTCTTCCACTTCCTCCTTCGCTCCTCGTCTTTATCATCAAACTGCTTTCTGTCATGGAGATGAATTAAAAGCAGCAAACACATGTAATTAATCCTTCCTAAGTCCCACTCCTTTTCGCTCCAATAACAGTTGAACAAACTTGGCACCTCGGTCAACTTTCTCATTTCCTGCTTTCTGTACTTAGACCTTAGACATATAATAAATCTAGACAGGGCATTGCTGATCATTGCCGCCAATTTTTCCCAGTAGCCACTTGCGGTGCTACAACAAAAAATTCCCCACGGGCCAGGAAATATATTTTAAAAGATAAAACTCTTGGCTATTAAAAACCTTTTTTTTTCATTTCACAGCACAGTCCTCTTAAACCTAACCAAAATACACATTTTAAAACCATAATTTAGAAGGGCTGCGGAGTTGAGAGGTTATGGCTAAGAAAAATCTAATTATTTAATTAATTTGTTGAAAAAAAGAAAGTTTACCAGTGCTTGAGCAGCATCCCCACCTTTTTTTTTAACCAGGAAGTGAGACAAGGGTCCTTAGAGTATAGCTAGCCCTTTTTTTATGCCTCATTAAATCATGTTTTTGTGAAAATCTGACAGCAATCTGGGACACAACTTTACAGGGCCATCATTTTTATAAACAAAGATGATTATAATAGCACATATATATTCAGTAGGTATTGTTAGTTTTAGATTTTAAAGGCTTTTAACACATTCATAATTGTTTAAACATGTGAATTCTTGTTTGTTCCAAGAGTGTTTTCTGGCACAGATCAAGTTTAGAAATTAAATTACACACATAAAACCCTTTCACCCAAAAAAATGGAATCAAAGTTAATCATTTCTTGAGGTTTTTTTGATAGGACATGATTTTCCTCTGACTAATGTTCCATTCTACTTTCGTTTTAAGGAGAAAATTAACTGTAAACAAAAGTATTATCCAAAAAAATGACAATGGCTCTGCCTCTTGCAGGTCTGAGTCGTGTCTGCACGTCGTCTTTTCAGGCCCAGAAACACTCTGTATGCACCCAGAGAGGGGAAACAAAGTAGGAAAATGTCAGCAAAGTATTTGCCGCTCAACGCGCTCCTGCTCAATAAGCTTATTGCTCTGAGCACACAGTAATAACTGAAGGCTGAATAATAATGAAAATATCAAAAAATGTTATCGAGTCAGCTCGTCTCTCATCTGGATCATGGTTGCAGGGACAAAAATATAACAATGTTCAGAGAGACTTCAACGAGAAAATCAACCTGAAACAATAAGTTTCAGGTTGTGAGGAGGACAAAAATAGGATTTTGAAATGTGAGGGCGACATCATCCATCACATGGAAATTAGTGTTCTAATTCTGTTAATGTAATAGTACAAAAACATTTGGAGTTAACACCATGGATGGAAAACTTGAGGCTTTTTGCTGACTCTAAAATAAAATGCAAATGACATTAGCTTGGCTGAAGTCACCTGATAGTTTGTCACTCAGTGAGTAGTGTTTTACATCTGCTGTTCAAGCTATTTTTTGTGCTGTATAAGTATAGAAGAAATCTGATACCACAAACCTTCAGACAATAGGAGAGAATTATGAACACACTAAAACCTATTAGAAAATAACAAGATTTAAGAATTAATTAATTAGTTAGAAATTGCCATCTTGACCAGCCGCCACTGGTCAGCAACAAAACATAGGCACTTAGCCACTTATAAAGACCTGCCTAAAAAAAAATCAATATAAGTTTAAGTGTGTGCTAGATTTGGATTTATTTTCACCGCTAAAAAAATTGCTCTCTCCGAACCAACCAAACTCCATGGGTAAAATGAATCATTTTAGCTTGCAGAAAACGGGAGTTGCTTGTCTACTGCCGCTCTGAACTGTTTGTGTTATTGTGTTTTGTGTGACTTCTGTGTTTTAAAAGGACAGTTTGGATTCACCAAAGCCCCGCAATTACAAAAACAAACTGACAGATCGAGGCAACAGTAGACCAGCAGCTCGTGTGTCCTGTGAGGCAAAACTACTGATTTCACCCATGGAATTTGGTTGGTTTGGAGAGAGTGATGTTCGACTTTTGTAACTGCTTTATCCCCTCGGAAAAGGCTGTGAAGTAAAGCTATGAAAATATTCTAAATGTAGCATACACTGATTTTATTTTAGGTGGATAAAATACCTTTTGTTGCAGACCCTGCTCACAGCAGTTCATTGCTAAGCCTCAATGCTTGTGCTCCTCTCTGCTTCTCCTAACTGGAGGCGTGCCAATCACCATCTGCCTCAGCTAACACACCGACTATTGATGAGTACCTCATACAACCCCACATGAAATAATTCAAACGATCCTTTTAATGTTAACATCACTGTGGAGCATCACTGCTCAAACCCACCATGCACCTCTGAAACAAGCCCAAAACCTTTGATCCACATCCATTCATGCCACTGTGCTACAGAGTGTGGACGTGTTGCATAGGGGGGGATTCCTGCCTCTGTGTGTGTGTGTGTGTGTGTGTGTGTGTGTGTGTGTGTGTGTGTGCGTGCATGTGCGTGCTATAAAGAGAATGGTGCAGTACTTATTTATGTGTTCATTGCGGCATCTAGCTTCAGCAAAGTGCTGCAGTCACTTTTCAGCCCAACCTCCCCAAAACACACATACACGCGCACACACACACACACACACACACACACACACACACACACACACACACACACACACACAGTTCCTTGTTAGAGCACACGGTCATGCGATCAGCGCTGCATGCTGCTGCATGTGTCAGGGCTGAGCTCCTATAATCCACATTGATTCATGGTGTAGGGAGGAAACAGCTCCCAGGAGGGAAACACTCAGGGCCGTTGTGTCCATCAGCTGATGTGTGTGTTTCTGAGTGTCTTTCTGACAGCTTCTTTGTTTCTAAAAGTCTGAATAAATCAACAGAGAGCTGGGTGGAGATTTAGGGATTTAGGTTCTCGGAGTGCTGTAACAAAAAAGCAGGGAGAGTGTCTTTAAAAGAAAAACATCAGAGTTTGTGTTGGTAGGAGTTTTAGTTCAGCTGAACAACTGTAGAAATAAAATATTTGATCAATTATTTAATTTCACTTTAATATTATCAGCCCATAGCCTAATTCAAGTACAGTGTCTCACCAGTCTGTAGTGGTGTCTTGATAGATCGTCCATATAGATGGGTTATTGGTAAAATCTACTAAAAGTGTAAGGATGGATGGATGGATGGACGGATGGATGGACGGATGGACGGATGGATGGACGGATAGATGGAGAGGCAGATGATTTAACCAATGTATAGATAGATAAAACATGGATTGAGCGATAGATAGATAGATAAATAAATGGATGAATGAAGGGAGAGATAAATGGGTGAGTGGATGGATAGATGGATAGATAAATAAATAATCGACAGGGGGCTTTATGGATGGAATCATGGAAGAGTGGTTGAGTGAATCGATAGATGTAAATAAATGGATGAATGAAGTTGGGCAGATGGATGGATGGATGGATGGATGGATGGTAGTAACTGATGAATAAATGAACTGGATAGGATTGACAAATTAAACGGATTGGATAAAATAATGGATAAATTCATGGCTGGACTGATGGTTTAATGAATGAATGAATGTATAGATGGATCGAATATGGATCAGGGGGGATAGATAGATGAATAAATGGATGAATGAAGTGTGTATGCAGAATGTATATAATGTATATGGATGGATGGATTGATATGGACAGATTGGATGAATGGATGGGCAGATGGATGAATAGTTAGATTGGCAGATTGCGGGTTCGAGGAATGAATGAATAAATGGGTTGATGATATAGATACATAAATGGAAGGCTGGATGGACGGATGAATGGATGAGTGAATGGATGGATGTATATGTATGGACAGATGGAGGGTTGAGTCAATTGCTGGAGGAAGTTGGAAAGATGGATGGAAGGATAAATGGGTGGGTGTATTTGTAAAACCAAAGATAAAAACAGATATTTTCTTATTTTTTCCGACACAAACTCATGTTGTTTAGAGTCGAGCCTCAGTCGGTTTGTTTTTCTGCGAGCAGAGACTCTAAAGGCTGTAAATATTCCACCACCTCCTGATGCCCATTCACACACAGAACAACAGCAAGAGGGGAGGAGGGGGAGGGGGCCGTAAATCCACAGTTTATGCTCTGTCCATGGACCAGTAAAACAGTCCGAGCTGCAATATCAGTCAGCGGGTCAGAGAACGAGAGAGGGAGAGGGAATCAGGGAGAGAAGAGAGGGAAGACGGGAGTGGTGGAGATGAAAGTGGGGAAAGGAGGTCAAACTGATGTAAAAGAGGAGGAGGGGGAGCTTTGTGGTGTATGCCTGTCTTATTGTGTTCCTTCCTTTCCTGTGTGAATTTCTGTGATTATAAGAGGTCTAAGGAGTGAGGACATTTTCATAAAGTGAAGACATAACATCTGGTAAATAAAAAAGCTATCATCATCTTCAAGAGCTCTGTGAGATTTTGTAATTGAAAGCTCATTCTTGATCTTAGAAGCAGCAGTTGCTAAAACAGTTTCCCCACACGGTCCAGTCAGTAGTGGTTCTGGAGCTTTCCATCATATCACGTGATCTTCCTCAGCAGATGAAGTTTGCCCAGTTGTTGCTCAGAACTGTGCGTCGCGTTACGGCTGCGCCACGTCAGCCAGAGCCGATTGCAGCCATTCTATACAATGCAATTCCACCAGCAGCACCTCCGTGCGTCCAAGAAGCGGCTCTTCGCTCCGCTTCAAATACGCAAACTCATGATCGTAAATACAGACAGAAAAGAAACTATTTAACTACATAACCTGTTTATCCATGGTAGAAGCACAAAGAGCAAGGAAAGAGGACCTAATCAATAAAATCTGAGCAAGTAAACATAATCAGGCAGGCAAAACACACAAGCGAGTTCCAGTGCTCTAAATCTGATCTTATTTTACAGAATAATGGATGACATTGGCTTGGTATAATTGAGTTAATGATGAGCCAAAAAAAATAGCTAAATCAGTGCCCTGCATGTTTTAGATGTTTCTCTGCTCCAACACACCTGATTCAAATGAACAAGGCCCCGTTTCCCAGAGGCTCTCTAGCGCTACGTGCATCATAAGTTGTACCTTAATGTCTTCCTTAAGCTTGCAGGCTGTTTCCCAGAATCTCTTTAGCTAAGTTATACCTTCTGAAAGGTCTACCTCTAGAAGGCTGGTCAGACTCACTCATAAACTGTCCCTTACATTGTGCTTTTCAAATGGACAGTTGCAGTATGGTGCACATCTAGGTTAATTACATCCTTAGTTTAAAATTAACTTCATGAAAATTAATTATAAAAACATTTCTGTGCAGAACTCATCATGAGAATGTTATCATTTAATCTGTCTATTCTTATCATGATGGTAGTCCAGTGAAATATAGGACTTCTCTGTAATACTAATCTAATTAATGAAAAAATGTGGATTTTTTTTTTATGTAACTGAGGATTTGGCTTTTCTTTTCTTTTTAAAAAAAGATATTTTGGGGGGGCTTTTGCCTTTATTTGATAGATGACAGCTGAAGATGTGACAGGAAATGGGGCGGAGAGGGGGGGCGGTGACACGAAGCAAATGGGCCGTGGGCGGCAGTCGAACCAGCGACTGGTGCAGAGGACTGATAGCCTCGGTACATGGGGCACACGCTCTACCAACTAGCACCCCAGGATATGGCTTTTCTGACTGTCTGCACCCCAAACTGACCCTGAGTGCTGAACACTGCCGGCAGAGGAGCACAGTGCTGAGCACAGTGCACACGCGCTGCTATTAAACATGGATATGCTGCTACAGGTGTGTGACGACAACAAATTTTTATTAGACCTTTTGTTGGTATGAGAACAAAATCATTCATCCATTTAGCCTTATCATTTATTCGGGCCTTTCAAGAGGTCTCAGACTGTGGCTTATATGCCAAACTGCGGACAACACCCAGAGTTAAAGAAGTTCCTTTGCTAACATATACCTTGGAGAACTTTGTAAAACACTAAGACACACCGAAACTGGGAAATCCGGCCCAGGTTGTTGTCAGGCTTCTGCAGAGGCTTGATCAAATAATTTATTCAAGTCAGCTAGTCACTAGTTTCTGTAATGTCCAGAAAACGCAGGATAGATCAGATATGTCAGAGAAGAAAGTCAGTGAACGTGACTCAACATAACATGAATAAAACTTTAATACATTACCTCGTCCATGGACACGATTTCTGCCTGTCATGTCAGATTTTCATTTAACAAAGAAGAAAACAACTCCCGTGATGCTGCGATACTTCAGATCTCATCAACATCTTTTGTCTTAATGTCTTTTCCACCACTGGTAATATAATATGATTTTTGGCTAAGCTCTAGCTGCAAAACATAATTATCATATATGCAAAGTTCTTACATTTTAGAGTCTTTTTGAAAAAGAACTTGCTGGTTTGAGTTTTCCTCATAATACTGACAAATTGTTCAGAAGTTTAGTTGCTTTGGAGCTGTCATTCTGTGCTAACTTCTGGGAGGAAAATAAAAACATAAGAGATAAAGCAGCATTGTACAGTTTTGTAGCGTTGTTGTGTGTCTGTTCTGTTGCTGTTCAACATCACAGTGAAGACGAGCTGCAGTATGTGAAGGAGGAGGGCAGACATCTTTAAACTCCTCTGGGCTTCTGTGAGAAACTGATGTCACTGTGTGAATAATGTATAAGTCATATAAGGGTTTGCTCTTATGGCTATGCATATTTGACCAAACCCGCTGTTTTTGAGAGGCAGAGAGAACACGCAGCACTCAACATGCGGCATATATGTTTATATGTGCACACGCACATACATACTCTCATGTTTGCACTTCCTTTTAACCATCAAAACTACACAACTCCAACCCTTAGTTGTATAGGCCAGCCTATAAACCAGTAACCAGATAAAGTCTGGTTATATTCTATGTTTTGCTGTTGACAAATTCCACAAAACGACCATAAATAACAATTTAAGTATTTTCCTTGTATCCAAAGTCTGATATATTTTATTCCTCTGTGCTTTAGTCCTTGAATGTTGTCAAAGAACTATTAAAAAAACATCAGTTAGCCACTGTTGCACATGGTGACATGTTACCACATGCTGCTGCTGGAAATACTTACTAGGGTCCCCAACAGACACTTTATTTCCTCCTGCTGGAGCAAAGTTTGCTAAAAACTACAGTGACCAGCTGTTCCAGGAAATAAATGAGCCACTTAAAAAAAAGAAAAAAGAAAGAAAAGAAATTAAACTTTACTTTTTTAGGCAGCTTTTAAAGATTCACACACAGAGATGGTAGGAAAGTTAGAAAGTATAGAGAAACAACTTTTTAGTTTCGGTCTTTTAATGGGATGTTTTGACAATAAGAAATAGTATATTTAAAATCCAGTGGCAAACTGTCACTATTAGAGCTGGGACTTCAGTTTGGCCAAAAATGCAGCAACGTGGAAAAAGATTTTGCTCAAATAAGCAGCAGGTAGCTTGTGGCATGTCTTTGTAACGTATAGTTGCCATTTACAAAAAGCCCAGTAGAGGCAGCAAACACCACACAATGATGGCAGAATAAGTCATGTTTTTTCTGTACTTAAACTTGTATTAAATATTGTATTAGATAATTGCCATTAACTCCGTTACTATTGTTTGCATAAGTTATAATCAAGTTTGTGTTTGACATTAAGAGCTGTTTATTTTTATCATTCTTATTTCTCTGTTTCAGTACCACACACAGTTACACTTAGCATAGATATTTCTCTTTATCAACACAGCTCTGCATGCTGTGCTGCACTGTTGGAAGTAGTTTTTAAAAAGAACATTCCAGTGTCTGATAATTGTTTTGCAGATCCTCCGCGACGCTGCGAAAGTCTGCCTTAGTTAGCCACCTAGCATTAGCTTCGTCCCGAGCAAGACATCACTGGCCTAAGGGGAAGGATTTTTGGTCCTACGCACTGTAAATCAAAACATGACTGGTTAATTCACCTGTCATTTTCTAAACAAACACGCAGGTTGTGGCCTTCTGTCCCAGTGATGAAGTCCTAACCAATGAGAATTCAGGACAGTGACCTGGTGATTCCTGAAGCAAAGTTGATAGAAAATGAGGTTTAAATTAGAATTAGGAGAGAGTAGCCTAATAATTAAATGAAATAGATATAATCGATTTAAATATAACATTTAAAATACTGATATGTGGGTTCCCCTCTTTTAAAATCATGCTGGGCTTAAGGTTCTCTTTCTGATAATTCTGGTTTAATAGCAGCTTTTCCCGCAGGAGTTTTTCCTGTTTATTCAGGGTCTCACAGAAGGAATGTGCATGCACAACTGCACTAGCAGAACAGCCAATAGGAATCCCCGGTCTCTCAAATGGCCTTTGATTGTTTTAAGTTTACTGTCACAGGCCAGATTTCCTAAAGGCTGAAATCAGAGCCAAAGAGGAGGTGCGGAAGTCTAGTTCTCTCTCAGACCACTTAATTTACAATAAGCTGAAAGGTTATTATGGAATTATTTCTCATTGATGCCAAAAAATGTTGCCCACCACAGCTTTAAAGGTGCCTGGAGGGTTTATTTTGCAGACAAAGATATGTATAAATAATCAGAACTCATTGTAAGAATCTTTGAGGTCCAACAAATGATGAATTCATTTTCTTCCTCATAAAATATTTGCAAAGCTGATTTTTTTTTTTTTTTTTAATCATCTAGAAAACATTTCAAACTCAAAGCCTCTGGGACGATTCCACTTCAGTTTTTGTTGCCTGTGAGAGCTTGCAAAGAATATATTTTGCACAATATAATTCTGTGCTGCGTAATGAAAGTACAACGTCTATAGACTACACATCCCTGGAACGTATACCGATTTTGTTGTCCGCGCCCTGAATGCATCCAGCTGCTAGATGTCAGTATAGGCTAGATGGCGTCTCAGCATCATAAAACTGATTCCAGCAGAGGCGATCTAGCTAAGAGGTTGTAGCTAGTAATGTTCATAAAAGTAAAAGCTGAACAAATATGTTAAGTAAAAAAAAGTAAAGTTGATACGAGGAGAAGGCAACTTAATGAGAGATGGAAAAGAGAAACCATGTAAACTGGTATGTCCTCTTAGTTTTATACTAAGTTATATATTTCTTTTTTTAAAATTAATTTTCCCCCAGAATTCTGCTTTCAAAGTTAGTTATTAATTGCCAAGTTATTACTAAAACCATTAATTATGTAATATAATTTAAAAAATAGAGACATTTATATTGTCTTACATTTGACGACATCTGAAAATCCTACACTGTATACTGTATGAATTACTTAATTTCCGCTGCATAGTATGGGTTGACTCAACTCGCTTGGAGACATTCTTTTTGGGTTTCCATTGGCAAAAGTTGTGGAGTTGTGGATAGCACCTGCTACTGATTTTGGTATCAGTTGACTCTAAATGGTGGAGTGAAAACACCACATGTAGGATTTCCTAAACTCTTCAGCAGTCTTTCTGCCTTTGGGCTTTTATGGAAGTTTGTCTCCTTGCTGTGACAAACAACCATCGCTTCAGTATCTTCGACTGGTCCTGTGTTCATCGTGTTGGAGATGATGTTGCTGTAAAAATCAGTTAAGAACCCCGCCTATAGTGAGGAGTTACTGTCTGCAAAAGGGAAAACAAATTTCAGAAAAGTACCTGGTAACAGAAGTGAGTCAAACCGAGCTACATCCTGCAGCAAAAACAAAATTAATGTTAACTTGCAAGCAGTCCTCTTCCTCTCTGTCTTTTACTGGTGCATTATTACAGTTCTTACCACATTGCTGCCACCTGTAGGTCAGTGGACGTCATTGAGAAGAATGTGCATCGCATCGGCTGTGTGTTTGTGGTGATGTGTCTTATAGACAGAGGAAGTAAGTCGAGGTAAAGCAGGTTCAATATAAAGCACCACACTGAGGCACAGCACCTCCAACCCCCACTGAAAGGCAACATCCAGGGACACTCTTGCTGCGTTCAGTTCTCTAAATGTAATATTTCAGTGTGGTGCACTCACTCCAATACAAACAGGCAGCATTGTGTGGATGTGAGTTGCATTCAGCCTGGCCGCAGCAGCCGAGGGATCCCCTGTTAAGATGCTGCCTGTAATTATTGGATTATTGAAGAGTGGAGGAGCTGGTGGCCAACCTGAGCCTTTCACACTCATGATCGCAATCTCAATACCCTCCTCCCGCGGCTGCCATCCATTCTGCAGCCCCCCTCCTCTCCTCAGACTGCTGAGTGGAGGAGGCAGAGCTGCTGGGAATCCCACAGTCATACATTATATAACCAGCTCTGTGCTGCAGTCATGGTGCTCAAGCTGTGACACTGATTAACTGGTGGCTGTTCTTCTAAATCTAGCAGATCAACCTCCACATGGAAAAAATTAATCATTTTTCCATCTACTTAAAGCCACACTTTCTGATTTAGTTATAGCACCCAATTCTGCTGAAACGTCCTGTCAGCTGCGTGTTAAGACATCAGTCAATATATCCGTAACCATCGAGCCCACTCCACACAGTTATTGACCAGGTGTGTGGAGGTGTGAAAATGAGCAAGTTTAGAATTTCTCCGTCAGTTTTCATGGAAGTGAGTGCAGCACCATGAATGTCTTCGAGGACAGACTGTCTGAAAGTGTGCACCTTTACCACAATAGTATGGATCATAAATAAGACAGCAGTCTTTCCAGAATCAGAAATTCTTTATTGACCCCTGGAGGGAAAGGGGGCCATATTACAGTCGCTCTCATTCTAGAATAAAAATATATTTAAGCAAAGAGAAAATCTAAGAAAAATAGAATATGGGGAATTTGAAAGCATATAAAGATATTCTATACATACACATAAATATATAATATACTGTATATTAGGAATGAAATAATATACTTAATATCACAATTAAAAAAATGTCTCAGTACAGTACAGTAGTATATCGCATGGCTTTGTGAAATACTCGATTCTGATTGGTCAACTACGACACTCTAAGGTCTGTTATTTCTGTATAACACACTGCTGCTATGAATAACAGACTGTTGCTATGGATGCAGTTCTGATGATAAACTCTGGAGTAGCAACATTTTTAAATAAATAAAATCATCTTTAAATCAATAAAATTATTTTTAAATTGATATTTGCGTGAACTTTGTATTTAAGTAGCCGTGTAATAAAAGGGATAATGTACAGTGAGTGGGTCATTATTGCAAATTAAACCTTTTTAGGATGATTCAGCCCTGCACTGCCTGCTCAAGGTTTATTTGACAATAATGACCCACTCTCTGTACATTATGATTCACTCAGTCATGGTAGTCATACACATGTCCGACCAGTGTAGTTTTCAATAATCCATTCGATGTCTGTGTAAAAAAAAAACCTCGCAAGTGTTGCAAAAAAAAAAAAAAAGAAAGAAAGAAACTAAACAGGACACAAACCAAACATACATAAACCATGTAGACGAATCCGGCACAGTACCGGAAGTTAACAAGCTGCCATCGCTACAGTTTTCAGCATGAATTAATGTGAGCCATCATAAGTTTACAGTTTTCTACTTTTAAACTTACTTCTTATGTAATGTTACTTTTGACAACTATGTCTAGGAAATCAGGAAAAGAAATTGCAGTTCAGCTGCTCCAACAGTCGTGTCAAACTTCAACTTTGGACAAAAACGGACTGTAAAATACACAAAACTTTACTTCATGAAGAGAGCTGCTGTCTGAAAGCAGAGATTCACTGAGTGTACAGAGGACCACAGTGTGTCATAGTGGATCCAGTGGTCCATGTTTTTCTTTTCTCCATTATCCATCTCTGGCTGTTGTCACAACCAACATCTAACCACTGTTTAACATTTTGAGACCAACCAGCAGACGGTGAGAGCAATGGTGGCGCTCCAAGATGGCGGAACACACTAAGTAGTTGCCAGATTTACCTATACACACACACACACACACACACACACACACACACACACACACACAAATATATATTTTTGTTCCACCCGGACAAGATTTCTCATAAACTACCGTTACTGTTATGTCTTCCAGGCAGTGGTTCTCATATTTTTCTGTGTCACTTTTGAAAGCTGAAAAAATGTCATGACTTCACGACCACTGAAATGTAGCAGCCGCTATTACGTGCTGGGTCTATTTTTGCAGGAGCAACTTGCATCACTGAAGCATGAAATTCACTTCTGAATGTATATAAATGTCTGTATTTACTGCGTTTTGCCTTGAAATGAATTTTTTATGATGTATGTTTACACGTGTGCACAGCAAAACTAGATTTTCATGTTTGTAGTTGGAAACGGCGGGAGAGGAGGAGAAAAGCGAGGATAGGAGACGGCCCATTAAACCACCGCTCAGTCCGTTCCTGCACTCTGTGATCATATACTGTGTTTTAATATAGTATCACAAGACAATATGCAGTGCAGTTGTCCTCATCTGCATATTCATCTGTTTATCAGACAACAAAACTCAAAGGACTCAGATAATTCACTAAAAAAAAGTGCAGACAGGTTTAATTGGTCAAACATTCAGTTCTGCAGCAAAGTTTCCAACGAAACAGCAAAGCTTCAAAGTCTGTCTTTGGTTTCAAGAAGCAAGAGAAACACAGTTTAGCAAGTAGAGTCTGTTTGTACTGAGCAGCAGCAACAGAGAGGTCGATAATGCTGCAGGAGTAGTTTCAGAACTTTCTGTAGTAGTTTGATTGATCGGTTAAATTTGTTTGATGATTAAAGTATACTATACCTCTACACAGTCGTCACAGATCAAATGATATACATAAGAGAGAAGAATTACTCCTCTCTAGTTGCAGGAGACAGTAGAGATGCCAGCTGATCAATAGCGGGTCTTCCAGCTGGTTAATCAATTGCATCGATTGGGCTGATAATGTCACAGGCCTAAACTGTAAGGCAATCAAATAGTAGCTCCCAAGTCAGTGGTGTTAAATACACCAGGCTAAAAAGCAACAATGCATCTTTTTTTTTTTCTTCAAATGATCCAAACTACAGGTGTGAACGAGACCTGAAGGTGACGACCTCGAAAATTTGGCGACAACTGTAGTTACTGGCGGTAACAGCAAATATGGTTTAATGTTGCTTTAAAAAAAGAAGTCAGACAATAATCTGACTTTTTCCACCACTCTGTGAGCAACTGTGATCTGATTTTATTCTGCACACGGCATGAGTCTGCAACAGGAGGCTGCAGTGAAAGGAGTTGGTTACCAGGCTGACAAGTTGGAGGTGTGCAGCCTGTCGCCCGCAGCTCTTCATCTAACAGCTCACTGTGGCTGCTCCTTTATTCCCTGCTACATTTCCAGCTGATCCGCTGTCAACAAATGCTGATAATGACTGTTGTGTCGTTATGTGTGAAATAAAACAAGACGTCAGACCCAAAAAATTCAGACAGGGAGGGAAAAAAAAGAAGCAGTTCAAATGTATTTTAATAGCAACAGAATGTTCAACAGATTTACACACAAGACTGGCTGGTCTGAACCACAGATAAATCCAGAAAAATAAAAGCAAAAACAATCCAAAGAATGCAAATGTGGAACACAAAATGCAAAGTCCAAAAATTAAGCATGAAACCAAAGCACAGACACAAAAGAACGGCGACGAACTGACTCAGAAACAAAGAAATACAAGGATAAGGAACTAATCAGACACAGATGAAACAAATCGGAACGGTGGGAGAAGACAGGAGGTAAACCCACAGAAACAAGAGACAAGGAAAGAACTACAAACTAAAACAGGAAGTTGGCAACAAAAAAATTGAAACATGACAAGTTGTCTTGTTTTGTCGACACATTTTTAAGGAACAATAGCTGTGGTGAGCTCACTGACAAACACATTGACATTTCCTGCGACTATTTCATAATAAAAGTCAACTTGTTTTGTCAGCTAAATGTTTTTAATGTGAAGCTGCAGCAGGAGGAATGTTTGGTTGGATTTTTGGTTTTCATTACCAGTAACCAAACTACAGCAGTTTTCATGGGAATGTTAACACAGACACACAGTTTATAATGCTGCAAATATAAAAAAATATTGCAAAAAAATGTGTATATTGTATACTATATTTGGGGGTTTTCGTACTTTTATTTTATAGCACAGCTGAAGATTGGCATGAAAGGGGGGAAGCAGAGAGGGGACACACAGCAGAGGGACCCTCACTGGAAATGAACTGTCAAACCTCTCTGACGACAACAAACAAACAAATTATTACTTTCAGTTCAAACACTGAGGCTCCGTCTATAGCAGCTTTGACATGTTTGAGCCACCAGAACCAGAGGACGGTGACAGGATGGTATGTTTTGTAGGGGCGTTTGATACTGAGAGAGCTGACAGGCCAAAACCTTTGAAATATTTAGCATTTTTTAATCATTCAAATTTGGCTGGGTGGTTTTAAAGTCATGGGATTTAAAATGTAAAGTTTTTCTTAATTTATTTGACCTAGTTTAACGAGTGTTACACCATATTTGTTAACCTGTCACATAAACACCAGGATGTATCTTAAATCTCGTCACTGATTAGCCTCGGGTGTTTTTTTCAGATTCAGATTTTCAGATTTCAAACTAGGATTGTGAAGTTTGGGGATGGCTGGTGTATACAAATATTTAATGAGGAAATTCAGTCAGTAAACAGTCCTGAACACTGGACATGTGTAAGTCACTGCCAAAATAAAAACAGTGCTGAGTAGAGCCAGTTGGCTGAGATATGGCAACGTCACGGGCCATATGTGGCTGCCAGATCTGCAGCACTTGTGGCCCATAATTCATTGCTGCATTTGGGCCAAGTGTAAGTGGGCTGTGCAGCCAATCACTGGACAGACCAATTTTGCTATGTGGGAAAGTTTCTGCCAGAAAGGGCTTTCTCGCAGAAAGCCCTGGAGGCTAACTTCTCCCATGTGCACTGCTTTCCCCTGCTTCAAGTCAGTAATGTTGGGCTCGGCTGACCACATCATGACTACAGCTCCAAACAGCAACACACACACACACACACACACACACACACACACACACACACACACACACACACACACACACACAAAATATAACAGTTTTTTAATTGCTAAGACAAATTTCTGGAAAACCTTCAACTGTTTTCTCAAACCAAATATCCAAACTACATTCACAAAACATCTGACTCTTCTGGCAAAATCAAACAATGCTTTCAGATCATAGACACAGCCAGTCATTATATAAACACTACTGAGCAGTCTTTACACACAGCATAAAAAAATGGAAAAGCTACAGGAAAACATTTTATTGTGTTTAAAATGCATTTTGGATGCATAATAAAAATGCATATTCACAGCCTGGAACAGAAAACATGACCATAGATGGTCTTCTGCCATATGTGTTGAGAGTTTTTCCAAAAGAATTAACGATACGATACGTGTTAGTTTTTTAACAACTGTGAAAAACTGTAAAGTCATTGTGATTAGCGATGCTTTCCAAAGGAACACAAGAGATTTTACTGTAGTTTTGAACGTTGTGCCTCTTAAAAGTTCAATTTAGAATTGAAAACCGAATGTCTGGCAGATTGCATTTCAAGTTTCCAATTTTAGTGTGAAAATCCCCGTAATTCACATCATTTGACACAAGTCTGAACAAATCGGTTGTTTTGGAGGTGTGGTCGTCTTCCACCGTCTGTGTTTTCTATTTTCCAACACAACTGCATCACAGTGCAAAGTGTGTTTTAGAGAGTGAGAATGTGAAAAACTGTAATATCCATCTTATCATTTCACTCTCAGAAAGAAAAGTTGAAGTGCCCCTTTATGGACAGATATGGGGGCGTGGACAGTTCACTGAGGCTGAGTCCTCACTGCAGTGGTCTGGGTTAGATTCTCTTTCCTCTCTTCCCCCACTTTTCCTGTCCCTCCTCAGCTGTCCCTGACTAATGAAGGCAAAAAGCCCCCCCCCAAAAAAAAAAAAAAAAAAATCCCATCACTCCTCAAAAAGCATCTGACAGAGAGCATCACAACACTTTATCATCGTTTCAGCTTTATCACCACATTCAGTCACGGAGGAGGAGGTGGTGTTTTTCTTTCTTTTTTCTTTTTTTTTTTTCGACACTGAAGCACTGGCTGAGTGCCGAGGCTGAGTGAGAAGCAAACAGCAGACAGGACAGAGAGAGAAGAAAAGGGTTAATGCATAGGAGGCTGAGCAGTGTGGGTGTGAGGTCACAGCTATAATCAATACGAAACAGTTGGAGAAAGTTAGAAAGTAGAGACAGACACGGAGGGGGCAGGTAGAGAGGGGGTGGGAGACAGTAAAGCTCGACTGATTTGAATTCTATTCATAATTCTCTGCTGGGAGGCTGGTTAGCTGAAGGCGGCGGATGATGAGAGATGGAATGAAAGAGGGGGAGAAGGTGTAGGAGGAAGAGAGAGAAACAAAGGGAAGGACAGGATGGGATGGAGTGTTGAGTCTCTGAGGGGGAGGGAAAGTGGGAATTAAATACAGCTCGGCTTCAAACAGAAAGGTAGAGAGACAGACAGAGTGAATGGAAGACAGACGGAGAGAGAGAGAGAGAGAGAGAGCTGGTGTCTCTGCTGTGTGGAGGTTTGGACACTGATTTACAGCAGCTGCTCAGTTTGATTCCTGCAAATCAAAAACAAGAACAGGAACCATTATCCTCCACACACACACACACACACACACACACACACACACACACACACAAGCAAAGACACACGTTCCTTAGCAGTAACGCATTACAGTAATGCGATTACTGTTTTTACCAACAAGTAGTGCACCAGGTCCTCAGGCTGCAGTAGCTGGGCATCGCTTTGGGGAGTATTTGTCTGATTTTGTGTTTTTCTGATGTCACTGCAAGAACTGAACTGAATCAAATATAAAAAATAACTGAATCAAGACTTCTGAATTAAATTAAAGATGAGTCTTTATCTCCGACCACAAGTCATTCATCCACACACACACCTTCTATACTGACTAACACATCCCACATTGTATTTTCTTTGGTGTTAACACTTATGCTTTTTTGTTAAAATAAAGTTGTGGGGTTTTTTTGCCCACAACCTTCTGTCTTTTGTCATTGTTCTAAAGCAGGTTAATTCAATGGGCGGCCCGTGGGCTGATTCCGGCCCTTAAACAACCTCAGTCCGGCCCTTTGATCATTTATAAATATCAAAAAATGTATGCCATTGTGATTTTAATAATTTAATTATTTCAGTTTCAAGAAATTAAATAACCCTGTTAACATAAGACTTATGGATGTTTATCTTGCTTATTAAAAGATCATTATTTTATTTAACACAGAGACACATATTATATAAAAAGCAATTTAACTCAGGATGTTTAAGCAGAGGGAATTTAGGAGTCAAACTGAGTAAAATAATGTTAAATGCAGCACTGTGGGTGGCCAGGTAGCTAAGTTGGTAGAGTATTCGCTGAGGCTGTGAGTCTTCTGCAGCAGCCGTGGGTTTGACTCCTGCCTATGGTCTTTAACTGCACATCATTCCCCCACTCTCTACGTCCGTTTCCTGTCATATCTTCAGCTGTCCTCTATAATTAATGCCAAAAAAGCCCCCAAATTTTCAGCATTGTGTTGATTAAAGTAAACTACTTCTAATCTAGGATTACAAAGGTACCTGTACTTTTGTACAGAATGTTTCTTTTCAAACTGTGAAAACTAATAAAGTGGAGAACAAAATAGAAATCTGCAATGTTTTATACTTTTAAATACCTAACTTTACACATCAGACACGGGAAATGTAAACATCCAGCCCTTCAGGACTTTACATATTTAAGACCCTTTTAAAAAAGGCAGTTGAATAGGCTTGCTGTAGAGTCACGTCATGATCATTCTCTTAAAGCTAAATTCTACCAGGTGTGGCTACGTCGCATTATGGCTGCGTTGCGTCAGCTGGAGCTGATCGCAGCCATTCTACACAATGCTTGTGCTTCCACCAGCAGTGCCTCGGCACGTCCCAGATGAAGCTCTCAGATACGCGCCAAGTCTATTTTTGACAGATGCCGCATCAATTAGCACAGAGCAGATCGAAAGGGCAGGAAGTCAGACACAGAAAAGGCAGGGAGAATCCGGTTAATTTTCAAAATAAAAGACTTGCAATCAAAACGAGAGCTAGACAAGAAAGGAAACTATTAAAACACAGGCTGTTTATCCATGGTAGAAGCACAAAGAGCAAGGAAAGAGGACCTAATCAACAAAATCTGAGCAAGTAAACATAATTAGGCGGGAAAAACGCTGCTGAAATGCTTCTGGAACACTGCTGGTGGGACTTGCAGCTGTGCAGAGGACAAATCAACCGGTTGTCAGCAAAAACAAGCAAATGTAGCCTTGTGATGTACTTTTGTAACAACTATTGTTTGTATTAGATTGAGTCTATTTTTTGTGCTGCATTGTAAAGCCACATTTCCACTGTGTGGCTCAACACAACCTTATCTCGATTCTGTTTCCCATCGCACCATTTAACGTAGATGAGATTCTTGGCTGATTGCCATAATGACACCATTTTAAACTGCTATGGCACCTTTTTCAATGCGTCATAAACACACAGGAACGATGGAGGATATCGAAGGGATGGCTGGCTTTGTTTTAGGAGAGGATGAATGCAGCAAGACTAAAGACTGTGTCAAAACACAGATGACGAGACAGTTCTAGTGGCTCTGTGTCATGTAAGTGACAATTTTAATGAAAGTTCTCTGACCAATCAATGTTTGTCTGTAGTGTTTTCACTCCACGGATTAGCAGCTTAGCTGGAATCCCGAGCAGCGTGATACCAAAAAAAGGTACTATACACAACTTTTGACAGTGGAAAACAAAACAAACAAACAAAAAAAAAGACAGTCAAGTCGAGCCGTACCATGCAGTGGAAACACAACATAACATTGGGATCTGGTCTGAGGATGGGGGTCCCTCACATTGTGCATGTCATTCTTTAATGATCTGAAGTAGGAAATAGGTTTTGGGAGACCGTAGGAGTGGTTGGGACAACGAGGAGGCGTCCTTGTCAGATGAACCACCTCAACAGGCTAATTTTGACATGAAGGAGCAGTGACTCAAACTCAAACCTTCCTCTGATGTCTGAGCTCTTTACACTGTCCAGATCACCCAACAGAGGAAACACCTGCATTATGGCTGATCGTGCTCCAATCAACCTGTCGACATTAAACATCCATTTTACCCTCATTCAACCCTGAGATACTCAGACTCCTTGAGATGGGGCAGCAACTCTCTCTCAACCCAGATGGAGCAATCTATTGTTCTCTGACAGCAAACCATGGCCTCAGACATGGAGGTCCTGACTGCCCCAGACTGATGGTCACAGTCTGATGACGCCAACAGAAACACGTCATCTGCAAAGAGCGGCAACTCTCAGATCTCCAAAGCGGACGCTGTCCTCCTCCCGGCTGCACTTTGAAATCCTTTCCATGAAGATAACAATCAGAATTTATCAAAGGGACAACCCTGTCCTGTCCTGACAACCCAGTCTGACTTCCTGTCCAGCGGGGTCCAAAATGAACACCCATCACTTTGCCAAATGCTAACACACATCTATGTTGGCGAGTCAGATAAATCAGATCAGCCGCCACTGGCAGGGAGCTAAAATAAGCTTGCTTCACTACAAACTCTCATCACTACAACACAGATGTTCATCAGTCATGTTTGTTTTGCACTGACTCTGCACACTGATGGTGGCGTGCAACATGTGATTAATTGTTGGTCGGAATAGATCAACCCAAAACAAAAAAGGGAAGAGCACAATCGAAGATCACAGATCAGGCGATGAGGAGAGACCGACCATTTTATGCCCTCAGCTTCAATGCGATGAGTAGCAGCAACTTTTACACATTTTTTATTTTTAAAGACATTGTATTTTATGCAGGTTTATGGCCGGTGGAAACCAGCTTCTGGCAGACTGACCAAAAAGTTTAATTTTGCACCCTGCTGCCGAGAATCTGGCCTTAGCTCTTACTGAAGTTATAAAAAAAATGGTCCCAGTACCCCATGGTCGTAAGCTTTCTCCAAGTCTATAAACCATACTGGTCGGGCAAACTCCCACGACCCCTCCAGTAACCCTACAAGGGTAAAGAGCTGGTCCACTGTTCCAACATTGTCCTCACTTCACAAAGATATTCTCACTTTATGCACTTTATATGCTCAGTCCCCACAATATGACTGTGCTGGTGCAAACACACACACACACACACACACACACACACACACACACACGCCATATGCGGGTATAAAATGCTGGGCTGTGTCTTGTGTCTCACTGTCATAAACAAGCGGAGCTGTTGGACATGGTGGGAGTCTAAATATGGACGTTGTGAGCTGGTCTCTGTTAGGAAGCTGCAGACCTCCTGTACAAACATCCAGCCTTCAGATCCAACACACACACACACACACACACACACACACACACACACACACACACACACACACAGAGGAGCACTGCACAGTGTTTTGGACTGCTGATGGAAAATCCTCGGCAGTAATGTTCTGTAATAAAAATGTTTCCTCACTGCTTCCAAGCTCAGTTGATTTACATTTTGTTTCTATAACAAAACAGAGTGCGTCTTAATAAATCATCTTACAAAAGGTCTGAATTAATAGCTGGGAGATATTAATGTGCAGGGGTTTTAAATAAAACTGAAGCAAACACAAAAATGTAGTCAACACCTCTTTTATATGTGTTATATACAGTAGATGTTAGTGTGTCCACACACATTCAGATTTCATAAGCTTTTCCATTGTTACAGATTTTAAAACAAATGAAAAACGAAAAGAATTAAAACCTCTTGTGAGATTATTTCCAGCTGTTCAGTACAAAGCAGCTTGTTGCAGCATCTTGAAGCAAGACAGAATAGATATTTACAAGAATTCAAGATTTGTTTTTCATTGTGAACAGTGAATCTTCCGTCTCTGCCAAGTTATTATTCATCTGCTGTCTAAATCACACTGATAATTATATACTTTGACACATGCACATGATCTATCATCACTTTATCATTAATCCCAGAGTCCCTGTTTAGTGTCCTCTCTCTCAGTGTGTGTGTCTCTGAGAGGCATCAGGTCCCCTGACATGAAACAACACTGCCCCCATGTGGTCAAAGAAAGACTTACAACACTTTAAATACCCCTGATGTCGACCGTGAACTTCTCATCGGATTCAACATAATTTCACTGATATTTCACCGCAAACTTCCACCTCATTTCATGTATTTCCATTTTCTGCTGCTTTATACTTTTCAGAGGGAAATTTATTCTTTTTACTTCACTACATTTATCTCAGAGCTGCACAAGTTATTATTCAGGTCAAGATTTAACACGTAAAACATAGAAGTAGTTTAAAACTCTTCCAAATTAACTAAATGACAGTATATTAAGAAGTTAAAACTAGTTCTGCTGTGCCCTGGTTGCTCAGCTGGTGGAGTGCACGCCGCATATACAGAGACCATGGGTTTGACTCCAGCCTGTAGCCTTTTACTGCATGTCTTCCCCCTGTCTCTCTCCCATTTCCTGTCTGTCTCAAGCTGTCCTCTCAAAGAAAGGGCCAAAAAATAATCTTCAAAAAGTTAGCTCTGCCATAGCAACATTAAATGCTGCTTACATAAATGCATCAATAATATATATAGGATATTCTGAGTGGGGTCATTTTGCATAACAAGTAAGATTTTATACTTAAATCACATTTTATGTGTATTTCTTTGATTTTGTTTTATGTGGGGGTTTTTTGCAGCAAAGTATTTTTTACTTGAGTAAAATTTGGAATACAAGTCTGTTACTTGTGAAGGAGTATTGTCATTGTCTCAGCTGCACAGTGGCTCAGTGGTTTGTACTGGGTTAAAAAAAATCTCAGCTCATGCAGGGTCTTTCTGTGTGGGGTTTGCATGTTCTCCCCATGTTTGTGTGTGTGTGTGTGTGTGTGTGTGTGGCTTCTCCTGTCAGTGGCTCTGACCAAGACTTTGGCTTAGAACTGGAGTTGGTCCCTGAACGCTGCACAGTGACCGCCAGCTGCTCACTGTATAAATTGTACTGTGAATGCGATAAATAACATTGATTTACCTTTAATACCTCTTCCAACACTGACCATTAAAAATGTTGCTGTTACATAAAAAAAAACACTTAACAGCAGGATTAAAACATTGAAGCTCTGACAAAGAATTTTTACTGATTTTGGACACCCTCGTGGACAAAAGCAGTAGTGTTTCCACAGTAATATAACATAAAAAATAAAATTATCTGAATTAAAATCCCCTCCAGCGACTTCTGAACTGGTTAACATACTACTTTCCTGGGAAAACGTAAACATAGGCTCGTTTCATCTGATTTCAAGGAGGCTGCCCGTGGAAAGCATTAAAAACAGTTATACAGAACAGCCAGGCTTCTCTTTAATGGTCTTGTTTGCTTGTGGGTCATATAGAGACATCAGCATTAAACCAAGGCTGTTAAAAAACTGTTAAAAACTCTTTGCAGTAGCTTTAAGTATTTATTTTTTAAGTTAAGAAAAGTTTGTTTGGAAAACCATACATGACATGATGCACATTAGTGGCTAAAAGATTCAAAGCACCAGCACAGACCTTTTTCACAGCAGCCACTTTGACATGAAATAGTAAACACAGGTGTTACCAATAATACTAATTAAGGTTCCCTTCCACTGATGTCAGACAGAGTCAGGGTGCTCCTATTGTGCCTGTTGGCCCAATGGAAAAACTCTGCAACACTACATTGAGCAGAATCTTAATTAGTATCATTAGTAGCACCTGTGTGAAGCTGCAGTGGAAAAGGTCTATTGATAGTTTCTCTGATATATCTGATTTACAAAGTTTGTTGTGTTGCTCATCCTGTTTTGAACATATAAATGCACACATTATACCCTGCTTTGTTGTCCTTGTTTTCAGTTATGTGTCTATTTCTATCTTCCTGTAACTTGTTCTTGAAAGTGTGATATTAAGCACATTGAGAGCAACTCAAAACCAGAGTGAAATTCCTCCTATGTGGCCAATAAAGCTGATTCCGACTCTGACTCTGGAGAAACATTTTAATTTGGGTTAAACCGTTTGTTGTTCTTTAAGGACCACCTTCAGATTTTGGCTTTTTTTTCCAGCTCTGGCTTTGCCAAGTTAATGAAAGCGCTGTTTGCTCAGGATTGAAAGGAACCCCCAGAGTTTATTTGTGGGCTTCAATGATGTTTCCCATGTCCTCTTAAAGAGCTCAATGAGGAAGTGGTCCGGGCAGTCCACCCCTCAGCCTGCTGCTGGGGCTCCGCTGCCTGCTGTCTCACACTGACGTGACCGCAGAACAAACCGCCTCTGTGTTCTGCTGACGGAGGACATGGAAGCATCCGGAACCTCTGGTCCTGATGGGAGACTCACAGCCCAAAAGTCTCTGCAGGACTCCAGCAACCGAGACTAATAGTGGTGCAAATAGAAAAACCATTACTGTACAATACTCCATGCAAGTAAAAATCCTGGATTTTACTTCATTAAAAGTACAGAACAATGTACTTTAAACTATAAAAGGAAAAAGTAGACCTCCACATTATACAGACACATTATAACATGACTTTTTATCATATGATTAGATTATTATTAATGATTTATTGCGCTGTAAATAACATTTTAAAGTTGTAACTGGATGAGATGTGGCTAATTTGTATCGGTTGATCCCATATTTTATGTTTAAATTTTAACCTTCAGTAACTAGTAATTATGCTGGGAAGAAAAAAAAGAAAACAGCATTTTCCTCTGAAATGTAGTATAAAATGGAGTAACTCAAGTATAGTGCCATTACCGGAAAGTTGTACTTAAGTGCAATACATGAGTAGATGTATGTTACTTTCTACCTCAGGTATCATGTGCAAAAGTGTGCAGTTGATGCAAAGCTCTTTTCATGTTCCAATTTGAACTTGATGATCATCTACTTTTTATCAAAAAGCAAGTTTTTTTGTGCACGTTGCAATAATTTCATTTCCACATGTTGCAAAAAACGTAAATTTCAGTTTCAGGTTCAAGAAGATATTTATTACTATTTGCACAGGAATTCTTGTGCGGATATCTTAAAAATAAAAACACACTATATACAAAAGCACACACTTTATTTTAATAAATCTATGTGGAATCAGGGACAAATGATGTGAACTTTCATCTTGTCGTGCCTGGAGTTCAGTATCAGTCATTCTGACTTCAGAAACGTATCTGTCACGACTTCAGCCAACTCATATTTTCATTTCTGTCCGTTCTATTTTCTTGCCATATCACGAACTATCATCTAATTTCAGATCCCGCCAATCCCACCTGCCCTGCAATCACCTCATTCTCCGTAGCTAAGATTCAACGCACATCTTCCCACCTGCACCTTATTCCCTTAACAGCCACTAACTATTTAGAAATATACAGATCCATTGATTTTCTGTCAGATTGTTTAGCGTAATCTATATTCTCTTGCCTTCTGTTGGTTTGAGTCTAGATGGAAATCCTAGCTATCCAAAATTTGTATGTTGGGTCTTTAATATGCACATCACACCGTGGTTAAGATCTGCTTCGGTTTAGGGGCAAAAAAAACACAGTTTGTTTTGGGTTACAATGATCACTTTAACGAGATCTTTAGCGGGTCTGGGGTTCCCGTCTGTAAACATCTGTCTGATGCACCTTTTTTGGACATTATAGCTCTTTTTCACGGCAGCCATATTGATATGAAACAGTAGGCTTATTAGAAGTGTTCCCAATGATACTAATTAAAGTACTGCTCCATGTAGAGGAGCAGAGCCTTTCCAGTGAGACAACATGCACAATAGAAGCACCCTGATTCTGTTTGACCTGAATGGAATTGAACCTTAATTAGCATCATCGGCGACACGCGTGTTCAGGCTTTTATTTCATGTCAAAATGGCTGCTGTGAGAAAGGTCTGTTGCCTGCCTCTTGGATTTTAGATTCCCTCGCCTGCACCTCATTGGTTTTGTTTGTCAGTGTCGCTCGATCTCGTGGTTTTGATGCCTGCCCGCCGTTTTAATTAAGTAATCTGGGACTTTCTTCTGACATTGATTGCTCTCTGTGTTGTGCTTCTAGCTTTTGGTCTGCCAGAGACATTACACTAATCTGCTTATGCTGTACAGTAGGCTAGTTATTTTCTTTAGGGGACGGAGCTCATTAAACCGCACTGAGATTTTGAAAACACTGATGTAGATGTGCAATGGTCAGCTTGACAGCTAATTTGCACCCAAAGTTTCAAGGTTTAGCTTTCAAAAAAATTTAAGTAACAGAAGTTATAAATGAATTAAAATGTTTTGTTTTTTGTTTTTTTGGAAGAATGCTAATTTTCTTTCTTTCTGAGAGTGAGATGAGAGGAGTGAAGTCATCAGAAGAAAGAAAAAGCTCTTTCGCTTAGTAAAAAGAGTGGAGGCAGATGGAAACGGCTGGCCTGGCTCTGTCCAAATATCAAAATTACACCTCCAACACCTCTAAACCTCATAACATAACATCAAATATCCAATAAGGCATTGCTTAGTGTAGAAAATCCAGATTTAATCAACCTTGAACACGTTCCTAATCCTTGTCTCCAAATCCCAGAACAAACAAATAACAAAATCAATAAGCATACCTTTAATACTTTAGATATTGACAAAAAAAAAATGAACAGAAGCCCCCTGGGTGTCCGATGGGTCCTAAGCAACCAGTGAGTTTCTAGATGCCTCGTGCTGGCTCTGCATCAAGTCAACAGAGAGCTCCTCTTGTGGACAGATCTCTGTTAGCATTGCTGATTATCAGTGGGCTGTCGTCTTGGTAATGGTCGCCGCTAACAGATATTGTGCTGTGTGGTTTCCTGATCCTGCTGAGGCTGGAGGCCGAACAAGTCAAGTATGAAGAAAATAACTGTCAGAGCACGCGGAGGAGAGCCTGGACATCAATACAGTGAAGCCCCAAATACATGAAGGCCTGCACTTTTATTTTGACATGTTACATGATTTGCAGAAAATGACTATCAGCATTTAATCACTAACCTGTTGTTTAGTGTCGGTATTTTTGTGTTTTAGCCCGTTTTACTTCAAGTTTCAGTGCTTTTTCACAGAATCTTCAGTTATACAGTACGTGTATTACCATGCTAAGCTAACGTAGCTTTGAAAACAGAGAAAGGAGACTGACATGTCGACTGTAATTGAAACCACTTTATAACACATGCTCAGGTAAGTCTTACATTCTCATGATCAAGTCACTTTACATATATCTTTTAAAAGTTAGCCCTTAATTAATCAGTTATTGATTGTGTCATGGTTGTTCCCTGTGCTGCTTTTTGTCCCTTTTCTTCTTCTGTCCTCTCTAGTTCTTAATGCTTAAAAACACATGTACAGTTCTGTTTGGGGGCTTCTAGTCTTGCTGGCTCTCACTCTGGGATTTTAGTGTTGTTGTTTTGATCTTGTACCTTGATCTTGATTTAGTGTCTTGATTATCTGTATGACGATATATTAATAAATCTCATGGTTTGGTTGTTTTAAAGGTGTGTTCTGTGGTTGTTTTTGGACAGCGGGGGAGTATTGTTCACTCTATTGAGCTGCCTAAGAGTGCGCCGTGATGAAATTCTTCTTGAAATCGCCAAAATTCTTTATACCAAATCACAGCATGAATTTTTCTACGGGGCTCCTGAAGGTCATGGTCTTTTAATGTGGTATTTGGGAGGTATTCTTTTACCATTTTCATCAGTTCTCGAGTTGTCAGAAATGGTTAGAGTTCCGGGTTAAAGGTTTAAAGGTGAAAAGTTCATCCCACAATCCAGAAAATACATTTCTCTCCAACAGAAAGAATGTTTCACTAGATTCCACTGCAGAAATAAAGTAGCTGCGCAAAGCGGTTCCTGCATGAAACCGCTCACGACAAGGTCTGTGGATTATTTTGAGTAAGCAGGTCATGATTTCTGGAAAGAGACATTGCTGTCGAATTTTTCAAATGTATTTTAGCACCGCAAGCTGAGTGGCATCCAGTCCTATTATACTGGAGACGTGGTAGACATATATACAGCCGATATCGCCCAAACTTTGCATCTAGATGGATAAGCAGCACTACAGGACAGAGGAAAAATTCTATTTCTGATTTGAGGGTGAACTGTCCCTTCAAGTTTTGCCTCAAATCTGCGTAATAAATGCTGCAACAACTAAAGAGAGTGTGGGAATGGTGGAATCATATACCTCCATCATAATGTTCTAAGCTCTTATACGTTATAAACTTTCAAATTTTGAATAAGCACTAACCAAAAGACTATGTTTATTGCAGATTTATGACAAGAAAAACTTGACACAGATACATCTCAAACTAATCTTTGCTTTTCTATGTGGTACGTACTGCACACACTATCACACCAAAGATCCCACCCCCTTAAAAATAGCGAAAATTGGAGGTTAAACATCCGACTAGAGACAAGAGGTGAGTCCATCGAAGTTGAGTTGAGTGTCCTGCAGTTATTGGACAGAGAAGACAGAGAGTTTTTTTAAAGCAGCTAAAAAACTTGAAAAGAGTTTGAAAAGTTATGATGCACGCTGCTGTGTTAAATGCATTGTCATGGAAGCTGTAGTTTTTGTGTCCTGACAAATAAATTGTTGTTTGATGGTGGAGGAAAGTGTAACAGGGATGCTCTTGTGTTGTCAGGACTCTCACGCTCTCTAACTCTAACTTTCACGCTCAAAATTTGGGCACTCAAACAAAACGACAGACAGCAAATATGGTGCAGTGTATCAAAAACAGGCATTGCTTCTGACAGAGACAGTCTCTGATTTTTGTGTTAGTTTTATGATACTTATAGGTGAATCTTTACATCCCCACTTTATACTGATAAAAGTCAGAATTCCTCAAACCTAACATGTCTGTCTTTGGAGTGGGAAGAAATCCCTCATGAGTCTACACACAGGCATCGGTCAGGTTCAAACTCAGGACCTTGTTGGTTTTTAGGCCATACTGCTAACTTGAGGCCACCATGCTGCTGTGTCTCAGCTGGTTGTCAAGGCAACCAAGAAGAGAGGAGTTTGGGTTTTGGCTTATCTGGGTGGTGGTGCGCAGCAGTTTTTCCCTCCCCTGCATCTCTGCCCTCTTTCTTCTCTCTCTGTGCAGTGACTGGGGCAGCTGGTGGGAGGTGGTGGGTGTTGTGTAGCTTAGCAACTCCCTTGGTGGATGGCGATTGATATGCAGCTTTGTTCAAGTGTCTCACTCTCTGAGCCAGAGAGGGGGACGCCTGAACAAAGCAGGCCTTATTGAAGCTTCCCCTCCTCCTTCTCTTTGCCCAGGCACAGCGACGTGGGAGGACAAATATTTCAGCTCAAAAGGAACCGAGACTCAAACTTACAACGGCAGCGGTCCTGAAAGTGCAACTGAGGGGCCGCCGACATCTGTGGAGGGCCTGCAGGTGTCCCCAGAAAAATTAAATCATGAGGCCTTCATAGTATCCAAACGGGAGTTGTCTATGTACTACCAACCTACTTACTTACTACTTCTTCTACTGCTTCTCAGGACTTTATCTGATGTATAAGACTTGTGTCTTACATTAGCATTTAGAGTCAGCGATGTGACATGATGTGATGTATTTTAGCCACTTTAAAGATGCAAACCTAAAGAAATCAATATCATTTTAAGTGTACACCATATTTAGAAAAATTTCTCTGCTATATCTTGCTACTAGACGGCATTTTCTAACGGTCGTTTCCTGTTCGACACTAATCTGACAACAATGTAGAAAATATTCTATATATAATGTACCCTTAAACTGATATAGATGTTTTTGGTGGGCCTTTTTTAAGTGGCTAAAATCCATTTAGCTGCTGCTCGGCTTCTGTGCTGGTGCTCCTCTCTGCTTCTCCAAATCAGGAGCACCCTCATTGCCATCTGCTGTAGCTAATACACTGACTATGGATGAGTAACCTCACTTCAAATAATCCGAACTATTGTTTTAAAGTTGGTTGAATCTCCACTCCTTCCATGTTTCTTTTTTTTTGTGTGTGTTTGTGCTTCTTGTTTGACTTGTTTCTTACACTAATTAAGATTGAATACCTGTCCCTGACTTCCTGCCGACTCGAGTGTTGGGATACTCGATTGCTTCCTGGTCCCAGAGGACCAAATACGAGCCGGCTCTGGCCCAACTACAGCTGCCAGATTTGGCTCAGGTTTATGGGAGTTGACTTGGGCAGATTTGGGCTAAGAATCAGCTCCCGCTCGCAGCGCTCAGGCCAACTGTGGGCCAGCAACCAGAATCAGACCAAATGAACTTAACTGGACTGATCACGGCAGCCAGTCGTGCCAAGGTGCCTTCTGGTGGTGACGTCTTCATTGTGTTCATGAGAAGGGTCCATTTAAATTTAGAATTTGTGCTTTTGTTGAAGTTTTGATGCAAGCTAATGTATTTTTCATGCTTAACCCTCTACTTCTTATGTTTTTATCCCTCTTTCAATTCAATTCCGAATGCTGAAATGCAACAATCTCAAAATAATTGAGTTATAACAATGGGAACAAGGTATCATCAATAAAAATTTTAAAAAGTTCTTCTACAAAGCTGCTGGAGTATGTTTCAAAACATAGCTTGCTTTATTTTGAGTTTTATTTTGAGCAGTTAGAATATGCCATATTTCTGCCCAAAGTCCCTGGAACTTTTATTCCCAGAAACTATTTTTCAAGCGACTAAAAGGTTCCTGCAGCCCCTTGCTGAAGTTTCCCATGTGGTCGAAAGACCCCCAAAAGATAAGGCCAAGTAGTCCACTGACATTTGAAAAAGAGAAGTTTGTACTTGTCATTTTCATGCAACTATATGTAATATTTAATTGTCAGTCCACTTGCAGATTTTTAAAAATGGTGGCTGAAATAAAAGTACTACATGCTGAGCTGGGACTTTTTTTTGTCGTGCATTGAAAACCTGTTGAGTTCCTCCAGAGGTTCCTAATCCCTGCAGAAACACGGCTTTACAAATCTACCTGACGTTTGGTTTTGTTTAAGTCAAACAGATGAAACATGCTACGGCTTTTCTTTATCTTTTTTTGTTAAGCTGAAAGCTCGGTTAACCTGCTGGCTGAGTGGGACCAAAATAGGAAAATACACTTTCCAAAACTGTCCACATACAACAAGATTTAAACACAGAAACACTTGTAGAAATAAGAGGTGTCAAAGGGAGACTTTAGCAGCTGCTAAAACCACAGTTTCTACTTCTTGAGCACACAAAGTATTTTGAGGAAAGATCCATATCTTGATCTGTATCCAGTATTTGGTGTGGGATCTTATCTTGCAAGCACAAGACAGTATCTTCTGTGTGTACAAGAAAATATGTGGTTCAAGATAATATTTTTACACAAAATTATATTCTTACACTCGATCCATGTCTTGATTCAGATAAGATAAGATAAGATAAGATAAGTCTCATCTCATCTAATCTCTATCAATATATGAATCTGGTAATAATAAGATAAATAATATATGGATCGAAATATGCATTTTGTGTCCATAAGATATAATAATGTCATTATTTTATTACTATTTCAGAGGTCGGTAGAAGACAAATTGTTTGAAATTGTATTTTCTTTACAAACATGCATATTAGGTTTTTAATTTCTAAATGAACAAGGTGTCTTTCTGGCTACACATTACAGTGTGTTCACAAAATTATAGACATTTTTTGCTGGAGGAAAAATAGAGGACAAGTTTAGACTAATGTATTAAAAAGCAGAAAATAAGCTGAGGAACGCCTGACAATACTCGGATAAGCGAGGAATTCTTGTCTGCTCTCCACAGCAACTGGTCACAGAGCGACTGTGTATTATGTCTGCAGAAACTCAAAGGCCAACTGTTATTGTGAAGCTGTGACCTTCAATAATTGAATAATGACCAAAAGGAGCGTCACAGTCAGGCAAGAACAGCTTTCTCCTTCCTTCAGTGGGTGTCGGGAGCGCAGCGGCGTGGCATTCCTTCCAACCGAGATCAGAGTTTAACACGAGCCATCTCATCTGTTTGTCCAGATAAAAACAAATCCACGAAAGTGTTCAGAGTTCAGACGGTTTAGGAAACAGATGCAACCGCATCCACCACCAGGAGACTCTTTCTTTTCCCTCTCCTGGCATGTCTCTTCTTCTTTGTTTGGAAAACAACAACATTTCTCCTCCCCCATTTTCTTGCTTCTCTATTGTTTTTCTGTTTTCTTTCTGTCTTTTCTCTTTGACTTTCTTTGTGCTCCTGCTTTGCAGCTTAACATTTGACCTAACTCTGAACTGGACCTGGGTGACTGCAGATTTAAATGTCATATGTTATAAGATAATTCCAAATATATATTTTTACAAACTAAAATCTTTGACTGTGCCGACAGTCTGCAGTAATCACTTAAAGTTTTAGTTTAACAGGTTGTACACTTTAAGGAAATTCTTGCTTTTTAATGGAACCATCCTGAAACACTTAATATTAATGAATCCCATGAAAAGACCAAAACCAACAATGTGTTAGTCCATTTCTGAATTCTGCAGCAGTCAACCCCATGCCCACTGGCTTCCAGTGAAGAAATAAATCATTAAAAATATCTACGAATATGGTTTCATTTTTAAAAAAGGCTCAACATCTCCCTAAACCAGCTGGTGATTTTTCACAAACGTTACACAAACAGGAGGGGCATCAGAGCAACAGAGTGACTCACTGATGTACTTTAATGGTTTCTGAACAACAATCAAGCTCTATGGCACAAGAGGGAAAATATAGAATAACACCCAAGTTGTCTTGTAAGATATGATTATGCTGCTCAAAAAAAACAAAACAAAACACTACTTTGATTAAAAAATCAAAGCAAAGTCATGAAACACATGGTAACGCTTTATTTGACTGGGTGTGCGTAAGACTGACACGACACTGTAGTAACCATGACATTAACATGAAGGAGACTTTAGTCATTAAGTGTCTTTCGGTCAAATATGTAATTTGTAATAATGTAATAGTTGACATTGTTTGTTATGACAACTTGACATTAAAATAGTCATAAACATGCCATAGCAGGCCTAACTACCACACTCCTTAGCTTTATGTGTTAAAATTATATTTAACTGTCCAGTGTGGTTGATTTTGACACACTTATGTCACAAATAAATGTTATAAGGCCAGTTTGACGGCAGTTGAGAACCACAGTACCAAGGTGATTCACAGAGTTTCCTGATTTACTTGTTGCTAAAGCTGACTTGTTATTTTTTATTTAACCTTGATTCATTCAGGGGAGTTTCACTGAGAGCGAGGCTGGCTTTTTTTCAAGAACGCCCTGATCACGTTCACACCTGGAAGCTGCACAGTACAACCACAGTCTGATGTGCAGCTCACTGAGCAGCTGCACCGGAGCGGTCGGGGTTAGGAGCCCTGCTCAAAGGTACCTCAGTGACATTAATGAGGGAGGGGCAAGTACTGCCTTTAACTGTCCCCACCCAGATTTATCCTGCTCTGCACACCCTAACAAATAAAGTGTTTCCAAACATATAAACTCATACATTCATATTTAAAATATGTAAAAAAAAAAAAAAGAAAAAAAAAAAAAAGAGCACTTTCATAGTTTCATCTGCAGAAGAGATAGACAACAGTGTAACTCAGCTCATTTCTATTCCAAAAATTAGTGGAATAAAATGTTCTGTAAACACAGAGAGAACATTCATCAACAGCTCTACTGTTTCTATCAGTTAATAACATGTAAAACAGACATTAAAAACACACCAAGAAGGAGTTACTCACAGGTGATGCAAAACAGTTTTTCTTGAATAAAATCTAAACTTTACCGAACCAAAAGTAATAAAACAAGTAAAAAAAAAAAAGAGTCAAACTTAACACTGAATTGTTCACACCTTCAAAATGTTGATTGATCTCTAATATCTCATCCCATTTTTCAACCTGCTGTCTGTACAGGATGTATTTCAGTCACTTAACAGTCTGGTAAATCGGGCGAATGAACAGCAATAGCAAAATCATGTTTAAAAAAACAAACAAAAACAAAACAGCTCACAAAGTTCACAGCAGTCTAGGGGCACAAGAAAATATCGATACACTCGAGAATCATGATATTATGTTTTGTGATACTGTATTGATTCCTTAACACTGTATTGTGAAATCTTAATACGCAAAAATTCATGTCAGCGCTTCATTCTGTTGTGTTTAAACCCCCAACTGCTTGACAGCAGTGTTGTTATCTTCACTGTTCTGTGGTGGTGTGTAATTTATATGACAGTTTTCCTAAAATTAGATAAAAAAAAAAAGAAGCAATATGTCGCCTCGCTTAGACTAGCACACTACATTGATTTGTAACCCCTGCGTGTCATATCACCAGATTCTTGCTAATAAACAGCCTGACAGCAGTCTGTCAGTCTGCTGACAAAGGTTTCAGTGTGTCTACATTTTAAATTCTGATTATCCAGTGTTTCTCTCTAATACAGTACTTAGAGCAGATTGTAAAAATATACTGATGAGCATTAGAAAAGTATTAATAACTATAAAATGTATAAAATGAAGAGTCCTACAATATGGATTAAATCCATCACAGGTGGACAACACTACATCCTTTAAAAAACAAACACAAACCAAAAAAAAAAAACATATTCTATTTTGTATATAATCATCTAACTCTAGTCAGACAAGTTTCTGCTCCTACAGTGGCTCCACACTCAGCTCATGCAGACTGAGATTTAAGGAGTATTCCAATTTATTACAACTTGGGTTTTAATTTGTTAGTTCTGTCCATCATTTTTATCAGTAGTAAAAACACCGTACTCAACAAGTTAGTCGCTGAGATCTGAGAAAACAGGGACTTCAAACTTAACAATGAGACAGACTGGAAACAAATCAGAAGGTTAGACAAACTAAATCTGAAAGAGACAACAAAGTTTACAGACCCACTCCACGCTTCTGCTTTGACCTTCTGTATTTACTGTAGAATCAGTTTAACCTTCAGTAAAACTAGTTTTATAGCCAGATTAAATGGTTCAGATACACTACACGAGCAGGAGTATGTGACAAACCCAATAGTACATGGACATCCAAACATTACCCCAATATAGTGTGTGTGATAGCTGAACGTGACACCAAAACCATTAATCAGCTGCTGTAAAAACATCCACTCTTCAGCCCATTATCCTCCAGCATCCAGCACTGATGTTGGATGATAAGGTCTGGCTGACAGTGAGCGTCCCAATTCATCCCAGAGGTGTTGGACGGGGTTGTGGTCAGAACTCTGTGCAGGCCAGTCAAGTTCTTCACCACCAAGCTAGGAAAACCATTTCACACAACATTTCCAACACAACCTGTTGACACAGAGTTGGAAGCACACTTTTGTCTAACATATCATTTTATACTATAGCATTAGTATATACTTTCATTTCATTCAAACCAGGAGGACCTGAAAAAAAGACAGAGACAGGAATGTCCACATACTTTTGGCTAGATGTAGATATGTAGATATACATAGATGCCCAGACCTCCACTATTAAAATGTTGACTTCAGTATATTTTTAACTGATAGAAATGACGGACAAAACTATGACATAAGACCCAAGTTGAGATAAACCTGAATAATCCTTTAAAGTCACATGTGGTCAAACTCAGTTCTGGACCTCAGCATGGCGTCCCGAGGCCTGCTAAAGAGTCTTTTGCTCTGTCGTAGCAGACTGCTGGTTCTGTTGTCAACATGCTCTTCGTCTCCTCTTTGCTGGACGGAGACAGCGAGGACGGAGAGGGCGATGTGGGGGAGGAGAGGTTGGAGGTGGCGGTGGTTGAAGCAGATGAGGATGACGAGGAGTTGCCGTCGGGGAGGCACTCTTCACAGCAGCAGCAGCAGCAGTCCATGAAGGCCTGACCCAGCGAGCGGCACAGGAACAACAGCAACACCGGCGTTGCCGAGCAACGCACGAACAGCAGGAACTGTCCAATCAGACCCAGCGCTGGCAGAGCCAGGGCCGGGAGCGTGGCGGACACGTGGGCGGAAACGTACGCCAGGGTGATGTTACAGATGCTCTCAGGCAGGTTGCAGGTGATGTACAGGATGGTGAGCGCCATCACAGTGGAGCGCAGCCTCTGCTCTCTCACATGCGGCTTCTTCTTCGTCGAGGAGGCAGACGAAGAGGAGGATGAGCTTCTGCTGGTCACCTTTTCACCACTGGGTTTCTGCGGCACTCGCTGGGCTAACACGTGCCTCGTCACCAGGTCGCAGGCCAGAGTGAAGAGCAGAGGCAGACAGATGTAGCACCCAAAGAACCACCACATGCGGGCCTCGTGGTAGGTCAGCACCAGAGAGTAGATGCTGTCAGGCAGCTCCGCAGACGGCTCGCGGACACAGATGTCCACCTTAAATTTTTCTGTCCTTGCCCTGAAGGCGGCCATCAGCGAGCCCCCCGGCTGGCTCTGCTGCAGCTCGGTGGGAAGCGTCGGCAGGCTGACGGTTTCCTGGAGGAGCTGCCACAGCAGCAGCTCAGGGGCCGCCAGCACCATGGAGCCCACCCAGATGACGGACAGCTTGGACAGGATGGACTGACAGGGCTCCACCTTCGGCGTCTGGAGGGACCCGGGGCCGGTGGCTGCGTGGAAGCGATCAATACTCAAAGCGCAGAGGCTGAATGTGGCCACACCCAGAGAGGTCACCTGACAGAGAGATGACACAGAAGAGGGGAAATGAAGATTAATGGTTCAGGTTTCATGGGAAGAAAACTGTTTTATAGATCCATTATAAGCCACTAATTACAAATAGTGGGTTGCCAGGTTGAGAATGAAATCCTGTAGTTGGTGGTGATCTCCCTTCAGCATGGCACTCAACTGTTATATATTTAGTTCCCTAATCTATTAGAGCGGGCCCTTCAATAGTAATAAGTCATCTGCAATTGACCCTGCATTAAGCATGACCCTCCTTAGTTACTGTCGCTAAGCCCGCCAAACTTTCAATTCTTGCACTGCATTTATGCACTTTACAGTGATAATGGTGGCAATTGGGAGCAATTGTTGAAACACAAGGTCTTTGAATCCTTAGAGAAAAGCAGCTTCTCATTTCTCGCTGACAGTGGTGGAGTTTGTTGGCTAAAATAATGACTCAAGCAGATTTCATAAGTGTAGCTAGCTGATGTAAGCTGCTGCTAACTCCTTGAGTCGGGCCGAGAGGTCTGTCTCCAGCTGACATTTTAATGTTTCCATCTGACATGTTTTAAAGAAGAACCCTGTGAATTTGTAAATGTAAAGTTACCTGACAGCATGATGTAATGTTAATGCTAAAAGACAGAGCTAGCTTACATCTTAGCAAACATTGGTTGGATGGTGAAATACGGCAGGTATATCTACATGATAGATGACAGAAATACATTCATTAACATGAGAAAAGGAAGCGCAGGGACTCAATTAGTGCAGTGGGCTTAAGAGCTAAGCTAACCTGGCTTAGACCTGAGATGGCGAGCCAGAGTGAGATGCATCATCGTTGACTCACTCTGATTCTGCATCATCCCACATCCTCCTCCTCTGACAGAACAAATGCAGATGCAGTGCCATCTAATTAATTTGTCTGGAGGTAAAGTTACTGCAGCTAGTAAGCTAGTGTTAGTTAGCTGGACATGCTAACATTTGCAGCTTCAACCTTCAGCATGTAGAAGAATGGAAAGCTTGACAGCTCTAGTTACGGTTGTGAAGCTGTGATTGGACAGTAGCTGTTTGGAGGTGGGGCATAGCAAAGGGTCAATTAGTAGTCACTAGGGTTCTTACAATAATCTATTATATCAATCATCCATAATCTTACTCTAGAGAGTCGTGCAGCTAATCAGCGTCCCAGGATAGTCAGCTACAGGCGTGGTTTTAGGTGTGACAACAGCAAGAAGCATTAATGAAAGCGATTCTGAAGTGATTTGATTGGTTGAAATTTAGCCTGCGTTAGATGTGATAGACAGATGGTTTGTCCAATCACCTGCCAAATGGTTTTTGAAAGTGACTGCCCTTTTCCGCACAGTTTTCAAGAACAGCTTCCCAGACCATCTGGAGTGTCAGGTTAACTGTTTTTTTTAGCATTGCAGAGCTACTTCCAAGGTTTTTTTTCATTCATGCTGCTGATTTAAGTCTGACGTGACCTGTTAGCAAAACTCAGAACAAAAACAAGACTTCTAAATCGAGCAGACAAGGTTGCTTTGTTGCTTAAAGAACAGATTCAAGGCTTTCCTCTGTCTTGTTATGCCTGTGGCCTGTAGGTGAATTAGCCTGAACCACAGCAATAAGACCACAATTATAAGAAACCACTTTTGAATACAGAATCAGGGATATAAAAGGACCCACAGGGGGAATAATGAGGATAGAGAGCCATTATGATACAACAGCCCTCAGCCAACAGATTGGGGACAGTTATTGGTGCCTCATGCACATTAAAGTCGCTGGTTTTGGCCAAAAACACAGACTATCATTACAGAGACTTGTCCTCCCTCTGTGGGTGCTTAATGACCTCAAACAGTTAAGACACAACTCAAGATAATTAACGGAGAGCTCTAATTAGCATGAAAATAGTTTAACTAACAGAGCACAGGGGCAGCTGGCAGCCTGACCCGCTTTCAGCACTGCTCAATACAACACTCAGAGTACAAACTGCTAAAAACGTTAATTAATTAACAAGAAATGCATTCGTTAATTAGCATAAAAATAGTTGAAGCAGCAGAGAATAGAGGAGGCCGGCAGTCTGACCTTGTTAAAGACTGCTGCACACAAGCTGTTATTACGAATTAGTAAAACTCCACTTCAGTGGTTTAAAGCTCTGTAGGCGTACGGAGACAAAAACAAGGAGTCCACAGGCCGGCGGAGTCTGTGCCCAAACAGGAGACTGATGAAGCCAATAAGAGTCCAACAGTGAGGAACCAAGAGGCTGTGAGAGCTCCACATTATTACTCTGAGAGTCACTCAGCCTCTAAACTCAGCTCCTGCCTGCCTGAGCTTTTACCTTAATTATTTCACTTTTAAATAATCCTTTGGACTGGAGAGGCAAGCGAACAGTCAATTTTATATTTAAAGCTTCAGTGACTACAGAATAATTGATAAGTCATTCATTACAAAAATAACAAATATGAAGATTTCCTGCTTTTCTCTGTCTTAATATTGTAAAGTGAAAATTTGTTTTCTTTTGACTGTTGGTCCACAAGAACAAATCATCTGAAAGCATGAGCTTAAACTAGTATGGATATTTTTCACAGTTTTCTGACTTATGCAAAAAACAGTAATTATCTGGAAGTGTCCAGAAGTTGTTTAAATTATTATTATTTGCTGTAGCTATTACGTAAAATTACTTTACCATAATGTTTGACTGAATTATTTAAGTATCTGCCATTATTCTGTAAGACGCTATGCATTTATTTACATGAATTTGTAGATTTATACGTGATGATCTGATTTCTATTTGCAGACTGAAATAAACTCTAAAAAAAAAAACATTTTATAGACCACATAATTAATCAATTAATTGTGAAAATAACAGGTAGATCAGTCAGTAATAAAAATATTCAGTACCACTTTACGATAACCTTATAAATTGCTTAGAAATGGTTTATAATCTGTTTATCAATAGTTTAAGATTGTATAAATCCTTAATAAGCAACACATTACATAACTAGAATTCGTGATGTATGTTAAACTTTACAGTAAGGATCCCCATTAGTAAGATTAATTAGTATTAAGCAAGAACTGAATCTTGCCAGTAGTGACCTTATTAATAATTTATAAAGTGCTTACAAACTAATTAATAACTTAAACCATTTATAAATCACTTATAAATGTAGTCTTATTGTGCTAAAAACTTCTGTTGTGCAAATCAATGATTGCGAGGAGAATGGGGGCTGTAGAGCACTGATTTCAGGTTGGTGGTTTGATTCCCAGATCCTCCTGCCCACATCTTCAAATGTCTTTGAGCAAAACACTGAACCACAAATGTGTGAATATGATAACATGACTATATAAAAAACTCATGTCAAGTCACTGTGGAATAAAAGCATCTGCCAAACCCATGAAAGCTGTTCTTTCATGTTCATTCATTTGGAAAAACACAGCTGCTTATCAATTGAACATGACTGACTACATTTAAAATGATTCCCAGAGTTTTGTCTTCATTTTTGCTATAAAGGAAAGGAAATAAATTAAAGTATCAGGACCTTTCTTATTTTCCGTGACAGTCTACATTAGAGCTGCAGTGGTTGGTTGATTAATTGACAAATATATCAAATTTTCTCTAGTCCCAAGCTCAAAAGGATTGTGAGGATTTTCTGCTTTTCTATATTTTCAATCACTGAAGACTGTAGAATATATTTGGGTTTTGGATAAAATAAGTCATTTTATAATGGCATCTTGGACTCTGGGAAGCTGCGTTGGATATTTATCCCCACTATTTACATATTTATTTATTTTTTTTACATTTTATAAACCTAATAATTAATGGAAAAACTAGACTGATTAACTGACTGTTGCAGCTCTGGTCTCCATGTTGTTTTCAAGCCTACTTCATACTGCCAGGAATTAAATTCAAGTGCACTTGTGCAGAAACGTTTTATGATGTGTGGTGTAGACTTCCCAAACCTCTGAAGTACACTTCTCCTCAAATTAAACTGCTGCTGGTCCACCCTAAGCTCATATTTTGTTCTAATAATGTACTAACCAGTGACCCCGACATTTCTGTTTCACCAAGGTTTCTTAGGCAAGGTTTTAGTCTCTGTCCTTACTGAGACTTTGTTTTGGATCTATTAAAAAAAAACATCTTGGTCCTGATAACTCTGCTTCTGTTTTTCACTGTTTGGGTCTTTGAGCTAGAGAAGAAGAGTCGCTTCACGCGGGGCCCCGCCGGCCCCCACTGATGGTTCATAACAGACAGCTGAAGAAGCCAAACAGACCATAACAGCACGTTTGTTCAAAGTAAAGACTCTGACTCCGAGTCTGAAACTGAGCAACAACAAGACACAAACAGACCATTCATCACAAGCCTGGACGTCTCTCAATTAAGCTGGAAAACATTTACAATGAGTTTAATACGGGGTATAAAAACAGCACTGACAGTGTGAATGCAGATTGATGAATTATCATCACATTAAGATGTTTGTTTGACATGTATGACTTCTCTTTACTGCTCTATTGCTTTATCAATCAAAAACACCAACCATTCTCTGGTTGTAAAATATCTCATAGAAATACATTACCGACTCATTGGGTACAACTTATTTAAATCAATTATCAATTTTTCATAAAAGTTCATGTAAATAAAATAACATTTTCCGTTTTTAATGTACTGCCCCAAGATTTTCAGCGCCACTGCTGTGAAATATGGAGTACAACTAGTTGGTCGGACAAAACAATACATTTAAAGAGGTAACCTTGGATTTTGGGCGATGAAAGAGTGATGGATCCATTTAACCATTTTCCCACTTTAAGGAGTGAACAATTAATAACAAAAAGAATAGACTAATCAGAAGGATCACCGGAATAATAATCCTTAGTTGCAGCATTAGAGTTAACTAATAAAAATTTAGGCAGTAACTGTTGCTATAGTAACCAGTTGTTTATCTAAAGCACTGCTTTAGAAAGGTGCTCATTTTCATACACAAAAAATCTATTTTTTCAGTCAACCTTTTTAAAGAAGATTTTAGTTTAAATCATTTGTCCATATTTTTACTCTCTATATAAGTTATTTTTATTTGTTTTATAGTTGTTTTATAGTATTTTATAGTGAAAGTATTAGTAGATTTTTTGTATTAAAGTGTAAACCAGGGGCTTGCATTTTTTTTCATGTGCCAAAGATGCACATTACACAACAGACCCACAATTGAGAGGATTTTGTCTTTTGTTTTTAGGTTTCAAGATAAAAAGTCCTCAAAGTCACTTAATGTATATATAATCAACATATACACATATAATAAGCTAGGATTACAATAAATTATTTTCAATCAAAACGGCCAACTGAATTAAATAATATAATAATATATTAAACAATATTATAATTAATAATTAAATAATATAAAACTTGTTATAACTATTTAACTCGTCTTTACTTCTTAACTCTTTTCGACTTAGTAGAATTTCGGGAATCAAACTTCACTTGAGTGAAAAAGTTTTACAGATTCTTCAGGTGTTCCATCACCTGCTGCTACCTCCTCACCTCCAGATAGGGCACGAGCCGACAGGACAGGTCTCCTAGCAACCTCTTCATGGTGAGCTCGTGGAAGACCACCACGGGCAGGCAGAAGAAGAGCACGAGGAAGTCCCAGAAGGCGAGCCCCGCGAGGACGCAGTTCCACGCGCTCTTCAGGTAGAAGCTGTGCCACACGATGCACATGAGCGCGAGGTTCCCCACGATGCCCGCCGCGAAGAGCACGAGCGCCAGCAGCATGACGGCGTACGCGAGGTAAGACCCGTCCGTGACCGGAAACAGCGGGTTCAGGAGTCCCGACCCGTGACCCGACGAGGAGTTACCCGGCTGGGCGGAGAAGTCCCGACCCGTTCGCGGGGTGGTGAAGTACCCGCTCGGGTCGTCGTAGCGTCGCGGGTGGCCGTGACTGCTGCTCGGTGTGTGCGGGTCTCTTTTCCCGAAACTCCTGTCTTTGGCTCCGCGGGCGACTCGCTTCAGGTCGCGAACTTTTCCACTTTCAACCCGGTCCAGAGAAGTCCTTTCAGGGGTGAGAGACTGCTCCGTCCCAGCATCCTCCGCCCGCTGCACCTCCAGCGGGGACCCGGCGGGCTGAGACTCCCAGGCGGTGTGGACATGACGGAGCTCCGCGGTCCGCAGAAAAAAGAAAAGCAACAGAAACAAAACCGGGCTCATTGTTTTTCTTCTTCTTTTTTTTTTTATTTTTACCGCTGAACTAACTGTTCCCTGTTATCTGTCTCCTTCACAGACATGTGCTGCAACAAACGTCTGACTCCTGAAATAAAAATGCCCATAAATCAGTTAGTCTCAGTCCACACTCCCACTGGTCCTGATGCAGAAGTTTGGAGTCTCGTGCGCACTTCTGCACTTGTTATTCACCAGTATGACCAGTATGAAGACGGACTGGATACAGCAGGGAGCTTCTTCCGGTCATAAATTTCAAAATAAGGCAATAATGAGCGCGTGGTAATGTGATGCCTGTTTTTGGAAATGCTACAAAATCTTAACTATTTAAATCTAAATACTTACTTTTATTTTTCTAGCTACTTTGACAAAGCTGTTTTGCATCATCACTTCATTATCTAAAACTTTACACAAATACATTTTCATTGTCTTCATTTTGTAAACGGAAGCTGGTAATGTATTGGACAGTTTCAGTCACATAATTCATATATCATATAATTCAACTCGGATTTGATGCGTGTCATTTTTTTGTTTTGCCTGAGCAGTGGGTAGAATTTGCATCCTACCTGCAAATTTTGGTGAATTTTTGTCTTACAGTTTTTGCTGCACAAAAACCTTTAGCAGAGAAAAATAAGACGGAAAGAATAATCACAAAAAAGACAATAGCAGTCTGCAGTTAGTGACACTGCTTGGACCCCTTATAAATGAATGGACCGCCCAAGTTAGTTTATTTATTGTTTATTATAAAAGGTTTGGCTCTCTGAAGCTATGATTGGCTGCTCCTGCCGACTGTCCACAAGTTCATTTGCAGCCTTGCTCCCATGGCAGCTAATGAGAAAACCAAACCAGATGTTTTTTTTCAACAGGGAGCTCTGACCACAAGTTATTTCTCAGTATTTATCAAAATACAAAATAAATCTGACACTCTGATGATCTTGAACTTTGACTTCATGTGTGTGCGTCTTCCACCCACTGCTTAAAATCAGTCCGAGGGAGAAAAGGGAGAAATAATCTGTCAGCTCCTGATTGTGAGGTCCAGACCAGTGAGTGCAAACTGAAACACACAACTTCGCTTCCCATAATCCTCAGCTCTTCTGGGAGGACTTCAGTTTCCTCCGGGCGTCCTTGTGTTTCTTGCGATATTCCTGTGGAAACAGACAGGACAGGGTGGTACTAATGATAATAACGATATTTTGTAATGTTGATGTCATAATTGTTATTATTATTATTATTATTTTATAATATTCCTTTATTATCATTATTTATATTTTTGTTAGTTTTTTCTCTCCTTTTTCTTTTTTCAAAGATTTTTTGGGGGCTTTTTATGCCTTTTTATGTGGGCTTCTGTACAACCCAAAGGAAAAAAATAACTGGTGGGTTCAATATTGTAGCTATATTATTTTCAGAGTTGAGAAATTGTTTCTCAAACCACATGTATTCAGATTTGTGGAAGACTGTAAGATTTGTAGATGTGAAGAAGACTACAAAGGCATCAAAGTGGCTGTGGATCAAAAGGTGCGACCCTCAGACCACAGATGCTACTTGGACACAAGCTTGGGCAAGTCGACAATGTCTTTTAGTTACACAGAGAGCATATTGATTATCTTCAGCTGCTAGCATTTCCTAGTTAACAGATAATATAGATTAGTTAATTTTTTTTTTAACCAAAAAATGCTATTGCAAGACGTTCTTTCAACAGTCACTCAAACACATTAACAACTTACTGCTGTATAAAGATTTTAATTTGGTTTCATAGCCGGCAGTGTAAACTTAGTGAGACCGTTTCTGATAATGTTCCTGTTAAAAATGACATGTAAACAGATGTGTACCTGTCTGAGCACATCCCTCCTCTCCTCCCACTGCTCCCTCTGCTCCTCCAGGTGAGACGTCCGACAGAACAACCTGGGACCCTCTGATCGAGTAAAGAGAGGGTTCAGATCACACAGGGGAAAAAAACCAGCAATTTAAATGAAACCACTTGTTCTCGATATTGTTGGTTTCACCTGGCTAAATATTTTGACACCTAATACACAAATTATATTTGAAGATTTAACCTGCTGCTAAAAAAACAAAACAAAAAAGACTTTTCCCTTAATCTTTACGCTGTGTGACCAAATCACACGGTCTCCATCCTACCTGTCAATCTGCTGTCTTCAGGGTGAAAGAAAAATAGATCTGTCTTTGAAGGCGTCTCTTCTCTGAAAACAGCAACATAAACACACATTCAAACATTTGACTTCAACTGAGACAGATTTTAGAATAAATATTCTGCCTTCAAACACACTGCATTTGAGGAGTTTTGTAACTTTCTGAAACAGACAATGTGATAATCACGCCCACTCAATGCAGTGATTTGTTTGGTGTCCTGAGGTCTTTTTTTTGTTCACACAACTACTTTTGTCACTTCCTGTGTGAAAAACAAAGTGCAACAGCATGAAGACCGTCAGTAGGAGAAAGCATGTTGAATTTAACTAGAATCAGTTTGGCATCTCATCCTCAAATGAATATTTGATCAATATATTCATTGATCAACAAAAACTTTAACTATTTTGATAAATGATTCATTATTTTGGCCATTTTCAAACACAAAATGTTAACATTCACTGGTTCTAGTTTCTAAAATGTCAGGATTTGTTTCTTTTCTTCTTTCTTCTTTCCTTTCTTCATAAATGAGACTAAACTAGGTTTTGCCCTGATTGTTGGTTTAAAAAAAAGAATTTTAAGATGCCTCTTTGGCTTTGGAAGTATAAGAAAAAAGCCATTTTCCCAATTTTCAGACATTTTGTAGACAAAACAATGGATTAATTGAAAAAACAGTTAGCAAACTAATTTGTAGTGAAAACAGAAACTGATGGATTTCAGATGTGGTCGGACATCACATCAGACAACACACACAGAGCAGTTAACAAGATTTAATCTTAATTTTTCTCACTCTGTGGTTTTAGCGACAGTGTTGCTTTGCTCCTCATCTTCCTCCTCCTCGTCCTCTTCTTCCTCTGAGCTGCTGTCATGGAAACGTGGGTCCTGTTGCCATGACACCTTTGGCGCCTGGATGCTCTCTACCTTGTACTCTGCTGGCAGAGAGAAACAGAGATTTAAAAGTTTGGAAAACAAATCTTCCTCCTGATAGTTAAATATCTGCTATATAACCCACCTGTCTGTTTACTCTCTGTTTCTGTGTCGTCTCCGAAGAAGGAGAATTTAAATCCGGACGACTCCTCTTTCTCTGCACCGGGATCAGCTGAGAAGAATGATGACAGTGTGGTCAGCTGTTCATCCTTCTCTCCTCCTTCTTCTTCTTCTTCTTCTTCTTCTTCCTCCTCCTCCTCCTCCTCTTTGTCCCAGGCTGTCTTTTCTTCTCCTTCAGCACCGTCGTCATCCTTCTTCAGACCAAACACGGCCTTCAGGTCACCAGACACGTCGTAGTAAATCTCCTTAGAAACCTCTGGAAGTTTCTGAGCCTCTTCCCTCTTCTTCCTCCTGGCCGATTTGCTGTGAAGACGACAGATCACATGACAGTTTTACTAGAGTACAGGCAGAGCTGATAATGAGGAGATGATGTGGTTTGATTTTGATTGGATGGGTACTTCAGTGGTTTTTCTGTTTTAATTTTAAATTTAACCAATATTAATACAAGATTAGATTATCTCATCTGCCCAACTGAAAATTCTCAGTCGCTATCAATGATCACATTTGATCATCAGTCCCATTAGTAAAGGGTCTGCCACGAGGCGCCGACCGTTAATTAAACTGAGGTTTTTGGAAAGTAATTCTGCACAAAATACCCCATAATTATGAAAAAATATAATTTCTTCAAATTCAAAAACAAAATAAAACCAAAAAAAAAACTTAAATCATCAATACATGAATAGTCAAAGAGTTTTGCGTCAATTAAGCATTACACTCCTGCTACATTGCTGGACTCACAACGGCCTATTAAAAAAAAAAGTTTCAAAATAATTATTTTAGGAGACTTTTTTATTTTACGAATTTCTAACTTTCCGATACATACATAGGAGTCATTATTGATCGTTGAAAATAGTTTTTAAAATGCATTATTTCCTTGTGTTTGAGTAATGTTTGCTAAAATCTACAGTGTCCAGCTATTTGAGGAAATTGCTGAGCCTTGTTAGATAGTTAAACTATACATTTGTCAGACTTTTTTAAACATTTACATCATCAGTGGCAGTTCAAGCATTGAGAAACAGACACACATTGTTGGTTTTGGCCTTTTCATGGGATTTGTTAACAATAACATAAACATAGAATATTGCCTCAACCTTTAATGTGGTTTGGTCAAATCTGGCCGACATCGTCTCTGCTTAATAATGTCAGTATCAGAGCTGATGCCGGTTGTACAGACGGCGCATTCATGCTCCCATGTTCGTACCTTTCCTTGATTTCTTCGGATTTGGTCTCGAATGCAGCGTGTTCCTCTCTGCTGGGGTCATAATGCAGCGCTGAGATGTCTCTGCAAACACACACATTATATTGCTTTTATTATTTTCCTTTTTAATACCAAATCCAGTTCAGAAGTGACTGTGGTCCCGGACTCTGTGCACGCGTGTGTGTGCGTGTGTGTCTGACCTGAAGGTCTTGGCCTTGCCGGCTGTCTTGCTGCTGGAGGTTTGTTGGATGCCGCCAAGGACGCTCTGCAGGATGGACAGGTTCTTCTTCCTCTCGTCCTCCAGAGCCTCGTCGTCCTCCATCACACTCTTCTTACTCTCTGAATCAAAAAGAGAGGCTCACAGGTTTTACTTCAGTGCAAGAACTTATGACATCCACTACTGGTATTGATAATTTATAGACAAAAACCATCACAACAAATATTATCAGAGAAGCTTTTATACAGTGAAAATGAGAAAAAAACAAAATAAACAAAACTTAAGACAACAAAGGCTACTACAAAACGTATTCACATTTTCATCAATTAATAAAAACAAATTGTTGTGACAGACAGATGAATGGACAGATAATCTAGTATCCCTTCTTCATCATGGTTTTAATCTACTTTTCTTCTGACTGTGACCCAAGGACACCCTCTCCCACAGCCTCACCTGACTCCTCCTCTTTGTCCTCTTCATCCTCCTCCTCCTCAAGGAAGCGAGAGTCCAGCCGGAAGCGCTCGTCTGTCCCGAAGCGAGACTGCAGCTCCATCAGCTGGACAACAAACAAATGACATCAGAGGCAGGCGTCCAATCGCAGCTCTGTGCTCCTCCATCGAAATATCTTAACATTATGGCTGGACTGACTTGAAATCTGGTTCAGACATGTTGTGTCATCTTGCGTTTTACATGCCTTAAATTTCTATTAAAGTTCAGTGCCATTTCAGTTCTCCAGATTATGTATTAAATTTTAAAACAATTTAAATAAAACGTGGAGCAGCACAAGCAACTTTTTTTTTCTTACCTTCTGTCCTGCTCGACCTTCAAACTGAGGCCTGATGTCAAACCTGCTGCCATCCTCGTCTTCATCATCCTCCTCACCTTCACTGCCACCGAACAGCTGAGGAGCCGACGGCTTCCGAGGCAACTGACACACACACACACACATACACACACACACACACACACACACACACACACACACACACACACAATACAGTAAAACCACAAGAGTTTTAGGGTTTGATTTTCTGTCACTTCTATAAGAAAGTTGCAAAAATTGTTGCCATGATTAAATATTTTACTGGTAAATAATAATGAAATAAACAGGGATTTTACATAACTAACACAAACTAACTGAACACCAGCTGACATAGATCAGTGACTCCTCACTCACCTTTTCTTTTATTGTTTCAGTCTTGGCCTCATCACCTGTGGCCTCGTCCTCTGATTGGCTGTCCTGGAACAGCGTCTTCTTTGACGTTGTGATCTCTGATTTTGTCGGCTGCTTATCTTCGTCATCCTCGTCGTCATCATCAGAGCCAAAGACGATGTGTTTCCCTGCTCCTGCTGCCGGAGCATCCTAATGAACATTAACATTCTGTGTTAAACACAACTCTGAATGTACGTTAAGTATATAAAATATGTTAAAATCAACTAAAAATGTTAAAATATGTCAATGTTTGCTTGAGTGGCCAAAAATCAGTTATTGTAGGTTTAATTTTAAACATGTGGAAGCAGTGTACTACCAGAACCTTAACAACACATCAACATCAACACAACTCATCTTGCCAACATGATTATACGAAGGCTTTCATGTCAGCACCACTTCAGTTACCGTGGTTACAATTCACTCACATCATTCTTTAATGTTACTTGAAAGCATTATTGTCACTTTTAGCCATCTTCTCAGAAATGGACAAAGAGATTATGCAGGAAAAAGAAAGCCAAACTGGGAATGACAATGTTTTTCTCCTCTAAGAATATGGAAAACATAAGCACATAATCCAAAGTTTTATGTAACCGGGAACTGTTTCCAAGAAGACTTATCTCAGCTTAATAAATTGGCTTATAAGATCTTAAAATTCATCCATTAACAGTCTAAACTTGTTCCTGTTTTGGCTTTGAAAGGTCTGATCTGAACACATACCAGTTTGGCTAAAGCTCCCTGGATGAGCTTCTTGTGTTCTTCAGCCTCTTTCTGTCTCTGCTGGACGGCAGCCAGCCTCCTCATGTTGGCCTTCCTCTGCAGCTCCTCTTCCTCCTTAGCTCCTAACTGCACCCTGGGAGGAGCCTGCTTTGTCTCCTCCTCCTCCTCCTCCTCCTCCTCCTCCTCCTCCTCCTCCTCCTCGCTTGAGGAGGAGCTGCTCTGAGCTGCAGGGGGAGGTGCTGCTTTCACAGCATCTTTGGCAGAAATGGTCTCTTCCTCGTCCTCGTCTTCCTCACTGGAGGAGCTGGAGGATGAAGGTACAGCTGCTGCTGCAACTTTAGATGTAATAACAGTCTGACTGGCCTTCTTTTTGTCCTCCTCCTCCTCCTCCTCCTCCTCCTCCTCCTCCTCCTCATCATCATCATCATCGCTGCTAGAGGAGGAACCAGTCTCAGATTTCTCAGTGTTTACTGCAGCTTTACTTGGAATCACTTTTAAAACTCTTGTAGCAGCCATGTCCTCTTCTACTTCTTCTTCCTCCTCTTCCGCTTCCTCTTCCTCTTCCTCCTCCTCCTCTTCTTCTTCTTCCTCCTCGTCTTCACTGCTCTCCAAAGACTTCTTCTCTGTTTCTGTGTGCTTCTGTAAGCTCACAGCCCTGCTGATTTTGCTCTCTGTTGGTTTGTGGTTCAGTTGAGGAGCTTCAGAGTCCAGCTTCTGTTTTTTAACCTGACTTCCTCCTCCCTCCTCATCCTCCTCTTTCTGTTTCCTCTGACCCTCCTCCGTTTCTGATCCCTCGTTCAGAGCTCTCGTCCCCTGGAAGGCGGGCAGCGGCATTGACATGACGACCTTTCTTTTTTTCTTTTTCTTCTTCTGTTCATCCTCACTGCTGTCCTCCTCCATGAGGGCGGCGAGGATCTCCTCTGGCGTGGTGCCTTTCTTGGGAGCACGGGATGGGAGGTTAGTTTCTTTTTCAGAGGGGCCGCTGGGAGTTGTAGTTTCAGAGGTCTCCTGGGATTCTTCAGCTATTCTCTGTAGATCAGCTAGGGAGATCTCCAAACGGGTGACGTTAGAAAACATGGCTTCATAGTCAGAATCTGAACTGTCATCAGCTGATTCCAACTCCTCCTCATCTTCACCTTCATCCTCATCATCACTGTCTGATTCTGAGGAAGGAGGTTTTAGAACTGGGAGGACTGTCTTCTTCTTACTTGTACTCTGTTTTCCAGAATCCCCTCTCTGCTGTATGGAGGACGGTTTCCTGGAGGTGAGGTGATCTTCATCATCTGCTGAATTGTCCTCTTCCTCTCCAGCTTTACTTTTCGTCTTTGTCTTTCTCTTCTTGTCTGTGTTGTTAGCTGACAGATGGTCTGCAGAGGGCAGAGTCAGTCTCTCCTGCGCTGGAGGAGGTTTCCTGGAGGCGAAGAGTTCATCCGTGTCTGCGGAGTCATAGTCGTTTTCTTCTTCATCATCTGGACCGCCTGAAATAACCAAAGAGAAACTTGTTCTTGCACAGTTTGCCACATTTTACAGTGTATTTTTTTACAGTATTTGTCTGGTCATTGGATTCGTTGTTGGAATTGGGGTTTAAAGCACGTCCCTTACCTTTCTGACGAGAGCGTTCAGACTTCACCAAGTAGTCGAGTCCAACCACCTCCAGATTATCCTCATCCGCCTCCTGCCGCATTGCAACATGGGAGGCCTCCTGAGCTGCCACCAATCTGCGGATTTCCTCGTCTGAATCAATATCACTGTCGGTCACTGCTCCCCTCCTCTGAGCCAGTCTGTGGTTGGCTGGTTGTTCATATCCATTGGTGAACTGATGAGCCTCAGTGTGACTGACAGAGGCAACGGTCTGCTTTAAGGTCTGCTTAAATCTAAGAGAAGGAGAACAAGGAGGAGACGGGCTGATATATAGAATAACACCTGGTGGAGAGCCCAGAGGCAGGATCACGTTATTGTAGACTTTGCAGTCGTTAACTTTGATTTTTGACAACTACAACCTTTCTAAAATAGCTGTTAAGAAAATTTGAAAAGGATCATATAATCAGTACCACCAGAATAATTGTTAATAAAGTTGCCTTTATATATAATTCTGTCTGTGACATTGGACATAAAACATATTTGAGGCTGAGGCTCAAAAAAATGAAGAAAATGTTTTCACACAAATAAATTCATCAGTTCATGTAACATTTTTCTTAATGAGAATCAAAGAAGCTACTTGAAACTAATGGGAATTCAACAAACCAACTAAAACTGAGAATCCCAGAAACAAGTTCTTAGCAATCTACAACCAGCAGTAAGTTTTGGGAAACCAGTAAAACCCAGAAACAACTAGGAACCCTAAAGAATCCTGGAAATAACATGAAAACATGGAATGTCAGGAACTAGCTGAGACTTCAGAGAAGCGCAGCAACATGTGGGAAGTTTGGGCAATCCCAGGAGAGAGGACAAGGAACAGAAAATATCATGTAGTTACCTGCTTTTGGCCAAAGCATTCTGGGAATTGACCACGTCTGTCCGACTCTTCTTGGGTCTTGATGGCTCGAACGGAGGGAACTCTCCCCGCCTCTTCTTGCTGATGTCATCATCCCCTCCCTGGAGCTCCCAGGTGAGCTGGGTGACAGGTGTGGACTGGTCTGCGGTGGACCGGTCCAGTCTGCGGATGTTGTGGCAGTATTTGGACGGGTCGTACTTCGTGGTTCGAGCTCTGCTGCCTTTCTGACAGCGGAGCTGCATGACGGGAAGGACTCGTCCAAATTTACTGACCACCCAGTCCTGAAAACAGAACACCCAGAAGACAGTCAGCACCATCCTCACACATGAACCTGTGTGTTACACAACAGACGATCACTGTAAAATCTCAAATAGTGGCCGGGGGGGCCTTTATTTACCTTAATGGCAGAAATAACCAGGGTTTTACATCAGAGATCATCCTTTTTACCCAGTTTCACCTGCTTCTCACTTATTGTAAACTAAGAACTCCCTCCATAAATTCTGCACATTTTCCAAAGCACCAATTCCATCAGTAGAAAAACACATCACACTCACCACTCTGCTATTCTCAGCGTCTTTTCTTTAAAAACATGCTGTTGTTTTTCCTGATTGGTGTTAAGCTACAATGAACAAAACTCTACAGTTCCAGCAAATTCTTTCACATTAAAAGTATTCCAGCCTTTCTGTTGTTTGCAGGCTTTTAATTGAATAAATTAATAAAAATCTACAATAAGTGTTTGCAGACTGCAGCTTAACGTCAGTCAGAAAAAACAGAAAAGTGTAAAAGCTAGAATTAAGCAGCAGAGTAGTGACTATGACTCAGATCTCTGTTGTACTGATGGAATTTGTACTGTGGAAATGTAATGCTAGCCACACTTTGCAAACCAACATGATATCGTTTACCCACAGGTGCTGTTATCCCGCTTGATCTCAAACAATAATGCAGCTCATTACAGCAGTGATTTTGCAAGATATGCTTCCAATTTATTTATTTAAAATATTACTTATTAACTATTCTTGCTGACCATGGCTGCAATTTAAGACCCCATCCCCACACTGGTATTATTTGACTACCAGCATTTATAAGAAAATTTATGGTAAACAAACACAAGGGTGCCTTCATATTTCTGTCAAGGCAGCATTACGTCAGAAAATGAACATAAATGCCAAAGATATGTTTGAGGTCATTTAGAAGCCGATTTTTGTTATGTAGTTTATTTTGACAATAAAAATGAAGCGATTCTTATTAAAATATTTGTCTATGTTATGTGTTAAAAAACATAACATATGTCCTTATTGGAACAGGAAGCAGTAGATGACTGAGATTACTCGACCTTATGTCCTGGTACTTCGGTCCCCGGCACAGCAGCCTTCATGGTGAAGTTTTCCACGCCGGCTTTGCTCAGAGAATCCAACATCTTCTGTCTCTTGTCCTCAGCTGCAGGCTGCTTTAGATGCTGCTCTGCTGCCGCCTGTCGCTCCTCAGCCAGCCTGAGACACAAATACCACTAACTCACCACCCACTGAGACCAGGAAGAATCTATCATCTATCTAGCTATCATAGATTTTCAGTGTGTTGTTCAGGGTGGTGGAGTATTTTACGTTCTGCTGTTGTAAGAAGAATCACTGAAAATTGTTTGACAGTGAAAAGATAAGATTGGTCGATAATACAAATAATTGTTAGCTATGGCCCTAATATGTAAACTTCCTCTTGTCTTGCAGCAATATTTCTATTAATATTAGACTGTCCCAAGACTTACGTGGTGAGGTAAACATGACCATACCTATGTAGGAAGCTTTCTTTGGCTGTTTCAATCTGCAAAGTTCCTCCTTTCCATTTAGACTTATTCAGCACCGTCATACCTGCAAGGAAACACATTAATCTCATAATAATGATTCAACGCAAGGGAAAGGACACTAACACAAAACAAATCATCATGTTTGAAAAAAATTCTGTGACTGACGCTCACATGAAACCAGATAAAAGTGATCTATGAAGTGTGTTTTCTCCTCACACTGGTATTATTTTCTCCTGTTATAAGTAAAATAAGACTTGAAGGCTGAATGATGTGTTCAGGTTGAGGGTTCTTGCACTGGTTGCAGCTGATGTGTTCCACTTGAAATCTGACTTCTTCTAAACAGAACACACAAGGCTTTTGAGTTCATGCAGCAGCTCACTTCACTTACATTTTTTCAGGTCAGCATCTGAAATGTTGATGTTAATGTAGCCAAAGGTTTTGTAAGGAACACCTGCAGAGGAACAGCAAGAGTCAGAACAACTGCAGGTCACTGAGGAGGACCTCTGAACAAAAACAAGTGTGAATTTGCAATACATACAGCCATGTATGTGCATGCATGTCTTGCAACAAAGTTTGGTTGTGATACACAAATCTGTTTAGAAATCCAGAGCGATAATCTATCACAGTCAATTTGACACAGTCATAAATAGTGTCATTTGTTGTTATGAGCAGCTATGCTGTGAAAACTTCCTTGAGGAAGCCTTTTTTAAATGTTGACATTAATGGATTATGTACAATCTCAGTCAAGTGTACAATCTTAAAATGTAAGAAACATTACATAACATGGAATTTAATAATTAAACTTTGTTACTGTTCTCAGTGTGGCTGTCAAAGTGTCAGTGTGTACTGGATTCCTCACCCTCATCATCCCTTCTGGTCCGGAGCTCCACATCCTCCACCTCTCCAAACTTTCCAAATCGATCCTTCAGATCCTTCTGGGTGACCGAATGGCTCAACCCACCGACATACAGCCGCCGCATTGCTCTGTATCCACGACAACACTATCACTGCAAACATTAAACAAACAGCAAACATCAGGATCAGCCATTTAACTGCCTACCCATTCATCAACCATAAGGTTTGAGGTACAAAAACTTGCAACTTAGAAATGAAAACTTTGATCAATGATCAGTTGGTTAACTAGAAATTAGTGTAATGACAGTTTTGATATTTCATAATAGATTGTCATATGTAACTTTCACCCTACTTCAGGTTCTCCATACTGAAGATTTGCAGCTTCTTTGTCTCAGAAGATTGAAAACTGAACATTTAACACATTTAATCCTCTTCATTTTAAACACTACACAGCTCTATACATTTTTACAACATACATGCATATACATACAACACAATACACATTTGAAGTGTACATTTGATTCTTGACTTTTGCACAACTTGCCTTTTCTTTTCTCTAGTGTTAACTATACATATTGTGGCAGTTGCCACCAAAATACCTAGGGTGGAATCCCTGTGTGTGTAAAACCTGTTTCCTATTTCAGGTTTTTGGACTAAAAAGTCCAACAAAAGTCTAGGAGTCATTCATTTAATATATTGTATCATAGCCCTCTGAGATTCATTACTAGTGTTAGCTTTATAGGATTCATCACTGAAACAAGTTGGCTCTCTCTGTCAGCTAGAAGAGATCTGTATTCTTTGTATTTACAAAACCATTGTGAGTGATGATTCAACTACAAACAACAGTCTTTTAAATGACCATAACGTTTAATCAACACCTCTCTTAAACACCACTAGTGGACTTGAATGTCTCCATCCAGCTCAGTGTGAAGATTTTCACCGAGTCTTTGGGGGAACTAAAAAAAACACGACACACAAAGTCCACATAAACTATAATCTCTACAAATATTCTCTTATAACTGAGTTGAAAGAGTTGTCACGATCAAACCACAGATTAAGTATAAGTCGACAGAAAAACCAACAAATGTTTACCTCACATGTATCCAGCTTGTGTTACCGTTAATGCTGTCCGGCGCTGTGCTCCTGCCGACTTTCCCTTCCGCAGTTGTTTCCGCAGAACCGAAACGTTCCGCTGTGGTTGAATTACGGTGAGATTCAACAACAGCTTTAAAAAATATAAATAAAGCCAGAACGCGATGCTGGTACATTTATTTGTGGAAATGTTTTATTGATGACTAGTAATCAATGAAGAAATACGTATTTTTCTCTTGATTTGCTCCGTACTAATAATTCTTGATTACCAACATCTGGTAAAAGACACGGCTTTCTTTGTAGGGGGAGTATCATAATTTCCAGCTCGGGCAGGTTTTTGTTTTTTTGCCTCTAAGAAATAATACCGCGCTGATGTATACTTTAACAGTACATAACACTAGATATTTGCCATATTTTCATCTGCAGAAAGGCATATTATGTGGCCTCTCTCCACATAAACAGCCTCTCACCCCCCTCCGTCACGTGGAAAGTGGTACAGTCCAGAGGGCGCGAGGCTCCGAACTGTTTTGGTTGTCAGGGTGAACCGAAAACGAGAGAAAAGTTTTTGATTTACACGAACAACTCTTTTTATCCGTATTTATATTTTAAAGCAACATTTATTTAACTAATTCGTCATTTTATCGGAGACGAATACGGTAAGTTGACATGACAGCTTGTCTAACTTCACCTAGCATGTGTATAATTTTGCTCAAGTTATTGTCGTCATCTTAGCTAGCCGAGTTTCACTAACGTTGCTGTTGTGAATAAAATTAATGTAACCAGAGTTAAACCTTGTGGCAGCGTGTTTCTTTTATAACTGAGACACTCACAGGCGATTTGACGAGGGAGGAAATACATTTACACTTAAACACAATAGAAAAACGTCCTCTTTTTTAAATTTAGTTACCAAACTGTTACAACCCTTTTAATCCTGCAGGATGGTCCCATATTCACTTTATCTGTTCCACTTCATCTGTATTCTCTCATCCTGCGTCTCCACGGCTTTTCCCCCAATATTTGCCTTTTTGACAGCGGCAGTCCAGTCTCACATAGCATCCTCTCACCTGCTTATTGTATATTGTTTATACACCTTCGTAACAGTTGTCACATTGGCTTTCTTTAATGGATTTTGTAGAGACGCACAATATGGATTTTTTCTTGTGGCCAATACAATAACATAATCAATAACCTATAAATGTAATTTTCTATAGCTCTAACCTAACCAGATCTAACAGACACTCTAACAGATTTTTTTTTGTCTACTTAACTGTACAAAAAACTTACAAATATACTACATATATAACAAATATACTTTGACTTTAATAGAGCATTATGCCTAAGAATTCAAATTATATATATTTATCCTCTATAATTTGGGGCTGTACAATATAGTAAGAAAAATAACTTTGACAGATATTGTGATGGCAGTGTGATTCATAATTAGTTGGAATGATAATTTTTGCATCACAATTTTTATTTTCACTGAAAAAAACTATTAAAAATCTGATGATGTCCAGTCCTACTATAATGTAATGATTAAAATGTTAAATTATAATATAAATTTCCCATTATTGACCAATCATTTATCAAACGAATATTCAGTGTGCCTCCCTAGTTGTTTGTACAATGTATTGCATTTATTGGTATAAGAGTGTTTTTATGCTCCCCTCTTCACCCATTGAAATTTCCACATTTTTTTCATTATTTAATTATTTGTCCATCAGGGTGGAGGAGAAGATGAGTGAGGAGAACACTGAAGAGGTGAGGGTGCTGGAGGCTCAGATCGAATGTCTCCAGGCTGAAGTTGCTGAGTTGCAGAGCCAGCAGCAGGACAATCACAAAGACATAACGTTTTGCCTCAGGGGACAAATGCAAGATGCCATGTGAGTTTTATTTTTCATTCAGCATTCATTTATAAACCTCTTCTTTCACTTTGCAACCCATAGCATACAACTCCACATCTTAAAATCTCGTTTTATGTTAAACTTATGGTAAATTACACTCAGATGGTGCAGAGGTGTGTGGGCAAGTAGAAAATGGTAAACAGAAGTGCCAATCTGTTGTGACAGTAAATGTTGTCCATCTTCCAAGGGCGTATATGTGTGGACAGAAACGAGGAGGAGGAGTGATGGAGAATGTGTTGTCTAGGCTGAAGGAGGAGGTGGAGGAGCTGGAGAAGGATCTGAAGTGGCAGACACAGATGAATGGCATCACTCTGAACAGCTGCACCAGAAAGACTCTGCAAAGCAGTAAGAGCGCAACACTGTCTGAATCCACTGTCCACTCTGTTTTCTGATCTTTTATAGATGAAATGATCAATCAGTCAACGAGAAAAGTAACCAGAGAATTAATCGTTCAACATATTATAGTAATTTTCCCTATGTGCAGTATATTGTTTCTAATTTACCCATAGTGTCACTACAGTTTAGTAGCTTGTTCCCATGTTTATTATGATCATGGCCACACATAAAAAATGTGTTAAAAAAAAGAGGGCCCCATTTTGTTTCATGTGAACAGCAGGAATCAAACCATGTTGCTTTCACATTATTCCACTGAGTGACAGTTGGCAGCAATTACACACCGAGACACATAGCAGGTTGCCAACAAAAGCAGAGAAGAAGAAGACAGTTAGCATAGATTTAATCAACAGACAAGAATTTAATTATTTAAAGCATCTGCTTTGAAGACATTTATCAGAAAGGAAATACATTTAACATTTTTGTTAGATCTCAAGGACACACACAGTGTGTTTTGGTGTGAAACACTTTTATTCACAAGTAAACCCCACAGAGCACCTTTTAAATTAAGTTGTGATGTCATAATGTACTTACACTGATGTGATGTGTGTCTGTGTGTTTACCAGGTGGCAGTAAGCTGGCCCAGCAGCTCTGTGTATCAGGTCACTGCTCTGAACTGGTCTTTCAGGTGGAGTTCCAGCTCACTGAGGTCAAGGTGAGTCAGTTCATTATTCAAATAAACTGCTGATGAGACAGACAGTCTTGGGTCCAAACTCCACTATGGCCACCTTTCCTGTAGGCTGATAAAGGTGCTTTCTCTGTCACTCCCTCACCAAGACACCTAACCAGTGGAGATGGTTGATTGGAGCTTTTAGCATTCTGAATGTATTAAGGCATCATGTTTTAGTTAAAGTGAAATTAGTCAAATGTCTTAAAATAATGTTGTCCATGTTTATGTAATCAATCCACTTCTCTCCATTCTGTTTTTTGGACTATACTCTAGCTTTTAATGTTTTCAAGACTGATAAACATTTCATCCAGCTTCTCCTTTGATTTCTATAGGACATTTTCAGCTAACTTTAGTGTCTATTTAGTATCAACCAAGCAAATCATCTAATATTTTCTGCTCTTTGGAATATATTAAGTCTCCTGTTCCAGTAACTGGACCTGTATGCTCATGAATAGAGCCCAATATTATTTGTCAAATCACAGATATTAGTATCTGCCTCACAAATTTAGTGCAAGTTGGGTTCTACTCACGATGTGCCTTTACCAGATGTATCTGGTGTGTAAGTTCAGATCCAGTTGGTCATCAAACAGAACTCCATTTAAAACCTCAGTCTCATTTTTCCACAGTTTTTATAAAAACTATAGATAAAACTCAATAGCTGTATAGAAGAGATCTAAGACTGTTGTTGGGTTTTGACTCGTGTAAATGAAAAGATATTTAAGCATTCACTCACTTGTCTGCTTTGCTCATGCCAAATCATTGACTAAGCTTTTGGTGAAGCAAACATCGACTGTGGCATTTCTTTTCATTTGAACTTATTTTTTAGTCAAACAGTTTCTCCTTGTGTTAGAATGGTGACTGAAGACACACACTGAAGGACACGTAGCTTTGTTGATTGTGTTCCTCAAGGACTAGGACCTATTGCTGAGTCTAGCCAGCAGAGGGCAGCAGAAGGCTGGGTTCAGTGGTGCACTGATGAGGCTTCAAGTGTACAGTTTAGATTTTAGCAGCTCCTCAGACCTCCGGAGCAGCTGGGAGACATACAACACACTTGAGAAGGAGGAAAAATTACTGTCTGGTCTCAAGTGTCGTACAATCAGGCATCAGACCAAACCGCCTCAAAGGAAGAAACAGTGTCAGATGGTATTAGGGTAAAGTCTTGTCATTGGCAGCTATAACAAGTCAGGTTTGGAAATCCTTTCTTCAAAATAAAATCACTCTTAACAGTGTATTATTGGCACTCCCTCTAGGTGAAAGTTTTTATAAGAGAACTGTCTAAATTTTACATTTTACATGTCCCTTTTATTGTTTATGAACAAGAAATAAACTGAAGAGCCCCAACATGAAAACCACCTGCCTAATACTGTGCAGGTCCCCCTTGTGTCAAAACAACAGTCCTGACCCGTCAAGGCATGGACTCCACAAGACTCCTGAACGTGTCCTGTGGTGTCTGGCACCAAGACGTTAGCAGCAGATCCTTTAAGTCCTGCAAGTTTCAAGGTGGGGCCTTGATGGATCAGTCTTGTTGTTCCAGCACAGCCCACTAATGCTCAATCGGATTGAGATCTGGGGACGTTGCCATCAGCGAATGCCGTCACCATGAATGGTTGTACTTGGAATGCAACAATGTTTAGGTGGCTGGTACGTGTCAAAGTAACATCCACATAAAAGCCAGGACTCAAGGTTTCCCAGCAGAACATTGCCCAAACCACACACACAGTGCCTCTGGTGTGCCGTCTTCCCATAGTGCATCCTGGTGCCTTCCCCAGGCAAGTGATGTACACATAACTGGCCATCCACATGATGTGAATGATGTATAGTCCATTCATGTGCTGTACAGAGGGTCCCACTTTCCGAGATGGAAAGTCATTATTCCGACTTTGATGTGTTCATGTCTGTTTAAGTCATAAAGTAGAGACAACATGCATGCTACTAAGAGCAGAGGGTACTAGTACAGAGTAGGAGACTAGTTACCAGTATTAATGCTAACAAGTTACCACGCAGCAACCAACAGTTTCAACTTACTTAATACTGTACTACAAATGACGTGACCAAAAGTGATATGCAAAACGTGAATAAATAAAATATTATCAGCCAAGCATTTACTCTCATCCACCATACTTGTACATATATGATGTCAACAGACAGCAACTCTGCAACTCATGTAACAGAATTTTCTCTCACTTCCTCAGTTGTTGTTCTCAGTTGACTTCAAGGGGGCATCAACATGAATCTTCCCAGTCAGGAAGTCATTTTTCCAATTATTCTGCCACCACATGAATACACTATGATTCCATTTTTCCGTGATCGAGTTCTGATGCTCACATGCCTGTTGGTTTATGCCCTGTTGATGGTGGGGGTTACCAGTCTGTGGCTATACTGTCCCAAACACAGCAAGCTGCGATGCACTGTGCATTCTGACACCTTTCTGTCGTAGCCAGCATGAAGTTTTTAAGCAAACTGTGTTACAGGAGCTCCTCTGTGGGATTGGACCCAACCGGCTACCCTTTGCTTTCCATGAGCACCAGCATGCCATGTGCCCGTGACCCTGTCACTGGCTCTCTGGTTGTCCTTCCTTGGACCACTTATGGGACGTACTTACCACTACATACTGGGAACACCTCACAAGACCAGAGGCATCACTTATAAAAGAGACTTGAGATAAATTTTGACCTTAAGTATGACTTAAGCAGAAAATCATGTGTAAGTAGTTATTTATAAAACCTTGCTTTGACATGGAAATGAACTGATCTCTAAACAAGGGCTAGATTACAGTTTGGAACACATGCACCCTAAACTGTGGCTAACTCTTCAGCAACTTTATGAACAGTGTGATGAGAATCACAGAAAATTGTCACGAAATCATTTAAAGGCATGTGGAATTAATAGTGTATACCCCCAAGCTATGTGTTTGGCTTTGTTTGTCAACCCGCTATTTGGTCCACCAACTAATCTGTGTTACTTGGTTCCAATCTTTTCTACCATCGCTGTGGACTCATGTTTCTCTTTTGGTCCATAGCTATTCCTGACCAACCCTCATTTGTTCTAGAGTAAATGTAAGTGATTAATTTTCTTCTCAGAACCTGCGTAAGCAAGATTTTTTTTTATACTCAGTGTATTTTAGGAATCAGACATAATCACACAGTCAAAAATGTTCAGAAGACTAAGTTCAAAGATAAATCTGAAAACGTTTTTATAAATGAGGCTCTTGCTGTCTTAGCGTGGCTCAGACCCAGTCTTCTAATCATCACAATTTGACCCTTTCAGTGTCACTCAGATTCTTACGCTTGCCCGTTTTCCTGCTTCCACACTTCAGCTTCATAAACTGACTGTTCACTTACTGCCTTGTCAAATCTTTCCTCCAGGGAGAGCTGGGATTGTTTGAAATCTTTAGATTCTAGTGCTGATATGATGCTTGAGTTTCAGTAGCTATACCAAAACAATCATTTTTTGTCAAATGTTGTCTAAACACAAGCAATCATATATGATATATAAATTAAATATATTCCTCAACATCTGGCAAACTTAGATTTGATGCCAACTTTCAATACTTGACATTTTTTGACCCTCAGACACATTTTGGTCTTTACCAAAAACATATTGAGGTTCAGCATGCAGCCCCAACTGTAGGCCTGACACAAATTGGACCATTACAGTTCAACAAAAAAGACAGTTACAGCCAATACTGTACATGTAAATTCAACAGCAGTTGCAAATTTATTGGAGGGAGATTTTTTTTGCTATTGTGATCTGTAAACCTGCTTCGTGTAGGTCCAACAGTCTTCTGGTTTTCATTCTAACTATAACAGCTGTTTTCATTGAATCACTCTGCCTGGCTCATGAAGTGTCATTAAAATTATAGTTTTTCTTCTGAGGCTTCAACTTGTTTTGTTAAAGGCATTAATCATTTGGCTGTGTAATTTAGAAACAGTCATTTTGTAAACATGCACTCTCTTACCCTTTATTATAGTTTGATTAATACTCACTTTTTACATTGCAACATAATACAAGTTAGTACAAGTTCCAGTAACATTAAAGTGTTCTGTTTGAGTTGTAACCCATTTGAAACCATTCAGAGATATGACTTATGGCTGCCCAAATATGGACAACCTTTCTCCTGAACTTGTTGATGGATGTTTAAAGAAATAGTTCCAATATTTTGGGGAAAACTTGCTTATTGTCCTTCTTACCAAGAATGAGATGTTCAGATGGATATCAGCCTCATGTCTGAGCTAGAGTCAGAATGTGTTTTTTGTTGAAACTGTTTCAGAGAATTGTTGATTCAACTTTTATGATCATTTTGGAGGATGTAGTTTGTGTAACTGTTTTATCTCTTCCCTCTTTTGTCTCTTTCCCTCAGTGTACCGAAATACATCATGAATAACCTGCTCTTTCATGACTCTTACTGCTCACTCTGCCGTCTTCTCCTCTCATTCTCACATAACTCAGATGAACTCTAAAACTCTGAAACAGCCTGGTTCCCAGAAAAGAACAGGCTTCATTTGATAACACATTATCATTTATCATTGCACTAAGTGACTCAGTATTTTTCTGAGTAACTGATGATGTGTTTGTCCAGCAGGATGGTCAGGCATCTGAGAGGACGATCAGTGATCTGAACATAGTGATGGACACCAGTGACCTGCAAAACTTCAGCAGTTTCCTGTCTGGGTAAGAATTAATCGAAGCTGTAAAGCTTATTTCCCATATATTTTTTTCATTGGCAAACTGGTATTATACAAATGTTACATACAAAGTATACAACTGTGATCCAAAATTGTTTTCTCATTTTGTCTTGGTGTTTTAAAACAGAGAAATAAAAAAAAATGCATTTTTCCATTGCCTAAAACAATAAAAAAAAAATGCACATACAGAAAGTAAATAAAAGGACAGTCAAAGTACTTCCTTAAAAGTGGGGTCCAACAAGGCAAGAGTGTTTACATATGAGATAATAGGTTGCCATCTTTTGTAGAACTTGGCAGAAGAACCACTAAAAGAATATTTTAATTGCCTTATTCTCTCTGCTGCATCATCTCCAATGACCCTTTAGTTGTCACATCTGGAATGAATGTTTCCTTGACAGCAAACTTTTTGCAGGGTTATTAACCTCCAGGTGATGGTAGTCAAGATTTTCAGATTTCTCAGGTGCAGAATTTACCTTGATGATAGTTAATTACTTGTTATAATCAACATTAATTAATCAAAGCAACAGTATAAATATGCATCTTGTCCCTTTATGAATAAAAAATGGCAGTTATGCTGATCTTGTGGTATAATGTTTGACTAGACTGGAACATTGCTGGAATTATGATTTCTCTGCTTCCAAACACAAGACATCAAGACAACATTGCATCTGTTGACTAAACATTGAAATATGCAGGTCAGAGTTGATCACAGGTGAACTATGACCTCCGAGCTGGAGCCAAAACAGGAGCATTCTTCACTTCAAAATGAGAGACTGAGCAATTAATTACAGGAATTGGTGCAAGTGTGACTGCACATTAACACTGAGCCAGCATATCTGATAAAACATGATGTACACTACACGGCCAAAACTATGCAGGCTGTCCTGTCTACATACTGTTGATTAATTTTTTTATCTGTGTTAGTTTTTGTCTGGTTTGGTCGAGGCCCCCCGGTTCCACTGAGGAGAAATCCTAATGCTTCAGCATACAATGATAATTTAGACAACAGAGTGGCAACGGTTTGCTGAAAGCCCTTTTTTCTGTTTCAACATGACCACGCCCCCATCACAAAACCAGGTCCATAAAGAAATGGTGTTCCCAGTGTAGTGTGGCAGAACTTGACTGGGCCTGCACAGAACTCTGACCTCAAACCCATCCAGCACCTTTGGGATGAACTGGATCGCTGACTGTGAGCCAGACCTCATCAACCAACATCAGTGCTGGACCTCATTAATGCCCTTGTGGCTGAATGGGAGCAAATCCTCATAGCTCGGATCCAAAATCTTGTGGACAGCCTGAAGCTAGAAGAGAGGAGGCTGTTACAACAGCACATTTATGAACACTGTTGTGGAATTACCAGCTGGAGGAACAGTCTGTTAAAATAAACATATAAACTGAAGCGCATCATATCTAACTCTGCTATCAGATTGGAGCAGACGTTTGAAAACCTAATTATTGCGTTCTGACTGGTGTGTTTGGACCGAAACTCAGTGGGCAGTCAGTTTGTAATTTATTTACACTGTCTGTTCCGTCCAACTCTACATGTTTAATGCTGGATATTACTCCGGTCAGGATAAAGCTGTCTGTTTAGTTGAACTGACGTGTTTATTAAAGTAGAGGAAGACGTCAAACCGCAAACGGCTGTCATCCAGCTGAACGTCCTCACTCACACATCCACTCATTCTCACACTGTCCGCTCTTTACTCACAAACAACAAGCCTTTCTCACGGCAGACATTTTGACTTTTCAAACACAGGTGTAACTCATTACATCCACAATAGATGCATTCCATTTAGGTGTGTTGGCTTACTGGCACCTCTACCTGTAAATGGAGCTCAGCCATCGCTGATATTAGTTACACCTGTTTTTTTCCTGCTGCGGCTGTTCAAAATATCTGGGCTGAATCTGGTCTGTTTGGGTTTACTCCACGATGTCTGGAGTGTCAGTCAGTATTTCTTTCCCACCAGGTGCTTTTTACATCGTAGTGAAAAATGTTCATTGTAATCGAAGCTGAAATGGCATTTCAGCACAAAATCTTTGTTTCACCTTTAATCAGAGTTTTTAAATAGGTGTGAAGTAGTGTTTGGCCTTAAGTTGATCCTCTGTCAGCTGTCCAGCTTGGAGAAAACACTTGTCTTTCACTATGATCTGGTAAGGCTCCAGATTTTTTTTTTTTTTTAACTGTATTTCTCTGTAAATGTGGCACAGAGAGAGAGAGAGAGATTTCAACACATTGTCTCAATACAGTTGTCACCTTGTGTGAAATTTGAATATTTAAAAAAAACATCACTCAGAAATGTACAAGCTGTACATTTGTATAAGCACAACAGGCTGTGGCTTGTACTTCATTTGGGAACTCATTCTGAAAGTGCACTGTCACTCTCATAGGTGCCTGAGCAGTGGAGCAAGTGAAGCAGCTGCACTCTCACTACTCCCACTGCACTTGAGGAGCAAACGTGTGCTTTTGCATTCCTCCTTTTTGATCATCTAACTTTGTTATTTTAAATCATTTGGATCAAAAATAGTTCATGATCATAATAAAATCTAACATGTATTGGAAGGTAGATGTGCTCTCTCCAGCACCAAATGAGAATCAGCAGGCCTGGTTGTTACTTTGGTAACGAATGAAAAAACTCCTCAAATGCCATCTCACACACGGTAGACAGCGAATTAACAGTGTTATGAGTCTGTGTTTAATTTTGGCGTGTATCTGATCCAACAACCAGCACGTATTTTAGTGAAAAAAACTTTGCTGTTGAAACAGTTTGCCTTTCAGTCCCGCTGTCTTCTCCCACTAAAATAGCACAGCTAACCACTGAAGGCTGGTAACGAATTGAGGCGACAAAATCCCAAATGTAAAGTTTGTACGGAAATCCATTTAATCTTTATGGAATAAATTGATACCGAATTGACAAGAAGACTGTCAACATACAACGCCTTTTATCATGTGTTTCTAGAGTCATGCGTTTTAGTTTTAGTCATGCGAGTTTAGCTTAACATTTTCCCCATAGTGCACAATGAACTTTAGTTAAGTCCAACCACTAATATGTTTTGCTAATATTTTGTCACTATTGCAGAAAAAAATATCCTGCCATACTTTCTTTTGCCTGGCACTAATCTTGCACCCTAACTTTTAACTATAACTCAATGCCCATGGTCACTCTGATCTATTGCATGTCCCGTTGTCCTCTTAGTAAACTATAGTTGTTTTCTTTGTTGCAAAGTGGGGGAAACTAGTGAGCTGTGATAGGAAAACATCTGAGAATGAACATGTGCCTGAGTCACACTGGATTTGTGAGATGATTGATATTTGAGACAAAAATCTAATCTTTAAATTAGGGAGAAAAACTACTGATACAGATTTGAAACCAAGTTATCAGGGACTGTAAAACTGAACATCTTGAACAACATAAAACTGTTTGCTGAATGTTGTTTATTCTTTTTGTTTGTAACATAGTAGTTGCTCTTGTACTGTCTAAAAATGTATTCCTAAAGCTCTATTCAAAAAATTTACAGAAATTCTAGCAACCGTGCTGAGTTGTTCAAGAGAGAATCACAAATTATCAAAGAAACAATTAATTTCCCCACCATGCTGTCACTTTCAGTAGCTTTCACTTTTGTCAGCTCTTTTTAATTACACATTAATTGCAATAAACAACAATACATGCCTTGTATTTTAAGTGTTTTGGGATGCAACAAAGCAGTTTGAATCTTAAATCTGTGGTGAACTTCAAAATTGCATTTATGTGCTCAGGTGCATTTTCTGTCCCGATAAGCACAGTTTGCCAGAAAGAGTTTGTTCTGTCAGTGGATCAGCACCACAAAGCAGAAGTCTGATTTGCTCTATATCTGTAGCCAAACCACATCTGGATTGTATGGTCCAGTCTGCAGGATCTGGCAGGAACAGATGGAAAAATACTGGAGATAATGATTCTGACACACTGCGGCCTTCTCCGAGTGTGTCTGTGTGTGTGTATGTGAGAGAGAGAGAGAGGGAATCATAGTTTTACAGTCCAAATCAGACTGGTGATCTTTGTTAGAACAAGCTGATCTAAACTGTTGAAGATAATGACTGACACTGATTTTTACTGGTTATTTTTATGTAGCAGATGCATGTCATTTTCACATCTGTCCTTCTATCGTCCACTATTTGGCTGTATTTAGACTCCCTATAGGTGATCACAGAGAGTAGGAGAGGCTGGAAATGTTAATTTCTGTTTAGTAGAATAGTTGATAACTTTTGTAGCCCAACAGCCAGCAAATGACTGCAACGTGGAAATGCTATTGATGCAGTGCGTTGTGGGATACATTTAGAGGACTCGAAACAGACTGGATTGTGTCAAACTTACAAACCTCTGCCATTAAAACACAGTGCTGCTCTTGTCATGTGGGGATCCGAGCCAACTGGTCCTCGAACCGCTCCGACTCCCAGCGTGCAGTTGAAGAAACACTGATCCAGGCCGTCCAGATTCTAAAGTGCAGCTTGTGTTTCCTGGTCTAAGCCAGGCTGATAGTGTGAAGCCAAACTGTGCTGAGGTCAGGGCTGCAGCAGGAGATATCCGTCAGCTCTGAAGCTAAAGGGGAGCTTTAAAACAGTCGTTGCTTTAAAGACATGGTGAGACTTACAGTATACATGCATGTATTTTGGACATTTAAAGATGACAATCCAGCATTGATTGTGTCATTTCTTTCTTGTGGGTATGATGGAACATCCACTTTGGGATCAATAAAATCAAAGAATTCATCTTCTGGGGGACATGAATGTGATAGATAAGTTGTATCACAATCTAACCACGAGATTCCTGTATTTAATACAGACCTCAGTACCAAAAAAGTCGGGATGCTGCGTAAAATGAAAATAAAAACAGAATGCAATAATTAACAATCCTTTCGATCTACATTCGATTCATACTAATATCTTAAGTTTTGAAAGTGAAATTCTTTCTCATATTTACTTGATATACAACTTCAGTCACTCAGCAGTCCAGGATCTCCATTGTCATATTTTTTGTTTCATAATGTACCACACATTTTCAATGGGAGACAGATCTGGACTACACGTAGGTCAGTCTAGTACTTGAACTATTTTTACTACACTTTACACTTATTTTCCATTTTAAACACAGAAATTCACCTTCTGAATTCAAGTTTCTCTCTTTTGCCGAACTAAGATGACCTTAATTGGCTCATTAACTTCTCAGGGCTCAGAGAAGTCTGCAGTATTTCTGAATGTTCTTTATATATGTCTTTCACTTTGCATGGTAGAGTCTTAACTTGCATTACTAGATGCAGCAACAAACTGTGTTTACCAACAACTGTTAATCGAAGTGTGTCCGAGTCCATGTAGTAATATCCTTTGGATATTGGATACTGATGGATTTTTTAAATCCAGTGCCACCCAAGGGTTCCAAGGTAAGAGGCATTCAGTGTTGGTTCTCAGCCTTGCCCCTTACGTGTAGAGATTTCTCCAGATTCTCGAAATTTTTTAAATGATATTAAGAATTGTAGATGGCGAAATCCCTAAATTTCTTTCAACTGTGTTTTGACAAACACTGTTCTTAAACTGTTGGACTATTTGCCCTTGCAGTTTTTCACAAAGTGGTGAACCTCACCCCATCTTTGCTTGTGAATGATGAGCTTTTTGAGGATGCCCCTTTTATCCCCACTCATGATAGTATACAGATTTACCGGTTTACCTGTGGAATGTTCTGTGTTTATTTGGCACAACTTTCCCAGTCTGTTGTTTGCCCTGTCCCAACTTTTTTGAACAGTCAAATTAAGAATGAGGGTGCATTTGCGAAAATCCCAAAAAGTATCAGATTGAACATTAAATACTTTGTACTGTACTCCATGGAATATAGGTTTCAAAGGATTTGTAAACCATTGCATTCTGTTTTTATTCATGTATTACACAGCATCAAAGCTTTTTTGAGGGGATTTGTTTGCTACCAATTTGACTTTAAAGTGATGCAGTTCCAGGCCATTGATTTACAGCTCACATCTCAGATTTTGTGGTGGTGTTGTGCTCATCATCGGCGGTTTCCCCTGTTGGGAAAACAACTGAGCCAATTCAAGCTGTGTTAAGCGGGATAGTGAGGTCCTCCTGTGCCAGAGCTGGCGAAACTGCCAAAAAAAAAAATGATGATGTGTTTGGATGAGTAAGGGAGAGTGGAGGAGCAGCTGTACAGGTTGTTGTAACTTGACTTACAGAAATAATAAGTCCTAAATTCACATTTCTTTGATAGATATTACAAGTGTGACTCTTTCGGGCTGATTATTATACTAGAAAATTGAAAAGTAAACAAAACATTAGGAATCATCTTCTGAGGCCCATCAACATCCATTGACCTAATTTGGTCAGTAGTTGTTCTCCTCATTAGCACAAAACTGTGCTAAACTGATAACCACTGGTTCCTCAAATGAATGGAGCGTAAATTCTGCTTGGAGTATAGGGGTAGGTTACATGGGTTTTGGGGTTTTGTTCAAGTTTATTCTATCAGATTACTTTTTGGTTTTCATTCATTCAAAAATTCATATTTCTAAAGGGCCATAATGTCTACAGGACTGAGTATTAACTTGATTTTCTTTGCATTCTTAGCAAAATGGTCACTTGTTCTAGTCAAAGTGTTCTTGTTTAATTTTATCTTCTTTTTTTTTCTGCTGTTTGCTGCAAACAAATTTTACTGCTTCTTTGGGGTGGTGAACCAAAGCCACTTAAACTTTCCAAGTCAACAGAGCTCTTTACAATCATGATATAAGAAGGTGTGTGAATTTACAACCAATATGGTTTAATTGGCTCGGCACCGAAGATATTATCAAACTGCATCATTCAGAATCGGTAGGACAAAATCAGTTCAATAGAACAATATCAAACAAAGGATCAGTCTCTCTGTCTTTTTGGTAGCGCTCCATTATATGGGAGGGTGCTGCCATGTTTCCATCAGCTCGGTGTGGAATAACAGTCGTCTGGAAACTTCACCCGACTGCCGTCTAGCCCCGGGCCCCCATGGAAAACTCTGGAAATCCTTTCACAGAATGTCCCAGGCACACTCAGACAGAGCGAACCGGACTAAAACAAAGATTTATTTATTTTTTCATTCAATTTTTTGTCTTTATATTGATATTGTGATTTACAGCACATTATTTATAAATTAGCACCATTTTGTAACCTAGCTTTTACAGTTTTTGATGATAAAGTATTTTAATTTTTCTAGTTTTCTTTAATTTGCTCATTCATCCATTGTTCCCAGACATGTATCCTAATGACTTTGGTTGAATTGGGTGTCTCAGCCACATTTTTCAGGTGTCCATCTCATGTGCATCTGTTATGCTTCTTTTTCAATCCACATTACAGTAACATCCTGTGCTTTACTTGCATATTTTTACATTTCAGGTCTTTTCTATTTCATTTTATTGTGGAACTGCAGTGATTATGTGTTTGGTTGTGAGTGCTGCCAAAATGTGGGTGAATAACACTGAATACTGTGCCTGAACACATCATGTGTGGACACAGTTGGAAGACTGAAGCTGCTGAGTGCCTCTCTTGCCATGCCTCCTGTGTGGACACAGTTGTAGTCTTTTTAAGACTGTATATTTGTCAATATTGTAAGGTTGTAGTTTGGACCTCTGGTAGTTTACAGTGTTAATGGATTGAATTTAATAGCAGTTGTGTGTTGTATTCAAACAGAAATTGTTAGTTCTTGGGGGTAACATTTCACACCTTTACTGACTGATGATGCAAATCATCAACTTTGAGGCAGAAGAACTTAAAAAAAATCCTTAAAAATGTTTTAATGATTTTATGCAATGTCATTTCAGGGTGGAGGAGAGCAGAAATCTTCTGCTGTTTTTCAGGACTCTGAGGACTTTCTCAGAAAGATGTAATGACCGATGCAGAACATTCCAGCACTTCCAGGTAAGTGAAGACAAACTTCATCCTCACACACCTGCTTTCCATGGTGTTTAATTGTCTGTGTGTTGCTGACACACGACAAACCCCTTGTTCCCACCAATGAATATGGATGACTGACTCTGGTTGGATTAGGTTGGTCCTTTCCTTGAATGCAATGTGTTTAACACCACTGATGACGTTTTTTTTTGATATGGCAGTATTTTGGCCCAGCCTTTCATTGGTTGTTTGTATATGAATCTAGAAACATGAAGAAATATTTTTGACTTGCTGCACAATGACAACTCTGCATCATTTGTGGGGAAAAGATGCATCAGTCCATCCTGAATTCTTTCAGTGGGGAAACCAGATGGTCCATCAGTCATTCTGATAGCAGTCAGACTTAAAATCGAAACTTTGGGTTGGATTTAATCTTTAACCTCTGCTTGACTTCTGCTGGATTTCACCCTTATCCATAATTGGAGGAGCTTTGTCTTCTCTCATCAAGCTTAGAGGCCAGAGAGGCCAGAGAGTCAGTCCAGAAGACATGTTTTTTTTGTGGTCCAGAATAGACCAGTCTTAGGGTTTATATTTCAAAACAACAATAAAATTCTTACACTGGCTTTGCTTTGGCAACCTTTTACCACCCACAGTTCCACTCGTGGGGCTCTAGCACAGCATTCACAGACTGCCAGCATACATGGAACAAACAATATATTTATCAATAGATTAGATTTTTATATTTTTTATACTACTACTCGTGGCCGTGTGGACCTCACACAATAAATCAGAGCTATACAAATTTCAGTGTAGAGCCTACATGCATGGACACTTGTATGGGTGCGGAAAGTATCATTTTGACTTAAACCAGATAATGAGTTGAAAATGCTGTTCCTCTGGAGAGTTCAGGCAAAAGTTTGGAAACATTTACTGTTCAGGCCTAACTTTGGGTAAGTATGCAGAGATACAGTAGCTGGATGCATGGCTTGATTATAGATAGATGCGATGGATGAATGGATAGATACATAGGATAGATAGATAGACAGACAGGTAGATGTTGTAGCTAGATGCTATAAATGCTGTAGCTGGATACTACAAATGCTGTAGCTAGATACAATTGTCAGATTCTACACATGCTATAGCCAGATACTATAGATACTACAGATGCTATATTTTTTAATTGAATTGAAAAATTGCTATAGAGGATACTATAGCTAGAAAAGATGGATGGAGGCTTGGATATGATGGATGGATGGATAGAAACTATAGATTTCTGCTGTTGTCCTTCTTCTCAACCATGAAGATACAACACCTCCAAAAAAGTGCCACTTTAAAAAGGGGCTATTGTTTGTAAACTGCTTAGATTGAGGCTGATGCGCAAGAAAAAAAATGAATGTTAATGCAGTGGGTGTGAATTAGTGTGGGCATGGTAAATGTCAGGGTGGGACTTTATTGAAGAGGTAGCAGTAAAATGTCAAATGGTAAATCAAGCTGCGGCAGTAATATGGAACCTATTCTCCTGTTTACTCGGAGAATGTAACATTCTGCCAAGTTGGCTGGGCTGAAGGAGGATTAACCCACATTTTCCATACTGGACTGTGTGCTCTAAACTCTTATTTTGCTTAAGTTGCATTTTTTTCAGTGTTATTATGGAAAAATGTCATTCCCATTGTAACGGTTCTGCTGTAATGTGGGCAGTGCCTTGTGTGCCGATTTCCATGCTTTAATGACACACAGACATGAATTAAGAGGAATAAACAAATAAAGACCTAAAACACAAATAAATCACATGCAATCCAGGCCAGGAATCATTTTTGTTGCCGGTAGACCACGACATTACCAGCCAGCCACTGTAGGACTGCAGAACTGCAGATGATGGTTGGCAGCATAGCAGTTACAAACCACAGACATTTAAAAGCATGTGGCCAATCACTGATTGGAATTTCTCCATTGAGGACATATTGGTGTTAAGTGTCTTTGCACACAGACATATTCTTAAGTGTTCCAGACAATAGGGACATTGTTTACATGCATGCTGCCTCCTCTACACTTCGCTGCCTAGACTATGTATCATATTTCCTACAGTATCCAACTTACTGTACCGTTCACATCACTGTGTACAGAATGACCTTTATACTTTGAATATTAAAAACTTAAGCTATGATTCCAAACACATTTTAATTAAAAAAGTTTAACTTTATTAAAATATCTTAAAAACATAGCCGTGTCACGTACACATCTTCCTGTACACCACTGTCTTATTCACATCAGTAATAATTTCTAAAGTGGAGAAGTGGGAAGAGGTAGGGACAGAAGCAAGACATTTTAAAAGCAAACAAAATAAGAAGGAGTAACTTTCACATTACTATAGTTCATACATTGTTCCCCAGATCACTTCAACTGGAGTCTATAAATTAAAAAAAGACAAGTGAAGCTAAATCACAAAATGCTTAAGAAAGTGTGCAGTTGCACAAGTCTACATGGCCATTGCCCTTGAGGAGAGATATGTAGTGGAATAATTAAAAGTAAAATTAATTCACACAATGGCAGAGCGTAACGCACAATGTTGTGGTCATTTCTAGTCATTTTCTGAGAGAACACTCAGTGAGATAGTCATATGACATCATCAGGACTCTATAAAATTTGAACAGTAAAAGTACTTAGATAGGAATGTGCTTTACCCCAAAATAACTAAAAACAGTGTATGTTTCTTTAAACATTTTCATTCACTGGTGGCGGTATGGCAGACAAAACTTATATCTTCAAAAGTGTTATTATTTTTGCAACATCTTAGCCTCAAAGACAGCCTAAATCTCACAAACTCATTTTCTCTACATTTTAATCTGGAAATGTTAAAATGAAGCATGCAACAGCATTAATACACATAATCATACACTGCACTTCAGTCATGTGTTCTTGTAGTGACATCTGTCCAGATGAAATTCCTGATGACCCACAATGAGCAAGATGAAAACGGTGATTTTGGAGGGCTAGAAAAGCATGTGAGTCCATTAAAAGCACATGTTGCACATTTTACTTGTAGTTTTCTAAAACATTTTGTTGTTAACCTCAAAATGAGAGATTTTACACTAGTACAAGATGTTAAGGTCAGCAAAAGCGGCAAAGATATCTAGACGGTTGCCGTAATATTTGTTATCTTGTTATCTACATATAGTTACGTATAGTAACAAAATGCTTCATTTTTATAATTCATTCCACAAAGAGCGTGAAAACATCTGCCTGCTTTGTTTAATAGTGTGTACTAATAGGCACAGAAAGTTACAAGCAAGCCTGTTGGCTTGTGGCTGCATGTGTGTGGTTCATTTCAGTTCGTGTAGTTTCATTCATCTAGGTAGTACAGCGTCAGGTGAAAATGAAACAATGAATTGGACTGTCATTAAAGAGGTGTTGACGCTTCTCCACTCATTCATAGGGTTACATCAGTTCTACTGGCATTACGTCACCCGTGGAAAGGACATTCAGAATAAACCCCTCTGTTGTTGTCTTCTGAACAGGTGGCCTAAATCTTTCAGGCTGTTTGTATTTACAGTCCAATTGTCAGAGCTTATGCCTCAAATATATTTATTTGTCCACATATATTTGACAAAGGCTGTGTTGAACAACTTTTGTCGTCCCAAAGCAACACGTCCACTTTATGCAGTGACTGGCCAGATGTGTGTTTGAGATTCTATATTATGCTTTTCCATCACTGTACTCATGAACATCTATAAATTCCTTTCAGGAGAGACCGTTTGAAATCCAATTCAGTGTGCCACATTACTTCAATGCGTCTATAACCCGCAGAAACAATGATTTTAGACGCTGCCAGACAAACTAGTTGGTTTGAAGCATATCAAGGCCTTCACAGCCTTCTCAGGTGGTTTCGTACCAGTTAATGTGACTGTGACTTGTAATAAATTTCTTGTGCTATTTTTAGTTTTTAAATGTCTGATACTCCTCTCCCATCAGTAGAACTGAAGAACATCAAAGTAGAGAAATTACTACAGGTCTACACCTTGAATCTACTGAGTGGTTTCATTTTGACCTGACAATGTCACAGGCTGTTTGTAGGTTTGTTGAAGTAAAAACATTGACAACTTTACCCTCACCATGGGACCAGCACCCCAAAATCCATAACGTCACAGTGTTCCCCCCAGGACTCTGCTGTGGGAAAACTGCTCCATCAGCAACAAAGGGGCTACAGTAAAGTTTCTGCCTCATCAGCGGTACTTTCCGACAGGCAGTACCTTCATGCAGGTGAAGCTGTCAGGGTACTTAGATAGCACCACGGGGTTGCCGTCCAAACGGACCTCACTGAGGCTTGGTCGTAGGTAGTAGGTGTCATTGGACCTGCAGAAGGTGTTTACGGTGACCTCTGTGATGTTGTTGTTCTAGGGGAAATGGAGACAACATTGAGAATGTAACAGAGTAAATAAAATATTAGCTTGTAGCTAGTCCTGTAACATTGAATAAAATTTAATTTAATACTGTCTAATTTAACTCTAACTAATTTAATACATAATCAATTTTAAATTAAATCTAGAATGTAACTTGTACAGCAAATAGTGGGAATCAGTAGTTTCTGAAGTCAATTTATTTGTGAATATTTTAGCAGTAAAAGATACAAACCTGTAGGTGTAAAATCCGAACACTCTCAGGGATCTGTGGAACAGCTTCCAGCTGGTTGTCAGCCAGGTACAGGTTAACCAGCCTGGTCATTTTCTGTTGGGGAAACCCATTTGTGTGTGGAAAGTGAAGGTTTACTTAAATAAATACACAGCATACCTGGCTACAAACAAGATATAATTAGGGAACAGCTTACTTGTGACTATGAAATCCATTAACATTGTGGAAAACAATGTTTTATTGTTTAGCTTTTTGTAAATAAGTGCAAAGCTGGAGTTAGGATGTGGTTAGTTTATCTTAGCATAAGCACTCACTAATTAACATTTTGTATCAAATCTCTTTAATCTGTACACAAACCTAAATATAAAAACAACAGTTTGTGGTTTAAAGGGGAGTTTGGTTGTGCAACTGTTGAACAACAGCTAGTTTCAGTGACTGTGTACAGCCTCCTGAAGTCTTGTCATCACACTGAAGTTGCCAGGTATAGTACTATTGTGCCTGTAGAGAGAACAAAGCCAAAGCCTGTGCTCATCACCTCTTATCTGGCAGCCTGTACTGTAGCTGGAGCTGCTGCACTGAAGTACTGGGTTGATGGATACACTGTCAAGAAAGAGTTTCAACATGTAACTCCCCCTAAAACCACAAACTTGTCATCTCACTCCTGGGAGAAAGAGAATAACCATGTTTCCCAAAACTTTTCAAATAAATGTTAGTCTTTGAAAGCTCTACAGTAAGAAAATATAGGCATTATCCAAGTTTTTCTGTAATGGTTTTCTATAATATGTTGTACAGTAATTTAAATCCTGTAATATGTTGTGGGATACAGGGCTCAGCAATAAGGATTGCCTGCCTGTCCAGGGCAAGTAAAGGGACACTTTGGACAAGTAATCTTGCAAAGAATTTAAGACTGTTTTTTTCTGGAGTTGATGATGGAAGTAACTTAGAAGTGAGCCATCCCGCTTCCTTCTCATCTCTGTTGAGGGTTATACATGTGCAGTACCGATTGGGAAATTGCAAGAAAATGACTCGGGATAAAGACAAAGTTTATGAGAGTAAGTGCAAGCAGGCATTTCAGTTATCTGGAAACAGGAGTTTAGTTGTGTGGTGTTATAAGATGTGGATGAAACTCCAACTATGTCTTGTACAGTTTCAAGCAAGTATGAGAGTAAGGCAGAAATGGAGTAATTTTTCGAAGGCACGTCAAGTTTCCAAAAAACATAAAGAGCCGAATGCAGCTTGCTTGCCTTTCAGCTAAGAGGGCTGCTGACAACCCTTCCTACGCGGCCTTGCTGGTGTTTGTACGAAACAACTAAACGGAAGCAAGTCGAGTAATCGCAAAACTGCTAATCACAGATCATGTTTCAAAAAACATGCAGGCCTCAACTGTGCACCCCAGTATAACTGCCCTTCAACAGAAGAAAATAATTCACCTGGGTATGCAGTGCCACACTGACATAGCTTGTCAAAAGCATTATTTGATAACTACTCATAAACAAAACAATGTGTACAGGGGCAAGTGAAAATTAACCAGATTTCTGATGAACTTGCCCAACTGAGCAAGTGAAAAAAAAACATTGACATTGATCCCTGTAATATGTGTGCAGAGAAGAGACACACGGGACACAATCTGGACAGCAGGCCTTCATCAGATATCTCATGGCTCACTGTTAATCTGGCTTACATTATTGAAGCTTTTGTTAATTTGTGTGTACCTCTCTGAAGACCACTCACTTGACAGACAAATAGTTCTGATCTGTTTTCAAATATGCCTTGATTTGTCCCATCCCTTATATTGGCTTAATTTAAAAAGTTGGGGGAGGTGATGATTTGTACCTTGAAAGCATTAGCTTTGACACCCCTGGTCTTGAGGAGGTTGTTGTTGGCGTTGAAGTGAGTGAGTTTGGCAGGGAGCATGGGAAGTTTGACCAGTCTGTTCTCAGCCAGAGACAATTGCTCCAACAGGGTTAGTTTAGAGAATGCGCCATCTTCGATCTCTGAGATCAGATTCCCTGTCAGGTCAATCCTCTTCAGTGTCACTGTTGATTGATACAAAAAAAAATAGTGTTATCACAGTTGCAGCTGTTTTTGATGTCTCTCTTTCTTTTGTTGTTGTACCACCATATTAATGTTAGATCCAATTCAAGCATTCCTCTGAGTTTGTGTTTAATGTGTTTTAATATGTTTAATATGGTCACCAGTTCTTGTAGGGTTGAGCTCTCTGTTTTGGTTTAACTAGTTTTTGTTCCCTCAGAGTTCAACCATGTTGTTACAGACATCCATCAAAATATTCCTCCAGTTCCCTTTGCAGATTTTTGTAGTCCAACAAAAAGATTTATTTCAGTGTAGTACTTTTGAAGACCTAGAAACAAACCAGATAACCAGCTTTGAACAACACCCTATTACGAGTGGCATGGCTAAAAATATTTTTGTAGATATGTTTGTAAAGTGGTCTTCCTGAAGCTTCTTTTAGTTTGTTATCAATCCAGTTGACAAAGTGCAGCCACATGGACCAGTGTAAACTTATGCATCACATGCGGTGCATCTATGCAGCAACTAACATCTTTCATTGGGGCAGAGAAATTATGATGTCTCTGCTTCTCCCAGGATATTGGTTGTGGTGCGTTCTATCTGCTAACATCTATACCTGACTGATTTGTTGCAAATTTTGCCTCCGAACGTTTTCCTTTTCTGTGATCTGCTGCTTTCATTAATCAACTGGGGAGTGAATGTATGAAGTACTGATATCACTGTCACCTTTTGAGCAGAATCAGCTCTGTAGGACAGGTGAAGTGGTGTGTCTCCACCATAACATGCTGCAGGAAACCTTGAAGCTATCAAACAGTGAGGCGTCCATCTTTATGCTACCTCATTTGAATCTGGTGAACCAAAAAGCAAAGTCAAGTCTGAATCACAGTTTAATGTGCATATAATATTTGTCCTGGACCAAGACCAAGCTGAGATAACCCTGATGACATCAATATGACATCATAATGAGTTAGCCATTAAACAACTGTTTTTTCACAGGGTTTAATGCAAATTACTATAAGAGGTTTCTCTAAATAGTAAAATACAGTATGAAAATTTAGTTTGGTTTCAGACAGGAAACATCAAATGCTTCATCCCAAATGACTTTCAGCTTTTGATACCCGGTTGGACAAACTGCTGAGCAATCAACAGGGTGTGATGGAGACAGTTTCTAGACTTACAAATGTCGGCAAAGTCTTTGGTGCTGATTTTTTTTATCTTGTTGAAGCGGGCATACAGGTAGGCTGTCTCTTTAGGCAGGGTGGGCACAGTGGTCATGTCTGGACTGACCTCCTCACAGTACACTGACCCAGTCAGACACACGCACAGCAGGCAGGTGGGCAAGTCTGCAACACAAAGGCATCAAACAATCACTCAAGCAGTCTTCATAGTAATGTTCTACGGTCTTTTTTTTACATTCATATCAATGGGGACATGTTGCAGGCAAGATGGAAAGTTTTGACTGACTGTGTCTGCAGCAACCAACCATTGATTCAACTCTGTTTGCAACAAGCAATTGAGATGATGTGTTCAAATGTCTTGTTTTGTCTGACTGACCAACAAGAAGCCAGAGATATTCAGTTCATCACATAAGACAAAGAAAACTGAAAAAGCTTCCATTTGAGAAGGTGGAACCTAGTGTATGTTTGGTAACTATTTGAAAAATGACTTAATAAATTGATTATTGAAATAGTTGCTTTATTTTGATCGACTCATCAGCTCTAAACAGCTGTCTCTCGTATGACACAACAGAATACTAAATCATTCAGTCAAACCCACAGTTTTCTACCCATGTCGTTTGAAGAAGAATTTTATAAAGAGTTTTTAAGAATTTTAGTAAACAAAATTAACAACTCTGCTGAAAAGCATTCATTCTTAGTACTTCACTACTGTAGCTGTCTTTATGTAGGCTATCTTTAGTTCATCTACAAATAATTCAAAATGTCCTAGTAAGACTGCTAACTGGTACTAAGAGGAGGGACTATATCTGCCTTGTACTCTGGTTACCACTGAAAGATAGAACTAACAAATTTGTTTCAAATTTAATTTTTTTTTACATATATTTGTCTTCAAAGGCAGACACGGACCGTCACCAGCTGGCATTTCTTAATTCCTCATTCCTGTTCTGCTTTTGTACATCTTAGTCATCATTGGGCTTTGGGAATGTGCAACAGTGAGGAGTAATTGATCTAAGATTTTTGCATTGATTCTCTCCCCTCACTCTCAGGTCCTAAATATTTCTCACCGTCTTTAAATGCTGGCTAATAACCCGCCTTTTTTTACATTTGCCTTTCAGTCCTCCTAATTGTTATATAACTATAAAATTGCTGTATCTTAGTCTGTTACAGTTATTATCTATTTAGTTTTAATTTGATTGTATTTCAAATCTCTTTGTAAATCACTTTGGTCAGCCCTCTATAAATTTGACTTGGATGGTTTCCATACACTTCAAATTTTTCCACACAAGTGAGTAACACTGGGTATGCGTTCCCCCCAAAACCAACAAATTTGGTCCTCAAGCTAAATATTCTGAAGCACACTTTAGAGAGAACCAAAGCAAGCGATTGTTATTGCTGTTTGCCAACATGTACTGGTCCTGAGTTCAGACCCAGCACTACCCTCATTAACTTGTTATGAGAAACATGTAGTTTGTGTTTGAGTTTCTTTCCCAGACCTTCAAATCATGAACAGATTGAGTCAAAGCAATTCAAAACAGCAGTTTTAAACTACAGTATAATTTAAATGTGATGTTCGTGTGTGTGTGTCCGTGTGTGTGTGTGTGTGTGTGTGTCCGTCCAGGTGGACATGAGGTAAACAGATCTTTCTCTTACCGGTGGCATCTCCTCCCTCTACAATTGGGCTGTCATCAGGTTCATCAGCAGGAGGCAGCGCCCTCTGCAGGAGAAAATACGGCCTGGTCATATACCGGCCAGCTCATTGGCTAGAGCAAAACATTGACACTGCCAGGGTTAGGAGGTCAGTTTGGAAATATGCTAACACATTGCACTGTGTCAAATTTTACATGGAAACAAATGAAGATAAAAAAAAACTTAAAAATAAATAACCATGCTGCACTGTGCCTGTCTCACCCTCTTATAAGTTAGTGCATGCTAACGCTAGCATGTTAGAGGTAAAATAATTAACTTGTGCACTTAAACAAGCTGGTCATATTATGCTTAGGTTTGATGTAATGGATGAGCTGAATAAAAAGAGAGACACTAACAGTTTGACAGTTTTCTCCCACAGCCACCGCCACTGTATTTAAAAAAAACATATGGGTCTGAGTGGGTGGGCACATGTTGCTTCAAGCAGAGGTGAGAAGATGAAATATGATCCGTGAAGTTCAGGTTCAGGAACAGTTCTATGAACACCAAAACACCGCAGAGGAATTTCTGATATATGAGCCACACTTTCTCAACTCTGACAAGTTAGCACAGCAATAATAACTTTATCCTTCGTTTCTAGAGTGTCCAGGTGATAAGTAGAAAGACACCATTCATGTCACAAAGTTATCCACCAAGAATGTTTGCTTGGATGTATTTTATTGTCCAATGATATGTGTTGTTGGATAATGTTTCTGCAAAAGTTGTTGGATGATGTTTGCGCAAAAGTTAACTCGGGTTCAACTTTTTTGCTGTGTTGCAAATACAGTACTCTGATTGAAATGAATGAGGTGGTCATTTCTGACTTATTTCTCCTCTTGGTCTGAACACAGACTATGTTCAGTGCCCTCATCATGCACAATCTGACATTGATTCTCAGGCTATATTGGCTGGCAGATTGTTCTGCAGCCACTTAATATTCCACAGCTGGTTACTTACTGACAACTGGTCACGGCCTGAACTCCACTGCAGTGGATGCATGTTTCTAGTTATTGGTGAGGTGCAGCATTGACGCAGTGCTTTCTTTTTTATTTTGTGATGATAAGTTTTTGATTTTCATTGATTTCCATTGTGTGAGTTGTTGGCCCTGATGGCTGACACTGATCTTCCCGATGTTCAGCTGTTCTGAATAAGTAACCGTACCTGGTCAGTACATCTTTTTTAGAAGTCTCTTTGCACTCATGTTGACCTTTGACCAGGCTTTGCAAAGCGAAACCATGTAGGAGCCAATGAGAATCAGGTTGGTGTCAGGTATTTTTGCATTCTTTGCCTCTGATCCCAGAAACCTTTAGACCTTTGGAGGTTGGTAAATTTCATTCTGCAGTCTGAAGAGTTGTGAGCCTGTGGATGCCTTCTGGCAAATTGCCATTGAAGCTCATGAATCTGAGAGCTTGGCAACCAAACTACTCCTCTACCAGTAAAGTAACTGTTAATGAAAGTTTGAATCCTGCATTACCACTGGTCTAATGGTTGATTAGTTTGTCATCCATCATTTAGACCTAGGCTTAGTCTATAGCCAATAAAAGTATCCTTGAGCAAAATACCAAGCCTGCTGCTGTGTCTCTGAACTAACTGACTGGTCCTCAAACAACTCAAAGCACGGAAACAGAACTTTCCACATTGTATATTAAAATCTTAGCCTAAATGAAGTTTGTGGTTAATTGAAGCAGTAGTAAAGGGTATGTGGCCTGTCCCTAAAGGGTCTGGCACTGACAGAGGTTTGTATGAAAAACAGCTGGTCCCAAATGAAGTTTTTACTCATTAAAACTGAAGGCATGTTTCATAGCAATATTCACTCACACTTGCCTCTCATCCTCTGGGTTGTTTGTGGGTTTTTCACTTCCTGCAAGTGTTTCTCGAAGGAAGAACCAGACCAGACTTTGGTTACAGTTCGTCCAAATATTTCTTGAAGAGGTTAGTGTGGTTAGTTGAGGGATAGTTTGGTCAGGGTTTGGTTTGTCTGGTGGAAGAAAAAATTAGACACAGAAAGGTGTGTGTGTGTGTGTGTGTGTGTGTGTGTGTGTGTGTGTGTGTGTGTGTGTGTGTGTGTGTGTGTGTGTGTGTGTGTGTTGAAAAGGAGCTCAATGAATTATTATCTCTTAGAGGAGGCAGTGAAGTTAAGTACTTACTGTACAAACAAATTCTATTAGATTAAACCATGAAGGGCTTTATTAGATTTCAGAATAATTTGATCATCCATTTTGATTATTGCCAACTATTAAACATGACTTAATCACCCCTAAAAAAAGTGAGGTCTTATCTGGTATCTTATCTATTTTTTGAAATGTTTTATTTATCTAATTTTTTCTTATTTTATCATACCCTGTTAGCAGAAATTTCCCTTATGGAAGACATCTGTCTGGTTCAGAGAAAATCTTGGCAGTGTGTCTGTGCTCATATTTACTGAAACAAAAACACGTTTGTTTTTCATTGAATACTATAAACAGGACAGCATTTTTTTGTGTTTATAAATGCATCCTTATGATCTCAATAAGTCACCTCAAATTATGCAACAGTGATAACCACAAGTCTAAGGTTTAACTGCTAAGGAATCAACTACTGAACAAAACATTTTACTTGCAGAAAAATGTGTTAAAGCTCGATAAAATTAGGAAATTTAACAATTCAAAGCACATTTTCTATACATGTATTTATCAGACTTATTGAAAAGGACATTTTTTGCAGATGATGTAAATAATAAATTTCCTACCGTAGCCCTCCTTGATTTCAAATGCTCACTGGAGTATCCGTTCAGCTCCCTGCCAGGTAGAGATCCCGGTATCAGCTGTGAGTCCTGGTCATTTCTCCTGGCCGAGGCTGCTGCCAGCCACGGCACCAGCATACAGGTAAATAAGAGAGCCTTCATGCTGTCCAAAGCAGTGTGACACAGACACACCAGCTCGCCTTAAAGCCTGAGTTTGGGTCAGCAGCTGCTATCTGCTACGAGCCCCTGTTGGGATGTGTCAAATGACTGTATTTAAAGGCTGAACCAGTAGCTTCCAGCAGACTCTAAAAGCAGAGTTTATAGAGCAGTGCACTTAACCCTTCCCTGACCACCCACCAGTGAGAGAGAGACAGAGACACAGACAGGTTGTACAGAAAGAGGCAGACACATCAAAGAGAGCACATATGGAAACAGACAAAGAGAGAAGTGTCAGTGTTTTCTGTTAAATGTCCCTTAAATGTGTACTGTGTCCGGGAAAAAATACACACAGCAAAAACTGCAGAGAAAGCAGAAAAATTGAAAGTTGACAACCACAGTGTGTGTGTGTTTTGTCAGGAGGAATGTCTGTGGTCTCTGCCCGGCCACTCAGTAATGACTCGTAATAACCAATCTATCTTTCATTAGGCTGGATGAGTGTTTTTTTTTTTCTGCACTGGCTCTGTTTTTCTCTCTGCCGTTGGTCAGACAACACATTTAGCAGCCGTTACACAGATATTGATTATAGGCTAAAATGTATGTAATTACTTTGGACTTACCAATAGTGAATCTGCATTGCTTTCTAGATTACTCCTCGCAGAGTGATTGAGGTTTCAGGTTAGGGGTGATGTTACTTAGTGCTTTCATCTCCTTTAAATTATCAACTAGTGATGCTAATTCTGGAACAGCAATGGTTTCTCAGCTAAAATGTGAACAGTATATTTGAATGTGATGTGCATAGTTAGAGAGACAAAAGTAGGGATGTGCACAAGTAGTCAACTAAATGATTTCACATCACTAACCTTGTTAGTCAGCATCAGAAATACTAGTTTGCCTATTATTATATTTTAATCATGCACAACCTCAGTTAACTGTTGCCTCTAAGATGTCACACAGCCATATAGCCTGCAGACAGATAACATCAAGTAAAACTTGTGTGGTTTGGCAGTTTGCTGATCTTGAAGTGGCATATAACCACTCAACCAGAGCAATATGTAACCACATTCAGCACAGGCATGCTGGACGTTAACCTGCAAGGAGAGCGGGCTGCTCGTGCTTGTACTACTCATGTTAGCCACACCGTGTGGCAGCTATGTTACAATGTCATGTCATCATTTACCCACAGATGTTGTGATCCTGCTCGCTCTGAAAAGACAACTGTGAGCTGTTGCATACAGTGTGCAATATTCAGGTGCTCACTTTTGACTGTTTTCTGACTTTCAGACTAGTCAACTTGTCCAAATTAAAATTTCTGTTTAATCGACAGGTGCACAGTGCAAAGACAGAGGCCAAGTTTTATCTACGTGATCTAATATACATGGTAATGTGATGCTAATGTATCAACATAAAGCCTTTTAAACCTTTGTTCAATTCAAGGTCAGTTTCTTTTTGAAAAGGTGGCATTACATTTGAGCTGCAGCAGATAAGTTGTTTTTCTATTTTTTGTTTTTTATTATCTTACTGCAAATAGGGATCTAGTCTAGGGATTCTTTAAGAGGTATTGTTGTGTTTCCTGGAGCCCTGTAGTAGGTTGAGAAAGTTCTAGGGTACTTCAAGAGGTTTTGACAGCATTTAGGGGACATTAAAGATGTTCTTGTGGTTCCTTAGGAGGTTAAAGTGGGCCCTTAGGAGGTTGAACAGTTTTTGGAGTGACGTGTTTTACAACACTCTCCACCACAATATTCAAAACCCCAGAAGAGGGAATATCTTTTGAAAGGACGTTCATCCATCTAGTACAGTTTCTAGACTTGAAGAATCATTGACGGGGAGTACGTCAACTGTTGTGGAGACTCATAGTGGAACAACACCTAACACATTTTATGATGTCTTTTACTCGAATTTGTATGTGAAATTAAAGCAGTGATGTCCATTCTGTAGTTATGGGTATGACTCAATGTAAATATGTACTATGCAGATTAAGAGCATCTTCATCCACCTTTCTGTTGTCTTACTAGTTTATGTTTCCCACTCCATAGAGGCTAATTTTTCATTGACATAGGATCTGTCAGGAATTGTAAGCACGTTTCACTGTACATGAAGCTTTAAATGAATTTGAATGAAAGTGTTGTGTCAACAAGTCTGACATGAGCTGCTCTGTCTAAACCAAATAAATACTCTATTCGTGAGACTGTAGCCAGTCCCTCCAGCAGCAGCTTTTGGTTCCCTTATTGCTTCCTTCCTGATGCTGAGGTGTCTTGAATGAGAATGTTGTTCAAAAGTTCAGATCCCTCATCTTTGAACATTTCTGACTTTCTGTTGTGCTTTTCTGACATATAAAATTCATTCAGTTGTCTTCCATAACTTCACAAGTAGAGCAACACACCAACCGTGTCCTGGCTTGTCCTGTCTTTGTGCTGATTTTAATTAGTCGAATGGGTTACCCTTTACAACACTCCCTTTATCAGTATTATGAATTTGACCTTTTCAGACTTATTGTCGATGACAGGCATAAACTGATGAATAACACTGTTAGTGAAAATGTGACTTCTCTTGGAGTAGATGGTTGTGTTTATAATCCTCTTCAATTAACCTAAATATACAGTGTATATAAAAAATAATCACCCCCTTGGATGTGTTTAAATGTAATCATGGTCAATGTTATTAGGCTTTTTTGACAAAGAAAATACCGAAAAAAGACATTTAATGTCAAAGTAAAAACAATTTCTATAAGCTAATGTCAATTAATTAAAAACATATGATGTAAAATAAGTGATTGCATAAATATTCACCCCCTTTAAAGTGACTGACCTAATTCAAAAGAGGTCCAGCCAATTGGTGCTAGTCGTCTCACAATTTGTGAAATGGAGATCACCTGAGTGCAGTGAATGTGTCTCAAGTGATTGCTGTATAAACACATCTGTGTCTGGAAGGTCCAGTCACTGGTTCATCAGTATTCTTGGCTACAATTACACCATGAAGACAAAAGAACAAGCAACTCCAAGAAAAGGTTATTGAAAAGTATAAGCCAGTGGATGGATACAAAAAAAAATTCCAAGTCACTGAACATCCCCTGGAGTTCAGTTAAATCCATCATTAAGAAATAGAAGGGATATGGCACACGTGTAAATGTGCCTAGAGCAGGTAATCCTCACAAACTGAGTGAACGTGCAAGAAGAAGACAAGTGATGGAGGCCACCTATGACACGGGAGAAACTCTACTTACAACTGTTGCCCAGGTTCTTCACCAGTCACAGTTTTATAGGAGAGTGGCAAAGAGAAAGCCACTGTTGACTAGAAGGTGTGTTTGGCAGACACCAAACATTGCACGTCACCACAAACACACCATCCCCACTGTGAAGCGTGGTGGTGGCAGCAACATGCTGTGGGGGCGCTTCTCAGCAGCAGGCCCTGGAAGGCTTGTCAATTTAGAGGGTAAAATGAATGCAGCAAAATATAGGGAAACCCTGGAGGACAATATGATTCAGTCTGCAAGAGAACTATGACTTGGGAGATTTATTTTCTAGCAAGACAATGACCCGAAGCATACAGTGAAAGCTACATATGGTTTAAAGACAACAAGGTGAATGTTCTTGAGTAACCGAGTCAAAGCCCCGATCTCGATCCAATAAAGAATTTGTGGCTGGACTTGAAAAGGGCTGTTCACGCCCGATCCCCTGCTTGAGCAATTTTGCAAAGAAGACTGGAGTAAAATTGCAGTGTCCAGATGTGCAAGCCTGATTAAGACCTATCCACACAGACTCAGTGCTGTGATTGTGGCCAAAAATGCATCTACTAAGTACTGACTTTAAAAGGGTGAATATTTATGCAATCACTTATTTCACAATACATATTTTTATTTAATTAACATTACTTTGTAGAAATCTGTTTTCACTATGACATTGAAGGGCTTTTTTGGAAATTTTTCTGTCAAGAACAACAAAACAAAACAAATTATACTGACCATGATTCCATTTATAAAATCAGTAAGAGGGGAAAACCTCCAAGGGGGTGACATTTAAGTCTAATAGTCTTGGGCGTTTATAGTTCTGGCAACATCTGTGTGAAAAAAAGCATGCATCATCATTATCAATGCCTGAAAGCAAAACTGATTCATAATTGTCATTATGTGGCAGGACACTGCGTATTTGCTGAAATAAAAAGTCAGACTGATCATGCATTTAAATAGTTCCGTACTTTGTAGTAGGCTCAGTTTAGCATTCTGTTTTTGGGTCCACTAGCTGTTTTTTCATATATGCTGTTTCATATGAATTTTGCACAGATTACCAATATTACACACTGGCACAAAAGTAGATTAGGGATTTTTAGATTTTGGTATATTTGTATAAGTTATTCTATGTTTTAATAGTTATTTATTTTTAGAGATTATTTTTTTTGGCATTTTCCCTTTATTGGACAGTTGACAGGAAGTGGCAGACAGAGAACGGAGGGAGATAGTAGGCTTCCTCCCACAGTCCCAAGACACAACATAGTAGGTTAATTGGTGACTCTAAATTGCCCATAGGTGTGAATGTGAGTGTGAATGGTTGTCTGTCTCTATGTGTCAGCCCTGCAATGAACTGGCAACTTGTCCAGGGTGTAACCCGCCTCTCTCCCAATGTCACCTGGAATAGGCTCCAGCCCCCCCACAACCCTTCAAGGATAAGCAGTTACGGACAATGAATGAATGAATGAATGAAACTTGTTTTTATTTAGAAATTTTAATGATGCTTTTATGTCTCTGACTGTTGATTGTTGCTTTTTATTGTTGAAGTGTATTCCTGTGACCTGTGTAAGGTCCAGGAATAAGAGTGAAGTTAGATTGAGTTTAAATATGGAACCATAAAAATAATTCAACTTGTTGTTGAAGACGAAGATTGTTAACTCAAAGCTGTTGCTTTTTAATCTTTACGATTTTTCCAATATGAAATGAAATGTCCAAAATGGACTTTCAATTTTTAGTTTAGTTCTTTGGAACTGTTGGGTCAAAATTGGCCATTCCTGGGTCAAGAACTGTTAATGATGATTATATCAGATTAGACATCATTCGGACACTGACCAGTGAGGAAAAATAATCACGAACATCACCCAACCATCGCTCTTCTGCTGCTTATCCTTATCCCTGCTTAAGTGCATAAGAAGCCACCTTCTACACACCTTTGCAACATTTGATAGAGAGCTGTGTCTTACCATTTCTGTACCCAGTAAACATCATAGATGGCCTGCTGGGCCGAGGTGAGAAAGGGACCCAAATGCATCACTATGAATGCCGACAGCACATTATAGTAACTCATTCTGTTTGAGCATAACCTGAGTCAATGTAGCCCAGATGTCCCTTTCAAGTCAAGTCACATTTAATTTATATAGCCCAATATCACAAATCAAAATTTGCCACTGGGAGCTTTACAGTCTGTACAGTGTACGACATCCCCTCTCCTTAATGACATCTTTCAGCTTTTTGTGGGGCAGCCTGAGATGCTTCATACCAGATGGGATATACAGTCCCATCTTCTGGGTCTACCCCGAGGTCTCCTTCCATTTGCACATGTTGAGGAAACCTTCAGAAGCAGGCATCTAAGAGGCATCCTTATCACATCTCCTTGTTTGGTTGATGAACAGAATGAAAATGTTCTTGAAGATGGTAGAAAAAGGTGAATGGGTTCTCAGTGGTCTGAGTGAACTCTAACCAGAACAGTGATCCCTAGGAGGTAATGTGAGAACATTCTGGACAACTTGTATCTTAATTTTTCATCTCTTTAATTAATGCATCTCTATGGTTTAATATGTATCAGACCTCCATACCCTCACGTTTCGAAAGAGTTATGAAGTGCTGTACAGACAATAACACATCAATAAATAACTGCTAATATGATAAACACAAAAAATGCCAGATATGAATCAAAAACAGAATTACTGGAAAATGACAGAAAAGTATGGGAGAAGTTTCCAAACCAGAAAGGCCAAGAGATTCTCAGTCATAAAAAAGGAGAGGCACTGTTCACTCAGTCTATTCAACAGCTGCTGAGGTCCAGCTGTTCTTGGGTTGATTTCAGCCTTGGTTGTCAAAGAGAGAGATGTTGGGCTTCCCCAGAGCAGTTCTTAAGAATTTGCTGTTTTTTTGGTGTTGTCCCCAGACATTGCGAATTAAAAAGGAAAAAAAAGGACAAGAGACAGTACTTCTCTATAAAAAACAGAATGAGAGAGCAAAGACTTAAGTTTAACAGCAAAACAGTTAAATAGAAAACATGTGACTATTTCAGCGTTCAAGAGGAGAGGAAAAAGAAGGGGGCCCAGATATAAACATTCAAGGAACATGAGCCCAGACTGTTACAGGTGTGTTAGCAATTATGAACACCTTTAAACTTTTATGACTCTGGGAAGAGGGCCAGCAACTGGAGAATGTTTTTACTGTCACTAATTTTCTATAGCAGAGTTTGGGCTGTCAGAGTGGTTTCACTGGTATTCCACTGCACAATAAAGAAAGTCATTGGGGAAAGCCACCCACAACAACACACTAAACACACGTTATTCCTCTCATGTTGACTCACTCAAAGGCTTTGTGAACATAAGAACTTCAATTCTTGCATTTTTGAACCAAAATAAAAATAGATGTATATTGAAAACAGCTCAGAATAAAAATGATGAATTTGGATTAGATTGCAGATGGCAAGGACTGTAAATTCTGCAGAGAGAACTGGATAATTTCATGAGACCTGTTTCATGTTTTTTATACCCCGACTGTCAGCATCAACTGGTCCAGACTGAACTGAACTAACTCATCTAACTTGGCCCTGTCAGTTGAGATGCTCAAATCAGAAGTATAAATGTCCACGCAATCACAATGTTTGGGCTCCCCTTAAATGTGCAGTAAACAATTCTGGATAAAGATAGTTGATTCTCAAGTCTGATTCACAGTCAAATGCCTGCTGACCTTTGAAGTTCCCTAAGAGGGGGCAGAATTTCCTAAAGCCTAAAAACAGAGCCAAGAGGAGGAGCAGAAGTCTAGTTTTATCTGCACTTGAATTGCAATATGCTGGAAGGTCATTATGAACTTTTGCCCAATAATGCAAAAAATAAACTGCCTAGTCCAACTTTAAAAATGCTCTGAGAATTTGCTTGTAAACAATGATATGTTTACATTAAGTGTTTCTCACCAGAACATATATCCTTGAGGTCTGGCAAACATATTGAATGCATTTCCTTCCTCATAAAACATTTGCAAAACCAATCTTTTGAATATTTTAAATTGCATTAAATTGCCTCAGTTCATTACTGTGTTTCTTTGCGGGTTACTACCAGCAACTGTTGATTAGTGGCCAATCAGAAGAAGTACTGCATAAATGCTTTAGACTTCAGCTGTGGTTTAATGCCATGGCATAAAAACCAGTTAATTTGACTCATACTGACACCTTTACAGTTATAATCCTTAGGATTTCTGTCCTTGTTTGAAATCAACACTCCTTGAACAGCTACTTACTGCAACTCACCTAACATAATGGAAAATTTCTGATTCCATGCTGTGCGTGGCATGAATAGTTTCCCACACAACAGCAGGGAACAGTAAGAGGAGCTGGTTACCTTGCTGAGGAGGTGGAGGTGTGATGCCTGTCGCCTGCAAGTTTTCATCTGACACCTCACTGTGGCTGCTCATTCCTTTACTCCTTGCAATATTTGAAAGTGATCTGGTAAAAAATGCCAAAAATGACTAATGGTATTTTCAGACTACTGGTGACAAAGCATCAGGCTTCAGGTAATTTTCAATGGAAGCCAGTGACATAAAGCTTTATGAAAAAAAGCTGAGGCCAGCTCAACTTTTTTCAGCACAAAACTTACTCTTGCTGTTAGCCAGTTTCCAGTTGTACTGACCCTTTTTTCTTCTTCATATGTTCAGTCTTTGTTTTGTTGACACATGGTTGAACAACTGCAGCTAATTTTAACCTCTCTGATAAATACTTTACACTTTTCTATGACTGCTTCACAATAAAAGCCACCCAGTGTTTCACCAGCTGAGATCTTTTAATGTGAGGCAGCAGCAGTAGGAAATGTTGTGTTTGTAAGACTTTTTTCAGGAAACCTGAATATTGTATAATTCACAGCTGCCTCAATAGCCAATAACGCCTAACCTTAAATTCAACCAGCCACTCAGCCCATGGTCTGATTCAGAAGGAAGCTCAGAAACTTAAACTAGTCATTTTGTAATTAACTGACAAGCATTATTCTGTTTGATCCTTATATCTGTTCATATATATGCAGTAGACCAGTAGAAAGGAAAACATGAAAGATTTGTCATATCTTTGGTGAAAAAGCAGATGAAGCAACTCTTTTTTTATAATGTCCAAGAACTGTATCACATCAGTGTTTCTGGTATCCTGCTGGTATTTTTGTTCCACATGGGCACTTTTCTACTTTCTAAAAAAGTCAATTTTATTTATACAGTTTAAAATCCCAAATTATCTCATAGGGTTTAATGGTCTGTACAACATATAACACCCTTTACCCATAGACCCTTGGTCCAGACAACAAAAACTTCTCATAAAAAAAGATACTATGAAAATACTTATGTCTGTTGTCTAAGTAGGTTTGAGTAAATGCTATTTTTCAGCAAACTGCTAAAACCAGTTAACTTGTGTTGTAATCTCTGAGGTTTCCTGCTTCAAACCCACCACTTTTCCCCCGTGTAAACACAATCATTTTAACAGTAAACTTTTTTCTGGCCTATTTCTTCTGACAGCTGCGGTCGACATGACGTTGAGCGAGGTTTTAGAGTGACAGGTGTAAGTGAGCAACACTTAATGGCAGGCTGAAGCCAGCCTAGACAAAATAACATACGTCAATGAATTTACTCCACACACAGACGCCCGTTTGACTGCAGAGTAGCTTTCGACACAGTGGACCACCTGGCCAGGCATTAAACAGCCCTGGTCTGCATGGTTCTGGCTGAAAACTGACATGATGTATTAACCCACCGCTGAGAGCTGTGTGTTTTGGTGTTCTGACATAGCCGCCCGCTAGTTCTCGGCTGCTGCCAGCAGCTGCAGACCTGACAGTGAGGTTTTTTATTTTAGCTCAGAGACTCGTTATGTAATGAGTGTTACATGTTTTTCAAATTAAATGGTTGACACAAAAGTACTTTCAATTCTTTTATTAGCCGCCATTTGACACTCAACAGAGACGAATCAAACTGACCTGCAGAAAATTATCGCCTAACTGTGCACCTCTAGTGGTTTATTTTCAGCTTCTTATAGTTTGAACTTTTTGCAAAATTTACTAGAAGGTCCTAGTCTCAGACCGAAATGCTTATTTGCAAAAAAAAAGAAAAAGAAAAAAGAAGACATTGGGCTGCTGTTTGTAGTGGGGCTGTTCCTGGGGACTAATATCCCCGTTGAGTAAATGCAAGTCTAACAGTAAGAAAACACTCAGAAAGCAGCTAAAATTGAGCACAGTTTATTAACTGATAATATCAAAGATTGTCCAAAAAATACTGCATGAATCAAGAGTCATTATATCATAACATTCTGCAATAGCCAAATCGTTCTTTAACTTACTAATCGCTTCAACTTTTCTGATCGAACAACATTATTGACCCTGAGATGACGTTAGCTGCTAGCCTGACACACAGTGTGGCTAATATTAGCAGTGCTAGCAGCAGCAGCCTGCTCTACCTGCAGGTTAATGTCCATGTCTGTGCTAAGAACATATGGGGCCAGCTAACGGGTCAATCGCGCTGGGTGAGAGGGGCTGCTGTCTGCCGAGGCTACAGCATCTAATTCAGAGCAGACAAAGCCTTAGGGCCAGTGACTTTGGGGGGCACCCAGACCTCAGGTTGGGAACCACTGATTTAGTTGATGCTAAGGAGGAAAAGAGGAAGTCATATTCATGTAACAAAAGATCCACTCTAATAAACTTGCATGGCAGCTCTGCCACCATCGGTGTGTGTGCGCGTGTGTGAATGGGTGAGTGAGAGCCAAATTGTTAAGTGCTTTGTCTGTTACAGTAGAAACGTTGTGTATAAGTGTAGTCGATTTAGTGTTTACCAAAGGTTATTTTAAATCTTAAAAATTTGATCGAGACAACCCTATTTCCAACTGAGCCTTGTGTCTTTCCAGCAAAAAACATTAACAGTCACCTCAAACAGAGGCTCTGTCCTGGGGCCCGCTGACCCCTCAGGCCCTTGAGCCTGTGCCTGGTAGGCCTGTACAGTAATCATACGTGACTGTATTTCACATTATAAATTGCAACATTATATTGTAATTAATGTGATACAGCTGCATTTTCAATCAGATGCATTTCAAGAATAAAACCTGAAAAGCCACTTTTTTTTTTTTTTTCCAAAGACACAAAAAGTTGAAATGGAGAAGGCAATGATACTCAGGATTAATGAGGTTCAGTAATTCAATCTGTACCACATAAACGACTAAAACACAGAATTATAACTGACCAGATCTTAGGTCTGTGTTACTGTAGTACTGTTCTTTTTTTCTTTTAATCTTTTGGACGTAAACTCCTGTCCAGGAGAAGTATTCTGTCTTTCTATTTACTGTAGAAGTGAGTGTTTTTCCTCATGCCGAGCTTTGGTTCAAATACTGGCATTCAGCCTTGGAATTCAGTCCCAGAGGATCTGAGGACGACCTGATGGTTAAAACAGAATGGCTGCAGCCTCCAGGAGGAGACCACCACTTTGTTTTTAGGAACAACAAGTTAGTTTTTAATTTCTACAGCATTTTTTTTCCAGTGCAAAGGGGTTAAAGACAAAGGCTGTATTGTTTTTATGCACATTTGATTGGTCTGCTTGCACATTACATCTTCATCACTGTTTTTCTGTCATGCAGTTTTTTTGTAAATGGAAGAGGATACTCTTTTTTTTTTTTTCTTCAAATTTTGACATCATCCTTCATTAAAAACGAGCAGCATTCAATTTCCTGTGAGTGACTACCTCTGGTTTATTAAGTGTAACCTAAGGCCCATTCATATCTAAAATTATAATCATACCCATACAATAACCATTTTAAAAGCAGGGAAATTCTAAGTACAATTGCAGTGTACATATATGTTGAGATAAAATTAAATTACTAAGAAAAAAAACAAACAGGTCATTTTTGTTTCTGATTGCTTGATGCAAACTGTATCACAATAAAGCTGTATTTAAAAAAGTATTTTACAGCTGCTGCTGGAAACTGCAGTAAGCCCTCTGTATGTACGGTTCCTGTTGTCAGAGCCAGATGCAGACCAGATGTTGGGGATGCATATAGGGAGGAAGGCTGGGATTTAAAGTTTGCTGTTGCACATTGGACTCTGTCATACAACACAAGTTCCTGTAAGACATCTGATAAATTGCTGTTAGTGGAAACTAGTGAAGGTTTTGGAATTAATGTCAGACCTGGACTACAGCGTGCTTTCAATTACCTCCCAATAAGTTTGATATGACACTGATCCCATACCAGATTGTTTTCTCTGTTTGAATGTTGGAGAAAATCCACATGCTGAGTTGAATGTGTGTTCTTTTCTGTTTTGTTTATATTACAGGCTCAGGTCAAAATATTTACTTGCCTTCAGGAACATCATGCTTTTTAACATTTTTCTATTATGTTTCATTTTTTTTAAATTCTGTCCAGGCCAAAGGGAGGCAAGATTGTGTTTTGTTTTCTCTCTCTGGTTTATTCTTGGTTTGTCCACCTAGCACTTCATCAAGAGCCGTTGAATTCAGCTGCAGTGAATTATACTGGATCTTTGGTTCATGTCACGTTGTGGACATCTCAGGGTCTGCTGTCTGGTTGTAGCCGCGGCTGTTTACTGTAAAGTGCCATTCATGGTTCTCTAAGCCTGGAAGCTCTTATCTCAGCATGAGGTTTACTGTCCGCGCTCTAACAAAACACTCCAGAACCCAGGGAGGAGGGTCTTCTAGTAGGTTCCACCATTGGTGGGTGGGATGGGTGGCCAGGTTTGTTTTTGACATTGCTGTTGTTTCAAGGAGGGACCAAAAGAAGAACTTAGTTTATAGACTGACCTGTAAATGACCTTAAATTTTTAGGCACTGAAATCTGAAAAATTACAGCGTTCATGAAGTAAAGGCGCCCATGGTATCTAGTCAGAATAAGCTCTCATTGGTCTTTGGCATCTTTCAAAACACCATGGGTGGTTTGTTGCCTAAATGCATATAAACACATTTTGTCTCTCAAAATCCCAGAAAGTGTTTAAAGCAGATCCCCTGGGGTGTTTATGTAAAGTTTAGAAGGGTAAATAGGTTCTCACGCTTTTCTTGTAAATTTTAGGGTTGCCAAAATTGTACTTCACCACGGTGAGGGTATGTTCGTGTGAGCTTAATCCACACCAACCACTCAGACATAATAACTATTGAATCCTCCTCGACACTGAAGGCAGCCAAAACATTGACCAGCGACTTGGACGGACAAACGGGACAGAAGTAGTTGAATAAAATACCATAAAAATCTACCAGCTGTCATGTAAAGCTGTATGTTTTTAATCTGTATCGTTACATGTGAGGTAAAAGGTATCTTCCAGGTGCTTTGGAGATAAGGGCCTATATTTATCAGTTGTCTTATCAGTTTCAGAGCCATGCATCTTTGGTACTGCCCTGAGGAAAACATTTTATAAAGTTTAACCAGTGAAAATGACTACTATCTTCTCTGATATTAGGGAAAACTCCAGAGGAGTCCTATCCCGTTGGTAGCTGAGGTTGTTGTGCCACAGCCTACAGAAGGTATTGCTGTGTGTGCAGTACTGCACAATATATGCACTGATCTTATTGTAGAGAACTAAAATATATGCATTATTATTATTTTAGCTCCCCAGTCATCGCTGGTGTTTAAAATATTGTATGCAAATGTTGTACTATTATACTACTATTTGCATATCTTGCAATGACAAATGATTGAATTTTAGAATATGTCTTTTTAAAACGTACCTCCGTTTACACCTGTTTAGCAGTTATCACAAGTTACAAAACAAAATTCAAATCATTCATTTGGTGAAATCATGTGAGGGGTCAGGGGACCTGCGTCGGGCACTAATATATCACTCAGTAATAGGGGTGGGGGAAATTTCCGATTCTTAGATGCATCGCGATTCGGACGTGGACGAATCTGAATCGATTCACAAACGTCCAAATTTCGATTATTTAAATCTGTTAATTAAAGTGATACAGAAGCTTCTAAATAATGTGGAACTAAGAAGCGCGGTACGCGTCATCGCCGGGACACTTTGGGACGCGCACCTGGAGCGACACGCGCACAGCGGAAAACAAACATGGCCGACCGGCAGCCACCTCGCCATGAGGTCCGAACAGCTCCTTCTAATTTAAAAGCAGCCGTGTGGAAACACTTCGGCTTCTACAACGTCGACGGCGGAAGCGAACTGGACAAGAGCCACGTTATATGTAAGCTGTGTCGAGCTAAAATAAAATACTTTGGCAACACAACAAACATGAGAAGCCGTAACTTGATTCCACCCGACGGAGGAGTCGGGGAGACGGCAGGCTGCTGTTGCTGCGGCTACTAGTGGCTACTGTTGGTACTTTCCAGTTTGCACATATTTCCAATAGTTTAATAAAATATAATCGAAATGAATTCTTATTACAAATGCGCTGTTTTTAACAATTGCAAGTGACGAATGCTTATTCAGTGAGACAAAAAGAAATGTGTTTGTGAAAAAGTGCATCAATATACATAAAGATGCATCAATAATGGTTTTATAATCGAATCGTAGCCCCTGAATCGTAATCGTAATCGAATCGGCAGGTGCCCAAAGATTCCCACCCCTACTCAGTAATAAAGTACTCTAATACAGTAAAATAAACAGTAATTCTATTACAGTTACTATTGCAAGTGACTGTAAGTTACTGAGTTACTTTTTGACCTACATGAGCTGTCATATGACTTACATGTGCGGCAGGTCAGGGCAGGTCACGTCAGCTGTTGGCCAAAAAGCTGAACAAAGGACGGAGGATGTACATGGATGGAGGGGGATTCAGAGAGGCATACTTTACACAGGTGGAACTTATTATTTATAATTACAGTTTGTTTGTTTAGAGTTTGTTTTACTCCTCAAGAGAGAATCAGTGCTGATAGAATCTAATTTGAAGGTCCCACTGAGAGAGATGGACTTTGTTTCCACCACATCAGACATCTGGACAGCTAACAACAAAAGCTTTGTGGGTGTTACACTGGATCAGCGGTTCAACTTTGAAGCGCAACAAGGCCACCAACAAGGTTTTTATGTTATATGGTAGTGTAACTAGTAATGTAACTAAGTACTTTTGATACCAAGTAATAAGTAAAGTAATATTACTTTTTAAAGGAGTAATAAATAAATAGGAACTTAGTGTACTTCCTGAGTAACTTGCCCAACACTGCAGAGGATGTAGTGCTGATGCTGACTGGGTCTGAAATCTACAGACTGACCAGATTGACTGTGGCTTTTGTTAACATCTGGGGTGTACAGGATGTGCTGTATTCAGTCAGAGAGAATGACAATTAATTTGCCTGGGAGTGTGGAGTGTGGTAACCAGCAGCATTTCAGCATCTCCCAAGACAAATATTTTTGACCAAATACCTTGATATCGGTATCTGTTGATATTGCAACAATATTGCATGTGCCTCCACCTCCTCTCTGACCTGCTGGCGTCCTTGGTGCTGTCTTTGTCTCTGTCAAAGAGGCGATGTTCTGAGAGACAACGGAGGCAACGGGAAAAATAAGTCTGAGGCTGGTACAGAGTGTCTAGCTCCTGGTGAAGTTGCAACACCGCCTGTTGTGTCTGTTAGAGATACAGAGAGAGAGTGAAGCAGGCAGGTGTCCAGGAAGGCGGCTCACTGGAAGAAGCTGCAGCAACTTCAGTGTGAGCTTTACACAGACCGACAAAATACCAGCATCAACACAGAGGGGGGGCAGAGAATATGCCAGTTATTGTTATTTGATTTGACTGATCAACAGCCTGAAAAGTATTCTTGAAACACATGGACATTGTGGAATTGCAAGTGTGGTAACTGGTACAAGACATATTCAAGTTAAAGAATTTAAACAACTTGATTTTTACTGCCTCCCTTAAGAGACTTTGGCAAATAAGTGCTTTTGTTCCTTCTGATCATAATTTTTTTTTTTTTTTTTTTCCCTCACTGTCTTGGCACCGTGTTGTGTCGGCGGCGTTAGTGTGTTTATGATGGTCTCTGTCTGTTGGTACTGGACGAGAGACCAACCCTGATTAGACTGTCAACTGAGACATGACAATTTGGACTAAACTAGTATGAGACATATGGAGTGTATTACTGGTTGACTGGGTTCCAGTGTGCGGTGGTATTGGATAGTTGTTCTCTGTTCTCTGATGACTACTGGATTTGTTATCCCAGCATTCCTGGCATTTTACTTTTCCCAGACAGAAACTGAGAGACGGTTAAGTGCTGGCTCAAAAATGATTCATGCTGAATTTGAATCTGCTGAAATACGAGACATCAGTCACAATCAAGCTCTTGGTTTTTCTACCGACCTCATGGTGTTTAAAGTCTTCATACAGTGATTCATTTGTTCTCAGGTTGTCCGTCCCAGCTGAGCATTTACCACCTTTATCGTTCAGAAGATAAAGGCTCGCTTAGAGCTAGAAGGCACTTTGTGTGTCTTGGATCTTGATGAGAGATAAAAAACAGCAGCAGCCTCGGAGTCTACATGTGTTTCCAGGTACCATACGTCATTGTTGGACCTGAGTCTGCTCAAAATGGAATTGTGTTGATGGAATGATTCAGAGTTAAAGGGTTTATGTTGTTAAATCTCAGTAAAGATGAATGATTTTGCCCTTCCCCCCTGACATCTAAACTTAACTTGGTGTGCTAACGACAAGGTTGGAATATTTGGATATGACATCAAACAGCGGAGCTTTTCACTTTTGAATCAATTGAATGGAAGATTAGCGATTAATGAGTAATTTGATATGGAATCTTTAAGCCACAATTACTTTTCCAAAATGTGGAAAATATTTCTTATCCTAATATACATAGCGAATATGTACCCGCAGTAGGGCTGCACAATTAATTGAACATTAATCTTAAATCTTTCCACGGTTAAATGGCCATGATGCACACATGTCTGTGATATTAACATTTAAAATGCATGCTTTACTCATAGAATTCTCTGTGGCGTGTCAAATCGAGTGCTTCTTAAACTGAACAGCCTGCCACCCTGCAGTAGCAGCTTGTGCAAAATTTTCTGGGTGTTGCAGCTTCAGTCCAGAGTAGAAGAGTAATACGCAACAGACAACAGATGGGCATAACAAAATTCAAATGTCTGGAGCAGAAAGCAAAGAGCTTGTCCCTTTAAAAACATCATCATTCGTTGTTTGGACACGTTTCGGATTTAAGGCAAGTAATCTTGAGCAAGAACAGATCATATGCGAGGAGTGCAAGATACTTGTGTATCTTGTGTACAAAGCAACACGACCAACGTCTTCAACCAACTGAAAAAACACCACAAACTACAATACGGTGGCCAAGAAGTATGACATGGCTAATGTTACCACACAGCGTGTCACCGTAGAATGAAGCACAATGTGGAACTGAAAGTAGTGCAGTTTTGGTACAGTTTGATTTATTTTTTGTTTCTAGGAGAGGCATAAACAGCTGTCTTATTTTGTTGCAGTACCAAAGATGTATCACATCAAAGAAGTGCCAGCAGTGCTCCTGTGTACGGTGCAAGAAAATATTTTGTCCCTAATCATTGAATACTCATGATTCATTCACTCATTGTTAAAAATAACTATGTTGTTTATCATACAGCCCATATTTGTGCAGGCCTAGTTGACTGTGTCATTTGTCTTTATTGTGCGTCACAGTATTTATTAATCACTGTCAGTGAGTCCTCCACCATCTGAAATACTGCAGAATGAAGGTTGTCTTGTTTCTCTAATAATCCAAAATGAACAGCTTGTTAACATTGTCGGTGCTCCTCATTAAAACAAATCAGCCCCTCTGTTGGCTGGCTGACAGTCGTCAGTGATAAGTGCAGGATGGTGGGACTAATTTAAGGCCTGTGATCTATACAAGTGTGTGGGCCGAAGCATAATGGGACATATGAAGAGTGTTATTCATTAAATGGGTTCCAGTGTTGGGTGGTATGGCATAGCTACTCTATTTTCTCTAATGACTACTGAATTTGTTATCACATTCCTGCTGTTTGACTTCACCATGACAGGCTTTGGATAAAAACTTGGTGATACTGGTTTGAAGCACTGGTACTGTTAGGGTTACTCACTATCACTTAATATCACCACACTGAAAAAAAGTGATTATTTTAATTGAGAATCACATTTTTCTCCACTCAGAATTGAAGTCACAATTTTCTCCCGTGTTTCTGATGGACAGTTTCTTTTTAGCAAAAAAAAATGTATTGTGCATTCAATATTGTCTTCATGCAAACAGTACAAGAAATATGTATAATTAACTTTTACTTTTTTAACTTTTAAAACAGCTTATATGCAGCTGCGTGAAACACTGAATACAAGAATAGCAATAGTAAGTCTCATGTCTTACTCTTTAAAACAAAAACGTTCTTCAGTTCGAGTTTTTAAAAATTTATTCCAGCTCCAAACTCCAGCAGGTCAGGGATTTTATCCTTCCCGTGTGATCCTCAAGGATCCTTACAGACTGTAGACTCAGACTGTTCATGATAAAGTAATTACAGAGGTCATGGATCCTCTTCCACAGATGCAACCATGTTGCACAGCCATGTTTCTACAATGACCTAGAACAAACAAACCAAACACTGGTTCTAGATCCGGGTTTTCGCATTTTGTGCAAGTTACATGGCCACTGTAGACAACTGTCCAGCAGTTTCAAACTAAAAGATGTTCAGTCTACTATCACATTAGACAAAGAAAAGAAGCAAATCCTCACAATTGTAAAGTTGCAGCTACAAAATGACCGACAATTAGTCAATTATCAAAATAGTTGCATGTTAATGTTCCATTGATTGACTAGCTCATGATTAAACTAATTGCTTCAGCACATGATTCTTGCAAAAAATAAAGTGGCTAGACATTCTTCAGTTGTTGGAAACAACCAGGTTTATTATTGCCTTAACTATAAGGTTTGAGGCAGACTGATGTGCAGTACAGTATTGGACTGTAAATGGTATGTAGTCTTGTTTTTTTCTTTTTTCAGTCGGTGAATCATTCCCCTCCAGTGGTACGGTAGCCTACTTTGTCTTCTCTCTACTACAGTTACAGTTCATCTATATTATTGTTTGTGGTTAAAGTCAATGCATTTTTCATGTGTTTGCGAAGGCAAGGGAATTCTGGGAAGGTCCCATGTTAATGTAATTATGTCTGTTTAATAGGACATTGTGGTCTTGAATGTTTCCCTGTGTGCTAATTGTGATGAGGAGAACATGGCTGTGTCTTCAGCAGTAGACTCCATCTGGATAAAATCTCTTTTTATTGGACTGCTCTTCAAAAGCTCCTGCTTTAAGATTGCTACTGGCTAAAATAAAAGTCTGTGATTCTTTCTGTGACCGTCTGTCTGTCTGTCTCTGTACTTCTGGCTCTCTCATCGCTGGTCTCCTATCTGTCTTTGTGGCATTATTAATATAATGGAATATACTAAACACAATTTTTAGTGCAGCTTTGTCCATAAATTTAATAACAGAAACTTCAAATAATTCTTTCTTTGGCTCTAAGGACCAGGACAAGATTGCTAAAACATTGTTGGATACTACAGGTTTTTCATGATTTGTGTTTTTGTCTATTGATTTTACATGCATGCACATTGATTAAAGACATTATTTTATCAGAGTAGGCAAACATTTCAGGGTCATTCACTCAAATCCAATCCAAAACAGCAGAGAGAGCTTTAAATTCAGACTGTATAATTCTCAACTGTGATCAAAGGCAGGAGAGCTCTGGTCATCCCAGTTTGATGGGATGATTGTGGATGACACAAACTGGTAGAGCCTCGCTCGTGTCCTCTTTGGTTGATTTAGAGAAGCTTGAATACTCCTCTGAAACAACCCTGGAATTCTGTGTACTTGATAGAACTGTAACAACAGCCGTCACATCACTAAAGGAACTAATAATAGACAAATACACATTTTCATAAATGCAACCAATATAAAGTTCTGTCCTTCCCCGATCTCCGCCAGTCTCTCTCCAATGAGAGAATGAGTCATCAGGACAAATGTAGTTCTCTGTGATTCTGTTTTATGACAATGCATGACAAGTAACTTCATTCGTAGCACAAATACACATGATGCAACTGAACAAAGTGGTGTGTTTAGTTAGTCTGTAACTAACTAGTTTTAGCCATTGACAATAAATTAGTGGACAAAGCCATCGCGATGTCACCCATTTGTTTGTGGCCTACCGTTTTGAAACCTCCTGTAATGTGTTATGGGGTTTTCCCTGAGAGTGTGGGGCTGATGGGTGATGTACTGTGACTTGGACGGGGCTTGGTTTTAGCTCGTCCATTCAGCAGGAAATAATGGCAGCCTGCCTGGTTGCGAGCTTTCTCGCATTACAACTGAACAGTACACTAAAATATGTTCCTGAAAAACAAAATTAGGCAAGAAATAGGCAATGTATATTTGACCAGCACTGCCTTGTTTGATCTGAGTTTTGGGACGCTCGGCTAGAAATCAGAAACACATGAACTCATTAGGCAACCGTTAACTGAGGTAATAAATAAAGTGTGAAATAGGGTAATTTTCATGTGAGACTCAAAACAAGTGGACTTCTTTTTTGCAACCAGCAGAGTCTCCCCCTGCTGGCCATTAAAAAGGATGCAGTTTTAAGACACTTCCACATTGGCATTCCATGTTTTTCAGACCCAAAAGCTCTGTCCAGTTTCTTTTCAGCCTATGGTTACAATGCAGCAGTCAAATCTTCAAACTGGAGTTTGTCTATCAAACTTATACTGGTTCAGACTTTCATACATACCACTATCTCTGAACTGCAATGACTGTTAACCGGTTTAACTGGTGCTTTTAAGAGAAAAATGCTGCAGCCGGCTTCAGTATAGAAACTCAAGTTTGGAATCAGTTACCTTTATTTGGCTATTTTGAGGTTCCCAGTTACATCTACTCACTCTCTCTCTTTCTCTGACACACACACTCTCTTACACACATTCATCATAGGCAAGATTTTTCCACTCCAGAGCCAGACAGCAATTGGCTTGTCATCCTTGTTGCTCATTTTTCATGTCAGTCCTTTCCCTGCAGAAAGCATCACTGCTGGGATTCTCTCATATGAACAAACAGGCCTTTCAGTCTGTGCCTCTAAACATTTTAATTTCATTGGCCTCATTTAGCCTTGGCTCTGCTCTAGATGAGTTGGTGGTGTATGTTTTAGTTATGTGTGTATAGTTGTGTGTTTGTGTGTGTGTGTGTGTGTGTGTGTGTGTGTGTGTGTGTGTGTGTGTGTGTGTGTGTGTGTGTGTGTGTGTGTGTGTGTGTTTGGATGGTGAATGTGTGTTGAGTGAGCGCTGACAGACTAAATGTACAATTTTCTCCAACTTTTGAGTTTTTTTATTATTATTTTTTTGCTGTGATTTTGGCATTGTGAAGTGTTTGATTCCTCCCTGAAAGCGTCCACTGCAGTCTGGGAAGGCTCTGTGCCTCATTAGTTGTTTGGGTTTGTTGGCAGTAACCGTGCAGAATTTGTCGTGCACTAAAAAACGATGATGTGCTGGTTAAAAGGGGCTCTGATTGGATGAACTCCTGCAATAAACTAATGACCATCTGTGATAATTGTGTTTTGATGCTGTTAACTTTGCAGAAAATGTCTATGGCTAAAAACATAAAAAGGACTTACTGTCCTGACCATAACTCAAAATAAACCTACTAGTGCAGTTCCTATTCAAATGTGCCAGTGAGGAAGAGATGGGCATTTCAAGCTAAAACAGTATGGTTGCCCTGACTAAAGATTTTCCTAATTGATTTTCAGGGCTTTAAAACAGTTTTCATCACAATACCGTACAATGTTGATTCTTTGGCCAATGATATGATATTTGCTGGCATCACAGAGTCTGCCACAAGGTGATTTCAATTTGATTCAACTCAAGGGCCTGTGAGATATCAGAAGATATCAAATGTCCATTTAACACATTCAGTTATATTTATGTCAATTCAAAAAGCAACTAAATTGTGATTTGCCAGTTTTATACCTGAACTTTTCCAGACATTTTGTGATACAGGCATGCCATAAGAATTTCACAACAAAAGCATTTCTTGAAGATGACAGTATAGATAGATATTTTCACTTTGCATCGATCATATTGTATCATTGAACACTGAATTCACCCAGATCACGGACTTATCAACACAGTCGATGATGTTTACTTCAAATTCATGTTTCATACCTCCTGTCCCAGCACGAACCTGCCATGTTAGAGTCCGAGCCGCTGTGCATCACCTTATTAGCGTTACTATATTCATCAAGCTGGCCTCCCTTGGTCTCTGAGGCTGTTTCCCAGTCTAATGGGACTGCTAACTGAGCTAACCTGCTAATTGCTGCTACAACACAGTAAGCAGCAGTTCACCGGTGACTTCAGTTAAAAGCAAAAAAAAGGTTGATGTTGCAAAGTTACATCACAATCCCCCAATTAGACAAAAGTATTTGGAAGAAAAAAACAAAGGTGAACGGTAAAATTACACAAATTCAGTTGTTAACATTCATTACAGCTGACAGACCACTTCAGTCTAACTTACTTACCACAGCTGTGCACACACAGTTTTCCTGTGCATTGAGTGAATACTGCTGACATATCGGTGCTCATGTGACATTGTTGCAGTTCTTGGAGAATTTCCTGAAACAATGCAACAATTTGGGCTTTACTAATTTTTCTTCTGCTTATCTATAGCTTTTAAAATGAAGCTCGAGATAGCAGCAAGACGTGGAGTTGGGTTATCTTTCTGAAAATCTTCTTGCTGGAAAATTGATGATAATTAGAAGGCAAAGTGGTATTTAGTATCCTTGAATTAATCAATGAGTTGTGAAGTGATTAATGAAGTTTTTGGGTCTCCAATCAGAGGAGCAGCTGAAAGCTGTGGCCCTCTCCTGCATAATGATTCTACCAGCGCCCACTTCATCCTCGGTTTATACTCTAGAAACTGGAGCTCCCTCTGTGCCTCCTCTACTTCTTTTGTTGGCCTTTAACCAGCTTCTTCTAGGCTCATTGTATAATCAAGGTCCTTCACTGCATCTGAAGACAAACATGTCAAAGATAATGTTAGAAATGGCGACCCATAAAATCCCATTCCCCCCCCCAACATTTTTTTATGAAACATATATCTGACACTCTGGCCATCAAATACTTAATTATCATCAAACTTGAGTTCAGCAAGATTTCGTCTCATTTTGCTCCAACCAGATTCAAAAATGTTGCCAAGTTTGAAACAAAACTCCTTCAACTGTCAGTGTAAAGTTAATTCATTATGACAGGTCAAATTGGATTATGAACTCTACAAACAGCACATCTGACACTAATCTCAGTTTAAAGAGCGCTAAAGTATGGTAATATTTTTAAAAAAGATTTAAATTTAAAACTGTGTTTTTAGACTACTTTAAAATCTTTGATGCAATGGAACTATACAGTTCATCAGCTGAGGCGGTGACATGTTTATAGTCTTTATTACTGTTATTGTTTTTGTAGTTGTTGTTGCTAATATTATTTTTATTACTTTTTGATGGGTAGGGGATGCTGAAGAGGAGGAAAGCAGAGGGCGAGATAGAAGCTTGGAAAAGTGATCTGAATTCGTTGTTTTGAACTGCAAAGTCGGACATCTGATTTATCTCCCCAGGCACTTTAACAGCTTTTAAAATAGACACGTTCCTGAGAAGGTACAATAAATCCAACACATATCACAGATTTACAGTTATTACCCCCCCAAAAAAGAGAAAAAAACGAAAGAAAGAACAAAAGTGTCCAGCAGTTTTTCACCTGAAAGAACTTATTGAGGTGTGGCGAGGTGGAGGCAACTAAAAGAGGAAAAGGTGGTAAAAAAGATGAGACTGACTGACTTTAGTGATCTTTGTGGGAATATTGCATCATCACAACAACACAGAATTAAGTTGAAATATAGCATGGCTGAGGAATAAAGGATGCAGATGACTTTTTCACCGAAGTATCCCAAATATGATTTAATATTCTGTTTTGGGACATGATGTTTTAGTGCTTAAGTTATCAAAAAAGAAATCAATTGATCAATTAGTCAATTCACAAATAATTAATTGATCATAATCCAATTAGGCTATCGTAAATCATGGATCAAGTAAAAATATATATCATAACTCTTAATGATATGAATCCGGCCAGTCACTGAACTTTAACCCAGATTTAACTTGAGACAGACCATAAAATGTGTTCAGCTGGTGATAATCAAACTAAATTAAGAGTTTGTTGTCTGACCTGCAGTGCAGATGTGAGTCTTTCCTCACAGATCCCCTCCTGATTTAGCCACTTGTCTTGATTTTTCCCAACTTGCAAAAAGTTTTCGTTGCAATTTTCTCCTCCGATTAATTACAGCAAATAATGCAATAACAATAATAACGCACAACGTGATCCTCAGTTAATCACCTGCTGAGCTGAATCAGAAAGATGTTGATGCATCTCATCTCATTTTAAACATAGTTACCAGACGACGGCTTAAACAAAATTGTCTCATTTGTTCAATTGATGGCTTTTGCAGTGCGAGTTAGTGGTCAGACGATTTTTTTTTTTTCAATGGCTGATGCCAGTATTTAGAGAGCAGGGGAGCTATGGCCAAAACATAATGCCGATATCAAAACAAAGAAAATTCATGTGCAATTTCATTATTCCATGCACATTATTATCTAATATACGTGGTTATCTTAGCCAGTAACATGTTGTTTTAGATGGAATTTGTATCAATTAATGAACCTGTGCTGTAGTTTTCAGAGTGTGAGTGATATTGAAGGGCGATCAGGGCACAGTAAGGCAGAGACAACATTCAACTGTGTACATAATTGCATAACTGCAGGCATAATTTACTTTAACATGCGGTTCTTTGTCATATTGTTGATTAGCTTATTTTTCTAACTAACTTCAATAGCTGAAGTCTGTGCAGTCTGTGCGTCTGTACAAGATAGAAAGCTGATAGAGAGAAATCAGGGATGGAGAGCAAAGTGGCAGACGGGGGAGGAAATGACAAGAGAAAAATAGAAGATAGAGAAGAGTAAGAGGAGTAAACGCAGAGGGTGAAGAGAGGGAAAAGCCCTGAAGTTAGGACCATTTTCTGTGTGTTTGTGTGTGAGTGTGTGTGTGTGAGTGTGTGTGTGTGTGTGTGTGTGTGTGTGTGTGTGTGTGTGTGTGTGTGTGTGTGTGTGTGTGTGTGTGTGTGAGTGTATGTGTGTGTGGCTGTGAGACGTGGCAGAACGAGGCCTGGCCAACCGGCAGATCTGTTCCATATGTTTCCTGGAGAAAGAGAGAGGCAGCTCCCCACCACCCCACCCCACCCACAGTACAACGAGTCTTCATTTAAAAAGACAAAACAGTCGAAGCAAACCATCCGCAGCACTACGTCGTCGTACTGTACTGCAGCTCGGTCTCATTTTTCCATGAACTGTAGATATCAGTTTCAGGTAACGATGGATCTGACAGAGGCAGCTCACAGGTGTTGGGTTTCTGGGAGTCTGCAGGGAGCTGGCTGCTGTTTGACAAGGGCCTCCCAGAGAGACTGAGAGGGCAAAGAAAACACACACAGCCTGTCACGTTTTCACATTTGGTTTCATCACATTCATCATTCCTGTGCGTGTGTTTTGCTGTTTCAATTGTTTTTGTCAGAGAGGCAAGAATGAAAAACATTTTTAGTGTCCAGCAATAATGATCAGCACCTCCCAAAATATTTCTTTTACGCAGTTTCCAAAAAGGCCATTTAAAATGGGCATCTGAATTTACTGGAAATTTGAAATCACAATGCTTTTCTCTATATAACTGACATCCCATTGTTTTACACAAGATGCATGTCACACACAAACAACCTGTTTCAGCAGGAACATCACACCACACATGTAGATTGTGTCATGCTACTCTTCAGTCTAGTAATGCGAGCACTACGCTGTACCACATTAAGAGCAAGTATTCTGCTGCCATGTCTGAGGATGGCTTGCAGCCAAAGATCATGTCACTACTATGCAGAGGAATAGTGTGAGGTTTCACACGCTTGATGTGCCCATATATTGATGCAGATATGTACCGAATCATTGTGATAGAGGGCGAGGGATTCGAAGAGCTAATATAGTACCTCGAGCTCTTTTACATAATGCCATCGAGAGCTGCTCTTACACAAATACACTGAAAGGAAGGATTAGCTAAAATTCAGGCTAGTCAGGGCAGACTAGCTAGCTCTCATTACCAACTGCTGGATAGCTCTCAAACAAAAGCTACATCACTATGAAATAAATCTCGATGCTCACACCTTCAGTCACTAATTTCTGTAGCTTTCAGACAAGAGAAAACTTCAACAGGTGGCTTTAAAATTTCCTCAAGTAAATACCTGTCCAGTGTGCTCCTTACCCAGAGATCACACTGGCACATGTCAGACAGACTCTTGTATTTCAAGTCATTTAGATTTGTCCCTTAAAAAATAACCAATTAGCTACTAGTTAATGGGTGTCAGCCTGTGAAAAGCAAAATTATCACCAACTCTGTTGTTCCACTTGCCTCTATTGAGTGTTTTAGCATCTCTCTGCGTATTGTTTTGGTATGTGACCAGCAAGTTTATGTTATTGTTTTGTTCTCTATCAACGCTATCCACAACATGCGCTCAGGATCTTTGCTTTGGTTTCAGAAGCTGCAGCCTTTATTCATAGACAAACTGAAAGTTAGGACAGGGGGATGTTGCTTAAAAAAATATATCTAAATATTTTCGGTTCTTCTGCAATATATAATATATATCTAGACACATTTTTCTTTAATATACATACTGTAAATTCTCAAATTGTACAACCATATAATGATCTTATAGAATATAATGCATTGCTGAAGATTAAAACACTGACAGGGACCATTTTACTGAATACTGAGTAATGTTACATTTACTTTTGACATTTTTATTAAATTTTGTTATAATACTTACATAACTTTAGAATACAGAACTTTTACTTGTATTTTTTATCGTGGACTATTAGTACTTTTGCTTAAGTGACATGAACTACACACCTGCTGCACCTGTGTGTTACCGGCCAAGCCTTCCTCTTAAAGGAAGGTGGGCTTGAGGGTAACCTCTGTGATGGAGATCAAGAGAGGTTTATTGTAAAAGTGAGCAAGCTAGCTAGCTGCCACGAGTTAGGCTAAACAAAATTAAAATAGCCTAAAACTGGAGGTCTTCATTATACTTTTCAGAGCTGGTAGCCACAGATCGAGTAACAAATCAGCTGAGTTATTATTTTTTTCTTCCCCACCACGACAAAAAAAATTGCAATTGCTCATAGCTGCTAACTAGCTAAAATAGCCTATCATGGATTATTTCTTGTCTACGGCAGCAAACACACTGCCTTTCAGTAACTATTATACTTTGATCTGAGCTGATCTACACACTTTATGGCTGACTGAGCCTAGGGCCATTAAAACACCACACATTGCTCTGACAACACTCAGCTGTAATAACGCCGTGCCTCCAAAATGCTGTAATACGCTCCTAGCTGAGACGTTTTGGTTGTTCTTTTGGTTGTACAGAATAAGAGGGCATGTTTCACTGTGAAGAATTTATAGGCATTCAAGTGTTTATTCATCATTTCACAGCTGCTTGACTCAAGCTAAGCTCTCATCCTCAGTTAAAAGACACACATTTCAAGCAGGTAGCCCTATTGTAATGGATATTTCAATCCCTGGCGTGCTGGGCTGAAATGCCAGGGCAAATCAAGTCATGCCAAGCCATTACATGCATATGGAGAAACATTTGGTTCTAGAGCTGAGGTTACACGGAGCCAGGTTCAAAGAGGGCAAGCAGGACAAAGTTTGTCCTGCAGCCTGGTCATCCTGTCCCTCCTCAACTGTGATTCAGTGGCTGGTAAAAAGTGACAGAGACAAGTGTAGCATTTTCCCCAAAGTTTACCCATTTTTCAAGTCTCGGACCAGAAAAAAAACACCCAGCATTCAGCCCTGAATAGACACTCAGTGCCTTGTCATGCTGCAGGTGTTTGAAAATGCTTTGGTGGACACATGGCCTAACTACCCATCAGCAGTGACCAGCGGAAACACAGAAAACCCACATCTCAGTATGGTCATCTGCTATATCGCACTTTAATTCAGACTTGTCAAACTCACTCAGTATTACGGATGCCATGAGAATATTTTGTTGCCAAGTCGATTCCTAAATTTTGAAAATGTGACTGTTTGTTTTGTTTACAGTACAGTAAGTACTGGAGGTAACTGAAATGCAATTCTTCTGGACATGACAGGGATTGCATGTATGCTTACAAGTGCTGTATTCCACCGTTAAATGCTAGTGGAAGGCCCACCAGCACTGAACAAAAACAACTACACATGTAAGATAGTGACATGCAGCTGCTGCAGTAGCAATAGCTCTTGCCTCACTCTCACTTTGACTTCTTGAAGAGAAATAGTGATGCACAGGTCGACCCAATTAACCCGTGAGGCAGGCTGGTTTGGATCAGCTTTCTAAAAAATACCACGGGTTCAGATGGACAAGTCAAGTGAGTAAGCAGCGGTTGGAGTAAGTATTAATGACTCCCAGAAACATTGCGTGCAGGAGTCTGCCGTCTACCTTCCTTTGCCTCTGTCCGTCTGTCTGTCTCCCTCTCAGTCAAACACACACACACAGAGACACACACACGCTTCTATAGCTGTGGGTACAGCATCGCATCCAGTGCGCTCTCAGCTCAGCAGATCGGTGTTCAGAGTGTGACAAAACGGGTTGACAGCACACAGCAGACTAAAAAAATCATTAGAGACCCTCAGATGTGGCCTACTATTCTGTTAAAATCCACTGTTAAGATTTGAAAGGGAAAAAAGGGAGAGAAAGAGAGAAAAAGCAACAGGCTTAATGTCTCTATCATGTCATAGTTTTGCAGGAGCAGAACTCACTTTTGCATTACTTTCCAGGCATGGGCAACATGCTCCCCTGACAGTGATTTGCGTGAGGAATTTTTATTTCAAGTGAAAAAGAAAATCAACAATTTTATTATTGCTTTTGTTTTTCACCTCAGTATTGAATCAGATATCGAGAATCATGTAAATTTACTGGTATTGGTATTGACAGCTAAAGTCCTGGTATAGTAACATCCCTGCTCAACACTCCATGTTACTCTGACCAGTCAATGGGCTGCAGTGTTTGCTGGCTTACTTTTATCATCAGGACTAAACCCAACATACTCCCACAGCAGAGGCATTTTTCTTTTTACTCGTTAGTCCTGTTATGTTATCTCTCAGATGCCATATTCCTTGACTCAGCTGCACTACCTTGTCCACCAGTAGAGAGACTGACCTCTTGTGGCTCATGCTGTGCACTACAATATATCACCTAAATACAGCATCTTCCTATCAGTTTAGTAGAAAGAGGAGCATCTGTGATTCTGATAGTATTGAAAATCATACCATCTGGAATTTTTAATACCTTTCTAACTGGTGAAGTATGTGTAGGTTTTTTTTTTCTTTTTTCTCAGATGTTGGTGGTGACAAAACCAGAGCTAAATGGAGAGTAAAGAGTGGACTTCTTGAAGTGGGCAAACACCACTCCAAATGAATTATAATGCTGCTGTATGTGTAAATAAGCAGCTGTTTGCTGAGCAACTTGAGAAATACATCATGGTAGTATGTTGATGTTGCATTTACAGCTTTTTAAAAAAGTTAAGTTTTGACAATTAATTTTCATCACTGTAAAATCCTGGTCACCTCTAGTCTTGAGCCGCAAACAGCCTGTAGAAGTTTAAATCACAATCATTTAAGTGAGATAACACAACAGCATGTATGACCTTCTTGAGATCAGGTGAGGAGAGAAAAGACCTGACTAAAACAAATGTGAACTACTCCAGTGCCACCACACAAGCAAAATGTCAGCTGAGATCAGCTTCAGTCTCCCTACGACCCTCTTAAAGAGGTGGAAATAGCTGATGGATGAAATATTATTGTCTATTAATGAAAATGCTGCTTCAGCCCCACCTGTCATTATTCAACAAATAGCCAAAAAACAAAGATTACACATAATCCCCTGCAATTTATAGGCTTTTTAGAGGACTTAATTTATGAGTCTAAACTTTCAGGGCAAAAGTAAAACCAGACCCTTCTTGTATCAGTACAATATCAACAGCATACAAATACTTTTCAAGCGAGAAAATAGAATGTGCAGCTCAATCTGCTGACTTTCTTTTACTGGTTTTTATTGATGAGTTTGAATAAATCTCCTGAATGTGGTCGGAGTCCTGTGCGCCATCTGCTCATTAAAACTTGGTCTGCATGGACACTGAATAGTGTAGGTGGATAAGTTTTAAATATTGGGGGAAGGAACAGTTTAAAAACATGTGAGCTAGTTAGATGAGGCGCTGCAGGGTGCATTTTACACTGTGAGTAAATTCAATTTCCAACACATCATCGAGACAGCATCTTTTACTTTGTCCCACCAGTCATATGGAAAACTTTTTTGAAAATCTCAGCAAGAAAGCAAATAAATCCCAAAATGTCAAACTGTTCCTTTAAAGCCAGTGCAAACCATGTAAAATCAAACATTTCTCCCTGTCTCGATTGAAATAAATTATGATTATGGACCTTACGTCATTTTCCCCCCACCTTACTAGTTGCTAAAACAATTTCCTGCCATTCACTGAGTTTGTATTTTAAACATTCTGCCTGAAACAGCCTTTTATGGCGAGCCAGAAATGTAATACATGAGACACCAGTCCTGTAAAAGGGCTACCGTCAACCCCGCCAGACAGTCCACTGGCTCCATCTTTGCAAATGATAATGACAAGTTGACATTGTTTAAGCGTGCATTATTTATTGTCAGTTTAAGTGGAGATTCCCAAAATTTCCTGAGATGCCAGCTACCTGAATTTATATGCAGCTATAAAACCACACTCATACTGTATAAATAAACTATTGTAGTATTCAAAAGACCTCTCATCCATTTACTATTTTCCATATAAGTTTGCTACTAGAGATTTACCTATTTTAGAAGTAGTGGGAGAGTAGACTGACTTGGCAACCAAAGCAAAGTGTAGAAAAAACATTGAAAATTGAGACAAAATGGTCCATTGTATTGTCCCTTTTACTGCAAAAAGACACAGTTTCTCAACATTTGAAATCTGAACCAATCACTCCCTGGGTGTCTTCATTCTTCTGGCTCAGTCTCCTGACCTCCACCAGGAGGTCTACCTGTAACTCTTTGGTGCGCAGTGCCATCTGCTGGTGGATAAAAGAGCAGCTCAACTGGTCTTTATCTGCCTCCTCCCAGGGAAAACATAACCGGTCCCTGTAACAATATTTAGCTGGAGTGAGAGTGGAGAGCTCACTTTCTTCTGGTTCTAATCTGATCAGTTATTATTTTTACCTACACAGGAAAGACACTGACAGAACCTGTAATATTTCATAACTAAACAGGGTAATTTTCAGGACAATATCACATCTGTAACCTCTGCAGCAAATTAAAAGTGATTATCAAGAAGAAAGATCACTTATAGTTAGTATTGGAACATAAGTTGAGCAGTTTGGCAGTTGATTGATCATTTTTGATAATCTATTAATTGTTTCAGTTTTTTATTGTTTTTTTTTTTTAACAAAAATGCCAGTTGTTCCAGCTTCACAAATGTGAAGATCGGCTGGTTTTCTATATCAGCTGTCACAGTCACAATTTTCTGAAAACTACATTAGTTATAACCATTAATCCATACAGTTATCAGCTGCAGCCCCTCTAAAGATTCAATCCACATACTCTATTTAGTCTGAAATTTATTTGCACACAATTTGGCATTTTAAAATCAATTCATGCAATTATTTGAAACGTTGTAGAGCTGATGATTTCTAATCTTTGATAATCAACTGTTTTTTCCCCTGCTAATATCTTTGCAAGCAGTGTCTTGCCCATTGATTTATGTACATACTAAGTTTTGTTAGAACATCATCTGATATTGCAAGTCAAATTTATTCATAATGCTTAAATAACAAGTTTATCCTAGATGACAAGATGATGTGACGTAGCATCTCAAATAACAAAATAAAATGTTAACTTTCGGATGCAAACCCACTTTGATTTTGACAAAAAGTAGAGACATAAATGGGGAGTTCCAGGTTTTAATTAAAGACATACTAAATAAATATAGCACCATTTCAGATCAAAGATCATTGGAAGAAACATTAATACGTTTTTAGGGAAGATGCTCTCAGACATTCCAGTTTGGGGTTTACATTACCTTTCCATGATAAATGTAGTTCACTTGGTTGCTATTGCTGATTAAAACAATATGATGTTTTGGGTTTATATCAAGGACAATGTAGAAACCAGTCTGACATGTTGCTTTCAGCTTCTAAATAAAGACAATACAGACATGCACCGAGATAATATAAAACATCCACATAAAGACAGACATCAGGCTTTGAAGTCACTTATTGCACGAAATAATACCGCCATCATTCATTGACTGTACAGACTTCTGCTGGGAGGAAAATGTGTTTTAGTTTAAGTGACAGTGGATTTAAGCTCCTGTTTTTTTTTTTACAGCTCTGGCCTATCGTGACTCTTCTGTGATAATGACAATGTCTCAACTTAAAAAGGCAGAAATATAATGTGTAAAGAAATGACACAGAGGGGAAAGTCTGGGGCTTTTTTTTTTTTTAGTTGTTGTTGAGAAGTGTTACAAAGACATCTTGAATTCTACTGTATCTAAATAAAAGACGTAAAAAGGATCTCATTTATTTAAAAAGGCATCAGCATGTAATGCTACTCAAGTCAAGTCATTGCTCAAAAAGTGACCAGAGGGAGGCGCTTTATTCCTGGTAAAGTCCACACAGCAAAAGTTGAATCACTTTACTGAATGTGTCTCACAAATGTAGGCAGGACTCGTGTGCTGAATTTCATTGTGATGTACAGCTGTTCATGTTTTGACCCCACCAGCAGCTGTATACTGACTGAAAACATTGTCTTAGTGTTGTAGCTTATGATTTAATATTCATTTTCAGCATCAACATCCAGACTACAGTGTTGTTTTTCATTTTGTTTTTTTTTTCCCCCTGGCTGAGAACTTTTATGAGTAAATTATACCAGCATTTAACAACATGTACTACAGTTTCTAATATACACTAATATTATGGCATTTTCTGTCAATTCCTGAACAGCAAACACTTTAGGGATGCAGTTTCATTTTGTTTTATCTATCAGAATAATTTCCAGCTCCTTCCTTACAGTATACTGTAACAAGGATGTTGGCAGTTCTCCATTTCTAAGCTGTCTGGAGCTCCCTACTCCTACTTTCTGAAGTTTCCGAGCTGAACGCCCCTCCGCCCTGTCACACAGCGAAAGGTGGCTGGCTGGATTTCCCAGTATTTAACAGGATTGGCAAACAGACTGATTCCTGTGTACAGGTTCTTCTTGATACTGGGCCTGATGGGACAGAAGTCGTTTACTCCCACGTTGCTGATTTTGTTGCCATGGAGGAAAATCACCTAAACAGACAGAGAAGATTGGTTTCTTAATCACTTCATGTTTTTTCACTCTTTAAATTAACCGTGTTTGGGTGTTCTGTTCTGATGTTGCTTAGCTGTTGCCATGGAAACTCAATATCACAACCTTTAGACGAGGAAAGAAAGACAGGAACAGCGAGTTTAAAAGCTGAAAATTAGGGCATCGTTTTAAAACTTCAGGTTGTTGTGTTGACCTACAGCTCTGCCACTGCAACTTCTGAATTTTAGTTTGATCTTCATTAACCCAGTATAGAGGTACAATGGGGTGGCCTGGTGGAGCATTCCTACAGCCTTTTGCTGCATGCCATGCCCCTTCTCTTTCTTCTAACTGCTGGCCACAGTGACTCCACTCAACCCAGCTAAACTTGGCTGACATTTTGTGACATTCAAATTTGTCATAGTGTCTGTATCTCACCTGGAGGTAGCGCAGGGAGCTGAGGCCTGGTGGGACCTTTCTCAGACGGTTGTTGTCCAGATGGATCTCACGAACATTAGGAATGCTGACAAAGGTGCCATTTTCTACATACTTGATCTGGTTAAAACCTAGTCTTAGCCTGCAAAAATGACAAAAGATAGTTGACAGATGTCAACACTTGAATAACAAATAACTTACACATGACTATAACCACTACATGGTGATAGAGATTTTAAAAAAAGTGAACTACCAAGCAGCAAATATTACGTTAGATTCTGGTGGGTGTCAGTTCAACCTCTGTGTATTACAAGTGAGTGTTTTTCATGTTTAACAATCTTCAATATACAGTAACTAAGAAAAACACTCAAATTTGAGTTCTGAAGATGAGTTGGATTAATCTGAAAAGCAGCACACACAAAATACTGGCTTAGTGGAAATGTTAGTTTCTAGGATGAAATGTGGCTGCTTTTCACCTCAGCAGATTTTTATATCTGATGAAGTCTTCTACTTCCACCTTGGAGATCTTGTTGTAGTCCAGGTTCAGCTCTGTGATGGACGATGGGAGTGCTGGAAGATACAAATCATACCAAACATGACCCCTGTAAAGGGCAAATGATCTGAAAACAAACCTGTAAAATCAAGACATCATATTAACAGACATCAGCAGTGTTTATGCCTCATTTAGTTGTATATTTGAGGTCCAGCGTAGAGTAAAAAAGACTGTGGAAAAAGAAAAGATTCACATTCATTAATTACCATCAGCATAACATGTGTGAGTGATGTCCTACCTTTTGGTACAGCAGTTAGTTTGGCCTCTGAGATTCCGATATATAGGGTTGACAAGCCGGCAAAAGCGTCCAGCGCAATCCCACTGTTGGCCAGAGGGTTGGCGCCCAGCTCTGTTTGGACAAGCACAAAACATCTGGTTTAAATGGTAATGTTCCATTATACCTCCTGATTAGAGAACATACATCATATGAACACTAACAATTTACCAAGAAACCATCTTGAAAAAGCTTTGGCAGAAATAATCAGAATTGATTAAAAATAAAAGTCAACTGTATTGTCACATGTACACTTATATTCACTTTACAATTATATACAACATAAAGTGAGATTCAGTCTCTGCATTTAACCCACTGTAAGAGTTAAGAAGAATGGGAGGCTTCTGTGCGGCGCCTGGGGACCAATTCCACTTCTAAGCCAGTGCCTTGGTTAAGAATTGATTCCGCATACATGTTTGTGATGACGGGGGAAACCGGCACACCCGGAGGAAATCCACACAAGCGCGCATACAAACTCCACACAGAAAGGTCCTGCCACAGTTGCGTGGAAACCAGGGCCACCTTGCTGTGAGGCGACAGTGCTAATCACTGGGCCAACATGCTCACATTACCTTTTGTTAATGAGATGAACACCCAACACTGTTGCCTGCCAAGTAACACTTTACAAGGTCTTATAGCCAATGATTAATTAGATTAAACCCTAGTATAAACCTATTAAATCCCTGGCATACTCAAAATCAGATGTGCACAGCAGGACAGATGCATATGCAGCTGTCTACATACAGTATGCGCACATATACATACACAGTCAGCTGTCGGTGCGTTCTCCATGCTGGTCCTTGCAGACAACCAGATGAAATGTCTGTCATGCAGACGCTCACAGATATGCAGATGGAGAAAGCGCAGTGTGGACTTCCCATGGTGGTGTGAATAATTACTGATGTCTCAGAGACAGAAGTAGTGTTTGTAGCGTGTTTGTCACAGAATGAGCAGATCTTATCAGGAAAGGTGTCAGGGGTGGATGATTTGGTGTGTAAATTGCCTGACATTGCCACCTCATGGTTAATGTCGCTTTAACATGACCACAATCTTTTCTTTAGTGTCAAAATGAGACTGTTTAAAGTATATTTAAATTTAGACAGGTAGAGACAGAGGTTTGCATCATGTCTCCTGACAACATTCTGTGTTGTTTCGTTTAACCATTACCACCATCTTTCTGTGGTCTTAACCATATAGTTTGGCTTTCTAACCACAAAGGTGGCAGATCATTGCAGGATCTCCCAAACAATAGAAGTGATTGGTGGGCAGTTTCCAAATGTAAAATATAGAAGATGCCTCCAGTCTGCTCATCTGGTGTAATCCAAGTCTCCTAAAGCCCCAGCATATCATGCTGACTTGCTGACTTGATTATTTTTATTTATTTTTTTTCCTGATGTTTTTTGTGTTTGAAAATCATTCACTTAAATTGTTTGGGAGAGTCTGCAACTCTGCTTTCCTGTGAAACTCCAGTGGGGTTTTGTTGAATAACAAACTTCACCTGACCTTAAATCTGCATGAGAGTGAGTAGATAATAACTGAATTTTAATTTTGGGGTGAACTATCGTTTTAAAGCATTGTTTAGTGTTGGGTTGAATAAAATCCTGCAGACTTTTCCTTGGCAAAGAACTGGACACCCCTGGCTTTCATGTGCATTGATTATTGCTAATCTGATACAGAAAGCTGAAACCAGGTCCTACCCAACACATGGAGTTTCCTCAGGCCTTTAAATGCATTCCTCTGGATTTTGTTGATCTTGTTTTCATGGAAGCGAAGCTCGACGACATTGGGAGGCAGGTTTGCAGGGATCTCAGTCAGCAGGTTGTAGGACAGGTACAGCAGTCTGAGATTATCCATGTTTCTGAAGGCCTTGGGGTGAATCGTAGAGATCTTGTTGTTGATCAGAAACAGGCCCTGTTGTGGGAGAAGGGAATCAGAATAAAATTCGGTTGATTGATCCATTCTTATACCTGCTGTAAGAAATACAGCAAACTCAGTTTCACTCTTTGGCAAGCCACTGAATGACTGTAACACTGAGCTGTGGCTGCAGATCTTTCTCCCTGTTTCCTTTGACACAGTACAATATAATCCTGTGTTTTAGGCCTTCCCAGCTGGGAAAACATCAGCCTGATCAAAGACAGATCCACTGTCACTGCCCCTACTCCTCAACTGGGAGTTTCATACAGAAGGACTTTGATCTTGTAATGCTGCAGGCTACATTTAGATTGAGCTGTTTGTTCTTATCTGGTAACTGTAAAAGCTACAAGATGATATTTTCATTCACTTGTATTTTTAGTGTAAATGTGACTCATCTAAACTTCTTAACAAAGTTTAGGCATTTTGTTTCTATAGTAGGAAGTCATTGATTGGTGGATGTAAATGTGTTGTTTTCTGTTTTTGAGATGTCTAATGTTGCTTTTGTTGTTGAGTTTGGCTCCAGATATGTCAATTTTGGTTATGAGGTGGTTGGGTAAAAAACATTGGAGCCTGTTGGAGCCTGAACAGATAACTTCTGTTTTACAAGAGGCATTTAGCCGGTGATGTTAAATCAGCAAGTAACATTGGAGATAGGTGGTTTTGAATCGGTCAAACTAGTAGTAGCTTGTAGTTTTAATTGGTAGGAGAAAGACTGGCACCCACAGTCCATGTGTAGACTGACACAGTGCCATCCACCTTACTTGAACTCAGATGAATTTGTTTTGATCAGATGGATTGATGTAATGTTTTGTCTTTAACCTTAGACGTGCCCTGATGTTTTTGTCTGTTAAATTTTTTCCAGACCAGTGTGCAGGATTTAGTGGTATCTACAGTGAGCTTGCAAACACCTTGTGTCCTCTTCAGATTGTGTAGGAAAAGCTGTGGGGGCCACAAAACGTAAATTCCTGTATCTAGAGCCAGTATTTGTTTTTTCTGTTCTGGCCGTGCAACATTGAAGAGGACCTGCACTCTCTGTAGATAAAAACAGCAAATTGTTTGGTGACAAAACAAACCGATTTTTATTTTCAGGTGATTATTCATTAATGAAACCATACTTAGGATTATTTTATTCCATTGTGCCATACTCTGCCGATAAATACCTGTTCATCTTACATAATAGACACTGGGTTCTCTTACATAAAGTTTGTTGAGGCCTTTAAAGTCGTCCTCCTTGATCTCAGTGATATCATTGTTTTGGAGGTCTAGGATCACAGTGTCTTCAGGAATCTTCTCGGGAACAGAGATCTGACCTGTTGACAGAAACACAAATGACTGACTAAAGATCAGAGATGGACCAAAAGTGATCTCATGCAATACCTATGTTACATAAAAAGTACTGAGATCCAAAGGTGAAGAAATCATTGTTGATTTTCTGACACCGTTGTTCAATCATTTGACAGAGGAACTTGTCAAGATATGATAGCTGGGATGTACCAATCAAACAGAAAAGATATAAAAGCTGTAACATAATGCAATGACACGCCAGTATGTTTTTCTTTTTACACCAGTTTCACACAAAACTTGGCCACAAAATCAGTGCAGTGCATGCTGATACAGCTTTTGCAGCTTTCCAGGAGATTGCAGTTGTCTCTTAACCACAAATAATGACCATTCTCTTGCACTGTGGTGAGAAGTGAAAACTTTGGCCACATTGCCTCCACAGTGGAGACAAAAGTTCACATTTTCTTAGGCTCAAGATGCATCAACAATCCTAATCTTCAGTCCTGACCATTTCCGACATTAAGATTGTCACTTTATGACAAAAGCATGTTAGTGGTCAGGTAATTTTATATGAGATAATTGTCGTGGCGGGGTAGGGAAGTCTAAAACAATTAAGAGACTTGTCTGACTCACCGGATGTAGACTGTGGTTAAAGGCCTGCCATTGGCCAATTATTTCAGTTGACATTCTCCTCCTTTTGCTATTTGCATTTTACCGTTTTTAAATGAAACAATAGCAGCAACAACCACTGAGCTAGCCATCATCACTGCATCCTGGTCTAAGGACCACCCAAGATGATTGTGATTAGTTTAAAGAAATATGAACAAGCCAGAGTGTTTTTTTTTCTCCCATAGCAGAATGGTCATTGTGGAGCCGGATATTTCTCCGGCACAGTGGAGAAAAGGTCTGGCTGCACAAAACTATTAATAGACATGCTCACAGACAACTCGTTATTGGTTTTAGTGTTTTCATGGGATTTGTAGCCAAGAATAATTTAGAATAAAACCAGACTGACATTACTAATCTTAAACAATGAACTTCACATTGTGTTTATAATTAGATAGATGAGCCTTTATCAATATCCTCGACTAGTTCAGGATGTCTTTCGACACACTGTTTACAATGACATGTGGATCCAGATGTATTCATGCTGTGTGTGTTCTAACCCTGGTCGGAGCACTGCACCACTCTGGGGGAGCAATGACAACCAGCTGGACAGTTCTCATCCTCATAATCATCATCATCGTCGTCATCATCGTCATCATCATCATCCGAATCAGCCATCATGATGTCGTAGTTTTTCATGAAGTCCATGACGTTGATTGGCTGGTAGGGCTTGGCGTTGCCAAGCGCCAGCAGGCAAAGCAGGAGGAAGACCCTCATGGTTTTGTTAGAGGACTGGTCAGTGAAACAGCAACAAGGAGGAGCTGTAGGAGAGACAGACATTAGGTTAGCATTAGAATTAAAAGACAGGCCTAGACTGTGATGTCACTGAGGAAATAACCTGTCCAAGCAGTGGAATATTTTTTCATTTGTTGTTTTCCCAGCACTTTTCCAGTCTTCCAACATCAACATAAAAGAACAGAGATGCAGAACCCTGTACAGAAGTTCACCTAAGTTTACATTATCCTCATGAATATCACAATAATGTGATTGTTTTAAATGAAAAGTTTGTGATTGTTAGATTTCACTTACTGACGAGGTAGCAAAACCTGTGGAAGTTGGTCACATTTGATGTGTAATTTCCGTCTCTCATTTACTGTCTGCATTTCAAAGCCATCCTGAGAAAGACTTCCTCACAAGTTTTGACAAGAGAAAAAAAGATGAGTTTCACAGCTTCTCTTTTTCATACATTTTACCCACTTCCACTGTTGATTCAAGAGGTATTTACAATCACAAAGTTTTGCAGTAATTCAAGCTGTACTGGCATTGGAAAAATCTCCCATGCAAACAATGGTTTTAACTCTCTGACACTCTGCATTTACCATCACCATGGTAACCATTAATTGCATGTGGGCTGATTGAGATTTGCTGATGAGACCGCTCTGTGGTGTCACAGTCACTTTATTACAGATGAACACAAGAATTGTTGGCAGACATTTTGACATTTTTAACAGTGACTGCTATTTCAACTCCTTTCATTGCTTCCTGCCTCTTATGTGAATCTTTAGTAAATAACCAGCCTGACCCAGGAGTCCCTCGGCAGTCAACGGCTGTCACACACACATGCAGAGACACACAGATTGTACTTCTGCTCAATCTTCACTTTGATAAATAAAAATAAACTTGCTGATCCTCAGATTCCAAACTTAAAGTAACATTACTTTCACTCTGCGTTATGCAGTATGTAACACATCATTCCGGAACACATATAATCAGGCTGCCAGGAAGGAGGCAAAACAATGTGGGTAACCCTTGGTCAATGTCGTGTCTCATTAAGTATCATCAGGGAAGTCTGGAAGGTCTCCGTCTTAAGCTTTGGACACTCAGATCCTCCTAACATGACACAAGTATGCCAAGTGTGAAAGACTGCACAGGCTATGTTAATGGATAAACTAAACATTCCTTTATGTCCAATAAAGTTCTACCACACTTTGCCATCGACACACACAGTCACACACAAACAACTTGACTCCTTCTAGAACACAGCAGCTCATTTAAGCGCTCAAACAGCTTAGACCTCAGCACTTTTGCCTTCATTTTAACTAAGACACTTTAATGACACCTCAAGTCCTTCTCCGTACACTTAAGCTCGTTTAAGTCTGGTCCACTAAAACTCTTAATTTCGACACCTTTTATTGCTTACGCTACATTTCCCCCACTTTATCCCTTTCCTACTGGAGTATGCCAACTCTTCTTACTCCTTTAGCTGCTTCTTTATTAAAGTTAATCTTATTGCATTTTCTTCAGAAATTAAATTCTCGAGTTATTAATGATGTAAGTAAGTACATGTAATAAGTACTTTAATATTGTAGTTGGTTGAGATGGAGCTGATAATAACTGCTTCATATACTTTTGGGTAGTTTTTCCATAATATTGCATTATGATTTATAAACCAATCACATTTTATTTGTAAAATCATACTTTGAAAAGTGACTATCTGTCAAATGAATGTCGTGGAATAAAGTATAAAGTAGCATAAAACAGCTATACTCGAGTAAAGTTTCTCAAAATTGTACTTAAGTGCAGGACTTGAAAAAATGTAGTTAATGACATTGCATCACTGGTTACCGTGGTGACACGATGCAAGCTTTTAAATGGCCTTTAAAGCTTTACCTTTAGTTGACTTACATTATAAGCAACCACCACTCAGGAGTATTGGAGCCATCCTGTGCGCCAGCTGAGTTTCAATTTTAGCCCTACAGCCCCAAATTAGCCTGATTTAGGAATGCATTACTAAAACAGTGCATGGTGAAAGGGCATGCAGAGTTCCTGGAGTGATTGGTTTCAGTAAGTGCTGCTCTTTTTTCTATCAGTGTTTCCATGAGGCTCTGAAAACCTCTACTGGAAAGGAGTTCTTACAGCCAACATAAATGTTTCTGCAGCGCTCACCTATTCAGCATCTGTGGTGATTCACAAAATGATTTATGTATCTTCCTCTATTACACATTCACACTGCCAGCAGAGAGAGAGGCTGAGATCGACTGGTTGCGTGCCTCTAGTAATCTTGATGAATTCTGAGCCCTTCAGTCGAGCAGTCAGTCCACCCACAAATATGTGGTGGTGGTCGAGCATCCTGCTGCAACAGCAAATACCACACAGCAGAGACCCTTCCTCTGCACCCACACTATCTTTTGTTCCACATCGGCTCATTTAGCACAAAAAAGGCTGTTTTCTTGCTGTGTGTTTTGCAACTGGGATTTTGCTTTAGCAACTTGGTGGTAAGTTAGTTATATTTCTCCTATTATTGTGTTTTCCTTTCACATCATCAAACAAGCTTTGTAGACTGATCCAGTAAATCTGACTTTACTCCAGTCAGACTTGTACAGTAAAGTGCTTTTATTCACAGTCTGAATTATACTCAGTTCTCTAGAGCTTTGCCTTTAATAAAACTTCCAAAGAGGAACGTCACCAGCCTTTATCCCCTTCTGATCCCTGCTGTCTCCATCAGGACTCACTTACAAAACATTCCACTACCACTACTACCATGACCATGACTGGTGATGATTTTCACAATCAAATAATCTGTCAATTATTTATATGAATATTAGGTTGTCAGAAAATAGTGAGAACTGTCCAGCCTAGTTAAAGAGAGCACATAACAACATGTCTTGTTTATGTCCAACTAACAGTCCAAAATCCAAAGATATTCCATTTACAGTGATAAGAATCAAGCAAATCCTTGTGTTAGGAAAGGCAGAACCAGGTAATATTTTGCATGTTGAAATATATTTATTCTGAAAAAGCAATTTTTATTTTGGAAAGGGATTATCGCAATTATGAATAATTATATAATCAATTGATTGTATCAGCCCTCATCCTAACATTTAAGGTGATTCAGACAATTTCCTTCATGTGTTTGTATTTACAAGCTTGTTATAACTGTACTCCATGAAAAATTACTTAGCATTTTTGTCAAATGAGATCAACTTGAACCAAAACTCCAAGCAAGTAACACATGAATGACCACAGCATTGAATATGAAGCCCAACCATTTAACATAATCTTCTTCAGGTTTTGCCCATTATGCAGTTCACTTAAAACTTGACCCACAGACTTGTGCACATTCCAGTAAAGTGATCTTGTTATGCTCTGAAATTTGCATGCAAATCTAACTCATTCAGAATAATTGCATTTGAGATGTTCTCCCTCAGAATACATCAGTTTTTCCCACAGTACAGACCTGGATCAGCTGGTAAGATGAAGATTTTCAGACTAGAATTTCCTGGCTTGTCCTGTGGCTCCACTGAAAAGCCTCCACTACCTTTAAGGTACTCATTAGAAGTCTTGTAAACTGATCTAAGCACCTCAGAGATGCTGCATTCTCTGAAAATAAAACTTGCCAGATCAACTAGTCAAAACATAAAAAGACGAGGTAGTTGTTTTGTTCATAAATCCAGGGTGTGTCCTACCTCAGCCGTCAGGTGTGTTTGTGTCCTGGTTTAAACCCCACGCAGTGAGCAGAGCAGCAGCAGCAGGGTCCAGCTGGAAGGCTGAGAGTTGGATCCTCAGTCAATACATTCCCAGTGAATGGAGAACAGCATCACCCTCTCTCACCAGGGAAGAAAAAACAGCCCCCAGAACACCCCCACCGACGGAAAACCTCTGCTGTTAGGGTGAGAGGTTCAGTTTCAGTTAAGAGCTCTTTACTCCCTCTGTGATCACACCATCTGTACGTCTCAGGGATTAGGTTTGAAAAGGCATTGTTAGGACATTAGTCATGTGCTTTTCATTAGCTTTGAAGTGGTGCCAGGATCGTTAACGTCAGACTCCTGAATGCTCAAGTCTTCATATAAAACATACTGGTAGGTCTGTCACCTCCCCTCTCTTTGCCACTGCCATATTAAATATTTTACATAAACATGAATGGATCCTACACTAAGGCCCGTTGGCACTGGGTTAAACAAGGACAGTGGGACCATACAAGTGCAGTAGCTGTTTGGGTTTTCTCTGTGAAACGTCAACAGTCAGGATGGAGGTGAACCGACCCTGCCAGGGATTTTTTTGGATGATGATCTGTCATTTTGTTTGAGGAATTCCTTCATCTGGCTGCTCCATAGTAACTGACTTCCTCAAACAAAAAGCTGAGCTGAGGCTGCCATGTTTGACCCACAGTACTTTCAGATAAACATCAGTGAAATAATTAGCAGGAGAAGGATGTTTGAGATGTAGTGCTGTAGTGCTCCGACACAGCTGCGTGAAAAATCGTGAACAAGAACCTTAAAAAGTACAGATAAAGGAACTGATGAAATGTTGGAGCTTATCAATTCCACTGTCTTTAATAATTTGGCTCTGGGGCCTGTTTAATAGGGGTGGTTAATATTCTATATTTCAGGGTATTCTGCAATAACAGTACTCCTGACAATATGACAAAATACAGAAAAATATTTTTGGTTTAGAGCTCCCAGTAGCTGTTGAGCTCTCCTCATGGAATTTTTGACTCTCAGTCGGGTGCTTTTGCTTGAGGTGATGAAATACGTTTGTTACATTGCCCCCCTCTGTTGTTACAGTTTCCTTGTACTTCTTACATATTACTGTGGTGTATTGTATATCTGATCTTTTGCAAAGAAACAACCTCCATGTTACTGAAGTCGCTCTCATTTTTGGACCTTTCTTCACCATATGAATTTTCTTTATCATGAAAAAAATATATAACGATATATATAGTCAACAGTACGTTGCACATCCCTAGGTGCTTGTCAACAGGTAGTAGTTGATCTTCGTGGTTGACAGGCCAGGATGGGGAATCAGCAATTATTGAGCACAGTCTAGACCAGTGGTACCCAACCCTGGTCCTCAAGGACCCCTGTCCTGCATGTTTTAGATGTTTCCCTGCTCCAACACACCTGATTCAGATGATCAGCTCATCATCAAGCCTCTGCACAAGCCTGACAACAACCTGATCATTTGAATCAGGTGTGTTGGAGCAGGGAAACATCTAAAACATGCAGGACAGGGGTCCTTGAGGACCAGGGTTGGGCACCACTGGTCTAGACCATTTCTATTTGAAAAGCGCCCTGAGATGACTTCTGCGTGATTGATGATTTGATGCTATATAAATAAACCTGACTTGACTTTTACAATAAATATGCTTATGCAAAAACACTTCAGCACTTTCTTTCAACAACCTCCCTGGTGGGGGTGGGAATAGAAATGTAGACTTTTCAAAACTTTATCTGCGATGTAGTGTCTAGTTCTTTACTAAGTGGCATTTAAGCCCATTTTCTCATGAATGTCATTACTGTATGTAAAGGTTCTGGTACTGGTGCATGTTGGTCTTGTGTCTGAATGAACATGCCAAGTACCTTTTGCATAAAAGGCACTACAGCAATCTGATTTCACTTGTATTTTCATCAAAGGGCAAATCTTTCTTGTTTGAAAATACTGATGCTCATTTCTAGAAAAGTGTTAAAGCCAAACTAGGAGTAACTGGCATCATCATACAGGCAATTTAAAAACGACAATTTACCATCAAAGTCAGTGAGAACTGGTGGTTTTCTCTTTGTGATGTCACAGATGTCGTTAATTGGAAAGTCGAGACAGGAGAGGCGGAATAGAAGTGATGCTGTTCAACATCCAGTCAACATTATTTGTTCTGTGTTGTGTTCTACATAATGTGTATCTTAACCAGCCACAACAGCAAAGCCTGAAGCTTTACGTTTGGGGCAAAAATGAGAAACACCTCCCAAGAAGGGAAAAGCTAACAGGAGCTTGCTCCCTCAGGGGTTCACGTGTTATACTATTGCTTTTTCCATTCAGTGCTGGTATTTTCTGCTGAGCTGAGCTGGAACTGCATTCTGAGGCACAACTTATGGCAGAGCCAGACCATCCAAATATGCCCTGGTTTGGCAGACAGACCAACCAAGATGGGAGCGGGTCTGTGTTCTGGTTTCAATGCATCTTTTCGATGGGGAAATCATATTTTCCAAACCATCAGAGATCTGGTTAAACGATCATCTCATCAACAACGAGCCTGCTGAACTCACTCATGTTCAACATACTCTTTGAAGGAAATTTCCAAACCTTTTAAGCATTTAAAGCTTGTTTTTCTCACCAGCTCTCTCAGAAAACTGTAATTAGTAATAGTGTTTCTAGTACAATATGTGGTTCACAGCGAATTACATAAACAGAATGTAACTGAAAAAAACAGCTGTTTACATACTGTAACATGCTATTGTTTCCCCCAATTATTGTGTTATACAACATCAAAACTATTGGGTGTGCCCTCATACAAATATTTAGGAATTTTGACTCTTGTTTCATTTAATTTCTTATTTAGCAGCTTGTGAAAAAAAACTAAAGCTAGAATTCCATTTGTATTTATCACTTTGCATACCAAAGTCTGCTTTGCACCTCCTTTGTGCTTCTTTCTGCCTAATGCCGGGGACAGGGATGTCCTGTTCGTGCATGGATCCTCTCAGTGTTTACATGTTTTGGGCACAGTATGACATGAACTCTCTCTTCTTCATTGTTTAACCCCAAGTAGGTTTAAGGCATTAGCACACTCCTCAGTTTTAATGATCTTATTTTCATCATCATCAGACCTTTGTTGCAACTAGATGGTACAAAGTTAGTCATTATGTTATATGATCTTTTTCATAGTTGTATTCATCTTAATCAGGTGTTGTTATTGTGATGTATGTCGGCATTATTATTGCTTACTGTGGCCACTCTTGAAAAAGATTGAGGACCCTTCTTCCGCCTGGTGCAAAGCAGCACACAGCTGTCATTGCTATTTTCTGACCACTGCAATTTTCATTTTCTTGCCCAGCGCTCATGTTCTGCGGGTAGCAAATGTACTTGCACCCCTCTGTGCGCCTATTGGTGTGTTGCTCTTAAAATGAGGTATGGTCAGGCACATTAATGGTGCATTGCTATCTTGAGGCTGCAGAAAGCGATTGCACCATTTACCAACAAAAAATTGGTCTGAAGTCAATGGCACAGTATTTTCCTGCTGTTTAAAGGATGCATTATTCAGACAGTAATGCGCCCACATAAGTGGGTTCACAACGCACGCACACGTCTTCTAAGACAAAGCAGTCAATCCGCTGGTAAAAATAAAAAAAATAACATTCTGTTAATAGCAGATGATTATAGGTGGGTGAAACAGGATGAATCTATGTGCACATAAGAGTTACACACTGCCAATTTAATGCACCAATCTTTAACTTCATTGATTTTTTAAATCTGACAGGTTTGTCAGGATCTAGTAATTAATGTCCTGTGTTCTTCCACACATCCAAAAGGCTCCACACACACACAGCTGCATTTCATTCAGTAAAATTGTTTATAACTACAGAGTTTAGTTTTTCTGTGTAACTTTTTAATCTAATTCATATTGTATAATATTTGCCACAGTCACATTACATGCACATGGAAACTAAACTAAAGCTTCAGCTCTTTAAACCATTGCTTAAATGATTTCAATGTGATTTCTTTGTGTGCTGTATTGTCTCTAAAAATTTACCTTAATGATCAGAGAGGCTGCTTTCAATAATTAACCTACTGTAGTAATGTTTCCATGTGTGCTGTAATGTCACAGCAGTCATCCCTCTGTGCCTGAGATCGTCACACTCACAGTTAGGACAGGGGGAGCCACTCCATCCTATTTCACCCCCCTGCAGCCCATCTGTTATCAATCTGAATATTAATTTTATATGTCTTGTTTTTATAGATAATTTTTATGACCTGGCTTGCCAGGCTAACCACAGTGTCTGCATCACTACATGTGGTTCATTTCAGCATCTCTGTTCGCTTCTACAACTTGCCGAATTTGTCTTTTAAATAGCAGTGCACCAGAAGCAGGCACACCTGGCTCTTAAGGGGAACAGGAGATGACACTCTGATTGGATTCAATCATGTTGTACCCAAAACACTCTTATGATTAATTAAGAGACTGAATACAACCTCTTGGCGCCTTGCACCATACTGTGCGCCCAGGTACAGCAAAGTGGAGTTGGACATGCCCTAAATGCCCATGGACCATGCACCTCAGACCCTGCAACAAGCTTCAACAAAAGAACTTTTACTGATAAAATGTTAAAGCTGCAGACAGCGTGTGTGCCACATGTCCTGAGGCCAAGTCCTTATCTCAGCAGCAGAAATTCCATGGCAGTCTGTGATGTGAGTTACTGAAACAAAGTTACTAAAATAAATTTGTTATGTAAAATGAAAAAAGTGCTTCGATTTGGGACAATGGCTATAAAGTCTGGAACAGCTGTAGAAGTAGAATTGGGGACAGTTGCAGGACACTGAGGAAAAAGTCCATTTCGTGGCCTTAATAAACCCCCAATAAATCATTTACACTGGACCTTTTTAAAGCAGCAACAGTCAGCAGCATTTATGATGAAGATCATAAACTTTTAGAAATTTCCAAGTTGCTTTCGAATGCAGAATGAAATACAATTTGGTTTAAAGACAAAAGGTATCAACAAGCCATCATCAAAACCTCAAAACATTTTTGACCTCGCCAGTTGTGAGCGAGCTGCCTGATCCCCACAATAGACCCACGGTTTCCGTTGTTTACCTGTGGAGTCAAATTTCTTTCCAGTTGCAGAGAAAGTTTAACAAGCACTTCACTGTTGGTGAATTTCAACACTGAGCTGAGCAGCACCTCAAGTCCAGTGTAAGCTACATTGGATATGTAAGCAAGTCCACATTTATGGTTCTCCTTTTAAAACCTCAGGCTCAGTTTCCAGAGCCTCATAATCACATCTTCATAGCTCTGCTGAAACAATACTCTGTTATGAGCCAGATTTTAAGATTAAAGGATACAATTTTCACAAACATTGCAGAGATCTGATTAGACCCTGATGTAAACTTGCTTGAGAGCGTTCTGCTTTCTGTGCACTATGAGAGGAAATTGGCTTTGTTCTGCGCTGTAAGGACCACAAGCCTGACAGAAAATTGTACTGTGTTAGCTTGCCTGGGTATCAGTATAGCCTGACGGTCCTTTGCCTCTCTATCTGTCCTAACCTAACCTTTAAAATATTGAACTTTTGTTGTGAGCAGGATGTTTATCATGGCGTCATCCTCTCTTCAGGGTGATCTTGTGCATGAAAATCTCATATTTCTCAGCTGACTCGTCTGCCACAGAAAGATTTAATTCAGTAGCTTTAATAGTCCAAAAAGGGAAATTGGTCTGTGGTTGTGAAAAAAATATATGGCGTAATTGTTGGAATTACAGTATTCAAACTGCAAATTAAATGTTAGAGATTGTTTCCTGATGGGACATGGTCTGCGTTCCTGATGGGAGGTGGTCAGGATGTCTCTTGTCTCTCAGGATCTCATACTTTCCAACCCATCAGACGTCTGTGAGACCTCTGGACCGTCTGGAGCTTGTTGTGTTCTTATGTTGACAAGAATTTCCTCCAGCTGAGCCTTTAACGCTGTGAGTCACCGGGGCAACTTTCAGGGCAACGGTGCCAAGGAGTTGCCTCAGCGCTGCTGTTCCTTTAGTGCCACAGGAACATCTTAATGCCAGGAAACATCTTAATACATCTTTGACAGGGTCACAACTCTGCGTGTTACCTGCTGCTGCGAGTGTTGCACAGCCAGGCTGCACAACAGACCAGTGTTCACCATCCCCAGACTTCACCATGACCTCACCTCACCATGAGTCCACCTGAGGCAGGAATGTTTGAGGGTGATTATTGTTATTGATATTAAGGGAAGGAAAAAAAAAGTATGAATTTGTAATAGCTGCAGTCAGCTATTGTGACATACGTATGCACAGACATCCACATGTGTATACATTCTCACACATACCCTCACACAACCGCTTGACCTCCGTGGCTAAAGTAAAAGGAGAAAGTCCCATACATGCCAAGTCCAGTGACACCTGCTGTGACAAACGGTTTTTGGCTGTGATAGGTGAAGAAGTTTTAGGCCCCTCCCACAGCCACACCCCTTTTTGCCATGAACAGTTAATCAGCTGTCCTGATTTTGTGGTCGTTTCCACAAAATCATGTGCAAGTTTGTGAATCCATTTGGAAGTTATGCACCTTTTTGCGATAGGCCACTCCTATTGCCATGCACCCGTGTAGCCATTTAGGCATAAACACAAACACATGCCTCCACACACTCACACACACACACACACACACACACACACACACACACACACACACACACACACACACACACACACACACACTTGACCTCCACACCAAATTTCAGTCTCTTGGGGCAAAAGCTGTGACTGCTAAAGGGTGGGGGAAAATTTGTGGACTAATCAAGCCGACTCTCTCACGGAGCGTCCTATAGAGCTGCTGGTTGCAAACAATCTGGTAATTAGAAATACTGGGCATTCATGGGTGATCAGGACCTTGAGCACAAACCGCAAAAAATAGGTTCACAATATTGGATGGAATAGTGAAATCTAATAGATAGATAACTAGACATTTTGTCACAGCAGTAAATTTTAATTATGAGCTTAACATGTCCATTCCTATAGTTAATTATCTTGGTGTTGTTCAGCCTTGCCCCTCAATCAATCACTGGTTTCTTACAAAGCAAATTGCCTCTTTTTGTATTTTGTGTACTGTCCGTCTCTAATTTGATCTGGGAATATAGCCTTTCAAACAGAAGTAGTTGCAAATTGAGTTAAACAGTGTAGCACATTCTGTCCCTTATTTCTTTTTAAATAAATGTAAAAAGACACAGTGGAAGCTACAAAAACAGGCTGTGAACAGTTCTTGACACTTCAACATCAGTAACAACAGTGAGTCACTGTGAATAGCCTGAACCTATGATAATAGTTCTGTTGTAAAATTATGCAATTTGATATTAATTATAGGGGACATTGCTACAATTCAGATGGTTAATTTACAGTTAAGTCTTTTTTCAACAAAGAAAGTCTTTCATGCAATGCACAGGAGATTTTTTTGCAGCTTTGTTAGTGAACTTACCTCACTAAAAAATGATTATGGAATTTCAGACCTTAACATAATTGTTAGGTGTCTTTCAAGTCATACTTGATTTCAATACTGAATATATCTATAGGGTATGACCATGTCAATGAAATAGTTTTTTGTTTGTTTTTTTCATACTTTTATTTGAATACCTTTTCAAGGGCTGCAAGGAAGGACTGTCCAGTTATTCACATGAAATGAAGATCAGATCAACAAACAGCGTACAAGATTAGCTTTTATTTATTTATTATTTATTTATTTTATTTTTTCCTCTGGCCAAATGCCTTGTGAATGTTCAAAATTTACCAGACAGTCAGTAGATTACCCTTCTGTTTTTTTGGCTGCTGAGTAAGTTTGGCCGATATGTTAAACTTTTCCAACCAGTCACCATCAGCCCAACAACAGACTGTTGTTGATATATATCTTAGTTAGTTTTTCCACTGGTCTAACAACAAACAGCTCTTATTTGGTCAGAATGAATCCTCAATTCACCGCGTTAGATGTAAAAATATTGTGGCTCTACTGGCTGTTTTTCTTTCGCAGTTTCTTACTCATTCTTTGGAGGCAGACTATTAAATTAGCTAAATAAAATGACAATAATTGCCCCCCAAAAAAACAGACACAACTGATACCTGATGTATTTGTCTAATCACCCAAACCTACTGGTGAGTGAAGCAAATCTATCAGCCACTTGCAGATTTTACATTTGGCTGGTGGCTGGTGCTAATTTTGGGCCCTGAAAAATTAAAAGTAAATTTGCATAACATGTTTACTTCTGCTTTCGTATCATCTAGATCACTTTGTGACAAACCCTATAAAGATGGGACCCATTTTAGAATATACTGTATTTATTCTGAAAGAATTCATCCTGTTCTTCTGTAGCTGAATAAATATCTGGTGAGTACTTTTTGCTGAATTTGTGAGTGAATTTGTCAGGTACACAGTATGTCCTCATCCTGAGGAGCATTTAAGAGGTCGTGTAACTAATGACTATTAGATTGTTCCTTCATGTGAGTGATTTGTGAGACTGATGAACGCAGCAGCCGTTCACTTTGGCAGACAAGAAGAATTCTCTCTTTTCTACAGGAAAACTTTTGATCTCTGAGCTTCGGCTCACTGGAAGAAAGTTTTCCAGCTCGAGTATGATCAGATGACGATTGCCATCTTTGATTGTTGTTTTTATTGCTTTTCTACTTTTAGGTTTATTTTTGTCTACATATAATTATTACCTAATATTTCCAGTTTGTCTTACCGAAGAATGAGCTGAGGTTTTTGTCCTCTTCACATTCTAGCTCTTCTGTTCCAATCATCCTTTAGATCTGTCTGCTACTGAAGTAAATGATCCTAAACCTCAGGCTTTCAGAGGAAAATATTATGATAAAGTTGGCTTACAGCTCTGATAATTGCAGCTTTCATTGAATGTGTATTGCATGAGGGTAGACGACATGTGATGCAAAGATCACATTTTATCATGACTCATTCTTTAATAGTCATTATGGCTCCACCTTCTCCCTGAGGCATGAGGTGTTAATTTGATAACATGACAGTAAATGGAAGTACTCCTCGATTTGCTGGATGTGCTGACAGTGAAGGGGATCAAGGAATCCAGTGGAATATAACCTGAATTCTTGTGTGGATATGTGACTCATACAGTACACCTCACAGGTTGAATATTTGCATTCTTTGTCAACAAGGGTCCAAAACTTAAAAAACCTCAAGATGTGTTGTACAGTGTTCCAGATGGGAACACGAGCCTTATGTAGCCTCTTTCCAAGCCTCTGAATCACTGCTCTGAATTCAGTTCAAAATCAAATAGCTCTTGTGTTGACTTCATTTATAGCAGTTCCCAGATTGACAGGCTGTGGCTTATAAGATACACAAAATCTTGAGTTTTTTTCAGGTTTGTTGTAAATTTTTAGAACAGGTTGAATTCTTTAGAGACAATGGGATTTACAAAGCAGTAATCAACCCTAATAGTCAAGCCCTTCGACATACAGTATATATTGGTATGGGCTGCAGTGATTGAATCAGTTTGATTCTGAGAACCAGATAATAAACATCTGTGGAGCCCTGATATACTCCAAAAATGGATAAACTGGGTGTTTACACACATTCCACACACTATTGTGTTTATTCTCCAACAACAAAGTGGTCAACACACCCTGTCTTTAGTCCTCATGCATGTACAACAGTGTGGATCTGAAGATACTGAAGTTGATTAAAAAAAAAGCTCATATTACTTCATCACAGATAGACAGTACAGTACTAAATAACAAAAAATATTACATATATTATTTGCCCACCAGAGAGCACTGATGAGTTTGTTCTTACACTGTAAATTGTCCTGCTCACTACATATATTCGTCATAGTAGTGTTAATGTTTAAAAGTTAATCATTATTAAAATTAAAAATCGGTTATATGGTTATCAGATCAAAATATCAGTGTCTGTATTCAGCATCAAAAAACAAGTATTAACTGGGCTTCAGCATGCTCCATTCAGACGCACTAGGAATCAAAACTGACTTTTCAACAGCAAGAAAGAGCACATATGCAGTCAGTGGCATGTAGACATGCACCGTCCCAGCCATGAGAACCCAAAAAATCTAAATCTCATTAGATTTATGCCACAGAGACCCGTGCAAACTCTTCCAGGTACAAGGACGCCTTATTGGTTTATATTCGAGTTGATATGGTCTGCACCTTGAAACATAAGGAGCATGACTACCAGTGCTTTTATTGTCCTAATTATATTTGTGTCTTAGTAGTGGAGACAACAGAAAATGTCACAGCAATGAAAACATATTGAAGTTTATTTGAATTTTGCACCATAACAGTGGTTTCAACTGTGATATATGACCGTTCGCACATTCAGTAGACATTTTGTGACATAATTTCTGCATTTTGGCCAGCCAAGAGCAAAATAAAGGGCAGATATATTTCAATTCAAATGTTCAAATACATTTTTTGAAAAGACATTTTTAGTATTTTTGATAAAACAACAGTTCTTAACTGTAAATTAAACTTACATTGGGCACAGTGTACCCCTAGTCAATACGATTTAAAACAACAAATCTGTAAGTACTGAGAGCATTTACTTCACATCTCTGCTCATACATGAAGATTTTTCTCTCCTAAACTGCTGCAGCCTTCTTTTATTCACTGTCAGTGCTGATGTTGACTTACTAATACATTACAGCATTCAGAGAGGACAGACCTCTGCCAAAGCTATAATCCAGTCTTTTTTATTTTAGCCCGCAATAATTTTTAAATAGCCTTAATTTGGTTTTATTGATTTGGAAAAAACAGTATGGATAATTAAGACATTTCTTACTTATTTTTTGCATACCTGCTGCCGTTTTTTTTGTTATGATGTTGGAGGCGGCTGGTATGTTTTGTTGTATGTTTAGTCACAGCACAACATTTGCTTTACTCACAACAGGTTTGCAATAGACACCAGTGTTACAATTGACATTTACAGAAGTGAAAAATAATTTTTCTCCAACATTTTATGGATTCTTCCTTGGCCCATGCTATACCCCTCCACCCAGTTTCATTAAAATCTGGCCACTTGTTTTTCTGTAATCCAGCTGACAAACAAACAAACCAAACAACAAACAAAGCAAACCAAAAACATAACCTAATGATTCTGTGTTGAGGACTACTGAGTACATCATTAGAAGAAAACTTTGACATGGGAATTTAAGTAGGGAAAATATTTCTGGAGCCAGTGGTTCCTCCCACATCTCAACTCTGCTCTGCTTGAGGAGCGCTCTTAGACGGTGAGAGGTCAAAAACATTTGTTAAAGCATTTTCCCAATAATTGTTTCCTCAGACCATATAGTCCACATAGCTATACTCATCTTCATGAAACTCTAAAGAAAACCAACTGCTATCCGCGATCCCCACTCAACGATGAAGTAAGCCATTTAAACAAGCTGACTGCACAGAAATATTCTCATTGAATAGAAGTTACCTGAACATAACTGGTTATTTAAGTATGTGAGGGGCCCGCCGTCACTCTATATCGCAAAGTGAATATGACTAAATCACAATACAGCCTGATACGATACCATTTATTATTGTGGGGGCATAAATAGGCACTGTACAATAAATCAGACTCTTGTTAACTACTTGTGTCAAGAATAAATCCGCCTTGACTCCACCAGAGGAAGTTACTGTCATGTTTCTGTCCACTTAAGTGCCAATAAAGACGGAGACGGAGAAAATGGGCAGACATGTCATTACATCGTCTGTGTCTTTATCTGTCACAGGGATTATCCCTCCAACAGCACTCACTTCTACTTAATCCTATAACCTGGTCTTGATTTCACGTGATCTCATTACTCACAGTCCTTTCCATGTCAGAGTGAAAGAAGGCATTGGAAGAAACCGGACTGAGAAATGGAACATGAAGGTAGTGAGGCTGTTAAAAATAATACGTTGAGGCTTGCGGTCTCACTTCATAGGATTTTTTCCGTTTCTTTATTAGCATTTTCATTTTACTGTGTATGGTGCAGGAATTCTTTCCATTTTAGAGAGTTTAGCGTTTTACTAAAGCAGACAGATGTGTTTGATTTAGAAGTCTGAAGGTGTTGTGTCACCTTCACACCGGTTTAAGTCGGGCCAGGCAGCAGTGCAAAACAGCTTACCAGACCTAAGACTGTGTGGGCCAGAGAAGAAGAAAATATTGCTCTTATGCAGCTCGTAAGGGTTCAGTCCAAGGATATGACAGGATAGTACATTCCCATAAGGCAAATTACATCAGCAGTGACTGTGTTTTTAGTTAAATTCCCTTTTCCCATGTTCAACCTGTATGTCAGACGTGAGAGCGTTTTTTTTCTAAGCATTTCTTATTATTTTGAGTGTAATTTCAATAACTTACAGCGTCAAAAGAGGCAAGTGGGGGAAAATCTTTGACTTCTCTTTAAAAACATTAAAAAAACAAAATCTTTGCCCTTGTGTTTCTGATGGTTTAAACAAGCATCTTTTAGTATTTTGCTTTGTGTGAAGTCGTCATTTGGTTTTCTGGGGTTTTAAGATCACACTGGAGGAAGAGCGGACACAGGAAAAGGCTGTCGGTGAGACCTTCTGGGGGTCGATGTAGTTGTTCTCCAGCCTCAGGGCCACCAGAGTGGCGTCTCCGTTGTGGTTCGGGTCACAGATACCTTCGTCAGGGATACTCCTGGAGGACACAGCATCAGGATGCAGTTAGATACACTTTTCATTTTATCTACGACTGATTATTTTCTGAAATATTTAATCATTTGGTCCTTGAAATGGCAGATTAAAAAAGGCCATGACAATTATATAAATGTCTTTGGATTGCATGTCTTGTCCAGCCAACAGTCCAAATCCAAATCTATTCAATGTACTATCATACAAGTCGGAAAGAAAAGCAGCACATTTTCACGATTCAAAAGCTGGAATCAGGTAATGCCCTTGTTTTTTTTGCTTGGAAAATTACAGAGAGGATTATTTGATCGGATTGTTTGTTTTTTGACTGACTTATTGTTTTAGGTCTATGGAAGACTGCAGCTGTAACTAATGCATTCTTAATTCAGTCAGATTTTTTTATTTTATCATTCAGATGTTTTATAGTCTCTGTGGTATGGAGCTTGTCTGAGTTTGTTGGAATAATATTTTATCAATCTAGCTGGTTTTGTATATAATACACTTAATACTGAGCATGGTGTTCCTCCAGGAGGAATGCTGATTATACACATTTGCATATCCTCATATCACTTTACAATCCTAGTTCTTATTGCCTACCTCGCTTGCATTAACATTCGGATGTGAAAAAATGATTTCAAATTGAATTGGCAAAAATGTGATTAATTTTACTTATATGACCAAAGCAGAAAGAGTGAATCTGTACTCAAGTTTGGCTGTCTGTCTTAAGACTTAAGTTACAGACTTGGTATTAGTTTTCATCAAAGTCACAAAAACATCTCGGCATCATCCCCAAAGTAAGAAAATAACATGCTGGCCATTCTGACCAACAGTAAAAATTGTTTACAGTTGCTCACTGCTTGCAACACTGCAGTGGTTACCTGTGTTTTTTAGAACACGTTTTAAAGCCATCTTACTTGTTTGTGTAGTCTTACATAACGTATTACATAACCTAATATGAGCTAGAACTCTTCAGCTGCTGTCTTTAGAAGTTCTTAATGTTTCTCACAGGTACAGAATGGCAAAAGTTTTTAAAATTCAAGCCTCAATTTGGGTAACCTGACTTTCTCTTGCTTTCAGATATTTGTTCTTTGTTTATTTATTTTTCTCTGTCCAGATTATTGTTATTGTTTACACTGTACTATGCAGAAACAATCTGCAGTATTTGCTTGGAAGCTGGTTACAATTTACCACCTGGCATGTCAGTTATCTTGGCCATGAAGATGGAGCCTGGTGCAGATGTTAAATTGTGATGTTACCGTTATATAAACCCATGCTACAACCTGGACTAGACGTGAGTGAATAAGGAGGTGATTCAGGGTGACTCTCAGGTGGAAATATGAATCGACTTGTTTTGTTCCTTGTCGTCAAGACAACTCTCCGTCCAGTGAACTTTCAGCTTTAATATTGTCTGGAAAGCTGTGATGAATGAGTCAGTCGTCTAGTCAGGCTCTGGGACTCTTGGTCTTACAGGGTTGTATTGAATTTCAATTTTTTTTCCTTTGAGCTCTGTCTTTCATCACTTGGTTTTATTGTTTTCTGTTGGATGCATCTTAAATTAACAACAAAGTCTTTTTTTTAATGCTATGTTTGTAGTTTTAGGAAGAAACTATTTTTGTTATGCTATAAATAAATAAGACATACCAATATCTGACATTTTGATGAAATTATCTTAGTTGATAATTCAACAGTTACAATTTAGGTCCTATTTCTATAGTTTTGTCCATCATTTCTATTAGTCAGATAAGTTTATACTCATTAACTTTTTTTTTTTTTTTTTCCTTTGTACTATGATGAAACACATCCATACTGGTGTTAATTTTGACATTTCTCAAACACCACTCACTGTTTTAAATCATCCTGAAACTTACAATGCTGAGATAGAACTGAATGTTTGGGACTGCTCTGCGTCATGAGATTTATAATTTTAAAAAGCACGTTAACGCCCTCTAATCAGAGTTGAGCTGCACAACTCCTCCAGCCACCGCTCTTGATTATGCTCTATTTTTCCGCTTTGGTGGCTGTAAAAGCACCACTGAAGTGAGCGTTCTGTCTCTGGGTCAGGGCTACTGCTCTGTACTGACCCCGTACAGTCTCCCGCAGACACACACACACACACACACACACACACACACACACACACACAAGAGAGAGCCTCCTCTCTGAGCCTCAGGCGTTAATTTAGCTAGTTGCAGCACAAGTTCAACACCGTTTTTTATAACTAGAAGAGGTCACTCAGTTGAGTGCAGAATCCCTGCCAGGCAACAGATGGTGAAGCACCTACTGCAATGCCACCACAACTGCCAGATGCAACCAGCTGAGGTTCATCAACATTAACTTGATCCTCACCTAAATTGTCCATAGCTGAAACAAGATTTCAAACTAAAAAAAGTTGTGGATCACTTGTGGCCTCTAGCAGCCAGTTAAGAAGAGTGAGAAGTCAGCTGTCAATGGTTGTATAAAACAGAGCAGTCAAAAATAGAATTGCTGCCACAAATATGATTCTAGGGACTTTCAAATCTCCAGCAGACTCTCTGTTTCCAGGATTCACAGAGAGCCTCACACACAGAGAGCCTCGTCCCTTACAGTGGCTGTCCTGCACACACCACACCACCCCACCCTCTCCTTCCTCAGTTCCTTTGCCCACTTTTTAGTATTTTTTCTAAATTATGCAGAGGGTGGAGTAAGGCTCAGACCTGGGGGTGCAGTTACACTTTAATAGCTGAGATTTGTAATTTATTTATATTTATTTTAAAGTACATTTTACTTTACTAAGTGTCCTTCAAATGTCTTTATAATCTGTATGGCATGACACCCTCTAGCCTTTCTGTACAATGTCATAATAAGTATTGTAGATGATGAAAATAGGCTTGAAATTATTCTTGAGTTATGGATCCCCTGAGAAGGGCTGCTGACCTTCACAGAGACTACAGCGCCTGTGTGCTTGAATAGACTTCAATCCTTGTGACCCTGAACACAATATGTGGGTTAGGAAATGGATGGATGAAAAATACTTGGAACTGAGATAATTTTCTCCAAAAAGGAAAAATATATGCAGGAACCCAGAATTTTTAGCATGTGTTTGGCTGTGTGTTGGCATACAGAGAGCTCTTAGACCAGGGGTTTTCAAAGTCCGAGACTGTGGGCACTCAGAGACAGCCTGGAAAAAGACCCCTCCTTAGTTTTACTTGTTTAGTTTCGGTCTATTCCTGGATGCCTATGGGATCACGATTGTGTTATTTGATCCCATAGACACTCAGACATTGAGCCAAGATAGCCTATTATTGCTGTTTTACATAACTTCAGTCTAAACCAAATACATAAACAAGTTTTGCCCAAAGGCATTTATTAGTTTCTGACTCTGGGAAAGTAGGAAAAACAGTAAAATTCTCCAATACTGTATCTCTGAACTATCTCTTTAACCAAATCACCCAGTTCAGACTGTTCCATGTGATCTCCTCATGATAACTAATGTAATTTTGTTTATTAAATTCAGATGATCATCCAAATGTTACAACTAAACATCCATTGACAGTTCTCCTGTTCCTCAAGGAAACAGAGACAGGAGGGCTGCATGTGGTGAAATTTCTCTGCCACTCCACACAGAATGACCTCAGGTCAGCACTGAGATAGACATAAAAATCAAACTTTATGGTGAGAAATCCCAGGAAAAGAGTGATATATGCCCAGGTAGTGATCGTTTTAAAATCACAGAAAATCTTAAGCCTTCCCAAATTGTTCGGTACAGGATGGGTGTTTGTGGATGTTGATTTCGTACCTGATCTTGTTATTGTTGAGCCTGAGGAAGTGTAAGTTGGTCATCTCATTGATGCCAGACGGCACAGCGATCAGCTGGTTGTGATCCAGACACAGTTCCACCATGGAGTTGTACGAGCCAAAGAACGACTCGGGTTCAATTCCCTCCCCGTCCAGTTTGTTGTAGGAGAGGTAGAGGTACTCTAAACCAGGGTCCATATGGGCGAAGACATAACCTGTGGACGTGTTGGAAGGAAACTACCATTAACTATGGTTGTGCTTTTGAACAGCCTACTAGGGCTGCAGCTAGCAATTAATTTGATGACTGATTTTGTCTATAAAACATAAGTGTCATTTCAATGATCTGTTTGGTAGGTGAATGAAGTAAGCGCTTGCAGGACAGACAATGATGGTGAACCTGATTGTTTCTGCTTTTCTTTCACATTTACATGATTATGAGATACGGTGGCCAGCAGAGAATCCAGGGCCCCTCTGGTGGCAGACACAAACAAGTCCAGTGATCTTTTATTTTCCTATAATCTTGTTTGATATTTTTAATTTTTCCTGCATTGTATGTCTGTGTCATACTTTTCCATTTCTGCCAGATGATGAGATATCTTCCTTTGTCTTCCAACAACTCCCCCCGATTGTCCCTCTCTCCAAATATTTAACTAGTTGGACATGCTCTTTGCCCATCTAGTGTTCTCTACTGTTCCTCTGTTTTTGCAGTATTGCTTATCCTGTTCTGTGCAAACGCACTAGTAAAATGGTGGTTACCGTTGGGTTTCTTTCAGTCGTCCTTCTTGTAATGTGACATCATATCAGCTCAACCAATCACAGTCAAAAGGCCCAAATCTTGTTGAGGAAGTCCTCCAGGTATCAAGTCAGTCTATCTACAGTTAAACCCCTCCTATCTGCTAAGTATCAACACTTTCCACCTACCAGGTATCCTCTCTATGTTGTTCCCCACCAGCACCAGGTGGACCAGAGATTTGGGTAGGTAGGATGGTACCAGGTAAAACTGATTATGTGAAAGGTCAATGGACTCCAGATTTCTGCGGAGAAATGAAAGGATGGAAGGGTGAAGAGAGGGAGAATTTGTAAGGAAATGGAAAAGGGAACATAAGTCACTGATTGTCAGACAGATGACAGATGATTGAAGAAAATCTGAACAGAAATTAGATCCCATCCACTGCAGTTCTGTCAGTAATGTGCCAAAACAAACGTTCCTTTCCTCTTTGAAGCAGTCAGTAATACATCAGGATAGATGCTAATCTGTAGTGTGACTGTATTTGTTCATCCCAAACCATTTGGTACAGGACTTTCAGTTTGGTATGCAACAATTACTGTTTATTTACGTCCATTACTCGCATGTGTGGAACAGAAATCCTAGAGCAGGGGAAAGTTTTGGCAGTGCACCAGTTGTTGTCTAATAGCTGCAGCATGCTAGTCGGATTAGCCCGGCTAGTCTGGTTTGTCATGCTCATACGGTGTTGCTGCTCCACTGTATGGGAGCATCGCAATATCCTGTTTTGTTTGTTTTAGTCTTTCATTCTTGCCCTGTATAAACAAGTTCAAGCCGCAGTTGTTCAGGAATTATCAACAGGTCAGAGTCTTGTGATGGAACATTAGTGACTTTGTGTTATTTATTTTAGTTATTTTTTCTTATTGACAATAAGTCATCATGACATAATATGACACCAGAACTGTGGTACACACCAAACCATGAATTTTGTATCCTGCTGATTGAACTAGGGTTCTTCCGATACCGATACAGGAGAATGCCTTCGATACTGCCTAAAATGCAGAATCAGGTGTCAGTGAGTACAGTGCGGTGGCTGCAGCTCAGTGGTAGAGAGGGGATGTCCACTAATTGGAATATTGGTAGTTCAATCTGCAGCTTCCTCGAGTCTGCACCTCAAAATGTCCTTGGGCAAAATACTGAACCCCAAATGAGTGAATGTGAGTGAATTTTGGTGCCTCTGTGAAATGGTAAAAGATAAAATGCACTTCTTGAAACACATAATACATGAAGTTATGGTAGTGAAATGAAGAAAATCCAAATTGGTGAGAGCCTAAATAACTTGAAATATTTTGTTATAAATTTCAGTGACACTAAAGAATTATGGGTTATAGTGACAGGTTACTTTTTGTCACACCTGTGGTTGAACCAGGCCATTGGGGCCATCCTGGTCTCGTCCAGCCTGTTGTGTCTCAGACAAACCACGTTCAGACTCTGGGTCTGGTTGAAAACTGTCTCTGAGATTTCCTCTATTAGGTTGTTCTCCAAGTACAGCTCCTGAATAACAGACAGAAAAAAAGATGGCAAATGTTTGACATAATCAGGCTTGAAAAAGAAAACATTATGATTTGTGGAAACTTGTGGACAGTAACTGGAATTTAGTGTCAGAGTAATGGTAGGATCCCGTAGTGTCAAATATTTTTAATGCACTGTAGAGGTGTTATGAGTTTGTCGTTAAACAGTTGTGTTAACTGAAAGCTTTTGGTTCAGAGATCTTGGCAGACGAGTCTGTGGTTTGTTGGGGCTGTTTCAGGTTATAGAAGTGTAATCCAACGCAAAATTAAATTCATGTTTTTTCTACCTGCCTTTGTTAAAACTTTCAACCTAATTTCAGAAAGGTGAAAGCGTCTGATAAGTCCTGGAATCCCAGAGCTAATTAGCAAAGAACAAATGTTACAGGTAGATCGCATTCTTCAGGACTAATGACAAGAAAATGTATGGTTATTTAGGTGTGCAGGGAGTGTGTAGAAACTCCATGGTCATAGCATGAAGTTGGTTTTTAAGATGGATTTACAGCAGCAGCATGTCGCTAGTTTTCTGCAGTGTTTGTGGTTAACCAGAGGCCGTAATTACAAGTTGGGTGTACTGGTTTCCCACAGGTAGAAGCAGAGTTTATTCAGTGGAGAAGTCTTAAACATCAGAGCCAAAAAGAAAATACTGATGCATCAGCAAACCTAAATTCCTGACTTACTGACTGACTGCCAGTTGCTCAGAGGGCCTCTGATAATGTGACAGATGCCTGATAGATTTAACTCAAAAATATACGTTGATGGTGGATTTATCGACAAATTTCTGGAGCTCATCGAGTGTTGGACCCTTTTCTTCCAACTGCTGTCACTGTCCACAATGTAAGGCACGGTGTCCAATCACCTCGAAATGATTTGCAGTCCTTATAAGCCTACCAGGAAACAAACAAACGTCTTATGACAGAATCAGAGCTACAATAAGCTTTTAACTTCTGGTATTGATGGAAGCCCTCATTACAAAGTCTGTGACTAGTTTTAGATTTTGGGGGTTCCTTTGAACTTATGGAAACAATGAAGATTGATCAAGGATGACTAATTCCTTCTAGGTCAGTTTTCTGGAGGCAACATAACGGAAACAAGAAGTTAGTTAGTTGAAACAAGTAGAGAGTACTGTGTCCCGGACGTTTATGAAGAAAGTGAAAAGTCTGGCTCTGAGGTATCCTAGAGTGGGCGGAATGAAGAGGTAAGAGGTGAGAGATAAAGCAGCATTCTTCATACCAGCAACGATGGGGGAAGGCCCTGTGGTACGGTGCGGAAGTGGTTTCTGCCCATTCGGAGGTAAGAGAGCTCACTGAGGGGAGCGAAGGCCAGAGGATCCACATTACCCTCACTCAGCAGATTTCCCTCCAGCTCCAGAATCACCAGGCTGCTCATGTCTTTAAGATAGAAAATAGATAAACATCGTCCCTCAGTTGGAAATTTGTCACGAAATCTGGAAACATCTGTGAGACTGTGATAGTCAAACAGTTACTCTGTAAAACAGAAGAACTAATTCTCTTTTGAGCTTATTCTCACAGTTCAGAAAGACAAACAGACTGGTGAGTCTATAATCGAGGCGATTGCACTGTCTTTTTTAAACAGTAGCTGGCAGCTTGGTGGGTTGTTTTTGAGTGTATGTGACTGACAGCTGACAGAGTAGTTTGTGACATTAAAACTGATGTCAGTATCAAGGTGCATTATGGGATATATTGTAGTACCCTTGAAGCTGTTTTTACGTATTCCTCTCAGTTTGTTCTCATTGATCTTCAGCTCCTGCAGGGTGGGGGGTAGGCCAGAGGGAACAGCTTCTAGAAGGTTCCCATCCAAGTACAGACGGCTCAGCTTCTTCAGACCCTGAAACACACACACACACACACACACACACACACACACACACACACACACACACACACACATACACACACACACACACACACACACACACACACACACACACACGGATCCTGGTCATACTGGAAAGTATTTGATGGTGATGTGTGCAAAGTTTACTGCTCCCTTTCATACCACAAATGTTAATTCTACCAATACCCGTCCATCTTTCTCTTTTGCCTGTTTAAATTCACTTTCAGGTCACATTGATGTCTGAAAAATGTTTTAAAACACTTGATGATTCCTGCAGTTTTCATTATTTGTCATTTTGACCTTTGTGTACATTTTTAAGATATTTCTTTTCTTTCTGGCTGATTCCATTGCTTCAGATGTTAAGTATGTCTGTTTACACGCCTGCCTTTATGCTCTGGTCTGTGGAGGCGATTGTCACTAAAATCTGTATCATGATTTCTTGAAGCCTCTAAAGAAACACTAAAATCAATGACAGACAGTTGAGAAAAAAATGGCTTTTATGTCTTACTTTGAAGGCTTTAGCATCGATGTCGGCAGAGGTGAGTTTGTTCTTCTTCAGGTTGATCCATTCCAGGTTGGGGATGCCGTTAAAGGCTTCAGCTGGGATGCTGCTGATGTTGTTGCCTGCAGGTCAGAAAAGCTTCAGTCATTTAACACTGAGAGCAGGAAAATGGGTTGACTTTCTGTAATTGCAGTGTATTTCTGTATGCCTCATATTTGTTTTCAAATTGTGACTGTTTGTCACTTTTATTTATGTATTTATTTTTATTTTTTTGCATCATTTATTCCTATAGGATTGAGTTTCAGTGATTTTTTTGTTTTTTTTGTTATTCTAGCTGCTGTAGTTCTCATAATCGTGGGTAAGATGTGATGGAGACTAAACATCAGTAATAATAATAAATAAGGACATGGTACAATCTGAAGATGCCATGGTGGCCTCGGCAACATGTTAAAACAAACTAACTTTAAAAAATAAAACTGAATTATCATTGTGTGGATTATTTGAAGATAAAATTTCTAAGATATAACATATCGAAATATTATTTGTCATACCCTTCTTTCTAAGTGCTCTTAAAAGTTGCTCTGCTCCTGAGATTTAGTGCAAACTCACAAAAATGGACACGTTTTTGAAAAGGCAAAGAGCTGAGGAGCAGAACTACAGCCCAGCTGAATTTCAGCTAAAAAAAAAATCTTAAAGCTCCTGACCATTTAAAACCCAAAAGTATTAACAGCAGACACAAAGGTTGGATTTACTGCCCAACGTAAGAATGGAGTGCCTCAAATGTGTTCTTTATGACACCCTCTCCAGTGAGTTTTTAAAATCATCTAAGCTTCAGCGTCACCTGAAACCCCTACAGAGACCCAAAAAATGTAGGGCGTTTAAATACATCTATAAAAGAGGAATCCTGGCCATAAGCTAATGCTATGTTGGTGGTCTTGGCATGGAAAAGTTGTGCTCAGCATTGTAATAGTTTAAAATTTGGAGCTCCGGTATTTAAAGTAATTAGAAAATGAAAAATAATGTGTAAACAATTAAATAGGCAGCACCAAATCAGAATTCCAAAATAAAAGTGCAGATCTCAGCTGAATCTTTGAGTTCTTGTTATTTGAATTTTAGTTACAAAACTTTAAAGATGAACCAAAATGGATTAGAAGCTGGAATCAGATTCAGTAAAATGCTGATCCTCACACTAGTGATGTTAAAGTGGTAAAGGTTCTTCTTCAGGTTGCAGTGTTAGCAGCTCTCTCTGCCGCTGCTTGTGTTGTTGTGGTGTTGACTTACCCTCCAGACTGAGAGATTTGAGCTCAGGTATGGCCAGAGGAGGAAAGTAGGTGAGTTTGGCGTTCTCACATGTCACAGTGACATCAGAAATGTCACAGCCTGGAGGGAGGCCTGCTCTGTTAACCACCACCTCCCTCTCCTCCCCCTCCTCCTCAAGCTCCTCCGCCTCCTCCACCTCTGCTTCCGTCTCTCTCAGCTCATCCTCTGTCGCAGCAGGAGGTCTTGGGATGGGAGCAGGGAGGAGATCTGGTTCCTCTGGTTCTTCAGGTTCTTTTGGAGGCATCTGGAACACATCTCCTCTCAGCCACACTTCCTCCTCCTCCTCCTCCTCCTCCTCCTCCTGCCGCTCTTTTACCCCTTCTAGCCGCTCCTCTTCCTCTTCCTCTACCAGAGCCAATAGCTCTTCCCTCAACTTCTCCTCCAGCCTCCTCCTTTCTTCCTCTAGCTTCCTTTCCCTCTCCCTTGCTTCTTTCTCTGCTGCTTCCTTCTGCTTTCTGTCTTCCTCCTCCTCCTGTCTCCTCCTCTCCAGCTCCTCAATCTGCCTCCTCCACTCCTCCTCCTCTTTCTCCACCTGCAGTCTCAATGCCTCCTCCTCCTCCCTCCTCCTCTCCTCCGCTATTTTCCTTTGTCTCTCTGCCTGCTCCTTCCTCTGCTTCCTCCTCTTTTTCCTAGCCTCATCCTTCTTCCTCAGGCGTTCCTCTTCCTCGCGGTGCTCCTCTTCCTCCCGCCAGAGGATTCGCTGGATCTCCTCCTGGGTCAGTGGGGTCACGGAGTTGATGGGGTCATTGGGAACTGGGGAGTCACCAGAAAGTTCAAGGCTGAGGTCAGGTTCTAGCGTGGGTGTAGCGTGGTGTGGGGGCAGCCAATCAGAGGGCAGGAGGTGTTCAAGAGGAAAAACAAAGGTACAGGACAGTACACAAAGAAGGAAGGAAATAATAGAAATAAAAGAGTAGAGAAGACAGGAGAGGAAGAGGCAGAGGAAAAAGTAGAAAAAAATAAAGGAAAACTAAAAGTGAATGATACAGGATGGAGATGAAAGATGGTGCGGAGAGACAGACAGGATGATAATTGGACATACAGACAAACAAGAGGGGGACAGACAGACGGCTGTGTTAGTGTTGTAGACAGATAGAAACCCACATCTGTCCAAACAGACAGGTACAAGACCGGCTTGTTGTAGCTACAGAGCAGACTGCTGCTGTAGACCAGTCTGGGCCAAATCCCATAAATTCTACTTGTATCAAGTAAAGTTGGTCTTTTTGTGTTCACCCATGTTGGTGCCAGCTAGTACTGGATCCAAATTTGATACTTATGCTGTATTTCCACTACATGGTAAGTCTCAACTCGAGTCTTCTCACTTTTGGCACATCTGCTTCGTTTTCCACTGCAGATACTTCCTGAGTGTCAAGGCAACGCTGTTCCAGCCGTTGGCAAACGACACGCACATGGATGCTTTGGTCTTGACAAGCTCCAGCCTTTATTCACTGACAAACTGTAACCTACACTGTGCATTTACTGCCACACCGACAACTTCACTGCTCACCTTTTCCTCCAATCTGCTGCAGTCACTGTCACTGTCACAGTCACCATATGTGATACCAAAAAAGTACCAGACAGTGTCCATAATGGAAAACCGCAAAAAGTGAGTAGAGTCCAGTTGAGTCAAGCTGTACAATGCAGTGGAATTGCAACTTTACTTGACAAATTTAGACCAACCTTATCTGACTTTACAAGCACTTAATGCTGTTTTATAGTCATAAAACTATGTCCCAACAAGGACATCCAGCAAATATGACATGAAAAAGACAGTGTCTTGTAGCCGTGAGATTTTGTAAGGTCATAGACATGCGTCATTGGTTGTCCAACATCTCCAGCCATCAAAGACTAATGCTAATGTGAAGATGTCTCCCAGTAGTTTGTCTGAGAATACCTCAGGGTCACTTGATGAACCAAAAGTATTCTTTTGAGTATAAAACAGCTTGTGGTGTTGTTTTTTATCCTTCACAGTTAACTCCACACATAGGTATAGTTTATACACAGCGTATTTATACAGATACGTACACGTTTTTATAGTTATTCTGTCAGGTTGATGCTATATTCATCTACACAGCGATAAGTCATTGACATGCAATCACATGCATGCACATAGTGATTGTGCAGTGTATGTCTGTGAACAACGAGTTAGTTACTGTCAATTCAACTGCTGCATGTTTTTTCCCTGTAATTTCACAAAGGCTGTGCAGACTGGTTTCCTGTGTACAGTAAAGGATGCAGCAAGGAGGAAGAAAACTTATTGCCACAATATTATGATTGTTTATATATGGACATTTTCATTATTTAGAAAGAAAGCATTTTGCTTGAAACAAGGGATGCACCAATGCCACTGTTTTTCAGACCAAGTATTAGTACTTACATTTGGGTACTTGCTTGATACCGAGTACCAATATGAGTACTTAATAATGCCATTAAAGTTCTTACAATAACTTTAAAAACGTTTTATTTTCATTAGATGCTCACTTTCTAAATGTAACAAATCATTGTTGCTGTTTCCGGCTACAAGTGTAACCATGGTTACTAAACACTTTTGGGTTACTTTACTGATTTTGTGTCCCTTGTTAAACTATACAGTTTACATGATATATAGAGTACATGATATATTTCAGCATAATAATTTCTCAGCATTATTATGGACTTGCAGAATTAAGTTTATTGTTACAAATTATGTTATATATGATAATTATTTCATTATCATTTACAGCACTTTAACTAGTATTTTAATCACACATTTACATGTGTAGTATTAAAGTTTCTTCTTCATTTCGCTCTTGTCTAAGAGCTAATTAGTTCCTACCTGCCATTGTTTAGGGGGGACAGGTATGAGTGTGGTACCATGTGTGCAACAGTTTTATTTATCCTGCTGTGAGCCTCAAAGAGTGAAGTTGCTTGTCCTGTGCAGTCAGGCCGTTTTGGTGAATATTAAATACAAAAAGACAAGTTGTGGCAGCTTATTACAAAGAAAAGAGGGTTACAGACTGATGACAGCTGTGTTTTTTCTTTGTCTTTGGATTAATTAGCTGAGAAACTGAACTAGTTTACACCCGCCGGGACTTATTGGACAGCAGCTGGCTGTGGTCTGCAGGTGCACTCTGTGTGTTTATTTCAGTTTTACATGGAATTTTACAAACAGTTTACGGACAGTGATGATGATGTTGAGGACAAGGAGTCCCTCGCTGATGATGACAATGCAGTCAAAAAAAAGAGGGTAAGCATCAGCAAACGTCTTGAACTCTGCATCATGTTGGTTCTTTAGATGTTTGCTTGTATCAAGCGGCTTCTTTTCATGACGTGGTATTGGGTGTGGGGTATCGGAGTAGTTTTATAAGTATGAGTATGTGAGGACAGTATCTGACTGATACCCAATGCTGTTATCGGTATTGGTGCATCCCTACTTGAAACGTAAATTTGTATGTGGAACAGGTAATGAGAAACTAAATGAAATTCCTTTTATGTGCCATCAAATTATACCAGATGTCTTAGTGTTTTGTGTGTAAGAAACTCTGCACCTCTTCTATGCAAATGTAATGGCTTTTCCATCCAAAGCCAGATCAGTTATCCACCTCAGCTGTCAGCAACTCCCACGCTAAAACATGAAAAATAAATGGAACAGAGCCTGACAAACATTTGCACTACTCAGCTACTACACAGCTGTAAACACAGTAACAGTATGAGCTGTCTGACCACAAAACAGGTGTTTCTTCCTCACCTGTTTTTGTACAAAACTACCTACCACCTTATTAAAATCCAAGGCCAGAGCCATGGATTTTAATAAGGTGGTAGATAGTTTACTAGATGCTGGAAGCTATTATTCACTCTGAACCAACATGGATGTAGCACAAAACATCTTTTTATGATAACTTCCCCTTAAACTTGTACTCATTCTGGTTTGTTTTCTCCCTCCAGCATGTACAGTACACCCAGTCTTAATTTTGATGAGACTGAATTAACAGTAAGGTGAAACCAATCCTGGATATGTTGAAAACAACATGCACCCTCTATCCCCCACCATACAGACATGTGAAAACTTTCACAACATGTGTCTTGATCTGACCCAAAATGTGCTAAACACATTTTTCAAAGCCATGGTGGAAACAGGAAGCAACATGCTGAGGCCACAGAGATGGAAACTGTTTCTTTTCATTTATTCCAGGAGATGAGGGAACCGTTTAAACATCAGCCAAATTAATTTAAAACTGTGCTGACAGCTGAATTTCGCACATCCACATCCAAATATGATTCCACTGAGAAACAGTATGGATAACTGACCACCACTGCTTGACTTTCTTATTCAAGAGTTTTTTTCAGGGTGAACTGTCTACAAACATGAAGGGTAACTGGTGAATTCTGATGTGCTTTTCCTCATATAAACCAGCTTTATATATACCACTAATTGTGAATAAAACTTAATGTGAACACACTCAAAATGTTATAATTGCCTGCTGAGTTGTAAAACAGCGCATGCACAGCTGCAGAGGGTTCAGCCAGTCAAAGCTGAACCATAGTTTAGTAAAAAATGGGTTAGGTAATGACTTAAATATGTGTAATTTTCACTTCCAAATCATTGTGGTTAAAAACAGCACATCCTGCTTGTCCTGTTTGAAAGCTGAACGTAGCAGTGTTACCATTTAACACATCTCAAGAATGAATTTTTCAGAACTAATTATGATTACACAAAATGTTGTACAAAATTTTGATTTTCCTGTAAAACTTCAGTTTTTTTGAAGCCAAGCGTTGAATGAAACCCTTCAAATACGGGTCCTGATTGTCAGAAACTTTACTCAACTCTGTTGCCTCTTGATGTTGCACCATGGAGTTGCCACATGTTGTGTTTCTACCTGGCTCCATGCAGACAGGGCAGCACTCCCCGGCGGGGATGAAGGGGAAATGGCAGTTCACTACGGGACAGGTGATCTCATCACAAACCACCCGCCCATCAGTACACAGACAAGTGACACAGGGCTTTGGAGACCAGACGGCCTGGTTGAACATTGTCAGGCCCTGGTACACACACTGGCCCTGCTTACCTGAAACAACACAGACACATTACAGTCAGTTCAGTAGTTCAGTGTAGTACAAAACACACAGCGATGCTCTGGGGCGAAATGTGAAGGGAGTAAATGTAATTTGGTTTGATTTGACTTTTGCTGTACAGTTAACGAGCACAAGTGCAGCCAAATCGAATCAACAAACATATCGGGTATGTTGGCAGTCTGTCAGAGGTCTAGAACAAGGCAAACTTCAACACATTTAGCTTAACATGCTGACCCTTGTCATCCTCCTCAGCAGCAGCAACAACAGGCCCCTGTGCAATAATTGCTGTGTGCTATAGTAAAATCTAAAGCCTGTACTTTATCATCAGAACCAGACAAAGCAGTGGTTTGTAGCGTTTCTGCTCCTCCCTCTGCATTAACTTCACCTTTCAACATCAGACCGGGGACAGGACGAGGCTGTGACTGGCAGTGAGTCAGTAGAAAAGACTGTAAACCACTATGATGCGGCAGGAAGAGGTTCTTTGCGTCTATTTTAAGTGTGCCCTGCCTGTCATCTATCTTTTCTAATGGTATGCTCTTTGTTACGTCCATAGAAACACAGGTAGTTAAGAGGCTCAGGTTATTTCTCTTAAATACTGTCTCTTCTATCTCTGTCCTTTTTAGTGCGAGCAGTGAGACTGTCACCCTGTCATCTCTGCTGGAGCACACATACTTTAGAGCTTTTCTTTTCTCTCTTTATTGTTTAGTAAATTGCAGGGTTTTGTTTAAATAATTACAGCAGCCATCAGACTCTGCTGTGGCACCATCATCCTCTGGTGTTCAGTGCAGCAGTGAAACAATTAGTTGATTTATTGATTGGCAAACAATGTATTTACAACAGTTTTAATAACCAGTTAATCATTTTCCAAGCAAAACCACCAGTCAGTCTTTGATTCCACCTTCTCCAACTTGAGGATTTTCTTCTTTTCTCTTTCTAATATCTGTGTAAAGACAGAGATAAACCTTTTTGTTAAAGACTAAGATCTTTTTTGTTTCTTTAAAAACTGATTTTATCATCATAAAACACACTTAGTTCAAACTCAACAAAAATAATAATAAAATAAAATCACCAAAACTGTCATTCTTCATCTGTCCACTGCTCCGCCTCACAACTCTGGTTTGGTGGAAATAAACCTTTTATTCACCAAGACATATTCAAAAATATTCTGGTTCTGCGTGCTGTGTCTCCTCGCCTCTTTCTGTGATGTCTGTCCTCCCTCTCGCTCCTCTCTGGATATTTTCACGTCTGGCTCAGTGAATTAAGGATTTAGTTCGACCAGACCAGAGTTACCCTTTAAAGCCCTCTTCAGAATATTCACGTAAGTCTTGATCAGAGGTTTTTGAAGTGGGAGGCTGGCCTCTCTGTGGGGGCTCCAAACAGTGTCGGGGAGGATCAGTGATGGAAGTGAAAAAATATTACATTTATTTTTACATTAGTCATTATTTCAAACAACAATATCAGGCTCAATTAGCTCAATTGCTGACTGTCTATGGCAGGGGTCTGCAACCTTTACTATCTTTGCTCCCTTTATACAAGCTGAGATAAGATTGTTTCACATTGAAGTTCCCTGTAACATTTACAGAGACGATTGGCCGTCATGTTCATCTGATATCTGTAACTTTCTGTTTCTGTAAACTGCAGTCTGATCTGTTTGGTTGCTGTCAGTTCTGTTTGCTTGTCTGAACACAGACGCATGTTCTCATCTCTCAAACACTGAGGAAAACGGAGCCGAACCGTTTAAATATACATGAAAAGAAAATCCCCCTGCAGCTCCCAACAGCGGACTGCCACCATCACCACCTTCCTTCTAATTACATAATGCTGACTTCATTGTTTCAAACTGAGGGGCTTCCATGTGGCTTTGAGGTTCTCCTTTGGAGTCCTCGTCTCGTAGGATTTTTCAGGACTTATTTTCTGACGAGCTCTGTTCCCACAGATGGTTTCCCCTTCTGTTCACGTTGGAATGTGATGATTTGTCATTAAATTACTGAGCTGTAATAACCGACAGCTTCATTATGAGAACAACACGAAGCCTCAGAGCTGAGCTGAACTGTGCCCTCTCTGCACGCATACATCCTGTTTGATTAAAATGTCCTGTTTTTATTTAAAGATTTTATTTAACTGTTTTAAGATTTTATTGGCTAGAAAACTCTGTTATATAAGATGCCACTTAAAAGCTTTAAATGCAAAGCTATACTGTGCGTGTTTCCATGTTGGTTTGCACATAAACATACAAACACTAATTAACCAGTTAAATTGTTTCTTTAAAAATTGGTCAGATTTGCTGCACAGACAAGATGCCTGCTAGTGCACTGATAAATCAACTTGAAAGTTTAAACGTACATTTTTTATTTTGTAAATTAAAACATGTTTTTGGAGGATTATTTCTGGATATTTCAAAGATTTAATATGTGCACAGAGTGAAAGTTGGAACCTGCCTTTCCATTGGTACATAAACTCACACTGGTGTTACTCACCAGCTTTCACATGTTTGTTTTTTTATAGTTTGGCTGTAACTTTTAATATGTCCATTTCAGTTTCATTGCTCCATTTCAAACTTGCCTCCTGACAGATCAATCAGCTTGTTTGAGGTGGATCATTGCACACTGCATTGTAATATTCTTTCATATAGAAGCAAAAGCAATTGCTGATTAATCGATTTATATATCAACAGAAAACTGTCTACAACAACTTTGATAAACATTTATCAAGCAAAATCAATAAATGCTAGATTGTTCCAACTTTTACATTATATGGGCTGACTGATTTAGTTTGTTTTATATAAATATAAATCTCATATTTGGGTTTTCCTTCCTTTCCTTGGACTGGAAAATGTGAAGGATATCTCTCCAGTTTTATTGACTTGAGGATCAACTGGAAAAAGTATTAATGAAAATGATAATTGCTGCAGCTGTGTTTGGGAGGGGTGTGCTCTTGACAAAGGTCTGTAGAATTGTTAACATGTGTCGCTGATGAAGTGTAATTCCTGTAAAACGACATGTAGTGTTTACCCCTAGGGTGCTGCTGCCACCCCACCCACCCCAAGACAATGATAGAGGAAACACTGAAAATATCAGAATCAGATTATGTGCAGAGATTTTGTCTCACACGGCTTCTCATCCAGTAACGTGACAAAAAACAAACAATTGAACATAATGAGACTCATTACTGTCATCGGACAGATGGATTAGTGATGAAGCAAACTGATTATCTCAACCAGGTTGTCAGTCAACCAGTTTTAATCATTTAACTGTGTTTAAATCATCTGTCTTTCACATCTCTGTAAGCTGCTCTCAGATCAGTCACGCTTTAAATGTTTAAGAAACTGTAAAGTGGTCTGTATCAGGTCAAGTGAATCTGGTGATATTAAACTGTAGTTTGTATCAACCCTAAAAACCCTGACAAGAGCATCTTCAGTTGTCACTGGTCTCACTAGGCTGACTTAGTGGTCTTAGTAACCTAGGTTAAATTTTAATTATTGGTCTCACTTACCTGGGTTAAAGGGATAGTTCACCCCAAAAATGAAAACTCCAGCAATGTTTTGCGAACTAAAGAAGTGAAACCTGATGATCAATCAGCATTAGGGTGAGTAGATAATGACTGAATTTTCATTTTCGGGTGAACTATCCCTTTAAGGCTGTGTTACTAGTCTCACTGACCTGGGATGATGTTGTAGCTGGAGTGCTGTTCCTGTACGTTCTTGTAGGACTCCAGGAACAGAGGCTTCCCTTGGTTTTCTATAGGTTCCACTGGGACACTGGGACCAGGTTCCAGTCTGATCTTTAGAGGTCTAGTGCGCCCCGCTCTGGCTCGCCCGTTACCTGCAACACATGATCATTATCCACGGTCACTGGATTCTACAAACAGTCTGGTTATCAGCTATTTTCACCCACATTTGTTTGTCGCTGGTTTTGAGCCAAAAATGTTGTTTTAGACAAGAGAGAGAACTTCTACGACCCATTTCCTGATCTTACTGAACTTAAGACTAACTTTAATGTATTCCCATTCTTATGCAAAGCCGTGGTCGATCTGGTCTTTGTTCTGGCATCATTAAAGGTTTTTACATCAGAAAACAAGACGTTGATTTCAGTTATAATGACCAGAGAAACATAAGATGATGTTAGGACAGAGTTCAAACCAGGCAACTCCTGTATGAGTGCAGGACTTTTGAGATGCTGCATGAAGTCACAGCTTTCTTCAAACAATGCACTTTGCCTCGAGGATAAACTGATGAGGCTTTGGTGGTTAAAGGTCAAAGGTTAAGGTCACTGTCACCCCACGGCTGTTCCATTCACAACAATTTCTCATTCTTATGAACGGGAATTTCTTGAAACTCGACACAAAGCGTCCACTTGCACTCGAGGATGAACTGATTAGAATTTTTTGGTGAAAGGTCAAGGTCACTTTAACCTCACAAAATTTGGTTTTGGCCATATCTCAAAAATTCATACATTAATTGTGACAAAAATTCATACAAATATCTAATGGGATAAAATGTTGAAGTGGTGACACTTTATATTCAAAAGGTCAAAGGTCAACTTCACTGCGTCATCATAATGTTCTGCAAAAAGCTCTCTATCAGTCCTCTGTCATCCCCTGTAAAAACAAGTCTCTAAATTAAGACAGCATGTTTATCACTGTTAATCATTCACTGAAATCATACATGTTACTATAGTCATAACCAAAAAATACACCTAATAACTTTGATCAAATTCCCTCAAAATCCTCTTGAGTCTGGACAGACAAGGATGTAAACTACAACTTGACTGGTTGGCAGAGGCACACGACCATGTGATGGTAATTCTAGTTTTCACTTTTGATTGTGCCAGACTAGCATTTTCTCCTCCTTCCAGTCTTTATGCTAATCCTGACTAAACACATCCTGGATCTTTCTGTGCTGGAGGCAGAGATGAAACTGATAACAATCCTCCCCGCTGACTGCACAATGGCTAAAAAGATGGCGTTTTCCTTACCATGTCCGTCCTTCTTTCTCCTTCCGCGGCGGGTCCCGCCATCCTGATTCTGAGGTCTGTTCCTGGCCTGGGCGTCCGGGATGGTCAGGGCCACCAGCAGCCACAGAATGGCCACCAACAGCCACCACCTCATCCCTGCAGAGCAGCACAGACTAAGTTCAGGACAATACCTGTCTCAGTACTGATACCAAAGCAACTTTTTTTCCAGTGCCTTACTTTAAGGTGTATTAACATGCTTTTCTATAAAAACCATTTTTTTCATTTAATAAAAAAACAAAGTTCTCAAATAAGTTAAAAACAAGCAGCTGTACAGTTTTCTATACTCAATGCAAAAAGAAATGGGTTCTATACACAGCCCTGGACTTCACTGGTTCCTCAGCAGGAATCCAGCAGGTTAATGAGATATACAATAGACAAATATAAATCACTTAATTCTCCCAGTAGCCGTAGCAGGAAATCAAACATTAAGAAACAATGGAGCACCCCATGGCCTTGGGTTTGGCCAGCGGCGCTGACCATTAACTGTTATGTCCAGGGTTTGCGTCCGACCAAGGACCTTTATTTCCTGTCGTTCTACATCTCTCTCTTTCCTCATTTCCTGTCAACCCTCATTTAAGGCACAAAATCCTGTTTTTCCACATTTCTTGTAGTCGATTTCCCATGGACTCTTCTTTTTCAAATTTCTTTGAACTGTAAGATTTTAAACCCAGAATAATTGCAGAAACCAGCAGCTAAAATGATTTGAACCAAACATGCAGATCCATGTTGGTTCTCCGCCTGCAGAAAAATAGACAGAAGAAAAGACAGAGGTTTTTACCTGCAGCAGCTTCTCTTACAGAAAGAGCTGTCAGTGCTGCCGCTCGCCCTCATATACCTCTCTGCTGGGGTCCTAATGGCTGGTTACCTGTGTGTGTGTGTGTGTGTGTGTGTAATGACTAGTCTTTACACAGTAGTCCTGTCATTATTAAAGCAGTGATCTGACTCTAACACACACCTTCACACACCTGATAGTTTGTCTTCTGTTGGATTCTCCCTCTAAATGGAGAAGATTGAACGAGTTCAGCGTATCAACATCTGTAATAAATATGTTGTAGTTGTAGCTTGGTGCATGATGGGAGTTGTTGGTGTTTTTGAACCATAAGAGCCTCTGATATTTGTTGGGATAGTGCCCAAACAAGCCTGAGTGTTCAGAGACTTTACTGCCTGCTGTTTCTTATTCTGCCCCTCATTGTTCTGAACCCACAAGTGATTCTTTCCTAATCTGCAGCTCTACAGGAGATTTTTAGCCGTTTGTAGGTTTTAGCTGTGAACACAGTGGAACGAGTAGCAGCTGAAGAGCCAGATATTTTTCTCAGGAAGTGGTGGAGACCAAATCAAAGCTATAAGATGAGTAAATGTTGAACATTAAGTCATCAGATGTCAGACATGACTCCAAAGGGATGATAATGTTTGTATCTGCTGGATGTGGAAGCAGGCAGCTATTTGCTAACATGTTAGCTACTTAACTACTTTATGAGGAGATATCAGGACATGTTTTGTGTTTGGAAAATTGTTCCTCTGCCTTCAAGTGGCAAAAAAAAATCAGTTAAGGCAGCTTTAACATCACATTAATAGAAGAAATATGTGCATTAAGAGTTAGAACAACAGCTGGAAACCTCGCTGGTGTTTTTCTGTGTGCATATTTCTGGTTTCATGGTTTTAGGAACTTCTGCTAAACATCTGAGAGAGAAAACTAGAAAGTTTATTTCCCTGTGGATAAACCGGTTTTATGATAATGATGTTGACAATTAGAGCACTACAACATTATGACTTTTGTTTGTTTCAAATATTTTTCCAATATAAAAAACTAACATGTATCTAGCACGAGTCTTTCCACATGTAGCTCCTCTGTTACAGTCAGAGGAACAGCAGCACTCCTAAAATATCCAAACAGAAAGAGCCAGCCTCAGTTTACTATTTCTAGTACAAGAAATTTGGGTTTGGGTTCAGATCATTGGTGGCAATTAAAACTTGTTGTAATCCAACTCCAGTTCCAGTCCTAACATTAACGCTGATGCAAACTCCAAACTTCTACAGTACCACTGTTCTGTTCGTATTCATTTTACCGCTTTAATCCATAATTAGTCAGTAAAAAGCCTCAGTGGATTCTGTTTCCATTTTGAATTCGCCTGAATGAAAGTGCAACACTAACTGTGGGCAAAGGAGCGAGCGAGGATGAGTAAGAGCCTGTTAAGACGAGGAAACTTTTGTCCATGCAGGTGATTCATCCATGAGTTTGTACTGGGTGATAGCAGGGTACTTGTCTTTTAATGTATTTTTGTATCCTATATGGCTAAATGAGTCGAGAGAGACCATGACATACAGATGAAAAACAACCCAGAGCTCTGCAGCAGGCACAGGTTTGGAGAGGTGACCAAGACCAGTGAGCAGAACAGCTTAAACTGATATATGGACAAAAAGAAACCCCATTTAATCGAATGCGCCATGTTGATAATTCCATTATAGATTAATCATTAAAAAGTAACTAATACATTACTAACATAATTTGAGAAGAATACTCTATTTAATTATTTTAACACCAGACGTTTTACTCAGTTGAGTGATATGTCAGTAATGTAACAGTGCTTGTATGTGAGTACAAATTTTCAGTACTCTTTTCACCACTGGTAATGGATAATTGTACAGACTTTTTCTTCTTCTAGTGTTTTTGGTAGTTGTTGCTTCAGGTGCATTACCACCACCTTCTGGCCTGAGTAGCATTGATTGTAGTTTGTATATAGACACAACCAAAGTGCAAACATCAGCGTTTTAAATCTGGATTTTATCCAGACATGATAAAATGGAAATCTAAGAAAAATGGGTATCTACAGTAGAACTTGGCAATAGAATTCAAACCCCTGATGATTTAAACAAGGTTAAACAGTGATTCATTTGTTAGAAAAATACAACTCCCATGAAGTTTTCCAGAGCAGCAGTGCACATAATGCAGGTCATGCTAAGTGGGTCTCCCATATCCATGACATCCGCCCACACTCTTCACATTAATCACTTTAATCGCTTCACATTAATCATTCACATTTTTGTTTGGATGAAAACAAAACTAAAGTCTGCAGCTCCTCAGATTGAGTCAGCTAGCTGTGAGACCCTCACACCACAACTCAGCACCGGCCAATAGGAAACCAATATTTAGTGTGGAGAGAGAGAGAGAGAGACAGAGAGATCCATGAGTGCTGAGACAGAGGAAAATAAGAGGAGGGAGGGGACAGAAATGGAAAATATTCAGCAGTACAGTTTCTGGATGAGCAGGCTCAGACGGAGAGACTTCCAACAGGAACGGCAGAGGATAAAAATAACCTGAAGGCTGTGTTTGTGTGTAGTTTAATGAAACCCAGACAGTTTTGTTCTGCTGCTGCTGTTGTTGTTTGCTTCCCTCAGTATTGCACTTATTAACTAGACTTGGGGGAATAGTTAAAATTACATCAGAATGACTTTTTATTTCTAACACCACCAGCTTCCTTGAGACACGTTTGCTTTAATTTTCAGTAACAAAGGCTCCAAAACTCCATTTTTATGTAATGAATGACATTTTCTTCATGCTGAAATATGACTAAAGTTTGACTCCACATAGGTTTGTAGCTGTCATTGGTGTTTCCACAAGCCTTACCTCCACTGTCAGCTTTTTCAAAACAACTTAGACACCGCCCTGATGAAGGCAAGTTAGCCAAAAACGTATGACGAATAAAGCTTGGTGCACTAGAAAAGAGTTGTGACGTGTTTAATTTTTATGGATTTTGTTGCATTGCAGCTCACTCTTGCAAGCTTGTGTGCAAGTAAGAAAAGGCTCGTTCAAAATAAGTCGGAGCTGCACCAAACTTTTATTATTCCAGATGACGTCTTGAAATGTCTAGTTTGGTCCAAGCAGCAGTCCAAACCCCCAAAATATTCAGTTAAACAGTGATGTAAAACAGAGAAAAGCAGCAGATCCTCACACTGAATGCTTGACATTTTTGCTTAATGAATTAATTACACAAGTAATATAAGTAAACATGTTATTGTGTACATAAGTAATCACTGTCCAGAGCATCAAACCATTCTGTAGTTTTTCAGTTTGTTCCGCTGCAGCGTTAAGATCTTTATTTTTCTCTTATCTTGCTTCGACTGTGTTCTGATAAATCTCCAGGTCGACCTTTTGGTCTCTAACTTCTGACTCCAGCTCCCTCAGTGTCATGACGTCCTCAACATGTTGGTTTGTTTAGCGTTCTTCATCATTCTTCCCTTTTTCAAAAATAAACTGTGTGTGCGAATTAGTGGTATCTTGTGGTGAGCTTGCAGATTGCAAACACCTTGTTTCATTCCCCCCTTCCAAGCCTGTAGGAGAAACTGCACTGGCCACAGAACTTGTGCAAAACTCAAAAGGCCCTTTCTAAAGCCATTGTTTGTTTTTTTCCTCTCTGGGCTACAGTTGAAACGTGGCAGTGGAGCCCAGCACCCTCCATAAAAGAGGTTCCAGTTCCTCTGTAGATATAAAGGGCTCATTCTACAGTTACGAAAACACAACTTTTCTTATTTTCTGGTGATTATACACTAATAAAAACACACTTCTTATGATTATACTCCATTTCTAACATATTCTACCAATAAATCCCTTTGAGTCTCACACACCCTTAAAGGATCGGTTGCTCTGCTCCATTCAGATACAGAAATAGTAAAATAATGGTTACTCTTGTGTTTGTCATCCTTGATGTGATGTGACATCACATCTGCTCGGCAAATCATGATCAACAGCACTGCTTCCAGCTCAACAGTTTCGTATAATCTCCTGAACAGAGCCCAAACTTAGTTCCAGGAACTCGTCCTCAAAGCGGGAAGAAAACTGGGAACATTAGAAGAACCTGCAGTGGAAAAGTGCGAATAGGGCCAAGCTGACCTCAAACAACCTGGACCGAGGGTCTTGGGATGGGTTTGTGTCTCAGATTTGGCAGCGTTCAGGCTCGGTCGCGTCATGTCTCATAGACGAGGGTGCGGATCAGGTCAGGTCTCAGTTGTAGGCTCTCATCACCACCCTGAATCTGATTCAACAAACTTATCAGAGAAAACGCAACTGACTCAGTAACGTTTTGTTTTGCTCAATGTGCGTGCTGTTCAAAGCCATGTGGAAGTTGTATTGTTAACCGTTGCCATGGTAATCAACATCCACATCAGTATTCAAATGCTTGGCTAGAAATCATTGTTGTTTTTTGTAGAGGAATGAGCAAGTTTGACCCTCCCAACACAATCACAACTTGCTTATCAAGTTGACTTCTGAGACCTTCGGAGGTGGGGATGGAGTCGACAGTGGCTTATCTCTCCTCTCCTGTCCCCAGACTTTTTTTTATCTTGATAATTACTGAGAAATTACCATCAATCAGGTTCTTTTTGCAAAATGGTGAGAACCTGAATAAATATGTTTCACCTAACACTGGTGGTAGGCAACTGTCCTCTAGTGGTATGTGGAGGAATGTCAGAAATATTTTCTTTTTAATGAAATAAATACAATTAATATAGCGTGCATATGTCATGCATGATTACTGGTAGTTATGAGTGAAACTGTGATGCAAGATAACAAGCTGAGTTAAAATGTAGAGACTGAAAATAGATCTGCAATGATTAGCCGAGTCATCGATTAGTTGTCAACTCTTAAATTAAGTGCTAACCATTTTGATAATGAATAAGTCTTTTTTACTAAGTTTTTCAGGAAAAATGTCCAAATTATGATATCAGCTTCTCAAATGTGAGTATTTTCTGGTTTCTTTTGTCCTTTATGCGTTGAACTTAGTATTTCTGGGTTGTGGCCAAAATAAGACATTTGAGGACGTCACCTTGGGCTTTGGGAAACAATGATCAACATTTTCACTATTTGATGAACCAAACATTTATCGATTACTCAAGAAAATGATTGACATAATAATCGATGATTAAAATTGTTAGTTGCAACCCTAAGTGAAAACGAACGCTTCCAAAACACTGGTCGACAGTGGTGAAGAGGCACCAGTGAAGTGTCCACAGAACCTGCTAACACCAAATGGCACAAAAAGTTAAGAGGAGATATTATTCGAGTTACCTCAACTGTACCTCAGTTTAGGCTCCTCAACTCTCTAATATTGGTCATAATGGCGGTACTATTAGGTGGAGCCTAACATAGTCTGAGGTGGTCTGTGGTGTAAAAAGTTTGAGAAACACTGGTCTACCTGATTTAGTTATAGTACTCCACAATGCTCCAAATGCCATCTTTTCTCAGTGTTATGTTCTTAAACACAACAGAACATCATTACTGAGCTAATGGAGGGAAGCTGGGAAGTACTGCAAAAAACTAGGAAGAGAACAGCACGTAATTAAAAGTTAAAGAATTAGGTTCCTTAAGGTCCGTTCTGTTTCAGGTCTGAGCTGCTTTTAAATCGACGAGTCTTTACCAGGTTTTGTTCAGATTCCACCAAGTCATGGTGTTTTCTTCTCTTTTGGACCTGCGAGGAAGATTGTCTACAGCAACTGAAACAGCTGTTTACAAATCATCGCAAGACAGACAAATGGAGAGACAGACAGAGGGACAGAGGGGAGGAGCTAAAGACAGACGGACAGACATTAACTCTACTTTACCAGCAGTTTGAAGGCGGCTGCAGGACTTGAGGCCAAATTCTTCCACCCTCTTTTCTCCTCCTCTGGTTCTGCAGGAGCTCCAGGAGAGGTGTGTGTGTGTGTGTGTCGCTATGTGATGATACTGTGAGTGTGTGTGTGTGTGTGTGTGTGTGTGTGTGTGTGTGTGTGTGTGTGTGTGTCTTGTTCTCGGTGAGTCTCAGAACGTGGAGCAGTTGTGTAGAGCAGAGCAGGCTAATAGAGCTGTGAGGGAAGCCAGGATTTGTACTGCAGCTGGGACAAAAAGAGAGAGAGTGAGAGAGAGAGTAACAAACAGACAGAGAGAGAGAGGGAGACAGGTCTGACATCTGTCTCCCCGTCGGAAAGGGGACACGGCCAATGTGCTGCAGGATATCAGAGAAAGACAGTGAAGCGAAGCGTCAGACGTTAAATATTCACATGCAGAGAGAAAAAGACAAAAACAGGAGGAGGTTTCCAAAAAAGAGTGCGAACAAGAAGGCTGCGTCAGTTCAGTGTGGTGAAACGTTCTGGAAGGTCTCAGAGGAGGTGAAGTTTACATGTGGGAGGAGGTCAGAGGTCACACAAGACCAAACATCCCACGCCAGTGTCGATGAGAAAGACTCCATGTGAAAAAAACATTCTGCTCGGCAACATGTTTAAATAAAACTCAGGCGGAGGAAAAGTCCTGAACGTCACCACAACATAACAATGCGGTAGTCATAAAAAATATCATAAAAAAGTACAAATATTTCAGTGTTTAATTGCAAACTTCTCATACAGTGAAACTGAGAGGACTTTTGCTGTGTATGTTTATAATTATAAACGATTTCCAGAAGCTCCAGTGTGACTGTGGCCAACTGTTCTTTCTCAGTTTTGTTCCAGAGAAGATGCAAACGAATGACAGTTAATTTCAACTTAAAGTGGAAACGGACACTGGGGCTGCAACTAACCATTATTTTCATTATAAAAAAAATGTCAATCAGTGTTTCTTAAAGCCTAAGATGACGTCCTCAAATGTCTTGTTTTACTCACAACCCAAAGATATTCAGTTTGCTGTCATAAATAAATTAAATGTCCTGATCTGTCAAACAATCACTCCCAAAACCCCGAAAATATTCTGTTTAGAATCATTTATGTCAAAGAAAAGAAACAAATCCTCGCATTGGAGAAGATGCAAACAGAGGAAAACTGGCTTTTCTTCACTATATTTGCTTGAAAAATGACGGCAACAGTTAATCGATTAACGGAACAGTTGCTGTTGATCAACGAATCATTAAATCGACTGATCATTTCAACTGTAAATATGCCACTGTCTGTATTTTTAATCTCAGTCAACTGCTCACAAATAGATAACTTTGATCCAGAGTGAAATATCTGAAGAGCTAATTACATGGACACCCAAAAGACCTTTCATCTACCACCACTAGCATGAGAACTTTAGCATGTTAGCAAGCTAATTTTAGCATTAATCTCAGTTTGATGTTCAGTAACGCCTGAGGCTCAAGTTCTGCTCAGACACTAATGAAAGTTGATCCATGTCTGACATCAACATAAATCCACAGTAGTAACAACATCTGTCTGACGTTTAAAATGAGTGATCACAGAGAGCATTCGACAGCAACATGAAGCTTTTTTCTTTGCTTCACTGCCACACAGCCCCGACTAGTCTTACATCATCGTTTTAATAAGGATTCATGAGCATTTTGTCAACCTTATGTCACCTCTTTAACACCAACATTCAGTCAACACGTACGATAAAGGAAAAAAAAAAAACATTATGTGAGCAAGACTCTGCAAGTTCATCAGATTCACTGATTTAATAATACAGGTGTTTCTGTCTGAGCTTGTCTGCGTTTACAGCTGAGCTGCATGTGTTTAACACGAGAACTGTATTTATCACAGACACCAGTCACTTTCCTTCTGTAAGAACCGTCTGTGACGTCTGCAACTGTCTGTGTACATAATTAAATTCTAGGTTGATATTACTAATATTCATAACATTGAGTTAAATAAATTGATAAAGCAGCTGATCAGGTCTGTTACTAAAACCAGTTCCATCTATTCATCTCTAAATACACTAATCATAGTTTTAGAGTAAGATAACTTAATTATATCATACAGTGCTGATGTGGAGCTTTTCTCACAGTATCTCATTTTTTGAGGTGATACGTTTGCTTATTTATAAAAGCATGAAACTTGGTACATTTTGGGGACCTGAACGTTCTCAGAAATGGAGTAATCTCAAAATTGGCCTTGTGGCGGCCATTTTAATGTCCACCAATTTAACCAAATTATGTGGCCAAAGCCAGCCCGACAAAGTGCCCACTGATGACTTTGCAAAGAGTGACAATTGCAGAGAAGTCAATTAGAGTTTTCCCATAAAATCCTGTGCCACTCTTAATTTATGTTGTTGAAATTTCACATATTTTCAAGACATCTCAGGCTGTTAATCAGCTGTTTTGTAAACACTAACCCTGCGTTATTTTATCATGTTATGAAAGGGGGGATTTGGATGTATTGTTATTTATAGGCTTTACACAATACTTATATTTTATAATATTTACTGATTTTTTGAGAACAAACACAACACAACACACACGACAGCTTGGACGGGTATGAGCAAATCATAGACCGTATGGGATGAAAGGAAAAACCACAGAAGAAGAAAAACTGCCTGGTATACAGATATACATGTTGCATTTAAAAGATGCAAGATAAAGACAAACATTAATGGAACAGGACAAAGATTTAATGCACCTCATTTTGTAATACTGATCCCAAGAAGGACAGAACGGAGAGAAAAAGTTGTGTTCAGTTTGTGTGTTCAGTGTGGACGTGGTCTCATTGTGCAGTGGAGGTGGAGTCACTAAACTGCTGCTGGAAGAAACATGAACGTATTTGTTTTTTCTATAAACTCTGACTAATGTGAGCAGATTTTATTCTCCTGCAGTTTGTTTCTCTTAGACTTGTTTGTTCATATTAGAAAAAGCTGCTGTTCTACTCAAAGACAAACATCAGGAAGTAGAGGACAACAAAGACCCTGGTTCTGGTCTGATCTGGACTGGTTCAGAGAGCAGAAACTTAGAGCACTCTGGTTCTGATTACAGACAACACATACACGCACACACACGCACGCACACACACACACACACACACACACACACTCAGAACTGCAAATACCTCTCAGCTGAATCACCTGGAGACGCCCCTCACCTGTTGGACACACCCCTAATGACTGAAGTACACTAGAAATCTGAAAATCAGTCCTGTGTGTGTGTGTGTGTGTGTGTGTGTGTGTGTGTGTGTGTGTGTGTGTGTGTGTGTTTTTGTGTGTCTGTGTGCGATTCAAGGCTGTAAAACGATGACCAGATTCCCGTCTGTGAAGTCAATAAACTCCCTGAACTCAGATGAATCACTTCTCTCTGTTGTTGGTCATAAAGTTCTCAAATGTTTGCTGCCGTTTCTTGATGGTAAAAAACAAAAAAGTTTTTTTCTCTGGATCTGAAGCAGCTTTCACTTATCAGAGTTTCAGCTGTGAAGTTGATGACGACCTCACACTTCAAATATTCACTCCTTCATGTTCCTTTGTTTCCTCTCGAGTCGTTATGTCGGTTAATTGTTGTGTCTCCGTGTACAAACTTGTGTAGTTTGTTTGATGAATGAGGCCCAGGGTTCAGGTTACTAAACAGATGTTGTGGCGCCGCCCGCAGGCCAACCGACGCAACTTTAAAAATGGTGGAAAACAGCAGCAGTAGACATCAGTTTCTTTCAGTATTACAGGCCAGAAAATAACCAACACTTATTTGATCATTTGGACTGAGCTAAGACTGAAATTACAAACAGGTTGTGACACAGTAATTCACTCAAAACATTGTGTAAAATGAAATGTGGTTTGGCTGAAATAAATCCTTCCTTTCTAGGTTCATCTTTCCACTGCTGCAACAATCACCAGCTCTGGTTTGGTTGAAATAAATCCTTTATTCACCGCATTAGATGTGAGGATATTCTGGCCGAACACGCCATTTTTCCGTGCTGCTTCGCTGATATCCGACCTCCCTTTCGCTTCTCTCACGATATTTTCGAATCTGACTCTTTGAATTAAGGGTTCATTTTGACCGAAGCAGAGCTGGTGATGGTTGGAGCAGTGGAAACACAAACCAAGACATTTTGGAGAGTTTAATTTGGATTCTGTTCAGTTTAAATGAAGTGTGTTTTACGATTATAAATGTCAATGAGAACCTTTTGTGAGAGCTTTTGGTGCTTCCATGTAGGCATGTGTGTATTGTTTTCAGAAAAAAAGTGAAACTGTTGTAGAGATGTGGGACGTTGCTGTGACAGAGGTCGAGGTTTCAGCAGCAAAAAGGGACTCATAACACAAAACTAGAGATGATGGCTTAGACATCTTCCCCCACACAAAAGTCAACTCTGACTCCACCAGGTGTGTTGTCACTTTAGAGCAGTCATTCCCAAATACCAGAGAGACCAGGGGAAATTCTGCAAATTTAAGATTTATTATCTGCAGTACAGCTTTTATTAAGCATTTAAAATGTGTATATTGTTTTACTGGTGAGAGGAAAAAACAAGAGTCTGTTAATTCTGTATAAATACACTTATTTTGTCTCATTTATGAATTAGGCTAAAATATCCCATGTTGTTTTCCTGATAAGAGGAGATAAAATCACTGAGATGGCCTGTTAACTTGGCCTAAATGCATTTATTTCTCATTTATAAAGTTTTAAAGTGTTTCAGTAAAGTGTCAAGATGATACAGGGTGATGCAAACATGGAAGTAAAAATGGTCAGGAAAGTTCATTTATGCACAAATTAAGTCTTCCTGGGTTATTGTGACTTGGATGGCGATGGTTTGTCTTTTTTAAAAGTGGGTCTCCTGGACAAAAGTTCACTGTTTTTGAAAGTTAAGCTGAGCTTTGTTTCAACATTTCAGCTTTAATAATCCTGTTGATGAATAACACAGATAGACTGAGCTTGCTCAGACTGACACTACCAACATTTAGAAAGAAACATTTCTAAAGAATCATGAGTAAGTTTATCTCTGTCTGTTTGTCTCTGTGCAGGACAAGTATCCGTCCGTCGTCTCTCTTCCTGGAGGCTGCAGGTCAGAGGTCATGACCCTGAATCATCCTGAGCTTCCTGGGTAAACACACTCATACTGAAGGAGGACAGTCACACCTGATGAGCTGTGATGTGACCGCTGCTCACTGTGTTTGTGTTTGTTTATAGCTGTGTCCTGGTCATTCATTGGTCAGTCGAGGTTTCCAGAGAGGGCGGAGTCACTCCGAAGATCGACCTGCTGACAAAGATCCCTGAGAGAGGTGAGGTGTTCGTCATCACACTCCTGCAGTTTATCTGAACAGACGTTAGCTCAGTAGTCAGAGTACAGTAACAGTATGGCCAGACACATGAACTGTTCTGTAGGTTTGATTTTAGACATGAGACACAATCAGGTGAGATTCAACAAAAATAAATAAATCTAGCAAAAAAAAAAAACTGTATTTATGTATTATATTTTACTCACTTGTGTCATTTTGTTGTAGCAAACTATATTTACTCCTGTAAATCAAAATATAGATTAAATATTTTCTCCAGACAAAAAAAAACATGCAGAAGATGTGTATGTTTTCAACCCTGAGTTGTGTCTGCAGGACACTTTGACTCTACCGGCTTTTGATCAACACAAATAAACCAAACATTTCTTCAGACTTTTACTTGTAAATATGTAGTTTGGTACTAATTATAGAGAGACTAAGAATTCCCTTCAAGTAAAAACTCAATTTAAATTTGGTTTTGAAATATTTATTCTCCTTATTCTCTCTTTTCAGTGAATTTGTATGCTTGTGTTGAGACACATTTTCCAATGAAAAGAGCCTCTAAGCTATTTTTCAAGTAGGGCTACAAATTCCAGTTATTTTTCATTAATGGTTAAACTGCAGAAAATAAATGAAAAAGGTGAATTTCCTACAGGCCAGGTAATTTGTTTTAGACCAAACCATTTTCGTTTGACTCTTATCACAAAGAAAAGTTTCAAATCTTTGCAGTTGAGAATCTGGATTCAGCTCATTTTTGGGATTTTTATTTCTTCAGAAATAACAAAAAGTTAAGGATTAATTTTCTGTCAACTGACTAATCGTTGCAGCTCTTCCAGCAGTTATTTGGAATTAATTGAAACTGATCACCGTCTCTATTCTTTCCAAAATTAGTACCAAATGCCTTATTTTTTTTTCCAATAAATTTTATGGAAATTATTACGAAATTAACTGGAAATTACAGACCCATAAAATAAAGCATTGCTAAAGCAGTAATTCTTTGCAATAACAATTGTGATCAGATCTTGTACTAATATAATCAGAATGTAAGTGTTATCATCTCTTATCAGCTAAAATACAATAGTTTAACATCTTATTTTACATTATACAAACTAATAATAAAATAACATAAAACATGGCATTATTATCATCATCATTTCATTATTAACAGTCAAATAACTATTAACTTAAGTATAACTGACTATCAATTCACCTTGTATTAATGATGGTTATTTTATTGTTGACTGTAGCAACACACAGTTTGAATTGTTCTTAATTTTTTTCCTCTCTGTCTCTGCAGCACTGAAGCTGTTTCCCTCTCAGCCTGTGGGCGGCGCTGCAGAGGCCTTTCATAGCCTGCTGAGGATTCTGGGACCTGAAGCCGCCATAGACTCTGTCATCAGGGCGGTCAGCCTTTCACAGGACACATAACTCACATCTTCATCTCTGAAAACATGCCGACTCTTATACTGACGTGAACCTTTTATATTCTAACGTCCAAACTGAGCTGATAAGACAAACGAACACACAGATCAGTAAACACACAGCGATGGTTTAGTCTCTTAGAAATCTTTATTCAATATAAAGAGCACGACTGTGACAGCTGTAACAGCAGAGCTCATTGGTCAAAATCTACAAAAATAAATAATTTAAATACAAAATGCCAGACAGCAGTGTCGCCTTTGTATTTTCAAATAGTTTTCTTCTCTCTGCTATTTACACACACGCAGTTATTAGAAGTCTGTAGGTATCACAGTGCTGTGATGTTTCTGCAGGCTGACGCTCAGACAGCAGGCGGAGGCAGAGGCAAGTGACCAATCAGGCTCCAGCTCACCTGTCGGGAGCTCCGCCTCCGTGAGGACTCAAGAGTTGACTTTCTTGCGATTACAAAACTGTAATCTTAAGCAATTTTATCAGCGCTATATACATTTTTGAGCCGCAGTTTGTGTCTCTTGTATCTTTGTTGAATTAAATCTCTGAAAATTTCCCAAAACCCAGAAGGTCATTTAACAACTTTGGAGAGTTTTCTAGAATCCTTTAAGATTATTAATCACTCTGTCTAAAAAGATTTTTAAACCTTTTCTAAATGTGCAGCTTCATTTCTTAAACCAAACAAAGATTAGAAGAACTCAAATATGACAAAACCATCTCAACTCACTGTGATCACAGAACCATCGTGAGCTGTCTGATCATGACAAGAGTTTTTCTATCATCCATCCAACGTGACGTAAACACGGCTTCAGACACACGGTGAGACACAAACTGCGGCTACATTTCCTGAAAACCAAATCAGAAATATCATTACGTTACAGCTACGACACAGTTGTTTTTCTGTTCAGATGTAGCTGCATCATCGTCAGACACTTTGGAGTAATTTCTTTTTTTTATAGTTGTTGTACAATTTCAAAATTAATCAGATCGAATTCAGTGTAACATTAAATATATCTTATTGTTATTAACGCTACAACTCGTGCCTCTCACTCCCATGAGCCTCTGCTTCCTGCCGTGCTGCCTGCTGCGTCCTCAGTTCAACAGTTAGAACGATCAGTGGTTGGTTCAGTTCAACTGCGGTCCACCCTCCAGCCTCTGACGCCTCTGTCTCCCAGACAGCGATAAACCAGATGTCAGTCAAGAAGAGGGTGATGTGATTAATAGTTAAAACTGTGCAGATAAACGAGTGTTAGAGATAGTTGGTCTTCTGATTGACTGACTGAAATCTGTCGTTTTAAACCGTTTTAGTGTTTGGATTTCACAGAACTGCTGCTGAATGGGTAGACGCGCAATCACAGCGATGTTGACGTGCTGCTGATAAACGAGGCAGCAGACGGCCTTCATCAGTTGACGCATTTCCAGAAAAAATGCCTGATGATGAGAGATCAGAGCAAAGTGTGAAAGATTTTCTGCCTTGTAGTGTGATATGATTTCAGAAGTTTGACTGGCTGATGGAGGCCGTGCAGGTTGGAGAGTGGACTCTGTAAGAACAGAGGAACTGAAGTCAAGTGTTACCAGTTTATCTGAAGCCTCTGTGAGCGCTGCTGGTTTAAGAGGACGATGAGATCACAAAGTTTGTACCTGACAACAGAAAGACCCATCCAAACACAAACATCTGGACTTGAATGCTGAAAATGAAGTCAACACTCAAATGCTGATGATAACAAAGACTGGGTACGAGTCTCACCGTCCTCGGAAACGTCCCAGCGCTCCTGAACACATCGTTTTTCAAACATCAGACGACCCCGTGGAGCTTCTGTTCGGGTCGATAGCAGTTCGAGGTACTGAGAGTTCACAGCTGCGTCCACAGCAGCTCCAAACTGATCTGATGTCAGTCTGAACGGAGTGAATTTGTCTCAGATCTCCGCTGTGAACGCAGCCTGTAACAGAGTGAGTTTTCTCAACACACACACACGTGCACACACACACACACACCACCCTCCAGTCCTACCAGAAACATTTAGGCACATGGACAAACACACACCACAAACACACAACAAGCCACTTATGGCACAAAGAACCAGTAGAGCAGCCGGTCTGAAGAGGACTGCTCTCTGTTACCCAGCAGCCCTTGCTCTGGTAGGTCAGCAGACTGGACACGCTGACCTCTGGTGAGGAGACACAAATTGTCCCTGTTCTGTTTCAGCTGTCTCATATTATAACCTCCCCCGATTCACTTTACGGTCCTCTGCTCTGCAAGTGTACGATCAGTCTTCAAACGGCGACTTCTCCCTCATCTACAGGTCGACTTTCGATTTTAAGGTGTTGTAAAGATCAACAGATCATTGGTTTTATGCCGTGACAGCTGTCATTTACATTTTCAATTAATTTCATGTTCAAAGGTGAACTCTGTCCAGTGAGTCCACGTCAAAACTGTAAACTTTGTGACGGGGCCACAGAGCAGACAGCTGCAGGACCAAAGTGTCATATAACTGTACCTTCAAAAGTTACGACTCAATTAGTCAATGAGGGAATGTTAAACAACTACTGAAATGCGTTTTTTTTTCTTCAAACAAAACAAGCTTAATCTTATTCTGACAACAATAAGAATTAAAATAATCAACACAAAAGGAGTTTTTGTGCCAGAAAAAAAAAAACGCAGCTGGACACAAACATCTTCACATGATGAACCCAACAAGAGCTGCTTGGACAGAGGTCAAAGCTGGACCTCAAAGGGTCAGTTTACCAAAATTACCTGAACGTATACTCTCAAAATATAACTATTAGCTAATACAATCTGATACAACAGCTCTGCCACTAATGTCACGCCTATGAATCTCAGTGTGTTAATGCTAATTATTATTATATGCTAATCATTAAGATCTAATTTTAGTGTTGCACTGGACTGTCTCCCTCACATATGTAAATGAGTTGGACAAAACATTAGAAACACCATTCCAACACATCCCGGTGCATCCCCAGAAAATCCACATTAAAACATAGAATTTATGACAGTGCTGTTGTACTGGATTGCAGTATATTGTTCAGGTGTACCCAATAAAGTGGCCACTGAGTGTATTTTCTCCACTCTCTCTACTGGTGTCTCTCTGTGCAGATTTGTCCAGGTTTTATCATATCTGTGAGATTTCTGCCTCCGCTCCAATGTAATGGAGGTGAGTGGAGTTTAGTTTGTGTTTCTAGTTTTCGATGGAACCGTTTTCCTTTCAATGAAAACTTTCTATAAAGACTATCTCTATTATTATCTGGAGTTACACTGACAACATTTCTGAATTTTTTTGTGTAATTGTGTAAAGCATCAAAAACTACACTGTCTGGCAGAAATCTCAGACCCTGGACAAATTAAACCAAAACTAGAGAGAGATTTCACTAGAGGGAGGAGAAAAACGTACTTGGGTGAACTGACCCTTTAACGACACTCAACCTCCCTGATAAAATAAAAGTACAGTCACAAACATTTGACCTTGGCACAAATGCCAAACGAGAGAACTTGCGAACATCCCGAAAACCACCTGAACAGGGCATCCAAAAAAAAAAAAAACTGCTGGGAGGTGAAGCGTCACTCGTTCTGGTTCATGAAGGTTTTCAATACAACCAAACAAACACTGCATCACCTCATCTCACTGATTAAATATGAGCTGATCGGTGTGGTGAGTTGGACTGAAAACCTATGAGGAGTCCAGAACTGAAACTCACTCTGGGACCCAAATGTCTGCAAAGGATTTTGGGTAAAACAGACGCTCCCTCCATCCAGCTGCTGAGATTCTCACACACCGTTTGGTGATCAGATCAGCCATGCTCCTCTGTGGCTGTAGCTATGGTAACTAGTGCTTTTGTTACCATAGTGATGCTTGACAGAACAGTTCAACTTGGACATATATCATGGCGCCGCCTCAGTGCCACCAGAGGCCCTGCCTACATTCAGGAAATGACATCATACGTACATCACAGCTCAACGACCTGCTTTTCTCTCCTTCACTTTCCTTCCTCCTTTCTTTTTATTTTCTCTCGGAGCTTTGCTGTCAGCAGCGTCGCCACGGAGAATGAGAGCGGTCAGAGATCATTGCCACGACAACCGCAGAGATCCTACCAGGAGGTTAATCTGAACTTTTGTCACCAAAGTAAAGAACAAAGCTCCCTGTAAGTTTTCTAATAAATATGAATCAAGACAGAACAGAGCGGTGATGGTGTTGGGATTCACCTCCTGACAGAAGCTGAAGTTGGTCGCCACGACAACACAAAGACTCTAGAATCATCAGTAACAGAAACACCTGGAAGTCACCAGAACGTCTGGTGATTTAGTGGTGACTTCCAGGATATTTAATTTTGCTGAGCAGCAGCAGCCAGAGCTGATAACTGTGAACATGAGCTGAATGAAGAGAAAGTGCTGCAGTGGATAAACAGCTCTGGTTCCAGACCTCTGCATCAACATGGCGTCTCTCTGTTTGAGGCTTCGGCGTGGCGTCGGTTGGCGTTCACACAGGGTGGAAGAGCAGCGTGCAGTCCTCTCTCTCTGCAGCTGTGAAGATGCCGGGCAGCGGCGGCAGAGACCCCTTTGGCAACGCGCCGCCAGTCCTCAGGTAGCAGGAGACGATCTTCTGGTCGAGGCGCAGCTGACGAGGGATGCTGTCGAACGGCTTCGGGTCCAGATCCAAGATGGAGACCGAGTAAGAGAAAGCAGGAGGTCTGGAGGAGAGGAAGTCCCTGAGCCGCCTCTGACTGCAGGACAAGAGGAGAGGAGGCGTATTAATGAACAGGAAGAGAGTAGTCTCTAATGTTTTGGTTTTAACATGCTGAGCTGATGTTTGGCTCCGCCTGGTGGAATACATCAGGTACTACACACTGATTGATAAATAGTACATGCTGTCTTCAGGAACAAAAACTAATGGTGCATTCAGTTAAGTCATTTGGAAAAAAAAGATCAGGTTCCTCTGGTGCTTCATAGTGCTCATTATGCCATTTACAAGAATCCTCCGCACCTGAGCAAAAACAACCAATCAGAGCCAGCTTCCAACCCAAAGTGTTGGTATTTAACAGGTCAGATTGAGTTGGAAGCTGGCGGCAACAGCGAGGTGGATTCTTTGCAAATTTTCCATTAAGAACACTATGAGGACCCGATTCTTTCACATATTATCTGTTTCATGTACTTCTGTCAGGATATAGTGACAGTTTCAGTAAATTAGTTGACAAACATCTCTTAGTTAATAAATGATCAAATTACCCTTCATCATCCTCCTCTTCCTCACTGCTGGGCACCAGGGCAACCATGATGGAGCAGTCCTTAGCTGTCATGGCAACACGGTACTGATGGACCTGAAGTCAAAGCACACAGCAGTCAGACATGCTGCCATCTTTAGACATTTGAACACCAAAGCAGAAACCTTCTAGACATCACATACATGTATGAACTGTGTTTGAGAGTTCAGCCCCTTTAGTAACTGATTTGCAGAAAAAAATGGTACTGGAATTACGTCCTCATCCAGATGCTGTTTGCTGCTGTCGCCCATAGTCGGACACTTCCGCCTCAAAAGGTTGCTGCTTGTTTACAGTGAGGAAACACAGATGTCTGAATGCAGGACATAGTGAGTACACAGCTAAAACACCTGTGATGGCGCCCTTTTACTGACTCTGGTAAAAACAGGGCTGAAGTAAAATGTTAAATCGTCATACTGCTAGAAAGGTAAGAAGTTAGACTTTACTTTAACAGCATTACATTGGCTGAAAACATTACATGATCATTTATATTTGTAGTCAAATGGAGATTTTGGCAGAAGGGTGTCCGGTAATGGACACAATTACACCACATTACTTCAAGCCTTATATAAATCAGAGCAGCACATACATGACCATCCACAAAATAGAGGCCATGCCCCCTTTTTGGGGATAGAAAACTGAAAATCCCATACACAACAATTCAATTTTAAGTGTTTTTAAATTACAGTTTTGACAAGTTTGCATGAATTCATGTTGAGTTAAACAAACCTTTATTTTAAAAAAGGCTTAAAAACTGAACTGTGATGTTATGACTTAAGTCTTGCAGCGATTACCGTTCTCTAGAGGCTCAGACTTTCTGCTCTCCTTTTGGGATCCTTTCCCTTTACAGTAACCACAGATTGTGATGGCTTTGTATGTTTATTTGTTTGACAACCTGCTACACCAGGCATGTCCAAACTATTCCACAAAGGGCCACGTGGCTGCAGGTTTTCATTCTTACCAAGCCGGCGCACGCGTGCGCCACGTCTTCAAACAGCTGATAAGACAAATCAGGTGTGCTGTCAATTGATTAGAACAAAAACCTGCAGCGACTCGGCCCAGAATGATCTGACATGCCTGTGCTACACAGCAGATTTTTGGATTTTTCCTCTCGCTCCCATTACATGGAACTGTGAGTTTTACCCCAGACGAGGACGTGGCCTCGCCGAATCGGGCTGGATAACGTATTGCCGGTCTGATGTTTATGAGGCCTTGGCTGGTTGGCAATGTCACTGCATGACCTTGATTGTTTTCTACGTGATAAATGACTATTTTCCCCTCAGACTGTTATGTAGAACTGCTCTGAATCTGACTGGATGTTTTTGCAACACACTTGGACTAATATTTGACTCATCTCCTGAACGTCGTGGACGGTTTATACCCCACAGAAGCTGAGAATGACCACGCATTTTTTCATGTTTTGTTAATGCCATTATCATTAAAACAAACGGTCGTTTCCTATTATAAATCACGTTTATCAGAGAACAGTCATGCCAGTGTAGCAGTTGTGTGATGAGTCAGTCATGCTTCACTTCTTGGCTGCAACCAGCTGTTTATTCTGATAATAATTCACATTGTCTCCAGTTTGTAGTAATAACCTCCAGAAATTCAACAGGACAGGATACAGCAGACTGGTACATGAGACACACCACTCAAGTCTGCAGGGGTCCAGTGGAGGGCGCTCTTGTCACACATAACACACCAGTCCTGGCAAGTTAATGGCAAGTGGAATCTGAATTCCGCTACACCAGCACAGATGCATAGGAACTGATTTAACCTGAAAATGCCAGACCAGGGAGTACTCATCATCGATCAACGCATCAGACTGTACTTTACTCAAGGTCTAACAAGTAGAGCAGGTATTTTGTCTTTCTGTTAGAGATAAAATTCAGCTCAGTCCTCGTGTTACCCAGCTGCAACTTCACAGGCAGAGAACACAATTTCTCAAATGTTTTTTTTTTGTTTGTTTGTTTGTTTTCTGGACACAATGAGATTACCCTTTATCATGAGAAGATGACCTCTGCTATCTTCGGCATTAAAGATTATTTTATCACTGTTTAAGTGTTTAAGTCTCCAGCTGACATCAGGAGAAATGTAACCACAGGAAACCTGCCGCAAGTTTCCAGCTCTCAGTGTGACCAGGGGAATCGGGAAAATTTGGAACCAGACTGACCTTGGCGACAGCGTACTCCACAGAGCCGTCGTCCTCAGTCGGACATTTCTGCATCTTCTGCAGGAAGGCCTCATTGTATGGACCATCTATCTGAAGACGAGATCTGACACACACACACACACACACAAAGACAGGGAGTGACATCAAAGACCAGACCGTGCCCATGATAAGTGATCAATATATTTATCTACACAGACACTGTTGCTACAGCTTGTGTATCACCTCTCCTTGGGGAAGTCCTGTAGGTGTTGCTCAACTCGGCGGTACAGAGGATAAAGTCCTTCAATGTCCTGTGTGTCCAACATCTGAGTCTGAAGAATCCTGAACAACACGCTGTCACTGGGTAAACCCTGAGAGCCTGCACACACACACACACACACACACACACACACACACACACACACACACACACACACACACACACACACACACACACACACACACACACACACACACACACAGAGGGGAGTTCAGAGGAGGGAGGTCATCTTTTTGTTCTCATCAAACTGTTTCAGGTCAGTTTTCTGAACAAATAAACGTTTACTTTAAAATGTTTAAGTCAGGAAGCGCGATTAATGTCTCAGAGTGTTAATAATAACCAGATTCAGAGGTTATGAGCAAAATGTTTTTGTTGAAAGACACAAATGCTTCTTTCAGACCACAAACATTTCTGAAGGAGGCTGCTGCACAAGAAAAACCTTTGTAGTCTAACAGATCTGTGAGCAGACTGTCTGTTTTTCCTCTCTCACAGAGTGACAGTTGGAATTCACACCAGATAACAAAAACACTGCGTGACAGCACTGTGGCCGTCCACGTACAACAACACAGCAACTTCTGTTACTAAATCTCTACTACTGTTAAGATCATCATTGTTGTTATTGTTATTATCATTATTACTATTAAAGTAAGAGTGTGTGTGTGTGTGTGTGTGTGTGTGTGTGTGTGTCTGTCTTTGGGTGAAGAAAGAAAAGGGGAAGCAGGAATAAAACATTAATAAAGTAAAATGGAAATAAATAAGAGAAGAGTAAATGCTCAAATAAAATCTGTCAAAAAGGGAACAGATGCTGGATCGTACCAGCTGTTATTTAGAGTTTAGTATAAGAACTAGAGCTGAAACTAAAAGTTATTTTAAGTACTGATAATTATGCCAAATAGTTTTCCGATTAATCACTTTGTCTGTAAAAACCAACACAGACTCCCAGCGTTCGAGGTGATGTCACCAAATGTCAAACAAGTCTAAAATCCAAAAGATATTCAGTTTACAAGAGCAAGAAAACCAGAGAATATTCACATTGTAGAGAATTTGGGAACTTTTCTTTAAAATAAAATGACTCAATGCAATTAATCATTTTTCAAAATAGTAGCTTAGTAGATTATTTCTTCTGTCCAACAACTGATCGATTAATCGTTTCAGCTCTAATAAGGATACTAAATAAACTAGTAAAAATGATTTCGGTTTACAGTCTATTGTTAATTTAGTAAACAGAAGAACTTGGTGAGTAAACACAACATCCTTTCAGTGGAATCACTAAGACCCGTCTGGACACACACAGGAAAACAGAAAACTGACCGTGGCGAATCCTCTCTTTGTTGAACAGACTAGCTTCACAGAAGCTCCGCCCTTCTCCTTGTCTGTCTGTCACGACCCCTCCATCTCCTCCTCCACCACTCAGCAGAGCGTTCACCAGGACCTACAGACAGACACAGACTTTATCAACGAGGCTTCTCCTAGTTAATGTCGTCTCTGAAGCAAAGCAAAGTCCACTCTCAGCATTCTTACTGTTGTGAACTGTTTGAGTCAGAATCTCTCAGTTACACCTTCGTATCACTTCCTATAACTGCTGTATGACTTAAACTACAAATAACTATAATTTTAACACAAAGTCAAACAGTAACTCTGGTCGATACAGCTTGTTAATATAAAACTTTTGGTCTGATGAGGTACATTTTCAGTTTAGTGCTCAGCTATAAAACCCTGTCACATAATAGAAGTTAACTTTTAATTAAAACGCTGTATGTCTGCATGTCGGTCTTACCTGGATGAAGTCGTTGAGGACAGCTTTGCTGGTCATGTGACAGTTGAGTCGGTTGTTTCCGTACATGAAGTACGGTCTGAGATGATGCAGCAGAGAGTTCAGGTCCAACGAGTCGTCACTGCCCTCCTTACTGCTGTAGATACACTGACCGCCCTGAAACACACACGCGCACCAGGATCATGTGATAAATGGTGTTTTTCTTTTATTTTTTAAACAGTACTGAATGACTACATCTTTAGACATTTGAGCATAAATTTCTCAGAATATTGGTCAGAGCTCTGGTGTTTAGAGAAGTCTGGTTTAGTCTTGGGTCAGACTCTCCACTTGTGGCTCTGCAGCCCCGTCAGTGACTTAAATCCTTTTATCTTTTACATCAGCAGCATCATAATACATGGGTGGAGTGCCCTGAATATACACTTCCTGCTCACATAATTCTGTTAAGCTTTTGATCTGATCTATCAATTGACCTTTCTGATAAAACTGAAATTGCCAATTAACACGCTGGTTTAAAAAGAACTATTTAAAAATGGCTGATGTCTTACTCACACACCCACACGTACATTACAAGGTTTATTGGTCACTGCAACTGTTTCTTTCGTCCATATTAGAGATCTGAAGGTGTTCAGGACATTTACGAATCAATCTTTACTATGGTGACTGACTGTCAGCTCAGCTGTGATTCACATTCGTTACTTCCTTGTTAAAAGTCTATTAAAAGACTGAAAAAGCCACAGAAACAATCCTAACCTAAAAACTCAGTTGAAAATAACCTTACGTGCGGCGCTCGTACAGGCTGGATTTATACTGAGCGGAGTGTGACGATTCAGATCAGCAACACACTCAATGTGCCACTGAACTGACAACAGTCATTTACTGTTGTCTGTGCTGAAGTGTATTTGAACAGTGGTACGATCTCTTAGTGTAGGAAAAGAAATTAAACTAAAGTCACTGATTACCAATCTTTAACCTGAACTGAACTGAGTGATTATAATCAGCAAAGTGATTTGTAATTTCACAAATCACGATTTCATTTCCACCTCAAAAGTGATGTCTTTAGCTTCTGTGCCGACACTCTTCTGCTTCTTCAAGCTGTGGAGTGTGCGGACCACAATCTACTGTAGGTAACACACTGACTATACATGAGCACCTCATACAACCCCACTTTAAATCAACCGAACTATCCCTTTAACTTCATCTGCAGCTAATTGGAGACTTCAGCTTAGACTTAGACAAATAAAGCTACATCTTTTCAGCACTAAATCCAATCATATTCCTAAACCAGCGGCTGTATGATCCACTGTGCTGTTGCTGCAGTTGGATGTTGTGATATAAGAACACAAACACAGTTTTCACCACATACGGACTAGGAGAGAGTCAGACAGGTGTGTTTGTGTCTCACCTTGAAAATTTTGAAGTTGTTCTGAGGTTCTTCTATCAGATGTCTGATGGCAAAGTGCATTCTCTGTCTGTTCCTGAACAACATGAGAGAAACCAGAGAACATCAGCTGCAGAACAGCAACAAAGCTTCATTAAGAGTTCCTGTATCTGCGGTGTGGAGGTGGAAGTCGTCCTCCGAGGACCATTAAAAAAACAGTTCACAGGCACTTCAGTGTTTTTTTTTTGTATATGCTTTGTCCACACAGTCTCAATCAACTGCAGGACGTGCAGTTTTACATCAGCAGCTGCTTCAGACCGGAAATAATATAAATGAAGGGACAGAATATTTCATATAACACCTCAAGAAACATTTTAAAATATGTGTTATTGTTATGCAAATTATAATATATGATTGTTCATATGATGGCTGCAGTATTAGTAACAATAATCTCACCCTGAGAACAGGTCTAAAGGACAGTACAGACTGCGTCTCTTCCACTTCCCATTGGCCACCTGGAGACGGATGATACAAAGTAAGACAGAAGTGATTAAGTCATAGAAACAAATTAAGAGTTTGTTGTTTTACAGTTGGACTGATCAGGTTTTTGTTTTGTTTTGTTCTGATCCCAATCCAAGCCCTTAAATTTTGCTGATACAGTGTCCGAATCAATGCTTACTTCTACCTAAATGTTCAATAAATGTGTATCTGACAATGAAATAACAACTTTATATTTTTCTGAATTTTGCACAACTTATTTTTCACAAGCCATTTGATCCAAATACGATCCTGTATCAAAACTATGAAGTTTATAAGCTTGTTGGAGCTACAGAAACACTCAGTCCACTCTGATTGTGTGTTACAGAGTGGAGCTTCTTCCCACACAAACTATTACGATTACAGACACAGGCTGCAGAGACAGCATAAACCCGACAACTGACAAGTTTAGTTTTTCCTCTGTCGTCAAGTTATTGCCAGAGTTAAACTTTATTAGCGACAGCTGATACTTTCTGTCACCTGAAACGTTCACGAAACTGTGACGATAATGGATAAAAATGAGAAGCTGCTACCTGAATGTTTCTCTTTGTTTAGAGAGAGGAGAAATAACAGATTCTTTAGAGCATTTTGCCGATCCAGGTGTAAGAACAGAGTTACTCTAAATATATTTTTTATAATCACACAGTCTAATTTTCTTTTTAATAAACAATGAAAGGCTGCACTGTAGGCTGTCAGAAAGTAGAGCCGCACTAGAACACTAGCAGTGAGGCGGACAAAACACTGCAGAGTAAAGACGGGATCAGATTTTCATTAGTCTCGTACAGACAGCTGGATCTCCACATTAGGTTTTAGTGCCGTTTCATCGCTGGTGAATGGTCTGTCTGAACTCATAATCAGAAGGAAATAAAGTTCTGGCTCATTTGTTTTTCTTTACACTTAACCCTTACACAGTTGTCTTGGGCAGCAGCCCAGGAAGCACAGGCAGTGCTCGCGCAAAAAGTAGTTGTAGGGGGGGGGTCATTGGAACATTTACACAATGGGAGGTAAAACAGGGCATTAACATTAAAGTCATCACCAAAGAAAGGCAGCTTGTTTACATTTGTACTGTTAGCAACCATGTTAGGGTAAGTTAGGCGACAAGGTTGAAAAGCTAGGCTCAACGTAGCTCAGAGGTTGTTGTTTTTGTGTTTCATTGTTCAACGGCCTTCAGAGTGGAAGGCAAAGGAAGAATCTTATTGTACGGGGAAACTTGCTTTTAACTGGGCATACGACAATAAACGCTTTGATGTAATTTTGACTTGACTTGTTTCACATAGTGACGGGGATTTTAGCCGTGCTCTAATTGGTCAGCGTCACAGAAGCGATGCGACCTGTTGTGGGAGGTAAAAAAAAAAAAAAAAAAAAAATGTTTTGGTCTTTCTGTCAAGACATCATGCGGTCGTGTGACCCTCTGAGGATCAGCTGTAGTTGTAATACGCTCATAGCTGTGTAGTTGTAACCTTGTGTAGACATTCTGTCGTTGGTGTAGCTGTGGGGTGGTTTTTACCTTGTAGTGCTGGTGCATGCAGAAGCGGCACACTTTGGTCTTGATGTCTTTGCTGACATGTTTGGAGGACGGCAGGAAGCCACATTTGGGCTAAAAACACAACACAAACAACAAGAGCTGCTGAGTAACACTCACAGTCACCCTCATGTAATTTGTTTAGCTCAGGTTGTCTGGATGAGAGTGATTCACAGGCAAACATTTCTGAAACTGTGGCCGCTTCTCAGGAGGAAGATAATCCATGTAAACAGGATCTGGACTTTTATTATCGAGATGAAATTGCAGACCAGACTCAAAACTAATAAGAATGTTAGCGAAGCTGACTCAAATAGAATTAACTTTGGTCAATGGCACCATTCACTAAAACGGGGAAAATGTTTTTATGCCTACAAAAAAGAAATCTGTGTGGGTGTGTGTACCTTGATCTCGATGCAGAGTGGAGGAGTGTGTGTTGGCTGGTGAAGGACTGGAGAGGTCAGGTTGGGCAGACAGAGAGCACAGCCGCTGTAGATGTCCATCACCTTATCACAGCGCCATGCTGACAAACACACACACACACACACACACACACACACACACACACAGAACTTTTTCAATACATGTCTGATAATGTCGTTGCATATTTGCTGACCAGCTAAAGATTTTAATTTACTTCTTACACACATATTTTGTATTTTTGATATTTTGTAAATTAATTATTTGCATGTGTTTGTATTTGTTAACTTGCTTGCCTCTAATTGCCCCCTGTGGAACAAAGTAGAGCAATTAACAGTTACTTTCATTATCAATTAAACTGCAGATTATTTTCATGATTGCCTATAAAACATAAGAAAACAGTAAAATATCCCTTTACCCTAGACCATCAAACGTCTTGATTACCAGTCTAAAATCTAAACATATTCAATTTAAAATCATGTAACACCAAGAAAAGTGAATTCTCTCATTTGAGAAGCAGGGAAATAGCTGCAGATTAATTTATTTTTGATTAATTGATCAAATAATTATTGTTGTTATTTTTGCAGCTCTAAAATAAAATATTAAAATGTATTTACTTATTTTCTTTATTCAGCTATTTTTTATTTAAACTTGAAGACTGGCAGCTCAAACTTATCTCACTGAACACGCGGCTCATGTTTCATTAATTTGGCTAACAAAAATCCCCCGAGACTCCTGACTTTGTGACACTCACATGATCTGTATGAATCGAGGCAGGCAGCATTTTTACACAGTACTGAATCGTCTGCATAACAAATCCAACTTCTTTTTCTGTTAAAGGAATAGTCCCCAACACTTTGGGTAATACTCTTATTCAATTTGTGGCACAGAGTGAGATGAGAGATGATTCAGACACTCTCATATCTCTCCATCCAATATGAAATATGTCTTGTATGTTATATCAGAAGATCATATTAATTAGTGAGCTTTAGAGGTGCTCACAGGTTGATTTTATTTCTCCCCCAGTATAATCAGACTACCTACTTCCTGCCTCTTTCCATTCCATTTCATAAAATGTCAAACTGTCTGATACCAGATGTTTCCAACAGAAATGATTAAAAAAAAAACGTTTTACCTGGTCTTTGATGTTGAACTTTGATTGACAGCTGCCGCACAAACTCTAGTGGCAGTTTGACCACTTCCTGTAGAGAAAATCAAGTCAGTCGCTTTAGTCCAGTCTGTGCGGAGAACATGTCAGACGAAGAAAATCTCATTTCCTTTTTCTGTTATCTGCTGTATGTAAAACATTGTGATCTCATGACAGTGTGAGCGTGTTCTTCACCAGTTTGTCATGGGAGTGATAATGTACAGAGCTGCTCTGACCGCATCGGCTCAAACAGCTTCAATGAACAAAACAACATCACCCTTCTGATTATAAAGATACTAACAGTCATATTCATCATATTAGCAGTAAGTAACAACCGGGCTGTTTTGATAGTGCTCCAAGTTTTGACAGACCACTAGATCAGCTGTTAAATCCAACTTCTATCTTAAAAATGAAATCTATAATTAGCACCATCTGACATGCAGAGTGTTGTTCATGTGCTAAACCCTCCAGACTTCAACACTGTAGCTCATTGTTTCTGTGAATTTCTGCTGCTGGAATACTGTCTGGTTTATCACCCAGCTCTGATCGAAGTGTTTTTTTCCAACAGAGACTCACATTATGCTTAAAAAACTAACTTATGCACGATGAACATTGTTAACATTTTACAATAACAAAAGAACAAGAAGAATTTGACAGTGAAGGAGTTAAATTAGTCTACCAGAATAATTTTAAATTCTTTCACCGATTTTGTCCCAGACTTCACAGTTACCGCTCAAAGATCTTTGATTGATCCTCTAAAATCTATACGTAACATCGGTCCTGATCTGGCGCTGCTCTTAAGTCAATCAGTGTCACAGTTTTTATCAGTGACTGAACAAAGGTCCTCAAGGTCTGGAACTACGAGACAGAAAAGAGAATAATGCTGAGGAACTGGTGATCTTGTGTTTATCTGAAACGTTTTCTACCATTCAATTGTATATGAACAGAATATAAACTAAGTGCAGCAGACACACACCTGCCACATCACCGACTGTGGCCTTATTTAACAGACACTAAATGTGTCATTCAGACAGAAGATTAATTCCCCGATGATCATAAGTGAGTGTGATGAAACTGGTGCTTTTCTGGGTTGACGCACATCGACAATGGGATGTAGGACAGGGGTGTGTCCTGATGAGTTGACTTATACACCACTGATGTGTTACCATTTTATGTTGCATTTTGATAAATATGTGTCCTTTTGTCTAATTATAATTAGTGAATTATAATTGTTTGGTTTGAATTGCTTGTATTTGTCATGGACCTTTTTTTTTTTAATTTTTAGCCCAGCAGCTGTGAGCGTTTGTTTATAGGATTGGGTGATCGGATAAATAAATCCACTTTCGACGACTAGCTGAGTCCATCGCTGCTTGTTTTTTGCTGATTGATTTTATCGTTTTATTTTGCTGATTTACACGTATGCCTCCGAGGAACGTGTGAGACACACTGCTCAGTGACAGACTCTCATTCAGCAGCACAGTTCACGCCCACTGAGCTGAAAAATGGCTCGGCAAATTAAGGATTTATTTTAACCAAACCAGAGTGGGTGATTGTTGGAACAGGGGAAAGACAAAGCAAGATGGTTTTGGTGTCTTTAAGTCCCTTTTTGTCCATAGTGAGACTGACAACGTTATGGGTGTTCAATAATAACGACAGGAGTACAGTTTTAATGTCTGGTAAGGAAACACTTGACAGACAAAAGTAATAAAAGATAAATTGTAAAAATCCCATAAACAATGACATCAAACTGTGTGAACAGTGTCTTACTCCGCTGTGGATGAACTTCTCTCCCAGCAGGCTGCTCATCACGTTGGAGCTGAAGTCAACAATGTTCTGGATCTGCCTGAAGGCCTGTTCCACTGTCTGCAAGACAAACACACTTTTAGACCAGCAGACAGGTGAACACACAGGTAAACAACAAGTTATATGCTGTTCAGAGAAAATCAAACGCTCAGAGCTTTGCTGACAGGATTAGGAATATAGACATTATCTTCCTATATAACTAGATAGAAACAGAACTGAAATGAAAACCAAAAGGTTCCGCGATGCAAACTTGCTGCCACTACTTTCTTTTAAAGGCACAAAAGCCAGTTTGAAACAGGGCATAAAAAACTGCCTGCGTGGATAGAAAAGGCATTACAGCCACAATCTATATAGTACTGGCCGTTTCCTGCCTTGCACATATATTTTTGTCCATTCTGCAATCCTGCAGGAATGGTGACTAAACCTTTCCTCACAGCTGACTAGTCAGGAGGTGGTTCTTCCATATGTTTTGATCTGCAAGTGTGCACAAAGAAAATATTAATAACTTAAAGCTGCTGTCTAGCATTAGTCCCTGTATGAGCAATAAATCAACTTCAGAGTGATGGCAGGGTAAATTTGAATTTCAGGATGGGGTGGGGCAACACTTTGGATCGGGAAATGTGCCTTCAAGCATTTAATCTGACCAGGATGTAAGATCAGCAGCTGCTCCACAGACAATCAACAGCACTGTGACTAACTGGAGCATTTTACTGCTGCACTGAGCCATTACACTAGATTAAATTTCTATTATAACCCTGCCATATTATAATTATTATAACAGGTATGAAGCAGAGCTTAAACCTCATCGACTACAGTTCATCTGAGGTTTGTTTTCCTCTCTCAGTCATAAATAACTCAGCCTGACAGTTCTCTACTCTTACATTACATAGCCAGCTGGCTTATTTACCATAAAACCAGTTTCAACAGTTCAACAAGAAGAATATGATCACTATGTGCAGCTATGACAAGACTGTTGTTTTAAGCTGAATCAATTATTTAATTTGGTAAGGTGTGTTTGTTTTATTGCATAAAGCGTTGGAGACATAATGAATAAAAAAATCTGTGTGGATGTTGTTGTGCTGATGATTTAACAAAGGTACATTTATCACTTGTTATTTTATGTGTGAAGCTCTGCAGCCTGTGGGCTCTTTAACCTGCGGTCAACCACTTGCTTCTATACCCGTCTCTTGCTTTTGGTGGGAAGTAGAAAACAGGACCTATTAATCATATGTGTAGCCTCAGGCCATGATATACTCAAAGAGTATATGACAGTCATGAGTCAGGTGCAGACTGCAGCTTGGGAAATTTAATCGTCATTTAATAGTTTATTCATTTTTGGTTTTGCCATTCTTTTTTTTCTAGTGTTTCCTCAGCCGTAACAGACAGACGCTATACAATTTTATTCATCATCAACCAGTCATGACATGGGAGCTCACATCAAACACTGAGCCTTGATCAATTCTGTCCAATTATCAACAATTCCTATTAAGTTTTATTCAGAGATGGCCGTTTCCCTGAAAATATTTCCCCAAAAATTTCTACTTAATTTGTGCATAAAGCAAGAAAACAATAAAAATGAAACAGCTGTGTTTGTGTGAGAACTGGACATAAGTACTTATGTGTATGTGGATAAAGTTCAGTTGACTAGTTAGGTACAACATTAAAACAAAGTCCTTATAGCTTATAATTATAATAATAATAACTTAATTCATATAGCACAAGTCATGCATAAAACGCAACACAAAGTGCTGTACATAAAAAGCAGAAAATTAAAACATTTCAAAATTATTAAAACATTTAAAACAAAAGCAAGGACGAAATAACTAAAATAAACTGAAATTTAAAACTGCAAGATAAGACAAGATAAAACAGTCATCAGTTAAAAACACTTCAGGAGAAAGCGATGATAAAAATAAAAAGATGTGTCTTGAGCATTGTTTGTCAATTAGTTAAAAGAAGAATGATGCAAAAGATCCACGGTGAGATAAAGGGGCTTTAAATCTGCTGAAACTTTCAAACAACAGAAATCTGGTGGAAATCGGGCTCAATTCTGAAATTAGTGAGGGCGACCACTGCGGGGTCGGACTTGGGCCGACTCTGTAAAGCGTCTTTCTAGCTTAAGCTTTTTTTCGCTGGACTGCAGCATTTATGTGCAAGCCTTTCCCTGACTTACTGAGTGACTGATAAAATTGCATCATTGGTCAACTGAGTGTTGGAGTTTCCCCATTAACAATTGCGGTTTCAGAATGAGGAGGCACGCATAATCCTCAGGGGGCGTAATTGGCTGTCGCTCACTCCAAATCGATTGCACACTAAGAGTGAAATATTCTGCTGGTCTTAGATCTGAAGACTTAAGACTTCTGTTTCATTATAAGTCCTCTTTCAAAAGTGTTGCTCTTGCAACTGCATTTACAACATTTTTTAATCTAAACATATTTTAACCATGTCATACGATAGTCAACTTTAAGGGCAAATAATACTGGGACCTCTATAGAAAATTGCAGATGAACGTTTAATCTCTACTACATCACATTACAGATTCTACCACTGGCTATCTGTGTGAAAATTTAGCCACAATTCAGCGCACTGACCACACACAGTCCAGCCATAAATTATGTTTGTAGTCTTTTTTTTTTAAGAAAAAAAGTGTACTTAGCAAAAAAATAAACAAACAAATGACAACTTGCCATGTGATTTGCATTAAGAGATTTTTCTCTGAACAGTTATTTGGACAGGCTTTAGCTTCAGACACACCTGAAACACACACAGACTCATATTTACCTGTGGTGGGTTTTCAGAGTCCTCTGCTGGATACTTCAGCAGGCGTAGAACTCTGGAAAGCTGTGAAAACAGAGGAGAAGCTAAGTTAGGATGCTAACTGAACATGGGACAGAACTGGACTCACACCTGCGAAACAGAGCAGAGTAAATCCAGGAACTGCAGCTGTCAAAAGTATTGATAAGTCAATATTTCAGTACCACCTGCTTAAAAAGGCTGCACCTAATGACTATTTTTTAAACAATTTACTTTTTCGATTTCGAGAGTCATACTGTTGTTTCTGTGTCTCACACTTTTGATGATTGCTGTGAGACTTGAGCTCTGAAGCTTGTTCACTGGGTGAATCCATACTCTGACCAGGTGCAGCAGCTCATGGTGATGCATCAACGCACGTCATGTAAATCTATGTATTTTCATAAGAGACGACGCTGATCACATCAACGAATCGCCCCAGCTCTAAAAACAATAAAATATTTACATCTGATAACATCGAACATACCAAAGCTATAAAGAAGATAAGATCTAAGTGCTCATTCAACACCTCAGTTCAGTTCAGTCTTTATTTTCCTGCCTGGTATTTGACTTGTAGTAAAACCAGACAGTCCTCAATGACATTTTCTGTGCTCTTCTGTTAATTTAAAAAAGAATATCCTTTTCTGTGTTTGTTTCTGCTGTAGTATCAAAGTATCTTTCGTTATACTAGTACTGTATCAAAGTTTAAAATTCCAGTGTTATGACAACCCTGCCAGCAGGTCCTGAGGAGGATTGAATTTTTTACATTTTCCCACAGTGCAACAGGTACTTGAAGGTGACTCAGACTCAAAAACTCCAGTAGTATAGACACCATAATGACATCAGTATACTCCAAATATTTGCGTCACACTGCAAGTCGGGACCCGTGTCTCTGATTGTCTAAGGAACAACAGTGACTGCTTCTTTCAGCACTTGGGTGTGATAATTTAACAACATCCATTTAGCTGAGAACATGTTGACAGAACAGATATCAGTTTTAGCTGTGGTATCTACATGTCCACAAGAGACCCGACTGCTCAGAGAAATCAGGTTGTGCAGGAAACCAGTGTCTGAGTTTAGTTTACATGCACTGTAGCAACCCAGTTATTGTGAGATTCACATTTACATACAGCAACTCAGGAAAAATTCAAATTTCTCTCCTAACCTGAAATTTATTTTGAACAAGGGCTCAATTATTTTAAGTGTATTTGTGAATGCTGCAGTGGGAGAACCGTTTTTTCTTAGTGCTCTAACTCATCAACATTTTACAAACAAAAAGTGAAATGTTCAGTGGTGGAAAATACTTATTTATTCATTTAGATTTCCACAGGTTAAATTCATGTCAATTTCAGCTTTAGCCTGACTAGCCTGATTTAAATCATTTTGAACAAGAAGATGTATCTTTTAGAGCTGCAATGATCAAATGTTTATTAATTAACTATTAAATTAATCTAATAATTGATTTATCATTTACAATCGTTTTAAGAGAAAATCTGATTTCAGTTTCTCGAATGTGAATGTTTTCTGTTTTCTTTACTCCTCTATGTAAAACTGAATATCTTTGGGCTGTGGGGAAAAGAAAAAACATTTGAGGATGTCATCTTGGGCTTTGGCAAACGGATTAACATTTTTCTCCATTTACTGACATTTTGTGAACCAAACAGCTTATTGATCAATATAGAAATAATCAGCAGATTAATCACTAATGAAATTAACACTAGTTGCAGCGCTACTCTGTGCCCACAGTGATACTTTCCCCGTCTTAGAGGTTTGTCCCCCACCATGTAAAAAAAACCAAATGTATAACAAACCCTGCAATGCATATACGAGGACAATATATCAGCTTCCACCAAAACAAATCTAACTGAAGTAACCGGGTTTCTCTACTCCCATACTGTAATTACAGAAATCAAAACATGCTTCTTGTTTACATAAAGGAATAGTTCACCACATACTACTCATCATCATGTTGATTGAAGGTCAACAAAAGAATAAAAACATAAAATGCCTTCATACTGCTTGTCTGGTGTAATCCAAGTCTACCAAAGCCCCAACATGCCAAACTGACTAAAAAAATGTTATTTGCACCATTTTTAGACTGAATCTTTACTCTAGACCCTTAGCTTGGAGCCATGTTCACATGGGCATACACACTTTGTATCTGTGTGTGACGATGTGCAAACAGCATGTCGGGACTTTAGGAGACTTGGATTATGCCAGACAACTAGTATGGAGACATTTTTTTTTTACAGTTGTATTTTTTTTTTTTTTTCATATTGGAAAACTGGTCACCATTCACTTCTATTGTTTTGGAGATTCTGCAACGCTGTTTTCCTGTCAAACTCCAGCAGTGTTCTGTGGACTAAAAAACTAAACCCGACCTTCAGTCGGCATGAGGGTAAGTAGATAATGACTGAATTTTCATTTTTGGGTGAACTATTCCTTTAAGTAATCAGATTAGTGCAGAAATTCACCAATAACCAAGTTATGGGTTAACAACAATAAGGGTTAACCCTAACCCCAAAGTGCAGCTAAGTACACTGCATGATTTAGGGACGTGCATATTATCTCTGACATAATGATAATTCCATGGAACAAATACCAAGACTGGACGTAATTGATATAATAAAGTCCCATGTAACAATAACAATACCAATTTCAACAATAGGCTAAAAATATTACATATGAAAACTTACAGTTGATTATCTGAGAGGTGAAAATGTCTCTGTCCTTTTGTGTCTGTTTATTCCACCATTTCTCACAGCCAGTTCTGTCACACTCTCCTCTTACATAATCACACCGACTGTGGGGAGTGAGTTACGTTAAGTTGGGGTTGGGCAGTTATGACAGTACATACCAAAAAATTTGCTAGCTCTTGTTGTCATTAACTCTTGTATTAGTCAGCTGTGGGAATGTTTCAAAAGGATGAGCAGTAATGATTTAAAGGCAGTATTGTAAGTACTTTGGTATGTCAGATATTCAGTTTCAATTTTTATCTCTTTGTCTTCCCCTGAACTCACAGTCAGGGTCCAATATTAGCAATAGCCAAATGATGGTAAAACATGCAAGTGGCTGGTAGATTTACTTCACTCATCAGCCAAAAAAAACAATGGTAATCTATTGAGAGGCTGGTAAAATTTGAACATTCATTAGTGGTACGCCTGGTGGACAAATAAGTTAACTTTGCACCCTGATCACATCAATGTGTCTGCAGCATCAAGTCTCAAAAAGTGGCAAGAACTGAAAGTATCAAATGTCTGGTCAGTTTTTGATCAAATAATTACTGACTTAAAGGTCCAGTGTGTAAGATTTATGGAGATCTTATGGCAGCATTAGCAAAAATGTAATATTATATTCATAGGTATGCTTTCATTACATATAATCACCTGAAAATAGTGTGTTTTTGTTACTGTGGAATGAGCCATTTGTATCAGCAGATGATTCAGGTCCTCTTCCAGAAGCCATTATGTTGCACTGCCATGATTCTACAGTAGCCCAGAACAGACAAATCAAACACTGGCTCTAGATATTGCACTAAGTTCGCGGCCACTGTTGTTTCTCCTATACATGCTTGGAGGTGAGGTGAAGGGTATTCAGTTGGTTGCAATATACAACCTCACCACTAGATATCACCAAATCATACATGCTGGTCACTCAAAATATGATCTTGTCCAATTAAGACAGTATTTTATTGGGACCAAGCTCTTGTACCACTGCTTGAGTTTAGATGACATTAACAGAATCGGCCTTTAAACAGTACCAGTTCCTGACTGGTCAGTACTGAAATATTGAGAAGCTCCTCAACAAACAATACTACTAGACTTGCACCGATTTCAACTTTCTTAGCCGATTCCGATTTCCGATTTTTGAGGGGTCTGACCTACCGATTCCGATTTTGGCCGGTTCCGATTTTCAGTCTTTCTAAGAACTGTAATTGACAGCATTCACAAACATTTTTGCAACTTTTCTTGTAAATATGTTCATAATAAGACACTGACTATTAAATATTCTTTTAATACTTTCTCCAAAATCATCCAGATTACAACCAGGCCTTGTTATAATTTTATATTAAGATTATGAATTGGGTGAACGTGATCTCGCGATATCATCTCGCAGGATTTCGTGGGACGCGATTTCACGTGATCTTTTGTGGAAGCGGATGTAAACAAACCGGAGACTAACGCGGTGCAACAGTTTGAAGTAAAACTTTGCCGTGAGAAAAACAAACACGGGCCGGTCACCGGTCAAGGCCAGTCACGTGAAAACCGGCCCGATTCCGAGCATTGCCGATTAATCGGTGCAAGTCTAAATACTACCATCGGTAGTTATGAAACGTTGCATAAATAGCTAACAGGGCAAAGTGTTCTAAGTGTGGGCTCGCTTTACTTTTGATGAAAATGCAGCTAAATGCAATGACTCTGAAAACAATTTAACTTTATATTTCTGATAACAACATATCTGCAAAATCTTTTCCCTTCAATAAGAGTATCAATAAGCAGTTTAAATAAGAGAAACCAATAAGCAGTATAAGCATCTATATCGGTATTAATAAAGACGTAAGGATACCCATCAATAACCCTTCTTTGGTTCAATGAAAAAATTGTTTGCAGAAATTATGTTAATATTTCTTAAAGTAAGGCATTTAAAAAAAATACTGTTTTGGTATCAGGACTAACAATTTGGTATCAAATTGATCGAGCATGCATAATAAAAATTCAAATGACTAATGTCAAATTTCAATTTTAGGACTACTAATTTCAACAACAGACATTTATAAAGTAATCATACACTAAAAAGGCAGCTGAAATCAGTATAACATTGAATTATTGTCCAGCCCTATAAAAAAAAATGAATGCATGACATTGTAAAGAATAAAACCTAAAGAAAGCTTGACAGTTACTGGGATGATTAAAACACCGGTGCTGTGATGTTTGGCACTCATAACATGACACCTATTGCTCAATAACAACATGATCAGATCGGTCCCCTGAATGAGGCTTTGCCACAGTCGGTCAGGGGCAGCTATGTCAGTGAACGCACCGCCCTGCCTGCACAGGTCAGTCCAGTGTCTGTCAGCACGGATTAACCTGCATGTAAATACATTCAAAAGACTACCTGTCTACCTCAGAGCCACCTTACAGGTAGGTCACATTAGACAGCAGCCTGATAAAGTGCTGACTTGAACCAGCAGCTGGATGAAAACCCTTAGAAGCTGCTAACGGCTAACTAAATAGCTACCGAGCAGCCCGTTGTGATCGAACATTTAAAGACTCAACAGCACACGTCAGCCGCAGACAAAACATCTGCAAGTCATTTAGAATCAACGGTGGTGTTTCAAGCATTACTGTCTCTGTGTAACCATCTTTTTTTCATTGGTTGGACTCATTTGAACTCTTAGCTGCTGGTTAGCAAGCCGGGTAAGCTAGCAAACACAGGCTAACGGTAACGATGATTAATAAAATCCTGGCAGTTGACATTTCACCCTACAGTCATAAACAGATTTTACAGACATTTACTACAAAGCTAACCTCGGCAGCGACACTGAGCTGAAGCATATGTACCGTTAGAAAAGAGTGAAACGGACGATGTGTGTCCTCCTAAAGCTAAATCTACACTCCTTCCCCTGCTTTAGCCGAACTTAGGTTAGCTTCGCGTTAGCCTAGCCTACTCACCTGTACGTGTGAGACCACCAGGCTCTTGTTTCCCTCTCCATGATACTTCCAGTCGTTCTCGTCCATTTTGTCCAGCTCCATCACACCGACGACGACTAACTGAGCTCCCGTTAACGGCCAGAAAGTAACACACAACGGCACGCCAACATACAAGTAGTCCGACTGGTACTACTGGCTGCTAGCACCAATTCAGAAGTATCACAGGACCGACTGACTTCTGCTGCCCGGCCCCGGCTGACCAAGTTTCCCAGACAGATACTACTTCCGTTTAAGACTTCAAAATAAAAGTCACATTTAGGTGAACTAGCTAAATGTTGAGTAATTAATCTATGAGTGGTGCCACCGTAAGAGGAAGGAAATCTGAGATTTCTTAGACTAATGTTGCAGTTAAGGTTTCAACATCACTGCCACAAATCTAATTTTCCTATTTTAGTTTACTTTATTTAATGGCTTTGTAAAATACTCGATTGTGATTGGTCAATTACAGCATTCTAAGGTTTGTATAGCAGAACATTGTTCTGATCATTGAAGCAATAAAAACATTTTTAAATCAATAAAATCATTTTAAAACTAATATTTTGTGTCAAACTATTATTTTTTAATTTATTAGTTATTTATATATTGGTAAGTAACCATGTAATAAGTGGGATAATGCAGGTCAGTATTATCGATGTACATTATCCCTTACTCAGTTTATTGAACTTATCTTATCCTTATTTTTATTATTTTAAGAACTTTTTTTCACTGTAATTTTTAACTAATCTCTGGCTTAGGGATTCATAGTGTTCTATTTTATCCTAAACATTCTGAGAAAAAATTGCAATGTTGTCTTATGTTGTGTTAACGTAACAGAGAAAATATATTAAGAAAATACAGTTGTTATATTTCGAGAAAATAAACCAGAAAATTACTACAGTTTGAAGAAAATATCATATTACAAGGAGAAGATCATAATCTTACAGCAATAAAGTCATACTATGCTATATAAATCCTAGATTTATGAGGACAAAATCATATTACAGAAATGTTTGGGTATAGTTACCTACATGGAGTTTAATTACTAGTTTAATTACTAGTTTAACTATAATTTTCAGCATTATTGTTTGTTTATAGTGTTTATGGTTACACTGTTGTATATATTGTCGTATATATTATATATTATATATATACATATATATATATATATATATATATATATATATATATATATATATATATATATATATATATTTAGTAGTGTAATGCACATATTTTCAGTTGTTTAGTGCTCATATTTTTAGCAGTATAATACACTATTTTTTAACATATTTTTTTTACATTACTTACTGTTTCTGTCTATTGTTTTAAGTTCTATGTGCTGTTATACTTGTGTTTGCTTCTGTTCCTAAATGGGATCAACTGTAATTCAAACAACAAACAAACAAACCAAGTATTTCTGATTCTGATTCTAAAAAAAAAAAAAAAGTCATAATATTCAGTCAGTTTGATAAGGGAAAAAAAAACTTAAAAGATTTTAAGAACAAAATTGTAATTTTGTGAGAAAAAGTCGCATTACAAGAAAAAGCATCTAATATTACAAGAAAATTTATCACAAGTGAATTATTGACAAAAATACTACTTAATATTATTACTTTTGGGATAAATGGGCTGCAAGTTAAGAATTACAATGATACAATTAAATTAATCTTGTAATAACACCAATGAATATTTTAAATTTGTAGCATTATGTCAACCCTCTTATTTCTTTAGCTTTTTCTTAAAACAAAAGGAGTCTTTTATTTTATTTTATTTTATTTTATTTTATTTTATTTTATTTTATTTCCTTTTCCGGTTTGATTCTGTTTAACTCTATCCAACTTGATTGGCTGTTTGATTGACAGGTTAATGGGCCGCTCCCTGTTACCGTTATTCGCTGGTGTCCCGCCTTCTCCGCTGTGATTGGTCAGAGCAGGCATCAACAGGGTTGCACAGGTGGTACCGAGGGGGAAAAAAAAAACTTCAATGTGATTTTGTTAGCGTGACAAATGACGTAAGAGGATCCAGAAGTGGAAATGTACAGTAGATCATGTGATTAATGAGTCAAGCATGTATGTATGTGAGAGATAATCCCCCAGCGGCAAAGGAACAGTACAGCTTTGTGTCAATATGTGGAAGTTTAACTTGGCCCTAAGGAGTGGTGGAAAATGTGTCGCCCATATTTACTCAGTCACTGTACTTTAGAAAATATTGAGGTACTCGTGTGATACATGAGTATTTCCATTTAATTCTACTTTATACCTAATAGTTAAGAGGGAAATACTGTAGTTTTTACTCTGCTACATTTGTTTGACAGGGGCTTCTTCTAAAGTTTGCATATAAAACATGATGAGTTTATACAATATGATGCATTATTAAGATAAAATTATGGTAACATAAGAATTAAAAAAAAAGAGTAATAAGTTTGAAGTGCATAAGGAGTAAATGCAGAAAACAGTGCCTCATAAAATAATAAATGTGAGATAAATTAAGTAAAAGAGGTAAACTAAAATAAGCTAAAATATAAAAGGTAGTACTGGCAATAATATTATATATAACAGTAATAAAAAGTAAAAAAAAAAAAAAAAAAAAAAAAAAGCAACATATTGCCCTCAAGGTCATACATAGGCCTTGTTGTAAGTAGTTTCAAGTTAAGGAACTATTTTCTTTCTAGTAAAAATGAAGTAGTTCCAGCAGATTGTACCATAGAAAGAAAGTAGTTTGTCCATGAACGTGTTCAAGGTCTATGAATTATCTTAAGTAACTGGGTCGTGGTTTCTGGAAAGGAACATTTCCGTCTGTCTTTCTTCTTTTTTTCCTGCACACCATAAATATCTAGATGGATAAATGGCACCTCGGGTAAGAAGAAAAACTGTTTTGTTTTTGTTTTTGTTTTTTTTTTGTTTGTTTGTTTTGAGGTGAACATTTGCTAATAAAACATACTTTTACACAAGTTACATTTTCAACGCATGACTTGTACTTGTACTTGTGTCACATAAGCTTCTTTCTTAAGGTGGTTTCCTTGACTACACGACAGTTACTGTCATAATACAGATCATGGACATTCCAGTTACCATGGTTACGCTTCACTCACAGCATTCTTTAGCTTTGTTGCCAGTTGTTAGCTAGATTAGCCAACACACTTAGTTAGCATCTTAGCTGGCTTCTCCAAAACAGAAAAAAAAACGATGTTGAGGATGTTTTTCCTCCTCAAAAAGTATGGAAACACGAGCGCATAAGTACATTTAACCAACAACCCCAAAAAGTGGACATAGCAACAAGTAGTGTTAACTGACAAAATCCACGTGAGAATTAAACTGTAAATGAAGTCACGAAGAAATGAAAATACAACAGCCAGAAAACATAAAAAAACAGTGAGTTTCAATAAAAGCTAATGCTAATATATGAGACAATTACGATAACGTTTGGCAAGCTAGCTACAAAGTTGCTAATGCTAATGTAAAATCTGTACTTTCTAACAAGTTTCTCATGTCTCATAGTGTCAAGGAGATTTTCTCTGTCCAGAAAAATGTGTCTTAGTGTCTCTTCCTCCTTTACAGTCACCATAAATTCAGCTATCATCTGATGTTACACAAATTATTGCGGTTTTAAAGGACTGTTATGGGCATGTTATTTTTTTTTTTTTTCCTGAGGTGTCCTGAGATGAACACTTAAGGGAAACCTTATCCTAAGTGTGTTTATGCTAGTGAGCACTGAATACTTTCTCCACTAATACCTGTGAAACTATCAGATTTTCAATAGCAAGTTCTACTTCTCTTATTGTGTTTATATGTATAGTTTCAGTTCATGTAACAGACTTATATCTAATTTGACGGTGACGGTTTTCATTTGCGTTTCTCCCCACAATAAATTTAAAATGACCTCTGAAACAAACTGGGACAGTCAGGAGTAACTATGAAGGGACAATTCACCCCCAGATCTGTAGCGCTATTTACCCATCTATATTGTTTTGATGTAAGTTGCAGAGTTTTGGAGATATCAGCCGTACAGATGTCTGCCTTCTTTTTTGGATATAATGGAACTATGAATGGTACTTGGCTTTTGGTGTGTGTCTTTCCAAAAATCATGACCCAGTTACTCAGGATATTCCACAGACCTTGCTGTGAGCAGTTTCAAGTAGGAACCACTTTGAGTCCCATTATATTTGAGAGAAGGCAGACATCTCTACAGCTGAGATCTCCAAAACTCTGCAACTTACATCAAAACAATCTAGATGGATAAACAGCACTACAGGAAAGGGAAAAATATGTGTTTTCGATTTGGGGACGGATTTTTCTTTTAAATCTTAAAGTACCAGTGTGTAGGATTTAGTGGTGTCTAGTTGGTCTTGTAGACTGCAAACACCTTGTCTCACTGTCTCCTTCCAAACGAGTCGGAGAACCTACGGTGGCCACGAAACTCGCCCAGAATGCGGTCTCTAGAGTCGGTGTTCGGTTTGTACATTGTGGGCTGCCGTAGAAACACGGCGTTGCAACATGGCGGACTCCATAGAATAGGTCTCACACCCCCCGTAGACACATACTTGCCAACATTGAGACCTCAAAAGTACAGAGGATTTTGAAATCAAAGCAGGTGGTCTAGGGGTCCTTCCCCTGAAAAAGTTGAGTTTTCTCCATTTTGATGACTCTTCAAGAATGAACTTCAACCTCTGTCAACAACTCTATGCCCTTAAATTATTCCGTATCTATTCTGCATCAGTGCACCGCTGACTGACTACAACACCAAGGCTGTACACAAGAGGGGGATGAGCAGACTATGTTTCCTGAGGAAGCTGAGATCCTTCAACGTTTGCGGCAAGATGCTGGAAATCTTTTATCAGTGTGTTGTGGCCAGTGCACTTTACTTCACTGTGGTCTGTTGGGGGAGCAGCATCAGAACCGGAGAGACAAGCAGACTTTAAGAAGGCTGGCTCTGCGACTGGACGCAAACCGGACACTTTTGAAGCAGTGGTGGAGAGGAAGATGTTGAACAAACTGTTATCCATCATGAAAAACCCTGACCATCCTCTCCATCACATGCTGGACAGACAGCGGGGCTCTTTCTCAAACAGACTGGTACAGCTTTGCTGTCATTTGGACCAAAACAGGAAATCATTCCTGCCCCAAGCAGTAAGACCTTTAAAAAACGTTTTGTGATTCAGCCTTAGTTTCTATTTTCAGCTTTGCCTCAGAAATCCACCATTTGTCAGGATCCACAGATGAGAACACAGAACCACACAGCAGCTCGTTACTTATAAATCAAAATGTTTTAATACGTATAAAAACAACAAGAAAAGACGACACACGCACACATACACACACTATCAGGGCACAGGCGTTCTATACATGATGAATCCTACAGAGACAGAGGACGTGTGATCTCTACGGTGACGACTCGGCTGCGTCACACCCTCGTCGGCGGCTCCTGTCAGTCATCGGAGGAGTTCTTCCTGTGACGCTGCGCTCTGGTCGGAAGAAGAAAACAGTCTGCGAGTCAACCAGGCCGCTCACTCGCACAGTCTGTACATGGCATCAGGCTTTGTGTCTCTCTTTGTTTGAGCCTGTCGGTGATTGTTCACAACTGTACACAGCAGCGATCAGTCCATCCCTCCGATGTCATGTTGTTTGTACGACTGAGAGACCAGACCCCCTGCTGAGGAACAGAGACACCGTCAGACAGACACATCACGGACAATGACTCACTGCTTAGAATAACTACTGTGAATGCTCAAATAAAAACCAGAGTTCAAATAATGGTCAAATTTCAAATAATAGCCAACACTAACAAATAAACAGGATAAAAAACACTAGAAGAAGGGTGGAATTACCTCTAATCTGATGTCTCACCTGATAAATTCAGTATAATGTACATTTCTGGGGCACAAAATCTATCAATGCAACAAACCGAGGCTTGTCATACTCACCACACCAAGTTTTCATTTTAAATTTAATCCTGTTTTCATTCACAGTATTCACTCTTTTTTACATTTTTTGATCACATGCAAACATTTCCTCATCAACATTAAACATGACACACAGCTGAGAAAGATGGGTGTCATTAGTTTTGCAGTTTTCAGTTTCTTTCTTTAAACACACTAACTAATTCGTAATTCTTCATTACTGTTAAGTTAATATACTACAAGAATGCACTGGTCAATTTGGATATTTTGGGCTTATGTTGCTTGTATTACACCAGTTAAAAGTTTTACCCTGTTCACCTGTAGTCTCTAATTTTTTGTCTATAATGTACAGAATTTGAAAGTGCCAATCCTGACAAGCCTGTTTGTGAAAATGACTTTTTTTCTCTCGTACTCTGAGCCAGAAATCCTCACTTCAGCAGCACTTACATACACCAAACGTTTCAGTTTCATTCTTATTTATATTCTGAGGTTTTCACAGAGAGGTTTGTTGATAATTCATTCATAGTCAAATCTTAACAGGGCTTTACGATCCTGAAATTGCTTTTTTTTATGACTGTGTTATGATTTATGCAGCAATAAAAAGAGCCTTTGACTCTAATTTGTTGTTTGTAAACTGAAACAAGAATTTTGATACTGGCTTTATCAAATGATCAGAACATTTATGCAAATGATCACATATCTTATTAAATAATGCACCATTTGCATATTTAAAAATAACATCTCAAAAAACTGGAAGGCTTTTAATATGAAATGAAAAAGACTAAAGTTGGAGTACAAACCATCTCATCTTTGATATAATTATACAAATGATTCACATTCGATTTCTTCATTTGATGCTAAGAAAGATCAATGTGCTCTTATTGGTCTTTTTTTTAATAATATAGTCCCGTACATAATGGCTGGATAATTTTTCACACTTGACAAAGCAGGTTTAAACTTACAATGCACTCTTGCGTGGTCGATGTAGCCGTCAGTTAACAGAATTTTTGATGCACGATCACAGTAGAATGAGACATTTAATATCGACTACATAAACATACACTGTGGCCCGACATCTCTGACACACACAGAAACAGAAAAGACAGGACCTGAGCAGCGCTGCTACAGACACACGTTCATGTCACATGGCAAGCCCAAGGAGCGAGGTGGGAGTGGGAGCAGGAGGGTCAAAGGCCAAGCAGGAAGTAGACGCAGACTAGCCAGCGAGCCCGCAGGGGAAAACAAGCTGCACCATCCCACCGTTAGCCACGTCAACACCCATCTGCCAACTACGGTCCAACTTCACCGGAATTCAAATGAATTCAATGAATTAGTCAGAGCGAGGCTGAGGTTAGCAGAGGTCGAACAGTCATAAAACCACAGTCTGGGAGGGAGACAAGCATCTAGAGTCACAGTAAAATCTGCTTCTATAGAACTGATGACAAAATTATAAGTGTGTTTTGTGTTTTTTCCTCACACAGCAGGTACCTGAGGGGCGGAGTGATTACCTAGTTGGAAGCAAAGGGCCCGGTGCTCCACTATAAAATCTCCACCAAAGGCTGAGAGAGCTCTCCTCCCTCCCTCTCTCTCCTGTGCGTGGTTCTTTTTGTTCGCCGCCTCACCGCACCTCTTCATTTTACCACATTTCACACATTTTCACCGCTGCCTTTACTGATTCTCAGACCCCATCCTATCTTTAGTTTATTTCTGTGTTTTGTTTCATCGATTCCCTAAAACACCTGGGCGCCGTCATTTTTAGAAAACGTTTTTGGGAGACTATTTTAAGCAGTGGATTAACACACATTTAAATCTGGCACTTCCGGCTCTTTCAGCAGGTTGTTAAGTGGGGTTGGAGCTTTTTTTGATTTGACTTTGTAACACCTGCTCACACTGCTCTGCACTCTGATTCGAGACGGACGCCTGTATGTCTGATTAAGACACGTGTTACAAACATGCAGAGTTTCTGTTTACAGATGTTGCACTCCACTTTGTTCACTTACTGTAAATCCAAAAAGCTGAACTCTAAGCTATCATTTCAGCATGACAAGTAACTGAAAGAAACATCTGCGGCTGAAAAGTTGGCCCAGTTACATCACTGTAATTACATAATTTCAAGGTTGGAATTTAGCTACGACAGAGCAGGCTAGTTACTTCTGAGAAGGCTCGTGTTTCAGGACACGCGAGCGCTAAAATTAATGGGTTCACAAAAGGCTTTTTTTGCAGAAAATAGGAGATTTTAACGAGTTCTTAGTATTCAGAAGCAGTGACTCAGAACCAGTGACTGCAGGAATTCAACCTCAAGGCAAAAAACAAAGAAGGAAAGAAAGGAAAAAACAACACTTCTCTTGTAGATTGTAAGATAGAGAATACTTATAAATACTATTTTGCCGTTAATCTCTCTAAACCATAGCTACACACAAGAACATTAATGTACTGACTGTCTGTTAAAATCACATCAATTCCCTTGATAATGGAGCGTGCTACAAGTGACAAGAGCCAATCATTTAATAGGTGTGTTGTTCAGTCGCACAATCGATATATCACACAACAGAAAATGCGTGCACATGGTGAGGAAATTCAAAAAAAAAAAAAAAAAAAAGGACAAGTCAGCTCACCAGTATGGCTTTTTTTGTTTGTTTTTAGGTCTATGACCTGCGTGCCTTGATAAATAAAGTGGTTAAATTCAAAGTAAAGCAGTTAAATTCAACCTTTTTAAAGATTTTCTTAAAAATTAAAAATAGGTCAATAAAAAGTAGCAATAATTATTGATAGACTAACTTGAAACATGATTTCATGATCATTTTCTCCAGCTATATTGTCCAGCCATGGCCTGTATATGTGTAATATGTACTGTATATTGTCGTATTTAATGGGCGTTTAAGAGAAAATGTTGTGTATTTGTATTATTTTCTCATTAAAAAGTGAGGTAAATGTAACAATAACACAGTAACTTTCCTCCTACTGAATAATACTACAGTAAAATATCATTTTTTATAACAGATGAATTTAAAGCAGCTACAAGTAACTTCAATGTTGTGTTGATTTTGGAGGCCTGTGGACAAAAGCAGTACTGTTTCCACCACCATAAATAGAATATAATGTTGATAATAAAATTATCAAAAGAAAACTATACTTCTGCTTCTTTTTAACTGGCTGACTAACAAATCACTGTAATTTTGCCTTAGAAAGTTAAGATTAATTGCACAGAGTCAGAAAATCTTCTTGCTGATGGTCTCGTTTGCTTATACAGGTCACATGTATCAGTTTTTAATGAGGACAGTTAAACAGTTAAAAACATCTTAAAGTAGCTTTAATAACCTGATCTGACCTCCAGACTGTGGCTTTACAGCAGGCGGGCCTCTGTCAGTGAGCTGGGGTGTTGGGGGGGTAGGAGGTGATGGGGGGGGTTCGTGTGAGGTGGAAGCAGTACAGGGAGGGGGTGGGGGGTGGGGAGTTGCCTTGGAGACAGGCGGTGTCAGTCAGACTAGCAGGGCTGCAGGACTAGCAGAGCTCCCAGACTCAGCAGCAGCAGGGGCGGTGGCGTGCTTACCTGTGGCCAGGCCCCCCTCTGCTCTGCCCTTCATCCCTCCTCCTCCTCCTCCTCCTCCTGGGCCAGAGCTGCCCAGGGCCTCGATGGGGAAGGAGGGCCGTTCGCCCCTGTAGGGCTTGGGCCTGAAGGGGAAGTCTTTGTCTTTACCTTTGGAGCCTTTGGGCCGGCCTGCTGTCTTCTTCTTGGACTTGCCATCGCCTTTCACGCCCAGTAGGGGGTGCACCTCTGAGGAGACAGAGAGGATGGACACGGGGAGTCAAATTCAGTTCAGTTACTTGTATTAAAATTGCTGCACAAGCTGAAATCATTATAATGTACATACATCAGAGTCACATCATATATTTACCACTCATCAGCTCTTTTAATTTCTAATAATCTACAGCAGCGGTTCTTCAGCTGTGGTTCTATGCCCCACTGGTCAGGCGTGGATGACCAGGGGTAATATATGGAGTGAAATAAGCTGAATGAATAAGACTTATGTAGGGGAAATACTTTCATACTGACCTTTACTATTTTAGAGAAAATGTGTATATAAAGATATATATTGCATATCGTGGGATAGCCTAAAAGTCGAGATATTATTTATAAGACTTATGAAGGCAACAGGTGAACACAGAAGAAGTATTGGGTTTGCAATAAAAGGTAACTATGAAGAGGAGCAGATCAGAAGACAGGGAGACTAAAATATAATGGGGGGAAATCGTAAATATATGAGAGTGTCTATTATAGCCAATATATAAACCTGACTGACACTGGATCTTGTGTGGGTATTTATTGCTGAGTTTCTCTCACCATCACTTGGCACCCCCTGCAGTTCGATGGTGGTGGTGCGAGCCTTCTTCTTGGCTGGGCCTCCTTCAGACGAAGGCTGCCTCTGCTTCTTGTCACCTCCGGCCAACGCTTCCTCTGGGGCGGCAGCCTGGACCGAGGCATCCGGCGGGGGACCGAAGGGGTTTTCCTCTGGATCTTCGACCTCAGGGGCAATGGGCAGGTACAGCAGGGCCTTACAGTCCTCAAGCTCCTCATCACTACAGGACATAAACACGGAAAAGACTCTCAGTAGGTGAAAGAACAGAATTAGCCTCTCTGACTTGATAGGATCAGCTGTTCCACATTTTACAAGCCATGCTAGCAAAACCTCTTCGATTTTAATTTAGTTTTAGGGATAATTTAAAAAGTTCTGATGACCCCAGATAATGTGAATGTGGAAAAAAAGACTAAGTGGACATTCAGGTTTTTTTTTTTTTGAGTTGGCAAACTGCAGTTTGGCGTCACTGCTGTCGATCTGATTTCACTGCACTACTTGTGAAGACACGGCTAAAGAGACTGAACTTGCACCAAGCCAGTTTTCAGGTTTGGATGATTATATGTTGTCATTTCTCACCTGCTGCAAAAAGCAACTATGGGGTCAACGGTGGTGACGTCCACCTCTTCATCCTCTGCAGCGTCTGCACCTGTAACATGAGCACAAGTCTGAGACATCCAGACAGAACCAGTAAGACCAGTGCATGTGACAGCAGAGCAGCTGATCTTCAGTGAGCCACTGAGTCACATTCTGAAGGGGTTAATGCAAATGTGTGTGATAGAGGTTGTATTTTTTTATAGTTTTTCTGGGGGGTGGGTGTATTTTTTGCCTTTATAACATCAGACAGTTAGACACTTGACAGAAAAGTGAGGAGACAGATAAACTGGGCAGCAAAGGGCCGCATGCTGAAATCAAACCAGGAGGACTGATAGCCTCAGTACATTAAGCACACGCTCTGCCAACTGAGCAATCAGGGCGACCCTGAGACTGTGTTTGAAATGCAAAATAGTCGACTGACTCAGGAAGGGAAAATACGAGAAATTAATGCTCTTTTCAGTTTTGCACTGACAGGAAATACAGAGGGCTTTGGATTGCCACTACAAAATAAATCTTTGAGGAGAAAAAATCTTCTTCTGCAAGTTGTTCTGACAGTGTTAAGCTGTGAGTAACAGCATAGCACAGAAAATCAAATAAATTTAGCCTACTTACCACTGCATACGTAACACCCAGTTTCAATTAGTATTTAGTTAGATAATTATTTAACAGGAACACATCTGAAGTGTTGTTCTGTGGAACTGGGTGTAGACAGAGCAAGAGAGCTGTTAATAATGATGTAGTGGCGCCTTTGTAGGTTGGTGTACTCATTTTGAGGGGAAATAATTGTCCCAAATACAAATAAATAAATAAATATAATCTATACAATAAAACTTCGCTTGAAATTACATACCATGATCATGTTTCAGTGTTTTGTTTTCTTTTGTTTTTGCCAGTGTTACATCCCATATACTGTGAATTTGGCAAATTTCCAGATTTTTGTAAAAAGCACCATGTGTAAACACAGTATTTCTGCACTGTAAACCCCAACTCCACTCCATTCAAACAGTATTTAGAACCAATGTTAAAACAACACAAATGAGAACGACCAAAGGCCCTGTCTGAACCAAAAAAAAAACAAACCCTGTCAGTCAAACTGCAGTGTCTCTGTGTGTGTGGTCTACCTGTCTGCTCAGGTTCGCTCTTATCTTCGTCCTCTATGTCAAATTCAGACTCTCTTTCCTCGTACTCCACATTCTCATCCAGCTCTTTAAAGTCTGGAGCAAAAGCACTCCAGTTTTCCTGCAGACAAACCAAAACACTCACAAGTCAGTCACAGTGACAACATTTTACATCAACTCAGCTGGTTATTGTCTTTCACTAAAGGACAAATTCCCACATTTTTGACCAGCTGGAAGATGGAGCCAAGTTTTTGATCCCAAGTATCAGAAACATGAGAGATTCACACTGAAATAATAATAATAATAAATCCATCTTTTCACTCACATACACTCAGTCTTGACTGTCATTGTCTACTTACCACTTGGTTCTGAGCCCAGATGGACACCACTCCACTGGAGATGGAGGCAATAATCGGGCGAACAGGATGCCACTGGATGTAAAAGGGCAGAGGTAAATTTTCTACATATGACTTAAAATACGTCAACAGAAGTGTTGTTTCATGTTTAAATCGCCACACAGTGTTCTACTGAGTCTGAAATTCAGTTTTGACATCCTTACAGCGACATCCAGCAGTAGCTCTCCTCTGGTTCCATGCAGGATCTTCACCAGGTTACCGATGCTCTTCTCCCAGATGTAGAGGGCGTGCTGCCTGGCCGAACCAGCCACGATGTACTCGCCATCGCCTGAGAAACAGCAGCGCTTCCACGGAGTCCTGAACACAGAGAACGGGTGAGGAGAACATGAACAAACAGAGATCAAAGAAAGAAACACATGCAGTGCTACAAAATGTAACAGATTCTCAACAAGTGTTAGCCTCAGAAACTTTGATTTCAGCCACTGAAATTTAGCCAATCCTAAAATATTTGTAACAGCTTGCAAGTATTACACAAACTCTGCATCTGGAAGAAAAGAAGTTGGTCATCCCTCTCATTGCAGTTTCACACATAAAAATATTAAAATTGAGCATAACGTTTTTCCCTAATTCCACATGTCTTGTGCTGTAGTCCTGTGTTGACATACCTGTTGACCAGGTCCTGTAGTTTCTGCATGGGTTCAGGTTCACCGTCTCTGCCACAAGTGAGAATCTCCCTGCCGTCATACACCCTGATGATCCGATCTGCTGTGTTTATAAGGAAGCAACTGCACAGAAAACAGGACAGACGGACAAAAAAAAGAGGCAAAATTAGAGACAGGGGAAAGATAGCACAGTAAAAGCACAGGAAGGAGGACCCGAAATGGAATACAGCTGAATGTTAAAAGTGTAGATTGCATAGTTTAGACTGTCTTCATTCTTCCAGGTTTAGATACAAAAATGTTGCTTCTCACCTGCCCTTGCGTGCAAATTCAATTGATTTGATGGCAGTAGTGTTGCTGGTGCCCGTTGTCACTCTGAAGGAAGCCACCAGCTCCTGAGTGTTTGTGTTCAACACCAGAATCTGCGAGAAAAAAGACAGAAGGAGTTATGATGGTGAAGAAAAACAGCAAAAACACTGAACATCATTCATACAACACAAGAACAGGTGAAAATGTGAGTGGAGGGAAATTTACAAATGTTTTGAGTATTCATCAGACCCGTAGAAAATGATTTTGTTATTTCATCTGAACAAAAGTAATTCAGATGAAAATTTTTGGTTTGTTAGCCTGCATAGATAGCATCCTTTTAGATTCTACCAATGGGGGAACCAAAGCCATAAAGTTTCTTATTTTAAGCATAAACCTTTAAGTGATGAGATTTTTTTCCTCTCTAAAACTTATATTTACTTGGGCCACCTTGAAGTGCAGTGATGAGATAGAAAGGTGCACTGTTGGTAAAGATTTGTCTGATAGAGAGGCTGACCTTTCCTTTGGCATTGCCAGTGTAAATGTACTCCCCCCGCCTGTCAAAGGCTGCCACCACATTCAGGTCTGAGTCGTCGTCCACAGGCAGGACAACATGTTTGGAGTCTGACAGAGTCAGCAAGACCGGGGCTGACTTCATGGGACACACCAGCACCTTGTCCCTAAAACACAAACATAACTTCTTGTTAGTACAAAATAGCAATGAGCTGATAAAAACTCTGATAAAAACTTATCATGTGGCACTGTACACGGTGTTCATGGTATATCTGACCAACAGCTGAACTTCAGAGCGGGTGAATCAGGTGTAACATTTACAGACAGAAGCTGTCAGGTCACTTACATGTCTCTGGGGTGGCACTGCAGTTTTAAGATGGGTGAGGGGAAGCGGAACCTCTGGTCACAGTCTCCTGTGAGGACGTCCCACTGCGAGACAATGTTATCTGTGGACGCACTCACCAGCTTGTGGCCATCTCGACTCCAGCTGCACACACACAAAAAGGGTACACAATTTACTTTTTTGTCCACCAGCCATATGGCCAGTGTATGTTCAAATTTAGTGAGTCACTTGCATACGTTGTTGGCTGGTGCTAATTTGGAGCCCCTCAGGCACAAACATATAGCATTCTTTAATTCATAATGAAAATTTCATTCATAGTGTCATATTCAGTTGCTCACATAAAGAGTGACAAAAGTAGTTATGTAAGGAATAAAAAAAAGAGAGCTTGGGAGGAAATTTCAAATCCCTTCAGAGTGGACAGAGGTCTTTTTAAACAGCTTGGAAACATACACATAGATAGTTTTCACCCAAAAAGTGTTTTAAAGACTAGACTGTTTGATGTGAATGTAGTCTGAGATGGACCAGGTGAGGAAGGTAAATGATGAATGCGTCTGAGTGTACTGGTGCACAAAATGGGACTGACGAGCAGTGATGAGAGCACACACTGCATGATGTGTGATGAGTCTCACCATAAAGAGCAGACTGGGTGGATGTGTGCACTGATGATTTTGGCGATGCCTCGTGTGAGGAAGTCCCAGATGACGATGCGTCCATCGTTGCAGCCCACAGCCAGCAGGGTGCCCCACCGGTTGAAGGTGCATGTGAGGGCCATGCTGATGCAGTCCAGGGTGCCATCTGCCTCCTAACAACACACACAAATACACACATAGAAAAACACTGAAACACAGCCGGAGAGTTTGTATGACTACTGAAGCAGTCCAGAGGAAGCTTCACATGTGACTGCTGCTCAAGATGAAACTCCATTTGTATTGGTGTTTGGGTGATTTTCAGTGCATAAATATTAATCAGGACTTCTATCAGGTTTTTAAGTGTATTAAGAGCCGGCAGCTTACCTCTGGATAGTTCTGCCCAAATGACTCTAGGACAGGAAAAACAAGAGACAAGGATGAGACACACTTACAACAAAACATTATTTGTAAAGGATGCATGCACTCAAGTGACAGCTGGCTCAGAAACACAACATATCCTTCAATTAATCATTGTTTCATTCTAATTAACATAGTAATGGTTTTGTGTGTGGAACAGCAGGATATTTGAGCAGTACAGTTCAATTAATTATTTCATGAGGAATCTATTCAGAAATTCACAGCAGAGACAACTTTTATAAATCTAAGATTTCAGACAGAAGTGAAAAATACGCTTTAAAAAACTGAAGTCTACACAGGAAACTTTAAACAATTAATTAAATATTTGTGACAAAAGATATTTGCGAGAGAAATTATGAAGTTTTGTTAAACAAATCTGATTTCTGAGAAAGAACTCTGAAGTCTCGACTTACTCAAGATTAGACACAGACATTTACAGGAGAAATAAACATTTCTTCAATGCTTTAACAAAATAATTCACCAAAATGGGTGAATTGAAGCGGTCAATTTAAAAGATAACTTGAACTCATCCTAGAGCAGAATCAAAAATAAGGAGAAAGAAGTCATATATCTTGAGTATTGAGAAGGGTACTGGTATCAGATCAATCCATATCAGCTGATCAACTGAAAAAACAAAACAGGTATCAAACATGTAGTAGATATTAAAGGAATTTTGATTTTACACTATCATATATATCTATCACAAATATAATACTTATTTCTGTTTTCAGAAATAAATATGATATCCCAAATATTCCACATTCTTGACCTTTACAAACCAGCTGTATATCAAAAAAACATAATATTCAGACTTATCAAAGCTGGCCTTTTGTTTTTACTTCGCAATGTACTGATAGGAAATATCCTTCATGTATAGTGGGATTCTGAGAAAGACCGAAGGGGAAGGGGTAGAACAGTGTTAAGAAGCGATCAAAGATGCAGATGTATGCTTTGTGTTACTATACCGTATTGTTACTGTATTAGCCAGCTATATTGTGACTGCAATGTTGAGTCATAGATTTATTAAGAAGGGGGAAGAGTATCTTTTACTGTTATCTGTTTTATCTCTGTACCTGTCTATCAATGCCCCGACAAGTGTTACTGCTGATGAACACCTTTGTGAACAACTTTGTGAAAAAATAAAATTTTAAAAATCGATCACAAAAAACTAACTAGATTAGTATAGAAACTATAAAGACTGTCGGGTTAAAACCTGTTAGTAGGTTTATTAAACATTTATTCCATAGGAACAGACATAAATTGTATAGTATATTTTCCCAGAATGACCTTACTCCCTGTCACAGGGGCCAGCTGTTTTTATTTTTTATTTCCCAGTGGTTCTAGTAACAGTTGCAGTTGATAAATGTGGTGGAATTTATAAGGAAATTACCGATACAACGTAAGATGATGAATATACGCTCCCATAACGAAAACATTTAATTCAAACACAATACGACACAATGTATCGGGGCTAACGTTAGCTAATAGCCACTTATATGTGACTGCATTTCTATAACCAGCGTTTACATACAGACTCGAACGATACGTTAGGAACCAATTTAAGGTGAAAAGTTCAACAGAACTTAAAACTTCTAATAATTAATTTAATTTTTAACTTGACTCGTATCGGTTGCCGTTAACATGCTAGGCTAACAATGCTAACCACAACAACTACAGCGGTACGATGTACGAAAAGTCACTGAAATTGAAAGCAAAGAAACATTTTTGTGACTTACCGAGCAGTTCGAGATTCATTGCTGGACGACCGAAGATCCAATTCTCCTTAACGACTTGATTTCTCACAATATTTCACTAAATTTCTCTCGTATTTACTTCTACAACGACTGCCGGGGAGACTGGCGCCGACCCTCCCGTGAGGACCCAAAAACAATGTGACCGGGAATATGCCTGAACAAAATAAAAGACACCTATTATGCCGGAGCGTGGACCAAAGTTTGTAACCTCTTCAAAAATAGAGGAAAAAAATAAATTCTACATATTTTCATACAGCAAGTGACATACTGCACTGTCTTAACTTCTCCCGTGTCTCTTGTTTCTGAAGCAGGCATTTTTGGCACTGAAATAATACCTGAACTACTGCTACACCTGACAATCCTCACGCAGATAAGATAAATGTTTATCTGTTGGACGACCACTGTGTAGAAATACTCTGCTGCAAGTGAAGGTCTAGCATTCAAAACCCTTAAGTAAAAGTAGAATACAATACAACACAGCACATTTTAAGTCATAGCAAAAACAATAGGGAACCATAGGGGAGAGAACAGATATATATCCTGCTGTATATTTATTAAAAAAAAAAAAAAAAAACATACAGAAAAAAGAGAGTATGTTATATGCAAAAACAGTAAATAAATATATCAATGTTATATATTAAAAATAATACATTTATATATAAATAAATTAACAAATCAATGTGAAAATAAATAATGATGCTAAGCTATAATTGTACATATATATATATATATATATATATATATATATATATATATATATATATATATGGTATTTGTCTATATATTTTCACATTGATTTTTATATTTTTTTTAACAGATTTATTCTTTTTGATGGGGCCTATGATTCCACAGTTCAGCACATTAGTGAAGGTCCTACATTCAAAATCTTCCTTATCGTCATTGCAAAAATATCACAATTAAAAGTACTAAAATTAAATATATTATATTACTGAATTATAAATATTGCATATCCATTTATACACCAAAACTAATGAATTTGTACATGAGTTTAATGTCGCAGCTGATAAAGATGGAGTTCTTCTTAATTGTTTTATACTGCTAGCTTGTGAATTTCCTCCCCAGGATCAATAAAGTGTTACTGATATAATAATAATTTAAAGTCCTTATAGTTAAATGAAAAGTCTATTTTACTGTGTTTTAGTCTGCTCCATTCTGAGCGAATTAAAGTTGCTGCCAACATCACCATACACAACCTGACCCTTGACGCTTATCTGCTCTTTAACTTTATGGCTGCCATCTAAATGTGACTCTTTACAGACCTGCATGTAAATCCATGTGTGTGCAGCACATTTACACGAGAGTCTCAGAAACATTCACAGTAACGTCACACAGACACTTTACACACAGTCCTTCACTGTTGAACCACCAGTTGTGGCTGCTGCTGATGCAGGAGGATCCTGAACTGGATCCGGAGCTGCAACTACCGCCCCCAAGCGACTTCCTGTCTTCACAATAAAAGCCCAGAATAAATTAGCTTGAGGTGAGAAAACACTCAGAGTGGCATATCTTACTGTGGAATAAAACAACAGCCATTAATATATGTGGGATTAAAAAAAAAAATATTAAGTTATTTATATCCTAGTTGAAGAACAGGTGTTACATTCTTCAAAACTGTTCAAATAGGCTACTGTTTGTCTGTGTAAATACACTGAATTTGTCTTAAAGTCTGGTTTGCTCCATGTAGAAAGTGTTATGTGGTATATATACATCAGCTTGGACCCAGTCTATGCTTCTTACGGTCCATCTGCCAAGTTTTCACATCTTGCCGTTCTTTCCTAATGTCATTAATGATGGGTAAAGTTCAGAGGATGTAGACGTCTGACCTTAGACGTGGAAAGAATGACACAAGACTGTCAGTTCACAACAAAAGCAGACTAAAACTGATAGTTATTTAAGGAAAAGCTGACTCTGTCATATTTATATCTGTATTCCAAATATGTGCACGGATCAGTTATATACATAGATTTTACTATATTTTTGTAACTTTGCTTTGGTGTATATTTCACAATATGTGCTGTCTAACTGAGGCTATTTTTTACCCTACTACAACACATCACTGTCCAACCAATGTTTGCTGTGTAACTGTCAAAAAAAGGCAATGAGGAGGGCCTGGAGGCATGTGACAAACAACCCTGTATGGACACCAACTTGCTAACACATTAGCATGACAAGAAGAAATCAATTTATTGCCAAGTAGGTTTTCAAATTCAAGGAAATTTCCTTAGTATTTTAGTGCATAGCAGTCACAAAAAGAGAAAAGAAAAAAAGTCAAGAATCCTACATATTAAGTTTATTAAGAGAAGAAGAAAGAAGAAGAAGAAAGAAGCAAATAAAGAAATATAGAAATATACATTACATTGCATACACTACATTGAAGAATAAACAGGAACTATAAGGATGTGGAACTGTAATGACAAGTAACAAAATGTGAAAGAATAAAGAATAATTATAGGCCTTCTTCATTTCTGTGCATACTTATTTATATATATCTTTTTCAAACTTATGTTTGTTTATTTATTTATTTATTTATTGCATATAAATTACTGAACTTTTTGGACACATTAAAGCCTACCCAAAGCCTTTCAACTGACAGCTTGACTTATTATGATTATTATGATTATTACTATTATTATTATGATATATAATATATATATATAACAACAACAACAGCAACAACAACAACAACAATAATATACAATGATAGGATGTGCATTTTTAAAAATCAAATATACAAAAAAACAAACAACAAATACTGACGTATATACGTACACATACACTGATATATAGCAGGTAAATATGTAGACAAAGCAATCCTTTATATTTGCACATTTATTTCTTTTTTTTTTAACAGATTTATTCTTTCTTATGGCACTCCTATGACTCCACTGTACAGTACTTCACCTCCACTTTGATACTCCCTCCATGAGCCCAAAACACGCTGAAGTAGTCCACATCACCACCGAGAGGGCTTTTACTTTGAAGGCCTCAAACGGAAGTCCAGTGCGTTGTCGTGTGTACTTTGACTGTGTGTGTGTTTGTGGACGTGTGTGTGTGTGAGTGTGGTTGGAGGCGCCACGTCGGCAGAACCAGCGGGGTGAAAAGAGAGCTGCGTAGCTCTGCTCTCTGTAGCTGAGCGTGAGGAGAAGTTAGAAAGCTGCACATTAATGAGATAAAACAAACAAAAAAAAAAACCCGAGAAGAAGAAAAGACCGTCAACAGTCCGAGCAGAGCTGCGGGTTTCACTCTCTCTCACACTCACAGAAAATTAATTAATCTACAGCAGAGTTTTGTTCCGGAGGCTGAAACAGAAGCTGCTCCTGTCTCAAGTTTCTCTGCCAGGTGTGTTAGTGGGAGAAGAAGCACTGGGAACAATGGTGAAGGTAAGAACCGACCAGCATCCTCATTAATGTTAAAATATGGTTCAAAACCTGCCTGTGAGCGACGAGACTTCACCTGCATTCAAGTTGTATGACTAGTTTTTTTTTCAGCAGCAGGCTCCATGATGAGTGATGATGTGGAATTTGGATATAACAACAGTTTTGGTTTTTAATTGTTATAAAATTATCAGTAGTAGCATCTCCGTTTCTCTGTCATTTTCTTGTGCAAAAAAGTGTAATTTTCTGTCTGGTGGCATTAAAGGGACGTGTCGTGGCTTCATGCAAACTGTTACTGAAGCTCTGATCCAGCTGTGCCAAATCCTAATTTAAAAGACACAAGCATTTTTTTCCACATCAAGTTCGTCTCCCAGATCCAACAGGGGCAAAATTGATCAACTTTGGCTCTTAACTTTGGAATCTGGTTCCTTTTTGGGAGTTACAGGAAAAAGAAAATAGGGAGTGATGTTTTGCAAAAATGATTTGTTGGAGAAATTCTGTTGTTGCAACAACAACAGAAAAAAAAGGCGTGTGAAAATGCACTAGTTTGAGGCCTGCGTGAGTCATTTAATAACCAAAAAGTCACAAGTAAAAAAGGTTAAGATCAAACTGACCTACACTGATATGACCACCAGTCAGGTGGATCCCTGCTCAAGCTCAGTGTGGCAGTCACCTTATAAGCATCTCTTGAGTTAAATTTTGTCAAACCAAACATAAAACATGAGAAAAAATGTTGAACTGTACTCACATTTCATCATCAGTGACAATAAAATAGAGTGGTGAAATATTATTGAATAAAACAAGTAATAAATATATACAAAAACAAGCAAGATTGAAAAAAAAGGGTTAGTTCTAAATTTTAAAATGTACATATCCTTTGGTGTGATAAGTACAGTTTGTTAGATAATTACATGTTTGACTCTGAGCCCCGCCGGCCACACAGACACTCATATCTGTAATTGAGTTGAAATAAATAGACTTTCTCTCGCAGGATGACAGGGTGTGAAGGACCGTTCCTTTTATATTCTTCATGTATAAAACCTGACACTGATATCTCGAGCAACAGGAATAGAAGATTCAAACCGACATCAACTCACAGACTCCATTAATTCCTGTGAGACTTTATGTTGGAATTTCAGACTTTTGTTACAAGAGAACAAACAGTGTGTGAGATTTCCAGTCTGTAGTTTATATTTAGGACTTAATTGAACACTTAAATTAACACTGATTTACTAATTAGACAGTGAATCTCAAAAAAAGTGACTCAGAGTAAGTGTCATTTAAAGGTGCAATAAGTAGGAATTTTGTTTTTCGCAGCATTGAAAAATTAGCAACAAGATGTGAAGCAGTAATAGTTTGGATGTTGTGGTTTACAGGTTGATCCTTCTTAAGTCCCGCCCCTTTTTGCTCTGTGCTCCAATAACAGTCGAGTAAACTTGCTACCTGGCAGAACCCCAGTCTCCCCTCCTGTTTTTAAGCTAGCTAATGTTAGCAAAATGCTGGCTAACTGGGTAGCTAATGATGACAGTGTAGAGTTGTGAGCTAGTTAGCTAGCATTTTGCTAATATTAGCTATCTCAGTACAGTAAACGGGGAAAAGAGCAAGTTGACCGAGGTTCTGCCGGGTACCAAGTTTGCTCAACTGTAGTCGGAGCAGGACTCTGGAAGGGCCTGAACTTCTCCTCCTCCTCCTCCTCCTCCTCCTCCTGGCGATCCAAGGTTCCTGTGCTAGCAACATAGTCACTAACACTGACCTGACTCTCCAAGCTTCTGGTCCAGACGAGCTAATTGCAGCTGTAGTTAGCAGCAGTTAGCAGTTATGCTAGCGATATGCTTCCTCTTATTTTTTTGGCCTTATGACTTTGACAGGTGTCCAATTCTTACATATTGCATCTTTAAGTAGAGCTGGGTTTAACATTTGCAAACAAACATGTTCTTCATTTCACAAAAGAAAGCACGGTCATCAGAAGATGCAATGTAGTGATTTAATGTTGCACTTCAAAGTTTAGGAATTCACAAAAGGTATTTTTTTAAAGGTCCAAATCTGCAGCAGAGGTCAAATTATCCTGATGCTTAATTCTTAGTGTGAGTCAAACTCCAAAAACACAGGATCCTACATTTCCCATAATACTGCACAGAGTTATCTCATTAGATCCTCTCTGCTTGGTAAATATCCACATCTTTCAATATGCACACCCACAGGTTGTAACAGGCTTTTTGTTATAAATATCAGAAGAATATGTGGACTTGGAGGTCCAAATGAAGCGTTGCGTCTCCCTCGCGATTTCAGACTCTCTGTCTGCCACTTCATGCAGGTGCAGTGAGAAAAATAGACTCGTGGTTCTCAAAGAGCCTGACAACCACCAGCCAAATTTTCTGACATGTCAGAAATTAATTTGCGCGTCCACCGGCCATTCAGAACCAGTCGAGCGTTCCTCGCTTCAGCCTGTGCACTGCATGGCAAAGGGAGCCCGCCAAAGCCGAAATTTGATCCAATGTTGAAATTAGTTGTGCTGTGCAGCTTGAAAATTGGTCTGGAAATGGGCTCTAATCACACAGTGTATGCCCAGCTTAAGCTTAAACCGAGATAACACTGATGACATCACTGTGACATCATCGGGGTTATTTTAGAAACTTAACGAAGCTCCTTCAGAAGTCATTATACAACTGTTTTCACAGCCTGAGCAGTACAAACCATGACCAGTAAATGAATGTGTGAAACTGGTGGAGTGTAGAGCTTTAGATCCCGACGGGACCCGACGGGTTTGGGTCGGGTCGGGCCGTGCTTCTCACATATTTCACGGGCTTCATGAAAACTTTTCAGGCCTGTCAAAAGTTCTAGTGAAGTGCACCTTTCAGTGTTGTTTCAAATTAAATGAGTGAAATACAGTCAAAACTGCGATTATGATGAGACATTTGGTGTCAAATATTAGAATGTGGCAGTTTTTCGATGCACTATCACGTAAGTATTAAAGGCAGAGACGTACTGTGACAGTTGGTGTGTTCAGAGTAAATAAAGTCTGGGGTTCTCCTGTGTTTTCCAGAATGTGAACAGCGTTAACGTGGAGCCCCAGCCTGGGACCAGCCTGGCCTCGGACGACGCCGAACCCGCAAACAGCCTGCAGCCTACCGAGGGTAAGCAGCGAGCTCCCCAGGCTGTGGCTAAACGCTGAAACGTCAGCGGGGAATATGGTGCAATCTGTGCTCACATGTTGCCCGCTGCTATTTCAGAAACGTTTGGTTTGTCAGGGGAGTCGGGGGAGTTTGTTTGTGCAAGAACGGCTGCAGCTCCAACCCGCTATTTGTGTCCCAACACTGAGACACTTCGCACCAGTTCAGTCCCCTGCTGCTCCTCCCAGTAAACACCGCCGTTGTTACTGGATGAAACTTAATTCTGTTTTCAACATGATCAGTCCTGATGACAGGTTACACACCAGGTGAATCACAGGGATCAGGGACCGGTTGCACAAACACCTTAAGTTTTCTCCTCAGGTATGACACTTAGCTGAGGGATTTGCACAAGGGTGTTGTATAGAATCCCTTTAAAGGTTTCCTTAATTAAAGAAAAACCTTAAGGCTTTTAGCAGTTGGTGGTCAGGTGTCCTCTGCAGCGGCTGTCGGTTCGACTCCCACCTGTGGCCCTCTCTCCCCTTTTTCCTGTCATATCTTCAGCTATCCTCTAATTACAGGCATAAAAATATATCGAAAAAGAGATTTAGCAGCAATAAAATAAATCTAAAGTGTATTGGAGACCATTTCCTTGCACTGGATCTTGTGATACCTGTTATAGCCTCCATCCAGGAGGTCCAGAATCCAACAAAACTGGTCAGAATAACTCAAGAGTTAATTTACAGGTTACCTGAGGTAACCTTTCAGGTTAGACTAGATGTTACATGGCTGACAGTGAAAGGAAACTCTCTAGAGAAGTAATTCATAACAAAGAGGACATTTTCTCCCAACGACTTGTATGTATTGTTGATTTCTTTACACAGGAAAGTAGGGCTGAGGACAGGACACCTCTGCCTCACAATGTTTATTGATTAAAAAAAATTGATACACATTTTGCCTTTAACAAATATTGCACTTCCTGTGATTTAAAAATTGCAGAAAGCCATTTGAACTTTCATTAAATTGTGCAGCCCAACATTTAAGTATTAAGCTATAGACCTAAACTAGACTGTGACAGTAACTTTATGTAGCCTTACAGCTGAGTTAGCTAACATGAAGCAGCCTTAATGACATAATTAGACCTCTCATTTAGACGTTAATGTAATGTCCTATAAAAGAAAGACTTTTTTTAACAGAATTTATTCCATACATTGTTCATCTGTCCTCTTACACTCGGCCATGTTGTGGTTAAAATTAAAGCTACAACTACTGATTATCTTTATCATCGATTCATCTCTCGATTATGTTCTCTATTAATCGATTAGTTGTTTGGTCCATAAAATGTCAGAAAATGGTGAAAAATGTTGATCAGAGTTCCCCAAAGTCCAAGCTGACGTCTTCAAAAGTCTTGTTTTGGAGTCAGGCGTACCATAATGTTTTTTTTTTCTTAGTTTGGTTGCAAAGGTTTTTTGTGCAACAGATTAAATATCTTTAATTCCCTGAGTATGAGACCAAGATGAAGAGAAAACCTTAAGTGAACATTTTAAGCAAACAGACTTAAGAAGAAGACTTGCACGTTTTTTGCAAACAGTTTGACTTTAACCCTGATTTTAAGAAGGGCTGCACAATTAGTCTCAATACAGTCACCAAAAAGTGTAATATCCATAAATATCAGAAAACAGCATTATAATGAGGTGCTGTAGTGCTACAGATGAAAGAAAACATTTTAATAGTTTTTTGTTTTGTTTTGTTGTTTTCAGTTAAGAAATTTGTAATGCAAAACTGATCATTTCCACTAATCGTATTGAATATCACAATCGCAATTTCAGTCAAAATAATCACAATATGACTTTTTTACCAAATGGTGCAGCCTTAATTTTAAGGAAAAGACACACTCCTGGTTATGTTCCAGCCCCACAAATATCAAAATACCTTCTCAGCTCACTGCGTTTTAGCCTCCAAGGATGGGAAGGTCAGTCAGTGCACCGCTCTGGTCCAGACTGAAAATAATTAAGACACATTAGATGCATCGCCTTGAAAGTAGGAACAGACATTCATGGTGTCCAGAGGATGAATCCTGATTCTTCAGTGGTCCTCTGACGTTCACTCCAGAGCCTCCAGCATGTCAAAGCTTTACTGAATGGTTTGGCAAGAAAGTACAGATGCATTCAAGTTCATCATCAGTGATTTGTCAATTAATGGATTAGTCGATAGATTTTCTACAAATGTGAACGATAGTAAGTGAAGAGTCTTTGGATTTTTAACTGTTGGACAAAAGAAGCAATGGGCTCTGTGATGTGACATTTCATAGACTAAACGATTAATCCTGAAAATAATCAACAGTTCAGTCGCTTATGAAAATAATGACTCGCTGCAGTCCTGTTTGTCACATGTAGGTTAACACGGGATCAACAGTACAATGAAACAAGGGTGAGAAAAACGGGTCAGCTCGTAACAAATTTAAATAAAACAGGAAGTAGATAAATAAAATACAAAACTATACGAATGTATTAAAATGAGGTTTTTGTGTAAAAAGTAAGAGTGACAAGTGGATATGTATCTGTCCTTTTTTGAAGATGGATAAAATATATAACAATGTATAAATATGTTAAAATGATGGATTGTGGATATAATGACTAACTTGGTAAATGCAAATAACAGAGAAGCTAGAACAGTCAATATAAACATTTATTTATATTGACAGAGCATTTTAATGAACATCTAATACATTATGTAAGTATGGCAGAGTTAGCAAAAATGCTAATTTACATCTGTAGTTCCTGGGCAGGTAACAGAGAAAATAAAAGAAAATAACATTACCTTTTAGACAACACTAATGACAGAACCGTATCTAGTCTCATATTACTATCACATACTCCACATGTTAGCATTTAGCTCGAAACCCCCCCAGTGTGGCTGTAGAGTTCCTTCATTACATTATGAACACACACACACACACACACACACACACACCACCACACCAGTTCATTTTAACTCAGTCCGTCCTACTGCTGGAAATGCTCACCACAGCGACTGAAAATAGTCCCCAACAGAGGAACTATTTTCTTCTGCTGAGTGTTGTTTGCTTAAAACATTAATCATAACAAGACAACAGTGAAAATTATTGAGTGTGATTGTTTTTTTGTGTTTTTTTTTAAAGGCTTACATCTTCAGTAGGAACGTCTGAGAGGCACAGACAGAGTAAAGAAGTCAGAAAGTCAGACATTGTTTAACTGGGTCTTTTCAAGGACTGTTGATAACGTCGGTGTGAAGGCTCCATGAGGAGTATACAGCAACAGAAAAGCACGAATAAAAAATATTTTTATAGGTCACATTTATTTATAGAGTGCATAAAAAAAACAAACCACAGTTTGTGCCAAAGCGCTCTAGAACAAACACAAGTAAGCAAAATTATTATCACAAGGAATAAATGCTTAAATAAATGCATAAATGTAGGGCTGCAACTGACAGTGATTTTCATTTTTTATTTATCCGTCAGTTACTTTCTCAACTGATCAGTCAGTTGGTTGGTTTTGTAAAAAGTGTCCAGAAAATATTGACACTTAATTCAGAGTCAGATCACTTTATTGTCCATTAAATTCATGTAAAATGGAAATTGTTTGGCACATGCCAAGTTCTATACACAAGAATACAGTCAATACATAATTCCATGTTAGACAAATAAAGAAGCTGGAACAAATAATTAAGGTCATTATATATTCAAACCAATTAATTGATTATCAAAATAGTTTAAGATTAAGATTAATTTAGCAGTCTAATTGATCATTGTTGCATCTCCACACAGTAATACGTAGTACACACAACCAGACACTCATGCATATCAATGAAGAATCATTAATAAGTTTGGCAAAGAAGTAAAACTGGGTCTTTTTAAAAGAAGTCGAGAGATTCTGTCGGTCTTATATTTTCAGGGAGATTATTCCAGAGTTTTGATGCAGCTTCTGCAAAAGTTCCAGTAACCAAAAGGTTTTTGATGAGATTGTGGGAGGATTAACAGCTTTTACTGTGTAGAGCTGAGGGGCCCAGCTGTAATTATTGTTTCATATATTTTATTTCATTGCCCACTTTTTAGGTTTATTTTGGATAGTTGTCCTAATGAAGCAACATGTTTTGGGTTTTTTTTTAATACTACACTATTTTAACAGTATTTTTTTTTTAACAACGTCTCCTGGCTGTCAATGCACAGAAATTAATCCTGTTATTCTGGAGAAAGAAAGATGGACATGTTTCAACTTTTTGTTTTTTTCACATGACAGGTGTTTTCATCTTTTAGATATTTCCCAGTAACGTTAGGTGCATGTCTGGTTGTATAAAACTGAATATTCTGATTTTCTTGTGTTTGATTTTTTTTCAGATTCTGGTAAGGACCACGCGGTGCCTGCCCCCGGCATGATGTGGCGGGTGACTGGAGGCCTCTTCAACGTCACCAAGGGAGTCGTGGGCGCCGCGGTGGGCGGGGTTGCCTGGGTGGGCGGCAAGAGCCTGGAGATCACCAAATCGGCCGTGACCACGGTGCCCTCCGTGGGCGTGGGGCTGGTGAAGGGCGGGGTGTCTGCCGTGGCCGGCGGCGTCTCCACCGTGGGCTCGACGGTAGCCAGCAAAGTCCCGTTCACAGCCAAGAGGAAAGACAAGGCCGAGTGAAGACGAAGAAGAAGAAGAAGATGATGATTGATTGATTGATTGATTGATTGATGATGATGGACTTGCCCCGCCCTGAGCCAACAGAGAGAGGCCATCAGCTGATCTCTGTCTGCCAATCAAACTCCACAGTGCCTTCTGACGCCTTTTGTCGCTCTCGAACGTGGTCGCCTCGTCGCCACGCAGAGATCGAGACTTTGACGCAAACGCTACATTCAGTACCGAAACATTCAGTAGTGCTACGTTGCCATGACAACCCAGAGTTAACTTTGAGTCACTGAAACGCTTCATACAAAAGTTCCTCATCTGACTCGGAGTGGGAATTTGTGTGTCTGGAAGTGAATATCTGGCTCCAGGCAGATTTCACAGACTGGGATCCACTTCAGCACGCGGTGGACGACTTTATTTTTATCTGTTTACAATCCAGACTGATGCTGTTGCGGTTCTCTTTCTTCTCTCCACTCTGTCTACACATACTACACATATTTGGTGAAATGTTTCTGAATTAAGATGCTGAATTTTAGTCTTTTTTTTTTTTTTTCCCTAAAGGTATTGAAGTACTATTGAAAATCTGTGTGACCAGAGCAGTTTGTGTTTTTGGAAGCGAATGATAAGCAACATTCTTCAGTCTGCAGCCTCCACTGTGTCTGACCTCCCTTTTAATCTTTGGGGAGAGCCCCGGGGCGGCGGTTTACCCAGCGGCCTTGGATCTGCATCAGTCCTCTGAAATGTCTGAAGACTGTCGACACAATCACAAGTACAACAACAACACTGGGCTCAGGCCTTTTCTACAGCTTTATTAAATGTTTTGTTTTGTGTGAGATGTTAAAATGCTGCGTTGAACCTTGACAAGTTTTTGTTTTGTAAGATTTAAGAAAAAAAAAAAAAAACACTCTGCAGCGTTTGATTCATGGATGGCTGTTTGAGAGGAAAAGTGCCCGATGTTGTCTGAACTGGTCAGTCGGTAAAGGTTGAACTGCACCTTTACTCAGAGGAGGAAGAAGAAGAAGGAGAAGGAGAACACTGTACTGTAGTACAGGCAACATTCGTGAACGTTTGTATGCAATATCAGCATTTCAATGCAACATTTGGAGTGAATGGGAGCTGTTGCTGATGGGACTAAACTATGTGAATGTCTTGTATGTGTTTTTTGGATATATCAATAAAGTAGTTTGGAAGGTTAAAAGTGACCTGTGGAGTTTTCTTATAAATAAACAAAAGTTGTTTGTGTATTTCTCAACTCATAAAACATTACAAAATAAAAGTGTTTTTAAAAGTTGTGTAAAGGACAAACATTAAAAACATTATACATGTTGAAAAATAATTGCTGAAAACACAGAACTATGTAGTACTGAACTGTGACATTAGACTGTTTAACTGTTCATGATTTCTATGTTCGGGGTTTTTTCGAGGGGGGGGGGCGCTTTTTTTTGTTTTGTTTTTTGTGGGGGGGGCTTTATTTGCCAGTGTATACACAGAAAATAAAAGAGCAAACACAAGACAAGATAAACAACAAAATAGAGGAAATAAATAAAAGGCAAACTAACAAAAACAAAGGGACAAAAAATAATACTCCTAGAAATAAATCAGTGGTGATCCTTCTCTTCCCCCCTCCCCAGCAGCTCGCCTACATCTACTTTTGCTTGTGTTGTGGCATCAGCTCAGCTGCAGCTGAACGACTCGAAGAAATGCTGAGTATGTGTTGTTGAAGCGGTCGACATGTTTTTTTTTAATTATTATTGGGCGGACCTGAAACATGGCTCCACCGTGATCCTCCAACACGAACCATGAACGGGCACACAAACAACGATGCCTCCCCTCATCCTCCCTAACAGTCCGTTATGAACATGCCTTCAGCGACTCTCTCACAGTCCAGATCAGCCCAGCAGTTCACTTCAGCTCACTTCAGTTCCAACAACCCGACACAGAAGAGAGAGAAAAAAAAAAAAAGAAATACCATCCTGTCACCGTCCTCTGGCTCTGGTGGGTCAAACATGTCTGGACATGTCCAATAAAGCTGCTGGATGGAGTGTCCATGATTTCATTTATTTATTTTCATCCCTTTACTTTTCTGTATTATTTTCATTTTGGCTTTTCCATACTTTATTTATTCATCTGAGGGCCAAAATGTCAATTAACTGGCTTTGGTTGGGCCTTCCTGCTCAGGCTGGGTAGTCAGTTCCTGTCTAGAGAATAAATAAATAAATCACATTGTATAAAAAATACATAAATAAAAATTGGAAAATATTCTTATCAAGATTTTACCTTTATATTTTAATGAGTATTTATTGCTCTTCATATTTCCACATTTATTTTCTTATTCTTTTACAGATTTATTCTTTTTTATGGCATTCCCATGACTATATAACTTTATTCGCATTTTAAAATAAGATTAAAGTATGTTTGTTAAGTTTGTCTCTGTGTTATTCGGAGAGTACAGAATGTTCTTACAGTGAATTTTGGGACGCTATCCAGATTTAACCAGATCCAGCTGCGTCTAATCAGACTACAACTTGTATCTGACGCTAGGGGGCAGCGATGTTCACTTTGTATCGTTAAAGCTGCTGAAAACGAAGAAGAAGAAGCGAACCCGGAAGTGAGGCGGAATTTGTAGCTGTAGTCTGTAGTCTTCACATGTGCCCACACTGTGATTGTACACATGCTGTTTAATGATAGAGGAATTACGTTATAGAAGAGGTGAAACAGCGAAATGAAAACTAAGTAAGTCCTGTAGCTCGTTAAAGGTAAGATTTATTTTTATCAGACGATCTTTGTGTGACAAGCAGAGACTTATATAACGTTATCATTGAGGGTTCACGAAAGAGTTCAGTGATTTTTTTTTTTTTCAAACTGTCAGAAAATGGAAACTTTGACCTCATGAGCGAAAATAACTTATTTAACTTTAGCTACCGTTGCTAACATTTTATGTATCCAACATGTCAACAAACTGTCTCTGAAAATGTACTCGTATGCTAACGTAAACAACAAACTGGACGTTGCTTTGACAAACATAAAATATTGTGACTTAAACAATTTATCTGCCTATTAACGTTAATGTTAAGGCACCTATGGTGAAATTCGAGTATACAAACGTTTGCTGTTCTGCGACACAATAATCGGTTAATCACGTAGATTCCCGATGTAATAATGTAGAAGATGCTGGAGAAAACACTGAGTCTGTAACAAATTATCCTAGTTTCTGAACCTGCATAATATATTATAACACCTGCAGAACACAACAGACAAATGGCTGTGAACTTGTCATAAAGTCTCATAACAGCTGATGTAACAATAATCATAAGAATGATTGAAACGTGCCAAAGACTGCATGAAAGCTTGTTTGTATCAGAATCAGAAATATTTTAGATCTCCACATTAAACATGCTAAATACTCTCCTTTTCAAATGTATTGCATAATGCAATTAGAAGGAAAAATCTAAAAAAAATCAAAAAGTGTTTAAAAATATGATGGAAAAAAAACATGTTCAGTCTACTAAATATACACAGAGACAAAATGTCAATAATAGATCGTAAAACAGAATATATACATTAATGGAGTGTGCCTTGTTTTCCTAAACATTAATATACAATTATTATACATATATTGTGATATACGGTAATAGAAAAGAAATAGAGATATAGAATAAGAAATATAAGAATTATGTACACCATGTGCATCATGATACTAAAAATATATATTTATATATCAGTGTAAATAGAATTTCTGTCACTAGGACTAGAAAATAAAAGTTTTGTCTAATTTGTTTTTCTCCAGCATGTTAAGGCTGTGATCAGCTGTATCATTTCTGTGCTACATGGAAAATAAATTGTAGCAAAAAATCCATACAGTTATGAAAGTTATGGTTTTATTATTGATTTCAGATCAGTCAGTGAGGCTTGTATGTCAGTAGTATACTGTTAATGCACTGTTGTCTCAGCTGACGGCTGTTGGTGGTTTTCTGTCTGTTTCTCAGACTGTTTGAAGATGTTGAGTGATTCTGAGGCTGCAGAGCTGCTCTCCTTCCTGACCCCCACCACACGCCCTGATGTCAAAGGTCAGGCCACAGGGTACCTGCTGGGACTGTCTGGAAACAGGTAAGAGGCTGATGGAGATGATGATGATGATGATGATGATACCACTAATAATTAGGAACGCACGATATGGACTTTTTTTTTCAGCCACTACAGATTACAGATAATTACCAGTTTCTTGTGGCCGATACAAATTTAAAAAGAAGTTTGTAACCTGTAGTTTATGCACACCTGAGGGTAAAAAAGGCTGAGATTAAGGCTCCACAATTAATCGCAATAATATTGAAATTGCAAAATGCCCAACTGCAATATCCAAATCACAGAAACCTAAAGGAAACCTAAAGATGTAAGAAAACATGTTTGTTTGTTTGTTACAGACACTTTTTTTTCAGTGAAAATGAAAATTATGATGCAAAAATGATAATTCCCACTAATCATATTGCATATCGCAAGTGCATTTTTGCATTTTAAGTCAAAATAATTGCAATATGACTTTTTTTTTTTACCATATTGTGCAGCCCTAGCTGAAGTGTAGTGATGAAAGGTGGGTGATTTAATATTCACCAGCTCTTATTAAAAGCAAATCTAAATGTCACTGTTACAACAAGAAGAAATAACAATTCTGACTCTTCAAATATACTTTTATTTTTCTAGTTAAGTGCATCAAAAAACTTCACAAACATACTTTGACTTTTAAAGAGCGTTTTGCTGAAGAATTCAAATGAAATGCTTTGGCATATTCTGTCAAATCAGATGCTATTAGAGCTGAAATTTGTTTGCTATGATTTTATTATCGGAAGAATAAATGATAATATACATTTCTAATTATCGGCTGATTTATTGTGCCTCCTTATTATAATATGTTTTCATTTTAATATGGTGGCCTGGGACACTTGCTTATTTTGAATTCAGTGGTTTGATACGAGCACTAGACCAGTCCTGAACCAGACTGGATGCTAATGTTGCTTCGTCCACTGCCATCAAATGTGATAAACACTTTGGTTGACAGGACAGATGATCCACAGGACTTAATTTAAACTACAAGCAGCACACATAATGCAGATGTTAGTTTTCACATCACAGAGGCACTAAAACGTAAGCTTTGACAGGTAAAATATGAGACTTGACATGTCAGATCAAGATTATTCATATAGCTCATTTAAAAACAACCGGAGTCGACCAAAGCTCTGTACAAATGAAAATGAACAGCACAACAATAACATGTAAAATGAGTAGCAGTAGCAAAAAGGCACAAATAGTAGTGAAGAGGTTCAATAACAACAACACCTGGCTATGATAAAATACAAGGCAATATCAAATATGTGTACACATGTAAAACTGAAACAGAATAAAACCTGTAAGGTTCATGAAAGTAAATAAATGAATAAATAAATATATAAAATATTCTAAAATACTAAAACCACTGAGAGCGTCCAAAGGTCACTGAAAGCTTTGAAGCTGCAGCTGCAAAGGCACGATCCTCCTGACACACGAGCCTCGATCGTGGAACGGATTAAAAGCAAATGTTCTGACTGAGGAACTAAGAGGCCTTGAGTTGCAGTAGGAGCAGATAAGGGGTGTCAGCTCATGTATGGCTAAAAAAAAAAGAAATAAAAGAACCTTGAAGTCAGTCCTGAATCTATTATCCTCTGAGTTATTCTGCAGGAGTGCTGAATGAAAGCATTATTATACAGTGGCAATATGTATTGATTAAAGTGCACCACTAATAATGTGTTATATTAAAAGAAAAGTAAAAGCAGGAACCAGATGAAATGAAATAAAGAAGCTGTGATACGTCAGAGCTGTGAACATGTTTGAACAGAAACACGAGGGGAAACTCTGATGTTTGCAGGATTTATTTGGATGAGTTTACACCGCTGTGCTCCGTCACTCGGCTAACTAGGAGCGTCACGATTCTCCAAATCCTCAATTATATTTGACTTTCAATTCAAGTCAGATTTTTTTTTCGGCACTGACAGCTACACCATTGTTAGACTTGATTTGTTACAGATCAGTGGTTTCATGCCCTGACGACTGACATTTACATTCACAAATTATTCTTTCAATTTCAAAGTGCCAGTGTTACGCCCACAGAGTGCGAGATTAATCAAGGGGTGACGTATTTTAGAAGAGGAATTATTATGAAAGAATAAATAAGCTGGACTTCAGAGGCTTTACTGCACAGTGCTTTTGCTACAACAGTGTTTCAGGCTTTAAGGGGTAATTAAAGTTACATTGATCAGCTATAATTTGGCTTGGTAAGTGTATAATAACAGTAACTGAAATATATTGTGCTGGCTGTCACAGAAAAGAAATAAAAAGTCCCTGATGGTGCTGCGTCGCTGCGGCGTCTTCCTGCTTTCTTCACAGCACAGTCGTGGGAGAATGTTTGTTTACTGACTTAAAGCTGCCGCACTAACTAACTCTCTTATTTTATTTGTTTTCAGGGATGGCTGCCGCTTCCTCCGCTCCAAACCAGACTTACTTGCTGCGCTGTTTGCTCTGACATCCGACCCCTCTGTTGCCATAGCGAAGGACAGTTACCACATCCTCATCAACCTGTCAGCTGACGAGACTCTGCACCAGGTGATCAGTCCTGATTGATCAGTCCGATCTAAATGACCTAAAGTGACACACTTTTGTGATAATGCATGTTTGACAAATAAGACAAGATGTTGTGGATTCACTGTTGATTTCCTGTCTGAAGAAAAACATGTTACAGGTCTGTTTTGTTGTTTGTGTGTCACCTCACAGGTTTTGGTGTCAGATGTCAAAGTTCTTCCAGTGTTGTTGAAGAACCTTCTGGATCCAGAGTATCTCTTCGCCGATCAGATCTGCACCATCCTGTCCAACCTGACCCGCCATGACAAGACCTGCAAGACCGTGTTCAAGGTGACTGATTCCACACTGGTCCACAGAGACTCTAAAGACATTACAACAAGTTCTCCTGGTTGAATCTTACTCAGCGTGCTGCACGGTGAGATGAAGTGTTTCTCTGCTGTTTCAGATCCTCCAGGAGGAGGTTGGCGTGGCTCAGCTGGTGGAGATCTTCTGCACTGAAGGTTACAACAAGAAGGCAAAGCTCAACTACCTGGGTCCTCTGCTGTCCAACCTGACCCAGCTGCCAGACGCCAGAAACTACATGTTGGACAAGGACAGGTGACTGATTACACTGCAGGATGAGAACTGGTGGTCACGCACAGAAGAAATCTGCATTTCCTGGTTATTCAAAGTTTTCAAAACTGATATCGAACCTTTTTTGCAGCAGTTTGTAAGATGTCCACAAGTGTGACAGTGGGCAGAGCTCCCTGCACTTCACAAGTCCTTTTTTTTTTAGATTTCCTTCCTCCTCCATTGTCTGACAAGGTCAGAATTTGAGGAAGAGACAAAAGAGAGGGCACACATTTTTTGATCAATATGAGCTCTGGTTTCTCTTGTTTGTTTTCTCCATATTAACTGCACTCACTATGTGATTCATACATCAACAACTAGCAAAGAAAACAACGCATATTTTACTTCCAATCTATTTTTTCAGTAGTAGTTACAGGGATAGTGTGTTGGGCTCGGACTGCTGCCAAAACGTGGGTGACCTTTACTAAATACTGAGCCTGAACGCATCCTGTGTGAACACAGACAGAAGAATGAAGCTGCTCTGCTAATATGCTGCTTTCACTGTGCAGGCTGTGTAGACATTTTGTGTCCAGTGTTTCCCTAAGAATCTTTTTCAGACCTGGTGGTTTGCTCTGGAAAAACCCCTGAGTTGCATGGTGTCACATCGACACCGTCGGCTTCAGTCAGATGACACACCAGGCGGTCTGCGTTTTATGTTTGAATTAAAATTTTTGCAAGAAGATGATGACTTCATAAGCTGTATTTGTTGCATAAAAACTAGCTGGCTAACCCTATGACCTTTGTAAAACATTTGCACATCATAGACACTGTGCATGATTCACTGCTGCACTTTATCCTCTTTGACTTGGAGAACAAAATCACTATGGCATCATGATATGGAAATGTGTGCCACACAAAATGTTAGCCAAACACATATCTGTCACTGTCATATTTGTTTTAAAATAATGTGACCTCAAATCAAATTGGAACTCTCCATATATAGTCTTCAAATGCAAATCATTCATTTCCATTTTTCATTTCCACTGTTATTTTTGGCACCTAAAGAAGTTTTCCTTTTGGCCTGGTCGCCCACTGGGTTTGCACAATTGTAGGGGAAAGGTGTCAGAGTGTATTAGTCTAATAATATTTGGTCCATAGGACATACTGCACTGATGAAAGTAGCTTCAGGACAGAGACACACACCATTACAGCTCTGATATTCACAGCAAATTCAGCTGTAGTGTGGACATGACATGACAAGTTGTAATTGTGTGTGTTGCAGGTGTGTAATCCAGAGGTTGCTGCCCTTCACTCAGTACCAGGGATCAGCTGTCAGGAGGGGCGGAGTCATCGGCACCCTGCGCAACTGCTGCTTTGACCACAGTGAGACACACGCAGACCTCATCCACACTTGGTCACTTTGTTTATGTCGGGCAGATCAGATAGCTGCACCTCAGAGGATGGTTTGAGCGTGTCAGAAATATGTAAATGCATCTGTATCTTTTGGATGGTTCAGACTTTTGGATCAGTTACAGGAAAATTATGATCATCAGAGCTGAAACAAACAATGCACCAAAACAAAATGGGCTGCGGGGAGCAGATGTTTCACTGACATCTGGTTTGATGACTTTATAAAGAGTCAACTGGAAAAAGAAACTTCTCAGATGTTGTTGCACTTTGGTGCTGCTGGTAGTAGAGCAATAATAATAATATTAATGTGGTGAATCTGTTTATTCATCTCTCTCCATAAACAGCCACTGAAGTCAGGCTACCTCCCAAATTGTAAACACTCCGACATCAGGCACACACCCATCTACAAACCAATCAGTGTCAAATATATATGGAGACGCAGCCCATGTAGGTGATGACAACAGGACGCAGGTGTGACATGTAATGCAGTTAAATAATTGCAATGTGAGACCAAAACTAACCTGAACAAATGTGAACAGTATCTCAAAAAGTTGTGGTTCGGACCTTGGTCCAGACTTCAAGGTGTGAAAGCACCGTAAGACACATCGGTGAGCTTCATTCCTTCTAACTGTAAGTAAAAGTCGGTGAGCAATCTGTGGAAACAAGCTCTGATACCTGTGACGACATCTGATGAAGTGACTCTAACATCACCAAAATTATTTTTGGCTGATTGCTAATATGATGATAATTACGCAGAAAGAATAAATTAGAGGAGTATAACAGGTGGCAGTCCAAAAGGACTTTGAGCCATCTGATGCAAAACCTCTCATCCATCTGTCCAGCCCATCATGAGTGGTTGCTAAGTGACGCTGTGGACATCCTGCCCTTCCTCCTGCTGCCGCTGGCCGGTCCAGAGGAGCTGACAGAGGAAGAAAATGACGGTGAGTGTTTTCAGAACACCGTTGATTCTGGTCTGATTCCTGTCTGAACCAAATGATTTTAGTTGATGACAGTCTAAAGGAAGCTGAGCCACAGTACAGCTGGTTCTGACCTTTTTTTTACACAGAACAAAAAAACCCACCAACACCTGGAAACATCTGTCTTTTTACTTCGGTGGGAAAGGTACAATCTGCAGTAGACGCGGGTATTTTTTTTTTCGTCTCTAGCTGTGATCGGCGGTGGCAGCAGGAGGCGTGTTATTTTCATCCATTTTCCATGAAGACTTGTCACGTCTTTTGCTCCTTTTTTGGCCATATGTGCTGCTTGACTCAGTTTGAGTCTGTGCTGAAAGATAATTAAACATTTTGCTTCCTATACATTCTTTAAATTCACAATAAAAGCTACCATTACTTTATCTACAAGTTCATATTGTGAAGCAGCAAAATCAGGAAATGCTGCATTTGTATTTGCAGTAACTTAACACGACTCCTCTGCAGCTGACAGCCAACATGAGACAGTAAATAAGACACATGTGAAAGTACAAACAGCAACACAGGTGAACACACAGAGACTTTTAAAAACCTCTTTCTCTCTGCTCTCCTGCACACACCACTGACATAAATTTCTATAGTCATCTGCTCACACAAGCTGAGAAAAAAAATCAACAGGCAACAGGGTCTACTGTCAATGGGAAAAGGGCCAATCTCCTATTTTTTAGTGGGTCTAAAATCCCACATATGCATGTTTATTTTGGTGCAAAAACAGTATAACTAATTTGATGTGATGTTCAGGTCTGCCTGTGGACCTGCAGTATCTCCCAGAGGACAAGAAGAGAGAAGAAGACCCCGACATCAGAAAGATGCTGCTGGAAACACTTTTGCTGGTACGACACAACAAATACACACATTAAGACTCATGTTTTCATGTTGAGTTCTTAACTGGTACTGTCTCGTGCAGCTGACGGCGACCAAAGCCGGCCGACAGACGCTAAAAGACAATAACGTTTATCCGATCATGAGGGAGTTCCATAACTGGGAGAAGGACGCCGTCGTTACAGCAGCCTGTGAGAAACTGGTCCAGGTAAGAAAGCTCAAACAAATGATCAACGTCAGAACTTTCTGTCAACCTTTTCTAATCAGATGCACATAAAAATACATTGATGTGGAACAAACGGATTGAAGTTACAACACCAGTGCACGCAGACTTTGCATGACGCCACTGTTTTGAGAAAAGTAAAAATGTTGAAGAACGCATGGATTGGTAGGATGTTATGCAGGTGAACACTGATGCACAGGTGTATAGATGTGATAAACCTGTATGTGCTGACAGGTGTTTCTGAATGTACAGTTTGGAAAGAGAAGGAGGAGGACTGACTGTTCACCTTGAATCCATGACACTGAAATCTACAAAAAAAGCCAGAAATCTTGATGTAGTTCTGGATTCAGATCTAAATTTCAAAGACAATTACTAAATCAGCCTACTACCTCCTTAAAACGTGGGAGGAATTAAAGGATTTCTGTCTGAACAAGACACAGAAAAACTTGTTCGTGCTTCAGTTTTCAGCAGACTGGACTATTGACTATAGGTCTGAGTAAAAAAATCAATCAGACAGCTGCAGCTCGTCCAGAACACGGCTGCCAGAGTCTTCACCGAGAGTGGAGCACATTACACCAGTGCTTAAATCACTGCACTGGCTTCCTGTGTGTCAAAGGATAGATTTTAAAATCCGATATGAAGCACTCGGACCCCTCAGATCATCTGGAACAGGTTCACTCTGTGTTCCCAGGATCAAAACCAAGCAAGGTGAAGCAGCCTGTAGTTTCTCTGCTCCCCACTCGTGGACCAAACGTCCTGAATACCTGAAGTCAGCTGAAACTGTCAGCTCATTTAATTCATAAAAAAAAAGACTCAAAACAGTTAGTCGACCATCGAAATAGTTGGTGATTAATTAAATAATTGATTAATGATTGATTAATTATTGCAGCTCTGCTCCAAGTGAAAATAAAATTTAACACACACTGATTAAAACATGGCTGTCATGTCATGAGTCAAAATGTTCTGTTGCCAGTTCAACAGCAGCACAAACTGCATCCTCCAAACTCACCCTCAGATTAAAATCAACACCTCTTAAACAGTTAAACAACAACTAAAACTGAATATGAGATTTATCGCACTGCTGTTGGATTAGTTTCATCTTGGTCGACCTAATTAACTGAGAACTGTATTTGTATCCAGGTGCTGATAGGAGACGAGCCGGAGAAGGGGATGGAGAACCTGATGGAGGTGGAGATTCCTGAGGATGTGGAGGAGAAACTGACGGAGGCTGACATTAAAGAACAGCAGGAGCTGGAGAAGGAGCAGGAGAAGATGAGGCAAGAAGAAGAAGAAGAGGAGAGGAAGAAGAGGAACAGTGATGCAGAGGGGACAGACAAAGGAGAGGAGGCTGGACTGAGACGATAAATCCTGTTTTTTAGACCTGACATCTGTAACACATGTGGCTTCATCCTCAGCTGTGTCCGTCGCTCAGACACATGGCTGTCAGTTAAATGTTCATTACAGCTTTATTCAGACACGACAGGACATTTACAGGAAGAGCCACAGTGTGAGACGTATCACTGCTGGAGAAGAGCGCTGAGTTGAAAAGTAAGTACTGATGTAGAAGAAGAGGAGTGTTTTCTGTTCTGTCACTGGCTGCATCAGTGATGGATTTTAAATTTTATTCTTCTGTTGAAGCCTTCAATAATGTTGTGAGCGTGAGGGACACTTCCTGCCTCTCAGTCTCATAGACTATTACTGAATTCTGATGATGATGCATTCAGTGTCAACATGTCGGGACTCTCATTTAATTGCTATTCAAAGATCTTTTTGTTTGCTTGTTTTCTTCCCAAGAAATCATGTCATATATGCATCTGCCACGAGTAGGAAAAAAAAAGAGCTCGGTCGGGGTGTTTTCCTGTTTATTACAAACTCATTACAGTCGTCTGAAAAGCTGGAACAAGTGTTACAAAACATGTCTTCTTCATGTTAAAGTAAAAGTGACTCAGCTGCTTATTCAGATATGAGACAATCAGCAACACTACTCACAATAACAGGGTGTATTTCTGCTGTAAACTGAGCCTCACCCTCTGGTTGGGTTGTCAGGCCATTTTCAGTTCAGTTTTGTAGTTCACTCCTCACAGGGTTCCTACAAAGATTTTGAAAGTTTGCAAAATGCTTACTTTTCAACCATTATGTTTTCAATGTTAGGAATATGTTTAAATTTGAATATACTCCTTGAAAAAGGCTTGATTTTTATTTATGCAGTTCCTGGTAGAAACCAAACCAGCAGTTGAAAATGTTGCCTTATTCCACTCTGTCTGTCAGTATCATGTCCTGAAGATTGTGTATCGTGTTTTTCCACTTCTTCACTGAATTCACACTGACTGATATTCAGACCCAAGATAATTTTTATGGTTTCACCTTTCCACCAAATAGAAATATTCCACATGTCTCCTGCTGCATCATTTCAGACACAGTTCGTCAAAGTCCATCCTGACAGATTTTGACTCTTTGGAAATTGAAAAATAAATTGAAATAAATGCTGTGACACTGCATAAGCTTGTCGAAATGATGCCATGGTTTACGTGTGCCGTAATCAAAGCTAAAGTGTGTGTGTGACTGTGTGACTGTGTTTGTTGATATTTCTCAATACATTCTGGTATCATTACAAGAGAAGAAACGTAAATTTGGTAATTTTGGGGTGTACTGTCCCTTTTAAAGAGGAGTTCCAGTCTTTATAAAAGGATCTATTTATCCTCTGCTTGCTCCTTGGAGGCACTTTTTAAATGAATGACCAGAAGGGGGCGTCAGAGCTTTTATAGTTTCTGTTGTTTCTCCACACTGATGTTGATTTAAAAACATTCGGCTGCTGCACTGCTGCTCTCCTCTCTGCGGAAGTTCATCCTTAACTTGAAAATAAACTGAAGAAAATGTAATAATGGTTCAAAACTCACAGCAATCTCACAATATGACTCAGTAGTTAGTCAAAAAAAAGCTTAAAGTCGAGCCATTTTAACGCTGTAAGTGCTTATCATTTTTGTCATAATTTTGTAGTTTATTTGTCAAACTGCTGCTACATTCAGAAAAAAACTCTGATTGGATCAACTCTGATTTAAAAACTGCAATAAACTTCAACCTTTTCATGTGTGAGGCTGACAAGATAAAACCAGGAACTAAAACACATCTGTCCTCAACTCTGTATGTCTGCGTGTGTCCTCTGTTCTTCTGTCTTTGTGAGGACCAGTTTGAGTTTAAACTCTTAAGACTGAAGACATTTCTGGAAAGTGGGAACAGTTTTTAAAAGTAAAGACGCTGCTGAAAACTTAAGTGAGGACATTTTGGTGAGTGAGGAGACTCCGTGGGAGTTAAAACCTCTCAGGGAAACTGGGGATAATTTTGGTAATTTGCAGAAAGTGAGGACATTTTTTGGAAAGTAGGCAAGTGAGAGCAATTTGAAAAGGTCAGAGCGTTTTTAAAAGTGAGGACATTTTGTCCAGTTCTCACTTCCTCAAAGGGGTGTTTGAGGATTCAGATTTGACCGGTGGTCAAAGACATATTCAGATCCTTTACTGAAGTAATATCACACTGTGAAAATACTTCACTGCAGTTAAAAGCCCTGCGTTTAAGTGAAAGTGTGTACAGCAAAATGTGCATAACGTATGAAAAGTAAAAGTACTTATTCTGCAGTTAAATGCTCCCTGTCAGTGTTTTACTGTTATAAATCTGATGCTTTTTAAGCTCATTTGAACTACTTTACATACGTTGGGTAGTTTAATCCACAGAAATGCATTGTATTATATAAAATCATCATATGTTTGTTATGTGGCTGTCCTGTAAGAACCACATATCTCTAAAAATTCCATTTTAAACTTTGTGATGATGTATTTTCCAGCTACTTCAAGAGGGTTCTTACATGGTTCATTGATCTTAAGGCTGAGGGAAATTTTCTCAACACTGACTCATTAATCATTCATCAGAATTATTCAAACTCACCAAATCTGTAGATACATGGTTTTCACTTGACAGGAAGGGTATGAAAAATTTTACTTTGAAAAGTGACTAGTTATTAAAGCTGTTAGACAAATTCAGTGGAGTAAAAAGTACAAAGTTTGCCTCTGAGATGTAGTGGAGTAGAATTATAAAGTTGCATAAAATGTAAATATTCAAGTAAATTACAAGTACCTTGACTTTGTCCTTAAGTACAGTGCTGTATTCAGACAGAAGACCAGAAGAAAAAAATGCTTTCACTGAGTGGAAGTTTCATAGTACAATGACAGTTCAGCCTTCAGCTATGAAAATATTTTCTTGTTTCAAGCACTCAGTTTAAAAAAAACATTTACAGGAAAGACAAAGTGCAAACGTTAGCTATACATACCAACCCCTAATGTTAGCTACACAGACCCACTGCCATCATTAGCTACACAGAACAACTGCTAACATTATTTATACAGACCAACCGCTTAGTGCTAGAATATTACACATACATATTAATATATTATGCTAATATTAATATGCACTTTTATTCAAATTAACTGAAATAAAAGTAAAAAGTGGTACTGCATTATATTTTGGAAAATATTTTTTTCTCAAATAATGACAAGCATATTTTGATAGAAGAAATAACTGTGTCCCTTGCATTGTTTATTTGTGCTTTCCTGAATAACGTAATTGTGTTCGAAAGCATCCTGAGTCCTCACAGGTACGTCAGAAGTACAAACTATTTTCTGTGTGTCAGCGGATTAGCATTAGCGTTTGTGTGCTGACCAGGTGTTTCTTTATCAGCGTCTCTGTGAGTTTTTCCACCTCGGCACAAGGTCACGTCTAAACAGTGCAGGAAATCACTTCACACTGAAACATGTAACTTCTCTCTTATGTAAGTTAACACAGGTGTTTGGATAACCTGCACACACCAGGTCTGCATTTTACGTATTTATTGTGTTTTCAGTTTTCACACTTTTTAAACATGTGGCTCATGTGGTTACTTCATCTTCTTAATTTCTTTCTTGTATGTTGTATACTACTTTTTGTAAAGAATTTTATCATTTATGTCATGAAAAGTATACTTGCCCACCCTTGATTTTCCAAGTAGACTCCCATTTTTCATTGCTCTCTTCCTATTTCCTCCCAGGATCGTAATTCTCCTTTATTTCTTTCTTCCTTAATTTTCACACTTTTTCCTCCAACAACAGTGTTTATAAGGCCTGTGACTCCAAAAGACAATTGTTTCCACCTGGACAACAGTACAGCTACACCAAACCAGACTTCCTGGAAAGAGGAATTCCCTTTTTTTTTTTTAAAGGAAAGTTTTAAAGACATGTATTTTGCAAAATCTGCCACGTCAAGTTTCTTTTAGTAGCAGAAGCAAAGTTCATGCCAGAGAAGCAAATTATTCTGTATTCTCTTCTGAAAATTAGAAGTATTTAACATAAAAAAATACTGTTGTAGTGTACTTTTATTATTAGGGTTTTAATTTATTTGTTCATTCTGTAAAATAAGCCAAAATGCAGGAAACAAAGTCTCAGAAACTCAATTTTTTATCCCTATTTTTGAGGTCTCAACGTCAGTATGCACAAATCAATTTAACTTACTTACATGAAGTGGGGAAAAAAAGGGATCATTAGCTTTGAACTTTGAAGTGATTTCATCTTTCTAAAGTTATTAATGTCAGTTGGAAGTTATTCTTCCTTCTATCTGACTCCTCTGTCAAGCGAAAAAGAGAACAGAAAAATGAGTCGAGCACCTCGTCACTTAACCTTTTATTCACCTATAGCTACCAAACAGAACCATGTCAGAGGAACAGCTGTTACATAATTCAGCGTTCTCTTTCATGTCAAGTTAATCCACACTGACCAGACGGGGACAGCGCCGACTGTTTGGCCCCCAGACGTGCTGCTTGTAGTGTTGTCGAGAATCACTCAACCGATCGATTTCACACTCAACACTGCTCTCCCTCAGGTCCTCAGCAATACACCCACCAAGTGTGAAGTTAAAAGACAGATTACAGATCGGATCACAGATATATTTTAGTAAAACGAGGGATTGTTGGCAAGATTAAATACAGAGTGATTTACTACCATATACAGTGTACACACATTAAAACAGTGAATGAGTCTCATAACACCACTCTGGTCTTGTGCTAATCTTTTCAATTCATACTCGTGGTGTCTAGAGAAAAAATGATTTCACTAAGTGGAAATTTCACACTATTTTGTCTTTAAATCAGAAAAATGAAACAACATCTTAGTACAGTGACAGTTCTGCCTTCAGCTGTGAAAACATTGTCTTGATTGAAGTACTCAAGATCTAATTAAAAAATATATATATTTACAGGAAAGACCAACTGCTAATGTTAACTGCAAAGCAAACTGCTAATATTAGCTATACAAATCAACCACTAACATTAGCAACGCAGTCCAACTGCCAATGTTAACTACAAAGCAAACTGCTAATATTAGCTATACAGACTGAACCACTAATGTTAGCTATACAGACCAACCACTAACATTAGCTACACAGACAGCTGCTAATGTTAGCTATAGCAAACTGCTAATGTTAGCTATACAGACCAACTACTAACATAAGCTACACAAACCTACTGCTACCATTAGCCAGACAGACTAACTGCTAGTGTGGTTATACAGACCAACTGCTAACATTAGTTATACAGACCAACCACTAACATTAGCTACACAGACCAGCTGCTACCATTAACAGAGCAAATTACTAAAGTTAGCTATACAAATTAACCGCTAATCTTAGCTATACAGACTGCTAAGGTTAGCTACGCAGACCAACTACTATCGTTAGCTACACAGACTAACTGCTAACATAGTTATACAGACCAACCACTAACATTATCTACGCAGACCACCTGCTATTGTTAGGTACACAGACTAACTATACAGACCAATTCCTAATGTTAGCTATTACAGACCAGCCACTAACGTGAGCTACACAGATATCCAGTTAACCAGCTAACTGTCAATATCTACTACTACTAACAAAAAATATTATTATGAGACTGTAGGTAATGATGTTTTTTACCCAAATACCGGGACACATAAACCACCTTTAAACTTTTGACGCTTAAACTATATATTTCCCGAAGCTAAGGGATTCACCTAGGTGTCTTAACCCTCTTAAGTATTTAGACTTTCACAGACATTATTGTCATGATACAGCTCATGTGCATTCCAGTTACCATGGTTACACTGCACTCACATCATTCATTAATGTTTAGCTAAGACATTTACTCAACCTGTTGGCTACCTTCTACAAAATGGACAAGAAAAGGAAGAAAAAGAAGATGAGAATGTTGTTCCCCTTGAAGAATTTATAAAGTAAATAGTAAAATAAACAAGCAGTCATAACAAAGACACAAACGCAGAAGATGTAGCCAGAAATAAACTAACTAACTGACAAAATCAATGTGAGAAATCTGCTGTGAAGCTAACTATAGATGAAGAAATGAAGAAAAATTTAAATATTACTGTGACAGCAAGAAAAGGAGACAGCTAAACATCAACAGGCGTTTCAGTAAAAGAATATGAATGTTGTTTACATTTGGCTAGCTACAAATTTGCTTGTGCTAATATCAAATCTATACTTTCTAACAAGGTGCACATCACTCACAGTGTCCAGTGGGCTTTCTCTGTTCTGAAAATACAGTATATCACTATAAATCACCATAAATTCAGCCATTCCACCAATTATATTACTTTTAAGGAACTGTTATGGGTCTGTTCAAATTTTATGAGGAAGCTGGTGAGGAAATAGGGAAATACTTGAGAGGCTGAGGGCAAACACGTAAGCGATTAAGAGGGGTTCCCTGACAACAGCCTGAAGAAATTATGTAACCCATTTTTTTTCCTAAGGCATCCTTAGATGGAAACCCGAGGGAAACCTTAGCCTAAGTGGTGCTTTGTAACCAGGCACTGATTTTTAGTTTAAGTTCAATGGTTTCAGTTGAGCCACGGCCAGGAGAGCTGCTCCTGAATGAGAGAACATGTTGAGACTCAACACACGGCTGCATTTTTGTTCACTGGAGGGAGAAAATACTGGAAGGAAAAGAAAGAAGACTTGTGTTGAACGATCGCACGGCGTCACTGGGCCGTTTAGTAACTGGGCGGGTCTGTGTGTCCCAGCCAGCCAGTCAGACATCGAGGTTTCCTGTTTCACTTCCTTGTGTGTATCCACAGGGGCTCACACACATGTATTACGTGTCAGACGTGTCCCACACACCAACAGTTGTGTTGTCTGTGTTGTCAGACTGATCTGACCCATTTTCGTCACAGCTTGAAAAGAGCACAGTGTGTACTGTAGTACTGTAGTAGTATTTGTTCCTACACATGTACCTCACAGCTGGAGTCAGCAATTACGTTACACTGTAATAAGCATTTACATGCAAAATATATGATAATCTAAAGAGATGTGATGCAAATTTTACCGTATTTTATTATTTATCATTGACTGCATCCTTCACAACCGACAGCGTTACTGTCTCGAAGAATGAATGGCTCCATTTTCATGCTGTTAACATTGATGTCTGCAGAAACAAGAAACCACCAAAATGCCACATTTCAAGTAATATTTTTATCTTTATAAAATTTTAAAAAAAATTCTGATTACAGTGTTTCAGCAATGCACTTTTACGCATAATGTTTTTCGGACATTGTCCCTCTATTGGCTCTAGATTATGGCCTGCACATAATGACACAGTGTCATTTATAGAGTGTAATTTTTAAAGGATGTACCAGTACAGTATCTACTGATACATGTACACAAAGGAGTAGGTTTCATTCCAGCACTGAGGGGCAGATACATTTTAAGTGGGGGATATGGGGGCATCCTCTTAGAAAATTTTGACCCTCAAACACTGCATTTCCTATATTCTACATGTGAGAGCTATTTCATTAGTTTGATTGTTATTTGCCATTTTTGCAATTAGTTATTTTGTTGTTGTTGCTGTTGTTGTTGTAGACAGTAGAGGCATTAATCAGGTACGTAGGCATATAGGAAGGTAGGTGTGTCAGTGCCAGGTCATGCATCAGGAAGGGATATGTTCTTTGTTTTTGTTTTGTTTTTTTGCCAGGGAGAGAGGCGGCATCATGGACATGTATGTTTACTTTTGACTTGGAAAATAAATACCCTTAAAACAAGGATCTTGCCTGAACATTGGACTTATTAATCGCTCGAGTAAAACCCAACTAAATGTTGCATCAATTACTTTTTGTTGAAAGTTTAAGAGACTCTTTTTTTGACGAATAGCCACTACGCTATTTTTATGCATCAATTCATAGTGAAAAAAAAATTATGTATGTATATGAAAACACAAAATACCAGGTTTTTGTCGCCGCCCCTCTGTGACTCAAACAGACATGCACTTTAACAGCTTTAAGAGAAGCACTGGGCTTTCAAGTGACTTCAATGTAAACTGATCCGTGGCTTTATGAGACCCTCCAGGGCCACGTCCAGCCTTGTACAAACGTAGCAAAGCGTTTATTTAAACAGAAATGGTGGCGTGTTAAACACCCTTGTTGTGTCTACAAGCGCACTGCACTGCAACATCTTTTTAATTAGTGTTTATATACACATCTCTCCTGACCGGGTAACCAAAATGGTTTTTAATAAGCACTGTCCTTGAGAAATAAATAAATAGTTTGTTCATCAAAATAAAAGTATTGTGCTACTTTCATGTTTTAATAGGAGAACAAATCCACTTGTTCTAAATATTGAGGGGGACATGTCTGTGCATGTGGATGCAAGGGAACAAAATGTGAAGCTAGGGAATAAAAGGGGTAACAATGTGGGAACTTATATATGTGATTATTTTTTAAACAACTGGGTACCTCTACTAGGCCTGGGTGATATAATAGTGATGTTTCATATCAGTCGATATTGATAATTATTGATTATGTTGGTCATGACTGACAACATGTTGTGTACTTCAAAGTGTGGACGCGACTAAGGTGATGAAATAAATTTTGTTCTTTCAAACTTTCCATATACTACAAACTACATAGTTCATTTTTTGGAACAAACAAAGTTGCAAGGAAGAGAGTATTGTCAGGAGGACACTGCAGGCTGCACTACAGTCAACATGTTACTGTGTAAAGTAGGCCTACTTAACACAGAGGATATAACAGTGTACAAGCAGAGGGCTGAGGTAGATTAGGTTCATGTGGACTGACACTGTTGATTATACTCTATGTTACAGTAATCATAAGCATGATCCCTCCATTTTACTTTTTGTGCACCTTTATAGATATGGTAAACAGTAAATGTCAGATTTATGGACAGAAGTCGCATGACTTGGACTTTTTTTTTTTTGCAAAATAAAAAATATTACATGCAACTAAACTATAATCAATGACTTGGTGCCACACACAAGGTGCAATCAACCCTTATGCAACATTCAACACACACACACACACACACACACACACACACACAGAGAGAGAGAGAGAGAGAGAGACTCTTAGATTAGACCTTTACTGTCCCAGAGGGAGATTTGTTTTCACAGTCCATTCAACACAAAAACACACAAACTTAACACAGCAGCAGCATACAAGTAAAGACAGTACAGAGTCATCATAAATACATCCGTAGGGCAGTTTGTTTGGTGCTGAGTAGACAAAACTCTAACTCAAGTGAGCTCTTTTCCATGTAGGTCCAATACAAAACAACACGGGTGCAATATTTTACAAATATTCAAACTTCCACTTCTCTTGTATTTATTGTTCTTTATGTCTCTTCTTATAATTGTTCTGTCTTATTACATAACTTACCTAATTTTTGCTACTAACTTACTAGTTTTTTAAATGTGGCTTGCCAGCCAAAAGTTTTTTTTTTCCACATGAAGGTACTTGTTATACTGGTGTGACAATAAACATCTTGAATCTTATTATACTTGGACATTAGCTCAACATTATCCTGGAAGTGATACAGAACTGTAGATCTCTTTATATCTACTGAGTCTCTCGCTCTGCTCTCTCCAGCCGAGCTAATCACACAGCCTGTGTGTGTGTGTGTGTGTGTGTGTGTGTGTGTGTGTGTGTGTGTGTGTGTGTGTGTGTGTGTGTGTGTGTGTGTGTGTGTGTGTGTGTGTGTGTGTGAACCTTGAGGGGATTGTCAGTCCTGTGAAACATTCACCACACTGCTGAGAGGATATCGACTCCCTCACACTCTCTCTCTCTCGTCTTGAGTTGAGCTCCTCTGTGTGTGTGTGTGTGTGTGTGTGTGTGTGTGTGTGTGTGTGTGTGTGTGTGTGTGTGTGTGTGTGTAGTACAAGCTGTCAGGTCAGTGGAGCAGCAGGAAACAGATCACACACTCACTCTCTGGTTGGCCTCACAGACTGTACAAGTAAAAATGGCTGCTGTGTTGAAGCCTGGAGGTTTATCAGTGCACATCTTGAACACAGTGTAGATCTGGGAGTGATACCAAACAAACGAATGAATGAATGAATGAATGAATGAATGAATGAATGCACACACTTGAAGGTGCCCAGCCCACACCGGGTTACAAGACACTACTTACATAATCTTTAGAGGACAGAGAACATAAAAAGAATGTCGCTCTTCTATGTTGATGGAAGGCATTTAATAAAACAGACACCTATCTGTCAGGACATAGTTAGCTTAGCTTAGCATAAAAATGAGAAGCAGTGGGAAACAGCTGGCCTGGCTCTGTCCAAAGTTAACAAGACTAGGTGCTGGACCAACCTCAAATTTAAAGTAAAAACCTAACTTAACTAACTCATCACTAACAGACTCCAGGCTGCAGCCACAGAATTATAGAGTAACATCAGGCTTCATGATCAAACAAAGTTTTTATCGCGTCAACACTTCTGTTCATACTTACTCGCTACTTCTCCTGTGCTCTTTGCTGGGAGTCATCGCACAAAACAGCTGGGTGGTTTTCCAGCAGTTCATACAGTGCAGACGGAGCATCGACACTGCTGTGGCCACAGGGAATATGATCTGTTTGAGGGGCATGAGGCTGAACTGAACGGGCACGGCCACCGTGAAAGTCCTGGCCTGATAAGCCATGTCTGATGTGAAGAGTTTGGAAAGAGCCACATTGTGTCTAAAACACTTCAAGGAATACAATGCACACCATCACAACACACACACAGTTCAGACAGTGTGCATGTGCATGTGAATGTGGCTCCAAGCTAAGGATCTACAGTGAAGATTCAGGCTAAAAACATGGCATAAAAAACATTTTTTTTAGTAAACTTTGCATGCTGGGACTTTAGGAGACTTGGGATATGCCAGATAAGCAGGATGAAGGCATTTTATGTTTTTATTCTTTTGTTTTTTTATGTTTGAAACCTGGTCACCATTCACTTCCATTGTTTGGGAGATTCTGCAACACCGCTTTCCCGTGAAACTCCAGCAGAGTTTTGCAGACTAACGAAATAAACCCGACCCTCAATCGGCATAAGGGTGAGTAGATAATGGCTGAATTTTCATTTTCGGGTGAACTATCCCTTTAAGGTGATCGTGAGTGACTTGTTTTAGCTGCAGCTTGTTTTCCAGGTGAAATGTGCTGACATGCAGCCAGGTGTGTTGGTGACGTGCCGTCGATGACGTCATGGGATGCACTCGACTGACCGGTGGTGTAACTTCAGCACTATACTGAATTACTTACTCAGCCACCCAGCAACACATATGGTTCGCAAAAAAAAAAAAATGCACATACCAACATCTGTAAAGTTCTTTAAATAGTGCATATCTGTTTCATCACGCAAATAGAAATGTGAAAAACAACAGTTTTAGGGGGAGTTGTGTCATCAGATTTTCCCAGTATTACTTCTCGGCAGCACCTCTGCTGGTTTTACCTGGCATCTCATTATGGCAGTCTGGTATTTTCTGCCATAAAAGTATTCTTGGTTAGGTTTGGCGGGGAGTTAAAATAAACAGAAAAGGCTTCCTGGCAAAAGGCTAATTTATCCCATGTGTTGATGCAGCAAGACTCCGAGAAGACGCTATAGACCAGTTTACGCCCATTTTGACATAAAATTGTAGAGAAAACACAGGTGTTACCAATGATAAGTCATTCAGTTTAGAGTATCAAAGCTTCTCCAGAGAGCCAACATGCACAACAGCAGCATCCTGACTCCGTCTGACGTGGATGGAACAGAACCTTAATCAGTATCATTGGTATCACCTGTGTTTACTCTACTATGACATGTCAGAATGGCTGCTGTGCAAAGGGGCTATTATTTGCAAAGATATTTCTGGTAAACTTCTACCAAATCGAACGACGATCTCGACAAAGCCACTTATGTCCTTAAAGCCTGAGCTCTGATCCAGGACTGGACCCGCACAGTAGACGGGTCCTCCAGTCCTGAACAAGGATTTTTATATCATAACCTCAAAAACCCACAAAATGATGTAGTGAGCCAATGATATGCAAACTTTTGTCCTTAAGAGGCAACACAGGATTACTCATGTAAGTCATAAAATAGCATGTTTTGAAGATTTTCTCTGTATTTTAAGTATTAACTCTTTAACCAGCAGCTACACGTTGGATGTTCAGTAAAACACACACACTCACACACAGAGACACACACACAGACACAGACACACACACACACACACACACACACACACACACACACACACACACACACACACACACACACACACACAGTGGTAAGGACAGTTTGCCACAATACGTGTTTTGGTGCACATAATTGCCACCTGTGAGCGTTTTAACCAAGAACACAATGATAGTGTGGTGTGGTGACAAATCAACCACACCCCCAGTTTTCATAAAACAAGTTACTAGTGGTGCAAAGTATTTACTGAAGTACTGTAGTTATGTACAAATTTAAGGTACTTGTACTTTACTCCAGCTTTAGTTACTAGTTACTTTTCAGATTACAATTGTTCATACCCGTCCTGTCAAGTAAAAATCACGTATCTCCAAATTTGTTGATTTTCCTTGTAAATTTTTCTGACAAAATGTAAGTGTTCCTTTATGTGTTGAGGAAATTGTCCTACTTCTTAAGCTAAATACTACCAGTATTAGTATATACGGCAATTAAAATTGTTATATGCAAATGCAGCAGTAATATTATTTAAAATAATATTACACATCATATATAACAATAAAACACTGACGGGGACTTCAGAATGAGTATTTCTTATTTTTTACACTTTTAAGTGCATTTTGCTGCAACAATTAATCCATGAATCCATTATTAATCGATTATTAAATCAATCTGCAACCATTTCAATAATTTGATTAATCTATTTGAGTCATTTTCTTTAAAGAAAAAAGTCAAAATTCTCTGATTTCAGCTTCTTATATGTGAATATTTTCTGTTTTCTTTCTGAACAGCTTTAAGTTGTGGACAAAACAAGTGACAGGATTAATAAATTGATTAAGAAAGACAAAATGATCGACTGATTAATGAACAATGGAGTTACTTGCGTCCCTATTTTGCTGATAATACTGAAATACTTTTACTTGAGTACGGTTTTAAATGCAGGAGTATTTTCACAGCCTGGTGTTGCTACTTTCACTCAAGTAAAGGATCTGAATATTTCTTCCATGACTGCAAGTGACTGAGTGTCTGTCAGAGTGAAAAACATCCGAACACATGCGTTCATTAACAACTGCAGTAACACCCTGGTTTATTTAACACGCGCATCGATGCTGCTGTGATTTCAACAGGCTGTGTTTTACTTCTGTGGTGGATGTGTGAGTGATCTACAGCTGTTGTGTTCTCTGTTGCAGGCTGACATGAACACAAACAGGAAACAGGAGTTCAGTTTGATGTTTCGCACCGTATTGAACATGCAAAACGTTCCTCTTCTCTCGCTGCAGCCTTGCGTCACTCTCCCACCAATGACGCACTAAACGTGGATGCGCATTTTGCTGGGCTTGAAACACAACGTCAAGGTTGTCAACTGTTGTAACTAACCAGCAAACTGTAATGTCTGTTCTACTACAACAGTGAAGGGTAAATAATCGTGCCATCGAGCAGAGAGGAACCATGACATGTAGAACCTGAGCCGCGTTCAGCCTTGATAAAGAAAAACATTAATTTAAACAGCAACAGTAGCACACTGAACACTGTACTGTCTTTTTAAATACAGCGGTGTTTACATGTTGCTGCTGACTGGATTACACTTCTGACACACACACCGAAAAGAGACAAACCGAACCTCAAGGCCTGTTTCACACCATTTCAGAGAAACGTGTCTTTCAGCCCAGAAACCGTAGCAAAATGGCGCACACAGTTTTCAGATTCAAAGTGTCCCCTGGATGACCCTCGTCTGTCTCTGTGATTGGCTGGTTCCTTCACTGTAAAAATGAAAAAGTTGAGAGAACTAAAAATTTCACAGCAACGGACTGCGATACATTTTTTGAGTTCTTTTGTTGAGATAGTTTACTTTTCTTCTTTAGATAGACATGAAGCTTTGAATGTTAGAAACTCAAAACATTGTATTTTAAAAAAAAATGAGTGAATTAATTTAAGTGAAGTAAATGTAAAAATTTTAATATTCTCAGTTAAAACTATTCAAATTTTCAGGCATTTTTTTAAGTTTCTGAAACTCTTTCAAGTTTATCTAAAGAAGAAGAAAAGTGAATTATGTCAGCTAAAGATTATTGGTCAGCAAAACTTTTTAAAGTTTATTTCAAAACTGAGTCGGGCTCAAAACTCAACAATACGCAGTCCGTTGCGTTGACATCTCAAGTCTTTTGGTTGTTCAGATTGTGTCCAGTTTTTAAAAAATTAACAAATAAATAAAAGGACACACATAAACACAGACAGCTTAGCTTTTCTTATTTTGGTTGTGCACCAACATCAATAATTATCATCAACAACAGACCTATCAAAGCGCTCCACATAACACAAAGTGCAGCGTCCTCACACACAGACGTTCAGTCATTTTATTTCACAGTGTGTTTAGCAGTAAAATACTGGTAATCTGTGAACCCTGTTTGTTTGGAGGAAGGGCACCTGATCAGCCCGTCTGCACTAAACAGGGGACGTGCTTCCTCTGTGTCCCTTCTTCACCACTCTGGACTTGCAGATCACTGTCATGCAGTTTTACTGTTGTCCAGGAATCTTACAGGACATGCTGACCATCTTATGCAGTTTGTTTTTGTTATTCACAGACACAGAAAGGTTAAAATGCTCTCCACAACGGAGCAATAGAAGGCGACAAATATATGTCCGCCTACTCTTAACGGTCTCAGTTTATGCATAATAATAGACGCTGCTAACCTTTCTTATAAATAGCATCTGTATTTTAGTTCCATGACCACTTGAGTATTCTCCCCATCAATAATCATTTGTCAGTGGGTGATGGTACCAGTCCTGAAGTCAAAAGTAATCTCTTTAGTTTTCTTAGTGTAGAAACTTGGACCTACACCAACCAGCAAACTGATCCACCGGAGCACGATAGCTGGTTTCAGATGTCTTGCTTCTACATTCATTAGAACAGAGACACATTTCCATTTTTAATATATCCATCCCTCACGCAGATTAAACACTTGTAGCTGGGGATGCAAACGTTAGAGGCTTAGCGTCAGATAAACACTCCGTTCAATACATTCCTTACACATGTGGCTTTTGAAATGAGAATTTAAAAGGAGGTACAGAAGTCACAACCTCACTGTTTATCTTTTCTACAGCTCCGTGCACACACATGTGGAGGAAGCCAAAGCTCAACATACCTGCCATGCTGACAGTGGTTACGGTTGCTAAGCTACGATTGGACAGTCGCTCACTGGGGTAGGGGTTTAGTGAACGGACAATAACTTTTTAGTTGTGTTTTACTTTGACGATACTACTTAAAATGTGAATATTTAACTTCAAGTACAAGTTTTTGATTAACACACAAAAAACTCAACAGTTTTGGTTCTTTACAGACGTTCCAATGTTAAGTCAAATAAACTTTTTTAACTGTTTTGATAAAGTTACTTTAACATCTTCACAGCTGAGTTCAGCTCTGCTCGGGAAATGCAAATCTTCTCCACATTAAATTCTCTCTCACTTCAATGAGGAATCTCTGAGACTGAGGCTCCTCAATGAAAACACGAGCCTGAGGTTAATATGAAGACAGAGTTCAGAGCTGGAGCCTCGCTGCTGGTTTGTCACGCCGCTGAGCACAGCTGTCAATCAATGTGTTTTTCTGTCGTCCGATTGGCCGGCTTGTGTACTCAACAGAGAAGTCTCCGCCTTCCGGAGCAGACAGCTGTACTTTTCCACTCCAAACTGAGATTGCATCCAACTCTGTCCACTCCTGCTGCTCCTCCTCCTCCTCTCCCCCTTCACTTCATGTATTCATAACACACACACACACACCCCCTCCCCAAACACACACAGTGGGTTAACAGAGCTTTCAGGATTTTTGGTTGCACACAGACCCACAGCGACTGAGGTTCCTCTCTTATTGAGTTGTGGTAGAAAAACAAAAACCAGCGTGCTGCGTTCAATCTGCGTCCACTGCAGATGTTTCAAAATGTTGTTTTAGTATCATTTGCTTTCGTGTCATGTGACCAGCGAGGAAACACCAGGCCAGGCACGACCACGACTCTAAAAAAACTTAGAGAGATCGCGATTTTCTTCCTGTCACATGTGAATCTGTGTGTTTCCCTTTCAAACACACAACAACAAACCCAAATGATGTTCAATCTAATCAGGTCCAGTCCTGTTGTGTTGCTGCAGGTCTCATATGAATATGTCTAATTCTACAGTTGATCCAAGCAGACTGATCAGCTCTGATCACGGGGTGCAGCATCATCATCATCATGGTTAATTATTTATTTCGGCGTTTTGCTTTTATTGAACCGCTGATTGTAGAAACAGACAGGAAACAAGGGGAGAGAGAGGAGGGGTGCAGAAAGTCAAAGTCCTGACGTCATGTCCGAGCTTCTGCTCCACGAGCTTCTGTAACTCGGTGCAGCTTTTCATTTATTTTGTCTGTCTTTCTGAAGTCTCTCTGCTGCTGTTATCATGTCTGAATCTGAACAGCATCCACTGACTGTTCGGTCGCCTCCTGTGACGAGCCATGATTTTAAAAGTAGAATGCGTAGGATTTTTTTGAGCTGGTTGTAAAAATGAACCAGAGAGGTAGTTTATTGTTAACTGACATTTTTGGGTTGCTATAGCGTCCCGAGCACAGCAAAGTAATGAGAAATACAGGCAGAGGGCAGGATCTCTGCAGATACAGACAGCAAAACACACTTCTGGTGTGTCATAAGTGATGATTGAGAAGGATTATGCTTTTATGAGTCTTAACATATTATGCCTTTAAAGCTGGGATTGGTGACGTGGGAGAAACCTGGAAGAGTAAGTTTGATTTTGAAAGTATCCAACCAAAAACAATCCCTCCCCCTACCCTCAGGCCTCCCTTTCAAAGCAACTCCCCCAAACACATGAACGCACACAGCCTGCCTGCTGCTGGAGGACTGGAGGTCATCTAGTGCCTACGTCCCGCCTGTTTCAGTGAAGCCCAATGGGACCAACATTTTGTACAAAGTATGACCAGTAGTCTACGGCAAGAGACAAATATTTTTTTTATTCCCTTTGAACTGTGCCACAAATTACACATATTGCTGTGCATCAATTTAAAACATAATTTTACAAACACAAAATGGTGGCCGCTTTGTCTCAACCTTTGTCGTATTATTGGTAAACAGTGCACCAAAAATGTTTCTGAGAACATTTAGAAGAAAAATAGGTAAAGAAGCAACATCATCTTGTCCCATATTTGATCAGCACTGGCTAGTTTGATAGTTTGATCCGAGTTTTGTGAGCCCTGTGTGTTGCATTGGACAGACTCACTGTCACTCACTTGTCAATCATACAGTATTTTACTCTAAATGGGACCATAATTTACAAATCTTGACTTTAAACTAGCTATTAAGACCATCAACTAATTAGAAAACTGTTTACTGAGGTCATAAATCAAGTGAGAAGTAGGGTCATTTTCTCATAATACTACATACAATCAAACCTCTTTTGCAGCCAGTGAGGCACGTTCATATTGGCTTCACTCTTCAGACCTGCACACTCTGTGTGAACAGTTAGTGCATGGACTCAGTGTGCACCTGTAGGCAGGTACAGAGGTAGACAGGCAGGCTGGTCATTTCATTCAGACCAAATTAAATGTATGGGTGAGCTTACTGGAGGTCTGACAGCCACAGATACTGGATTTTTTTTTAATGTAAAGAGAACTTTTAACAAATATAGCCAAAATACTTCTAAAATACATTACCTACTTTCTATCTTTCTTATCTAACATACTGCTAAGTAAGGTCATGTTCTCTGCTGGAGTTTTACTTATAATTATTATAAATATTAACAAGATTTGTCAGTTGAATGTAAACACACAATCATTTTGGGTATTTTGATTGACTATACTTAGTGTTAATTGTGCGTGTCAGTCACTGACAAATTTCATGATCACCACAGATTACGTGCTTTATTTTAATTCGCCAGTTGAAAGGCTCAGTGATCTATGGCTTATCAGTAATTAAGCTGTGATCTATATACTGTATATTACAGGTGTTTGGAGGTGTCCCTGTGGTTGTTAGGACATTGACTGTAGACTACAACGTTTTTCATTAATAAATAGAATAGATAGAGATAGAAATAATAGATAGAATAGAAATAATGCCATTTATTTGTTTAAAAGAGAAATATGTGGTATATTACGACCAGGATATGTCATCAGAGATCAAGAAAACATGCTGAGTTGAAATACTCGCTTCACAATGCTGCAGCAACAGTTTGAAATTTCTGTTTTGGGTCTCAATAACTTTCTTTTGCACGTTTCACGTTAATTTAATTAATAATATAATACAATATAATATAATTATTGCCAAATGAATTAGTGTCTGTTTATGAGTCATAAGAAATCATAAATAATCTTTCAGAAGGAGTAGATGTTTATAATAACGGTTAACTGAGCAATAAGTTAATATGCAATGAGACAGGCAGTCACTCTCAAAGTCCAGAGTGTGTGTGGGCTTTTGTTTTCAGGGTAACAGGCTTAACTTAACATTGACAACTGACAGTTATAAACTTAATCAACTTACAATTTAGGACCCATCGTCGCTTGTTATGGACAAATTACAATCTTGCAATCATGTCTTGTGCTCCTGCAGAGGTTTTGCACCCTGATTGAGCTTCTCCAAGTCAGGGGAGGAGGGGGTGGGGAAAACAATTTGCTTCAAAAATAAATTGAATATTAAACAGGATTCCATCTTATTTAATATACAGTCTATGGCACTGACTTGCTATTCGGTCACACAGAATAACTACATATTGCTCCTTTAAATAAGGAAGGATTCTGAATAATCTTTTCAGACTTCCTTCCTCTCCTGCACTGCAATTATTGTTTGTATTTGTATCTCATTATTGTGCAAAAATAAACTAAAGTTCCAATGTTTGGATTTGGCCAGGAGATGTTGCTGCATCTCTATCTACTTTGCTTCAGTCAGTATACATGTTTAAAATGCCTTAAAAAATAAATAAAAAGAGGACTAAAAGAGAAGTATTTCAAATGTGCACAGATAAACCACACAGTGTACGTGTCAATATATCTATCTTCTGTTAAAATGCTTTGCTGCAAAACTGTTTATCTGTTCATCAACAACTTAGCTGCACAGTTCAACTTCCTGGAAAAAAGTTTCTAAACTGACAAGATTATAAAAGACAGAAGATAATCATTAACACCTAAAATATCAAACTTTAAACTCACAGTTTATAGCAACTAGTGGAGGGCATTGTGTGTGTGTGTGTGAGTGTGTGTGTGTGTGTGTGTGTGTGTGTGTGTGTGTGTGTGTGAGTGTGTGTGTGTGTGTGAGTGGGTGTGTCGTTGATCTACAACCGTCATTCATACTATAACTGTGTCTCTACTTGTTGTTGGACGGCTGCCCCTTCAACAGCAATTCATACTCCTCAGTCAGTGTGTGTTTGTGAGCTCTTGTCTGTCTTTGTGAGGACCAATGCAGGTTTCAGAGTGACATTGACATTTTGGAAAGTTTTGTTCGCTTTGTGAAAGGGATGCCTGGTTGTTAAAACTTGGTTTTAGCTTAAAGTTTAGAATTCAGTTTATGTAAAAGTTTAGGTTAGGAAATGTCAGACGTATTTGTGAGCGCACAGATTAGCATTAGCGTAGATGGCAAAGGAAGTCTTTGCAGCACTGATCTACTTTCTGTAATCTGCCGCACACACCACTGCCGTGCTCTGTATGTGTGTTTGTGTGCGTGTGTGTGTGCGCGTGTGCGTGTGCCAGCTCACTCTGTCTTCCTGTTTGGCAGTGTCAGCTGACCAATCACAGGCAGCATTGCGCAACAGCTCAGACTTTAAAGTAGAGGCTGCTGCTGAGTGTTGACAACAGCAGTGGAAGTAGAAACAGGAGCTACAGTAGAAACAACGGAGACAGTCGAGACAAAGCAGGTGTGACCTGCCACAGTGTTCCTGAGCAAGCCTCTGATAAGATATAATTGTAAACACACTACAGGTCAGTGTGTCTCTGTGTGTGTGTGTGTTCTGGTTAACACACTCTCAGTATAGATTTCAGCTCGTACCTGAGCTGATCAGAAGGTCAAAGGTCAGTCTGTAGAGGTCAGACCTGCTGAAGTCACTTCTACCACCATGTTTACAGTCAGGCAGGACTTTGGCACGAAAGGTTGCAGGAATTATACTCACTAGGGGTGCACCCAAGTCAGGGAAAGCACAAATAATGCATCAGAAACAAATATTTATACTTTCCAAATATTGCTCATTCAGAAAATGTTGATCAACTAATGCACCAAGATTATTCCCTTCAACTGATCAATATTTTTTTCTGTATTTGTTTATCTGAATTTTCAGATAAAAGGGTGACAGTGGTTTGCTTCAGACAATTCAGAAAGTTTAGTTAGAATTAAAAAGAGAGAAAGAGTTCAGCATGAGGATTTGGAGATATGTTTCACAATTAATAATAAGCTAATATTAATTCATTGCCAATGAATGTTTGGTTAGAAAATAAAACCTTTGCCCTATTTAACATGATTTGTGGTGTAAACAATGTCCACTTATGTTCTTCTATCCCAGTACAGATACAGAGACAGATTATTTAGTTGAACAGACAGATATAAATTATGACGTCTCTGTGCACCTCTAGTACTCACTGTAGTGATCTGAATAGATTAAAACATCCAAAGCTAACAGAGGGTTGCTGATCCAAAGCCCCAGAGCACAAGTTGTCACAATATTATATTGTTTTTTTTTATAGGCCCATATGTATATATATTTTTTAAAAGATCCGCTTTGTATTTTTGATCAACCACGGTTGTTTGAAATAGGCTCTCTTTTATTTTCAGTTGATAGTTTTGATGAATCTGTTGTTTAATCTCATGTCTACTACTTTTAACGATGTCATTATTCCAGTTTATATTGTGCACACAGGACGTATATTCCTCACTAACAGGACAGAGATTTAGAGAAACAGGTCCAACAGCTCAATTTTGCTCCAGGTCCCCCGAGCTAGTCAAACCTGGTCACTTTGTAACAATTAAAAAGCTTTTCACACCCTCAAATCTCAAAATCAAGCATTATTTTACACTGTAAATACTCTGACATCAGCATAAATCTGGTTCAGAGCATGAAAACTGAACTGATACCTGATCAACTGTAAATTTATAACAATACAATAAAACGTGGGTTCAACACAGAGACCCCAAAGGAGCTGCCAAACTGTTTGATTTTTTAAAAATTTGAATCCAACATATTATTAGCAAAGATAAATCAGTATATTCAATTTTCACTACAATGACAAAAGGTTACCTTAAACCCTTAACCAATCATGTGAGCTAGCCAGTCTACTAAATGACTGTGTGGCATGCATTTATAACGGTTAACTAGTTTTATAGGCCTGAAAAATGCTGAAGACCCAATAAAATATAGTAATTCTACACTACAAAGCAAAACACAAAATGTTTGGTGAAACTTTAAGAGCTTTAACATCTTGTTTAGCATATAAGAAAATATTTCAAATAAATGTATAAATCAAGTAAAAAAAAAAAGTATCTAAAAATGTGAAGTAATTACAAATGGGATTAAAAACCAAACCACTTCTCTGCGACAGAGGAACAGCCACCTAGACAACTAAAGCAAGAGAGTCATATCAAATTTAATCTAACCTTTGAGATAAAGTGAAAACTACCTTTTCTCCTACTGAGCTGTGATCTAATCAAAGCTGCAATGTAATCAAAACACAGTGGGATTCAGTTTGTTATCCTGCATTGATACATGAAGCAGTGGCTAAATCCACACATGATATGATAAAGACAAAGCACATTTAAGCCCCGCCCACACCGGAGGGGAAAACAACACCAGAAACAGAAAAGTGTCTAAAAACTGCTATGTGCTGGGATGCACTACCAATAAACTCAAAGGAACCAGAACTAAGTTTTTATGAGCTACCCAACCAAAAAAATAAGTCTTTAAGAAGAAAACAGTGGATACAGACGTGAAACGTCAGCAGGATGAACTGTGGGATATTAATATTATATTCACAGGGTGTTTATAAAAACTCTCTGGAAATAATGAGTTTAACTTTTCCTCTCTAGTAGACAGAAGGAGCTAAAAAAAAAAAAACCTGATGGCAAGCTGAAATCCAATGTCTTTAGCAAGCTACCATCACTTTGTCGCAGTTTAAGCATTTGTTTCATATTGTAGCATCGGTCTTTTCCCCCCCGGTGGGCGTGGTTTTCAGAGTATGATGCGCTGTGCTCAAGTCCTGCTTACTAACCTGTCTTGACAGAGCAGCAGTAGGCTAACTGGCATCTCAGCCTGACTCTAAGGGAAATGGGGAAAACACAACTTTCTCCTCTCACAGTTCCTGAATACAGTATCTGCATGAAATGTAGCCACAGCATCAATATATCAAAGCTACAGTCCATCGTATTTGGGGGTTAAATAGCCTAAGAAGACAAAAAGGGCATTACAACATTTCTGTCTATAACCCCTCTCTCTTTATGTGTCTCTATTCAGTTTACCAGCAGCCTGAAAACATCAGAAACTTTTTCTCATTTTCAGAATTTCTGTCATCACTGCTCTCCAGGACCTGCCTGCTCCTCAAACTTTGACCGGCCAGTACCATTATTAGTTTATGACACAGAGACACAAAGAGGCTTATGCCTCCCTGCTGCCCGCCCCAAGTGGGTGTGACCCGCCCACATCACTTTATGTAATCCACTTCAACCGCTCTGTATGCAGGGACACGGTGTCTCCCCTGCCCTCCTTCCCCCTTTAATGCCCACCTAAAACTTCTGACAAGAAACATAAAACATTTTTTGTGCTAGCAGTTATAAGAAAATACCTGTTAAACATAACTAACAGTGTCACAGTAGGTATTTAGCTGCAGGGTGTGTGTATGAATGCCTCGATGGCCACGTGCCAGACTACTAAACCAACATAGGTTCAGTACAGCTATGCATTGTCAAAATTCAGTCTGCATCCATTGATCTGGGTCTTTGGGGTCTAAATCCTTTCAGTACGAAGGGCTAAGAGGTTCTAAGAATAAATTAGTTTAAAAACAGATGAAAAAACTTTTTATTTAGGGAAATGGAACGATTTCTGTATGCATGAATTAAGGTATTCAGTGTCTTCGTTTGTATTTTATTTGTATAATAATTAATCTGTGTGTTACTGTAGCTGACATCCCTGGTCTTTGTTGATATCGTGATTTTTGGTGGTCAGGACCACTTTGGCAATAAGGTACATTAACTTTTTAAGTGTGTTGTGTTGTGTTGTGTCATGCTTCAGGTTTATTCATTACACTTTGTCAATGTTATTTCTTTTGTTGTCTTTGCGAGTCCATGTCCAGTTTTGGATTGAACCACTTGTTTTGTGAATATCTGCAGATGTGACGTGTTATATGTGTGCAGGTTTATGGCGGAATAAAATCAAATTAGTGTTACCTATTAATTTATGTATCTCAAAAAAGTTTAAAAGTGCTTATTTCTGCACTTGAATAATTAATGTTATATTTCCGATATAAGCTTTTTTGATTGACTGCTTGTCTCTCCTCTCACATGCTGTCATGAGATTATTTATTTTTTATTAATTTAACTGTTCTTTATTCACTTTACCTTGCTACCCTGTTGACTCAGTGACACACTGCCCTGATAACTGTAGTTAACTTTGATAACACTTTATGAAAAACTCACTCACATTGATTAATATTCATAAAGAAAATCAATCACCTCATTGTTACACCAATCAAATATTTATTTATCTTTTTTTCTTTTTATTCGGTACAGTAAAGAGCTTTTTTTTTTTGTTAATGACAGTCTGCACCAGCCAATCATCTGCAGCCTAATCCAGGCAGCTCGATGCCGATTGGCTATCTGGGCTCACTCCCACCACCCAGCCCATCTCCCTTTGTGTGCAACAACAACAACAGAAAGGCAGCACTTTACAGCACCCGGACACACTGTACATGAAACATGAACTGTAAAAAAAACGTCCATCTCAATAATGTCATTTAATCTCTCATTCAGGAAAAGTTCTTAAACCTAGAAAAATACCAGCAGGGTGACATAATTTCACTTTTTATCAGTGCATTTCCCCTTAAAAAAAAAAAAAAGACAAAGTAAGGCAGAACAATGCACGAGTATTAAAAAATGACACTTTTTATAAAAAAAAACTATTTTAAAAATGCTGGAAATCGGTGGAATTATCTCACCCTGCGAGCACATTCTTAACACTTTAAGGCTTAAATGACTTGGGAGACTTTTTAAAAAAAAAAATTCTGTGAACATGAAGCAGAACAAACCTGACCCCGTTCAGTCTGAGGTTTGAGTCTCACACTGCTGAGAACAAAATGGCTCCCTGAAAGTTTCCCTTCAGGGCGTCAGGATGTCACAGAACTCGACAAAGTCCCTCTGCATGAAGTTCTGGCTCTGAATCAGGTCGTCTTCAGAGGGGAAATACTGCATGCTGTCCTCCTGCAGGCGCAGACTGTCCTGATGCAGACGCAGACTGTCCTCGTGCAGGTGCAGACTGTCTTCATGCAGTACCACGATCTCTCCTGGTGGTGTCGTCGATCCGTGTGGGTTGGGACTGTCCAAGAGGGCTCCTCTGGCATTCTCCAGGACGCCCAGGTATGAGTCCATGTCTGTGAGCTCCATGTCGCTGTCCGAGCTGCAGCCGCTGTCGCTCCCGACAGAGTCGGAGCGCATGTGGAGCATCTGGTACTTCTCGTGCATCAAGAACTGGTTGGTGTTCTTGGGCGCCCGCATCCCCCTCGCTCTGTTCCCTTTTACGTTAATGGGCCGGAGGGACCTCATCGCCGGCCTCTGGAGGTGTAGGGGATGATGGTGATGATGACGTTGAGGGTGTTGGTGGTGGTGATTTCGCCCTCTCGGCCACCCTCCCCCTCCTGTCCTCCGCCCCTGCAGGCGCCCCCTGCAGCTCTTGGACCAGCCGTGCTTCCTGCGGCTGGAAGGGTCCCTCTGCGGAGCCCCTTTTCCATCCTGATGTTGCTGCTGCTGCTGCTGCTGCTTCTGCTGCTGGCAGCTCCTCCTGCACATCATCTCTGAGAGCATTTTTCTTGTCTTTCTCGCTGTCGTCTCCCTTCCTCACCCGCTGCTCTCCTTCACATCCTCCTCCCTGCTCAGTGGCCCACACAACAACAAAGAGAGGCTGCTGGCTTTCTGGTTTTCTGGCTCAGATCACAAATGACCTCGGTCTCGCTCAGAGTCTACCTTTTCACTATTCTTTCGCTTTTTTTCTTGACCTCTGGCTTTGGCTGATGCATAGCCTGCTCTTCCTCCCCTTGCAGCAGCAGCTTGCCTGCTCGGCTGTCTCCCTGTCACGCCCTCCTCTGTCTCTCTAATGTCTCTTCTTCACCCTTCTGAAAGTCAAATCAGCTCTTTACAGCTCTGATTAGTGAACTGAGGTGAGCGACTGAGGGGTGTTAAGAGTCTTCTAGATGATTTAAGGCTGTTGTTTTTAAGTTTCAAGCCAGTGAGTGTGGTGTTCTCAGCTCTGAACAGCTCTGACTGTGGCTCTGCCCTCCTCTCACAGCCTGGATAAAGAGCTGGGAGGATCCATTCAAGGGTTTAACAGAAGGAGGGGGACAGGGTTTGCAGGATTGTCCACTTCTTACTAACAACATTGCAGTGTGACATATTTTATGCGTTACTATTTCCACATATGTGTACGAGATATCTTTTGCAGCGCAGGTGCCTCAGGCTGTGTGCTGGGGTCGCGTTTAGCAGAAAGCTGCTCCCCTGCAGCACGGATGGTTCAGTCCGCTTCAGTTTTTAGCAGCTGAAATCTGATCCACAGCTGCTGCCGTTACTGCCCGCCCCTCTGACAACAGACAGCAACAACAACCAGCAGCACTGGGGCAGGAGGACCATGGTACTGTAACAGCAGTGACAGTTGATAGTGATTGTGTCATCGTCGTACAAGCACCCAGCCCACATGGACGCGAGACACCAAAAAAAATACAGTTAAAGTGGTGAAGTGTTTGGCTGAAAAGAACATCTCTACATAGATATAAAACATCACATTGTACACAAAGGACCTTGTCCGTCATGACAGACCCCTCCAAATAAAACCTGCCTCAAAACATCTTCACTTCAGGACACTCAGTCATGCTGCTCGCATGGCTCTAAGAATAGCAATGTCGCTCAGTCCATCACTATGGCAGGAATATCTAAAAAAAATACCAGATGGTTTAAAGGTAGAATACATAGGATTTCTCAGTTACTGTTTGTAAAAACACCTGAATGATTAATTGTTGAGTCTAATTCCCATGTTGTCAAATGCCAAAGCTTTGGGTCGGTAAAGCGCCTTGAACACAGATAAATAATGATGGTATGGTAGGGGGTAGGGTCTTGGATGATAGAGACACCACCGCACACTTCTAGTGGGTCATACGTGATGATTTAGAGGGATCCTTTGTAAGAGTCTACGCATAGTTTTAAGGAAAATCCTGCTCACGTTCCTCAGACTTTAAATCCTACTGACCCCTGACTTTTCATCTAATGCCGCTTAGTAAAAAAAACATCAATATCAGTCAACTAGTGGATAAAGAAAAGATAAAGGTCCAGAAAGTCACGTACCCCTCACACTGAATCGTAGTTCCGTTTGTGCAAGCTATTGTGATTCCTTGACTTTGCATCTAGCACCATCATCAGGTCAAAACTTTGACTTGGTACTTTGCTTTATGACTAAATAGACCCTTTTCATGGCAGCCATATTGATTTGAAATCGTAGGGTAAACACAGGTGGTACCAATGATACTAATTAGGGTCCTGTTTCATTTAGTGTAGCAGAGACTTTCCAGTAAGTCAAGATGTATAATACCAGCACCCTGACTCTGTCTGACCTAAACAGAGCCAATCAGTATCATTGGTAACATCTGTGTTTACTCTACTATTTCATGTCAAAATGGCTGCAGTAAAAAAACTGCATGTGGACAGCAACCAACAGAACCATAACAAAAACCATATGCAATATGTAAATGAATATAAAGGTCAAACAAACATTTACTCACATCCACCATATTTCTGCGTATGTATCAACAACTGAGCAACACGTGTGAGAAAGTTTTCTCTGACTTTCTGAGTTGTTGCTCCGACTTGAAGGGAGGCATTCATGTGAACTTTCCCAGCTGGGAAATAATTTTTCCTATTATTCCAACATCGCATGAATGCAGTGTAAGTACAGCCTGACAGAGCTGCTGCTTGGCTGTAGAAGTATTGTTTATGATCAGCTGACCACAGGAAGAATGGTGCAAAATACAGAGTGTCTTGGGGGAATTCTGAAAGCCCTTGAATGACGCTTTGGACACCCAGAAAGAATCAACAGCTACATTTTGGGGTGTCTGTGAATAAAGCTGTCTTTCATCATCATCACTAAAACATATTTTAAAAGCTTATTATATCCAGTATTCATTGCAAATTGCAAAACATATGTTCATAAATCTGAATAGAGAAAATGTTGTGGTGTTTCTTTTTATACTGCCACTGAATACCAGTTTGTTTCTGGTAAGGCCTGGTAAGGTCCGTAATCCAAAAGTTGTGTAGTTTAGAAAACCTAACATTACCCTGTACAACCTGAAAAGCAGTGTGCGTATATTTTTCTGATTTGACATTGTTTTATTCCGTTAAAAATACGGACTCAAACCTTGTCTGTTTGCAGATCGAGTCTGTGTAAGACTAAGCCACTGCCACCAGGTACTTCACACACTGCAGAAGAGGTAATTAGAAATTAAGGATATTTTACCAGGAAAGAACAGCCCATAATGAACTTTATCTTCAAAGTCACCTAAATCTCCTGACAAATCAGTTCCTCGTCAGTTACGCCATGAAAACTAGAACTTCTTCCTGCAGTTAACTTTCCCTGCTGTCAGAATTCAATTGAACACATTTAGATCAATGGACCATTAACATGACATAACATGTCTGTAAGTGTGCAGCTGCTCTGGTGCCCCCACGTGGCCGAGATGTATATTACACAGGACAGCCTGAAGCAGAAGGAGGGGGGGGGGGGTGCAAAATCGTTGAAAGGATTCCAAGAGACTGACTTGCTAAACTTAGATCATTACCTCTGTAGTGTGTTGTTTTAGGGATGTTAAGTTTGTGCTGAGAGCTGACGGACTCACTGATGTGTGACGTCCGGGCTGGCAGTCCTGGACTGTGTGAGTTTAGAAAGCTGACTGCATTTGTTGAGAACACGGATCTGATTTGATTTATTCCTATAATGGAGTCCTGAGCAATCTGCAGAACAAACACAGGGTGTGTAGATGATGATCACATTGGGCAACAGTAAACTATCACTGATGACACATGCAGTATAACATGCACTGACTATTTAGACTACTTTGATCCAACAAATCATCACCACCTGTCCTCACACTCCAGCAGGTTGGAGTTTATTAGTCCTAACAGGAGCATAAAACTTATTTTTTTATGACCTTCCTTGGTTGATATTCGGGAATATAAAGTACAGTTATAGCTGCCGCACAGCAGTGAGTCGGGGCTGACATTTTAAGGGAGGAAGAAGAAGGCGGAGGGAGAGGGGGAGGATAAAAAAGGAAGACAAAGGAGAACAAATGAGGGTCCATAAGCAGAACTGCCAGGATCATATTTGTATAAAACTTAACATGTGACATCAAGACTACCTGCCAAGTGAGAAACCACAGATGGCCAGAGGTGATAGACACATTCTTTACTCAAGTAGAAGTACACATACTTATGTAAAAGAAAGTGTCTGGTAAAAGTAGAAGTACTGATTAAACTTCTGTACTACAATACAAGTCAAAAAGTATTAAAGTATAGTATTAAAGTATAAAGTCATTTTTTGTCTTGCTACATCTTTTATGTTATCATTATTTATTACTTTGTATTTTAATTTTAAAATTTATACACAGTAAGGTATTGGTTTATTCTGTTATTACAATGCCTCATTATTGTAAATGTGATTTTTTTTTTTTTTTAATTAATAAAAAAGAAATAAAAAGAAAAACATTCCAAACTAGCAGATCCTGTCTCAGTTGTTTGGTAACATGGTAATTAGGGTTCAGGTCTGATCTTGGAAAAAAAAAAAAGAACCCTGATATCAGACTAAGCTGTCGACTTGTTATGCTTCATTTCCACATTCAGAGAACTGTATTTTTCTTCAAAGAAACAGCCAACTCAGTGGAGTGAGTGGATTCAAAAGTCTGGAGCCAGGATAGAGGGAAAAAAAGCCATTATATATGAACAGATCTTAATTTATAATAGGAAAAGAAGCCTAACTTCCCAAAATCTGAAATAACACTCCTAATGTTAGGATAACCGTCCAAAAGCTGTCCAAACGTTCACCAATCCACCAGATAAGGTAGTGCCAAGACAACTAACTTGTTGGCTGTTCTTCACTTCTACACCAAGGCAAGATAAGAAAAGTAGAGTTGGTTGCTAGGTAACGGACATAACAGTTGATAAGCGATGATGGATTAAATATTTGGGATTTTCCTAACCTGAGATACAATAGAATTAAGTAAGATAAAATAGAATTCCTGAAATTAGTTATGATTTGCTTCCGTAATACCAAGCTGAGAAAACACATTTTAGTCTCTTGCTGACTAAGATAGGAAGTTTCTGTAACATGGCCCCATGAGAGGAACATTTCTGAACCATTTAATAATGAACCACTGCCTTGATCCAGCTGATTCTCATTTGGTTAAATATGAATTTCCTGAAATCTGCATGTAAAAACTGTATGTGAACATATTTGTACATTTAATGGTCCAAGGTTTATATTTTGTGGTCTGTATCAAGTCACAACACAACCGCTCCTCATACCTGTCTGTTATCTCATATTGTACCTTCGCCTACCGCCTTCACTTCGCTGTTTCTGATAATAAAGATATCATAATTCTCGATGAGACATATTCCTATTACCGGACAAAGGTCGTAGAATAACTTTCTGTTTTATTTTGACGTTTACTGTACATGTAATCTAATTACGAAGTTTGATTGCTCATATATTGTCCGCATGTTTCATAAACGGTTAATATAAAACAGTTTTTCGCGGAATGAAACCGTAGAAGGATAAAGAAATGGTCCTGCTTAGACGGGATCCCTTGATTCGCATAACTCTCACGAGACTTGTACATATTGTTTCTTCATTGTGAACGTCGTATAAACAAATCATATTTTATAATGTCACAAATGTGTGGTTAATGTAATTTTAGGTTAAAAGGGCAAAAACACACAGTTAAGGTTAGAGAAGCATGATGGAAGCGATAACTCTCGCGAGATCTTTCGCGTGTCTGGGGTTCCCTCTAGACGCAACCAGAAATTGTCACAGAGCATCTGTAAATAAAGTTGTAAAAGCAGTCAGCTGCTCCGTTCGGCACCACAACAAACATGGCGTCGGGAGGCGGCTAGCTGAGAAGAAGTGCTGGAAATGCTCCACCGCCGTTTTAATTAACAGTTTTTTACTTAATAGCAGTGAATATTTTGTCGTCCCGGTCTGAAGATGGAGTCCGCCCCGTTCCCAGAGGAGGTTTCGGAGAGGAAAGTGTGTGTTGTCGGTTCGGAGCTGGTGGAAAACTACACTGTAAGCTGCGTCCTGCTTTCTCTAGCGCTAGCCAGTTAGCTTAGCTTGTAGCTATTTTAGCTTCAGGTCTGTTAAAATGACAGTGAGTTAAAGTGGAAGAAACTGCTCCAAACTACTACTAGTTGATGCTCAAACTGTTCAATTACTATACTTTATTTGGTCGGTCGCCATGTCTTTAATCCCATAAGGCTAGACTAGAAGAACCCGACAGAACTGAAAGGCTAACTGCCGCTAACTGTCGTCTTAACTCAGCTGTCAGCCGGTTGTCAGAGTGCTTACAGGGTTTATTCTAAAGGTTAGAGACCTGACAGTCCAGTGTAGCCTTTTCTTTCTCTGTCAGGGATGATACTTTATGTCTACACCGTGTAACTTTCTGTACTGACAGTTGCCACGCACATGGCTTATTAAAAAAAAAAATCATGATAGTTCACCAGCCCCATAGCTCCTCTTTATTTTGTTTTACTCAGGTTTAAACTATTTTGTAAGAAAGCAGATTTCGTTCATGATAAGAGTAAACGTCTAGGAATTATAATTTCTCTCCTCAAAGCAGTTTGAGTAAAGGGTCTGCATACTCGAACTGTTGCGGAGCTTTCAGCTGCATCTCGTGGCCATCCTCAGTGGATTGAGGCAGTTCAAGTGGTAGTGTCTTTTCCTGATAACAGGTGGCTGTATGTAGGTATACAAGATATGGATACTTTTCAGCTGATACCGACAATTACTTAGTTATCATGGCCAATACTGAATCGATAATTTCACACGTGTACTTTTAAAAGAAACTCATGAAACCTGCTTTGACTAGGGCTGCACAATTATTTGGAATATTATAGAAACTGCAACAAGGCCAAAAACTGTAATATCCAAACTGCAGAAGCTGCATTTTTCTAAAATAATATTTTTTAATACAGCACACATCAGTGCAATAAAGCAGAAGCTGCAATGTTTTGCTAAAAGAAAAATGTGCAACAAAACAGTATAATCATACTGAAGTGCTGTAGAGATGTCCTGGCCCACAAATCTTGTTCTCCAGCTGATACAGACCTCAACAAATGTTACATCATCATGATTTTATTTTATTTTTATTTTTTTGAGAAAATGAAAGTTTTAATGTTAAAATGATCTTTTCTCCAGTTGTGAATTATATCACAATTGCTGTATCTGTCAAAACAATCCCAGTGAGTTTTTTTTTTAGCATATTCTGCAGCCCTAGCTCTGACCTTACTGAAATTTAACTAATATCGCTAATATAGCAAAAGAGTAGAGTATTTTTCCTAAGAAGTCAAATTGAATTCTATGACATGATCTGTCAAATCAGATATTACTACAGTCGATATTTATAATGATATTTATATAGCTATCTAAAATGTAATAATATAAGTTTCCTATTATCAGCCAATAATGGGAAATTCTGTGTCTGTGACTTCCGTGTCTGTTCAGAGATGGTCTTTGGTGTTCCTTGACCTCTGTCCATGTAATTACTTGGAGCACCCATGCAGCTCAGGACGATCGCAGCAGTGTTTAATTCTCACAGATTGCAATCACTGATTGTCCTGCTGCTGTGTTTCAGGTCTATATCATTGAGGTGACAGATGGAGAACACAAGTGGACTGTGAAGCACAGATACAGTGACTTCCACGACCTCCATGAGAAGGTAAGAGACCAGAAGCAGGTCAGCTGATGGCTGTTTGCCCCATTAATAATTAATTTGCTTGGTATGATAGGTGTGATCGGTTTGACTAAATATTTACTTTATAATCTGTCCAGAAATTAACAGCAAGAAAAAATTGTTTTTGTTTTGAAGTCTGTTTTGTTCTGTGATGTGTTTATTACTCAATGAATATTTAAACATTTTAACTTTATGCAGCAATGAACTACATGTTATTATTCAACTTCATATTTCCATAATCATACTTAGAAACTTAGGTCCAATAACTATAATTGTCTGTCTTGCAATTGCAGAAATGTTAAGTGAAGAATAAAGGCTAACTTTTCTGATTAACCAGTTTATTTTCCTGCTGTCAAAACAAATTTGCAAACAACGTGTAGTTACCATAAGAATGAGTTTTTATAGATATTCTTTCTTGTCCTGCATTTGTTAACAAGCAGTAATGCAATTAGGGGTGTGTCATATGGCATCACAATATACTGTTATATGTTTTTTTCTGATTAAAAAAATATATAGTGATACTGGCAATATTCCAGGGGAAGGGGCTAGTTCCAGAAAGGGTAGTGACTTAACTAGTTTGGACATGTTTTGGTTACAAAAGATCAGATGCAGTAATATGTGAACAGTGCAAGGAGACTCTAACAACAAAAGGGGACAATACAAGGAACTAATTTCGCACCTCAAACAGAAGAACCTGGTTGAGAACGATGAGAGCCAAAAATCCTGCTAGGAGAACAGCTGTTGTGAGTTCTAAACCATATTACCCACCCTTAATTGCAATTGCTATAAATTTATTTTCTCACCTGTGTGACATACTTATATTTATACCAAAAATACTTGTAGTGTTAACTCACAATCACAAAAGAACCACACCTTAAAGCTGTTTTAAGAAAATGCTCCATGTTATGGGACATTACTATTTCCTGAAATTCCATTACCTGGAAATAATTCCTAATTGAAAATTTTCATCTACCAGAGGATAATATAGCTGCCACAAATAAATTATTCATCATCACACATTAATACCCATAATGCACCACATCAATGATGCACCACATCTATTCTTAGAGTGTGTTAGTGACCAAATGTTGCCTGTGATTGATAAGCAGTCTGCTTGTCTGAAAAATAGTTGCCAATAATGTAAAGTGAACATGAAATAAATGACAATATGACTCTACGACAGGAGAGACGGGAGTCTGACTTCAAACTGCAACAGGAAAAACAGAGCTTCTCAGAAAACAGGAGCTTCAGACTGTCTAGAAAACATCACTGGGTTTACACTTCTCATGGACATAAATAGAGAGCCAACAAAGCAGACTAGGTCTGCAGATTATTTTTAGTTTCAATTGTTCTGTCTATTATTTTTTTTGGTTTGCTAATAAATTGTTTATATAATACTAAAAACAGCCATCACAGTTTCATAGAGTCCATGGTGACAAATCTTGTCCTGTCACAAAGATATTCAGTTCACAGTGATACAAACAGAGAAAAGCAGCAAATCCCGCTTTGGAGAAGCTGCAACCAAAGAATATTTGGCATTTTTGCTTGGTAAATGAATCTTTTATCCTGATGTGTGTTTCCCCTTCAGTTGACGGCAGAGAAGAAGGTGGACCGACGGCTGCTTCCTCCAAAGAAGATGTTGGGGAAGAACTCGAAGAGTCTGGTGGAGCGGCGGCAGAAGGAGCTGGAACTCTACCTGCAGACTCTGCTGCAGCAGTTCCCGCAGGCCACGCCCACTCCTCTCGCCTGCTTCCTGCACTTTCATCTCTACGTGAGTACGCCTGAAGCTGCTACAACCCTGCAACCTCCCTGCATTGTATAGTAACCTGTAGGTGCTTCAACCTGGTTCTGCACCTAATAGCACTCAGGATGCTGCTACTTCAAACATAATAAGAGGAAAATATAACAGGTTTGAGTTTATGCTCAGATCCTGTAAACAGCACATCAAAAAGTATGTGCATTGTGAAAAATGTTGCTGTATGTTACAGTTTAACATGATATTCCAAATCCAAACCATGGGCATTAATCTGGCGCTATAACAGCTCTCTGGTTTCAGACTTTCCTCCAGATTTTGGAAATCAGCTTCATGAGAAATGGTGAGATCCGCCACTGATATCTGGCAATAAGCTGGGTGGGAAATTAACACCATCCACCAGCCAAATGCTGGTAAAATATGAAAGTGGCTGGTAGATTTCAAAGACACAATAATGATTACTATTGAGTGGCTGGTGAAATCACATTACATTTATCTTGTAATGGCTGGTTGATGTCCACATTTTATGAAGTTAATTTCCCTGGTGAAGAGGTCTGGCTGGCAGTCAGCGTTTCAGTTTATCCCCAGGGTGTTGGATGGGGTTGAGTTCATGATTATGCAGATCAGTTAAGTTCTGTCATAACAAACTGGGGAAAACATTTCTGTATGGACCTGGCTTTGTGCACATCATGTCATGTTGAAACAGGAAAGGACGAACGGTTGGCGCAACAATCTTTTGAAGCACAACAGTAAATTACTGGTAAATTTCCAGGGATTTATTGTTTTCCCATAAAGGTGGAGCACTTGCAAGAAATGCCGACCTTTTAGGGGATTTCTGCTTCTCCAATGTGAGGATTTGTTTTCTACTTTATAATATATAATAATTGTAAAATAATTGTCTTTGGGTTTTATACATATATGTATATATATATATATATATATATATATATATATATGTATGTATGTATGTATGTATATATATATATATATATATATATATATATATATATATATATGTATGTGTATATATATATATATATATATATATATATATATATATATATATATATGTATAGACATTTTATATATTAATCACTTGTGTTTATTAATCTAAATAAATGTGTGTTCAGCTAAATGACTACCCTCTTCAACTAAATACTGTGACACAACCTTTACTACATGTTGTGAAACAATCTTTACTACTCTGAAACCAGGTCAGAAATATTTTTGTCTCAGTTGCACCAGTTCTGTCCAAACTTCTTTGGGTTCTGTTTTTCAACACATCAGAGTTGCTGATATGATAAAACGTGTCATGTAATGAGAAAACCATGTTTTCCTATTCAGTAACTAATGATTATTTCCCAGATTAAGAAGTGTTGCTGCAGGCTGCTGTTAGCAGCAGTTAAAAGCTTTGCGATGTCGCTAACTGTGATCATATGATGATGTCAGTAGAACAATAGACCAGTGTTATCCGAGTCCTCAGGACTCTGCAGAGTAAACAGCCAACACGCAAAATCTTCTCATGTGACATGAAATGATCAACACATGACTGTCAGAGATAAGTTTAAATGATCACAGAAAACCGTTTCACATAACAGCTGCATAATGTAACTGTGATGAAAACATGATGCTCGCAGCCTGAGGTCAGGGGTCACGCCACGTCCTGTTCTTCACATGCTGTGCAACTCCAGTAGGGCTGAACAATTAATCAAAATGTTATGGAAGTCGCAGTATGACCTAATGCAATATCCAAATCACACAAGCTTTTACTAACATTTTTTAACAAAGGTAAAATGTGTCACTCCATAATTTAGAAAAGGAGGTTGCTCCTTAAACAGCGGGGTTCCCAGTGGAGTGCTAGACCCAAATTCCAGTGAACATATTCCAAAAAATTGAAAAGGTGGCACATCTCAAGTCTTCAAGTAAAGGAGGATAAAATACTCACATTTCACTTATTTATTTGGCTCACATCACAACGTACCTTTTATCAATAAATAAGGTGTTGTGGGGCTGCGAGATGCCCTGGTCTACAAATCATATTCTCCGTACGTAAGAGAACATGCAGTTCCTAGAAAAAATACATTAGAAGTTATAGGAAAAAAAATCAGTGATAATGAAATGACAAAATCAAATAATTGCAATATGATTTTTCATGATTTTTTTTTAGGGGGATATCATTCAGCCCCAAACTTGGGGCTAATGTGATGTTATCCAGCTATAATTATTCAAACATAATCAGAGGTGTTATTTATCAGGCCTCCATGAAGTTACCTTGACAGAAGAGTGTGTTGGAAAAACGTTTTTAAAGGGACAGTTCACCCCCAAATCAAAAATACATATTTTCTGGCCTGTAGTGCTGTTTATCCATCTAAATTTTTTTGGTCTGAATTGAAACATCAGCCTGATGTCTGCCTTCTCTCCAATATAATGAGACTAAATGGTACTCATGTGCTCAAAGCACCAAAAAAAAATTACATTTGAAGAATTCAAAACAAGCGTCTCTTTTTACAAATTGTGACACAGTTACTCAAGATTATCCACAGACCTTGTTGTCTCATTACATTTCTTCACACCAAAAAAGTCTAGATGGATAAAAAGCACCGCAGGCCATCGCAAAACTATGTATTTTAGGTTTTGAGGTGAACAGCCCCTTTACAGGAAGGCAGCAGTTGAAACCATGAGCACCTGTCTGCTGAAGATTATTTTACTCTACAAGTTTAAGTGTTTGTTATTTTGAAGTGAATCCAGTTCTTAACAAACTCTTTGTCTCCTCCAGGAGATCAACGGCATCACAGCAGCACTGGCTGAGGAGTTGTTTCATAAAGGTTTGCTTCCTTTCTGACCTTTTACCTCTCTCTTCTCTCATGTAGTGTTTCTACAACTGTGTTGTGTCAGAAGATAGTCAAATACTCATGGCCAAAATGCAAAAAATTGTCTTAATAATTTACCAACATTTAAAGACGACACTTGTCTTCTTCTTTATCTACCCTGAACAAGACCGTTCCAAAAACGTTGGAAAATTATTTGGTGTGTCTGGTGTGTGTTCCTCCTCTTATTCTGAAAGCCAAGACCTGTGTTAACAATTAATGAGACTCCGTCAGTGGAGTTGTGTGTTTCACTCTCTGTAGTTGCAGAGCCTTTCTCCCTGTAGTTGTTGCTATACTGCAAGTTTATGAGATGAAATGCACTGAGCCAAAATGCTCTGAATCTAGTGTATTTTATTAATCAGCAACGACACAACATAAGGAAGTAAACGTGGCAGATTTAGTCAAATAGCTGGTTTTCATCCACAGTGAGTGAAATGATGTGAAACAGCAGTCTGTTAAGTTTCATAAGTTTCGAACCTTTTGGTTTTCTGTTTTTTTAGTTGCTTAGAATCCCAAAATATTTAAATACCAGCTTTAATAGTTTATATCTGTTGCAGCTGCATCGGCCCAGTTTCTTCAAAAGAAATGTTTAAAAGGATTTAAAAGTTTCATCTATCCCTGTTCATGTTTATACACCCAAATATAACTTTATTAAAAACATTGTTGTGAATGTTCCAGGTATTGTCAGCGTCTGGTTTGTAGATGTTGTTCCGTGAAACAGCAGCTGTGAACAGAAAACTGACAAACAAAGTAGACTGTTCAGATGAAATCTTACACAGTGAGCAGTGTCAGACTTCTGTGTGTTTGTTTGTTGTAGGTGAGCAGTTGCTGCAGGCTGGCGAGGTGTTTTCTCTACATCCTCTGCAGCTTTACTCCGTCTCCCAGCAGCTACGTCTGGCCAAACCAACCTGCTGTAACGGAGACGCCAAAACCGACCTGGGACACATCCTCGACTTCACCTGCAGGCTGCGGTACCTCAAGGTCAAACATTGCTTTATTCAACACAAATCCCCATCGTACATTGTGGTGTTGAGTTCTGACTTCCCTGTGGGGAGCAGAGTTGGTGAATGAATGTCCTCGCTTGTTTTCTTTCTGTTATTCAGATATCTGGTACCAGAGGTCCAGTAGGAACCAGTAACATCCAGGAGAGCAGCCTCCCCTTCGACCTATCAGTTTTCAAGTCACTGCTGCAGATAGAGGTAACTGTCTGACTGCCTCTCCTTAAAATACTCTTGTCTGTACACGTGCAGAATTCCTGCCTCATTTGTATCACAGAAAACCCTCATATTTGTTAATAATAATAATAATAATAATAATGAGCAGCAGGTCCACCCACGTTCTATAATTTATACCAGACTGTGGACTCAGGTGGTGTATGGTCACACCAGTAAGCAGTGAACACGTCACTGATGCATTACTGACGTTGCTTCTCATTATATCAAATTGGATTTCAGCTAATATGATAATTTATTCCATGCTGGACTCTCAGGCTCTAAGTTCCCTCAGAGGTCAGCACTGACAAGACTGTTGGTAGTTAACTGTACAAATTAGTGAGTCAAGGTTCACTTACACCAAACTTTACTTTACATCCACAAATAAAGCTGCTGTTCCTTGTGTTTGTTTTTTTTTGTCTGAAAGGTAAATGCTGGTGTGAACAGGGCTTAATGTTTGCAGCTGTGTCATGTCACTATAACACACAGTCAGACTAAAATACGCCTGCCAGAATAAACTCCTGTGATATTACCAACAGGAATTAGCGTGGGTAGAGTTATAAACATGGTTTGCAGAAACTAACATGGCTAGTGGGCTACCAGCAGCAGTTGAGAAGGTTGTTAATTATACAGTGTTTTAACAGAAATCTGAGTCACTGCAGCCAAACAGCATTCGTTATTCTCCTCTGCTTGGTTTATTTTGCTGTGCAGTTATAAAACAAGAACATAAACTATATATATATTCCCCGAATAAGAGGTCAGTTCCACCCAATTTCTCGAACTGGCTGGATATTGGCGAGCCCAGGAATTTCCTGTGCCAAATTTAAATCGGATTGAACAATGCACAAAGCGAAGGAGGCGGATCAGTTTTGGAGCGGAAGAAAATATGTCTCAGTTCTCTCCGCACAGAAGTGAACGCAGAATGAATTTCTATCTGACAGGATCTTTAATGTCGTTGAAGGCTTGAGAGCCGAAAACGTACACATGCTAAACCAGGAGAGATGTTTGACTCATGCTGCTTTCACTGGTTTGCACCTCTGTGTGTGTGTGTGTGTGTGTGTGTGTGTGTGTGTGTGTGTGTGTGTGTGTGTGTGTGTGTGTGTGTGTGTGTGTGTGTGTGTGTGTGAGATTGAAGCTGTATGCTGAAGCACAGCTGTGGATCAAATTATTAAATCTAGTCTCTGCAGTGTTTCAGACTGGCTGGGTCGGGTAGAAATATTTGTGGTGTTACTGGTAACTTTATTTATCCATACAACAAGGGAATACCAGAAACTGATTGGCTGAAAATTATTATGTTTGCATAACTGCACTGCTCTCACACAGCAGCCTCTTCAGTCTTTAAAAAGCATTTGCCTCAAAAGACAGACTTTCATCTTTTTAGGCTTTTCATCCTTTCAGACTTTAATCAGTGGACGCTGATGTTGTACTTCCTGAGTACCTGTGTCGCATCATTCAGAGGCCAGAGAACAAGCGTTTATTTTCCAAGCACAAGTCTGTCCACAGAGCTTTGTTGCATGTCACTCCTCTATCTAATCACAAAGTAAAAACAATAACAGAGGGGACAAATAAATTTTATTATGATACAAAGTCCAATGAAAATGATTAGCAGCCGTGAAATGCCAGGTTTTATCTGAGGTATTGCTGCTCAGTTAACAATATTATTATGTCATATTCCCTTGAGTATATTCCAATAACAGTTTGATGGGAATAAACGGATGAGGATTGTATTTTGGCTTTTAAGATATTCACTTAAAATCTGCCAAAATTTTGATAGTAACTTCTGTCTCTCCATCTGTCTTCAGATCAGCGAGTGCAGCTCTCAGCAGATTCGAGGTTTGTCGTCTCTGAGGTCGAGTCTGGCGACTCTGAGTATCCACCGCTCCACGGAAACTATGATGGTACGGTTTAGACTAAATACAACTCTGTAGTATTCATGTTCATGCACGTCTTGTTTGTTTTGTACTAATGTGTGTTTTGTGTGGTGGCTTCATGCAGGCGATCCTGGTCCCGGAGGCGAGTGAGTTCTCACAGTGGGAAGCAGAGGGGGCGGAGTCTGGCTGTCCCGTCACAGCTGTCATCCCCGTGTGGAGAAACCTGACCACGCTGGACATGAGTCACAACTGCATCAGCACCATCGACAGCTCTGTGGTGAGACACACCCACCAAACCTACACACAGTGTGAACTTCAGTTGATAACAGGGTTTAAAAGTTTTTGAATTCTGCACTCGTCATTGTCACTTTTTACCCAGCCGTCCAATCACAGTGGACGAAGGGCGGGACAAATAGGCACCACAAACTCTGTCCTGCTCATATGTAAGGACTCCGAGGCTTGAACTAGGCTCTCTCTAATTTTTTCTCTTGAACCAAACGATACTACTGCACGATATGTTTCCTCGCCCACAAAAATCTCATGACCCACAAAGGCCAGCGTGTCTGCGTCCCTCCCTACATGCGTCAGCCCTCCCTCTCATTCAGAGCAACCATGTGCTGACATTTCTACGTCAGCCAAAATGTCTCAGCTCTGGTTGTTTTCAGAAGAGCGGCTGTTTTTTTAGTTTTTTTTTCAGCGAAGGGAAAAAACACTCACCACCTAACAGTAATACAGTTACAGCACAGTTGTAGCACACAAAGCAGTTGTGTCAGGTGATCAATTTGTGTTTTTGTTTAATATTTTGAGATCCAGATGATTTTACCACATTTGCTGGTGTTGGTTCATTTAACGATTTTGTTTCATGCAAACGTGCTGGTTCTTCTGCTGCACTGATTAGTCAGCAAGCTGTTGTCTCAGGAGGTCAGGTCACAATGTTCCTGATATCACACTTTCTTCTTTAAACTGGGCAAAGAACAAGCTGATTATATGAATAAAGGGAAGTTTAGGTTTTTTTGTGCTGATGCTGAGTTTTTCTCTGCTGTAGAAACTGATTCCTAAGGTGGAGTTTCTGGATCTGAGCTACAACCAGCTGTCCACAGTGGAAAACCTCCAGGTATGTGACCGCGTGATGCAGAATCCATCAGCTCTGTGAGGACGCTCGGCCTGTATGTCTGTGTCAGCATCATTCTTAGGGTTTCAAAAAAAGAAAATAGTGAAAAATTTTCACAGTTTTCCAGAGCCCAAGGTGATGCTTTCACATGTGGTGTTTTGTCTGACAAAAACCCAAACACAATCAGTTTACTATGATACAAAACAGAGACAAGCAGCAAATCCTCACAATGGAGGTGGAGGTTAGAATATGAAAATATTTGACATTTCTGCTCAATAAATGACTATCTAATCTATTAATAAAATGTTGGCATTTAATGTGAAACTAGTTGCAACATAGCAGTTAGTGTTCATTTTACGCTAAAACTTAAGATCATAAGGCAGCCGGTCCTGACAGCTGCAGTTTGACGCCCCTACAGATGTGTAGTTTGTCCATTATCAGCTGTACTAAAGCAACTGTCCTGTGGTTGCAGCACCTGTACAATCTGGTCCACGTGGATCTGTCCTACAACAGCCTGCGGGTCTTGGAAGCTGCTCACACCCGTCTGGGCAACATCAAAACTCTGAGCCTGGCGGGGAACCAGCTGGACCAGCTGACCGGCCTCACCAAGCTCTACTCCCTGGTCAACCTGGACCTCAGCCACAACCAGCTGGCTCAGGTAATTGCACTGTGCACGTCCGGTGGACAAAGTCATGTAGCTACATACAGAAAATCTGTCTTTTACTACTTTATTGTAAAGGCCTGTTCAGACCAAAGATGTGACTGAATGAAACCTTGTATTGTATCCATAGCAACGACAATCTGTACCTCTGTTCTTAGTGTTGGCTTTTCAGGGTCCTTTGTTGCTGGATAAAATGTGTAGCCTCTTAAAATATGAATGAGCACAGTGATTGTGAGTTACTTGCTGCAGTTGTATTTCTTGTATTGATGAAATGGTGAAAACATAAAAAACAAGGTTTTTAAGAGTTTGTAGCATCAATGGGTGCTTCAACAGAATACCAAGGAGACTTCTGCAAATTTTTGCCATGAACTTGAGATGGGACGTGTCCCCTCTTTTTGCCAATTTCTTGACTAGTTGACTTTCCTATGAGCTCATTGGCTGTCGAAACCATTAATGTGCCATAGTCTGAAACCAGCCACTGCTGACTTTACAAGCTGAGTCTTGAACTACGCAGTCAGACGGCTTGAATCAAACTGAGATCAGCCAGTTCACACTGCTGCAACTTTTTCCTGCAGTCTTCTAAAACAGAATGCCTAATTACAAATCTTTGGTCTGAACTGGGTTTAAGAGCGCAAAAGATTTATTTCTAGCATCATTTTGTGCATTAAAAGAAAAGGAAATATGTAGATAATTACAAAGGGTACTAAATATGCTACAATATTACCAAAAAAGAAAAAATAAATAAATTATTGAAACATCCAACCTGTTGATAATTGCAAGAGAGGTCCTCATCCATCCCTTCTTTATCGTTCCATGTTTTCGTCATCATTTTGTCCTCTCTCTACTGTTGATTTTGGTTGTTCATGATGTGTGTGTGTGTTTTCAGTTGGAGGAGATCAGGAACATCGGCTCTCTGCCGTGTCTGGAGAAACTCAACCTGTCCAGTAACCCCATGTGCATCATCCCAGACTACAGAACCAAAGTCCTGGCCCAGTTTGGAGACCGTGCAGCAGAGGTACACCAACAAAACCACCACAATGTTAATATTACTGTGGTACTATTACTACCAGCAGCAGCACCAAGATGTTTTTCTTGCTTCTTTCTGTTGCTTGGATTGTTTATTATTAATGTACTGTGTAATATTACTACTGCAGAGGTAAACAACCAACACCACCACACTGCTTCTCTGTCTTGGATGCTGCTAGGCTGATATTACTGTCACTACAAGTACCTCTACTATAGAAACTGCTTATACTACTATTAGTAATGATTGATTTGTTTCGTTTATTTTTGTGTCATGCACACAGAGTACCTTTCTGTCATGAGTTTACAAGACACCAAAATTACAGTTGCAGTGTTCAAGCGTTTCATTATGTTTCCTTTCATTACAAAATTACAGGTTATTTTACAGCTCGGTCTTCAACAAAACATCTTCCCTTCTCTCCCAAGGTTGGCAAATAAAGCCTCCTCCCTTCATAAAGCACAACTCATTTTTTTCATAATCATTCAGCTAAAAGAAATCAGCATAAATGGAGGACATTCTAGGAAAAAAAAATTACATTCCTTGTGTCCTTGTAGACAGGACAGCAAAACAAAAAATGGACCTCATTCCTAATTTCACTGAGCAACAAATAAAGTCCCTCCTTCTCTGGAGTGGCATTAAACCTGCCAGACTCAAGGGGTAATAGTAATATTCCAGACAATAATTGTGCACATACAGATCTTTGTCTTTTGTTTAAGTTCTACTTCACATAAGGTTCTACACTCTAGTTATTCTTTATGGGTTCATAGTTTTTGTTTGTACCATATATTAACAGACCATTTTTCTCAATACAGGAGAAACATTTTGCTCCTAACTTAACCCATCATTCAAATAAAACAAGGATTGCGAGTAATACTTCTGCCTCTGTCTATGCTACTTCAGCAGCTGCTTTTAATAGCATTGACTCTACTGCTTTTCAGACAAAACGCATGTGTGCAAGGTGACATGTTTTTAAAGAAAACATTCTGTCGTCAGGTTTGTCTGGACGGTAAAGTGACGACAGAGAAGGAGCTGGACACAGTGGAAGTGTTGAAAGCCATTCAGAAAGCCAAAGAAGTCAAAGACAGGATGAGCAGCGGCGACAAGAAGGTACGTTCGGTCACACTGAATCATACAGCAGGAGGCACCATCACACCTGCAGAGACCAGTTTATACAGTTAAATTAACAAAAAAAAAACGGATTATTGCATTTTTTGTATATGATGTGGTCTTAAATTGTTTTATTTTTCTGTTTTAAACTGTGAAGCACCTTGTAACTCGCACTACGTAATTAAGTTTGTTGTTGTTATAATTATTATTAAATTATCAGTATTTATGTCAGTTACTTTGACTTACAGTTTGCACTTAAAACATTGTTAAAAAGTTCAGAAATGTTAAGAATCTAAATAATTTGTTTTCATTTATATATCCAGTGTAGATCAGTACTTTATGAATCTCTTTTAAGACTGTGAGGCAGCAGAGCTTAAACCAAGACTGTTTTCTGGACATTTACCCAACAGCGCTGAATATTATTTTTCAATGTTATCAGTATCAGAGGAAGTAAATGAACTCATGTCCGCTGACTGGACTCCTCAGACTTTGTTCTTTGACCTCTTAAAAGCAGTAAACAATCTTGACCTCAAACCACTGGTGAATGTTTTATCTTTCTTAGTCGTGTTCTATAATCTCAGCCTCCAAATAGATGAACCCTGAAACCTGCTGTAGTGGTTGAATAATTCTAACCTGATTATAGACCAGTCAGACATCACATCAGTTGATATCAAGTTAATTACTAACAGATCTCTGAAGACTGACCGGCTGTTTTGAAAACACATTGTGTCACTGCAGCAGCCTGTTCTGTTACTGTGTAACTACATGAGAGTGACGAGCGGCTTTAGTGTGTGTTGGAGTCACAACCTGCAGATCAGCAGCTACAACTGGAGTAACAACAATTATCAGCCAAGTTGACCCAAGTCGATGAAAGCGATTGTGCATATCAGCAGCAGAGATAAGAAGTAATACAGATACAGTCAGTAAAACAAAAAGAGGTATGGGTATAAAAACTGGCATGATTAAGTGTATGAGGTTCTTATCTTACTTGGAAATAAAAATTCAGCAAGGGAAACAGACTGGGGAGCAACATCTGTACAATTAAGTCACTTTTTTGAGATGGGAAAATGTAATGTAATGTTTCCTCCTGCAGAAGAAGTTTTTAAGTTTTCTTTCTGTTCATTGTTGAAGGTATGAGATTTTGCTCCTCCTTGCATAACTGATGAGGAGCGTCCGTTGGAAATAGCGACTTTGCTGTCCATTTCAGACAAAACACCGTCACACCGCAGACACGTCACTTGCACGTAATTAAAGTGTCATCTTAGTGGCCTCTTATGTCAGCAGAGATGTTAACTAACCAATACAATATTTCAGTATAAAGCTGATACCGAGCCATTATGACTGTGCATCTCTAATCCAATTATTTTAGTTAGCTTTTACGTATTATTTATCGTATGCATATGTGTCAGTGCAGTTTTTAATTTTGATGAAGCCATATTTAGAGGCCTTAATGTTCTTGCTTTGGTAACAAATAGGTTCAGCAAAGGATCATTATTGTGTGTGTTAGGCTTTGATCCCTAGAAAGTTTTTGTTTGACTGCCGTGCACAGTAAAAAATCCTGAATCAATACATTTAAGACACGTTTGTCCTTCCTTCATGCAGAATGTTTAAAACTAAAAGAACCTTCGTGCTGAAGGCTGAACGCCCACACAGGAAAAGATCTCTGTCATACTGGGAGGTGTAATAATATCAAGGTCTTTCTGCAGAGGGAACCAAGAGATTTTCAAAAGCAAATATGTAATACATTAGCATTCTGTTGATTACACCTTGTTCACAGATTTCTGCACATTTACAGATTTTTAAAAAGAAAACAAAACCTGTCATGAAGGTTTTGTTTAAGTTTCAACACAGAGATTTAGCTCTTGAACTTCAGTTTGATTAATACCTTTTCACACAGCTTCATACATGTACAGCCAGAGCAGTGCTACATTTATGTTACAGGATTTGCTTTGTTTTTTGTTTTCATTTAGAAAAGAACAAATCTGTCTCTGTAGAATTGCTGAAAGAATCAGTCTTAAAGGGATAGTTTGGATTTTTTTTGAGATGGGGTTGTAAAATGTACCTATCCATAGTCGGTGTATTACCTGCAGTAGATGGAGGTCGGCACGGCCCCAATTCTCCGAGGTAAATTAAAATTTGCCAAAGCAGTCTGATGGTTTTGGAAAGAGTGGTTCAACTGTTTATGTAGGGGCAGTTTGCTGTTGAAAAGGGTTGTCTGAGGGTAAGATAGGATAGTGAAAATATTTTAAATACTAATTACAGTGATAGGGAATATTCAGGTTGGCCTTACATTTATGTTCCTGACATGCTGCTGACCCTGAACATCACTTAGCTTCACTCAGCTTCACTAAGCTGCAGGTACTTTGGCTGCTTCTCCAAACTGGTTGCCTTTAAACACCCAGATTGACAATTATTCTTTATTCTTTATTTGGGTCCCCATGAGCTTTAAAAAGTGGTCGCCAGTCTTCCTGGGCTCCACACAAAAACAACAAAAGAATCACAAAAAATGAATAAGACAATGAAACACACTATAAACCCAAAATTAAGATTATAAAATAAAATTGGTGAAATGGCTCCGCTGCTGATGAAGCTGCTGACTGCAGGTTTCAGGGTGCGATCTGGTGGATGATGATGATGATGATGATGATGATGATGATGATGATGTAGTAGGTGACTGCTGCTCTCTGAAGGCTTCCTCCTCTCTGTCCTCTCGTCAGATCAGTGAGGAGACCAGGCTGTCTGCTGCTGCACCTCCTCACCTCTCCTCCTCCTCTCCCCCCTCCTCCTCCTCCTCCTCCTGCTGCTCCTCTGCTGTTGTTCCTCCTGCTGTCACCTCCTCTTCCTCTTCATCCTCCTCCTCCTCTTCCTGTCCGGCCCAGCAGGCTGCCTGCCCCAGCCAAGGTAATCATGTATGTATCAGGCTGTGCAGGGCGGGAGGGAGGGGGGGAGGTTGCGGTGGTTTTTATTTCTGCTGTAAGGCAGCAGCCAGACAGATGAGAGTGTTACTCTCTTTCTGTCTCATTGTGAAACTGTGTTGGAGCTGCAGATATTTCCATCAGCAGTTAATCTGGCACTTGCTTAGTCAGAAAACAGTGAAAAATACCGGACAGTTTCCCGGAGTTGAGGGTGACATCTTCAAATGATGTGTTATGTTGGACCAACAGTTAAAATGCTCAGTTTACAATGATATAAAACCGAGAAAGCAGCAAATCAAAATTATTGTTTTAATTAATAATTTTATTAGTTTCCTGTTAGTCAACTATTTGATTAACTGACTTAACCAGGGCTCAGTGTCAGGTGTCAGCTTGTAATTGCTGAAACTTAAAATACGGTTGCCGTTTTTAGTCACCTTATAGCTTGAAGAATTAAGATACTATGCAGTTACATGTCAGCTTAATAATGAAAGTATTATATAGAATAGGGCTGGAATAGGAATAGGAATCTTCACTTCTCAAAATTTCATAAATGTCCATTTATTATTTATTTTTTGTTCCGGTTCCATTTAATCAATTTGCACATTCATGTGACATTGACAGGTTAGTTGAAATTTGCATCCCACAGTCAAGGAGCTTAATTTCCTTCACAACTGAATATTTAAATATAGCAACTTTTCTATTGATTTGTATCTTAATAAAGATGCTCTAATATGTGTCGGATGGCAGATAAAAAATTACTGAAAGCCAGAGGCTTAATACAGTGTATTCACTCCAGACGTGTTTAGCCCACAAACACAGGAATCAGGGGTGATGTCAGCCTGACACCATCCATTTGTCTTTTTTTTATTGAGCAGGTTTAGAGACAGAAATGTAAAAACTTGAACACATGAAATCTGTCTGACGGCTGCTTTCAGTGAGGACAAAGTTTTATTTCATTCTCACTGGTTTTGTCTCTTGTCTTTTGATAATGAGGATTTGCATGACAATGGCTAACACGGATGTTTTTTCCATTGCAGTCATGTGGTGCTTTGTCCTGATTAGCTACAAAGAGGAGCTCTTTAGTTTTCCTTTGTGATTTATGTCATATGAATGTTCCTCAGAGCTGTAATTGGAACTATTAACATGTGAACAAATTGCAGGACGTCACTCTGCTGCAGTGGAAAAAAACACTAAATTTTCATCAGGTTATCTAATGAAGCTGACGTGCGTCTTGTTTTAGCATCTAAACCAAATCTCCTCAGCTGTATTTTTCCTGTTGTACATGCTTTGCTTCCTGCTCAGACTGAAAGGGACACAGCTCTTTTCACTGTTTATAACATATAGGTTGTGATCAGTTGCCTGTTGCTTCAGCTGTTCATAAGCTCAGATTCTGCCTTATAACATAAATGTTCACAAATTTGCCATTTGTTCATCACACAGGTGGAAACAGACTCAATAATTTTTACATAAGATGCAGCTTTCATTATATTTGTACCAACCAACAATTAGAAAAGCCTAGTTCTAGATGGCTTAATGTTAAATAAGATTAAAATGTGCCAGAGACACAAAACTGGCCACAAAAATGTGTTCATGTGTGTTTTAGATGTTTGCAGCTTTCCACATTGTTGTGAGTTGACTAACAACTCTTAAATAATTGTTTCTTCAGTCAACATCACTGCCACAGCTTCTTTGCAGGCAAAAAAATCTTTAATAGGTAGATAAATTATATCTCATGTCTGTTGATTGGTTACAGCTAAATACCCGCTGAAGAATGAAGAGAAAGGAAATTTATCAGACTATAAGTTGAACAAACTGCTGCTTAACACGGTTAATCTTGTTATGAAAGTCCCACCAATACATCTGAGAGTCCAGTATTATTGGAAAATTGTTGGCTGATAACTGATGATAAATATCAGTACAGAAATATCAAAGAGGTCATTTAGAAACCATGTCTCACATACATAATAACCAGTTAGATTTTGCACACAGCCTCAGTGATGCGATGGATTTACAAACAGCCGGTGAAACTCGACAGGAGAATAATTAAAGAGAAACTGATGTTCACTGATGTTTGGCTGGAGGCTGCCGTGACAACCTGCTGATGCTCACTAACCTTCGTCTGTGACACTAATATTTGTTCTGGCTGAGTACAGGCTGCACACTGTGCGAGTGTCTGAATCTAAACTAATAATAAGTAAGAACCAGCTGCATGTCTGTGTTTTGTGATGCCTGTCCTGTGAAACGGGATTTGACTGTTATGGTGCATTGATGTTTTATTTGTTTATTTGTTTTTTTAATGATTTTTTTTTATCTAATTCAGTTAAACTCTGCATGGTGCCCATTACTTTTGGTAAAATATTTCTGTCAGAATATGCAGCATGAATATAATTTTGACTAAAACTTACAGAAGCCATTAATTACTTCACGCTTATGTAGGGTTGCAACTAACTGATTGATCTGCTGATTATTTTCTTGAATAATTAATTAATTGTTTGATGTATAAACCTGTGAAAAATGCCTACATCACAAATTCCTATAGCCTGAGGGATTGTCTTAAAATTGCCAACAGTCCAAAACACAATTATATTTAATTAACTCATTTTAGGACAAGGAAAATCTTTTATTATTCACATTTAATCATTGCAGCATGTTCTGAACACAATTTAGTTTTATTTAGTCAAAACTTTATGAACGTTTGACATTATTCTGCTCATATATAAAGAAGATGTTGTGGCACAGAATGTCGAAATCAATCCAAAATCAATCAGGTCCAGCGTTGCTGATGTGTTTGTTTTTGTCCTGTTTCAGAAGTGACGAGCAGAGAAGAAGCCGCAGTTCCCCCCAGTGTCCTCCCTCCTGTGGACGCTGCACCTCCCCCTGCAACCTTTAACACCAAAACACACCTCCTGTCTGCTGACCCCACCCAGGTCAGACACGCACCTGCAACACCAGCGAGGGGAGGGGTCTGTTACCATGACAACCTGTAGGATATTTATTAGGAGGAGAGGCAGTTTGATTGGATGGCAGGGACTGTTCAGGAATCTGTATAAGAAGAATTATGTATTAACAGATTTTAACTTAATCATTTAGATTAGTGGGAGTATGACAGTGTTTAACAAAATATTTGACACAAAAATGTGAATTGTGTGAATGCCAGAGGATACAAATGTAAATGTGGTATTTCAAGGGTGCACTCCAATACATCCTGTGAAGAGAGAGGAGACAGGGAGGGAACTCCAGTAGGGAGAAGCATCGGAGGAAATGAAAGAAGGAGCGAGAGACAGAGCAACCGCATTATCTGTCTTGCAGAAGCTGCAGACAGATAATGCGCACCTTTCTCTGCAGCTTGGCTCCCAGCGTGAGGAGACTTACTCCACAGAGCGTATCCTAGAAGACAAAGCTAGGACCACAAAATCATCCTTACTGTTTGACAACCCCATTTTGTCTCATATTGTGCATCAAATAGAATCAAATGCATCGTTTTCAGTGTGTAGTTTTCTGTGTGTAACAGATTTGTTTTAATAAGGTTGGTCGTTAACACTTTAGAGAGTTTCACATTTTATTCAATAACATAAAAAACGTCTGGGATTACAGAGGTTTATTGCGGACATTAAATGTCATCACGCTGAACACTGGTCACTTTTCTTGTGACTGTGGTGTAGTTTGTTTATAGCCTGGCGTTTGCTTTTTACTTTTGGCGATTGTATTTAAATCATGAAAGTGGTTCATTGCTGAACAAAACATACAAGTAACTTTTTTTGCTTATTTTCTGGACTAATCCTAAATATAATTGAAAAATCTCATTGGCTTTCTGTGGAGGGAACCAGAGCGATGCTTACTGTATGTAGCGATGGAGCTGTGCAGATTGAAGTAGACTTTGTTCAGATATTTGTGTTTGTCAGGTTCTAATGTTGCTTCATGTGTTTGTCTGCAGGTACAACAACCTGCTGTCAGTCTGTCTGAACACACACACTGTGGAGCTCCCACAAGTATTACTACTATGACTCCTACTACTACTACTGTCTGGTCAGTATCAAATAACTGTCTGTTCAGTTGACCTTTATTGACCTATATCAGTCAAACAAAAGAATGAAAATGGCATGGTTATCAAAGTAAAATGAGCTGACTGGACAACTGAAGCAAATGAATGAGTAACAGTATATTAAAAAAATCTCCATCCTTATCTTTTTCTCCTCCAGTTGTGTCTGCTCCTCTTCCTCCTCCAGACCAGCTGAAACCACTTGCTTTTCCTGCAGCACAGCCTCTTGTCCTCTTCTTCCAACTCAGCTGCTCTCCTTCTCCTCCTCCAACAAAGACTTCATTACCCAGCTCTCCTGTCGTGTCAGCTCCACCCTGAAGGAGCAGAAGAGGAGGACGAAGGAGGAGGAAGAGAAGGAGGAGGAGAGGGAGGATGAGAAGATACCTGAATCCAGAGAGGTTCAGTCCCCTGTGGAGGGCACTGAGGTGGGAAGTCCAAGGTAATTTAACCAGAAAGCGTCTTGTATTTTTTACATAAAACTTGACAATTACAAAAAAATTACAAATGTATGATTGTTGATTCGTCCACTGTTTGATGCTCTTTATTCCAGTCCAGGTTCCAGGGACGGATACTTTGAAATGGGACTCGATGACTCTGTTGAGGAATCCGTCTGCTCTTCCTCCACGTCACTCCCTGTACCTCCTGCAGAGGAGACTGGTGGCCACCAGGGGGAGCTGTATGAAGAAGAAGAAGAAGAGGAGGAGGAGGTGCAGGTCAACAGGGTTCTGTGGTGCTACTGTCTTCAGGTGAAAGAGGAGGTGGAACAGAAGCAGGCATGTCTGGTGCTGATGGACCGGCTGCTTTGCCTGCTGTACCTATCAGATGATTTCACATGGACCAATCAGGACGCAGGTAGATGCTCTATCAGCTTCAGTTAAACTTAGTTGCATTCCAAATTGCATACGTCTTTTTTTCAACTTTTATTTCTTACTGCAGCTGCTTATGCAGAGTTATGCAGTATGCATACAGGTGAGACAGACTACTTCATCATAACACTGCGTCTTCACCCTCTGGCTAATATATCCATCACAGTTCATAGCACAACATTTGAAATACAAGTATGTAGTACAAGTATGAGTATGGAATTTGGAACAGAATTAATGATCTGTCATTAGTCTGTGTGCTCTCTCTGCCGCTCAGTCAGTGTGACTTTGAGGCACAAAGCATTGTGGGCCAGAATAGCCAGAAAATCACAAGAAATATGGAAGCTATGGTTGACGCTCTATTTGTTTGCATGAATTGTGTTTTTCTACCCATCGTAGACCTTCCTAATGTTGCAGAATTACTGTGTTTGTTAGATAAGTTTACTGTCTGAAACCTGGAACCTCCTCAGATCACCTACTGTGGTGTGAGATAGAAATAAATCTGGGATAATGTATCAGAATGAACAGAACTGGAAACAAAAATATCTATCAGATATCTACAGTAAACAATCAAGCTGATCAACAGAAAATGAATCTGTAGCTTTTACATCCATTTTCAGCTCTCAAATGTGAGGACAAAGAAAAGCCTCAAGCTTTTCTTTGTTTTATGTGATAGTTAACTGAATATCTTTGGGTTTTAGACTGTTAGTTGGCAAAGCAAGCAATATGAAGACAGCACCTCAGAAATTTTATGGACCAACAATTAACCCATTAATCTAGAAAATTATGAAGATTAATAATGAATTAAAAGATCGTTAGTTGCTGACTTAATATACAGTAAATTAATGTGTAGTGCAGAAATGATTTTGCTGCATGCAAAAATTATAAAAGCGATCTGCTCTTTTGTTTCCAGACCAGGAGCAGAGTCCTCTTGTGGAGGAGGTGCTGTCCAGCCTGCATGTGGACCTCCTGGTGCCATACTCCCAGCTCCTGCTCTCCTCTGAAGCCGAGCTCCCTGACACCTGCCTCGCCTTCGGCCTCCAAGCCGGTTCAACCAGCTGGTACATCTTCTCAGTGGCCGAAGATCTCCGGCAGACCAGGACCGAGCTGACAGAGTTGATCCAGGTCAGGGAACAGCACATGAACAATTTATAGAGTCCCTAAATTAAAAGTGTAGACTCTGCTTAGTTTTCCATCACAGGCAATGTTTTTTTGTAGCATTGTAAGTATTTACATCATTTGAGGTGTTTTAAATATTACAGCTTGTGCAGTTCAGTATTTTATTGCCCAAAAAGGGAAATTTAATTTGCTTTTCTGAAGTAAAGGTATAAAATTGACACAATTAAATGTGATAAGATCCAACTAACAAGTATTAAACAGGTTATTAGACACAGTATAGTTTGTGATTAGATGTACTGGATGCTGCTTGTGAAGTAGCAGGATCCTGTTTTGGGGGTCAATAAATTACATGGTATCAGATTGGCACATAGACAAGTGTACTTGTTGATATCATACGTCTATAAATTATGTTTATAAATCCAACATTTGACTGATTGAATGATGGAAAAGGTTCCATCTGTTTCATTTTGTATAAACGGTAACCAAACCATTTACTACTACTTAAGCAACAGCCAACAAAAACCTTCTGACTTGTTTTTCCAGGGAAGAGCGTCTCAGACTGACCCAAAGCATTCCAGCGCTCCTCACCTCCTCCCCTGCTCGCTCATCAACTCCTGGGAGCTGGAGGAGAGTCAGGGAGCCCAGGGAGGTTATCCTGCCCACCTCCTCCCTTCTTCTTCCTCCTCCACCACAGACCCTCCTCACCCCCTCCTGTCGGACATCTTATCCAGCAGCGAGGAGCCTAGCCTCCCTTCTCTCCTCTTTCTCACCCACCGACACCTCTGGGTGCTGAAGATGGACTTCAGAGAGCTGGCAGAAAGAGAGAAGAGGAGCACTGACCTTCATCACTCCTCCACTTCCTCCTCCTCCTCCTCCTCCTCCTGGTGCAGGCTGGTCCGTGTGCCCCTGGGCTCCGTGGTGCTTCACCCAAGAGAGCGAGAATCTCAGGTCGGGGACAGAACCAGCAACACCTCCTGCCCCGACCCCAAACACCACCGCAGGTACAGAGGCTGTGATTGGATGAATAGATGTTCTATGGACTTTTTTTGAGTTTTGTGTATTTTTGTCAAACAGATGATTATGTATGTATTATGTATGTAATCTACTTGTTGTTCTCCTTCTTCTCTTCTTCTTCTTGTTTTTCCTCTTGTGATTGTTCTTGTTGTTGTTGTTGTTCTTCTTCTTGTACTTGTTCTTCTTGTTCTCGTTGTTGTTCTTCTTGCTCTTCTTCCTCTTGTTTTTCTGACAGGCTCAGATTGTTATTCTAAGTGTGACATTATGAAAACAGTCACCACAGAAATAGAACTTTTTGTTGAAGACTAAGATCCTTTTTGCTAAACTAGAAACAGGTGTTGTATCTTTCATGTTAAAGCCATTAGACTCCATTTACTGAAACAGTAATTTTATCATTGTAAAACATAATGCCTGCCAGACTCCATTACCATATTACTCAATTTTTAACCGTGATAAACACCAACTCCTCTAAAAGATTGTTAATGATTTCTTACGACTCATAAACACTTATTCAGCAAAGGCCCAAAGGTTAGAGAAGCGAGCTTGTGACCAGAAGCGAGCTTGTGACCAGAAGGTCGCCGGTTCAATCTCCCGACCGGCAGGATAAATCTGGGTGGGGAAAGTGAAAGGCAGTGCTTGCCCCTCCCTCATTACCACCACTGAGGTGCCCTTGAGCAAGGCCCTTAACCCCAACCGCTCCAGTGGAGCTGCTCAGTGGCCGGCAGATAAGACTGTGGTTATACTGGGCAGCTTCCAGGTGTGAATGTGTAACTGTGTGTGAATGTGATCAGAGCGTTCCTGCAAAAGAGAGCATTACTCTCAGTGTACCTACCCTGAATAAATAAAGGTTAAAAAACAAAACAAAACACATTATTCATTAATTTGAATTCATGTGCAGTTAATGTGAAACGGGTAAAATGAAAGTCATTCCTGCGTGGAATGCAGATTTCAAAGGATGACCTGGCAGCTGCAGCGTTGTTGTCAGAGTAGTGAGTAATTCAAGTTAGCATTTTTCCATAATTTCTGATGACATATCGTGGTCATGTTATCATTTACTACAGTAAATACATCACAAATTACTTCTTAAACAAAAATGTCTGTTTCTGTGGGGCCTTCATGGAATGTTGATACCTATAATAACAATCTGAACCTGTTGGTGGCAAGAAAACAAGCACTTTTAGTTGACGTACATTGATAGTGAACAATTATACATGAGGAATAAAACTGCAGCCTGTTTCATTAGTTACCTAGACACAAAAAATAGGGAAATAGTGTCCAGGTTGAAATATTCCGAAGTTACCCTGTAAGTATTGTTATTATCTGTATCTAAACCATCATGCTGTGTCCAGGAGGAGTCACACTGTGGAGCTGCTGCTGGGCGGTCAGAGGCTGCTGCTGCTCTTTCCTCTAGCCAAGGACAGGAGCTCCTTTATGGGGGAGCTGAGCCAGCGGAGAGCCTCTCTGGAGGGGCTGAAGATGGTGGCCTTGCCCCGACCCTGCACGTCCTGTCCACACCAAAGCCAACACGCACAAGGTGAAGACCAGCTACCTGTTCATAACCTCAGACCATGAAGGGCATTACCCTCGGGCCTTTTTTTCAGCTGATGGTTTCAGTTCGGATGACCTTTGCTGGTTTCTTCCCTCTGTTTGTTTGAATCCTCCTTCTCGTTGTGTTCTCAGGCCGTCACAGATCCAGAGACCAGTGCTGTTGTACCAGTACGGGGAAATCCCACAGCACCCGCAGGTAGACTTCTGAAAGATTACTTTCTCTCCATGTAACAGCAGAATTCCTCTCCTTCTTATGCCTTCATTTACAGCTGCATGCTAATACCACACTTGTACTAAAGTGTCACATTTTGACACTGTAATGATACTATCAACATGATGTATTAATCTGATCAGGACATTAGGGCTGCACAGTTAGTCGCAATTGCAATATAATCGCTGTATGGCCAAGTGCAATATCCAAATCACAGAACCAAATCGCAATATTTTGAAAAAGTTAAAATATGTTAGAAAACAGCATTATAAGGAATGTTGTGTGTTGAAAATACAGCACGCCCTTCCTTTCCAGCCAGTTTTGTTTGGTTGAATTTAAGCTAAGCATGCACGGAGCAACAGGACGCTGTTGAGTCACATGTTTATTGCTTATTGTGTTAAATTACAAACTTATTCCACATAATTATGAGCTGTTTTAAACAGAGAGAGGGAGGGAGATGAGCAGAAACTTTTTACAGCACTGCCACAGAGCTGCACTAAACAGACACACACACACACACACACACAGACAGGAGGAGAGAAATCCTCCACCATCCCACAGGGAGTTGGTCATTTTAACTTATCTGTAGCAGTGGAAGCAATGACCTGTTTATCCAGGAACATTTAAAACTATTTGTGTAATAAATCCAAGAGGTTATCAGCTCTGTGTGTGATTACAAATGAGCAGAATCACCTGGTGACCGGCATGCTGTTGTGTTGTGTCACACCTCTTTTGATTCTGTGCAGCATAGCTGGTGATTTTTTATTTTTTATTTTTTACATCTTTATTCTTATTTTGACTGACTTTTTTTTAAGTCTGTAGAATCTGGTTTGTAGGACAGGACATCCCTGCTAATGATATTCATTAATTTAAAAGGTGTTTGACACATTTTGCTTTTAATAAATGTTGCCCCTCCTGTGACTGGAAAATTGCAGCCATATTGCAGATTTGATTAAAATTTCAATGAATTGTGCAACCCTACTGCATGGTTTAATTTTTTGATCAAGCACAGCAGCTCTGAAGCGATGATAAGAGATGATTTGTTACTGTTGTTGATATTTCTGTCTTTTCTTCACTTCTCCTCGCTCATCCTCAGCTGGGACTCGTCCCGCCTCCAGATGGAGGAGAACCAGCCATCACCTCACCTCGCTCCAGGTCTGTCCCCTGGACTGAAGCTCCTGTCTGGGCTCAGAGGACAGCAACTGTTGGCCTACTTCCACAGATATATAGCGATGGTAGGACACACACACAAACACAAACACACACACACACACACACACACACACACACACACACACACAGTCCCTAAACTTGTGTGTGCAAAGTGTCCATCAAGAAGTTCCCAGAGCCCAAAGAATTCATTTTCTTGTCTGTCCTTTTTCAAAATTTTGGCTAAATTTGTTTTACTTTTTGTGCCACTTCTATCAGTCTGAGGCTGAGGAGGTGAGACAGGTCTTGTGGCTGTCTGTGGTTCTCTACAAGTCTCCTGAGTCTGAGCTCACCTGCTGTCTGCTGCTCTCCACTGATGCAATCTACTTCCTGTTGGAAGACTCCGCCTCCACCCTTGGTCATCACTCAGGTGGGATGAACTGACTTTTGATTGTCATAATCACATGAAATTGTTGTATTTAATTTTTTATCTTGGACCTCAGGAAGAGTAAATGCAAAGATAATGGGAATCTAAAATAAAAAATTTTTAATAGGCCTAGATAACATTTTCAAAGAATCTTTATTTCACAAAATAATTATTATTTGCGAATTATCAATATTTCTATGAACTCCTTAGTCATACATGCTTGGCCATGGACTAATCAGTCACTGGACTCATTTGAAAATGGGGATGGAGAGTCAGAGGCACTGACATTACATTTGTTAACATTAATGTTATAAACATTAGGCTATAATAATCGTTTGGCTCATGACACTGGGTCAGCTCAGTCAGTGTAGTGACGTACAAGCAATGCGTAATATTACATGTTGAGTTTCTGGTTTTATTCCTTCGTTAATTTATCAAACTTTAATCATAAATAGCCCAGTGGTTTTCCAGAGGTTCATAACAAGCTAGAAATCAAACCCACTACTGGTTATTTGTGCAGTGTTTCACTTAATGTTGCTCGATAGGAATTCAGAATCTCAACAAAAGACACTGGTGTCTAAAAATCTTTTTGACAGGAAAGAGGCAGAGGAGCGGCAGTGAGGGCGAAGCTCCTGACCCGGTGAACACTACTGCCTCAAAAGAGCAACGTGCGTCTGTAGACTTTCACTTATGTTAAATCTCTTCTTTCTGTTAGTGTTGGACGTAATGGACTCTGGAGATCTGGACGTGTGTCTGTGCTGCTGTCTGTCCATCAGACTGTCTGAGCTGCTGTCTGTCAACGTGGGACTGTTTGACCAGTACTTCAGAGTCGTAGGTCAGTGGATGAAGACACACTTGGTCTCCTTGTGTTTGTAGAGGCCATACAAAGTTAAACAAACTGCTGATTAAGGCTGATTTCACTCTGTGTCACCTTCTCACCTGCCCGTGGACCCTCTCTCTCTCTCTCTCTCTCTCTCTCTCTCTCTCTCTCTCTCTCTCTCTCTCTCTCTCTCTCTCTCTCTCTGTCTCTGTCTCTGTGTTTGTAGGTCGTTCAGCCGATCACATCGTGTGCTGTCTCAGCAGGGACAGTTATGGGACGGGTGTCTTCCTCCAGGAGCTGATGTCGGCTCTCAGCCTGCAGCAGCAGCTTCCTCCTCCAGAGCCATCAGATCAGGACTTCTACTCCCAGTTCACCAACACAAACACAGGTAACCATGCAGGGAGACAACCCTGACGATGATTTAACTCATCATTCTGATGTATGGATTTGTTAATATCTAAAAGAAAAAATCATCCTACTACTTATTATGTTTGTGCAGAATTACAACAAATGATCGGATTTATTGAGTGAGGAGGTGCTGACCTGGTGTGACCTTACAGTGGTTATGGATGTGATTTTGTCTCCCTCTGCAGGTAAGATGCAGAACTACGAGCTGGTCCACAGCAGCAGGGTGAAATTTATCTACCCCAGTGAGGAGGAGATGGGAGACCTGACCTTCATCGTGGCAGAGAGGAAGACTACGGCGAGCGCAGCATCCTCATCCTCACGCTCCTTCAATGTCCTGCTGTACCTGCTGGTCTTCCAGGTATCGACTTCTTCCTTTGTAGTTTGTCATTTTAGGAGAAGTTAATGTACTGGATGTATTTCTAGAAGAGTAACAGTTTTTTTTTTTTTTTTTTTTTTTCTGATCGTGTACAGAGTAAGCAAACAGGATAACATTAGCGAGGTGTTGGTAGGTGCATTTTTGAAATCTGGACAGACAGAGCATAAGAATATTTCTCCAAATGCTGAACTATTCAATAAAGCGGCTATAATTGATATTTAAATATCATTTTTCACATTTTCTTTGACGTTATAGACCAAACAACAAATTGATTAATCAAGAAATTAATGAACAGATTAATCCAAACCAGTGTGGCAGATAGCCTTCCAGGATTTACTCACCAAAGGGAAAATTTATCCACATTTTACACTTGGCAGAAGTTAATTTCAACCCCTGCTGCTTCATTGATTGGCTCTTCTGATTGACCTTTATAGAGATCACCAGTCAAACTACTTTAAACAAAAATTGACTGATAATAATCAGCTGCTGATCAATCTGAGCAGCTTTATATTATTTATTATATTCAGGACTTAAAAGGGACCAAACCAGCCCAAATTAAGAGCGAATTTTGGACTCACACTCATCAGATGGACAATAAAAGCTAATGTTGCTCTGTATCTGCTGAATGAATTAAATGGACAACAAGTTTGCCATTTCAACCTTTGGGGGAATAAAATCAACAGTGTTGCGCACTCAGCTTTTGTCCTCTGCCTACGAGTGGCAAAATAAGTTATTGCAGTTTTAAAAATCCTTGTGACTGACTTGTTATGTAGTGATGATGATGATTGTGTTCCTTTCCTGCAGGTCCAGGTACCCAGCAGCCCGCCCAGCCAAGGCTTGACTCTCTCAGGCCACTCCTCCTCTGTTAGTGGCTCCACCCTATCCCCTGTCCTCCAGCCCAGGACTTTGATCCTGACCAGCACCGACGTCTTCCTACTGGACGAGGACTACGTCAGCTATCCTCTGCCCGACTTCGCCAAAGAACCTCCCTCCAGGTGAGCACACAGGAAGCCCCGCCCTCCTGTATCGCAACATTTCGAAACCTTTACCTATCTTTATCCCAGAAGAGTCGCTTAAAAGCAGAATTATTTAAAATGACGGCCCAGCTGAAATCAATATTCACTGAGGCCTAAAAACAGACAAGCTGAACATTGAATCGGTCATTGTGAGGAGGAACAGGAAGCTGTGACTGAGCAAGAAATAAAAAATCATGGTATCTTTTTCAATCAATCAATCAATCATGAAATAAATCACTATTTTAATAATCAATTAATCAGTTTATGTAATTTAAATTAAAAAAATATATATATACAGCTGCAACCATTTCATCACATTTTTGTGACCATTTTCTGTCTCTGACACAGGAAGACGATGTCCTGATTCTTAATCCTGTCCTTGCTCAGTACTTCTTCCAACCAGGGCAACGTATGAGCACAAAACCTATTTTAATCACTGATCATATATGTGTGGTTACATAATATTTGTCTTTATGGATCTGGTACAGTTGAAAAACATGAACCAGATTTAAAACGACCTGTTTTTATCTCCCCCGTAAGCAAAACATTTGAGGTTGTAAATGCAGTTTTTAACACATAGCAACACTTCAGTTAACCACCTGAGAGAAATGTTGCCGAACGTGAAAAGTGACGGTTTTATCAGCCCTGAGGCAGAGCAGATCTGCTGCGCTCTCTTAGTCCTGTGATCATTAACTGGCGCTAATGGCTGCTGTTTGGTTGTGTTTCTCTGCAGTTAACTGACTCACTATGTTGCTCAGGAGGAGACCATTTCAGAATGTGACAATTCAACAGCCGATACTGCTGCACCACAAATGTCTTTATCAACTGTCATACCTAATAATAGAGATGAATGTGAAAATGCGAAAGGCTTTGGAGTCAAGATGAGAATGAGCAGTGTGCCTCTTACGGAGCTTCATACTGAGTTTCAGCTCATTGTTTAGCTGTCCAGCCACAAATTTACTGTTCTGGTTTCCTCTCACCGTTCTCATATGGTATTTTGGGCCACAGGCAGCTGTTTGCAGCAAAAAAAAAAAAACCTCTAGAAAATCGCTGTACACTACCTGCTCAGCACTCAACAGCAGACATACACAGTCAGAGAGTAGCAGGCGAACATAATGAAGCATTTAGCAGCTAAAGAGAGACGTTTCCCTCAGGAGTTGGTTGAGACTGCAGGGCTTAAAAAAGGAGTGAATGTTCGATTTACCTTTGGCTGTAAGGTTGCTCTGTTGCACCTGTAATTTCACTCAGCAGTGATATCATTAGGAGTACAACTGTACATAAAAAAGAAAAGCATAGTAGAGAGCAGTGGTTCCCAAACTTTTTCTGGAATTCCCCCCCTTCATGCGCCAAAGTCATTGTCAAGATATCATCGGTCATTAACAATAATTGGGGGAAACAGCTGATTAAAAGATCATCACGATAGCATCAGCAAACTTTCATTTCCCTACATACATCACAAGTAATACTAAAAAAAAAAGAAACAGTTCCCCAGAGGCTTTTAAGTTACATGTTTAAAAAGAGGTTTTTAATTGGTCTGGAGCTGCTTTTGTTGAGCCAAGACTTCCATAGACCATCTCATAACATGTTAAAAAGCTTTCTTGACAAATTAAATGTGATTGATCATCCCTTTTTTCTCAGGGAAAAGTAGGATTGTTGTGTGATTATGTAATGCTTTTCAGGTTAATAAAGGTTAATTTAATTGTTTATTATATATTTCTACATTTTGTTTTGTTTGCTTGTATTTTTCTGTTCAAACTCCCTCAATTATTCCATGAGATTAAATAAAGGTTGAATGAATTAATTCATTATTGTGATGGTTACTGACAGCATGATAGTAGTCATTCACCTCCTTATCATCATCTTCCTCCTGCAGGGAGCGGTACCAGCTGCGTGAGGCTCGGAGGATCCGGGACCTGGACCGGGTGCTGCTGGGTTACCAGACGTACCCTCAGGCTCTGACCCTGGTGTTCGACGACCTGCCCGGCCCCGACCTGCTCTGCCACCTCACCATGGACCACTTTGCTGCCGGAGGAGAGGAGGCCACACCCAGAGGGGGCGGAGCCGGTGGGGGCGCAGAGGGCGAGGTCCAGTGGTGCGTCTTTGTCCCGGGAGCCGACAGCAGGGAGAGGCTGATCTCGCTCCTCGCTCGCCAGTGGGAGGCGCTGTGCAGCCGGGAGCTACCCGTTGAGCTCACCGGCTGATTGGTCGACGAGGACGAGAGACAGCTGGGTGACTCTTCAGCACCGTGTTGGTCTCTGGGAGTGAACTGGCAGGAGGAGTCAGCGTATGACCAAGATTATTCACACATGTATTCAGGGCTCGATTGGCCGTCGAAAGGCCTCAGTATGCTTCAAACAAAACAGTTTGTACCAAGTGTTCGACCAGGTCTGAAGGGAAAGCATTTTCAAACTGCTCTGAATGTTCACAGAGAACAGCAATGAATCAGTGATACACACTTTCAGCTTGTCCTTAAAGGGAGTCATGGTGCTGCTAGCGTCGTGATACCAGAGTTGCTTGAAAAGAGGGAAGAATGTCCACTTAACAAACATACACCCTTTAGTTTTTTAAAGGTCACGATGCTCTACTCCCCGTTCTCCTCCATATTATGCACACAGCGTCACCACCCCAGTAAGAACGGCCCCCCAGAAGACTTTGGATTGGTTCGACTATCTCGAATTGTTTCCACCCAGTTTTAGTATCAAATCCTGGAATATTGTCCTCAGTTGAGCAAAGCGGTAAGAGACTCACTTGTGAGTCTATGGTGACACTCTCAGTTTTCCATATGAAAAGTGTCTTGGGCTGCACAAGTAATGAACATATTATTGAAATCACAATATTCAAATCACAGAGTAAAAATGTGTGACAAAACATCATAATAATGAAGAATCGTAGTTCTGCAGAGATGCTCTGGCCTACAAATTTTATTCTCCAGATGAAAGAAAACATGTTTGTTTGGCACAGACCCCAACAAATGTCACACCATCATGATTTGATTTTTTTTTTTGGCAAACATGAAAATTGTGATGCAAAAATTATCATTCCATTAACCGACTCATATCGCACTTGCAATATCTGTCTAATTAATTGCAATATGATTCTTTTACGATATTGTGCAGCCGTAAAAGTGACACAGTTGTGTGGAGAAGTGGGGGAAGAAAAAAAATAGCTCAAGAAAGTTTAAACCCCAGCGTCTACTTGCAAAGATCTCACCAGTCACATCATATCACAGCAGGATATTTTTGTGATTTGATCAGAGTTTACTCTCAGTAAACACGCCAGAGAAAACAAATAGAGGGGTTGTGTCTTGACATTGTGTTGCGACAAAAGTTGAGCCAAGTTAAACTTTTTGCTGGATGAGTTGGTGTTTTATTGTCAACGAGGCCCCCGTCTTTAAACGCGATTTTCGTCTCTGTGTGCTCAGAGGAATTAGTTCATACGCTGTGTTGTCTGATCACAATAAAAGTGAAAGTAGGGCTGAATGATAAATGATATAAAAATTATCACAACAAACTATTTCATTTCAGTAGTTATAGACAAGTTTTAATAACGTATTTTCAATAAAGACCAGAGGATGAAAGGCTGAAATTAACCACTTTATCTATGGAGGCACACAGGCAATAATTTTGAAGTTAACACTGAAAAAAGCACACAAATTAATAAATAAATAAATAAATAAATATAGATAAATTAATCATCTCATGCTGATACACATTGAATATTGGTGTGCTAATTTTTATGTCGTTTTTAGTAACAGTTTCCTCACAGTTTCCGTTGTGTCACATGTACAACACCTGTCAAATGACTGACTGTTTGCATTTCACTTGTAGCATGCTCCATTTTCAAGGATTCAAGTTTTTTTTATTATTGTTATAAAACACAGGGTTGTACCACAGAATTTGACTTGTAGTTCCTTCAAGCTACACACAAAATACAGATACATATTGCTGTGTTTTACCACCCAGGCCTAACTCAATGATTCTTCCCGTTCTTTATGACTCTTTACTTCACTGCGTACTGTTGTTGTGATTATTCGTTTCCGAAAGTCACGATAATTGTAACTTTTCAGCTTTCCCTGTTGAGATGATCCATCATGCACTTGTTTTGAAGCATACTGGGGCCTTTAGTCGTACTTCTTACAGATTTGAAGGGATGCTGCGCTGATCGCGCACAGTTTGGTGTCCGCCACAGAAAAAAACTGAGGCTTAGTCGGACTCAACGGACACCAGACTGCCATTACAGACAGCAGGAGGAGCCTCTGACCTCACATGGAGCCGAAACAGTTGGATTTTCTGGCACAACCTCACTCAGAGCAGATTCACTTACTTGGTGGATGACTTCACTGACAGACTGACAGACAGACAGACAGACAGGCAGACTGACAGACTGGTGTTGCACAGCAGGGGGCGCTGCAGACAGTCCACAGGAGTTCTACAAGATTTTAACCAACAGCGTGTCGTTTCTGGTAAATCCTCTCTGTCCTCTCCAGAGTCAGATTACAAGATCAGTTTCATCTCTGTGTCCAGAGCAAAGATCCAGGATGTATTAAACCGCTTCCTAACTGGAAGTCAGCGAACGCGAGCTGATGGAGGGTGAAAAATTCTCCAGATGTAATACAGAGGACTAAGTTTAGTGTCTAACTCTTTTCTTCATAACATCATTTTCTTAAATCAGCCATGTTTCTATATAACTGGGGGGCAGTTTACTCACTTGTAACTTCCTATAGTCCTGTTTTCCTTCCTAATTAGGGCTGAAACGATTCTTACCTCCCAATTCAATCAGATACTTGGGTGTCAAGTTGATTAATATTGCAGTTCAATATTAGGATTTATTGTAATTTTTGTTGGCTTTTTTAACATTAGATCATGGGGCAAAAAGTTTAATCATACACTTCTAGAGAAACTAAATCATAAGTCGTATTTCTGAAAACAATCCACGTCACATTTCAGTCAGTGTTTCTTAATTTTATTTCAGCACATGGAGCAGGTTAGGACATCCTCATTACCAGAAACTGACTGGAGCAATCAGCTGTTTGCTCACTCGCTCGTTCGCATCGCCTCCAGTTAGGAAGCGGTGTTAGCCTAGCTTAGCACAAAGACTGGAAGCAGGGAGAAACTGCTAGCCTAGCTCCATCAAAAGAGAAAAAAAAAATCCATCTTACAACAAATCCAAAGCTCTTTGATTTTCATTTTGTTATTTGTGTAAAGTTGCTCTTAAAACCAAAAATCACTTTTATATATTTCCATTTTTACATTTCGGCAGTCTGACTCTGGGTGAGGCGACGAGAGGATTTCCCAAAATGACTGCTGTTTTAATTAGCACACACACACTCACACACACACACTCACACTGCTGCTTGGCACAATCTGCTCTCTGAACATTTTATTTCTTGCACACTGTAATTAATTAAGCAGTATTCCTGAACTGTATATTGTTATTAATATTATATTAATATAATTGTTGCTTTGGGACAGACGGATGTTTTCCATCCTGAAGCGGATTTTGTACTAAACACGAAGCTTCTGATGACGTTTCCAACATGAACTCTGAAATGTCATATTTAGTATTATCATCCAGTATTATTTTTATATTTTCTTTGTGTTTTATTTTATTGTATGTTATGTTTTTCGTACATTATTATCGACAAATGGGAAGCCAGCCAGCGCTGGACCCTCCCCACCCTTCACCACTGTTGTTTACGTTACAAGTTGTTGTCTTGTTAAAGGGGAATGCCACTGAATTAAAGTGAAAATGAAAACATGTAACAATAATTCCTGCGAAGGTGGTGGTTTTTTGGATGTTCTTAGAAAGTCAGCAGGATTTAACCACACTTGGCACTTTTCAGCTGATGCAGCAATTACACCAGAAACCCAGCCCTGAGGGTGTATCATCTAAAAAAAGGATATTTACACATAACTCTGGAAATTTAGCGTCTTACTTCAAGTGAAGAAAATTAGCCAATAGACTAAATCACTCTCTTGTCACGTTAACAACAACAGTCACTTCCAGATTAAAAAAAATGGCAGTTGATTTGAATTGCTGACATATGTAAAATTGTATAAAAAAAAAAATAAAAAAAAAAAACTCGTTAATTTCTGTTCTCATTTTCAGCTGTAACTAAAAGAGTTAAAAGTTAAACACGGTGGTCGGACCTCTCCAACATTCCTGCTGTGCTTATTTTATAAACCGCACTAGTGACGTAGAATAACAATACAAAAACAAAATATAAAACATCAACTCAGGGGAGACAAAGAAGCGAAAGAAAAAAGATAAAATAAACAAATCTAAAATAAAGAGTTTCATGTTGAATCTTCAGTGTTTTGTTACATCAAAGAATGCAATTTAATACAATGGATAAATGCAAATGTGTGTATACACACAGAGTAGAAACTTGCAGGAAATATAAGTGAAGAGTAACTTAAAGCACAAATATGATGTTTTGATGGATTTAGTGGCATCTATCAGTGAGCTTGCAGACACTTCATGTCACCTTTCTCTTCCAAGTGTTTATGATGGAGAATCGTTGGTGGCCACAAAAATATTGTGCAAAATGCAAATAGCCACATCAAGCCAGGTTGGGTTGTCTGTTCTGGGCTACTGTAGAAACATGATGCTGCAACATGGCGACCACTATGGAAGAGGACCTGCACCTGCTGCAGATATAAAGGGCTCATTCTAAGGTAAAGAAAACACACAAATATTCATATTTTCAAGTGATTGTACACTAATAAAAACATACTAATGGATATTATGTAACTTTTTTGCTATATTCTGCCAATAAATCCTCATAAATCTTACACACTGGACTTTTAATAAGAACTATATGAAACATAAATGACTTTAAAACTTTTCTGGAAGGGGTTGTTGGGCAAGACTTTGACTCCTTTGTATTTCTGAACTGCTGGTTATGGTCAGGCCGAGAACCATTTGTTTTCCATATGAGACAAAAAAAACATCTTAAAAACATGGAAACAAAGAATTTACCAAAAGTTCCCGTCAGCAGTTAATCGCTCTCGCCGCTCAGTGAGGTTTTGATGACTTGGCGGTTCAGCTGCACAAAACATACATACCGCCACCTTTCAACTGATTCTACTTCCTCTATTTCCTGTCTGTCGGAGAGGCAACTCATGAAATTTCCTTTTTAGGGACACTTTAACAGACCGAGGACAGAGATACTGTACCAGGAAGTGTCTGATCAGCAGAAATGGTGAACTGACCTCTGACTGGCATCTTCTGGGTTCCATCAGGTCAGCCGATAGGGAAGAATTTCAGTTTCAGACTCTGCTTTCATGTGAAGAGAAACACTGTAATGAAGACACTACATCAGCATCCCAGAACTTCACATCACATGAAGAGTTTGGATCCAAACAGGATTTCCAAACAAAGTGACAGTCAGTGTGCCAAGACGACATGACAGTGCATTTTGAAGAACAAACAGTCCAGCTGGGAAACTGCTCTGGAGTGTGTTCGTGTGTTTTATCTCTTTAGTGTGTCAGCAGGATATCTCCTGTATCAAACTTATCAACATATTTCCAATAAATCCACATTGCAAGTTGGACATTTTACCGTTTTCTCATGAAGTGCTGCACTTGCTCAAGTGAAAACAATCAGCTCATGTATGCTTTGTTTGTCTGTTAATCTGATTTTTGATGCATATTCAGATGCAGATTGAGGTGTTACATTTTCTTTTATTAAAATAACAAAATTAGAGGACCTCACTGCCTTGGAGGTATTAAGCGCTTCTGTGAATGCTTTCCAGCTTCTCTGCCAAATTAGCTCTGGTTCTTTGACTGGTTCCGTTCTAGATTCTGGGAACTATCTAGCAAACAGCCCACTTTTTCACAATTTTTAAGCAGAAGGATGCATCATCAACAGAGGATGTTGCTCAGTGCACAATGACCTGTAGCATACACCACACCCACTTTGGTTCTCATTTCAGTTCAAGAAAATATGCTACTTTGATTCCAGCCGGACAACAAACCTTGTAGGTTATTTTCGGTTAAATTGCTCCAAATGATTCAAAGCTAGGTGCGCAAACTGGAGGGAAACTGCTTCCATGTTGGTGGAAAAGGCCTACAAGAGGTCTTCAGGCGTCAAAAACATTTTCCCTACCTGAAAATGAGCTGTGACCACTCAGTTTGCAAAATAATAATCATAATAGCAAAAACTTTGGTACAAGTTAGCTAACTGTCCAGTTTAGAAGGAAACAGTTTTGTGCAGGGTAGTTAACTTTTATTATTATTATTCAGGTTGGCTAACAATTTGGTTTAGCAGCTATAATCGTTCTAGTTAGTTTAACTAGCAGTTTAGCAACAATTTTTTTTTATGCAGGTTAGATTTAGCAGGTACAACAGTTTGCTTCAGATTAGCTAGTTTAAGTCAGGTTTTCAATTAATATTTGGGTCAGTTACAGTAAACTAACAGTTCAGTTTAGCACCTAATATGTTGGTCAGCAGCTAGCAGTTGCTAAAACAGTTTGGTTCAGGTTAGCTAAGTGCTTGTTTAGCAGCTTGGTTTCAGTTAGTAACAGTTCAGATTTTCAGTTAGACTAATGTGTGGTTCAGGTAAGGTAACACTACAGTTTAACACCTTCATTGGTCAGGTTTATTTAACAGTTCTGTCTAGCAGCTAGCTGTTTGATTCAAGTTAGTTAAAGACTAGCATAGCAAAGTCAATGAATGTTTTAAGTTGTATGTGATTTGAAGGTCATTAATTGTTGTTTGTTGTTTTTGGGTAAAGTAGATTAATAAGGAAAGGTTGCCAGAGAGTCATCCATTTTTGAAGGATACAAACAATTACCTGTGCACCGTCACCACTCATCTAGCCCAGTAGTCTGAACACGTTCAACTGGAGTAACCTGGTTTAAAGTTCACACAAGCAATGAACAATAAAAACAATAATGGGATTACTTTTCAGTCTTTTCCAACAAGGAAACTAACAAGGCCAACCTTACCAAGGATCCAAGGTTCTCCAATTCCACATGTGCTCTCCTATTGTCCTATTGTCCTAATGTTTCCAGGGTCCTGTGTTCCCCGGCTTCATAACACACGGGCAGGGATAGCATAGACTTTGAACCCTGGGAATACAGATATGTTCCCTTGGTCACCCTGTAGTTTGACAGGCACTGATGACCCAGTAAAGTTGGACCATTAAAGTTCATTGCAAGCCTACTGCGAGTCTTTTTCCCCAGATATTCTGTTGAATACAGTTAAAAGTGTCCTTTGATAAACAGTTGGAGCAGAAAGACACCAGGGAACATCAGAGGGATGTGACACTGATAGTAAATCCTTTCTCACTTCCTCTTATCTTTCATGGTTTTTCTTGTCTGTCCGTCTGTTTTCCGGCTCAGAGTGCTGATTGGAGAAATTTGTTGAGGTTGAGACGGTCACCAGGACACGGGCATCCATGACCTTTGGCTCAGGCCTCTGTCTCTCTTCAATCCTTGATTCATGTTTTTTTTTTGTCACATTTCTCACAGTCAGCAGTGAGTAAAGTGTGTGTGTGTGTGTGTGTGTGTGTGTGTGTGTGTTGGTGCTGTTATGCAACATTCAAAGATGGCGTCCTTCAGACGGTGTTTTAATTCATTTGTCTTGTAATCAGTTAGTCTCAAGGCTTCGACCACATTTGATCAGACCAAAGAACACCCTGATAAATGGACAATATCAGCCGTCAGCAGTATGCAGGGACAGACATTATGTCAAACAACTGATAAATATCAGCATGTAACTGAATTAATCTTGTGTGGTCCAACAGTAACTCCTCTTTTTGTCATGTCAGACAACATTTTATCATTTCATAATCCTTCGTACTGGACAAATCTGCTGATGGGGTCACTCCATTACATCTAAGTTTAAGGATTTTTAAAATGTTTTTCGCAGTGTGGCTCTATGGGTGGCCATGTTGGTCTGTCTTTCTTTCCAGTGTACTATTTTGGTCTATGTATTTTGGAGGAACTCGACCGTTACAAGGGCTTTTTACATGGAAAGTTTAGCGAAGAGTGTAACAATACAAAAAAAATAAATAACACATAAAAAGTGTCAATCCCACCATTTAGAGGAGCATCAAACATCCTAAAAAATATATAAAAATGTGGTACAAACCACAAAAACCGCATTGCTTTCTCCATAAGTACGTTACTCCATGTTTTCTTCTTCTTTTGTTGCTGGGTGCTACTGATGAGTTGGTGACACTAATTGTTACCATGGTAACATGGATCTTAAGTTAGTCTGGGAGTGAGCGGTCGGTTTCACAAAGATATTTTAGACTAGCCCTAATTTGCTCAGAGATTAGTCTGCTGCAAGTTAGATCACTTCACAGAAGTAAAGTCTGACTAACTGTTAGACAAAATAAGAAACCTTAACCCCGAGGCTGACTCAGGCTTAAGATCCATGTTACCATGGTAACAATCAGTGCCACCAACTGATAAAGAGGAAAGAGGAGAACATGGCTCATAATTTGTGGTTTGATAACGTCCTTATGGAGAGAGCAGTGATTTCTTTGCATCTTGTACCATATTTTTAGATATTTTTTGCACATTCTTGATGTTCCTCTCAACGGTGGGATTAACACTGTATACTGACACTGCAATTTCTTCCATATCAGATTTTTATTTATTTATTTTTATTTTTTTTTTCTGTATGTTGGGCTCTTTGCTAAACTTTACATGTAAAATGTCCCCCTAACTGATGAGTTCCTCCAAAAGAAATATTTTCTGCTGGAGTAAACAGAGCTGAGAGGTTGGAGTGGTGGTCACTCGGCCATTTTTTTATTTATTTTGAAAAAAAAAATCTTAATTAGGTGGCCCCTGTAGCTCAGCTGGTGGAGCGTGCACCCCATGTACTCAGGCTATCAGTCCTCTACAGCGGCCGTCGGTTTGACTCCCACCTGCAGCTGATTTGCTGCATGTCATCCCCTCTCTCTCCTCCTTTCTGAAACTGGCCCAAAGTGTGTAATTTGGCTTACAGTTAGTCAGTCTTTACTTTTGTGAAATTGTTTAACTTGCAACAGACTTATCTACAAGCAAAACTGAGACTAGTCAAACACTACAGACTAGTCTAAATTATCTTTGTGAAACTGGCCCCAGAGGTCTTCTATGCTGTGGACGCCTTGGCTGATAGAGAGACAGAGCAGGGACCCCCAGCACGTCACTGGTGACTTCATTTTGAGCCAGAGTCTGGAGCCACGCTTCGAGCACCCACCCAAAACTAGCTGACCCGTTTACGAGCAGAGCTCAGCGGTCAATCATGACAAGTAACACCTTTTTTTTTAAACCAAACTAATCAGAAAAATTAACACATGAACAAACATCAGCATGATAAGAACTACCTAAAATATCAAGGAACCTCTTTGGGAAAAAATAATTTGACGTGTACTATGATGTTTTAGTTTGACCCGTGTCCCATCTGCTAACATGGAGGAGGAGGGATTTATGACCTGTACTGCAACCAGCCACCAGGAGGCAGCGGATGTGTTTTGGCTTCACGTTTGCATCGTCCTTCTTTATGTCAGTGTTTCAGACCAAATGTGAAGCAAATTTTAAAGGCGGCATGACTGAATATAAAGTCAATGCAGAGACAGACGTAGACGTTTACATTTGCCCCTGATGGCACAAAATATGACTAAGGTGTGACCATGTGAGTTTAGACAAAAAAAAAAAAGGACTTCTTGGTGAGCTTGAAGGTTGCTAGCTTGAAATCTCTCAACTGTGTTGGGAAATCTGTCACCGCTGAAGAGCCAGTGAGCAAGGCAGTAAACCCAGAATACCACAGCCGTTTGTCTGCCTGCTTCCTGCTATTGTTCTGCCTGCTTGCAGTTTGACCTTTGACACCTGTCTCTCTGTCAGACTCACCTCGCTGCGTCTGTCATGTGTTCGTTAAGTCAAACTAAATTAAAACAGGAAAGAAACTCAGTTTTCCCATTTGTTCCTTTTCATTCCGGGAGGCAGGCGAGGAGTTGTGTCAGCTGACGAGGAAATCCGTTCAAATCACACCGCCCCACTGGAAACACTTCCTGTCAGGAAGTGAGAGGATTTCTAACACGGCCACAACAACAGCTCGACTTCTCTTAGTCTCTCCTTTCAGACAGATATCATTCTAAGAGGCCAGGAGGGTTTAATATTACCTGCTTTGCCAATATTTTCTTTTTCTATCAATAGTTCCACATAACTGATCATATGCCACGCTTTGTCACAGGTTGCATCCGTCTGTTGGTTGTGAAAAGTTGACCCAGAAAGATGTTCCCTTCTCAGAGTCCTGGAGTAAAACTGTCCAGTATTTCACAAGAAAAGATTAGATAAAAAGGAAACTTACTATTATTTGGCATAGCTGAAATTCTTTTCCTTCTTATCTCCTTATTTGTAAATTATCTTATAAGTGCTTGGTGGGTCCCAGCAGTGATCTATAGACACTGTAGTACTTATTCATACTTTTACTTCTACTGTACACTTATTAGTGTTATTGTGACTGAAACAAGTGCTACTGTTACAGCTGCTACTTTACTTGTACTAATACTGTGCCTACTACTAGTACTGCTGCTGTTAGTACCCGGGCAGCAGCAGCAGGAGGAGGAGATGACCTCTGCTGGGAGGTTCCTAATGTGCCAGTTTCTGTTGTTGATTTTTTCCCCCCCGTCTTTCTCTTCCTAGATTAGAGAGGAAAAGACGTGACGCCAGCAGTCGCTCTAGCCGCTCTGGCTGCCGTCTGCCTCGCAGGACGCTGAGCTGAGGGTTAATTTGTTAGTTGTAATTTGTTAGCTCCTACATAACAGGGATTGTTGCCTTCTGGCTGAACTTGAGTGAGGAGTTCTGCTGATAATGCCAACACTGCCTGGACCCACCCTGTAGTTTATTTTTTTTAATCTTAAGTATTTTTATTTTTTGTCTATTAACAGCAGGTTGCTTTCAGTTTTACTACATTCATTGCTGTTGGAATAATAGTCAATTGTTTTTTAATAGTTTTTCCTGCACAGAGGATGTTGTTATCTGTGTGTTTTTTCCTGTAGCAAGTAGACCAGGGTGTGTTTTAAGTTCAGACTAGATGTGATAGGAGAAAACTAATGTAAAGAACCAACACCGCCTCAACACATTCTCCACTTTTTTTACTGATTTTTTTTTTTTTTTTTTGCTACTGACTGAGGAGGACGCTGGGTTGGTGGATTTATTTTTCCCGCTGGATGTGAGCCATGCTGCTGCTCCTGCTGCTGCTGCTCTGCCTGCAAACTTCACTGCAAGAGCAGGTAAGACACCTCCAACAAAGCTGTATCACCTGTTTACTCTCTTTAAATCTCTAAATTACAAGAGGTTTGCTTCACTCTCTGATGGATCCAAATGAACCATTCATTGTTTTTCTTCCAGAACCTGATCTCACAGAATACTTTTGCACATTTGTGCAGAATCTAAGGCTGATTTGTGCACAGAATGAATGAAAAGTTGTGGATCATGTGGCTTTTTGAACAAAGTGAAAATTTCTACTCTGAATTACTGTTTGTAGCACAACATCAAGAACAGTACTGATACAGTCCTGACAAAAGCTCTAATGGACCCGTAAAAAAATACCCTAGCAATTCATTATTGTACTTCTAGGAAGTTGGAGGACTCTCAAAAGACAGATTTCATTCATTTATTCATTTTCTGTAACCGCTTATTCCCTAAGGGTCGCGGGCTGCTGGAGCCTATCCCAGCCAACGTTGGGCGAGATGCAGGGTACACAAGTCGCCAGTTCAACGCAAGGCTAACACATAGAGACAGACAACCACTCACACTCACACCTACAGGCAATTTAGAGTCACCAGTTAGCATGCATGTCTTTGGGCTGTGGGAGGAAGCCGGAGAACCCGGAGAGAACCCATACAGACACGAGGAGAACATGCAAACTGAGCTGTCCCAGCCAGCTGGGGAATTTGAACCTTCTTGCTGTGAGGCAGCAGTGCTAACCACTGCACCACCGTGTCGCCCAGTGACGGTATCATGATTGACTACAGAAGAAAAGGACCATCCAGATTGAAAACCAGCATCTGTGATGGTATGGCAGTGTGTTAGTGCCCATGGCATCATGGGTAACTCTCAACTGAAAGGTACACACAGGTATTGGAGCAACATACGCTGCCATCCAGATGATGTCTTTTTCAAAGACATCCCTACTTATTTAAGCAAGACAATGCCAAGACACTTTCTGCATGTTACAATAGCGTGGCTTTGTAGTGAAAGAGTTCAGGTACTCACCTGACCTGCCTGCAGTCCAGAACTGTCTCCCAGTGAATATGTGTGGTGCATTATGAAGCACAAAATATGAGACAAGCCCCCAGACTGTTGAGCACCTGAAATCGTATATCCATCAAGAATGAGAAAGAAATTCACTTTAAAAACTTCAACAATTAGTGTCCTCAGTTCCCAAACACTTAATGAGTGTTGTTAATAGAAACTGTGATGTATCACAGTGGTTAACAGGCTCCTGTCACAACTTTTTTGGAACCTGTTTCAGGCAGCAAATTCAGAATTAACTAGTAACTAGTTAAATGCAAAAAATAATTCAATCTAGTAGAGTATAAAGTACACCTTCCAAAATATAGTGGAGTAAAATTATAAAGTAGCATGTAATAGAAATACTCAAAGTACCTCGAAACTGTACTTAAATATAGTGCTTGAGTAAATGTACTTAGTTACTTTCCACCACTGGCTAAATGCTGATATAAGAAGAAGACATTCTTTATTTATCCCCTGGGGAAATTACATATTTTCACTTTGTTGTTATTTTACAATCAGAGGCCAGAAATACACACACATGCACAAACAAGGCTTACAGACATATTATTGGAGAGAGGCTGCACATATGCATATATGTACATACAGTATATACAGTCAAGCGCCCCAGGCAGTTAGGGGTTCAGTACCTTACCAAGTGCACCTCAGCAATGCCCAAGAGGTGAACTGACATTTGTCCGGCTGTCTGGTTCGTGCTGGACTTGAACCAGCGACCCTCCAGTTCCCAAGTCAGGTCCTTGCAGACTGAACTACTGCTGTCCCATCAGCATGCTAACATACTCACAGTGAAAATGCTAATGACAAAGCTGCTGTTTTACAGGTAATATTTACCTGATTCACAATCCTAGTTTAGCCTGAACGTGCCAACATTTTATAATCAGTCCAAAATACAAAATATAGCCGATGTCATACGTGGTTGGTGTTTTTTTTTTTCTTTTCAGAGTGAATTTAATATTTTAAATTTATCCTTAACATTGGGACGCTGTGTAAAACATAAATAAAAACAGAATGCAATGATTTGCAAATACTTTTCAACCTATATTGAATTGAGTACAGTACAAAGGCAAGATATTTCATGTTAAAACTGATTAACTTAATAAACTTATTAAGGTACCTTGAATATACTGGGAGGCTCCAACCCACATCAGGGGAAGCTCAGTGAATGGAAGTAAAACAATATAGAGAGCTGAAGTCGCTCATCTTCTGGCGGACCAGCATGGGACCCTACATCAGAAAAAGTTTGAGCAGTACGCAAATATTTAAATTATGCCACAAGTGATATTTGTTATATGCCACCTTAGAAGAACACATTTCTGTGAATATAAAGAGAAATACAGCACAGAGAGAAGGTGGTATGAGATTGTAATATTGGTCGTGCAGTCATAGATCTCCTCTGCTCCCTCAGACTCCTCCTCCTGGTCGGTGTGACATCCTGCAGGGGGAGGACGTGTACTCCACCTGTACCTCCTGGGCTGCCTGTGCCACCAGCAGCTGCCCTCACAGCTTCACCAGCACTGGCACGACTAACTGCAGGTACTTAGCTTACAAACCCACAGCTCTTCAAACAGATACACACTAACTGTGGCTTAGTAGTAGCAGTAGTAATAGTAGTACTATGGTGTGAAGGAACAGTTACGTCATCTCACGTCTACTGTGTGCTGCAGTTATGTGGTGCAGATCGGCGGCAGGGAGATGGAGCTGGATGGATGTCAGCATGTGTGTTCCAAGAGGTACATGCAGCCCGTATGCTGCTCACAGTACTGGGGACCTCTGTGTCTACGTAAGACAAACACACACACGTACACATACACATGCACACAGAGTATTTTCATTAAGGCTGACAGCAGCAACACATGAAAAGAATGCGGCCTCCTCATTCATTTTAAGCAGACGGCCGTGCTTGTTCAGGGAGGGTCATGTCACAGAGGCAGAAAGATCTTTGTCTTAAAACCATTGCTCTTAGTTTTATAAGCTGCTGTGGAGGAGGATGGATGGTTTTCCTGTGATTTCTTCCTGAGGATTAAGTAGATGTCATCACAGACAACTTTGTGTCCTCAACCGCCCCTATACCATTGACTTATTATAGAACTAGTCAGGGCTTTGCTGCTCGGCCTTGCAGCCTTGCTTTCCAGTGGCCACTCGCAGAATTGCAGCAAAAAATCCCCACCAGCCCAAAAAGTATTTTCCTCCATAGGTTACTATTGACCTGCAGAGGTTTTATATTTGTAAAGCTTTCCTCTCATTTTAAAAATATACAACATCACCACAATGTAAAGTATATGAGGCAGGTGGGGGCAAGGGGGGAAACAGTACTACATATTTAGTTGGCTGTATAACCAGGAAGTAAACCTGGAAGCTAGAAAAGTTTTGCAGCTTATGCGCCAGGCAAGTAACTCTCACTGGACTGAAGGGGGCGCCAACTTTGCATTCACTATCTAGTTCCTTATAATATGCCTCTGCCCTATACACTGTGGAGTCCCACAAAGTTCAATCCTTGGTCCCATCCTCTTCTCACTCTAAATGTTACTTCTGGGAAACTTGGTTAGCCAGCTCAATTCCCGCCCCTTTTCACTCTGTGCTCCAATGACAGCTGAGCAAGCCTGGTACCTTGGTCAACTTTCTCCTTTCCTGTTTCCTATATTTTTATATACTCTGCGCTAGGCTTGTCTGTGTAGAAAAGAAAACCACGTTTGCAGATAATTTAAAAGCTGTTGCTAGATGACCTGTAAAAGCGACATTATCTTACATCTTAAGTGAGATAATGTTGGCAAAACGCTACCAAACTTATTATCAAATCTACATAAGTAGTAGTGTTTTGCTAACTTAAGATGTGACCCTATATGTCACTTTTACAGGAAAAGGAGAAAAGTGACTAACCTTGCTCAGCTGTTACTGCAGCACAGAGGAAAACAGGGTGGGACTTGGGAGAGGATAATGGCATCTTCCACTGCTGCTATGCTGACAACATTCAGCAATATTTTTCAGTTAAGGCAAACAGTACGGGTAATATTGGTATCCTACATGGCTGCCAGGCTGTTTTTGAAGGAATGGATGTCACTCAGCTTCCTTCGGCTAAACAATCCTGGCCACCAATGTTAAACCCTCCTCAAGAAACCTGTGTATAATCTTTGACCAGAACCTGAACTTTGACCCAAGCTTGTGGAAACCTGTGCCTGGTTGCGTGAAACGATTCAGTCTAAGGTTTCCCCTAAATCTTCACAGAAAGATACCTTATGAAAAATGAGTTGCATAAATCACCATGAGGATTTCTTTTGGATGTTGTAAGAGGAAACATTTTAATCTTGAAGTGTTTGCCCATAGCTACTTGAGTATTTAATGAGTATATGTTTTAATTACATGTCAAGATAATATAAGGTGATACAGAAATGGCTGTAATAATGGTTAGGAATGTCCATCTATGCACAAATTAGCCTATTTCTAAGACCTACTGATGGTTTGTCATTTTTAAAAAAGTGGGTCCCCAGAAAAAAAAAAAAAAAAAAATTGGGAAACACTGGACGTGACCATTCTAGTTCTATTCTTATTCTAGAGATATAGATAGAATAGAATAGACACTCATCACTTGCAGGGTGCCCACACAATCTTTCCCCTTCATACATTTTTGAACTTTTTAAGCCGTTTTCCACCTCTAGGCTGTTCAGATCATCCGACCAAGGTAAATCCAAGAGTGATTACATTCAGTTAGGGCCCTGTCTGTAATGAGCTTTAAAAAACTTCTCAAAACCCCAGTGTGAGGATATTCTGCTTTTCTCTATTTTATATCTGGTCTGTTGGTCTGACAAAACAAGACATTTGAAGACATCAAGCTCTGGGAAAATATGCAGTATTTTTTTTTTTTTTTAACATTTCATTGATTAAATGATAATTGGGTAAATAATCAGCTGGTTAACTGATGATGAAAACAACAGGTAGCTGCTGTTCAAGAATTTTTAAAAAAAGAATATTTAAAAACGCCACTTAACGGCATTTAACGTTTACTCAATGAGAGGGCGGGGCTGTTCTGTTTCTGTAGTTTTGATTGGTTGTTAAATTGATTGTCAGCCCTTTACGCCAATCATGTACCGATGTGGTCACACCAGACAGGACAGATTTTGGTAAATCAGGTAAAAGATAGAAAAGAAGTGGTAAACGTTTGGTTTAGAAAACTTCGACCTGTTCTGTTGTTACCGTCGCTTTTCGACAAGTAGTGAGTGAAAATTTATTTCTGTTACTGCTCAGTTCATGACCGAAGCTGCTGTTAGCTTGTTCAATGCAATTTTTGTTTCTTAACGTTTGCTTTAGCCTAACTAGTTATATGTTTTTACATTCACCGCTTTGCTTCAGCGAATTTCATGTGAGTTGGTTGGCCGTAAAATGCCCCGATTGTACTACTGGTCAGGTGTTTGCAATTAAAGATTAGCTTAACTTGAAAGTAGCCTAATTAGCAACGTCGAGCCACACCCAGAGCTAACAGTCACTGTCAGCTACACAGTTTGTTTACGCCGCTGCTCAGTTAGGAGAAATGACAGTTCATTTTGCATTTTTGTTATTTGGCTTATAGTGGTCGGTTAAGCGGTTCATTGTAGATAGTTAATGATTAATGTGAATAATTTGTTTCTAACCATGTGTACGTTATTATTTGCCATAACACACCCCCAGTTCAATTTTAGCAACCTGAGTTTTTGACTTAGTCTAAATGTTTTGCAGTTTCAGCAAGTTGAGTATAGTTTATTTTTAATATCAGACACTTGTTGTTTTTTTCCTAAAAGAAATGTCACCCCTTGAAGTCACCAGCAGGAAATTACATATAAAGACATTAGAGATACCATAAAAAAAATAATAAAATAATAATAATAAAAAAATGCCAGTACTGTTTCCAGTAAATGAACTTTGTGTACTGGCTGATACAGAATACTGATCTTATACCAGTGTGTTTAGAAAATAATCAATTTATTAACAGAAGTGCACTGAAAACTGCTTTTATGGATGATATATTCATAGAGGAGTTATGTTTTGGGGCTCGTAAAATACATGATACTGGGTAGGTGCGTAAACTCCTGAACAACCCCAAAAGATATAAGGCTGACATAAAAAAAAGAATGTATTAAAAAAGAGGTATTCTTTTCAAATTAAAATATTTCATTACTAGAAATCATATGTTATTTAACTTCCAACATTACATGTTCAGCAATGACTACCATTCCACCATTACCGATAAAGTATGCAGTTTATAAGATTAAAATTATTACGACCCCTGCCTCAATCAAACAATAACAAAAAAATTATTAGAATCTCTGCCAAGATAAATATTAGATTAAAAAAATACCCAAACATTTGGACATTGACATTTTTTGTAGAAATGTGTTTATTTGTAGAAAGCATTCGGGGTTTTCCTGTTCAGTTCAGTTTGACTGTTTTTGGAGCAATGGCCATTAGAGGAAGTGAAGCTCGAGACTAGGAGCAGCACTGGTTAGTGGTTAGCTGTTAGTTCACAATGTGACTGCTGCTATGACCCACATCTCCAAACAAGCCAGAGACAGAATACATCAAGACATTACGCAGAAGCATACACAGATGTTTTTTTTTTTTGTCTAGGTGAATTAATTACCACTAAGCCTGACAGCTGTACCTGCTACCACTGATACTGAGTGCTTGTGGCTGCCGACACCAGAGAAGAGATGTTGGTCAGCCTGAACCCTTGTCTCACACAGAGTCGCCTCCTTTGACTTGACTGCTGGGAAAAAAAGGACTTGATATGCTCTGGTTTGTCGCCAAACCATGAACAACCTGCTTGCAGCTCCGTGTTGGTCTCAGTTCATTTTAAGATAGCATATGAAAGTAGGCAGAAGGAAAAACAAAATACCCCAGGGATAAATGTTATTATTCACTGTCATCAACAAAAGAATTCCTTGCTGTGTCTGCAGCATTTTCTTGCCTTCGTGTTTCCTTCCTCCTCCTCCTCCTCTCTCTTCCTCTTGGCATCTGCTCTCCAGCCAATCAATAGGACAAATGACAGCCATGTGACCGTGACACATTCGTTTGACCCTGCGAGACTGCTGTCACTGCTTACGAGCCTTAAACAGAAACAAAATGGAATCTTATAATCAATGAATACTAATCACTCCTAATCACCTTTCCTTCTGTCTGTAGCCTGTCCCAGCTGGTCAGGAAAGACCTGTAACTTCCATGGAACCTGTGTGGGTGGAAACCTCGGCAATGGGACCTGTGTCTGTGATGTCAGTATCCTGCCTGACTGTCTGGCTGTGACTGTCCTTCATGTTCAGTTCAGAGATCAATATTGCATATATATTGTGTATATATATCCAAACTGGGGACCTGTTGACCACCATCTACAGTTGGTAATCAACAGGCCCCCAGTTTGGAGAGGCAACAAGAGTATTGGTGTAGGAAGTTGAGCAATGTACTGCTGTGGACAGGGTCAACAGCAAAACATATTTTAGCCACTTACAAAAATTGTCAGTTTATGTGTGTGTGATAGAATATTTTCGCCACTTTACCTTGCAGTCAGACAGGCTTTTACGATGAGAAACCACAGATATAATTGATGTGAAGCCAAATATGGATCTCTCCAAACCAATCAAAATAGCAAAATAAATAATTTTACCTTGCAGAACAGAGGAGTAACTTGCCTTGATCAGTTAGTTTGGTTTTGTTATTGTGTGAGTTTGGTTATAAAATGTTGAATTCACACAACACAAACAAACCAACCAACCAGCTGAGGCAGTGGGAGACCAGCAACTCCTGTGTTCTGTGAGGTAAAATTATTGTTCTTGCATTGTTTTTTACATCTCTGACAGTTTTTTGGGGTGTGTTTCTTGCGTTTGGGTGGAGAGTTGTGAGTTTGGACACAGTATGTTAGTCATATAATATTGTTGATGTATTGATGATGAAGTGATAAAAAATAATTTTCTCTCTTTAGGAAGGCTTCTCTGGCTTTGCCTGTCAGGAGTGTAATAATCCAAATCATTATGGAGAAAATTGCGATAAAGGTAGGCTTACTCATTTCTGAGTCAGAAGAAACTGGAGGAATAATGTTTTTATGTTTGTTTGACAGCTGAAAGAACATCACACAGTTATTTGACTGTCCACTGTGTGTGTGTGTGTGTGTGTTTGTACAGAGTGCGACTGTGAGCATGGAGTGTGTAACAAAGGTCCAGACGGTGATGGACAGTGTTTGTGTCAGCCACCATACACCGGGAGGCGCTGTGACCAAGGTGACATGCTGGGTTTTACTGTATCAGTATATTATATAAACAGTTTTAAGATACAGCAGATCATATTACTGCATGTTATTAGGATAATAATAAATTGTATCAAATAATTACCATTATATATAATGATATGATTTGCGGATGTCATTCACACACACTCAGACAAGGTATCCATTTGAAATTCAGGGCACAATGAACTCATGGCGTGGTGTCAGCAGGTATTCCTTTTAAGCCCCACCAGTCATGCTGCATTCTAGATAATGTCGGAGGTCGGAATTTTCCCAACTCATACAACAAAAAGTACGATGGAAAGCCGCTCAAAGTCGGAGTTCCTACTTGTGAACTCGGGGCAAATCCATCTACCTTGACTTCATGTAGAAGCAGTTGTCTGATGTCACATACCAATGACCTAAAACAATACATACCATCACATAGTAAAAACTGTTTTGCATGTAAATTGATGTCAAAATATGTTTATATGCCATGTACCATGGAATGAAATATATCATGGTGTCTTGTTACCTCAGGCGTCATTTTTCCTCCTCTGTGTCATTTATGCAAGGAGGCTGTACTGCCCAGGGTTCAATTGAGTGCGTGCTTGCCAAAGAAAGTCATCAATTTGTCAGTGTCAGCCATGTTGTCATTTACATTTTGCGTTGTGTACCAGGAAGGCTTTGAGGCTGGAAGTTGGAAGCTTTAACTGGGAAACACTGACTTTCGACGTTGTCTGCAGCACAGCATGAGAGCAGAAGGCGATTTGAGGAAGGAGGCCACCTCCCTTGTTAGCAAAATGACCAAAATACATCCCCGTTGTTAAACTACCACCCCCCTCTCCATCCACTAGTAGCAGGGAGTGCAGAGGCAGAGGGGCAGTTTAGTTGAACATGTCTACTGGATTCTTTTTTTATTTTTTTTATTTTTTTTTATCTTGACTGAAGTTTATGCAAGGTAGAGTCTATGGCCCTGACCATGGGTCTGAACTGTCAGCAGCCTAACTCTGCTGTGTGTTGATAAATCTATGTCACTAGCCATGGTGCTGAAGTAGCAGACGGATTAGTAATTGCACCTTTGCCTCGCAGTCCTGCCCTGTCTGTCAAATTTGTCTTGTACTGGGGCGCCCCTGTAGCTCAGTTGGTACAGCATGCACCCCATGTACTGAGGCTATCTCTCTCTCTTCTCCGCAGCAGCTGCCAGCTCGACTCTTGCCTGCAGCCCTTTGCTGTGTATCACCCCCTTTCTCTACCCCCTTCCTGTCTGCTCCTCAGCTGTTCCTAGCAAATAAAGGCAAAGAGCCTAAAAAATAATCTTAATTATAATAATAATTCTCATAAATTGTGTCATTGCATATTGTTTAATATTTTTGATGTTTCTACTCAATATTTGTTCTTTCAGTTGTAGTCAGTCAAAAAAAACCCCTAAATGATGATAATAATAATAATAGCAATAAGGGCATAATAATAATTGTCTGTGCTTTTGTCTGTGTTTCTGTGCTTCTGTCTGTTTTTATATGCCATCAATCATTCAATCAATACTGAGATTTGATACTTTGCTCTAACTGTTTTCTTCTAGTCATCTTGGTGTCAGTTAAACACAACGTGGCACATACTGCATTTACTGCTCCACTGCTGCCTGTCTGTATGGTGTTTAATTGTTGCCCACAGTGAACATCTGTTGTGTCTGTGTTGTTCTCAGTGAGTACCAGGTGCAGTAACTGCAGCCCGTACTCGTACTGTAAAGGAGAGGGAGACGCCGCCTACTGTGAATGTTTGCCCGGATACAGGAAAACGTCAGAGGGAAGATGCGCAAGTAAACACACAACTCAAGAGTCCTCTCAGATTTCTGTTTTTCTTAATCCCAGTTTTTTGTTTTAAGGATTTTTTTTTAAGTGAGGTTGTATGAGGTACCTATCTATAGTTAGTGTATTACCTACAGTAGATGGTGTGTTGACATGCCCCAGTTTGGAGAAGCAGCTGGAATACTGATGTAGGAAGCAGCAAAACATATTTTAACAACCTAAAAGAGGAGCACCTTAAAAATCAGTATTACTTAAAGGGTAGCCTATATTTAAATTATTCACTGCTTACTTCACTGTCAGACAACCTTGGCAAAATCAGTGATTTTACCGTATAGAAGTTGCTAGTCTGTATCCGTTTGATAGTTTCTGTTATTGTGCAACTTTGGCATTTTTAAATTATTAGTTTGGATTCACCAAGTTAACACAGATTGATCGAGGCAGCAGGAGACCAACTCCCATGTTCTGTGAGGTAAAATTACTCTTTTGCCACAGGAGTCTTGTGGCTTTGGAGACGGCAATATTTGGCTGTAAACCCGCCCTAAGAATAGAACTAGACAAGGACTAGAGCCCGAAATAGAGCCAGAACTAGTGTGACATCTGTTTCTTTGTCTCCAGCACTTGAATCAAGGCCAGGACAAGACCTTGACCCATAGCAAAATCTTTCTGTTTTTTACCCATGAGAACTAAACTAGAAGCAGGACTTCTACTAGACCAGAAACGTTTTGTGAATGTTTTTGGGATAAAAATTCTCATCTGGACTGAGTTAGATCTTCATTTTCCTGTCCAGGCATTTGCTCACCGACGGATTGTGATGTGAATGCCCAGTGCTCCTCACAGGGGTCAAAGGTCAGCTGCACCTGTAAACCTGACTACGAGGGAGACGGCAAGATCTGCGTACCCAAAAACCCCTGCTCCAAGAACAATGGCGGGTGTCCCATCAACTCCACCATCTGTGTCTTCAAAGGACCCAACAAGGTTAGCATGCCTACAGAACCGTGTTGAGAACCAGGTCTAGAACTAGACTGGAACCAGGATTAGAATGATAGTAAAGCCAGTACCAAAACCAACAGTACAAAGAGTTGATGTCATAGCAAAAATTCACATGCCAATATTAAGTCCAGAATCAAAACCGGAGTTAATCCCGAAACTGCGTTTAACCTCATTGTGTCTCTGTCCGTCTCTCAGTCCGGCTGTGAGTGTATGTTCGGTATGTCCCCTATTGGTGGCAACGCTGAGTTGGGTTGTGAGCTCGTCTCTGCCTGCACAGAGGACGCCTGTGACCCCTCAGCTATATGTCAAACTGGACTGGACGGACAACCCAGGTCAGACACACAAACACCTCTGCTGTCTAGAACTAGATCTACATTCAGAGGCCATATTACAGAAACTTCCTGATTTAAAATGAGATAGGAAAATTCTTAGGAAGGATTTTTTTTCCCAATTTAGTATTACAGAAGCAAATCCTTACTAATTTTAGGAATCCTATCTTATATCAGGTTAGGAGATCCCTCCATTAGCTTTTTAAAAAGTTAGCTATTACAGATGGAAAGTGAAACTTGGCATAACTTAACAGTTATTCTAAAGTTAGGAGAGTTTATTTAAGATTCTATAAAGTTCTTATGCTTCTATAATACACTTTTCCTATTTTTAGTTAGGATAGCTTAATTCAGAAATTTCTGTCCCAAGGATTATTATTAAAGTGAGTTAAAGGTAAAGAATTAGGACTTTTACCAAAGTGAAAGTCAAGTCTAGAACCCAAACTACTACTGAAGGGAGAATCAGGTCTAGGACTAGTACTGAAGTTAGAGTCAGGACTGGGACTATTACTGAAGTTAGAGTTGGGTCTAAAACCAGGCCTAGTACTAAATGGAGAGTCAGGTCTAGAACTAGGACTAGAATAAAAACATCTGATTTCAGACATTGTTTCTTTCTCCAGCTCTCTGTTAGTTTTCATGAATGTTTGTCCATATTTTTGTCATTCGTTGCTCCTCTCTCTCAGGTGTTTGTGTTTAGGGGGTCAGATTGGTGATGGCCGGCGTTGCTATGGTACCCTGATGGAGCGTCTGATAGAGCTGGACGGGAGTGGAAGACACAGAGAAAATCTGACAGGAACAGTCGCTCTGTTTGGTAAAAGCAGCACAAATACACTGTAAACATGATGTTAAGCAGAATTATATTCTTAAAGTTAGTAATGTGATTCAAGTGTTACTTCTCTTTATCGATTTGGAGCAAAACTGCATATTGATTAAATGAATAGATTTAAGAATGGCAGAAATGAAATGTAATATTCATAAATATGTTTTCATTAGTGTACAATCACCTGAAAGAATTGTTGTGATTCTTTTTTTAGCTTAGGATGGTCTGTTTATATCTATCATCCTCTAGATGTGACTGTGGAGAGTGAGATGAGGTCTGTAAGCTCACCAACAGATACCTCAAACTCCTACACACTTGTCCTTTGAATGTCTAAAATTTTTAGTCTCCAACCGTGACATCACCCATAGTTTTGTGAAGAGCCATTTTGAAGATTTCAGTGTGATTATCAGCATAATATCTGTCTTAATATAATCTACAGGAGAATTCTGTCAAAATTCACCCCCTGTACAGTTGTCATTAACGGGATATATAGTTTTTTGTACTAGGCTGGAAGCATGTTTATTTTTGCTGTAAAGTTATGGAGGTCAGTGGAGATGTTTCTATGTTGCATTTTTCCTTTGACCTTTGACCATTTGGATATGTGCATGTGTTTCAGAGAAAGGCTGCTTACTGCTGCTGAGTCACAATGGACCCTTCACGGCTTTCATCCCTCTGCTGAAAGCACCTCTGACTGTAGGTCGCCTGTCTGTCTGGTGTCACTTGTGTGTCTGTAGACAGCCACCTGACTGCCTGTTTGACTCTACTATCTCAAAGTTGTATTTTAAAGGAGAAATATGTAGGACCCTGTTGTTCAAAAATGAGTTCTGTAGTACAGATAGTGAGTTTTTTCATTTAACACTAAATGTGAAAGGGGAAACCAAAAACACAGGTTCTGGGCTGGAATATGTATTTCAATGAGGACATGCTTGCTGTAGTATTGTTGTTGGAGAAGCCAGTATTTCAACTTTGTAGGGGTGAAAGAAGAAATAGATTTTCTTCAGTATAGTGAAAAATAAAAATAAAAATGTATATAAATCACTAGTTCTCTGTCCGTTAGCTTGATGCTAACACATAATGAGAATTCACATTGTTATTGCTAATGGAAATTGACATTGCTATCAGGGTAATAGTAACATAACAAACTGATCCATTTTACTTCACATGCTTAACATAAAACAATGTGTACTCAGACTTTTAGGTATACATTTCCTCTGCTCTGCGGAAACAAACTAATAGCAGTAGATTTTCCATTAATAACTCAATCTACTATGGCCTCAACACTCCCCACCGACCAGCTACAGCAGCAACCTCATAGGGCAGCACAAGTTCAGTTTCATATGTGAGGAAAGTTAATTTAAACGCTCACATTGTGATGTGTGCAGTTTTCTGGGGCTCTGTTCATTTTGGCCAAACATTTTATTGTATTTATTATTTTCTGATGGCACCAGCTTGATGAGGAACAGCTAAAGTTTACTTTCAAAAGTATGTAATTTACTGCTTTTATATCCAGTATAGCAGTGATGCTTTAAATAGTAATATCAAATTGCATTACTTAAGAATTACAATACTTATGGAATCAGCATCAAAGTATTATGATAGTATTGAATCAAGAGATAAGTGTATTGTCCCAATCTTACAACTTAGCATGTTTGCTCAATCTCTTAAGACATTTCATGGTCATTTTATGACTTTGTACAGTAAATATATCACGTATTTCTTTATTAATTATCACCTCATATAAATACACAGTCTTCATGGATATCTGTTATTTTGTTGAATGTCTCCAAAGAGGTGTGAATCAGAGCTCTTTCAAATTCAAATTCATCCCAATCTGATCGAGTATGTGAAAGTGAACAGATTTTAAATGGCTGAATGTCTAATCAGTTTTCCACAATGTCTAGTCTTTAGTCTGAGCTCACGGTAAGTGGAGCAGACAACAGCTCAGTGATTGGATTTTTTCTTAACTGAAATGCACCTTAGGAGTCGTTTTCCCTCCGTCAGTTGTTTTCTCTCCTTCAGTTGTTACGTCCATCTTTTGTACAGATGATTAAGTCAGGAGAGTTTCCTGTCTATCCAAGTCTTCAAGAGGCCCAACTGTCAGTAAACTAACATTGTCTATAAGGAAATAAACCACTGTTACTGCAGGAAACTTGGACACTCAAAATAACTTTCCACACTTCACTACTCCATTGTTTTGTCTGAGGTGCTGCTCCCCCGTGCTGTAGGACATGTGGATCAAGTTTTCTCAGCATGATCGAGCGGCTTTGCTCCTCTGATGTCTTGCTGTGTTGCAAGGTTTTTTGTTTTGTTTTTTTTGTTTTTTTTTTGAAAATGACTGATATCCTGCTGCTTCTTGTCTGTTTGTAGCTGCATGTCTGAATGTGCAGTAGGTCTGCCTCATAAATCATCAAACACAGTGAAACCGCATCGGCAGATAAAAAATGTCAGATGATAACAGATATAAATTCCACTCCTCTGTCATCGCCTTGTGCCATCTATACACACACGCGTGCACACGCACACACACACACACACACACACACACACACACACACACACACACACACACACACACACACACTCTCAGCTCATCCTGAAAACAGACAGCTAGTGACAGATGGTCAGTACAAACTAGAACAAAACAGAGCGTGAGGCCTCTGGGCGCACACACACGCACACACACACACACACACACACACACACAGATACACACAGGCGCCCTGAATGTGAAATCTGATGTAACCATAGAAACCTCAGTTGGAAATTTCAAATTTTTTTATATTTGAAGCAAGAATTCAAAAAAAAAGAAGTTTCAAAGACGTTATATTAAAACACTAAACGGAACCTGCAGACCTTGAAGAGCAGATGTGGGTAGGTTTCCTTTTCAACTTGATAAAATCAATGAAGACTTGTGACTTAAAGGGACAGTTCACCCCAAATCCAAAAATATATATTTTCCTCTTGCTGTGCTAGTTAGTGCTAGTTATCCATCTAGATTTTTTTGGTGTCAGTTGCAGAGTTTTGGAGATATCAGCCGAAGAGATGTCTGCCTTCTCTCCAACACAATGGGACTCAAAGCACAAAAAAATTACATTTGGAAAACTCAAAACTTGTGGCCCTTGTCCAAAAACCACAACCTCATTATAATCCACAGACCTTGTTATGAGTAGTTTCATGTAGCTTTCATTAGAGCAGATTGTTTTTGAAAGACCACAAAGAAGATGCCATCTCCCAGACTCTCCAGCCCCATGCATACCTCTTCAACGTGGAAAAATTCAAACCTTGTCAGACCTGCGCCCTAGTTATGGTTGCTAAGCTATGATAGGACAGTTGCTGTTAGCAGGAGGGGCTAAATCTGTACTAAAAAGCAAATAAAGGAAACGAAAGACAAAGCCAGCTGATGCATAAAAAAAAAAAAAAATCAAGCAATGAAAGTAACAGAAACCATTCCTTAATGGCCACATCAGGACCACACCAGAGACGACTGAGAGAGCCTCCAAATGGCTGCGGATCAGAAGGAGTAATCTCTGGGGTCTGGTTAATCCTCACTGAGAGTGTCTGATGTTAAAAGACCCAAAACTCCCTATGATCCCTGGTTACATCACAGTTGTGTGTCCAAGTGCACCCCAGGGTGTGTCTCAGAATCATCTGTGCCTTTTATGTCATTTTCACTGTGTGAGTAAAATGTCTTGTTGCATCAGTTCTGTTGGATCAGAGCCTTCAAAGATTTTCATATTTTTTTAAAGGAAGAGTGCAGATGTGCTGTAACACAGGATACAACACACCTCTGACAGTCTGTTTTCAAGAAGTAGTTGACAGAAAATGATCAATAAATGAATTCCAGATCACTGATCTACTCGTGTGTCTCTACAGGGTGTCAATGAGGAGCAGGTGTGTAAAAACCACCTGATCCTGGGTCAGCACCTCTACAAGAATATGGGGGGACAAGACTTCAACCTGTACAGCGGAGCCAGATTAAGGACTAAAGACAACAAGGTAATGCTTCCTCTCCGAACTCGACAACCCGGTTAACAACTATTCAATCCACAGCCCTGATTCTTAAGAAGTTGGGATGTTGTGTAAAATGTAAATAAAAACAGAATGCGATGATGCAAAGCAAATCCATTTCAACCTGTATTCACTTGAATACAGTACAGAGATGAGATATCTAATGTTTATGTATTTAATGTAAGTGATCCTGAGTCCATGTAGTATCCTTTAGACAATTATGTGGGTTTTTAATGCAGTGTCATCTGAGGGGTCGAAGGTCACAGGCATGGTCCAAACAGGTGTTTTTTTTTAGTCTTGTGTTGCCCCTGCCTCAACTTTTTGGGAATCTGTAGAAGGCATCAAATTCAGTAAATTTGCAAAAAACAGTTTGCCAGTTTGAACAAAAATATCTTCTCTTTGTACTGCGTTAAATTGAATATAGGTCAGAAAGGTGTTTTTTTTCCCCCACAGCATCACAGCTTCTTTTGGAAATGGGGCTGGAGATCATGCAAAACAAAGCCACACACTTGTTTCTTCTCTCTTTCCTCTCACAAGTATGAAGTAAAGAATAACAAAGATTTAAAGGTTAAAGGAGTTTAAAAGGCAGTTTAGATGTGACTGGAAAGAGGAAAAACTTCATTTCTCGTAAGTTAAAACAAAGTAGTGTGAATGTTTAGCAGCTAAATTGAAGATTTTAAAACTGATGAGATAGTTGAAGATGATCACAAGGACACAGAAGCTGATGTAAACTTCTCTTTTTATTAGTCCCACAATCAGAATAAAAAAAAACATATAAACCACAACAACATTTGTTTTCTGCTACAGAAAGTTTTAATTTCTTCAGTTTTGTTGACTTTTATACTGTTAATATAGCATAACTCAATTTATTAATATTTTCTTTTCCCTGTTCTGTCAAATGAAACCAGCTTTTTCTAATTAATGATATACTCCAGTGATGTCCTTTAGATTTTTCCCCCTTCCAACACCCTGCTTTAAAAGGAATTATATCACACAAAGAGAGTTACAATACAATATAATGTTATCTGTAAAAACTTCATCACAGCTTCATCATCATATTATGAAAATAATTGTGTTAAAAATCTGGCTGTGAATCCTCTCCAGCGGCTGAGGGTTCGACTCCTGCCTGCAGCTATTTGCTGCGTGTAATCTCTCCACTCTGTTTCCCCCTTTCCTGTCATATCTTTCTCTGTCCTGTCAATAAAACCCATGAAAAGACTAAAAAACATACTTTAAAAAGATGTAAATAATTGTCTGATTAATCTAACAATTGATAGTTGCAGTCCTAGTTTGTTTTAAAGCTATTACATTTCATCGGATTTCAAGTAGAATCTGGTCCAGTGGCAACTGTTAAGAATAACTCCATAGAAATAACTGATCATTTAGAGGCATCTGTAATAAACTGAGACCATTTCATAACCAGTAAAATTACCTTGTAGTAGCTTCAAGAAAAGTTCTCTTTTTTATGATTTTTTTTAAAACTGATAAGCCACATCACTACCAAAAGTCATAACACAGCATTCCCAGTACATCCTGCCATCCTAGAATTTTCATTAGCTTAGTAATCTGTGCAACTTCAAGAACAAGCAAACATTGTAACATTTGAAAACAGAATCAGAGTGCTCCATCACATTGATGCATTAATCCTGTAAATCCAACATTGCCATAAAACATGCTCAAAAACCCTGCCCTCAAAAACAGCGGTCTGATTCAACCAGAGATATTAGTAATATATTCCTCGGTAAAAGGTCAACATCAGTGACATTTGACAGATTTTGAATCACAGTAGATATAGTCATGTTGCCCAACCCCATCATAATAATCTCTAATTGTGCTTTTCCACCATCACAGACACCTTCTTTGATAAAATGCTCAGCGGGACGCGATCCTCAGTGTAAATGTATGGAAACAGGGTGTCAGTGAAGGTGTGTGAGAAGGTGTGTATGTGTGTGTTGGTGTCAAGATCGTAAAATGACAGCTTTCCTCCGTCAAAGTCCAGATGAACTCTGATCCTCTGGAGCTTTGTCTTCACTGTCAGATCTTTCTCTGGATGTGTCGTGGAGAACGCGGTGAATTTACCATCAGAGAACAAAATTCTCCACAGTCCAGACTGTAGGCGCCCATTCGTCATGATGTACTCTCCCAACACGCCCACTTCCCAGTCCTTGTTGTCTCCGACCCCAACATCCCAGCTGTGAGTCCCCGAGTTAAAGCCTTCAGAGCTCTGGACGGAGCAGGAGAATTTGGTCCTTTTCGGGTTTTTTGGAAGCTGTCGTCGCTCTCCAGCTCTCACCGCGGTCAGATCTTCAGACACGACGAGCTCAGGGTCGGCTGTGTTTGGATCCAGAATCACAGGAGTAAAGGAGACCATCTCTTTCATCTTGTTCCAGATGTTGAAGCTCAGGTTGCCCAGATGTCTGGCCTCATCTATCAGAGCTCCTGAGACCAGCTGTGGATCGTCCAGCAGGGTGCGCTGCTGGACTCTTTTCACTGCAGCCTTGTAGTTCTGCAGGAATGAGACGTCTTCAGCTCTCAGCTCCTCCTCTGTGGCTCTGATTGTGTCTGAAAGAGCTGCTATCCGTCTGTTGAGAGCCTGAATCTCCTCCTTCATCATCTGACTCTTCTGCTGCTCTTCCTCCCTCAGAGCAGCGATCCTGGCCGCCTCCTCCTTTTGTAGAAACTGATGAAGCTTCTCAAACTGCTTCTTAATCTGCGTCTCTGTATGTCGAGCCTGGACCTTAATGTGTTTTGCTGTTTGATCACAGTTTCCTTTAACTTGTTCAAACAGCTTCAGTTTCTCCTGTAAGGGCTTCAGGGACTTCTGGAGCTCCTCTCTGTGATCCTGTGCAGCTTCATTGATGGGTCTGAATTTGTGGTTGTTGTGTGCTCTTGAATCACGACAAACGACACACACTGGCTGCTGATGGTCCAGACAGAAGAGTTTGAGTCTCTCAGAGTGCAGACTGCAGAGAGCCTCAGACCCTGCTGAAGCTCTTTGCTCTTTCTGCAGCATGTAGGCCTCACACAAGTTCTTTAATGCCAGGTTACGAGGTGGATCACCTTTTGAGTGGCTTGTCTTGCAGCACGGACACTCAAGCCTTTTTTTCCCGCTCCACCATTCCTGCAGACAAGATTTACAGAAGCTGTGGCTGCATGACAGGACAACAGGGTCTTTGAAGATGTCCTGACAGATAGGACAGGAGAGATCCTCCTCTGATGTGAAAGACATTTTGTCTCTGAGTGAAGCTGAAAACACAGCAAGCAGACAGGGAAGTCAGTCGCTAAAGATGAATCTTTGAATTTTACTTTCACTTTTACTCGTGGCTCTTCCAGTTCTTTATGTAGAATCAACAGTAGGTTGAAGTGCAAGTATCCAATAATCCAGTAAATCCAGCCTCTTTTCCTCTCCCAGTGGACTTGGTGGTTTTGGTGTCAATCTTATAGTTTATTTCCAAGTGTGTGTCTCCGCTCAGGAACAACCAGGACTAAGCTGTGTTTCCTGTTTGGCTGCTGTTTGAGTCAAAGAGTGGGTGGAGTTTTTGTCATGACATTTCTGCTGAGAGCGCATGTTTATCATATTTGGAGTGTTGCAAGAAACTTCACTAGTGCCTTGTGTGTGTCTTTAGTTAATGCATGTTAAAGGATACTTTCAGGTCATTTTGTCCTTTCTCTGTGTAAGAGACTTCCAAAGTTCAATCAAGTAGAGATTTGTGCAAAGTTACAGTCTGTATAGTACAAAAATGCTAACCTTTCATGAGTTCAAATCTTTCATCTTATGTTTATAGATTTATTTGTAAAACCCTAACATGATGTAGAGAGCAGAAATACAAGAGACACTGACACTTGAATACTAATTCTTTTAGTCAGATGTCCACTTTTATAAATTATCTATACAATTAGGAGTTATTTTAATATTTCCTTTCTGTGTGGAGTTTACATGTTCTGACCATGTTTGTGTGGGTTTCCTCCAGCTGCTTCATTTTTCCCCCACCATCAAAAGCATGCACGTTAAGTTAATTTCTCCTGTCAGTGCCCTTGACCGAGGTGCTGGCTTATTTCTGGAGTTCGTCTGCAAGCGCTGCACAGTGACTTCCTGCTGCTCGTAACACTTACAATGGATTGATCAAATACAATAAAAAAATGTAACTGACAATCTTGTAATGAAAGCAACACTTACTAAGAAAGTAATGACCTACATAAGGTATATGACCAGTTGTTATTTTTTCATTTTTCCTTTACAGAAAAATTAACATTTACAAACAATGAGGCATAGTATGGTATGTAAGGATGACAAATTATAGAAAATCATAATCCCAAATAATGAAAAATCCAAAAATAAAGGAAAATAAAATTAATAACAAGAATGAAATTGCAAGAAAAGAAAATGAAGAAAGTAAAAACAAATGTACATAGTTGTTCTACAGGTGATCTCAAAGGAGAGGGTGAGGGAGAGTTTTCATCACAGAGAAAGATGACAGAATAAGTGAGGCTGTTCTCCTGGACAGAGATGTCATAAACCTGCATGTGCAGATATGCGGCCAGTACACAGCAGGTAATAACAGATCACTGAATGAATGATGATAGGCCTGATATGTAAATTTACAATTATAATTTGAAAAATAAATTATACTGTATAATTATGTCAACATTATCTGCTTGACTACATTTCAAACTCAAAATGTCTTCAAACTAATGAAATATACAGTGATTAGTGAAAAACTTTGGATACCAGCAGACTGACTGTACGTGACTCCACGACAGGTCTGAACCACTCGGCAGTTGTCTTCATATCCGCAAGAAAATTCAATATATGAGAAAATTGGTGAATGCAGCAAGTTCTCCTAAATCACTCGTACGCACCGCTTAAGAACAAATCTGTTCGTACAAGTGGTTCTTGCATGAGGCCCATTATAAGATAATTAATGCATTTCCTCTGGACTCTGCAGAGTAATTAACTTGACACAGTTTCTTGTCATTAAAAAAGTAATGATGACTGTCTTGGTAGTCAGATGGTTCTGGTTGTATGGCTGCATGGCCACTATCGTTTGATCGATTCCAGCTGGCGATCGTTGTTTCATGTCATACACCTCTCTTTCTCTCTCTCTTTCTCTCTCTCTCCTCTTTCCTGTCTGCCTCTGCTCCTCAATAAAGGCCAAAAATAGTAACGGATTCAAATCAATACATTCTTGGTGTGAACTCCTTCACTGCAGGCCACACACTTTTCAATCCTGCATGTTTAGCTTGATGTTTATTCACCTGCTTTATTAATCTGGTATGATTAACTAATATTTCCTTCTGAGAGATTATCCAAAGTATTGCCAGGAACTTGTGAAAACTTTCAGAAAGAAAAGTTACCCACTAAGCATTTTCTCTGAGCGGGATGATGATGGATCTGGACTTTTTGTTCACTCTGTGTCAGTTTGAGCTGTTAATCCACCAGGTTTCTGTCATAAATTCTTCTGTTATGCTAAAAGCTTCCTGTGAGCGGGTAGTTCCTCCACTCTGTTTAAGATCAGTGTGATAGTTTTATTGTGAAGAAGTGGAGGAGCATCTGTGAGTCCATAAACAAACTGAATGCACCCACTGCGACGATGCTGGCCTGTGTCTGCTACACCTGGAGTCTTATTTCCACAATAACCAGATCACTGAAGTTCAACACACACACACTGATTCTGTCTGTCTGGTTGATGTAGAGATTCATCCTGATGGACGACCCCAGCAGAGGTTACACCGTCATCCAGGAGGACCTGCCAGCAGCCAATGGGATCATCCACATCATTGACAGGCCAATCATAAGCACGCTACTTACCAGACCTTCTCGTGATGAACAGGTAAGTTTAAGGCTCGCTTCAACAAATATGGAAAACTATCTGAAAATACAACATGTGCATCAGGGCTATTCAACCTCAACAAGTAGGCCAGATAGTAAAATCACTGGGAGTCACACAGAAAATAATTATTTTATGCAAATAACTCTTTGAGTATAGTTCACTACTGAACTAGTTGAATACACCTGATCTAATGTTGTAGTTATTACATGTCCATTTATTAGACAGGTCCAAAAACGTCAGCAGAACAACATGACATGTATCAAATTGTCCATGTAAAAGTACGTAAACAAATATTACACACAGCTATGAAACAAATGAAAGTATGAAATCACAAAATCACACAAAATCCAGTAATAAAATAGTTTTTTAAAAACTGCTGTCAGACATTTGATCTTCTTCTTCTGTACAGTTTGCTGATAAGACGATCGCAGAGATTCTGACTAAGGATGAAAAATTCAACCGCTTCCTGTCTCTGGTTGACGTGAGTATTTTGTTCTGGACAGTAACACAGATCACACAGATCTTTGGTTTTATCCCCACATGAGAAGAAATCACTCAAACTTTATTGTGCTTTTCACTGCACCCACCGTCATTATCGTACATAATGTCAGTTAGCTTTAGCCTCAGTCTTTTAGCAGGATATCATGTGCCTTTGCGAATTAGACCCTCCTACAATATTATTGCTTCAAATGGCCTGGTTGGAAACATCAAGAATTTAGTTATAGACCACATTTTCAACCAACTGATGGAGCTAACATCAGTCAGCTTGTTACACCTGATACAGTCTGCCAATGACAGTTGTCACTTCAGCAAAATCCACAGTTGCTGGCTAGAAATTAAAAGCAGTGTTTTTTTCTTCTCTCTGACTTCAAGGACTCGCTGTCTGAAAAATTATTAAACATTCTGAAGGGTAAATCTGCCACTGTTATCATTGTAAACTACATTTTCTGTTGAAGAATGCAGATATTGACAGCCATAGCAACAGTAGCTAGGTGTGGGTTAGTGAACAGTCAGTTCTCAGACAAGTTGGAACCACTTCTGCATGAGTATCTTTGCTAAATACTTGGTGCTCATCTGATATAATGTGTTTGTGTGTGTTTGTAGAATTGCGGGTCGCCGCCTCCTCTACGGGGTCCAGGACCCCTGACTGTGTTCGTTCCCACCAACCAGGCTGTGGACCAAGCCAGAGATGGCAGCATCTTGTACATGCTGAACGATGTAGGTGTAATTAGTACTATTATTTTCATTAATTTCTATATTTTTCTATATTTTTCTTATTATAAACAAATCCAATGAAAAGACCGAAACCAACAGCATTTGTGTTTCCATATAGTTGTCAAGCGAATTTGAAACAAACTTTTGAAATGTTACGCAAAACGTAGTGATGTCAGAAGTTGACATTATACTGCATATTAAAGAGACAGAAGTAAAGGTTGCGAACCATAAAACAAAACCACTTGCTTTGGCCATTTACAAGAGGAAATCGAGAGAGGTCTTCTTCTTCTCTTCTCAGAGCAGAAACAGTTGATCAGCCGGGTTATTCAACTTCAGTAGCAACAGGGTCACACAGAATATTTTGTCAATTATTTGTTGCAAATAACTCTCTGAGTACAATGGAATAAACAAGTCACAAGCATCCTTTCACTTTAATTGTATTATTATGAGCAAGAGACACTTGATTCTGTTGAAAAGTTGCAGAGCAGAAATAGTTGATCTGCCATGTCAGTTAAATGTTTGAACTTGTTTGGATTTAATGTCAGTATGGCTGCTGTGAAAAAATAATGTTCTCTCTTTTTTCAGGCCAAATATAAACTTCAGGAACTTCTCAGACACCATGTTTTCTCCCAGGCAGTGGTAAGACACCCCCACCACCTCCATCACCTTCTTTCTCCTTTTCTGTCTTTTTGATACAGTTGCTAGTGAAAACGGCAGAGAAAGAAATGCTTTTCTGTCCAACTCTTGGGCAAATTGACATGATCCAATTAACCCTTCAGTAAGCACCACCTTCTTAGTTACTGTTGCTACACCTGTCTTCCATTCTTGCACTGCATTTATGCAGTTTATGGTGATAACGGTGGCAGATTTAACATCAGTGTTGGGAGAAATCGTTGAAACATGATGTCTTTGATTCATTGGAGAAGCAAACTAAAGCAGCTTCTCATTTCAAGGTGATGACTGTGAATATTGTTGGCTAAAATAACAACTATTTCATAAGTGTAGCTGACTGAGTTGGCTGAGAAGTCTGTTTCAAGCTGATGTTTTAATGTTTCCATTTGACACATTGTAAAACAAGAACCCTGTGAAACTGTATTTGTACCTAACAGCTGCATACATGATATAACATTAATGCTAAAAGACTGAGGCTAAAGCTAGCTTACATCTCAGCAAACATTGGTCAGATGGTGAAATACAGCAGGTATATCTGAATGATAGATGACAGAAATGCGCTCATTAACGTGGGAAAAGTAAACACAGGGATGAGATTAGTGCTTGAGACGGGTCACCGAGCCAGACCAGGTGGGCCATGTCCGTGGAAGATAGCCGGGATACAAGCTAAGCTAACACAGCTTAGACATGAGACAGCGAGCCAGAGTGAGATGCATCATCACTGACCTACTTTGATTCTGCATCAGCCCTCATCCTCCTCCTCCTCCTCAAACCCCCACAGAACAAATGCAGATGCAGTGGTATCTAACAAGTTTGGCTGGAGGTGAAGTTACTGCAGCTAGTAAGCTAGTGTTAGTTTGCCGGAGATGCTAATGTTTGCAGCTTATGTTAAAGCAGATGAAGACGAAGAAGAGAAGTTGTCTGTTCACCACGTGTGCTCTTGCTTTCATGTTTTTTGAAAGAGTACAAGAAAGATTTCACTGTCCAGACTCATGAAACGCTGAGTATCGCTCCTCTCAGAGCCTCCTGATCACCTTCAACATGTAGAGAGGTGCAAAGGTTGACAGCTTTAGTTACGGTTGCTAAGCTGTGATTGGACAGTTGCTGTTTGGAGGTGGGGCTTAGAGTCAATTAGTCAATTTCTTTTCTGCAGATGATGAACCCTTAAATTTAAATGACCCCATGACCTTTCCTATAACACCACCCTCAGGACAAACTTTACATTTGTAGCTCCACTGTTTGTAAAGTAGTAAGAGTATCTAAACCAGCCACAAATGAGACTTTAATTAAAAAAAGAAAGAAAACAACAAAAAAATCTTTCTAGTTGATGATTATTTTCTGTCTGTAGCTGACAGTCGACGAGTTGGCTGCTCTCCCTCAGATTCAGACGATGGCCAATCAGATTGTCACCATCACTGTGTCCGATGATGTAAGTGTCTCTTCACAGCGTCTCTCATGATTTCATTTGTTTTCTAACATTAGCAGTTTTACATTTACACCAGGTGCTCCCTCTTCCCTCTCCAGGGTAAGATCCTGCTGGGTGAGAAGGGCGTCCATCTGGTGAGCACCAACATTGTGGCTTCCAATGGGATCATCCATATGATCGACGGGCTTCTGTACCCGCCGTCCATCCTTCCCATCCTGCCTCACCGCTGTGATGTCATCGATAACAAGATCACCATAGTGAGTAGACACTCACAAAAATATGTTGTGTATTTTAGATTCTCAAAAAGCAAAAAAGAGTCACACTGTCTTCTGCACTTGGAGTCCAAGATTTAATAACATTGTATAACATTTAATCTTAGATTAAAAGTGCGGAAGACAGTGTGTAAGGGTGTTTTTGCTTTTTATCGTCAATCCATGGTCGTCTTCTGCACTATCAACTTACAAATGTGGAAAAGTTCTTTGCTCTTTGATATTTTAGATTCTTCAAAGTAGCCACCTTTTGCTTTTGATGGCAGCTGTGCACACTGTTAGTATAATCTGAACTATTTCTTATAAAAATAAAGAATAAACATTGAATGAGGTAATAAATCACCGTGTAAAGGCGTGCACACCTGTCAAAGACTGTAACTCTGATCTGTCCAGTTACCTGTCTAACCGGCTTGTTCAGTACTTTAACTACATGCCAGCAGTGATAACAGTAGTCATCACGGACAAAATTACTTCTTCCAGCATCTCCAGATTTATAATGAAGGAAATAAAAAGGCCAGTAGAAGCTTAAAGCTAATTGTAATGCTAACATTAAAGGGTAAGTATTAATTTTTTCTGTGTTTGTGTTCTCAGGGTCCATGTGTTCACTGCAATTACCTCTATGAGACCGAGTGTCCCGAAGGCAGCACTGAACTGGTAAAACAAATTTTTATTACTGCAATATGTTAAAGCTGAGCTACTGAACCCAAGTGTGAGACACAGAGGCCCCGTTAAGACCTGGTTTTAATGTGCGTCCTTGGTGATCTGATCCCAAGTGGACTGCTTTGAACATGTGAGTTCACATCTGACATTAAAATGAGTGACCACTTGTGATCAGATCTCACTTGTCTGCTCTGTATGCAAATAAATACAGGGCTGTTTTGTCAGTTTAATGTCCATAAGGCCATTTATTTATTCTTTTTTCAGTTCAGCACCACATTAAACTCCTATCAGCTACACAGGACACTTTGTTGTCCACTCTTGCTCTTGCAGTATCCTGGATTTGAAACAAGTCATTTAAACATATATAAGCATATTTCAGTTGGCTTTTCTTAATTAGACTTTAATCTGAATGGAGGATATTCTGATTAAGACATGTTGAACGCTGATATTATTCAGGTTTTAGGAGCACATGTAAACATCAAATCCAGAATATGCATCTCAGTTTGTGATACATAATGTCATCTGCTCTGTGCTGCAAACAAGCCAAATAGTTTTCAGGTCTGGCATAGAGATACATGCACAAAAGAGAATTTGTGGTCAGAGGGAAAAACACCTACTTTTAAGCATTATTGTAAACCTTTGATAAACATACTTTTGGATACGCACAAATATCACACTGCTGAAGTTTTCTAGAGGGTGGTTAAATGAATGAAAGAGGGAGGCTGAGTTTTCATGGTCAAGCATGTCTGTCACATTAGAAAACTTTGAAAAAATAATATGACAAAAAGAAGCATCGATAACCAGAGAATGCATGGCTGCATGTAAACAGGAATGGGATATTGTCTTTTTCAGAGTAAAGGTAAAACCTGTAATATTGTGTGCATGTAAACATAGCCACTGATAAAGCAGTGTGGTCACATGCGGCCCAGAACACCTCCGAATGTGGTCAGACAGAGCGGATCTCAAATGCATCCAGAGTTCGTTCACACTTGTGCTCAGAACTGTCCACTTGTGATCCGGTCACTCAGGACTAGGGCTGGTTATCAGTACTCTAAGGTAACCACCATAAACACCAAGCAGCACTGAAACTTCTCCAGTGAAACGATACCTGCGATCAATCCTTTCCATATCCAGACTTAGAAAACAATATCCAGTCCTACTCAGGACGCATGTTAATAGCAGGTCTGAACACGGCCAGAGAGGCGAGGAGACTAGAGTTAATATGAAGAATTTTTGGAGGCTGAGGGAATGGATATAAGCCAGGAATGAGCTGGGAAGAGGGGAAGCCTGGGAGCGTGGGGATCTGGGCTGGTGGGTAGTTAAGCTGAGCAGGGGAGGGGAACCAGGGCTAAGCTGAGAAGTGTGTCGAGAGAGGGACGGACAACTGAGCTGAGCTGGTCCAGAGAAAAATCTGTAGCGTAGCTGAGCCGAGCGGGGATCCAGGGTAAAGATATGAGGCCAAGAGGACAAAGGCCTGGAGACAGGAACCGGAGCAGAGCAGATGGAACTGCAGGGAGAGGAGAAACAGGCAAGACTTCCGTGAACTACAGTGTGGCAGAACTGAGTTCTTGTACAGTAGGAGTCTTGATTACAGGATGGGATGCAGCTGGTGAGTCTCTGCTCTGGCACACCTGTCTCCACTCAGGCAATCACACACCACAGAGAGAGAGAGAGAGAGAGAGAGAGAGAGAGGCTGCAGGCTCAGCAGAGGTAGAGAGCATGACAGAACATGTCTATTAGATTCTATCCAGAGCGCCCATATTATAGAAAATAACTACTGATGTGGGAATCTGCGCAAAAAGTCATAAATTGTGAGTTTGGCAGTCCATGAGCAAAGATTAAGCAACTGTAAGGTAAAAAAAAGTGTTTCTTCAACTACAGGCATTTTTGATTCTCTAAAATTAGTAAAAAATATTGTGATTTTTATTTTAAGCATCATAGTTTGTCATAAATATAAATAAGTACTCCAAATTCCATATAGATGTTACAATATTAATCTGGAAAATTATCATGTTTTTGGTTTTCACCATTTGTTCTTATACATTTTCATCCATCTTGCGACATAATACATTTTCTATCAGGCAATCAGAGCAGAGTATGACATTGAGAGTATGCATTTGACACTGAGAGCCAGAATCTTCCAGAAAATTCCCAGATATAGAATATGGGCATTTAAATTATTTTCTGACATCGGATTTTAGCCTGTGCTTTAGTCTTCTTGGTGTGACAATTAAATAGTTTATTACATTGCTTTAAACCTTTTTTTTTTTTTTTACAAAGAATTTCCTGCTTTTTTTCTGATTCAGTTGTGCAATTTGTGCACAGTTTTTTTCTCAACAATATTATTTCCTACCCCATGAAACCTGGACAAGAACAGAAAGCCAATAAATCTGTGTGTTTGTCTCCAGGACCGTCATCATGTCGGCTGTGATTACGTCACGTCTCCTCTCAGACCGACGCTCAGTAAAGGCTGCGCAAAATACTGCAACACCACCAGACAGGTGAGAGCGAGCTCAGTAAACTCATCCATAAATGCCGACATAATCAGGCTCCTCAGGTGCTCACTGACCTTGTGGTTCCACTCAGAGCTTCAGGCTCAGTAACACGTGGAACATCCCATGGGAATTGTAAATCCTCATTTGGACAAATTTCTTTTTCTGTCTGTGGAATTCTTTATCTACAGAACTCAAAATGCATTGTGATTTAGATCACTTTAAACTCAAGATGAACCAGTTTCTGGAGTGGAATTAGTCACATAGTCATGAATAATCTGGTGCTTCTTATTCTTTGGTGCTATATTATGTATTGCAGTTTGTGTATTGTATTGTTCTTTTGGTATTTGCTGGTTGTTTGTGTTTTGTGCCGTCTCTTGTGTATTTGTTGCTGAGTCTTTTGTATATTAAAGGCCCAGCGAGGGATGGGCAGTGCAAATTAGCGCAGGCTACAAATGCTACGGGGTGTGGCATTGATTTAAGATACATACTTGTCCCTATACAAATAAACATTAAATAAATAAATAAATAAACATGGCATCAGATGCTTTATTTTTAGCTTCATTCATCTTCCCCTCAGCTGTCTTTCCTACTAATTCTGCCTGAAGTGTGAAAATGTTTACTACTTTAATATGCTCACCTTTCTCCCTGCTTGTGTCTGATCTGTTGATTTTCTTCATCAGCTTCCAGAACACCTTGTCCGCTACCTGCCCAGCAACAAACAGCAGCCAGTCTAAGTTCGCTACATGTACTTAGTGTAACATTTAGCAGCTAAAGAGCCAGATAGTTGGTGGAGATGAAAAACAGAGCTAAAAGAAGAACAGATTGGATTAAGATTAATCAGGTGGCCAGAAACATGTCTCTAAATGAACGATAATGTTGCTGGATGTGTAAATAAGCAGGTATAATATGTAACCTTTCCACAGTAAAATGTTTAAAAATGCTAGACATATGTTATATATTTTATTGAGCTGTGCACTTGCGTTATCCCAAATGTTCATAGCCCCCAAAAAAATCACAATTTACACAATGAAAAGGTACATTTCCTAAGGCTTGTAGTTGCTGTAACTTCTGGGAAAACACGGGATACATCGGGTTTGTCAGAACGTGACTAAATGTAACATGAATAAAACTTTAGTGCATTATCATATCTGTGAACATGATTTTTTGAGACAGGTTTTCATCTGCGCAGGTGGTTGTCTCTCATGATCCCACACTTCATGATGTCATCAAACTATGTATTTTTTTGGTTTTTTTAATGTGAGAGACCCCTAGCAGCAGCAATAACATATTGCGTGTTTAAAATGTAATAAAACATTGTGTTCACTGCTTGTGTTCAGGATCTTTGTGTTTTAATCTGTATATGTAGTCAGCACCTGTCTGCTGTTTTAAACTGTGTGTGTATGTGTGTGTGCATGTGTGTGTGTGTGTGTGTGTGTTTCACAGGTAGCAGAGTGCTGTAAAGGTTTCTACGGTCCGGACTGTAAACCCTGTATTGGAGGATTCCAGCATCCCTGCTACGACAAAGGAACGGTGAGCAACAAACAAACAGCTCTGTCACTGAAGCTTCATTTCCCAACTGATGTGTCTTATTTATTTATTTATGTCTTTTTTTTTTCTTAACCACATGCAGTGCTTTGACGGTATCCATGGCAACGGCTCGTGCAGCTGTCAGTCAGGTTTCAAGGGTGTCGCCTGCCACATCTGCTCAGATCCATCCAAGCATGGAGACAAGTGTGACGAAGGTAACAGCTCCTCCTCTTGAACAGTCGGAGAGCAACGTAATGTTTAATCTGTTTCAGCTCTAACACGTCTCTCTCTCTCTCTCTCGTCACATATTCAAACAAGTCTGACATTATTCTCAGTCACTCATTCACTGCTCCGACTCCTCTACTCAATTTGACATCATCCTACACAATAAACACTCAACTCAACATTGAGATTTTGCACACCTGTTAATCATTGTCATTATCACATTATCACTGTAGATTCTCACCACAGTAATTTTTGCATCTATAAAATGCAAAGCATTGCCTTATGGGATTGTTAGCAGAAAGTAATATACATGCCATGGACAACATTTGAAAACATTTAAGGACACTTTATAGGTGATAATGGTGGACAGTAAATATAGTGCACTATAAATAAAGAGTGGTTGAAAACAAAGAGAGCCACATTAGTGGAAATTATCAGTATTGCATTACAGTTTTAATGTTCACTGAAAAAAAAACTTTGATTATATTGAAGTACTGTAGCGCTGCAGAGATGCACTGACCTACAAATCTTGTTCTCCAGATGAAAGAAAAAAAACATCACATTGAAAATTAAAATGAAATTTGTGATGCTAAAATGTTCATTCCCACTCATCTTGAATTATACTGCAACATCAGTCAAAATAATCACAATATATTGTTACTAGGGGTGGGAATCTTTGGGCACCTGCTGATTCGATTACGATTCAGAGGATACGATTCAATTGTAAAACAATTATTGATGCATCTTTAATTTATATATATTGTATATTTTCACAACACACACTTCTTTTTGTCTCACTGAATAAGGATTCATCACTTGCCATTTTTTAAAAACAGTGCATTTGTAATAAGAAACAAGAGAATTGAATTGAATTCATTTCCATTATATTTTATTAAACTAATCGAGTTACATGGCTTCTCATGTTTGTTGTGCTGCCAAAATATTTTATTTTAGCACGACACAGCTTACATATAACGTGGCTCTTGTCCAGTTCGCTTCTGCCGTCGACATTGTAGAAGCGGAAGGGTCTCCACATGTCTGCTTTTAAATTAGAAGGAGGTGTTCGGATCTCACGGCGAGGTGGCTGGTGGTCAGCCATGTTTGTTTTCCTCTGTGCGCGTGTTGGCGTGTCCGCTCCAGGTGTGCACCCCAAAGTGTCCCGGAGATGACGCGTACTGCGCTTCTTAGTTCCGCATTATTTAGGACCTTCTGTATTACTCTAATTAACAGATTTAAATGATCAGAATTTGGACGTTTGTGAATCGATTCAGATTCATCCATGTCCGAATCGCGATGCATCTAAGAATCTGAAATTTCCCCCACCCCTAATTGTTACCATATCATGCAGCCCTATTGTGGCAGTGTGTTTCACCTGGTGTGACAAACAGTATCCCCACTGTGACATATGCAACTAACCTGAAGTTATCACATTGTGTGTGTGTGTTTGTGCATCTGCAGAGTGTCACTGTGTCCACGGTGTGTGTGATAACCGTCCAGGCAGCGGTGGTGTGTGTCGGAGAGGATCCTGTTTGGAGGGATATTCTGGAGACAACTGTGACAGGACGGCAACGCCCTGCAACTCTGATGGACTGCATGAACACTGTCACATCCACGCATACTGCACACAAACAGGACTGCATACTCAGTAAGATACGACCACTGCTACTATTACTGCAACTGCCAGTGTTAATTTTGGCATCTGATTCTTTTTTATTTTAAATCTTTCAAAGGTCTGGTGTGTAACAGTTAGTGATATTTATGTTTCATGTATAATCACCTGAAAATAAGAATGATTGTGTTTTCATTACACTAGAATGAACAGTTTATATCTACAGAGGGTGTGGATCCTCTTTCATCCATGGCAGCAGTCATGTTGTTTCTACAGTAGTCCAGAATGGACAAACCAAACACTGGCTTTAGATATAGTCAGTCACATTTTATTGTGGGTTTCATGGCCCCAGTAGTTTTTCCTACATGCTTTGTAGGGGAGTGTGAGGCGAGTGGTATTCACTGGGTTGCAATCTCCAACCTCACTGCTAGATGCCACCTAATCTTACACATTGGTCCTTTAACTAAAATGTGTATTAGTATCTTGTTTTTGACATGAGTTTCATTTTTGTGGTGAATTTTTAGTAAGCACTCAGAAGCTTCAGCTCTCACCATCTTGCTGCTTACAGTGTGTTTACAGATTGCTTAAATCATTCTGCTCTGCAGTTATACAGCAGAAAACCTCAGTAAATCCAGCTGTCATCCCAAACTCTGGCTGTTTGAACAGAACTACTCAGTCTGTGACTGTCGTTTGTGCTCAGTTGACACCATGCAGTTTTCTGCTCTCCGCTGCAGAGCAGCTGATCAGCAAAAGGCTGCATTCACTTATTGTTCACTGAAATACTGGTCACTGTGTGAGTTGAGCTTGAGATGAGCAGCTAAAACATCAGATAACATTAATGCAGTAACATTCCTTCAGTGACAGTCCACAGGAAGCTCAGCACTGCCAGGCTTTCTCTCTATGAGCTTGCTTGACAAAACCTAAAACCCCAGTCAGAGAAAACGGGTATTATGATGGTCGTTATGAACTTAATTTGTTAACCCAGGCTCTCTTCTTCAGGCTCTGTGTACACTCACATAAGAAGGGGTGTTTGGTTCATCCTGAGCCTCCCACTTTAGTCCAAATGATGAAGTAATTATAATGGATAGCTGTAAAAACATTAAAAATATGTTGTGGCAAAAACAACACTGTTGCTGCAAATAAGGCAGGAGGAGAATGCTGTCAGAAAATGACAAATCGACTGAATGTGATCTCAATGCTTCCATTTATCTCTTAATGACAGCTGCACATGAAACAATGAAACTCGATACGGCAGATTTAAACATGATACTGTCGGTCTGACACAGTCCCATAGTGAAGGATACATAGAATTCACTTATAAGCAGCAAATCAGGATGAAGCTTAGAAATATTATTCAAAGTGATCTAATTGCTTCATTACTCATTACATTTAGCACGCTATGTTTGTGTGTTGCACCAGGTGTGTGTGCAGGGATGGATACGACGGTGACGGTCATTCCTGTTCTCCCATCAACCCCTGCCTGAAGAGCAACCGAGGAGGCTGTGACACCAACGTAAGACTTACAGCTCATTGGTGTGTGTAAACTGATCTGAGTAGCACTAATATTTCAATGCGTTGTTTTATGCAAACAAGTCTGGCGGACAGACAAAATGTTGAGTCTATAAAGATGTTTAAAGCCTTATTTAACAGCTGAGACAGTGCAAGCAGACTGAATACTAACTGGACACAGTTTTATCACCCCGTGTCTGTAAGGTCTTAAGTAGCTCATCTAAGAGTCCTTCTTGTTAGGGATGCACAAGAATGATTGTTTAGTGTCGGCCATTCAAGGAGAAGCCAAATCACATTCCTTCAATGCTACAAATTTAATTATCAATCTTAAGAGCAATTATCCTGATCATTATGATGAATTTGTGAAGGACAAAGAAACCGGCACCCGTGAGAAAAAGCCTGTCAGCAGTAGTTTTCTTATTTTGCCCAGTTAATGTGTCCATTTTGAAAAGCACTGTATTGTATATCTGCATATGCCAGTGGAACATCATGATAAGAATAGGAATAATAATATGCTAATACCATTACAAGAGAGACTAAAAAAATATGTACACATATTGAAAATGGCCAAAATTAGTTGGGAAATATCACCATATCAGCAAAAAATCAAATATTGTGCATCCTTTGTTTGGACAGTAAAGAGTTAAAAGCTCACTGATGTACTGGTCACGTAAAGCCTCGTGAGTAATGAGCAGAATTTTAAAGTGGATTCTTAAAGAAAAAGAACCAGTTCATAGAATCCACTCAAATAATTTTCAAGAGAGAACCTCAGTGTCCCTGAACACAGAACAGAAAAGAGTGAACCGAGAAGAGACAGGGAAAGCAAGTGGGAAAAACAAAGTAAGCTTAATACTTTTATATTTGTTTACTTGAGTAAACACATTTTTATAGAGTCCTGGCCTCACGCTCTGCGCGCTGTCCTTGGCTGGGGGAGACACACTGCTGCCCAAAGGCTGACAACGAAAATGATTCAGAACACGACAAAAAAATAAATAAAGGCAGAGCGCAGAGATTCTACAGATACAGACAAGTGCCACAACACTTCTAGTGTGTCACAAGTGATGAGTGAGGATTATTTGTGTATTCCATATATTATTTTTTTAGGAATTTCCTGCATATTATACCTAAGTACCTGAGTCCTGCAATAAAAGCTGCTTGGATTTCCACATGATCTTTCTCGTGTTCATCCTGTGAGGACCGCCTGCTAAACACCTGCTCTGAATGTAAACAAACACATGCCACCGTGTCCAGGATCACCTCTGTTCATATGGATTCACATACAGAATATATAATATTGGTCAACTGCCAGTTTCTGTGGTGTGTTGTTGACTTTCAGATTCAAACATGCCATCATAAACCCCCCCCATCTCTCTCCACAGGCGGGGTGTGTGTATGTGGCTCCAGGTAACGCGTCGTGCGTGTGTGTTGAGGGTTGGACAGGTGACGGCATAGTGTGCGTGGAGATCAATAACTGTCAGCTGGATAATCGAGGAGGCTGCAGCCCCAACGCTGATTGTAACCACATTGGACCCGGACAGGTCAGTTCCTAATTATTAATGATGGATAATGAGCTGTTATTAATTTAACAGCAGGGCAGCATATCAGTGTATGACACTAGATATCGTGAATATCGTTATGTAGTGATGTAGCATAAGTGTTGTCTTTTCCTGGTTTAAAGGTATAAAGTGATGTGATTTTCTGAACTTACAGACTGTTCTACCTGTGCTATTATTTGCCTTTACCTGCTTAGTCATTATATCCAGTTTACTTATGACTATTTATCAAAAAATCTCATTGGTTTGATCTTTTGTGAAAGCAACAATAATCACCCCCACATTAAAAATATTGTGATATTTACTCATTTTATCACCTCAGCTGCTTCCTTCCCTTGGACTACACAACATGTTGTCAGTTATGACCTGCATGATCAATAATTGTCGATCTTGACTGATATGAAACTTCACTGTCTTGATAGGTATTTCAGCTATATTGCTATTAACACTTGGGAACTGCTCAATGTTCTCATCTTACTGAAGGGAAACTGACACTGGCAGTGTTTTCTTAAGTGTTTTTTGATTTTTTCACTCTTCTGTCTCACAAATACAACAATCCACATCAACTCAGAGAGATGTGTGGCACTACAGTACACTCCAGTCCAAGTCTATTCTCTTTTATTGTCGTTATTATATTGTATATATGATTTATTAAAGCTACTACGAGGAACTTTTCTAATTTGTTGATTTTGAAGGCTCCCTGTGGATATATGCGGTAGTGTTTTCGGCATAGTAACTGCAAAATATAATGTGAAAAATAAAATTATTTTAATAAAAATCTTCTCCCGCTTCATTTTAACTGGCTGACATACTATTAACTGTAACTTTGCCAGAGAGAATGTAAACACGGGCTTGTTTCACCTGATTTCAAAGAGAATCCAGCCCAGTGGCAGCTGGCAGATGGTCTTGTTTGCTTGTGTAGGTCATAAAGAGGTGTCAGTGAGTTGGTTTAATAATCAGTTAAAAACTCCTTGTAGTAGCTTTAACTACTGTAGTTAAAAGTAAGCGGCCTGACAGTAAATGCTGTGTAACTGTGTGTATGTGCAGAGTGAGTGTGTGTGTAAAACAGGTTACATGGGGGACGGTATCGTGTGTGACCTCGTTAACCCCTGCCTGAAGAAGAATGGAGGCTGCCATGAACTGGTAAACACACACTCACACACAAAACACACAAAGTGGATCATATCATGTCAGCCATGATAACTTTTGTAATTTCTGAGGATTTAAAGTACGGGTTTTGTTGTCGTCATTGTGGGTCACAGTAACTAACTCACCTCCTCTGTTGTAGAAATTCATGAAATGAAACAAAACATTATATGTCAGAAAAAGCACCACGGGCCTCACAACACTTTCCAAACGTGTTTCAGTTTCAACATAAATGACTTCAGATGTTTTTCCTCTCAGTCGCTGAATCTCTGTTGCTGAGACTTCTGCCTTCATCGTAACGGTGGTAAATGATTTGTTGATCCCAAAACATCCACTAGTTACAGCTGAAAAATATGGGCCTCATGCATGAATGTTTTTCTCTTATATTTGTGTTTAAACAGAGCAGTAAGATGAAAACAAGACAAGCAGTTATAGTTATACATTTTCTGCCTTTTTTGCATGCATTTGACGATTCATCGATCGCGATTATTGAGCCTTGTGGAGACGATGCCTTGATGCACTCATGAGTAAAGCCGAATATAAACTGATTTAAACTGTGGGCTTAATAGGAGAACTATAGATGCATGCAGCTGTCCATGTACATGTCCATTTGGGACTAATCCAGCCTCAGTAAACAGTGGACTGTGATATGTCACCAGTCTCTTTTTGGAAGATCCCAGTAGATAGCAGTAAGTACTTGTACATGAGGGGCTCATTGTGTCTCTGATCTAAGTTGAGGCTTCATTACGGCACACATTACAGAATCAGTCTCTGTAACCTAGTCATCTTTAAGTATAAACATTTATAATTATTAAATGAATAAATGTTTGTATAGCATTTTCTTGCATGTGTTCATAAGGCTGGCCAACATTACTTTTTCATCATGATATTCCTCAGCACAAAACGCAAGTTGACCTCTGTATGTACTGGCTTACGAGTGGTCTGGAGCAAACGGGAAGTATGGAAGTATTGATGAAAGCTATGAAAGTCCCTGCTGACATTGTTAACATTTTCAGACTTCCAGAGATTAAAGTTGTAATACTTCTACTAAGGATATTGATGTGCAGTATGTTCGTGTTATGAGTGACAGTGATCTCTATCTGCTGCACACTCTGTCAGGCAAAGTGTGAGCCGAAGGAGGCCGGAACTCACACCTGTACCTGTCCCGACGGCTACGGTGGAGACGGAACCACCTGTTACGGAACATTAATGGACGTAAGTATTCAGACTGGAATAATGTACTAATGTCCCGATCCAAGTCCCTTAATACTGAGTTTCTGCTGATCTGCATTCGATTTGATAGTTCTCTTTACCTAAATCAGGGGTCTGCAACCTTTACTTGAAAAAGAGCCATTTTTCGTCCAAAAAAAGAGTCAAATCTGAGATTGAATTGAGCCCACCCTGTTGTCAATGAGTCATTTTTTTATTGTTCAATATATTGTTACATCCCTACTGCCACTATATTCATCAAGAGTGCACAGTCTGGAATCCCATAATAACTCTGTGTGTGTGTGTGTGTGTGTGTGTGTGTGTGTGTGTGTGTGTGTGTGTGTTTTTAGGAGCTGGACATATACTTAAAGCTGTACAGTTTCTACCGACTGACACAGGTGTGTAAGAAACAGACTCACTGCTCACTTATTCACTGTTCTACTTTAAAACTTGTGTGATGCATCTGAATGCCACAGATTCAGACTAAGCAACATCTTGGCGACCAGACCAGTTTTTACTAAAGTTATCTCGTTTTATCTAAACTGAAATGCACCCAAAAAATAAGAATAGACCCTGCCTGTAAATCCTTTCTTTCCCAGTAGATGTAGCTGCTGTAGTTATGAGGCTGGTCAGTGGTTTAACAAATAATTCATCAGTAAAAGATGACATAAATTGTTCTTTTGTGTGTGTGTCTGTTTGTTGTCAGAGGTACTCTGCCACCGCTGAGGACCTGAGTGGGAACATCACGGTGTTGGTTCCGTCCAGAGAAGCTCTGAGGAACATGAGTTCAGCTGATAGCTCGTTCTGGCACAGCCGACACCACCTGCCTCACTTCCTGCGGTGAGTCACCTCACACACTGCTGTTACAGGTGTAACACACACAAATACTTTGCTCACTAAGCTCAGGAATGTAGCAGTACTTTGATTTTGTGTGTCAAGATCCACAAGAGACATCGCGTCTGTAAATCCTCGTTTTCCGTCTTCTCCAGAGTCGGATGAGAAGATGAATATCACTTTTCTCTCTGTGTGTCCTCTACAGAGACGTCCAAGACATGTCAAACCTAGTGTAGCACAAAGAAGAAAATCTGCAAATCTTGTCATGTGACTAGCTGCAAGAAGGATTTCCCAAAATGTGTGACTGTTGCTTTACTTTGCCGGCTAAAATTAGTTCAGTGGAGAAAACTTTGGTTCATTTTTTTAACCCTGAAAACATAATCTTACACAGCAACACTTAAATAATAAACAGTGAGGCTACAGAGAAGTCATATGTGTGGTGCAGAGTGTTTTCAGAGATTTCCTCCAGGTCAGCGTGAGCTTGATGACAGACATCTCATCAGAAAATAATATCAACTAAACTATTTGCTTGGACGATTTCTTCAGAGACATGATTTACAGATAAATATGTATCAAGCAACTTTATTTTGTGAGTGACATCCAGACAAGAGGTCTGCAGTGGACCAAACTGTCTAACTTCTTCTTCAGCTTTTGAATAATGTGAGCAACAAGGAGGCATCATGGTTTTGGGTTGTCCAACCGATATCTCAGGAAGGCCTTGAGAGAATTTCTTCAAACTTGACGCAAACGTCCACTTGGACTCAACGATTATTATGACAAAATTTCACATATATTTATTTATTTAATACCTTTTATTTAATTCCTTCAAACTTTTCACTACATATGTTGTAAGTCAGACAGATGTAAAGTACAACTTGACTGATTGGCGATGGCATTGTCTGTATGTTTGTGGTCAAGACTCCCAGTGTTTTCTTTGTGTCTCCTTGTACATTTTTGTATTATTAGTTGGACTTCGCACACTTCGGCCTTTGGGCCTATACTATGAAGCAGGTTCAACATACCCAGGATATCAATAAGTGATCTGGCTTGACTAAACCTAACAAAGGCCGTCAAGGATAAGCGGTCACATGAAGCTGGTTATCAACTCGGTAAATCAACCCAGGGCTTCCCAATCTAGCGTGTTCACATGAAAAGGGCGGCGTTTGCAGCATCTGACAAATTGCATCATGGACAAGCCTACTGACAGCACACCTAAAAAAGAAGCATAAAGAGGATAGCTATAATAACCATCATAATCCAGACTGAAAGAAAAACTCCTGCAGCTGACACATGCAGGAAGGACAGCTGGCAAAAAAAAAAAATAGCTTTGTGAATAATGATAATGATAATACATTTATTCTACATGGTGCTTTTCAGGATCTTCAAAGACACTTTACATCAATTAAAATGATCAAAAAAACACTCCAAAATATTTTTAACGCACAACATTAATCACACATTAAAATCAGTTAAAGGCGTAAATTAAAATCTTCTCACTGCGTCTTCAAAGATTCTCAGCAGGGTGTTTTCACAAGGATTCTTGTTTTCAGCTGGAAAAAAAACACTTTGGACACAGAGCCTTACAATATCACTGCTCCATCATTAGAGCATGAGTAGATCTGACTCTAATTACATTAATGTATTCAATTAAATTAATGTGCTGCTTAGACGTAGTCTTATGGAGTGTGAGACAGTTTTAGTTCAGTCTTTCAGCTGCACCCAGCGCTGTCACACTGACTTCGGAGAGAAATATATAATTTAATATATGTACTGATCATCTGTCATCTTATCTGCAGACAGATGATCAAATGTATTAAATTATATATGTGTGAGTAAAATCTCTCGTCTTTCGGTCAGAGCACAGAATAAAACAGACTCGGGAGCAAATAAAAAGTAAATATAAAAACATCATTCAAAATGGTCAGTAGGCTGACTTTCATATCTTTTTAAGTACAGCAAGTTCAAGGTTTTAGGTCTTCAATCAACCATTGTTGCTGGATGAAATCAGTGTATAAAAGCACAATGAAAAAGAAGCACAAAGAAAAACACTTTCCTTCCTCTGTGCACCGAGCTCCACAGGATCTTGGTGATGCCCAGTGCTGCTTTTGCATTCCTATTAAACTTTGGATCTCAACTCAGATTGTTGTATGTCTGCATTTGGGTCCGTTCTGTTGTTACTCTGGTTGACTACATGACGACCACACTTTTATGAGTAAGATCTCTGATCAGAGTAACTTATCAAAACATGAGAGGAGCAGAAATAAGGATTTCTCATGATGTGGATGGATATTATCTTAATCTAATTGGCATTTATGAGGGCAAAATTTCAGTGCTAAATCAGTTCATTGGATTTGCTTGCTGTCACTGTTGGGCAAAAACCTTGTATGTCCAGGAAATGAAAAAATAACCTGTGTTTTTAACAACTGTGTTTTTGTAGCTCTTTTTTCAATAGTTTTTTCAATAGTTACATATTTGTAACAACAAAAAAAATTGATATAAATAACACTGATTTTTGAAAAAGTCAAAATATAGAGATGCAAGGTTTGCACCCAACAGTGACAATATTCACAGTTGTGTTTCGACTTCAACTATGATAAACTTTTGCATGTAATTTTTGAAACTGTTACTAATAGTAAAAGTACTAAAGCTAGCTTGTTCTGGCTGGTCAGCGCTTCCATGTTCTAAGTCTGCTCACCAGCCACTGTAGGTCTCAACTTACTCCACAGGTTGTCACTACATCACAAAAAGTCCAACACAACAACATAGAAACTGATTGAGTAACAAGTATTGCCTTTGTTTCCAAAACCTGATATATCTTGTTTCTGTGTCTCACAAAGCTTAATTGTTACACCGGATGACGTGTTCCTTCATCACCATGAACTCACACTCTGTAGTTTATTTTGACTCAGTCACACATACACGGTCCTGCTACTGGAAACACCAAACACCAAAATGTGGAAAATGGTCTCCAACAAATGTCTGCAATGTCTGCCTGTTTAAGTCATCTTTGCTAAAAACTACTTTGCACAAAAGTTTAGGAAATAACTAAGCCTTTAAAGAAAAAAAAAGTTAGCCAGTTGACAGATTTACGTGGCACATTGTTGGCCTCCTCAAGAGATTTGTTGACAATAAGATGGATTGTCAGCATTGTCCTTTGTTGTTACCTTTGACCTGCTCAGGAAGCTGTTTTCTCTGACAATGTTGATGCTTAATCATGCTTGAACTGGATCCACCAGGAAGCTGAGCAACCATTTTTCACTGAACTTCACTGACCCATCTGTCGTCGTGTGAACTGTGAGAGAACGCAGATCCCTCAGACTCAAAACCACATCCACAACAGCACATTGTGAGTTTGAGTTCAGTGACTTGTAACTACTTCCTTATGCTCTTCCTGGTTGCAGGGCCCATTTCCTGCAGGGGATCTACTCATTAGAAGATCTTTACGGACTGGTTGGGAGCAAGCTCCCCACCCTGAATCCCCCCACCTACTGGGAGATCAGCAACAGCAGTGGGGTAAGAATGGGGTAATACTTTAGGAATCACAATGAAATATTGTGATAGTATGGAATTGGGAGATTAGCATATTATCCGAGCGCTGACATACATACACATACAGTATAAACAAAGAACAAACAACCATACACATAACTGAACAGTGTTTCAACATTTTTCAAAAAATAAACATGAATCCAAACAGCATGAGAGTTGTACACAAAATTACATTTATCAAAAAACAAAGTAAGATTAATAGAGTTAGAAGAATTATGCCATTTTATCAGAGATGCCCTCTGATAGTTGAAGTTTCAAATCATTTGTCAGAGCCCCTAAAATTGGCTGAGATTCTTCCAGTCAAGCATTTGTTTTTTTGTTTTTCATGTGTCAGTCAGTGTGCATTACAGTTACATGCTGTCGTTTGACTGATGAGAGAGGGTGAAAGGAGTGGTTGGTAAACAAGTTTCAGCTCTCATTTTTCATCTGTGCCAATGTACACAGAGCAGTTCAACAGCATGACAGGCTGTAAACTTTACAAACCAAGTCTCAGAATCACCACAAAACTAACTGTGATAGAAGAGGACAAGAGTGATGGAAACACAGAGCTGTGTGGTGCACTGTCAGCCACCTCACCATCATCCAAGTGCACCCGTGATGCACACAGAGCAGGTGGTGCTTGTTTTCTCGGTTTTTTTGTGCTTGTTTTGGGCCAGACTGTTATTGTTAATGTCTGACAACATTATGGAAAGGATCATGACAGTGAGAGACCTTATTTTAAGGAGTAAAATATGTTTTGTTTAACCAGAAATGACTGTTAAATTGTTCTTGCCAAGCTCTCCTCCTTTTGCATCATCATCAGCTTCACTCAAACTTAACAGAAACCAAAGAAAACTCACCAAAAATGTCTTGGTTTGTGTTTCCGCTGTTCCAACAATCACCAACTCTACTTTGGTTGAAATAAAAAAATATAAATGACACGAGTGGAGAGACAATTAATTATTTTTTGTTATATTTCTTACCTGAATGGGAGTGATTGAATGTTTCATATCAAATGTATTTGAACAATGTGCACATTTTCCACATGTTGACACTTACTGAACAAGCCAGTATATATTTTACTGTTCTTGTTTTGTTCCAGGTGGTCCGCATTGGAAACGCCTTGATCCTTACCCACAACCTGCCTGCACTCAATGGTTACATCCACGTCATAGACCAGGTGAGAGTCAGCTGCTTAACAGCCAGAGGGCCAAGTAGAGCAGCATACAACATACTGCTGACTTAACTACTCTTAGAGCTTTACCAGTAGTTGAGCTAGTTTGTCCTGATGGTGGAACTAAAGGAATAATCATGGAGTTGTTTGTTCATCCTCTGGAGGTCCACAATAAACTGGTGTGTTGAACAGTCAGATTTATCCTTAAAGATGTAGATATATATTCAGATCATTTTAAGTGAGGTTGTATGAGGTACTTATGGATAGTCAATGCAGTGATGTAGTGGTTTTAACGCCAGAGTTTGCCTGCTGAACTGCTGTGGACAGGGTCAGCAGTAAAACATATTTTAGCCTCTTGAAAAAGGCCCATCTAAAACATCTTTGGCAAAAACTGTAATTTTACCTAATTGAACACCAGTGTTGCTGGTCTACCACTGCCTCAATCTGTTAGTTTGTTCATGTTATTTTGTGGCTTTTGTGTTTAGTTCAGATTCACCAAAGTCATGGAATAACACAAACAAACTAACTGTTCAAGCCGGTAGTAGACTAGGAGCACCGGTGTTCTGTGAGGTAAAATTACTGTTTTTGCAAAAGGAGTCTGGTTGCTTTGGAGAGCATGATATTTGGCTTATGTAACAGAAGTTTCCTCTCATCTGGTTTTGCCATATCATTTAAGCTGATTTATGGGTAGGCCCTTTTTAGTGGCTAAAATATGTTTTGCTGCTGACCCTGTCCACAGCAGTACATTGCTTTGTGTCTGTGCTGGTACTCCTCTCTGCTTCCCCAAACTGGAGGTGTGTCAATGGCCATCTACTGTAGGTAATACACTGACTATGGGTAAGTATCTCATACACCCCCACTTCGAAAAATCTGGACTATCCCTTTAAAGGTCCAGTAAAACAGTCTTAGTTTTCCTAATGTCTGAATCAGGAAGGAATTTGAAGGCAGAGTATCACTGAATGAAAGCAAATTTGAGTCTTTTGGTTTCTTAAAGATATAAACTGATATTCTCTTCATTTGTTTTTGTTTGTTTGTTGTCAGGTTCTGTTCCCATCCCGCTCAGACCTCCCCCCCGAGCCCCCCACCCTGATGGCCTTCCTGAACTCATCCTCCAACTTCACTCTGTTTAGACAATACGCTCTGGTGAGACATCTGTCTGTCTGAACCTTTTTAGTTTTTTTTTTGTTTTTTTTTCCCAGTGTGTTTTATTGTGTGTGTGTGTGCACGTGTTCTTTCACAGATGTACAATCTGTCAGAGGAGCTGCGTGGGGCTGAATTCACCCTCCTGCTGCCAACAGATGACGCCATCAGGCAGCACCTCAGCAGGACTAACTCCTCCATCCTGGTAGGTCCTGATAATAACACAAAAATGGATTGAGGGAAGTCTGAACTGCAACTAAATAACATTTTCACTTCATTCTTCAGTCTGACATGGTGTTTGATTTAGCTGCTTGAAGTTATTTTATTTCTACCAATCAGTAGTGACTAATGTATCCGTCCCATCAGCATCTTTTTCAGGCAACACAGTGGTTATTATGAGCAGTAAACTTTTGTCAATGATAGACATGTATCAATGGTTTATTTTCTGTAAGTTGACTCACACAAACCTGTACAGCTGCAAACATCACATCCGCACTTTGAGACATTTTTCTGGCTCTTTCACATGAAGATGACGTCCTCAGACCTAATTCTATCTAAAAACCTCCTGGTCCGTTGTTTTTCCAACTTGGTAACTGAACTCAATCTGAAGAACTCCGTATTTGACTGTTTGTCTGTTCAGGACTCTGATGTGTTCAAGTACCACCTGATTCTCAGTGACCTGCTCTTCCCTGACCACCTACATGACGGCACAGTGAAAAGCACAATGCTGGGCAGTGACTACCAGGTCCAGTTCCACTTAAACAAAGACAACCAGGTAACAAAAGCTGGACCAGCACAAGCGTCACAGGACCACGCTGCTGCTTTTGTATTCCATGAGATTTTAGACAGATTTCCTTCCTTACAGGCAGCTACAGATTTCAGTTCATTTCAAAATCAAAATGCAGAAAAGTTGTCACAGTCAATATGTAAACAAATTTATCAGATTATAAAACTACATAATTTTTATCTGGTGAGGCAGCTGTGAGGAGCTTTTTTAAAATATTTACGTGATGGTGTGTTCAAGGACATTATGACATCTAACAGTGAGCTGCAGAAAAAACGGAATGAATGGAATAAACAAGTAAACTCACATTACATTTTTCACTGCATTCATATGTGCTTCTCATTTGTCTTCTGAGTTTGATTTTATGACAACCGTGTTTGTCAATAAAATGCTCTTCAGCGTCTGACTGTCAGTTTGAGGATTAACGCTCCGCTGAGGAGAGTTCCTGCTCACTGCTGCAATATGCTGGTGATGATACAAGACTTTGACAGAAAATTAAACCTTCCTAAAGTCTGACTATGAAGGACTGTCTCTGTGCAGCAACTTTCAAGTCTCCGCAAGTTAATTTTAATGAAGTGAACCTAAACTGACGGCTGCTGGGAAAGAACGAAATCAATCTAAAAATGATTAAAAAGATGACATGCATATGAAGCATTTTTATAAGTGCAGCAGATTCAAATTTAATGTGCTGAAATAGGCAAACAGTCTGATTTGATTCTCCTTCTCTCGTCCTCCAGACAGTTGTGAACGACGTTCCTCTTGATGGTACGTTCATGGAGACACAGTACGGTGTCATCATGGTCCTCAATCAAGTCCTCAAACCCCGACGCAACAGATGCAGCAAACAGGTCGCCGTGCAGGTCACCGTAAGGACGGAGGGATGGCGGGATGAATGAATGAATGGACGGAAGGATAGATTAATAGACATATGGACAGATAGATGGACAAATGGAAAGATAGAATGATAGACAGATGATGAGTCACATTGAGGGATGATTGAATGAATGGAAGGATGAAACTGCTGTTTTGGTTGTATGTGCAGCTGCACAGTATTAAAGTGCTGGGTGAAGGTGAATATAAATCGGAGTGTGTGGTGATCAGTGTTGTGCATGACGTCCCAAAAGAGCCCCACTGCAGACTGGAGACTGTGTTGCAGAGAGAAACCATACAGATAGATCCATGTTATGTACTCTCGTCTCCTCTCTTGTGCTTCACTCTTCATGCTCTATCATTCTTAAGGGCAGGGGTTCTATTCAGAACCATTTGCTTTTGATGAATCATTTTTTCATTTTTTTTCAAGAAGAAGAAGAAATGTTTGTAAAAAGTGTTCTTTGTAAGACTGTGGGTTCTATTCAGGAAGAAGACATGGGTGTTCAGTGATCCTTACCCTCAAATATTCTAATGTTTACCCATGTTTTAAAAAGTATTTTTAGATGTAGATGTATCTGGAATCTAAGGCTGAACAATTTATCAAAATTTTATGGAAATTGCAAGATGGCCCACAGCAATTTTGAAATTGCAGGAGGCGCAATGTGTGTTAAGTTGCAAAATATGTGTTAAACTACCATTTTAATTTAAATATAGTCTGCAGAATGTCCTGGCCAGCACAACATATATTTACAGACTTTGTTTGGTACAGATCTCTAGAACCTCTCATATGGGGTTCTGGGTGGAACTTTTCATAGGTCGTTCTAGGTATAACCTTTTATGTTGGGTTCTAGGTAGAACCCACTGAAAGGGTTCCTTCTGTGTGGTGATGTGTTTGGCAAATGTAGTTTGGTAAAGACATAAATGTTCCTACATGAAACTGCTCACAGCAAGGTCTGTAGATTATTTTGCGCAACAAGGTCGTGATTTCTGGAAAGAGACTTTGCTTTTGAGTTTTTCAAATGTATTTTTTTGAGCTTTGAGCACCGCAATCATAGTTCCATTATATTAGAGAGAAGGCAGACATCTCCAAAGTCTAGATGGAGAAACTGCACTACAGGCCAGGGGAAAAAATCTTTGATTGATTTGACTGATTTTGGTGTGAACTACTTTTGGTGACCACTATTGAAGTATTCAGTTTGTTCTTGTGGATAAATCATCATCAGATTGGCAGTGGAGAGACTTTAGATACAGACGTGGTCCTGAGACATCTGTTGTTAGGATGGATGGATGGATGGATGGATGGATGGATGGATGGATGGATGGATGGATGGATGGATCAATTATTCCAACCCCTCAGTCCCTTTCTCTCTCTGTCCTTGTCTCCAGGGACGGTGTTCAGACTGTGACGGACCACCTCGATGTCTGTTAAACTACCAGCCAGTAAGAAAGCTGCTTGTCTCCAGGGGGGTGGACACAATAACATGAACACCTGTGCAACATCATTCAGAAACATGATCTAACTCCTCAAAAGTGACCTCAGAGTTAAATTACCTTCCAAACTTGAACCTTCACAAAGTGAGGACTAAGAGGAGTAGATTATATTTAACCACACGGTAGTGTACAGATGTTGCTGGTATTATTTACACCACACTAGATATAATCTGTTTAGTCATCTGAGTCATGTCTTTACTTTTTGAAGCAAGATTAATGGGTTAGCAAGGTATGTCAAGTTTAAAGCCAAGATTTTATGAATGTCACTAAGGTGGCTCAATTCTAACCTGGATAGATCACCATGGTAACTTATGATGAGCTCATAACCTCGTCAGGAGAGGGTTATGTTCAGAGTTTCTGATTAAATCAGCTGTAAAAAGCTGTGCCGCTCTTTAACTAATTCTTTTGCTGATGCTATGATGATATGAGCAATTCTCAGCTGAGGGAAGATGTTATACAGGCCTCTGCAAAGTTGCTGAGATTTATTTTATTAATGTCACAGAACAAGCTGTGTAATGTAATTACAGCAGCGCAAACCATATGCATCACTTTGCCATTGGAACTCATATGCACACATAATTTTTCTCCTGTTTGCTTCACGCCATATTAAAACTTTAAATTTTTCATAGCTGATCACCCACACGATAAAGAATGAACTACAGACGTGATGAGTGAAGTTTTTATGCTCACTCCTCATTTGCTGTCATGTGCGTTTGCAGCTCAGGACACTGATTAGAAAACTGGCAACTCACTTCAACCATTGATCATATATTTAACAGGATTACAACCTATTTGATATAAGTCTGTGGCTCCAACTCACTGTTTAGACTGCTACGCTTATTTTTGCAAGTGCAGCGGCTATGTACTGCTCTTTTAAAGTTTAATGTACAGTTTGTAGAAATAAGTAGGAGGCATGGAAGGTGCATTGAGTGGATTAGTAATTTTCTGATAGCATTTCTCCCTTTACCTTGTTTGCAGCAATGGTGTTGCATTTTGCTGTAATGTTTGATTATGTTTTTCATGACTCTCCGTAGTAAAAATCTGTTAATCTTGTCTGAAGTAGGTGTTATATTATTGGTCCATTTTGCGGAAGAAGAGTCAACTGATGTATGAAACACTTTATGTGAACATGCACAGATACCCATTAATCTCTTTTTAGGGTTTTAGGTTTTGGCGAGCCAGCTCATGCAAATAATGCCTGGCTAAGACGTAGTTGCTTTGTAGTCCAGCCCCCAGGTCATCTCTGTCTTTGTGTCTTTGTTCTCATAAAGCTCTCAGTTTGGGTTTCCGCTGTGTTTCAATGTGTGTTTTACTGCAGATCCGACAACAGTTTCCGGTCAACATGAAATCCAACTGTAAATACAGGAAGCGAGTTGGAGGAAGGAGGAAGTCGGTGCCCGGTTGTGTCATCAAATGTCTTCGGTTATTGAAGGTCTGCTGGCACTTCACACCAACATTTTTAATTCTACCACTATAAAACTCACTCTGACATTTTAATTCAAATTTACAGACTTTAACCACAAGAGATTTTCAAACTACCTCCAATACTTTATACCAAAACTGAATAGTCTGAAAAGACTGTTGAGCTCATGGTAAAACATACAGAAATACAAATTCTATGTTTTGTTTTAATATGACTTATATTTTACTTTTATATATTAGTGAATTATATATTATATATATTAGATTATTTATTAGAAAAATGCATTATAGGTGTAAAATTTAGTTTTTCCAGTGTGACATGTTGTTCTTGCCCATTTCTGTGTCACTTTAATGAAGACAGATTGTTGTTCCTTTGCTATAAATAAACATCTCTAATGTTTGTTTTTCTGGGTGGGGCTATTAAAAGGTCAGTTAATCTTGAACAGCAGAATAAATTTTAAAATTTATCAGCCTGTGAGAGAACTGCAAACACTCTTTTTTGTTGATAGAATTATTTACAACTTCTCTTATGGCCTTGTGATGTCAGAATAGAAGTATAGTTAACATTTACACAACAGGCCCTCGTGTCTGAATGACAAAAACATCACTTTTAACAGATGAAGTCAGCAATGTTACAGATTCCAAGTCTGAAAAGGGCATAGCAGTAATAATAATACTTGTAACACTGATGGTCTGTCCTGCAGGATCACTCCTGTTGCCCCGGTTACTACGGCCATGAGTGCTTCAAATGCCCCGGAGACGTCGGCAGCTGGTGCTCCAATCATGGGGAGTGTCAGGACGGTAACTATGGCAACGGGGAGTGCCGTTGCTACGAGGGTTTCCATGGTACTGCGTGCGAGGACTGTGAACCGGGACGATATGGAGTCAACTGCACCTCCAGTGAGGAACAGACACTCACACACGCATCCTGACAGAAACAGTTCTGAGTACAGTTTGTTTGTATTGTTTACCATAATGTATTTCTGCCACAAGGAGGCAGACTGACCAAAGAACCAGAGCAGACTTTGTCAAAACCTCGTGGTAGTTGTTGTTGTTGAATGCTAAAACGATATTTTATTTTTAATCTTCATTAAGACAACAAGGTGTTTCAGTTTTACTGTCCACTACACTCTTCTTGCTGATGCTCTTACTTATTTACAGGGCTGCAGCTAATGATTATTTCAATTGCCGTTGAATCTGTTGATTATTTTCTCAATTAACTGATTAGTTGTTTGGTCTATAAATTGTCAAAAAATGATGAAAAACGACGTTTCGTTAACTCCTCATAAAACACACTCCATTCAAACTCGACAGAAAAACTTTTATCTCACCAAAATTATCTTTGTTAGTCTGTCCACTCTTCCAACAATCACTAGCTCTGGTTTGGTATAATTACATCCTTAATTCACTGTGTGAGAAAAGTGCAGAGAGTTTAAGATGACAAATATCACCCAAAAAATCAGCCAAAAAAGCAACCACTGATGGATTCAGCTCATTGTTGATAGGCGATATATTCTTTCATGCATCGTTGTTTTTAAGTTCAGGTATCTGCTCTATTTGACTATTTCATGTTGTTTTTGGCCATATAGGAGTTGTGTTAAGTTCCTGCAGATGAAAACACAGCATTTCGTGATTTAGCTGTTTCATAATAAAAGCTTTGGAACAACAAAATATCATGGCACTTTTATTGTGAAGAAGCCGCTCATATTGAACTAAACTCTTCTTAAGTTAAAAGACACACCTTAAAGCGGGTAGCCATGTTGTAATGGAGATGCAAACCCCTGCTGCACCAGACTGCCTGCCATGCAGAGTCAAACCGAGCCGAGCCAGGCCATCACATGTGTGGAAAATATGTATAGTATATCAAGCTGCTTTCACAATTAACCTGTGTGTGTTTGTCTGTGTTGCAGAGTGTGTGTGTGACCATGGGAAGTGTGAGGATGGTCTGGCAGGAAGTGGCAGGTGTGTGTGTTACAAAGGTTGGAAAGGAGCATCCTGCTCTGTAGGTAAGACACACACACACACACACACACACACACACACAGTAAAAAATAACCACACTCAATATTTTCTCACCTGAAATCTTTATGTGTGTGTCTCTCTCAGAGATTAAGGACGATGCCTGTGGAGGTGTGTGTGACGAGAACGCCAAGTAAGTCCTCCTGTTATTGTGTCTACAGCTGGTTTGTGTGTGTGTGTGATCTGGATCAGGAACCACTGGGGTTGGAGAAGCTGTAAATTTACCCAGAATACAATGGGATGAACGAACGGGCTTGCCTGCAATCGTTCACTGTAGCAAGTTCACTAATTTGTAGTGATTTCTAGACGTCTTGTAAAAACTGTGAAACCCTTTGTTAGATGACTCATATTATCAAGTCAATCGAGTTAAAGGTCCAGTCTGTAAGATTTACAGGGATCTACTGGCAGAAAATGACATTGAACATAGTATTCATAAGTATGTTTTCATTTGTGCAGAATCACCTGAAAATAAGAACTTTTTTTAAAAGAAATAATTAATTTAAAAAAATTATACATTAGAATGAGCACTTTATATCTACAGAGGGCATTTCTGTCGTAAATAAATCCCTGCAAATCTAAACCTCTGGACCTTAAATTGAATTACAGCCAATAGGAAATGTACACAAAGTTACTTTATATGGCACACAAGTCAAACAGGAAGACATTTAAGGTATAATTCTGACATTATCTGTATTTTTTATATGATAATATAACAAATCCCAACAATGGGCCTCATGCAAGAACCACTCCAGAACCACTGTCAGATACACAATTTACCAGGTTCACACCTGTCATAGACGTTGTGCAATTGTTCTGCTGTTATCCAGACCAAAGTTTTTCAGTAGTCACTGTATATTTAATTAGTTTGAAGACATTTTGAGTTTGAAAAATAAATTACACTCTGTCCATGAGAACATCCTCACTTATTCTGTCCTCTGTGATGGAAACTTCTCCTTGACCTTCTCCTACCGCTGCAGTCATTGATCGTCTTACTGTGGCGAGGCCTTTTTCTTTTTCTTTGAAGCAATTTTCATTTCAAGATGTTTCCTCAGTGACAGTCCTCAGGTAACACGGCATCAGCAGCACTCGTTTTTCTGATTCTTTGTCCTATGAGGACCTTTAATTCCACTGCTGAGAGACTTTTATTTATGGATTTCTGAAAGCAGGACTGCAAACTCAAAACTCAGTTTTTCTTTTTACTGTTTGGTGCCATTTTTGTAAATGAACACTTTCTGACACATGGGGCAGACAGTGTAGCTCTATATGGTATTATTGGAGCGTTAATTATGCTTATTTACAAGTCTCATGACCATGCACTCAAATACACACAGAAGTTAAGAGCGTTCGCTAAATTTGATGTAGCATGTTTATGCGAGCCCTTCATGCAACAAAAGAGAAATTTAAGATAAGAATACAAAAATATTCTTGCATGAGGCCTATTGTGTTAGTTTGCCTTTTAATAGTTTCTGACTGTGTCACTCAGGCCCAAGGCTGTTTGCTCCTACCAAATATTTAAAAATATTAGATATTAAATAATGTTCTTTAACAGCTGGTCACTGTAGTTGTTTGTGTGCATTCCTGGTAATGAAGAAACAGGTCACCCATTGCAACAGTTAAACTTGCGTATGTATTTTAATTTTGCTCCGTGGCACTGAGAAATTGGATATATACAGCTTAATATACACATTGGGTACACAGGCAACGTGTGTTAGTCGGATCAATTTGTAGTTGTTTGGGTCTGCAAGATAAGAAAACTTAAGATTATCGCTTGACTTCACAGCAAAAAGGGTGCAGATGACCGCTGCTCTCAGCATCAGTAGAAATGAAAATATGACATATTTATTCTTTGAAATATTTGTTTGTCCTCTGCTGCAGCTGTATCACAGGTCCAAAGGGTTCAGCGGCTGCCTGTGTGTGTGTGGCTGGATATGTAGGCAATGGAACCTACTGCAAAGGTAAAAACACACACACACACACACACACACACACACACACACACACGCCCTGTACAAATATCAAATCTGAAGACATTTTTCCCTCTTTGTCTCTCAGAGCTGGACATGTGCAGCTGGTCTAACGGTGGATGTTCAGAATTCGCCATCTGCACAAAGGTCTCGGCAGGAGAGAGGACCTGTACCTGTAGAGAGGGATACACCGGAGACGGGGTCGTCTGCCTGGGTACGTAGTCCTGACCCCTGACTTCTGAACCTCCTGACATCTTACCAAGACCTGGAAAAGTCTTAAAATATTAAATATGAAACTCCAAAGGATCATGCTGCAGATATTTTATGCCTCTGCAGCAGCAACAGCTGTGGCCAGAGGCGTTATGTTTTTGGATTGTCCGTCCCATTGTCGTGAGGGAATTTCTTCAGACTTGGCAAAAACAACCACTTGGACTCAAAGATGAATTGATTAGATTTTGTTGGTTATAGGTCAAGGTCAATGTGACCTCATGTTTGTCCTGTTCGTCCTTCCCCCTCTGTACACGCCTCACCTCATCTGAGCTACTTTACCACAGTGGAGATGTGTGACATCCATGACAGGCAATAAATGTCATTCTTACGAGTTACTGTTTAATTCAGCTCTGTGCACAGCGTGCAGCAAGCTTGTGTAATTCTTTTTTTTTGTAATATGCTATTTCTCTTTTAGATGTTTGGTCTATTAGGCACAATTTTCCAACAGACATTCTGGCTGTTGATATATTCATTAGCTGGACAATGACATGTGATATCAGTAAACACCTTGAATATGCAGTGATGTTATCAGGCCCAACAACTTCACTTTTCTGGAGGCAGAGCAGACTTTATATCTGACTCTTTGTTAATTGAGATTGATATCAAACTATCCAGAAAATGTGTTTACCTCATCTGGCAATGTTGCCTCACACGTGATGGGGTTGCTCCTGCTTTTGTAGCCTGTGGTGTTTTTGAAGTCTCTGCTGATGCCTCCGCTTTGCCTCCTGGATGCCAGCTTTCAGTCTGGCTCTGGATGGTGTATTTTTTGGCTCTAGATGGGGCCATCACCTCTCCATTCAGACTTTCTGATTGGGAAATATTTCTTTTAGGGATGCACCGCTCAATCGGCCAGAGACCGGAACTGGGCGGTTTTCTGTGCGACTGGCCCTGACCGAACAGTCAGTGCCACATATCCAATTCTGTGCTGCTCATATTCGCACACAAGCTCTGTATGATGGTCACGTCATGCGCACAGCAGACACTCACCGTAATGTCACACCCACCACAGCGCTGATCACTGCAGCACACACTCAGCACACACTCAGACACATGCTCAGTATCAGTCCCTGTATCAGTCCCTGGTCTGTTTACATCTGCTTCCACATGAAATGAAGTGAAATCATGTCCCGCTAAATCTCGTGAGATAATGTTCCCTCTCGTACATAATATTAATATAATAATATATTAAGGACTGGCTGTAATCTGGAGGACTTTTGGAGAAAATGTATAAGTATGTTTAAAAGTCAGTGTTTTATTATGAACATCCAATTTAGTTTTACAAGAGAAGTCGCAAAATATTTGTGAATGCTGTCAATTATATTTGTTAGAAAGACTAAAAATCGGAATCGGCCAAAATCAGAATCAGCAGGTCAGACCCATAAAAAATCGGAATTGGCCAAGAAAATTGGAAACAGTGCATCTCTGATTTTTTTTTTTTCGTGATCACCACATCATCAACATATTTGATATGATATAACATCTGCCAGTATGTGTGCTCAATCAGTCCTGTAAAGCTGCTGTAGCTACATCTGTCCACACGTTAACAGTTTTTTATTATTCTTCATTTAATCAGCTGGAAGTAAGTTGGCAGGTGAAGCTAACACAAAAGGCTCTTTGGCCCTCTCAGGACCTTCGGTGCCTAAATGCGTTATATGTTTTGAAGTTAAATTCAGATACATTTAGGAATCCTTTGTGTGCCCAGTGCAAAGATAGCTGCAGAGAAAAGTCCAGGACATGTTTAGCCTAGATTAGCTTAGCATAAAGCATGGAGAAACAACATCCAAACACTCAAAAGCTGTCTGATTTGCATGTTTTATGTGTTATAAAAATTAATTCCCGGTCTGTTGTGTCTTCACAGAGATTGACGGTTGTCTGGTCAACAATGGCGGCTGCCACAAGTCAGCAGATTGCATCAGAACAGGCCCCAACACTGTAAGACGACACTGTACTGCAGGAAAATTTTTCATATTCGAATTAACCCAAAACTGAGACTATAATATGTGTGTTTGTTATTGTGTGAGATGATGTTTTGTTTCCTAAATAAGGATTTTAGCAGCGCTGCAGTGTGAGAAGGACTGCTGGTTAACATCATGTGTGTATAGGCAGGTTTAAATGATAATTTCATACCATTCAGTTGTATGTCAACAGAAACAAAAAAAATATGTGAATTTGAGCAACTGTATTGTGAATTCGGCTGTGTGAAACACAGTGTAGGTGACCACAGAGAGTAAACACTGAACAGAGGGGGAACAGGTTCTCACTCTGGCAGAGTAACCGACAGAGACGGCAGAAAGCAGTTCTCTTAACTCTTCTGCTTAACATTCTCTGGGATCACAATTTAAATGTCTATATAGCCGCTGATACAGCATCAAGCCAACACCAGAAGAGGACAAAGAAGGAGAGATTGAGCTGGTTGTCTGACATTCAGATGTTTTGCTGTTAGTGGAGGTTTTAATGAAAACGACCGACAAACATTAGTGTGGTCGCAAAGACCATGAAGTGGAGGTGCTGCTGGGTTTTTGTGGTCATCACATACAGGTCCTCTTTGGATACTTCAGGTGTATTTCATCTTGGTGTAGGGCTCATTTCATGCATGAGGAAGTATAGTCTTAATACAAAGTCCAAAATGCTAGTCGCCTTAAAAACAGTCCAAGGCAGACTATAGAGTTTGTGCAAAAGCGAAATGGCTCTATTTTACACGGCAGTTAGTATATATCAATGTGTTACAGTACGTCTTTAATCATTTAGGTTTATCTCTGCTCTCATCTCCTCTCTCTGTCCTGCACTTCCTTCCATTCCCCTCAGAGCTCAACATTAAGGATTGCCTGCTTGTCTGGGGCAAGTAAATCTAGCAAAAGAATAAAACTATGGACATTTTCACTATTTTTGACATTTTATAGACATTGCAGCCCTACATTAAACATGACATTTAACTTAAGGCTTTGTTGTTACTTAATAACCACTAATAATAATAATAATAATAATAATTCTCTTCAGAAACAATAGTGCCAGGTTTGCAACTCAAAAAGTGATATTGTGCTAAATCATGGCTGAAAAAAAAACAGAAGTTTGTGAGAAATTATTATTTGATTTGTTGATTGGCACGCCACAGGGGGAAGGAGGGAACAGATGGATCAAGTGATTGACTGTTTTACCGGCTGACTGTTTTCTCTGCTCTGTTGTCATCTCCAGACAGCCTGCAATTGTCGGATGGGCTTTCAAGGATCAGGGAAGTTCTGTTATCCTGTCAACCCCTGCAGAAATGTACGTATGTGTGTTGTTTTGCTGATTCTAATGCAGCCGTTTGCTTTATTCTCTTCTGCTGCGACATACAGATACTTGTGTTATAAAAACAAAAAAACACAACCACAAGGGAAACTGATGTAACAAGAAAAACAGGAATTATTTCATCCCATTGGCAGGATTTTTTATTTTCTTATTTTATGAGAATAAATATTGAAGGACAGAATGACTTGGGGTATTTTACAGTTACTCTATTCAAGAATAGAAATAAATAAAGCATTGAAAATAGGAATATTAAGTAAAATATGATTTAAAAAGTGCATTACACTACAATATATAGAAAAATAGAAAATAAGAAATGTGTAAATATATGTATACCACAATATATAACAAATAGTATACGGAATGTAAATATGAACAATAATGCTGAAGATCATAAATAAGACTATAGGTTAGTTGAAATGCACAGTCTAAATAAAATAATTTGATATTTATGCTGTTGTAAACCAGTGTATTGTACTACTGAGTTATTATTGTACGATTGAATTATTGTACAAAATGACTGTACTGTTAGATCAGTATTGCACAGTTGAGGATATATAAATGATAAATAAATATTAATTGGCTTCTGACAGGAGGGTTACAGGGGTGTGCAACACAGCCAGGGAAATGACTAAAAAGATAAATAAATTATAAAAATAAATACAGCCAACCCAATGATACATCCAGCTAATTAAAGGCACTACAAGGAACTTTCCTATTGTGTTGATTTTGGAGGCCATTGTTGACGAAAGTGCAGTGTATATGTGTAATATAACATCAAAAATAAAATGATCTCCTGATTCTTTTCAGCTGGCTAATGTACTCGAATGGTTTGTTTGCTTAACTTGGTGAAAAGAGGCATCTGTATTAAATTGAGACTGTTTCATAACCATTTAAAAACTCCTGTAGCAGGTTTAAGCACCAAAAGCAATTTTCATGGCTTATTAGTAAAAGTGCTTACTCAGATGTGTCCAAAAACCACAAGAACAACTAAAACAACTCGTATGTTTCCTTCTTTTCTCTTCAGTTAAATCCCTGTTGTACACTTGCATACCTTGGACTTAATACTAGGCCACTTGAAAAAAATGTCTGCCTGAGCCACACTACAACACTTTCAAAGTCGTAAGATCACTGTGCCGTTGACACTACGCCACTCTCTGCCTTGTAATTGTGAGTTTTAAAGTTGCTGTGCTTTGCAGACTACATGACTGATCAAACTGTTTTGTCACAAAAACACACTAGAGGTGACATTAGATTATTAACACTGAAGCATCGGTATACAGCACGTTACTGTTGTGTTCACATCGCATCTAAATGACCTGGATATGTAGCATCCATAGCGACCAAGAAAATTTTTACAGTGAAGACGGAGCCCCTTTCCTCTCAGTTTATATGCTTTAAGTCATAAGTGTGTTAATTAACTTTGATATGAAGCATCCGTAGCGCAATATAATAAAACATTAGTTCATTCTCCTCTCCTCTCCTCTCCTCTCCTCTCCTCTTCTCTTATCAGCGACACTCAGTCGTATCTATTTGCATATAGAGGAAACACTGAAACTATGTGTTGTCATGAAAACACACCTGTAAGTGACATCAATGTCTAGTGTGTGTTGTCTTGCACTGTCAGACCTGTGTGTCTCCACTAGGGCTGCAAGTAACAATTATGTTAATTAATCAGTCCAGTATTTTCAGTATAGTCACTGCAGCTTTATAATTTCGTTTTGCTCCTTGTTAGATACAGATATGTATTAAAGTTGTAATATTTCTAAATTTGGGCTTCTCTGTCTGCTGCATTGCTCTTCCATCTCTCCCTCCTCTGCCTCCCTCTCGGCTCCTCTCAGCCTGGTGTGCTGCATCTGCTCTCATTAGCAGAGCTGCTGTCTGGCTCCTCAAGTTGTCCCCAACATGACCAGACATTAAACCCTCTGTCTCTGCATTGCAAAGTCACCAGCAAGCTCTCTTTAAGCTCTGGATCATGTCTTTCAGCAATTTACACATCGCGATCGTCGCTCTCAGGGGGCACACATCGATGTGCCTCTGATCAGGGGGCTTGTCGTCAATCTCTAGGATTTATCGGCGAATGGGAGAGCCCTGCTAAAATTAGTAGTGTGGCCATGGCTTTAGTCACTTAGACACAAAAACATGGGAAAAAGTTCATTTCAATGTCTGTCCTGTATCAGCAATTAGAGAGATTTTTGCATGTGTGTGTCTGTGTGTGCAGCAAAATGGTGGCTGCAGCAGGCACGCTAGCTGTCAGTATATGGGTCAGGGTCAAAGGAACTGCACCTGCTACAGAGGCTACGTGGGCGACGGCTTCGATTGTCGAGGAAGCACCTACAATGTGAGTCACATGACCTCTTGACCTCTCCCTGACCTCTGACCGCCCACTACAAGCACCCCTCCCCCCCTCAACAAAAGTTGTGTTGTCCGTCTGTCTTTCAGGAGATTCACCAGCAGCCGGAGAACTCCTTCTTCCGTCAAATGTTGTCGGTGAGTCCTGTTGAATTTCACGCAGTAAATAAAACTTAACTCCCTGCTGCTCTGTACGTTGGACTTTTTAAATTTTCTTCTACTTCTCTAATTTCCTAATTCTTTTCTTTCTTCTAATTTTAGGTGGCACAGTGCTGACACATGATAAAATTAAAGCACTCACAAAATCTCAACAGTAGTCCAACTAAAGTTAAAATAAATTTTTGTTAAGAAATCCATATAAACGGTAGCTCTATGTTTCAACTTGTGTCCTCATTTAGTTTAAGTGGAAACAGACAAATTTGTAGTCCCTTGTGTCTCCAAGGGTTATTATTGTTGTATCACCATGGTGATGACAGCAGCAAAATCCTTGTCGATGTGTTCCCCCTTACTTTACTCTGCCTACTTCTAGTCTGACTCACTGGAAGCACACTGCTGGTGTAACTCCTGTCTTTGGTGACTTGCTTCAAGTGACATTGCGATGCCTGCGTCTATGTTTTCAAAGTCCCTGGGAAACAACAAAAAAACGTCTGAGCTGCAGCATACATGCTGAAAATGTGTGTGAATATTCCACCAAAACAAGTTCCCCCTCAACACTATTTTGGAGCAGCACCATCACATCATCCTGGGCTTAACGCTGCCCAAGACATTCATGAGTGGTTTAAGGGAATGCAAACAAGGCAGGGTGTTTTATCCCGTACAGCAGAATGTGTATGTGTGGAGACCTTTCTCCAAGTAGTCTACTTCTAACTGTGATCTACCCCTCAGTCGCAGCGGGCACCACCATGGAAACCACTATCTGACATGGAAACACACTTCAACACAACACCAGATCACTTTCTGTTTCCTCACAGCCCAACTCTCCCAAGAAATTGAAATAAGAGAGAAGTTGCTGGGTATTATTTAAAAAAATGCAGAAAGTGATACTGATGCCTCATCATGTTAGTCATCTTCACAGTTTTCCCTGAAATAATCCTTCCAGATCTTATGCTTTTATTTTTCATCTGACACGGCAGGTGTGTAATACAGCAATACTTTAAAATGTTTTGATGGCGGAAACATTCAAATAGTCATCATCATAATCTGGGTACAAAAAAATTGGCTGGAACTGTCGTTTGATTGGAAAAGTTTTGATGCTACTTGATATGAGGTTAGTACAGCTCAGATTCCCAGATAGAAGATAGAAGCATGTTCACTGAAGAGGTGAATTGAAATAGTCAGAAATTTACATTAAATTTGGGAACGGGATAAGCTACAATGTGCACTGCATAGTAATAACATAGAATAACTTTATTGTTTTGCACCAGTAGGGGTTCATGTCGGGATGGAGGGGAAAGTAATGCGAGAAGAAAATATTAGGAGTTAGTGATCATTTTCCCAGGAAAAATCATGCCTGGCAGACTGATGAAAGCGAGATTCATAGGGAAGCCAAACAGTCATTGTCCTCTGGTGACAGGTTCGGGCTGTAGTAGTTCTTGCAGTGGTGGAAATAAAATAAAATTGTAACATAATGATAACTTATTTGTAAATAACTCCTTACTTGTGAAACTAACCTCTTATTCATTTCAGTTAAGCCTGAATACTCTAGCAAGTTAGCCTTAATAATGTTTGTGGCACTAAAAATAGTTTGTAATGCCACTTCAACTCCAGCAGACCTCGGCAAAATCACACCATTTTGTTGAAATCGCTGTGATCAGTGGGAACGCCAGCAGGAATGCTCAAAAGGGACTTTAAGCTCCTAGTTCAGTTGCTAAAAATTCTTTCTCTGGTTCCATATTTTTTGTAGCTTTTTGGTCCAAAAGGAGTTTCAGTTGAACCTGACTCGTGATGCAGACTCCTGGATCCATCATCACATACATTCACTTCGTTTTCTTTGTGTTTCTCAGATGTCTAGCTCCCGGGGTCTTTATGGTGATGGACCGTACACCGTATTCTCCCCTCTAGAGGAAACCAACACTACCAAAAACTCTGTGTGTATAATATCTGCTGTTTGGTGATAGTTTTATTGTCACATCAGATTATATACAATCTTGTATATTTACAAACTAAATTATAATATGAATCTAATGATAAATCAATTTGTATGTAAATCATAAGCCTGGAGTACAGTTGCTGGTGCAGAATTTGTACTGTACATCATTGAATGATGTGTGTGTTTGTGTGTGTGTGTTTAGTATGGGGAATGGAACACGTATGGTCGTCTTGATAACCTGGTTCATTACCACATCGTTTCCTGTGAGACTTTGACCTTCAGTGACCTCAAAACCACCAAGCTTGCAGTCTCTGCATCGGGATACACACTGCACTTCAGCTTTCAACAGGTAAAACATACACACACACACACGCACACACACACACACACACACACAAACACACGTCTTTTCAAAAACTAAACTAGAGAGGAGACATGCTAAGTTAAAATATTCGCTTCTCTGACAGCAGTGCTGCAGCCAGCATGTTCTCCTAGTGTCTGTTTTTGTTTTGGCCTGTGTGAGTCTGCATGCTGCCCATTTCACCTAAAACTAATACTGAATCATGTTAAATGTGTTGTCAGAATGAGTTAGTGTCTCTTAATGAGTGGTAAGGAAAAATTTAGAGTCTTACTCTCGTATTTTGCACCCAGCGGTATGTTTGTAAAGTAATGACTATAGGGTGTTGATACACAGCAACATGAGCACCAGAAACTCTTGCACAATGACTGGAGTTTGAATAAATTAAGATTGTTAATTGCAAAGCTTAAAGGGAATGGATGTGAGCCAGGAAGGAGCTGGGTAGAGGTGGGAAGCTTAGCAGGTCCAGGTTGTAACATGGAAATGGAAGAGCTGAGCGGGTAACCTGACACGCCAGATGGGTTATTACACACAACCATCTGGGAAGCCATCTATAGAAAGCATTTGGAAACGGGCAGGTGCTTTCAAAAAAAAAAAACAGAGAAGAAGAGTGAAAAGAGGCTTTTAGTGTCATTCTTTGTCACCATTGTTTGTTCAAGATGAGTAGTTTCCATGGACACACCTAAAACCACGCCCGTATCTGCCAGTAGTCCCTCAGAGGACGCTGACTGGCTTGCACCACCTCTGGTGCAGACACAAACTAGCAATCACAATCTCACGGATCCAGCTGCCTCGCAAGATGACATGAATTAAAAGCTATACACAAACCATGTACACTGTATAACACTGTATATACCTTTCACTTACAGAGACATATGGATATTTGTACAGAGTAATTGCACAAGTATTGTTATACATACATGGTGAGTACTGTAACATTATACCAAAAGATACAAATACAGATAAATATTCCCATGTAAAAGAAAATAACATAAAAATAATAATAATTGCACAGAGATGGACACTTGTTGCACAGGACACGTAGCAAAATTCACGGTGTCGTTTCACAGTATGAGAAAATTTATTGCGTGTGATGATTTCACAGGAACACACGAACACACATGTTGACAGTCTAGAAACAGGCTTAGTTTCAAGAAAACAGGCAGCAAGCAAATTTACTAGAAAGGCTGGAACACAGACTGACTGAGCAGGCACTACGATCCAGCGAGGTGGAAGAGCTGAGTCTTTGTAGAAGTCCTGATTACTGGATGGTAATCAAGCTTGTGAAGCTCTGCTCCACACCTGTCTCCACTCAGGCAATCACACAGACACAGAAAAGAGAGAGAGAGGAGGAGAGGCTCTGCAGGCTCAGCAGAGGTAGAGGGCATGACAGGTTTTTTTTTTTTTTTTTTTGTGATTTTCAGTGGAGTACATCTTTAGTAACTCTACGTGAAACAGGTTGTCATGGAGCTGTTAGCAGACAGTGTGACCTCTGGTGACGTGACATGTGCTGTTTTATAACTCAGAATCACTCAAATTGATTCAAGTCTGTCAACAGAAAACTGTCGAGCCCGATGAGCGAGCCTGAGATAAGATGAAAATCCCTCTCTGCCTCCAACTGTCTCCATGGCCTTGTTCGGACTGCCAGCCCAAAAATCTGTTTTTCGTCATGTCCAGACTGATTTAAGAGAATCTGGACAGCAAAAAAAAAAAAAAAAATAAGGAGAGAAAGAAAGAGAAAGAAAAACCCACAAGAAATGCAAATTTTGCTAATTGAGTAAAAGCCACATTCGGAGGTGATTTGAATTGTGATTCCAGTCAGATTATTACAGATTTAAGTCAGTCAGGACGCTGCGGTCGCTCAAATCCAATTTCACAGTGTCTTTTGTGTCACTCACAACCAGTGGAGAGAGTGTTGCAAATCTGTACTCAAGTACTGTTACATTGCTATAATGATACTCAATTACAAGTAAAAGTACTGGTGTTGGAAATATACTTTAGTAAAAGTACAAAGTATCCACTGCAAAAACTACTCAGAGTATTAGTTACTTTTAACAACTGATGTCAGTCATTTATATATATAAGTTATTTTTTGTGCCAAGTGCCATTCAGTCCCATCGTATTGGAGAGAAGACATACATCTCTACAGCTGATATCTCCAAAACTCTGCAACTCACACCAAAAAATACAGATGGATAAACAGCACTACAGGGCAGAGGAGAAATATGTATTTTTGGCTTAGAGGTGAACTGTCCATTTGAAGATCTGATTTGAGAAAAGAGTCAGATTTGCCTGCAGTTTGAAGAAGACCTTTGTCTTCAGCTGTCTCACAATCCACCTCCTCAATGACCCTGTCTTTGTTTCTGCCTGTCTGTGTCCTCTCCGTCTCCACACCTCTCTCTCTCTCTCTCTCTCTCTCTCTCGCTCTCGCTCTCGCTCTCGCTCTCTCTGCAGGGTTCAGTGTGGATCAACAACAGATCGAGGATCGTGAAGAGTGATTACACCACGTCTAACGGAGTCATTCACCACATCGACACGATGTTGACACCATACAGGCTGCAGGACAAACCAAAGATCAAGCCACAGACAGTGTGCTGAGTTTGATTAGCATTAATAACTTATTAATGATTAATCAGACTTGACAGATCTCTCTCTCTTTCTCTCTCTGTTTAGATGAACTTGACTTCAGCAGCTGAGTTTTATGGCTACAAACGCTTTTACAAACTTGTGGAGGTAAAATCATCAACTACAGTATCAATAACCTGAACTGGTCAGAGTATCAATAACACACCACACCTCCAGGGGGTTCCATTACAGGGGTTAGTGAGGAGACTTCATGATTAACCCTGGATTTATAGTCCTATGACACTAACAGGACCATGATAAACACTTAATCTGCTCCCGAGCAGGTGATGCTTCAGTGTTCAGTGTTCAAAGACCAGAAAAGACATTTCATTTTGCTTTTGTGTACTCATATCATCCTACAGCAAAGACTGATTGTAGCATTCAAGCCTTGTGCTGGATGCACTTGTTAGATATGAAAGAAAGCCTACTTGCTGCTCCCATACCTCTGTGATTTACAATTTTTTTAAAAAAAACCTTGACAAAACATTCTGTTTTTTTTCTTTTTTTTTTTTTATGGCCTGACACATTATGTTTTTGGGTCTTCTGTCTATCCTGTTCTTGTGAATGTGATATCTCAGGAACACACGAGAATTTCTTCACTTTGACTCAGAGCTCAAAGGTCGCTTTGACTTCACAAAACACATTTTTAGCCATAACTCAAGTTTCACCCAAATGTGTAATAGGAGAAAATGATAAAAGGATGATATTTTAAATCATAAAAAAGGTTAAAGGTCAAATTCACTGTGACATCATAGTGTTACATATAAGTTGCATATAATTAATTATGTTCTATTAGAGAAAAAATATGTACTTAAATCACAGTTACTAATCAAAATGCAGGTGATTACAAAGGGGTTACATCCAAATATTTTTTTCAGGTCACCTGGCAGAGATTTGCACTCTCCTGAGTGAACTTACATCTAAGCAACACACTGATTTAATTAATGTAATTTAACAAATCTAATTATAGTCAGATGTACTTGTGCCCTGAGATGGGGCAGTGATATTGTGACAAATGATTTGTTTTACATATTTTCAGTGTTTTTCTTCATGATTATTTAACATCATAAAGTGTCTTGGAGTATCCTGAACAGTGTCTAGAAAATAAACTACCGGTAATTGTTTTTTTTTCCAGTTGTCCATCCTGTGTTTGGCAGCTGCAGCTGTGTTGGTTTTAAATGGTTAAGATAGTTCTTCATATCTGTCTAATTTTATAGTTTAGAGCTCTTTGTAAAATATGCTACTCTGCTGCCAGAGAGGTCCATGTTGTGATTGGTCGTATGCTGCAAACTTCACCTCTTTTCTGTGCACACACTCATAACCAGATTGGGAAAACCCTCGGGTGATGACCACCGTTGTGTGACCACGTAGTGTCATTTCTTTTGTTAGTTTTAATGAAGTCAGGTAACCAAAAGATACCCTGCTGGTGGAAGGGCTAATCTGTATTGCGTTCTGTTTGTGCAGGATGCAGGGTTACTCCCTGTGCTCAAGATGACCATCCACCAGCCGTTCACCATGTTCTGGCCCACAGACGAGGCCCTCAACTCACTGCCAGCTGAGAGACAACTCTGGCTGTCCAGCCCCGACCACCAAGAACAACTGGCTGCCCTGGTGAAGGCTCACATCATCCGCAACGCCAGGGTAAGAGGAGGAGGAGGGTGGCCACATCAGTTAAAGGAACAGTTCACCCCCAAATAAAAAATACAGATTTTTCCTCTCGCCTGTAGAGCTATTTTTAACAGTCTAGATTTTTTTGTGTGAGCTGAGTTTTGGAGATATCAGCTGTAGAGATGTCTGTTGCTTCTTTCCATGAGGCTGTTCAGACAAACAATTACCATCACAGACTGAGCCTGCCATTTCAACCTCACAGCTGTAGTGTCCGAGTCCAAGCTGCATGCACAGTTTATGTTATCTTCATTTCAATGATGATTAACATAAATTATGTCCTTTTGCCTTAAATGTTTGTTAATACCAGCAAATACTATACTAATGCGGTCAGGTTGGAAGCCCTTATTTCTCCTTATTGCATTTAGTGTTGCATGAAATATGATCAGTGTGTTTTGCCTCTATTCCCAGAGTAAAAAATCAAAATAGAAAAAATATTGATCCCTTCTAGAGCTGTAACGATTAGTCAAATAACTGATGATGAATTGATTGTAAAATTAATCATCAGCTGTTTTGATAATTGATAAATCAGTTTGAGTATTTTTTTTTTTTTTTAGAAAAAATGCCAGCATCATCTGATTTTAGTGTCTTGAATGTGAATATGTTCAGCTTTCTGATGACATCATCTTGGAAACACTGATCAACATTTTATGGACCAAGCAACAGCATGCACATGAACATAGGTCCACAATTTTTTACCTATTTTTCAACTGTGTGTGTGTGTGTGTGTGTGTGTGTGTGTGTAGGTGATGCGTGTCAGTCAGCCGGATAAATACTCGTCGTATCGCACCATGCACGGATCCATCATCAAGTACAGCTGTGACAGGACCCTGGTGGTAGGAAAACACTCACAAACACACGTGGCAGCTGGCTGTTGCTATAGTGACTGGTGTGCTGCTGTTGTCTCGTGTTACCACGGTGATGCTGGAGAGAACACTTTTTCTCATTGTGCCAGTGTGAAACGGGGCTAAAAGAGCGGAGTAGTCATGTAGTGCAGCTACTCACTGCATCAGTCAGGGTTAAATAACTTGTTACCAGCTGAAACATATGAACCACTGCAGTAATTATCCAGTTGAAGACTGAACTATTTGCTTTGTTAACTCCAGGTGGTGACTTTTATTGGCCAGGTGGTGTGTATTAATGCTCAGATCTGTAACTGGACCTCCTTTATTATTAATAGTGACAAACAGATGGAAATAAAAAGAGACATTTTCCTCTTAGATATTATGGGGTTTATTTACTATGTGGTCTCTTGCTTTTCACTTTCTGGTGTATAAGTGGAAGTTCCCACGCTCAGATGTGACATATTACCGTGGTCAGTCAGTGATTTTACAGAAATTTACAACCCAAATATACGGATTGCTTTCCTCACTGCTGATGATCAGCAGATGGATTTAATAATAGTTCATTTGAATTCACACCAGAGGTTCATTGACAACTTTCATATGAATGAACTGAACCAAACCGGTCAGGTGTGAAAGCAGCTTATATTGTTGTAATCTATTTTATAAAACTGATCATTCTGGTCCTTGATTATGATTGGCTGAGCCACTTTCAAAACCTCTATAAAAATACACATTGTGTGTGACTGTTTCGTCACTATGACAAAAGAAACAAACTGCTTCAAAATGTCAGCTTTTGTCATGAATTTTGAGTTTCTGTGTGGGCTAAGCGAGGATTGGTGGCACAGAGAGGTGAACGGGATAGAGGAGGAATATAAAAAAAGAAAGGAGACACGTTGAAATTAATGACAGAGAAAGTGAAGAGCTGGAAAACTCAAGAAACAAAGCCGGCATGTGGTCTATTTGTTGTTTTTAGATTCGGTGTGCAGAGAAAATCTGGATATTGATTTTAAAACAATCTCCAAAATGGAGCTTAAACAGGGAGTCCATCACGTTTATGCCACAGTGAAAAACGGGAAAGAAAATCTCTATGGTTTCAGCAGTTATGTTGGCCTACGTGTGAGCTTAAAGGGACAGTTCACCCCAAAATCAAGAACACATATTTTTCTCCTGGCCTGTAGTGCTGTTTATCCATCTGTGTGAGTTGCAGATATCAGCTGTAGAGATGTCTGCCTTCTCTCCAATATAATGGGACTAGATGAAAATGGCCCAGTTACTCGAGATAATCCACAGGCCTTGTTTTGAGCAATTTCATGTAGGAATAACTTGTTTCTATTTGAAGATTATAAAATAATTGTATTTTTTGGCACTTTGAGCACCACAGGATGAGTGCTATTTGGTCCCATTAGATTAGGGAAAAGGCAGACATCTCTATGGCCAATATCTCCAAAACACTGCAGCTCATACCAAAACATCATAGATAGATAAATAGAACAACGGGCCAGAGGACAAACATGTTTTGGATTTTGGGTGAACTGACTTCTTAAGTTCCGCACGTAGGCCAACATAACTGCTAACAATGTAACTTTAACTTGCACGTCTTTATTTATCGCCTATTATGCTCATCTTTCTCTAGTTGTCAGTTGCCAGTGATGTAATGTTTATAGTGTTACAGTGTGGTTACTCTGCACTGTAACAAACACGATTATAGGAAAGTGAAAACAGAGAGTGAGCGTAATAGTTTCCGACGGTAGACACGTAGCCTACGTATCGTGAGACCTGATTTCCTCTGCAGCTTTGTGTTGCTGCGTCTGTGTTGCTTGGCAACCATTCTGCTAAATTTCACTGAAGAATTACATCGCTGGCGGTCGAATGATTGTTATCAATTAATTATTGCATTTTTTTGTTGCTCTGTGTTTATTTTATGAAAGACCACCAGGTATATTTAGTAACCATTTTATAAAGCTAATAAGCCGTCCAAGGCTGGGATTTACACTGATTTTTGAGCAGCTGTGCCTCTTAGCTGTCCTAAAATAACTGTAAACCACAGCATCTTGGGGTTTGCTGCTTTATTATTCTGTTCCGTTCTTGCTCTCTACTTGTGGTGGACCGTTTTGTGTTTGTGTTTTCAGGGAGCCGTGTTGATCAATGAAAACGCAGCGAAGGTAGTGGAGCGCTTCATGATCTTCAAAGAGGGCATGGCCTATGGCATCGACCAGTTACTGGAGCCCCCTGGCCTGGGAGCGCACTGCGACACCTTGGAGAACAAAACCACTAACGTTAGTAGTGCTAATACGATTACTTTTAATACTGCTACTACTAATTATAACAAAATTAATTACTAGTCCAACTTTTTTCTTTTTTACCTCTGTTTAACTTGGATAATGTGTTGAGATCAGGCCTTTTTTTTTTCTTTAACACAGAACATCACAAAACAAAATCTCAGACACAGCCAAATGTAACATGACAGTGAGAGCTGACAGGAAGTACAAAACACAAAACTAAGTTAATACATAATGCACTTCTAGCAATATTACAGCTCAGCCCGCTCAGCTGTGAGGTAAAATCTCATCTGAAGCATTTATTTACGCTTCAAGTCTGTTTTTTAAATACGTGTGTAAATGTGAGGTTGACGCCCAATAAAAAGGCACTGAATAAATATTTTACGGATTACACTCACTCTGCCACTTTTTGATGTGACCAGGCCTCAATACTGTCATAATTATTGTTACTAGAACAACTTTTTCAAGTATGAAGCCACTACTACAAATACTGATACCACACTGCTATGGTTATTGTATTGATGTTATCCTTTGTCCTCATGTTGGAAGCTGGACTGAAATTTTCTCTCTTAAATTTTCTCAGGGGCGCTGTGGAAGCTGCATCAGCCCTTCACCCTGCCCCTACGGACACTTCGACACGGTAAGACCTGCCTGTACGCTAACAACTCTGAACATCAGCAGCTTGTACAACATATAGAATTTATAAAGATAAATGTCAGTCCTGCCTTCTTCCAGGGAAAGACGGAGAGTTGTTACAACAATCGCTACAGGTACGGAGGCATGTACACATCTTGGCACCTGGATAGTCCTTTCAGCCGGAGAGGCTGTAAGAGAGTTTGTCAGGTTGCCTCCTGGGTCCAAAAGTGCTGCAAAAACCACTACGGCCGAGAATGTCGAGGTAAGGAAGGAAGGAAGGCCACCTGTATTCAGACCTCAGCCCACTGGGGCCTGGAGTGTCCCCTTGTGTCCCCTTGACAGTACAGTGTTCATTTTTAGAGCCTTAAAATTTGTGAAGGGGGACAGGTCTTTGGGTCATTGAAATCTAGGTTTGGCCTGGATGGGATCAAGACATTTCATACCAATCTGCACATTAGATTAAAAGATAAATTGTGTTGCTGCTGTAAAAAAAAATGTCACCAAAAACAATTGAAATTATCCTCTGGTTATTTTTATTTTTGTTACGAACATCTTCCCACTATTGTAATTTTACTTTTCCATGGTAGGGATTTTTCATAAGCAGGGCTGGGTATCAGTACTCAGTACCTTTAAGGCAGTGATTGAAATAAATCAAGCAATACTGAAACTTCTCCAGTCAGATGATTAATACATTCAGTACTTTTTTTTATCCGGGTCTAGAAAATATTAAGAATTGTGTAGTTTGGTGTGTAGCATTCTTTGATTTAAGGTGGCATGTGGGTGACCCACTATTGCAGCTATAGTTAGCAGCTACCTACAGTCAGTTGTGCTGCCCTCCATTTCAATCACCCTTTTTCACTTTTTCATTTCTGTCTTGTGGTGGCGGCTCCGTGCTGTGGCCTGACCTGTTTCTCAGGTCATGAATTGTTCTTTCGCACAGATCTTTATTTTTACGTGGGAACAGTCGAAGAACTTCTGTGGCATTCAGTAGTAGTTTTGTATTTTCTGTTTGTTCTTAGGTAAGATCATGAGTGCACTTGACCACACACAAGCAAATATGCGCAAAAGCATTTTTGTGCTGTGAAATGAAGAAAAAGTAATTACAGCCAACTTTATGAACCTACAGAGCAAATGTTATACAACTTTTTACCATAAATTTTTACATTTAAAGATGATTTGGTTTTGGAAACAGATTCCTCAAAATTTCTGTGTGATTCTGGAGCCTCAACTTTGATCAGAGACAAAGCAATCTAATCCTCCTCGTCATGGTGTGGTGAATGACCTGGCCGCACCTGGTGGACACCCCCAACAGAGAAACCTCTCCAGTGATGCTCCAGTGTGCTCATCCATACCTGTTCAAGCGTTTTTTTTTTCCCTTTCCTGTTCATTTATTTTCTTTCTTTTAATGTTTTTAACGTCACCTCTCAAATGTCAGTGGCTTGTTGCTTAGAGTTTTGCACACAGCACTTCAGTCTGCTGCTGTTGGGGCGCTTCCATATGATAATTACAAACTTCCAGGCACGTGCATCCAATTTAAGAACAAACCCAATTCATCAACACATTCTGGTGGATAAGAAAAGATTTGGCTGTCAGTGCATGTGTCGTGAATCCCATGTTGGATTTTTGCATTTTCCTCTTTCTGCTTTGTTAAAAACAAATACAAGGGAAAAATGAGAAAACATTCATGCATGAGGCTCATTGTTCGGAGTTCATATCTGAAAACAGCTACAGTAGAAGTACAGGTGACAATGAATCGCCTCAGGAATGCAGCCTCAGCTGAAGTTGTTAATTACACCTGTGTTTAACAAATCAAAATGTCAGCCATGACAAAGAGCAGTTTGTTTGAGGCACAGTGTCTCTTTTGTTACCAGAAAGACCTCTCCTCACTGTCCTCACTGTGTGTTTTAACTCCACCCTTCCCTGTGTGTCTCAGTTTGTCCAGGTGGCGTGGAGGCCCCTTGTAACCACCACGGCGACTGCGACGATGATGTGCGTGGTTCAGGAAGATGTAAATGCCACGAAGGCTTCAGAGGAGTAGCCTGCGAAATTTGTAGCGCCGGCCGCTACGGCCCCAACTGCACAGGTAGACCAAAAGAAAAGAAACACACCGTTGAGTTTTATTTTAGCCCAAAACAGGAACACAAGAGTGCGTATGTGCGTGTATTTACAGGGGAGACCAGTAAATTACAGTCAGACATTTAGAATTGAATGACACTGAAAGTATCATATAAAACATTTTCACACAGACAACCTGGACTGAAAGGATTTCACCATAACTTTAAAATCGTGAAGGGATTGCTAAGCTTTAAAGTTTAAGATCATTCTGTAGATTTTTCCAGGCGCAGAAGACCTAAAAACTTTCCTTCTTTGGGAACAACAAACCACAACATTTTGCAGAAAGCAAAAATTATTATTTCCATATTTCAAGATTAGAAGAGAAGATAAATAAGTAGGAATTTTGCCAAGAATGGCTCTTTAAATAAACACATAATGCTGACTGAGGCAGCATGCAAATAAAGCAGACCAGTTCACTTTTGAATATAATCCGCAGTGGTGAGTAATATAACCACAGTTATCTCATGTCAGAGCCCTGTAATACACGCTATCCAGCATGTGAAGACAATGAGCTGAGGCATTTTATATAAAAGACACTGCTGCTTCCGTTTCACACAAGAAGCAAATTAAGACCAACAAACTGGATATGCACCTTAAAAGACAAGCTGTCAACAATTAACATCCCAAGGTATTTAAAAGTAGACCAAGTCCATTTGTGAGCCATTGCCAGTAACAATTTTCTGGGACAAAGCTCATCTGATTGTTCTTGAAGTGGTGAGTTTTGTTTTATCTGCATTCAGAACAACTTGCAGCTGGCAAAACTGTTCTTGTTCTCTATCAATCGCTTGCTGAAGATAATCAAAAACCTTAGCGTGAGTGGGTACCGAGCAATAAATGACAGCGTCACTGGTGTAGAAATGAAAAGCTGAGTTTGGAATATTCTGACCAATGCAATTAAGTCACAGTTTTGAGTCATGTGACATGGACGGTGACCTGGAGGGCAAAAACACCGGGCCAACATGGCGACTCACACTGGACCCTCTGTAGCGACACAGCACAAGCTGCTAAAATTTCCCTCAGTTTCAAGCCACAAATATTTGGATCACCTCTCAACTAAAGCAAGACAAAGATGTGCTGGTGGGCAGTGGAAGACAGCATTGTTTTGCCCTCCGAGGGAGCGTTCCCATATGGATGTGACGTCACGTACTAAAACTATGAATAGAGTGATAATAGAGGACAAAACCTTGTGGGGCTCCTGTTTGGACTTGCAGTATGTGTGAGGTAGCACCATCTAATTGAATAGCCGGGGTTTTGTGTATGACATTATTTGCAACCAGCTAAATGCACTTTCAGAAAAACCAATAGCTATAAGATGTTCAGTTAAAGTATTGTGAGTAACGGTATTAAAGGCCTTAGAAAAAATCCATATGTTAGAGTAAGAAAGCACAGCGTGTTATCTAGCGCTTCAGTTTTATCACTGATGGCCTTCATGGCAGCAGTAATAGTCATGGTGGTAGTTTTGTGTAATATGATCCTCTGTGGACAGTTAAACAGCAAAAGATACAAATAGATATTAATATATTGCATGTATTGTATTGTTGTAGGCAAACCTGGAAGTTACCATCACTCTGGTTCCCTCGATAGAAAAAAAAATAGGATTTCTCCACGTCACCGCCACAAAGCAACTAGATGACGTTTGATGTCTGTACCAATCTGTCGCCTCATTTAGCCTCTTGTTGGCAACGTTTCTTAAGACGCATTTAATGTCGTGGAACAAAATACAAAAATCTCTTAAGCTTGTGTTAACCACAGACCTTATTTCAGGCAAAAAAACATTCTTAAATGCGAAATCAGTTCCAGGTTATAGATCTCATTCTTGCACTATTCTATTTTCACCTGATTTGTCTGCAGTTTTTGTTGTTGTACACAGCTGCAGCATGCTTTTTCAGCAAAAAACACAAACAGCAAATTTGCAGAAATTGTCAAGATGTTGTCGCCATTGAAAGAAAGCCCACTACAGCTTTTCTTTTTCCTTGACAAGAGAAACTTGAAACTTCTTTTCGAAAATGTCAGTAGAAGCTTTGAATGTAAAAAACCCCAAAAACATTTAAAAAAGACATTCAGAACAGCTCTACCATGGGATATCTCTATTTCCGCAGTAGCTCCTATGTCTTGTTATATTTCTGAGGAAACGAGCGTTAGCTACAGTAGCTACCGTAGCTGCGGTGTAAACCCTTACAATTTTGAATACAGCTATTGGACCACAACGGACATAAAAACTTTTCTTTATCCTCCATTAATGTCTTTTTAATCCACCCAACCCCACCCACACAAAAATCTGTCAGCAAGTCAGCAGACAGTCTCACCCCCATAAGCTCTCCTGCAGTCTGTCGCCATAGCAACCCTCCACACTCACCATCACACAGCTGGGTGTGCTTCTCGCTCAGGACGAACCTGCCAGCTGTCTTCACTCAGGGTCGCGCAGCAGATCGAGTTAAAAATATGAAACAGCTGCTGATCGTCTTCCATTGAGGTTTCAAAGTTTCAGTGGTTTCCTCAGTGTTTGTCAACACACGAGTCTTGTTGCTATGGAGAGAAAAGCCAGTCAGAGGTGTGAATCAGAGCTGTAGCAAATTCAAAACTCTGTATGCCTGTTGCTGAGAACACGGTGCGGAGAACGCAATAAGAATGAAGCTTGTTCACTGTTTGCCTCTGCGTGTTGAAATGTGAAACGGCCGCAGTTTGGTTAAGGGTTAGGCACCAAAAATACTTGGTTAGTTTTAGGAAAAATCCCGACAAATGTCATATAACAAATGGGGTTTTATTTTTAAGTTATTTTTACACAAACCAGAATTAGTTTCTCTTGTCCTCCATTTTAAATTTCCCGTGACTGTCTAAGAAAACAGGAATACGAATCTATGTGTAGAAACAATATTGATCGCCCCCTGGTGGCTGGCTTCAGTATAGGTCTTAAATTCCAACCCCTCCATGTTGAATGATGAGACATGGGCCAAACTAAAAAAAAACCAAAATACATGTCAAAATACAATTTCCCCAAAGATGCTTTCTATAATTTTAGGTAGTTCTTATGACACTGATGTATTTCTGATAAGTTTGGTTAACTTAGTAATTTGAAGCTACAACTCAGATTCCAAAATAGTTGGGAAGCTGTGTAAAATGTACGTAAAAACATAATGATAATGAAATAATCAGGGGCATCCCTGAAAAAGACCTGTTGTTTGGATGGCAGCATATGTTGCTCCAAAACTTGTATGAACCTTTCAGCATCACTGGGGCCTTCAAAGATGTGACAGTTTACCATGATGTTATGGACACTAACACATCCTCATACCATCACAGATGCTGGGATTTGAACTTTTATGCTGGTAACAATCAGCCATTTCGAAAACTAATCTGAAATTTGAACTCGTCAGACCACAGCATCACTTTTCTACTTTGTGTCAGTCCATCTCAAACGAGCTTGGGCCCAGAGAAGTCTGCAGAGTTTCTGGTTGTTGATGATATATGGCTTTCACTTCGTCTGGTAGAGTCTTTGTAGATCCAGCAACAAACTGTGTTTAACAGCTCCAATGTGTTCCCAAGTCCATGATGTAATATCATTTATACAATCATGTCACTTTTGCCCCACCTCCAAACAGCATCTGTTCAACCATAGCTTTGCAACCATAACTAGAATTTCCATTTCTCTCCATATTGACGCAGTGTGCAGGAAGCTCTGAGAGGAGCGATAGTCTGCGTTTCATGAGTCTGGACAGTGATGTCTTTTTTGTGGTCTTTCAGAAATGTGAAACACAAGAGCACACATGTGATGAATGGATTAAACTCTGTCTTCATCTGCTCTAACATAAGCTGCAAATGTTAGCATGTCTGACTAACTGAGACTAGCTTACTAGCTACAGTAACTTCACCTCCATCCAAACTTGTTAGATACCGCTGCATCATGCATTTGTTCTGTGGGGGTTTGAGGAGGAGGATGTGGGTTGATGCAGAATCAAAGTGGGTCGACAACGATGCATCTCTCTCTGGCTCACTGTCTCAGGAGAAAGCTGAGTTAGCTTAGCTCTTATCCTGGCTGTGAACAACTGAGCCTTTTGAGGATGTCCTTTTCATACCCAATCATGATACTGTCAGTTTTACAAAAGTCAGGGAATCAGGGTTCTATATAAAGGGGGGGTTCACATCAGGATTGACAGCTGAGCTCTGCCTAAGATTGATTCAGCCAGGTGTATGGATGTGCAAATTATTCTGTATTCTTTCCTAAGAATTTAAAGTAAAATGAAACGTGCATGAAAAAGTCTCCAGAATACAGGAAACAAAGTCTCCATAACTCAGGTTTTTTGGTATCAAAATCATCTCTGTTTTTCTCAAGGTTGGCAAGTATGAAAAGCGTCCATCTTTTACAGTCATCCATAAACAGAAAGTGAACTGATTTGAACTGCTGAATGTTGCATCAGGGTTCTGCAAAATATAATTTGTAGCTTCAGTGTTCATGTCAGTGGAGCACATAACAGAATTTGAGTGTTTTTAGTGCACCTTGGAAGCTGTAGTTAACTTGTCCTCTTCATGTTTTGTGTCCACAGGCTTGTACCTTTTACTTTACTTACAATCTTCCAATGCAATCGCTCATCTTCTTCTCATCTTTCCAAGCCTCAAAGAGCCCCGACTGTCAGTCAGCCTAACATTGTGTTTAGAGAAAATTAAATAGACTGTTACTGTAGGATACCTGGAGGCCTGAAATAACTCCTTCATCTTCACAGTTCTATTGTCAGATTACTTTTGAATAATCAGTGTCAGGGAGGTTGAGTCATGTTGTTTCTCTCTCTCAGTCTGCAACTGTGGGAAACACGGACGGTGTGATTCGGGCATCGAAGGTTCTGGAGAGTGCGTCTGTAACGCGGGCTGGAAGGGTGATCGCTGTGAGATCGAAATCGGTGAGTTTCCCTCCTGAATGTGAGGAGATGAGCAAAATGAATGTTGTAGGATATTAAAACGACCAGTCTGCTGATTTTCTATATTTTTTCACTGTCAACAAATGAATGAAAAAACAAAAACCAACAGTGTTAGTCTCTCACTCAGTGCGTTCTGACCTCTCCACCCTGTCTGTTGCACTCAGCCCGGAGCACATTGGCTCCTACTAAAGACAGACTGTATATCTTGAAAACATCTCACATACATTTAGTTTCATTTCTTTATAAAGGCTAGTTTGTAACAACAAACTGGAAGATAAAGTGCACTTTTGGGGATCTTAAACTAAACACTAAACAGTATGTCGTGATGAAAGGGCATGTCAGTGCAACATTGTGGCTCACTGATGTGTTTTTAATAGTTTTTGCACAACAACAAAGTTCTATGGCAGAGAGGAATAAACTACTACTACTATCAGACTTTCCTTTTATTACGAAATTTTGTCTTTAGCAGCAAAATTCTGTATTTCCAAGACTTCTTGGTTAAGGACTTGCAAATGGTTTTGATGTTTTTTTCCCCCACTGTTACAAAATGAATACACCTTAAGTTTCCACTACTTTTCTGACTTACTCTTTAACTGACAGTTCAACTGACTTCACTGCCAGTTCTTCAAATGAAACTGTAACTCCTTCAGTATTTGGAGTGTAACTCTCATACTGCATCTCACAAAATTTTAAGCTGTTTAAATTATTTACAGAAATCAAAAGTGTATGAGGTTCTTACTTATAGTCAGTGTATTATTTACAGTAGATGGTGGTTGACTCGCCTCCAGGAGTACCAGCACGGGGGCTGAGCAGTGTACTGCAGCAGCAAAACATATTTTAGCCACCTAAAAAGAAATCAGTATCAGTTTAAGTGTATGCTGTATATTGAATATTTTCACAGCTTTACCTTGCAGTCAGACGCACAGCCTTTTCTGATGGGAAGCCGCTGTTGTACAAGTAAATATTGCTCTCTTCAAACCAATCAAACTCTGTTGGATAAAATCAACAATTGTAGCTTGCCGAACACGGGAGTTGCTGGTCTATAGCTGCCTCGATTTGTTTGATAGTTTGTGTTATTGTGTGTGTAGAACGTTTTCATTAAAGTCATAAAATAACACAAAGTAACTGATGGAGGCAGCGGTAGACCAGCAACTCCCATCTTCAATGGAGTTTCGTTGCTTTGCAGAGATCAGTATTTGGTTTATATAACGGCAGTGTCCCATTGGAAAAGGCTATCTGACAGCAAGGTTAAGTAGTGGAAATATTTGAAATACAGCTTACACTTAAAGTGATATAGATTTTTTGTTTTTTTTAGGTGCTGCCATGCCAGCCGCCATCTGACTATTAATAAGTACCTCATGTAACCCCACTTCTGGTAATTCAAACTGCCCCTTTAACTGTATTCTTGTTATGAACATTTCACCAACAGGGGGTGTCCCGGCAACATGACACATTTTAAAAGGTGTAACATGGTCATAACTCCCTTGAATTCATCTGTTTAATACTCCCAGACAGGATTTAGGTTTCATCAACTAATATACTTTAATGTATGTGTGTATTTTGATCAGGTTGTAGATGCAGATTAAAATTAATTTAGGAGATTGTGCAGCTCTGGGGAGATTTCCTCTCTATTGAGTGCTTTCTAGTTTGCTTATATCAACTTATTTGATAGTTTGAAAGCCCTGTTTAACTTCCTTCTCTGATGAATCATCCATCCGTCCATCTGTCTGTCTGTCCGTCCGTCCAGGATCGATCCCAGAGGAGTGCCAGCAGTGCCATGATCAGGCCGACTGTGTGCCAGGTGTTGGCTGTCAGTGTAAATCTGGGTTTCAGGGGAACGGCACCTTCTGCAGTCCAGAGCCACGTGAGTGTTCTGCAGCTCTTTTATCACGCAGAGGTACTCAACTTCTGCAGCATTGTAGTCTGCATGATCACAGTGATTCTTTTAGTAGCAACATAGTAGGACATATCAAACTAACCAGATCAGAGTGATGCTGTCATAAAATAAAAGTAATAATAACTAAATAAGGGATTATAAAGTGCTAAAGTCACAAAAGAATGAGAAAGCAGAAACACCATAAAACTTCATAATAATGAATACTGCTACGTGTTTGGCTGAAGACCTGCTGCAGGATGTCAGGTCACCCTAACCTCACTGTGGCTCAAATAAACAACTTCAGACTTTTTTTTCTCATTCTGGTGAAAAAAAGCTGTGACTCTGGAGTTCTAGTGTTGACTTTCAGCTTTAATTTGAGGGAGTTTACATCCATGTTGAATCAACAGCGGAGGAACTGCAACTTTTACCTCACAACAGGGTTTGTATGGGTGCTGGAAATCCTTGAAAACACTTTGTTGTGTTTTCATTTAATTTGTCACCCCTCTGTAGATGCATAATAATGCATAATAATAATTAATTAATAATAATTTTGGCTGTTTTATAGTATAATGACATTGGATTTAATGTGATGAAGAAGTGAAATAATCATTTTAAATATTTGTATTTAAATATGGAAACTAAGCTTGAAAATGCACTTTGAAAAGTGCTCGAACTTGACTTGAAAAAGTTGTAGTACACCCTTGACAAGACGCAGGGTACACCCTGAACAAGTCACCAGTTCATCGCAGGGCTGACAAATACAGACAGACAACCACTCACGCTCACATTCACACCTACACACAGTTTTTAGTCAGCAGTTAACTTATGGACTGTGGGAGGAAGCTGGAGTACCTGGAGAGAACCCACACGGACACTAGGAGAACATGCAAACTCCACAAAGAAAAGCCTTGGCTCAGCTACAAACTCCCCAGCCGGCTGGGGGAAAACCCAAAGATATTCAGTTTAATATGAAATAAAACAAAGAAAAGCAGGAAATCTCCCTATTGGAGGGCCAAATCCAGCATTTTCTGCCATTTTTGCATATAAAATTACTTAAATGACTAATCAATCATCAAAACAGTCGATAAGTCCACTGATTGTTGCAGCTCTACTCTGTTCCACATAATTTAAAAGGCAGCGTAGCCTGCAGGGACCGGCAGAGTTGGAATTAAATGACCATGCAGGTGCAGACTCTAAAGTGAAGAAAACAGTTTGGGTGGCGGGTGGATGATTTATGCGTACATGCTGATGTGGATGAACCTGGGGCTGATCCGTGCATCACTACTGGAAAAGCTTACATAAACTGGAATAAATTCAGTGGACTCCTGGTCTCTTCCCTGCAACGCTCTGTCAGGTCTGGAGCGCAGCCAGCTTTGGGGTTTTCGTATTTTTACCTTCAGCCTGGTCTTTAGCAGTGAAGCACATGATCAGGTTGATTTTTCTGTCTGATTGACTACAATTTCCACACCCAATAATGGTGCAGCTGGTCTCAACAGAAGGTGATGAGGGGTGGGGGAGGGAAAGCTCGCTTTCATCAGGTTTCTGTTCGATTTGTTATCGTCCCACACGTCAAACACTATTCACCCATACTGGATATAAAAACCCCTCAAGGTTGAAAGTCTTAAAACTTACAGTCACTGCTTCAAATCCAATATGATAGAAAACAGATGATAAAAATGTACCAAAAACTGATATATTTTCCACAGGTTTTCATCTTCTTATATTTATTATATATCATCTGAACAATTTATAGCATTTTAAAGAATAAATGGCAAACAATTAAGTAAAATTTGATTGAAATCTCATAGTGTATGCTGTCAACATTGTTCATACAGTAATAATGATGTGATTGTGTAATATGTGAGGATGACACATATTTACAGATCAGATATTGTCATTTGTTCTGACATGAATCCAGCATGTGAGCCGATCAGATGACAGTTTTATTAAACACTCTGCAGCTCCAGACCTCTGCTCAGAGTATAACGGTGGCTGTCACCAGAACGCAGACTGTAACCAGACGGGACTTCTCGTCAACTGCACCTGTCACAGTGGTTACCAAGGAGACGGCTACTCCTGCGACCCCATCAACAGGTGGGCGTGGTCCGTCTTTTCTCTGAATTAAATTTCTGCTTCGCTCCTGTGTTTTTCTCCCCTTTATCAAAGGGGATTTTATACGAATGTCAGACGTTCCCGGTCAGAGGTGTGACATCAGGCTGCTGTTTTTCTGTCTGTAATTCAGGTGTGTTGAAGAGAATAATGGAGGTTGCAGTGACTTTGCCACCTGCAAGTTCACTGGTCCAGTGAGTATAAACCTGTTTGTCTTTTTTTCTTTGAAATGTTCTTTTTGTTCTTCACAGTGTGTTTACAGTACCTGTGAGAATTTGTGGTTCTTTTGTTGGATTTTTTTGTTTGTTTCAACAAGATCCAGGACAGAAAAAGTTTAGCAGGCAGCAGTACAGCTGATCTCTTTAAAAAGATACCTGCATATGAATATGCTAGGATGTCCCGAATCTTCCGGACTCCCCCCCCCAAAAAAATTAACAGTTATAGTGATAGATCATATGAACAACACATGAATCAGTGAAAATATTCTAATCAAATCACTTTTGAAGGCTATAATTCCATCTTTTAGTTATTAAAATGTCCTGTTTCTTTTTTGTAAAATAACAACAAAACATCTAAAAAAAAAAAAAAGTGTGTTTATAAGCTCCTGCTGATTAATGACATCTGCTGAAAAAAGACATTTAAAATGACTGTGCTAACACACCTGTCACCTGTGTGATGGTTCATGCATCTTGGACACACATCTAGGACACCGTGCTTCATATCATCCTCAAAATCTGTAACTGATCTTCAAATCTCAGTAACGAACAGTCTATTTTAATCCTTCTGACACATTCATGGTGCACTGAACTGTGGGGAAAAAAACAAATAAAAGAACAAATCGTCAAATATTCGTAATGAACATGATACAGGCATATTAAACATAAAGCATGATTTCCTGCTTTGAACTGATCACTCAGTAATCTGGTTTCTCCAGAACAAGCGCGAGTGTGAGTGCCTGCCGGGGTACGTGGGTAATGGAGTCCAGTGTATGGAGAAGGTGGTGCCTCCTGTCGACCGTTGCCTGGAGAACAACGGAGACTGTGACCCTGTGGCCACCTGCAAGGACCTGCATTACCATGGTAACACATCAGTACTGACTTTTATCACAATGTTATTGCCATGGTAACACATCAGTACTGACTTTTATTACAGTGGTTATCACTGTGGTAACACATCTGTGCAGACTTTTAGTGCAATAAATATTACCATGGTAACACAGCTGTGCTCACTTTTATGACAGTGGTTAACACACTTATACAGACTTTTATTGCAATGGTTATTACAGTGTTAACACGTCTATACTGATTGTTATTACACTGGTAATTACCATAGTAACACATCTCTACTGTGTCCAGACATCTATCTTGTGTCACCATGGTAAGAGTAGATGTTGTTTCACCTGAAATGAACCAGTAGCTGCAGTGTAATCATGTGTTGTATTGCCTCTGAGCGGGAGCCATGTTGGCACAACAGACCTACAGTTGCTATGGTAACTGTTTGATTCTACCGCAGCTGACCTTTATAGCCTTCATGTCACCAAGTGATGCTATGGAGAACTTTTGGGTTTTTTTAGCTCTAGGTTGGAATACTGATTTTTCTGACACTGGTAAACAAACGTCCACAAGCTCTCAGCTGGAATATGGCAGGTAACGCCCAGAGCTCGTTACGGCCCAGAGCTCGTTAAGGCTTGTTAAACATGGAGCTCGTTAAGGCTGAAAGCCTGTTAATCCCTAGAGATGGACTTGATACATAGTGTAGTATTGTGGTCAAAGTTCATTAATTTTCATGTAGACACCTGACAGCCAATCGGAGACCAGGATTTTCTTGAGCTGTAATGTAGTCCTTTATGTTTAATCTCTACAGGTGAAAACAAAATTAAATTAAGCATTTGTCGTCACCTGCAGAGATTAATGTGTTGCACTGAGCAGTAAGAGACAGCAGTAATCTGAGGTAACTTGGTTATTGTGTTTCAGCCAAGACAGCTGGAGTGTTCCACCTACGCTCTCCGGAGGGGAAGTACAAGATGAACTTCAGTCAGGCCGATGCTGCCTGCCAGGCTGAGGGCACCACGCTGGCCAGCTTTAAACAGCTGGGAGATGCACAACAGGTAAACACACCTACAGAGGGGGTTTCTGTAGAGACATCAGACCCCTCACTCTATATACATATATATATATATATATACATATGTACATACACATACAGCAGTTGTTTGAAAAGATGAAGACCATTGTGTTTAATATAGACAGCAGCTGCATTCTCCTGTGCAGCTGTGGGAGTGAGATCACCTTGGACTTTTTTTAAATTCCTCATTTGAGTGATGTTTGTTTAAAAAAGGACAGTGTTCAGCTGTTTATGGAAATTACCGGTCCTTTTGTTGTCTCGATTAAAAACAGTTTATTGAACCTGTAATCCATTAATGCATGAGTATCAATCCTCTTGTTCACTCTTGAAAAGAAAGCCGAAAAGTATATTTCCCCATGCCAGTACGTGTGATCAGTCATTTATTCTGCTTTTGCCGTCTTGTCTGGACAGCTGGGGATGCATCTGTGTGTGGCCGGTTGGTTTGAGGGGGGAAAAGTGGGGTACCCGACCCGCTTTCCTTCGGTCAGGTGTGGTGACAACCACGTGGGCCTGGTGATCTACAAAGACCCTGTGGACCAGAGCAGCACGTACGACGCCTACTGCTACAGGGTCACAGGTATTACAGCCGTCCAGTCTGTCTACAGACACATGCAGCTCCCTGTTGTCTTTATCAGTGGAGGTTTTAGTTCCTGACGAGTGAATCTTGTTGTTTTGGTCTGCTGCAGCATCACAGACGAGCTCTCTGTGGATTCAGACACAAACAGGATGATTTTATTGGCTCTTTAATCCAGGGATTATTTATTCTGTCACTAATTAATTCAACTAATTAATCAGAAACTAATTAAGTAACAGGCGACACTTTATTTGAAGGGGTGTGCAAAACACTAACGTGACACTCTTCATAACCATTACATGACAGCTGTCATGAACAGTCTTAATGAATGTTTATGACTGTTGTCATGAAGGCACATTCAGTCAGTTATGTCATTTGTAATGCAAAGATGACTGTTGCAGATGTCTTTGTTATGACAATTTGACATTAACCTAGATGACATAACCTGTCATAAATATGACATAGCAGGCCTAATTCTCGAACTTCGAGAAACTATTTAGCTTTATTATCATATTGTCATGTTAATTTTGACATTGGCTGTCATGAGACCATTATAACTGTGTCATAAATATTTTCTTTGACCTCAAGTAAAGTGATATAAAATATATTCCACTTTAGTTGAGGTCAAAGGAATAATTCATGACACCATTATGACAACCAATGTCAGCACCAACAGTACAGTACAGTACAGTAGTTTCTTAAGTCTGATAAATAGGCCTGCTGTGAGATGTTTATGTCAAGTTGTCATAAAAATCTCAAACAATGTCAATGTAGCATTAAAAATGACATATTTGACCAAATGACACTTAATGACAACTGTCATAAACATACATAAAATGTTACCAAACAAAGAAAATGGTGAAACATGCAAATCAAGATTTCCCAGAGTTCTATGTGACGTCTTAAAATTTCAAACATTTAGATTACAATATTATTTGGTTTACGTTATTGCCAATATTGTAATATATTCTTAAAATTCGACATGTTAGATTTTAATAAGAAAAGAGGGATTAAGTCCTGGACCTATTTCCAGCAGACAGTTAATATAAAAAACTTGTCAGGAAATAACTAAAAAATTGGAAAATTGAATGTTAAATTATTAAGTCATTATCAGAACTGTTGTTGACTGCAGTGTGTGCCCATTAGGTTTTCAATTAGGAGACAAATTGTTTGTGTCAAGCTAATAATTTAAATTATGTGGTGCAATACACTGAAACAACAGATCAATAAATTAAATTAGTGTGAACAGCAAGTCTAACATCCATCACAGTTTATTTCACTGTAGCAGGAACTCTCCAGAACATTAAAGACTGACTTGATAGATGGTGGGAGTTGTTCACTACAACAATAATAATAGTTATAACTCAATTACACAACCTTGACTTCTGGTGAAAAATTACTGAACAACAAATCAATGGTTTGAGTTGAGACATCAGACCTAAAACTCCAAACCTGAGAAGGACACACACGATGCTCTTTAAACAAGCAAAATATTCCCAGTGATGCTAAAGTGTGTGCGTGTGTGTGTGCTTGCGTGCAGATGTTTCATGTGTGTGTCCCGCCGGTTACGTTGGAAACGGAGACTTCTGTAACGGCGTCCTGACAAACGTCCTCGCGACATACAGTAACTTCTCCATCTTTTACAAGGTGAGTGTGACAGTTTGACCGTTTATTAGTAAAATGATAATTGTGTTCTTTTGTTTGTTTTGTCTGTCATTCCATACAGTAATAATAACACACTGTTTTCAGTGCAGTGTTGTTTGCATGAGCTGATTAGCTGTTTCATTCATATTTAAATACAAACTGTTTGGCAGTCAGCTGACTCAAGTCCTGTCATATTTATGCAGGTGTACATCACTGCCTTAACTCAATATTACTCTGCTGATACATTCATACCAACACATTGAAGGTCCAGTGTGTAAGATTTGTGGAGATCAGTTCGCAGAATATGGCAGAAATGGCATATAATATTCATATATATGTTTTCATTAGTTTATAATCACCTGAAAAATAAGAATCATTGTGTTTTTGCTACCTTAGAATGAGCCATTTATATCTGCAGAGGATGCAGGTCCTCCTCCACAGAGCTCACCATGTTGCACCGCCATGTTTCTACACTAGCCCAGAACTGACAAACAAAACACGGGCTCTAGATACGGCCGTTCACATTTTGCTCAAGTCTTGCAGCCTCCGCAAGGTCCTCTACATGCTCAAGAGGGGAGAGTGAGAAGAAGTGTTTGTAATCTGTAAGCTCACTGCTAGATGCCATCTGCAGTTGCTCAAGCTCAGCCATCCTCAACAAAGCTCAAGAAGTAAACTGATTTAGAGTTTAAACATCCCTCACATGTTTCAGTTTCACCATTTTACTGGTTCAGCTGCAAAAAATGCACAGCCTGGTCGTTACAGGAGATCAGAACTGGGTTGTAAATTAGCAACTTCTGCTATATAGAGTTTATTAGTCTTTCTGGTGCCACAAAAACAACAAACTTCCAGTATCAGACTGAAGAAAGAGACCTAACACATCTCCCTTTATACTACCTAGAGACTCTGGAGAGTTTCTTGAACGTTTTGATAGCAGTGTATGGCTTTTTCCTGTCCTACAGCTCTTTTCATGAGCCACGGTCAAGAATGTCTACCATCTTTAGGTTTAGTCAGCTGTTTTTAAAAAAATATTACTTATAAAAACAACTCAGTGGATACATTTCCTGGCAGTATAGTAGTAAGTATACCAGGTGTTCTCTTATCTCTATGTTTGACCTTCATCTAAGAAAAGAAGATGCTGACATTTCCAAAAAGCGCCAACATGAACAGGAATGGAATGTGGACAGGGTAGTGAAAATACACCACCACCGCAACTTCCAGACAACAAGGAAAAATTAATGAAAAAAAGTCAGCTGCTTTCAGCTATGGGACAGAACTTGTGAACGACAGATGTCTTCGGGTCTTGTAGTCTAATTAAAAACACGACTGGACTTTAAGTAAAAGGGTTCACTCCATGTCAAATAACCAGTTGGCTTTTGAAGACAGTAAAAGTTGTAAGACACGAACATGTCTGAACTTCTGTTTCCACACAGACGGATGTGAAGACACTTGGTGGATCTGTCTTTTGAGGTTCCGTTTCCACCCGTTGGGAATTTTCTGGCACAAATTAATCTTGACAGTTAGTTCAGATTATCAGATGTCATGGTTACTGAGCAGGTTACAGTCGTAAATTATCCAGATTTATCAAAATAATCCAGACGTTGATGGAACGCCCCTCTGATGACTCAACCTGACCACGTCCACACCGTCGTCTACGTTTGGTGTTATAGTTTTAGGTTTTTATAAATTATGAGCACACATCACGGAATATTTTTGACTGTTGACAAGAAGTCAGTAGTAAATTTAAATAACCCCTATGTCTGTCTGTCTGTCTGTCTCTCTAGTTATTGTTGGACTACAGCGGCTCGTCCTCAGAGGGGAAACAGCTTGTTGAATTTCTGTCTCACAGGACATCTGAGGTCACACTGTTTGTTCCTCATAACACCGGCTTCATCCCAAACAAGGTAACCCTTCAATAATCACTTATTAATTACTAAACTCATTACAAATATAACACCAATTACTTTTTTTTACATGATTTGCAAAAGATAATAATATCCTTAATAAGTCTATTACCATTTCATTAACAATAATGATACATTTAATACTCAAAGGCAACTAAAAGAGCTTTAAATAAGACATGGAAAAACATTTAGAAATAAAGAATTAGGTTGGATACTGGAAACATCTAAAGGAGAAAAAGGGGCCCAGGTTGTGAGCCCTGGGGAACTCCAATCATGTTAGTATAGTTACATCCATAATTAGCAATTAAAATAAAGGTAGGGCCTTTATCAACATACTTCATTTTTTAAAAGTGAAAATACTAATCCATATATTTACTAAAAACATGCATACATTTTTTAATATTTAACTGTTAATCATACATTATATCTTAGATTCAGTTGATACACATATTAGCCTCAGTCAGTAAGTCTATGAGCACTTTAAAATACACAAGTTAACTGTTTATCAATACATATTGTGGGAATAAATACTTAAAATATAACTAGGTCTGTATTTCTAGTAACCAAATACAACCTCAGAAAGCTCTCACTTCTGATTGGTTAATATTTAGAGTAAGTCATCACTGTGCTTGTTAGACTTTAAATGAAGCTATGGAGGGTAGAGAGTACAGTAGTATTTTAACATTTTTAATATCTTCATTGTGTTTTATATTTTCTGCTTTTTATTAAAGGATTTATACAGAGAACATGGAACTATATGCTTCAATTTTCAAGAAACAGACAGATCCAGACTGACACAATTAACCTTTACTTAATGGATCAAAATTAAATTTGTAACCTTTACAACTGAATTTTCAATTAAATCTAATCAGTTTCTACTGTGTGTGTGTGTGTGTGTGTGTGTGTGTGTGTGTGTGTGTGTGTGTGTGTGTGTGTGTGTCTAGACTCTGTCTGGTAGAGATCTCGAGTATCACATTTCAGCTAATCACAGCCGACGACCATTCAAGGATCTAAAACATCACGAGGTCATCATATCCAGGCTTGGGTTCAACCTGACTGTTACCCATGGCAACAATGAGGTCAGTGTATGCACACACACACACACACACACACACACACACACACCTCCCCCAGGAAGACAAAAATCTAAGAAGTTAGTTTTTTTTGATTGCATGCCTTTGTGATTCTTTAAAATGCTCTCTCCTCAGAGCTTTAAGCTGGTGAACAAGCGGCTGCTGTTGGACTGGGACATTCCTGCTGTAAACGGGATCATCCACGTCATTGAGGCCCCGCTCACGGCGCCCCCCCCACTGGTGAGTGATGATGTTTAACCCAGAGTTTGCAGAAAGTTAACCCTTCCTATGTCCCACTCCTTTTCGCTCTGTGGTCCAATAACAGTTGAGCAAGCTTGATACCAGGTAGAACTTCAGACAACTTTCCTGTAAAAGTGACATATAGTCTCTCATCAAATGTTAGCCAAATGCTAGCTAACTAGATAGCTAATGCTACGTCAATAGTTAGCAGAGAAGTTAGCTAGTGTCTCTACATTAGTTAACTTAAGATGTTATTGTATCTATCGTATTTGTGTGTGTAACAATCATATAGCCATCACAATGTAGCACACTTGATGAATTGATAAAAATAAACAGGCCAAAAAATAATGCGTGTATAATGAGCCATGTGAAGCCATTAATCACATTCTTCAATAACTTTATCGTATTTTAAATGCCAATGGACTCGCTTTACTCCTGTTTCCGTTCTGACCCTCAGCAGCAGCATGTTAACTTTAACAGAAAAATAATTTAATCCTGATGAAACCTTCCTGCTCTCTGGAAGTGAACTGAAATTTTGTTGTTCCAAAACAAAAACTTAATTCATCAGAAATATATATATATATATATTTCTAAATTTTATAAGTTTGCTAATAACGAGCTGACATGTTGTGTCGTGAACAGCTGCAGTTCTGACCGCTCCCACCAGGAGGCAACGCGACGACCTCCGGTCTGCGGCGCTTCCTGATAGAATGTCCTGTCTGTTGTTGCTAGGCAACAGCTACAGTTGTGGGCAGAGAGCAGATGGCTGTGTTTAGTTTCTTGGCACAGTTTTCAGGAAATGAAGATTCAATCAGCCGAGTTTCCACCCTGATAACATCAGAACTCTGATCAATATTCATGATGTGGGACACAAAAGATGAGAATCACAACAGATTAATACGAAGCCTTCGGCTAAATTATTTTATTCCCCCAAAAGACTGACGTTCACCTTATTTCCACTCGTCTTCATCCCCTTCCTCCCCCACCCACTGTGGAAACGGTTTAACACATCTTGATCTCAGACGGTAATCTTCTTCTGGTTTTTGAACTTTAACATTAAAGTTCTAATCTGCAATTATTTCGTCAAGATAAACTGCGAATAGGCTTCTTTGTGTTTTTTCAAAATGTGATGTACCATTGTGACCTTTAACCAAAGTGAATAGCAAAGAATGGAATAAACAAACATTTTAAAAAAGTAAATAAAAGGAACAAAAAACACTTGTATACAAACCCTAAACAAGGTTGCTAATATTATGTGAAAAATTATAAAAGCTGATGGACGTAAATGAATTAACTTCTAGTTGCACACATTTGCCTGGTATTTCTGCACAGTTGCACATGCAGATTAGGCTACAATACTATTAGATTTAAACTATATGTATAATTAGATTCCAGTGATGGCTGTTTTCATTCAGGGTCAGAGGGAGATCACTGCCTACAACAACAAACAGCACTTCCTGAATAACCCCTAATTCTTCCTGTTCAAAAATAAAATCTAAATAAACAACGAAAAGACTAAACTCCCAACTACGTTAATATCTCTGCAGCTCTAAGTTACAAAATACAACAAAACCTCCACAAAACTCTCCTAGGAGGATAGTTACTCTACTAACGCATGTCAAACACTCCCGACCAATCCTGCGGTAGCAATCAAGTTGAATGGGCCAATCACCAGGCCCCACCTGTTCACAATTACACAGACACTCCTCAGTGGAGAGAGGGGGAGGGAGAGAGAGAGAGATCACACACACACACACACTCACTGAGGGCAGGAGGGAGAAAACTGCAGCAAACGACAGACATAAATCCACAAGTGTCCGAGGGTCATAACAGTAGGACTCTTTCTCGTTTGTGTTATCCAAACATTTCCAATAACTCCAGAACATTGTTAAGTCCAAAAGTCAAAATTTATTGATGTAATCATCTGCAAAATTCACAACACGTTTTCATCTAACAGTTATTTTTAGCTTTGATTCATATTTGCAGGTGTTTAGCATTTTTCAACAACGTTTTCACTGCGGCGAAAAACACTCACTGCTGTTTGCGACACGTGAAGGGAGGAACACACCTGAATTAATGGGGCCGTCTGGCAGTTCCATAAATTACTGTGAAACACTTATAAATTGCAATTAAAAAAATACAGAATTATGGTCATTATAAAAAGACAAACATAGATTGCAACAAACTCAAATATCTATGTATATAAAAATAATTTAAATTTGCTTATTTCACTCATTTCAGTGTATTTTCCAACAACTATTTAACAAAACAGAGAGTACACTAATACAAACAACTTATACACATTCAATGACTGAAAAAGAAGCAGGAGGAAGATAAATTTTACATTACCTGCCCCTTTCCTAATAATAACATAACTACAGATGGTCTTTTTCGTTTTCACAGACCACATAAAAAGCTTCAACAATATGTAATCGAATACAGTCAATAAAAAGATTCAACCATACTCAAACACCATCCATATCATTCATTAAGTATAGAATGTCACATTATTTTTTCTCTCTAAATCAGTGTCTGGAGAACTATTTCCTTCTATGATCCTCACCATTTGAACTATATAAACAACTTCTGTTTTTTCTTTTTCTTTGTTTTTTGAAATCACAGCGGTGTTTTTTTTTTTGTTGTTTGTTTGTTTTTTGTTTTTTTTGAGCACATTCCCAAGGGTCAGATGAGAGACAACATGGAGCCTGGAGGATTAACCACAAACAGGCCTGAGTGCTGCTGTTTTATGGTCTCCTCTGAGCATCATCAGATTATCACACACCTACATGAGGTCAGAAACAGTCAAACTCACAGCGTTCAGTTTGGTAAACACAACACTCGAGTATCACAGAACCTCCTTAAACCAGGTCATTTTATTTAATTAAACTAAACTCGAGTCCTGATCAGAAGACTATTGTTTGTTGATTGTTTCGTTGTAGACAACTAGAGCTTATTTTATGTCTCTGTCAGTTGTAGCCTTCATTCAACAATAAATACAGGAGTAATACATGATGCATAATAAGGAATACTAACGGGAATATAAAAGGAAGACTTACATCTGTAGAGTCCTGCTCCCACCATGCTTTGGATCTTCCAGCTGTGTGTCACACCTGTTTTATACATCATGGGACTTCCTTTAAGGACGCACCTGTGGATCCTCGCTGACAGCTCCTCTGACAAGCCTCCTCTCTCCCCGAGATGCATTTTAGAAAATCGAGACCTTCAAGAGGGCTGAGATCGATTCCTGGGTCACAGGCAGGAGGAGAGAGGAGACACAAAACAGGGAAATGAGAAGAGCTCCATCTTTATGTCTTCCCTCCACATCCTGTGATCAACTTCTTCTTCCTGTGATGAAAAACAAAATGGCTGCCAGAGTGGCTCATTTTAATTCGATGAATATTCTTATGTCTTCTTCTGGTAAAATGATGACCCAGCACACAGGGTCGCTCTGTCTCCATGGTGACAGTGCAGCACAGTGTAGCTGCCATGGTAATTAGAGTTGGACAGATGAAGTATGTGTGTGTGGTGAGGGTTAAAAGGTTCGGTGCGACGTCCTCATATATCAAGTGATTCTCATGTGTTTGTCTCACCTGTCGTCTCCAGATCTCCCCTCATGCTTCCCGAGGCCACGCCCACTCAAGTGGCACAGTGTCGGCCATCTTGGTATCGCTGTTGCTGATGTGTGTGTTGGCTGCACTCGGCTACTACGTCTTCAAAAACAAGACCGACGCCTTCCGCTTCCACTACTTCAGAGTAAGACAGACAGACACACACACACACACACACACACACAGTGACAGAGCTGATGTGAGCTGATATTGTTCTAAGCACCGACTCGGTGACCTGCAGGTTAAAGCAAGACCGGATTTGGTTCAAAAGTGAAACTGTTTTTAGTTGTCAAGGTTACAGGACACATTTTTACAACAGCTGTCAGTAACATCCCTTAATTAACTTATTAATTCATTTAAAGGGACAGTTCAGGCATTATCTACTCACCCTCATGACGATTAAAGGTCACGTTTCATTTTTTAGTCCAAAAAACACTGCTGAAGTTTCACAGGAAAACAGTGTTGCAGGATCTCCCAAACAATGGAAGTGAATGGTGACCAGTTTTTACATCAAAATAATCACAATTAGATATTTTCTCTTCAGCTCTTGCCTGAACACACACCAAGTTCAGATGGTGTCCATGGCTCCAAGCTAAGGATATACAGTTAAGATTTAGGTTGAAAACATGGTGTAAATGACGTCTTACAAGTCAACTTGGCATGTTGGGGCTTTAGGAGACTTGGATTACACCACACAAGCAGTATGGAGGTTTTTTTTTTTTTTTTGGGTTGTTCTTTCTATCTGAAAACTGGTCACCATTCACTTCAATTGTTTGGGAGACTCTGCAACACTTTTTTCCTGTGAAACTCCAGCAGTGTTTTGTGAAGTAAAAAACTAAACTAGACCTTAAATCGACATGAGGGCGAGCAGATAATGACTGAATTTTCATTTTTGGTTGAACTATCCCTTTTAAGTTGTAGAAAATATGATTTATAACAGCTTTTCTTCCTTGGCCACTCCACGGGAATCTCTGTTCTTAGTTTTCTTTTTCCTTCTAGTATTGTTTTGACTGGTGTGTTATTGTTATATCTGCTGCTTCTATGCTGCCATAAAATAAATAAATACAGTTAGGAAGTCATTTTCTTCAAAACAAAGTTGAATTTAACTGAAATATGTTTTAAATCATGTGTTGTCTGGTTTAAGTGGGGTTGTATGACGTACTTATCCATAGTCAGTGTGTTACCTGCAATTTAAGTATATGCTATATTTATAATATTTTCACTGTGTTACCTTGCTGTCAGACAGCCAGACTTCCGACAGAAGACCACTGTTAAATAAGACAAACATCACTTTCTCGAACAAACTAAACTCTTTTGACAGAAACAGTAATTTTACCCCACAGAAAATGGAGCTGCTGGTCTACCACTGTCTCCATCAGTTAATTAGTTTGAAATATTGTATGACTTACTTGTTTTAAAAGGTTAGATGAGTGTTACCAAATTACTATAATAACACAAACTAACTAACTGATCGCGGCAGAGCTCTGTGATGTAAATTACAGGTTTTGTCAAAGGAGTCTGGTTGCTTTGGTGAGAGTGATATAAAGAGTGATACAGCTTCAAAAGCTGTCTGACTACAATACTGTACACTGACTATGAATAAGTGTCTCGTACAACCTCACTTCAACAATCCGAACTATCCCTTTAAAGTCTGCACGTCTCCAAATCAGTGCTTTAATCACCGCAACATTTTTCATAACATTACAAATTATAATCAGAGCTGAGCCCGATTCAGCCGCTGGTAGTTTACAGTCGCCCTTCCAACATCTGACAGTCATTCCTGTTGTTTCCTCTGTGACAGAATGAGGATGAGGATGGTGCAGCAGGCGGCAGGAAGAAGCCCACGCTGGTCTCCATCCCCAACCCTCTGTACAGCGGCTCCAGAGCCTTTACCGAGCCGTTTGGGGTGAGTCGAAGAAAACTGAGTGTGAATGTGAAACATTATGAGGTTGGCAAAGTGCACAGTTTTGCTAAGGTACAATGCTACTTATCATTAGCAAAGAAGTGAGAAACGTCTCGTGTTTTAGCTGGTGCTGAGTCGCTTTCTCTAGTCTAGTAGGCGTGGTCAGGGCTCAACGATAAGACTCGCCCACTTGCCTGGTTCAGCAACTCACTTCATCCTTAATGTAATGCTGTTCTTAGCTTCTAAAATATGGAGATTTCCTGCTTTTCTTTGATCATCATCATATTAAACTGAATATCTTTGGGTTTTATGCAAAATGAGACATTTAACGACCTTACAGTTAACTTAATTGTTGTTTTTTGAAACAGCTAATGACTCAAACAATTTGTACAGGAGCAAGTAAACATCGACTTCAGGCAAGCAGATTTCTGACCAACTTACCTGACCAGGCAAATGATAAAAATGTTAATGCTGAACCCTGATGGCAACGTTGGAGAAACCAGTGAACACAAGATAGATTTTGAAAGTATCCATCCAAAAACAAAATCCCACCATTCAGCTCCTTCTCCAAAGCCACTCAGTCAAAACACATGAAGACACACTGCCTGACACTGACCGTTACCATTATGAATGTAAACAACAAACATGGCTGCTGTTAGCGCTCACAGCTGTCAAAGTAGCATCTTAGCACCTTTGAGGGCCGCCCAGGTAAATTAACGGCCGTCAAAGTAGATTTGGTTACCCATTTAACATTTTTTTTTTTATCCATCAAGAGAATGACGCCATATGTGATCGAGTAACTTGGTCTAGTGGACGATCTCCACACGCTCTGCCGCGCTCTCCCCCTCCCTCTCCTGTACGCACAGCTGCTGCAGTCTGTGTGACCGTCACACTCTGTCTGTGTGTTACTGCGCAGAGCAGAGAGTCTCCTGTTTAATATGCATGTCTACTTACGCAGTTGTTTTATAAACGCTCCTTAGTGCACCTGGTTGGTTTCAATCATTCAGTGCCACATTGGTTCGAACGATTTAATCGGCTCCATCATTAACAAGGAGTCTCCTACTTGCAGCTCAACTGCTGCTGTAAAAAATAGAATCATGGGTGAAAAAAATCCAAAAGGCGAATTTATAAAACTTCCTGCTGATGAAGACAGTCATCAGTAGGGCTGAACGATTTTGAAAATGATCTAATTGTGATTATTTGGACTGGTATAGCAGTTGTGATATGATATGCAATATTAGAGGTAATGATAATTTTTACATTATTCTTTTTATTTTGATTGAAATACATGTTAAAATAACTATGGTTTAAGTCTGTAGAATCTAATTTGTAGGACAGGACATCTCTGTCTCACAACATTCATTCATTTAAAGGTTTTTGACACATTTTGCCTTTAACAAATATTGTACGCTGCGTACGTTGACTACGCCCAATAAACTGAATAACGTCACAACATGTCAAGAAATTAAATATTCTTATTGAGGTCTGTACCAAATTAACATGTTTTCTTTCATCTGAAGAACAAAATTTTAGGCCAGGTCATCTATGCAGCACTACAGTACCTCATTATAATGCTTAATCATACATTTTGTCTTTTGATTTGGTTCTAAAATGTGGATATTGCTCTTGCAATTTTATTGCAATTACGATTAATTGTGCAGCCCTGCTGTCTTTTACTGAGCCTAAGAAAAGCATAATCGGCTCGTTAAATCCTTTTAAAACACACTTCATTCAAAATTAACAGGAAAAATGTGTTAAACTCACTAAAACCGTCTTTGTTAGTCTGTCCACTGTCTCGACAATCACCAACTCTGGTTTTGTCAAATTAAATCCTTAATTCAGCGCATTAAAAGAGTGGAAAGCAGCAAAAATTACAAAAAACACCCCCAAAAATTAGCCAAAAAAACCCAACTGGCTTCTTGTTTACCCTCAGAGGTTATAGCCTCTATATGAAACTGTAAAGGTCAAAGGTGAAGAGACTCATTAAGTCCAGGACACTTTCTGCTCTCTCGAGTTCAGCAAGAGACTGAAATCATATTTCTCCTTTACCTCTGTGCATGAATCTGTCTTCCCTGTTGTCTTTGCCTTGTCCTCCCCTCTACTGTCCTTGAACACACAGACAGGATTAATCTCTGAATGGTCATAAATATTCACTTAATGACCAAAGTATGTGGACATACTTGAGTGTACGTTTGATGTGGGTTTCCTGGTTTGACTATTTCCTCTCCCCACTACAGGAGGCCAGTCCAGAGGTGGAGCCAGAAGAACCTGAAGAACCTCCAAAGATTCTGGACCTGGACCAATAGAACCAGTCAAACTGGAGCTGCGTGTTTACATTTTTTAAACAACCTGTTTATTGTCATCTTCTCATGTTATAACATCTCATCAAAGAAACCTGTCGTATCAATACAACTGGAGCTGTCTGTTTACTTGTTGGCTTCATCATGGTTCAGCTTTTACTCCAAATAAGAAATGAAAATTCTCTGTTTACTAAACTCAGATGCTCTCTGGGAGGAGAACCAAATCAATACTATTTATCAGCAATGGATCAAATGACTCTGTGCAATGTGAAAGTGTTTCTGGAAGTTGTTTACACACAGAGAGACTGTCACCAACTCTGCAGCTCTATGATGCATTTTAGCCTCTAGTTTTACATCGAGAGGCACAGTTCACCCCAAAATGAAAACTACATATTTTTCCTCCTTCCTGTGCAGTGCTTTTCTAGATAGTTTTGATGTGAGTTGCAGAGTTTTGGAGGTATCGGCTGTAGAGATGTCTGCCTTCCCTCCAATGTAATTGGACTAAAGGACACTTGTGTGGCTCAAAGCATCAGAAGTACCTTTGAAAAATTCAAAACCAGTGTCTGTTTTCAAAAATCATGTTCTGGTTTTTCAAGATTTTCCACAGACCTCCATGTAAACAGGTTCATATAGGAACTACTTTCTTTTACCAGAAAGAAAGTCGATATATCAGAAACTCTGCAACTTATGCCAAAAAAATCTAGCTGGAGAAAATAACACTACAGGCCAGGGGAAAAACATCTTTGGGTGAACTGTCCCTTTAACGTTTTGTTCAATCTCAGTGTTTCCTGCAGCAGAAAGCAGCTGTTCTCATCAAACAAGCTCTGATGAAGCTCTGGTTTGGGCTCCACCAACGCCTGAGAGAAATATCTGAATCTTTAGCTGCAAAATGTTCCACTTTCTTCACCAGCAAATCTTGAACTTTCTGTGCCTTTTGATGCTCGGCAGATTTTACACAAGCCAGGTTTTGTCAGTCCAGGAAGCCAAAGCAAGCTGCATAGAGGTGCAGAGCTGCTTCTTAATTCACATCCTGTAATGTCTTATTCCTCTGTGCCATAGAGCTCTGTTGTTGTCCAAATACTATTAAAAACAATGAGAAACACTGTTTGACTAGGTGACATGTTCCTTCATCATCACTGACACACAGTGAAACTCATTATGAGTCAGTCTCACACCTTCCTGCTGCCGGGAATATTCACTTAAGAGTGCCAAATATGACTGAAAATAGTTCCAAATAAGTCAACTACTTCCTCCTGTTTCAGTAACATGTAACAGCTGTTTTAGGAAATGACTGAACCTTAAAAAAAAAAAAAAGAACGTATATATTTGTTATCAGCCTCATCCGTGAACTTGCACACTCAGAAGACTACTGTAAAACAGAAAACAGCGTTGTTTACTGCAGCACTTCAACAGAAAATATCTGTCAATGCATCCAGTCCACAGAGCGAACCGCACACAACAAGATAACGTTAACCACACGTTAGCAATAAAAACAATGAGCGGTTTATTTAAGAGACGTGCCCACCACACATCACCCCGCCTATAACATGGCTACCTACCAAAAAAAACAACAACTCAATTTTAAAATGATTTTATGGATTTTAAAAATCATCTCCTCCGGAGTCTACGATCTACAGTCTATGATCAGAACTGCATCCATAGCAACGGCCTGCTGTCCATAGCAACGGCCTGTTGTAATGAAACAACAGACCCTAGAACAGCCCAGGGATATAAACAATTGCATGAGAGCAGGTGGATAATGTCTCGGGTTTTGCGTCATTAACCCTGGCTGTAGATTTTTCTAGAGGACAGATACCATAAAACAGACTCTGTTCATAACAATACTCAGTTCAAACCAGCTTTGCAGAATGGTACTTTTTTGCAGCTGCTGAGGCAGCAGGAATTATTTGTTTTACTGCATATGGCAGTGTAACATTTGGGTTACAACAAAGAGCCAAATTTGAAGGGCAAAATGGAGGAGGGCTATCAAGGAAATTTACCGATGTATCAGCAGCAGAAGACCCAGAGAGATTTCACACTTACACAACCCCAAAACAAACGCATAGAAGTTCCTATTTCAGAGTGAAAACACCACAAACATCACTGTCAGTGAGTTTCAATTTAAATCTATGTTCAGGTGTAAAGTAGACTATGTGCAAAAAGTCACTTATTATGAATAAAATGCCAAACAAAGGCACTGGATTCTCAGAGGACAAACATCTTGTAAGATGAAAAATATTATTTATTTTTCACCATTGTCTGGAATCTTCATTAAAAAAAACAAGACTATGATTTACTAAATGTTTGTGTAAAAACTTGTGCAAACTTGATATCACCCGCACAAATGTACAAACTGATTTGTTAACGGTGTGCACTGAGGATTGTGTCTTTCAGGTGTGCGAGACGAGCACACACTGTCCATTTAGTGCGTCTGCCTTAATGAATATGCAATATGGGGCTTTTCTACCTTAAGGTGTGCAAAATACTGGGAAGAGAAAATGCAGATAGGTTCATTTAGCGCACACACTGCGATTTACGGAGCCTGAAAATAATTTCCGGTGACTCTGACTGCATTTGTATTTAATACGTTTGATAGAAATGTGCTAATCGGCTGAGCGGCACCCACAGATGGCTGCCGTTACCGTGGCGAGGAGGAGACATTCTGATTTAAAGTAATTTTTTGAGCTGTTTGCAGTATGCATTTATTTTTGTTTTCATTCAATAATCACAAAAAAACCCCATCATGATTAAACATACATTTATTGCAGCCTATTTGCAGCCAAACAGAGCTGAACATTAACAGCCGCTGTAGCCTAAAGAAAATTAACAGTGACCTTTGACTGACTCCTCCTTTTGGCAACATTAAATTTTTCACTGGGGCGCGTCCCCTCCCACTTCTCTCCAACAGCGTTCGCCTCTCCTCCCTTATATTTTGCTATCTTCTCTTAATTCTATCTTTTTGTTCTTGACTTTTTTTTCCCCTTTTGCTGAAGCTCAACAGTATGTTTATTTGCCTCTTCCACTAACACCTACATGGGATCGAATTTCATGTTGCGCTTGCAGTCATTCTGCTTTCTGTCCAAACTCCTCATGGCAGAAACCTGCACAACGCTCAAAACCCTCATTTAAATCCTGTTGCCTCCACAGTGTTTGCACCTGTTGTCATTTACACAATTATTCAATTCGTTGTTCACCTGCAAAGCGCACACCAACCAAACGTGCAGTATGTTAACACGCACACGCAATTTGGCACTCTTTATTTGGGATCTTAGTAAATCAAGTTTTCATACAGAATACTGAGCAGGTTTTATTGGCAGCGCTACTGGTAAATGGACTGCACTTATTTAGCACTTTTCTACCTCACTGAACTAAGCTCATTCACCCATTAACACAGTTTATGGATATGAAATAATGTCTAATTTATGCTTCATGGCTGCTGACCTGAGAGGCTCCACAGTCCTACACACTTGGCACGCTTTATGCTTTATGATGGGAGGCTCTGTCTGTCCGGAGGTACTGATAAGACGGACCTTGGAGGGGTTCCAGACTCCCTTGATAATACTGACGGAGAGACGACATTGACCGAAAGTAACCCGTATTTGTTTTCTTCCTCCCAGGTGGTGTGATTCCTGAGGACTTTAGGTGCCTTATAAAGCTGTAGGATGGACTAGGATTGTTTAAAGCTTTTATATCTGACTGTGTTCACGCATACATGATGCACAAGATCATCTGTGATAACAGATTTGCGCAATAAAAAAAATCATATTAAAGTAAAAACAACTGGGACTCCAGTTAATTCTCATCAAAATTTTCTACATCAGCGTGATTAGACTTGAATTTGCTTCAGGCGGTGCAACTTGATCTAAACAATTTGTGCTTATGAACCTGTTTCATCAATGTACAAAGACAGGAAGAAAATAACAGAGAGGACAAAGAGTTTCTGAGTTCAGTCAGAGGCCACGGTGAACACAAACACACACAGACACACTCCCACACGCTCACTTGGCGCGCCCGTTGCCTGCTAGCTTACAGCTCGACGCTGCGTTTCATTAGGAGCTCCACTTCCCCCTCATTGACTTTATCCTCAGCCCCCCGCGTGACGTAATGGCATACGATGCACGGAGGCCACCTGGAGAGCAGCAGGCGGGAGAGGAGAGAGGGATTTTAATGAAACACACTCGTCCTCGTTCACTTTGAGCCCAAACTGTCGTGGACTGACCGCCGGTTTTAGCGTAGCACTATACTTCTTTTTACAGTTAATCAGAAATAGCTGCAGACTCATTTCAAAGAGGCAAAGGTGTTTTAAGCAAGTGTCTGTTTTTTTTCCCCATTTGTGATATCTTGATTAACGTGTCTTGTCACTGGTAACTGAATAAATAAATATTTTTTGCACCAAATGCATAAGAGCATTGTGGGCGATATGCACCTTGGAATTCTCCACCAAGGTCATGTCTCACAGCTGGAGGACTTCCCAGTGTGTAAAGTAGCTGCCCACTGCTACTGCACTATGATTGGTCAAATATACAGAATGAATTTTTCTGTATAGTCGTACTCTGTATGGTTGGGTGATCACTATAACGTTGGCCTTTACCTTAACAGCGATGCGACTTAGCTAACTTACTAAATCACTGTGCGGCACCTATCCATACCCGTGAACGTTATCTATATTATTATCCCAAGCGCACAGACACTCTTGTGAGTCACAATGGATCGTTGTGTAACTTCACGAGCACGAGACTCTGACCCCTCCACCTCAAGAAACCACTGGTGAAAGTGCGGAGAGTGAGGCTAACACAGCTAACATTAGCCATGCTACAACTGCTGCTAACCTAACAGTTACAGGTAAGGACAAACGAGAGAAGACACAAAAATATTCAAAGCAATATATGTAGTAGGAGGTGCCTACTGGTGATGCTCCATCTCTCTATCAGCTATGGCATCCATTACGTGAAAAACAAAGTACTGCTTAAGACTCATTTATGTCCCCTTTATGTACAGAAATACATGGGGGGGAAAAAAGTGAAAAGTTTCTGTTTTCCGTGACGGTAAACTGAATAACTTTGGGTTGAGGACAAAACAAGACATTTGAGGACGTCATCATGGGCTTTAGGAAACACTGGTCAACATTTTTCACCATTTTCTGACATTTTGTGGACCAAGCAAGTAATCACTTAAGTTGCAGCCCTACACACATTCTCCACTTGCACAATGTAGCGTGACATATATCTGCTTTACGGACCACCCATGATTCAGTATACGTCTACGGCCACCAGAGTGTCTTTTTTACCCCCAAGTTATTAAAATACTTCACTTTTTACAGGTCGATGTTAACATATAGTTTATAGTTTTTTCTGTTCACTTTGTATATAGTGTGTATTTGTGTTTCGTATTAATAGTTAGGATCACTCTGATGTACAGATAACTGTTATTAAGCCACAAGCATTAGGTTGCTATAGCTCTTTTCTACACACTGTGCTCGGAAGAGCTGCCAATAGTGAGGGTGACAAACGTACACTGTATTGTAAACGTGAGCATAACGTGTTTGCTGCTGTTTGGGGTAAATTAAAAACTTATTCCACATATCCGTCAGCTGTTTTGAGCTGGTAGGAAGGCGAGAGGACACTGTTTGCAGCGCTGACACCGAGCTGTGTGCACCGAGCAGACACAGACAGCGGCACTGCTCGGTCAGTGTAAAACACAAAGGCAGCTTAAAGTCTGGAAATCGGTGTAAAAAGGTCTTCTGTGCAGCTGACCGCCCTCCTTGTAAACTTCACTTTGGTTTTCGTCATGTTTACAGCCAGCAAGGCTAGCTAACTGGCTAACCTCACTGTTTAAAAACACCTATGTGATTACCAAACTGATCAAAAATACAACCTTAACACAAATACACACTGTATACAAAGCAAATGGTAAACTATTAACAATGTGTACAAATCGAACTTTTAATAACTTCGGGATAAAAAAGAACTTTGGTGATCATAGATGTAAAATGCAGATTTGACACCAGAAGCCGAGTGGCAGGAGGTCCGTAAAGCAGACATAAGTCACACTACAAACACTCTAATTCCAATTTTTGGTGAAAATGTATTCTCTCAGGATTTATATATATTTGATTTATGAAATGTCTTGGTCTGCTTTATTTATTTATTTTTTAATTTATAAAGTTTTATAAATTTTATACATTTTTATAAAGTGAGCAGCAGTAGAAGATGATGATGTTCTTTAGCATGAAATCATCGGTGCTCAGCTGCAGATCCGCGGGTCAGAGAGCATCGTGACCCGGGCACAGAGCAGGACTGCTTGCACCACAGCCCCAGAGAATCACACTGCAGCCGGGGCAGAGGGCGCTCCACCCCCCCCAGGCCACTCGGACAGAGTTACAGACGGGGGGGCGGGACACACACCTAATATTAACCACACTGCTGACAGTGATGTCACACACATTATATGAAGAGATAAACAAAAACATGAAGTTGATATTCTGCTTATAAATGTGTCTTTCACAAAAATGCCGAATGAAGCTTGAACAAAATGTTTTTTGTGTCTGGAACTAGAAGATCTGTACTTTCTTTTGATATATTCAACGTTAATATATTCAAAGAACTGAACATTTTGTGACAGAGTTAAGAGGACTGTCAACAACTTTACAAACATAAAATGGCTGTTCACTACAACTGTGCTGCGAAATGAAAAGGAATAACATTTCATCAACTTTTGTCTTTTACAAGATTTAACAGCCAGGAGTTTGATCTTTTAAAATGTATTTTCCAGCATAATTGAAGAGTAAAAATCAAAGCACTCTCAAAATACGATTTTTTTTCCCCCAGTTCTCAGGAATGAGTGGAACACATCCTCTGGAACAAACAAGCAAGACAACAGTCAAAAGTTATCCTGAGGAAGACAGAAAATTAAAAGTGTCTGACATCAGCAAACACGGCGACGCTGGAGGAGGAACGTTCTTGAGAAAGAGGCAGTGTTGTAGAAAGGGCTGCAACTAACGGTCATTTTCTTTTCTCGATTAATCAGTTAATATTGTTTGCTTTAAAATGTGAGAAAATGGTAAAAAATGCAGATCAGTTTTTTCCAAAAACCTAAAATGACGTCCTCAAATGTTTTGTCCACATCTTAAAATATTCAGTTTACTGTCAGCGAAGAGTGAAGAAACCAGCAAATATTCACATTTAAGAAGCTGAAATCAGAGAATTTTTACCTTTTTTTCTTAGAAAATCACTCAAACTGATCAATCAATTATCAAAACAGTTGGCCATTAATTTAATTATCAATTAATTATCGATTAATGGTCTTAATTAGTGGTCTATGTGGCCGTTAATTGACGGCAAATGTCATTTTTATTTCCATCCAGGATCTTCAACTTGTTGTGTCCTGTGGTTGTGTTGAGCTTTAACTATTGGCTGACCATTGGTTACGCTGCCCCCATGTCTGGTGATGCTGCTCCGCCCGCCCCTACACGTAAACAAATAAGAACAGTCTTGTGATGGTAACATCTGTCAAAGCTGAGAACTGCTGGTGTTTCAATTACAACAACATGAAGTTATGATCCTCTGTTGTTTTTTTTTTTTTTTGTTAATTTCTTTGCTGCCAGAACTGAATATTTACTCGTTTTGTTTAAACATCAAAACCACAGAAATCTGTTTCAGTCGTCAGGCTGATTGTATTTGATGTGTCTGTGTCTCTCATTGGCCTCCACATCTGTTCTCTTCTCACTCCTTATTTTCCTTGTGGCTGTCTAAACACGAGAAATGTGTGTTGTTTACACAGCCAGCAGTTTTTTTTTCACTCTGGTTTTTCTGTGCAAAAGCAGCCATGTTGTTTACGATGAAAGGAGCCAGTTTGTTTCTTCTCGTCCTTCTTCTTCTTCTTCCTCTGCTTCTCGGCTCGTCTTTTCGAATAACCAGGCAGAAAAAGAGATTGTTGTTATTCTGCTGCGTCTACGGCTGGCTCGCACTGAAAAACCCCAAACGCTTCCTCTCTCTGTAGACCTTCACTTTAAATAGCTTTCCACCTCTGCTGCTGACGTTCAAGACACAAAAACAAGCCTGACCTCCTCCCTCTGCCGTCCATGTGGCTGTCAGACGGTTTATTGGTTTGACAGTTCAGCTCAGAGCATTGCACACAGTCTACGTGGAGTGTAATTACACATTCAAGCCACACCGAGATGAGAATATCTGTGACGAGGTAACCTTTCCAAAATGGAGCGCGAGCAGCTGCGGAGGTTACCGTTCCGGCTGTTTCTCTGCCTGCTGAGCTCCCTTCCCCCCCCAACACACAAAGAGCTGCGCGGCTGCAGAGCGGAGCAGCTTGGAAATGGTTCTGCCTGAGAAGCTGAACGCTGTGGGGGAGAAAGGGGGGGCCGGTGAAGACCGAAGACCCCAACCTCCACTGCTACAGGCTGGCTGGCTGTTTGCCGCCACTGCAGACCCGACGGCAGGTTTACTGACAATGGGCGGCATTCGATTTTTTGGGGGTGGGGACAATAGACGGTACACTGAATTGCGCGAAATGCAGGCCTACTACATATGTTGCCTGTAGCCTACAGTCTTATGTACAACCGGAATATAAATATTATATAAATATTAGGGCTACCAAGTCGACACGTAGTTGTCAGTTTAAGCCACTGGTCGACTAGCACATTAATGACACTAGTTTAATTTAAATATATATTTTTGGGGGCCATTTGCAAAACTGGTAATGATTCTGAAAGTGTCAGAACAACCAGCAGGAGACTGAACGTTTTGTACATATGTTTCAACACATTATAACATTATAACACAAGTCTCGTTGTATAAAACACAAGAATAAAAAACTTCCAACTACAAAAAAACAAAACACTTTGCGACTTATCACCATTATGGACGACGAGTTCTTCAGAGGTGGCAAAAGTGCACACATTCTGTACTCGAGTAGACAGATTCAACTTCTTTACTCAAATAAAAGTGGAAAAAAAATACAGGCTCTGAAACGATCTCAAAGAATAAAAGTAAAAAGTCGTCCTCTGAAGGACATTTCTACTGGCTGTTTCTGTGCAAAACTAAACTGAACCTCTTTTACTCCATGGTCGAGTCTCCCTCTCTCTCTCTCTCTCTCTCTGCCTCTCCATCTTTTTCATTGTTTTTTATCTCTTATGTCATTTTTGTCTCGTTAGATTTTTAACATCTTTTTTGTCTTGTTATGTCTTGTATGTCTCTTTTTTTCATGTCATTTTCATCTTGTTGCGTCTCTAACGTTCACGTTGTGTTGCGTCATTTTTGTCTTGTTTTGTCTGCTGTTATTTTCCCTTAAATGTCATTTTCATCTTTTTACATCTTTAGCATCTCCTTCATCTCAAGTCTTTTACATTGTTTTTATCTTGTTTTATCTTTTACAGAGTTCTTATCTCATTACATCATTTTTCATCTTGTTACGTCTTTTGCATCGTTTTCATCTTGTTTTGTCTTTTACGTCATTCTTCATTTTGTCGTTTTCATCTTGTTAAATATTTTCATTTGATTTTTTTACAGTGTTTTTATCTTGTTACATCTTTCATGTCATTTTCATCGGTCAGTTTTTGTCTTATGTCTTTTACGTCACATCATCATGTTTCATCTTGTCTTTTCCTTCATTTTTCATCTTACATTGTTTTCATCTTGCTACATTTTAACATCGTTTTTGTCTTGTTACATGTTTTATGTAGTTCGGCACATTCTGCTTCTGCTAGCATCTCATCAAAGGCCCTTTTGTAATTCCTTGCACTCTTTTTGGCCTCCTTATCCTTGGTCTTAAACACTTTCTGGACTTGTTTCTGGAGCCTCAGCGACTTGGTGCTCAGCCTCTTGGTTCTTTTTTTTTTTTTTTGGTTAAATTTTCTGCCAAGTGCCAGATAACAGCCAGTCTTTGTTTTTCTCTTCTGTCTGAACACAGGTGTTCTTGATGGTTTCCCATTTGGTGTGAATATCATGGTCATCATCAGATGAATCAGCCAGAGCATCAAGAGCACCGAAGCGATTTCTCATCTCCAGCACAAACTGTTCACTGATATTCTGGCATTTCAGTTTGCCAGTGTCACCTTGTCTTTTGCATTGACACGGCAGTTTTACTTTGCAGAGTTTCAGCTTGATATAAAATGTCACCAGACAGAGCTTGTGACATGCAGATGCCAACAGAGACCACTAACACTGGACCTGTGCCACTTCACATTGATTAAGATGAGGTCGATTTGGTTAGTTGTAACACCATCAGGGGCAGTGGTGGATTAAGTACTCAACCTCAGTCAAAATTTAACTTAGTTAAAGTACTAGAGTACATGCTCTTAAAAGTACTTAAGTATTCAAAAGTACAAATTACAAAGTACATTTTCTAATATCAATCAGTGGTGGACAGTAGTGAAGTATATTTACTTGAGTACTGTACTTAAGTCCATTTTTTGAGTATCTGTACTTTACTTGAGTATTTGTTTTTTTGGAAACTTATGACTTTCACTCCATTACATTTCAAAGACAAATATTGTACTTTTGACTCCACTACATTTCTAGGAAGGTTGTTGTTACTTTTTTCACTGAACACATCGAAGTCAGCTGTTGGTGTTTTTTCTTTTCTAAAATATAATTGGTCACATGCTGTGTTCCTCACAGAAAGAAAACAATCACATTAGCTCCTCTCAAATGGGACTGATGTAAAAGCAGAAATACGTCCAGTCTCACTAACAAGCACAAGCAAACTCTCCCTCTTTCATTCAAACAAAAAGCGGTAATGGTGACGGCAGGAGAAAGACAAAATTAAATCTCAAGATGTTATTATAATTATTCATTATTCCAGGTAGCTTTTAAAGTTGGATTGTTTTTATAAGGGTGAAAAATACGACATAATTTATGTATATATACTGCCTCTGAAGACAGAAAGAAATCTCAGTTATTTAAATTTTTGATTGCATTTCTATGCTGAAGTTTTTATAGGTGTTTCTACAGACTTTGTGTAGCAGAGTGGTTCAACAAGCAGGTCAGTGCATCATCAGGTGGTTTCAGAGAGTTACAAGCTCCTGTAAATGCATCATGAAAACAATACAGCATGTATTGATATTAGAAAATGTACTTTGTAATTTGTACTTTTGAATACTTAAGTGTTTTTAAAAACATGTACTTGTGAATACTTAAGTATTTTTAAAAGCAAGTACTCTAATACTTTAACTTGAGTAAAGTTTTGACTGAGCAACTTTCACTTGTAGTTGAGTAATATTTGACCAGGAGTATCTTTGACTCAAGTACTGGCGTCAAGTACTTTGTCCACCACTGATATCAATACATTGCTGTATTGTTTTCACAGTGCATTTACAGAACCTTGTAACTCTGAAACCACCTGATGATGCACTGACTTGCTTATAGAACCACTCAGCTACACAAAGTCTATAGAAACACCTATAAAAACTTCAGAATAAAAATGCAATCAAAAATAAAAAGGACAGCTATTGTCATTTTCTGATATAACTATTAAAATCACCACGTTGAAGCCAACTGTAGGAAGTTCTCCAGGTCTGTTAAATAACTGAGATTTCTTTCTGGCTTCAGGGGCAGCATATACATAACATAACGTCTTGAGATTTAATTTTGTCTTCCTCCTGCCGTCGTCATTACCGAGTTTGTTTGAATAAAAGATGGAGAGCTTGCTTGTGCTTGTTACAGAGCGCCTGGATGATGCATTTCTGCTTTTACATTAGTCCCACCTGAGAGCGGGTTCTGTGATTGGTTTCCTTCTGTGAGGAACGCAGCGTGCGGCCAATCACATTTTAGAAAAGAAGAAACAGCAACAGCTGACTTCAAAACTCTGCTGAGCCTAAAAGTAACGAGTAACGACAACCTTCCTAGAAATGTAGTGGAGTCATTTCTTTGAAATGTATTGGAGTGAAAGTAATAAGTTTAAAAAAAAATTTTAAAAATTAAAAATACTCAAGTAAAGTACAGATACTCAAAAAATGTACTTAAGTACTCAAGTAAAAGTACTTCATTATGTCCACCACCGATCATGTGACCTCTATGTGAAACCTTGGAGATGTGTGAGAGACGCGACAAAATAAACAAAATGATAAGAAAGGAAATATTCTCACATTTTTTTCCCTTAACAAACAGATCGCCTTCTGAATTAAAGTTTTTTCTAAACTCCATAAAACACAACTCAATTAAACTCCCCAAAACCATCCAGTCCCGTCTCTCCACTGTTGTAACAATCACCAATTTGGTCGAAATAAATCCTTAAATTCACTGTGTTCGATGTGAAAACAACCGGACCCTACAGGCCGTTTTACTCTCACGTCCTCAGCGACAGCAGCACCTGCCACTCTGCAGACCATTAAATCAGCAAAGTTTGTTAAGAAGTTGTAAAACACAAACTGAAGACGTCAGTCACAGCCTGCTCACCTGACAAAGCATGCACAATAACCAAATGTAGCTGACGACTGAAGCAAAAGAACGTCACGGCCTACTTTCTCCTGGAGAAGCTTCTTCGCACCTCCATGTTTCCCTGACATCAAGGCGGCACCGTCACACACCTCATTAGCTCCTGAATGAGAGTGTTTGTTGGTGTGACAGCATCCTCTCGGTCGGCAGTCGTGATGGTTATTCACAGACATCAGAGGCTTTATTTAGAAATGATTAACAATCCAGATGTTTTCTGTTCCCATCAGGTCACATGATGGTTTATCGTGCAGAATGACTCTCAAATCGCTCGGTTTCATCTGTCAACAAGATCCTTATCAATTCACTTACTGTGAATGTGAATCTGAATGACGTGGCTGGTGTCGCTGAAGACTCCTCAGCTGTGCCAGGTGTCTTCAGGTTCTACACCACAACTTTTCAACCTTCAAAATAAAAGGGATAGTTCACCAAATAATGAAAATTCAATCATTATCTACTCACCTTCATACTGATTGAAAGTCAGGTTTAGTTTGTTTTTTTTTTAGTCCACAAAACACTGATGGAGTTTCACGGTAAATCATTGTTGCAGAAACTCCCAAAGAAAGTAATTGGACAGAAGTTTCAAACAGGTTGGAGCTGGAAAATGCCTCCATACTAGGGTTGGGTGATGGGACTAATATATCGTCTACTGACGATGGGCTGAATCCATTGCTGGTTGCTTTTTTGGGGGCGATATTTGTCATTTATTTTGCTGATGTAATGGTCTGCAGCTCCGCACCGCGCTCTCATCCAGCGGCACAGTACACACCCACTCATGGGCCATGAGTGCACTGAGCTGGATGAGGAGTGAGAGGAACAGCCTGCACAATCAGACTCTTTGCACTCTTTTCACACGCTGAATTAAGGCTTTAATTTGACCAAACCAGAATTGGTGGTTGTGTTTTTCTGTCGAATTTGAATGAAGTGAATTTTCTGGGGATTTAATGAGCCAATTAAGGTCGTATTAGTTCAGTAAAAGACAGAAACATGAATTTAGAAGGTGTACGGTTTCTCCTTTTAAAAAGAAAAGTAAGTGTGTAAGTGTGAGAATATTTAATTTCTACACACTTTGAGAGCTTATTTTGTCTACAAGACGTATTGAATGTACACAGTGTGCGTAACGTAGTGAATTCACCACTTGCGCACATCTCCCAGCTGAGACTGGAGAGGATTGGAGGAGGTGGGAGGGGGGACAAAGATATCGCCAATGGCTGATTGATGGCCTGGCGATGGTCATTTTTAACGTATCACCCAACTCTACTCAATACTGCTCTTCCGGTGTAGTCCAAGTCTCCTAAATCCAAACATGCCGATTACTTTTGTGCACACAGTATCACACCACGCACAACCAGTTCAGATGGTGTGCACACGCAGGTGAACGTGGCTCCAAGATAAGGATCTAGAGTCAACTTCGCCCAATATGCACCATGTTTTTAGCCTGAATTTTTACTGGAGATCCTTAGTTTGGAGCCACGTTCATGCACAGTCTGAACCTGAGTGTGCATTGTTACGATGTGCAAACAGCATGTCAGGACTTTAGGAGACTTGGACTACACCAGACGAGCAGTATGGAGCCTTTTTATGTTTTTGTTGTCCGTTTGTTTTTTATGTTTGAAAACTGGTCATCATTCACTTCCATTGTTTGGGAGATTCTGCAACAGTGTTTCCTGAGAAACTCCAGCAGTGTTTTGTGGACTAAAAAACTAAACTCGACCTTCAATCAGCATGAGGGCGAGTAGATAATGACTCAATTTTCATATTTCGGTGAACTCTCTCTTTAATGTGAGTTGACTCCCATCATCACTTATTTATAACTTGAATAGATAAGACACCGTTATCTCACTGCCTTGATACTTTCCACAAAATTACCTCTTGTCTGAAAACAATGGTGGTTACATTTTCTCCAGTCTTCGAGGGAGTTGGGTACACATGCATTCCTCCCATGCCTATCACACTTGGTCACAGACACACTGGTGGACCTGTTGTGAGGTACAGTCTGTGCTGTTTTGGCCAGTTCTTGACCTTTGCTCATACTGTCTTCAAATAAGGACAAGAATAATCCACTTCCAGCCTCATCCACACTGTCAAATGAATCATGATCTCCTCTGAGTGCTCGCCACGATAAATTCCACAACATCAATAACTGATGACAGGTAGTGCTGATCATGCATCAGCTGATCTGTATTGATGAGAGTGGAGATCCCCTGTCCTGTCTGCGTGTGTCTCTTTATCTCTCCATAGTTTCACACACCTGTTGGTCTTTCATTCATTGCAGGATGCTTTAATAAGTCCTCTGCCACTTTCCACAGCATGTTTCCAGTAAGGCTGCTCCCTGATAGCTGCCGATTCAAATCAGTGACCTGTAGTCAACTGAGATTCTTCCAGTCGAGCGTTTGTTTTTCTTTCCTGTGTCAGTCAGTGTGCATTACAGTTACAAGATAAAACAGATAGAAGCTTATAAAAATGCACAGAGAGAACATTTCAATGATGAATTAAAGGGAATAATAAATATGTTTCTATATTAGCTGGTGTACTTCTTAAAAAACATCCTCTGGACTACACAGTCAGCTGAGAGACAGTGAAAGGAGTGGTTGGTAAACAAGTTTCAGCTCATGCTTTTTTATCTGCGTCATTGTTCACAGAGCGATGCAACAGCATGACAGGTCGTAAACTTTACAAACCGAGTCTCTAAATCACCACAAACCACAAAACTAACTGTGATGGAAGATGAGACTGGTTATGGAAATGCAGAACAGCCCGATGTGCTGTCAGACACCTCATCCAGTTTCACCTGCAGAGCGCTCAGAGGACGCAGAGAGAGCAGGTGACACTTATTTGTTTGTTGTTTGCACTTGTTTTCGCCACTGGCAGGCTCAGATTGTTATTGTTAATGTCTGACAATATTGTGGAAATGATCACGACAATGAGAGACCTTATTTTAAAGAGTAAGATACATTTTGTTTAACCGGAAACAGCTGTTTGATTGATCTCACCGACGTCAGCAGAATCCTTTTGCATCATCATCATCAGCTTCATTCAAACTCAGAAACTAAATAAAACTCACCAAAAACATCTTGTTTGTTCTTTCCACTGTCCTAACAGAGGGTGCATGTTTTTAATTTATCTGACTCCATGAAAATATTGATATTTTCACATCACAAATCATGAAAAAAAAGACATTAAAACCAAAGTCTATCTGGTAAAACATGTTCATGTAGGCTCATACAGGAATTTAGTGTGGCACACTGCACTGAAAAAAAAAAAAGGATGAAGTGTTGAATATTTGTATAGGATGGGCAAATCTTTATCAACTAAAGAAAATCTTAGTCAGGGACAGCCCAAATATCCAGCTGGTAAATCCAGTCACAGTAAAGTGATGTCTGAAGGTGACGCAGGTGATTCAAATTTCTGACATGAGCAACAGAATGAGCCTCTGCTTCAACTGAATATTCCAGCTGATCGCAGGGTAAATACCAAGAGCTTGTGAAAGATCATTTTTCTGCGAGATTAAGTAGTAAAAATCACCTGCCTGAGTTTTACAGGGCCGAAATTATTCAGGACATATATGTTGCAGCTTGAAGCTTGAGTTTTTTGTTCATTTTGGAGAAGTTCAAGGCTAATATTAGTGCGGCAGCAAGGCCTAGTACTGCTGTACCAGCTTTTTTTTACCGCGCCTGTTTCACCGCAGCCTTTTTCTATTGGAAATGTAGCAGCATTTTCCATTCGCTTCACTTTTTGTAAAAAAAAAAAAAAAAAGAAAAAAGAAATGTATATAATAAATAAAAATTAATATCACCAACTATGTTATACAGTGTGGCCTTTTACACTGTGAGCCAACATCACAAAATCAAAAGAGGCGTGACTCAACACAACAACACACCGGTCATCAGCTGATTCTGCTTGTTTACAATCACACACTGAGCTGATAACCTCTTGATTACCTTTTTATATGTTCCTGGCCATCGCTTCCTCTGATAAAGATAAATTAAAATGATCAAAGTCCTGTGAGATTGTCTGTGGGGAGGATTTCTCTCCTCCCGTTTGTCTCTGTGTGTGTGTCTGTTTAGTGCAGCTCTGTGTTAGCGCTGTAAAAAGTGTGCGTTCATCTCCCTCCCTCTCTCTGCTTAAAACAGCTGACAATTATGCGGAATAAAAACAGCAGCGAACATGTAACTCAACAGCGTCCTGTCCCGCCGTGCCGGCTTCCTTAAATCCAATCAAAATGAGTTTAAACCAAAACCGACTGGAGAGGAAGCACGCTGCTGTACAACACTAGACAAAATGCAACACTGCACCATGGCATACTGCACAATACGTTTTATTTCGATTATCTTGTTTTAATGATCGCGAGAAGCCAAAGTTGAACTTGAAATTCGCTTAATTGTCCCGCCCTGTTTCCTTGACCGGCCACAAGCTTCATGAACTGTTGTATCGCTGCCTACATCCTCAGACTCATGCATTTCATCGACAAACTGCCCCAGCCCTGCACAGTTCTCTTAACTGCCTCTAAGTATTGCAAAATTAGTCCAACATCATCCCAGCCTGAGGGATCAGCTACATTTAGCAACATGCTAGACTCAAATTCAACAGGATAACCTACAAGATGAACAGTAAAACAAACAAGCAAGGAATGCTGACCTCAAACATCTCAGAGAGGTTAGAAACAACCATTCTCAAAACCTGGACACTGGAGGACATTCCCAGATCACATGGGCACCGAGAACAGGAAGGATCAGGAATAGCTTTCAGATTCCTAGGGGTTAAATATGTTCTGTGACTGAAATATTTTAGACTAAACTGTATCCCAGTCAAAGGCTGGGTCCAAATCGGGAACCTCACTTTTAAACATATTCTGCAATGCCAGGGGTCTATATGCTTTCTGTAACACAAACTGGAAACCAGTCAACTTGTGCCTCTTGTGTAGTATTTTGTGAAAAGGATGAGGTGTGAGAGTGTGTCACTGACTATATGTTGTACACTCTAAGGGATGGAAGTGGCTGAGGTGATAAAATTAGTAAAAATCGCAATATTCTTGACCAAACACCTTGATGCTGCAGGGATGACTTTCATCAAATATTACGGTCACAAAATATGAACCCAAAGAGATTTTTTGATAAATAATCATTAGTAATGTGGATATTATATTATGACTGAGAGGGCAAGACAACACTTACTCATGTAGCCTGATATTGATCGGCAGTCTGTATGAAAATGAAACGATCAATGAAAGAGTAGAAAGCAGCTCCACACTGTTCTATGTCATCAACGCACCCACTCGCTCACGCACAGACTTTTGACGAGGCAGGGTTAAGAGTGTGCACAAAAGAGCAGAGTTGCAATTCATATATGAAAGGGGTTTTAGTAGTCAGTCCTGTTAAAGTCCTTGGAAAGGTATGAACCAGCGTCTCCCTGAACAAAGGGATCTCTAGAGGAAGCTGCGGTCCAGAAGACGCAGGATCAGTGTGTCTGGTAACTACAACACCGCCTTCACCCAGCCAAGTCTTTGAAGTGGGCTGAAGGGCAAACACTGATCACAAAAACATCATAAAACTTGGGTGAGTATTCTCACTTTTCAGGCTCCAGCAGACAGCACAAAGCCTCGACTCCCTGGAGGGCACACAGGTAAGCCTCCGCCTTGGTGGAGCAGCATCAGATTTCCTAAAACTCCCTGGGAATAGATTCTCCACTCCACTGACTCTTCTGGAAATGAACTCTATCACAGATTTCACTGGTGTGAACTGCCCAGAGAGAACAAGCATATTGATGGAGTGCAACCAGTCATGACAAGGAAAAGATGGAGAAAACTACTGGAGTTTTTTTTTCACCAAACAGTCCAGTAACTTGACTCAAAAACTACTAGCCTGTTTAGCAGGGGATCAGAAACTTTTACAAGACCTTTACCTCTTTTGACCACAGGAACCATGGACTACATTTAGTTCCTTGACCATACTTCCTGGTTCCAAAAACGTCCCTGCTCTGGGGGTTAGTGCTTTCCACTGGCACAGAAACAATCGCAACACCCCAGCTGCTTCAGCTTGTGTACTATTGCACAGTAAACAAACACTGGAAGCTGCTAGAGTCAATATTTACTTTTCCCCCACCATTAACAAGATATCTCATCACTGAAGACACAATTCTCCCCCCCGCCGAGATATTCCATCAATTGCCGTTTTCACTGCCTGGCAGTAGGGGACGCTGTGACACATCACCTGACAAAAATTTGTCACTCAAAGAAGAGAACTGCCGAAATTCAGCAGCGGAGAAACATGACAATGTTGTGTAGCATGAAAACATTGGTGCTCAGGTGCAGTTCTGCTGGACAGAGAGCACCATGACTCCTTGCACAGAGTGAGGCTAATCACACCACAGCCGCTGAGACTCTTGGACACACACAGCCAACGTTAGCCACACTGGTGACAGTGACGTCACACAGGTAATATGAAGTGATAAACAATCCGAAGCCGTTGATCCCATTCTTCAATAATGAAATCCTATGTGAAATGCCACTGCAAGTGAGGCACTTTGCACCGGACATTATGAACATGACACATTATCCTACAAAACATGACAACAATTCACTAAATGCATGGACCCTGCAGCATTACAGCATTTAACCGGCGTTGTACATTAATAAAATATTATTAATTAGTATTCCTGGTGCCATCTAGAAAAGGCAACATTTAATTGAATAAGAAAGCACATCCCTTTTCACATGAACAAACTGTTTCATGGTGGATAGTGAGTCTTCACTCTATAATAATTTCTGTTTTGCTTTAGTATTTCTGCCTCTTGCTTTCAGTTATCACTGTTACGAATTTATTTAATGTTTTACTTTTACTTTTTTTACCTGTTGGCTTGTTTGCTGCACTGTTGTTGTTGTTGTCTGTTGGTTTGTCTTGTCTGTTCTAAAATGAAAATAAAAAAATTCTGATCACAAAAAAACAGGCGGACAACTACAAAACACTCAGCAGATTGTCCTTTTGGAGAGAACTGATAAGTTTCCTGTTTTCTTGTCATTTATTCATTAAATCTAACTCAAACACCTGAGTCGTGCAGCAGTAAATACAAAGAACAACACACCAACTCTGTGTTGTTGTTTCCTCATGCATGGAAACTGTATTTTAATAGCCAACATCACTTGTTTTACCTGTCAACGGACTAATTTGCCTAATCTTCAATGTTTTTCAACGGAAACACAAACAGGACTTCCTGTTTCTGGGCTTTAGTTCCTGTGAATTCATAGCTCCTGCAAATACTTAGTCAAAAAGGATTAGGCCTATACTTTTTGTCCATTATTCTTTGTTTTTCTACTGCATCTGAGGAATCGTTAAGAGAGGTGAAAATTAGCCAGCTGGCTATTACTGGCATATTTAAATAAATGTTTATCATTATGCATTGTCTTTATAAATTACTAAATTAAATCAGAGTGACAAACTGTTCAGAATGAATGGCTTTGAAATATCTTTTAGTGTCACAGCACAGGTAGGACTGGTAGGAATTAATTAACTCTAAGCCTCAGGCTATATTTAAGGCTATACCAGGAACAAACAGGCCACAACATGCATGTACTCAGTGCCATCTGTTGCCGACACCAACAAGAAAGATCCAAGCCTTACCTGAACCCCGCTGAGCTCGACTCATCTCCCGATGTGTCACTTCCATCATCTGGGTGAGAGGAGCCAGGCCATTAGTGGATTTCCAAGTTAATTTTCTTCCTTGGTCTGTTACTGCAATGAAACAATAAGCAAATAATGTTTCAGTAGGTTTCAACACCCCAGTCTCTTTATTTAGACACATGCTGTAACGGCTGGAAAATAAACAGTACTCGGTATAACTGCAGTATCCAATCACAGATAATAATTAAAAGCTGATATTCACATGGACAAGAATCAGTGCATGTATCCAGTGGTGGAAGAAGTATTCACATCCTTTACACCGAGAAAATACTCCACTGCAGGTAAAAGTTCTGCATTCAAAATATAATATATAAATATAGAGAGAGAGGCTGACAGTAGCCTTAGTATTGTCAGCAAGTAAATTTAATCCAGCTGTAACAAACACATACAAGCAGAAGAGGTGGCTACAAGTGACTGACATAATAAATGCTAGAAATCTGTGAAACGAATGGAGGATGAAAAAATTAAGAAGTATGAAAATAATACTGTGACAAAAAGAAAGGAAACAGCTGAACACTGACGCAACTTGACCAAAAAAGTTTCAATAAAACAATACAACTAATTGGAGATATCAAGGTGTTATGGTATAAGGAGGTGTTTAGAAATGGTTTTCAATACCTTTGTCGTAAATAAAGTTATCTGAAAACATAGAAGTTGCAACTGTTTTTTTTTCTCTGATGTAAAATAAAAGTAGAGAATGAAATTAATTTATTACAATGGGGAACTTAACCAAAATAATAATTATTTGGAGGTAGAAAAGAAATAATTGTTTTCTATTTTGAGAGTACATGTTCCAACTACAAAATCAGTTTATCAGCCACATCTGTAAATCATCTCTGTTCAGCCAAATGATGTTCTGGTATCCATGGCAACAAGTGTCATTGGATCCTTTAGCAAGAATCTATGGAATAAGGGCAATTATTTCCTATATATTCTTTTATTCTAAGCATTTAAACCCATCTGGACTTGTCTAAGACAGCTAACTGCATATTAGAAACAAAGCATTGACATGCTACAATGACTTCTGTCACCAGAAACTTTGGATGGTAACCAAAAATTATTGTCATTATTGTTTAACCTGCTGATTTTTTTCACAATTAATTGATTAATCAGTTAGCCTAGTCAATGAAATGTAAAGAGGAAAAAAAGTGAAAGGTTTAAGTCAAAAACAAAAACCGCTCATTTACTATCATAAATGATTAAGAGAAGCAGCAAACTCTACATTTTAAAAGCTGAAACCAGCAAATGTTGCTTGAAAAATGACTGAAATTATTAATAAACAATCAAAACAGTTGGCGATTAATTATCTTTTGAACAACTAATGATTAATTTATTACTCATTGCAGCATATTGTACTTAATTACATTCCAGCGTTGCAGAAAAATCTACAGCTTAACTCACATTATAAAGATGGTCATTTTCTCCTTCTTCATAGAGGCAAAACGGTCAATATCCAGGATGTTACATGTCCGCACTTGTTGCTGGTATTCCTGCTTTGCTGCTAGCTTAAGTGGTTTGATGTGGTTGCTAGATTTGATGACTTGACTTTAACTTCATATAATTGGTTTGTTGTAAGGTCAGACTGTCGTTTTTACACATTTTGGACGTTTCGTGGAGGCAAACGCGAAGTGAGCAGAGTTATAGACTTTTAATTAACTTCACCTGGCTGTTCATCAGCTTTGAAATGACGTGGGGACAGAGTTGATCCGAGACTCGCGAGAGTTACCGCTTTAACTCAAACCATGATCTTTCCCGAACCCAGACTACGTGTGTTTTGTCCCTACACATACACAGATTTTAACCACAGTGTCCCCACATTATAAATAGACAACTGGTTTGGACAACGTCCACACTGAATAAACAACGCGTACAAATCTCGCGAGAGTTCTCAAACTTTGGGTCGTCATGTAGACCACGGTCTTCGTTCTTCGTGTCTAGAAGGAACCCCAGACCCGTGAGACATCTCGCGAGAGTGGTCAAATTAACTCAAAACATGATATTTCGCTTACCGTAACCAAGTTTTTCTTGTCTCTAAACCTAAGCAGAACTTAAAAAACGTGCGGTCACATTGTAAAATATGACTAGTTTGTACAACGTGCACAATGAAAGAACAACACGTCGAAATCTCGCGAGATCTTCACAAAATTTGAGTTTCCATCTTTCTTCTTCCTTCTTCTTCTTCTTCTTCTTCTTCTTCTTCTTCTTCTTCTTCTTCTTCTTCTGCTTCTTCTTCTGATGACGAATTTTAACTGGGCAGAATATTATCGCCACCAGCTGTTCTGTCATTAATAGATAAAATAAATGTAAAACAGGTTTCAGGCGTGAATTTCCACACCTATATGTGAAGACTGCTTCAAATTTTGTCCATTTAGTATGAAGACGACATCCAAAGTCTACATTTGTTTGCAGACACAATAGTTTCCATTTTACTGATGATATGTGGATATGAATTTTATCTATCTATCTATCTATCTATCTATCTATCTATCTATCTATCTATCTATCTATCTATCTATCTGTCTATCTATCTATCTATCTATCCATCCATCCATCCATCCATCCATCCATCCATCCATCCATCCCACTCCTACCTTTTACTGGACCTGATACAAATAACTTGCCTTCCTTTAACATCCCAACTTTGGGTGAAAATGTTGAAAATAAAAAGGCCCACACCTCAGACGGCAGTTTATCATGTTTTATAAACCAAAGGGGCATCCATGAGGGCAAGTTTGTTTCGAACATTTCACAGGGGTTTTATTTCCTCTATCCACTGCAGGGAAAATAAAAATACTAATTTTAACTGAATATACTGCTGTGTGGTCAGTTGTTCTCTGTCGCTGTTAATTTCAACTCTGAAACATAAAATCCACAGCTTGTTTTACCAATATCATGGTTTTTAGACCCACCAGTGAACATACACACATAATAATAAACTTATTATTATACAGCACTTTTCTAAACAAAGTTACAAAGTGCTTTACTGGAACAACAGAATTAGAAATAATTAAAAAATAAAATGGTGTTAGCATGAGTTAAAAGCTTTTTCTGTGTTTTGAGAAGTGATTTAAAAAGTGTCACTGATTCTTCAGCCTTTTATCAAGATAAAAGAGAGATATTCACTGACTTTGCTTGTTAAAAAAAAAAAAAAAAAAGACAGTATTAGATTTTTCAACAGACAATTTAAAGGTATAATTCAAATCTTCTGAAGCAGAGGTTCAGTAGATGGCAGTCAACATACCCCCCCAGTCTGGAAAAGCAAACAGGAGTACTGGTGTGGGAAGCTAAGTATTATAGTCCCTTTAAAAGGGTCCATCTAAAAACATCAATATAAGTTTAAGTGTACACCATATTTAGAATATTTTCACTGCTTTATCTTGCCATCAGACAGCCTTTTCCAACAGGAAACCACTCTTATTTAAGTCAAATATCCACTCTCTCCAGAGCAACCAGAGGAACCAAAGGATCAAGAGTCACAAGGCCCTCATCTAAAAATTCTTTTGTCCTACAAACAGCCCAAAAAAACAGACATTCATTTTTTTTTTTATCACAAGAGAATATGAAAGGCAGTCAATTAATGTTGGCGTTTTTGATAGAAAAAAATGTTGATTAATTTCCTGTCGACTAACTAATCCCTTTATTGTTTCAGCTCTATCAGTAAAAGTCTTCTCACGCTCAAAAAGAAAGGGAATAAGAGTATTTCTCAGAAGCTCAACAGCAGCCCAGTGACACATGACTTTCGGTCTGGTGAGTCAGGGGTCTAAGAACACAAACGGTCTGATCACATGGTAATGAAATTAAAGAGACAGTTCACCTCAAAATCAAAAAGTCATATTTTCCCTCTTACCCGTAGCATTATTTATCCATCTAAATTGTTTTGGTGTGAGTTGCAGAGTTCTGGAGATGTCAACCATAGAGATGTTTGCCTTCTCTCCAATGTGATGGAGCTACATGGCACTTGGTTTGTAATACTCCAACATACAGACGCTGCTTTGTCAAACTCACTGATGTCTCATACCGATGCACAAGAGACCCCTTAGTGGTTGTATGAGCCACTTTTAAAGGAATGGGTTGCGCAGAAATTAAAATTCAGTCATTATCTACTCACCCTCATGCTCACTGGAGGTTGGGTTTCGTTTTTTAGTCCACAAAACACTGCTGGAGTTTCACAGGAAAACAGCGATGCAGAATCTCCCAAACAATGGAAGTGAATGGTGACCAGTTTTCAAATGTAAAAAAAAAAAAAAACACACACAAAAACAAAATGCCTCCATACTGCTCATCTGGTGTAATCTTAGTCTCCTAAAGCCCCAACATGGCAAGTTGACTCAAAAAAAAAAAAAGTTATTTACACCATATTTTGATCCTGAATCTGTAGACATGGTAGATCTTTAGCTTGGAGCCACGTTCATGTGTAGACGCACACTGTCTGAACTGAAACTGCATGTCAGGGCTTTAGGAGACTTGGATCACACTGGACGAGCAGTATGGAGGCATTTTATGTTTGTTTTTTTTTCCATTTTTTTAATACTTGAAAACTGGTCACTGTTTCAGAGATTCTTTAATGTTGTGTTTTGTGAACTAAAAAACTAACCCTGACCTTCAATTGGCATGAGGATAACTAGATAACGACTAAATTTTCATTTTTGGGTGAACTATCCCTTTAACACATGGTTAACATTGTGAAATGGTCGCACTTTGGTTAGGTTTAGGCACCAAAACTGCTTGGTATATCTTTAGGAAAAGATCACAACGATGTGACATAAATGAAACAAGTCACAGGATGAAATATCTTTAAACAAGACTCCTTCATTTTAAGATCTTGAACAGAGTTTGTTGGACACCATCAAAATTATATGGTTCACCTATTCTGGAAATGCCGGGGGGAGCATTTTGCCCAGACTGAGCGCATTCAGAGACACAAAATTCCCTTCTCTCCTTGTACATTTGTCTGTGGTGATCCTTTACATCTTAGATTCTCAGATGCAGAGTGGATTCAGACAACGTTCGAGCTGAGGCGCAAATCAATTATGTGTGAATGGAAGGTCTCCAATGCTTCCTCTGTCAATTCCTGTTTTCACCAGCTTGGTCATCTGGGAGCACCAGAAAAGCTGACATATAGACTTATGAATAGGAAAACATTAACATGCGGACATCTTAATGTGTACTCAGTTATTTATTTTTGTTATCTTTTTTCAAAAATTACTTTTCTGGTACTTTTTAGGTTCTGTTTGCACTACAAATATTTTGTCATGCCTCCATTTCTTGAATTAGATACTGGTTTATTTAAATGGATGGTTCACCCAAAAATCAAAATCATCATTATCAACTCGCCCTCAGTTTTCCAACATTAAAAGAAAACACAGAAAAAAAAAAAAATGCCTTAATACCGTTTGTCTAAGCCTCCTAGACCCAACATACCGTTAACTTGTGCATATTAATTGTCACACCACACTCACCCAGTTCAGATGGTGTGCATGTGCATGTTTTGTTTTTTTTTGTTGTTGTTGTTATTTTATGTTTGTAAACTGGTCACCATTCACTTCACTTGTTTTGAAGATTCTGCATCGCTGTTTTCCTGTGAAACTCCAGCAGTGTTTTGTGGACTGAAACACTAAACTCAACCTTCAACTGGCATGAGGGTGAGTAGATAATGACTGAATTTTAATTTTTGGGTGAACTATCCCTTTAATGCATTACCCTTGTAAAGGGGTTGTTCTGCACTGTTTATGTATAATTTAATCCTTGTAATGTATCTGTCTACACATTCATCTGTATGTAGCATCTATAAAAATGATAAAACTATAACTAAAAAAATAAAAACAAGATGAAAGTCACAAGATGCACATTAACATTATGTGACTTTTTATTATGTTTTAGTTTCATGTGTGACATGAACCCTGGTATCATGGGTGAAAGTTTTGTTGACCTGGTTCGTCTCATACAGCCACAAATGGGTTTACATGGAAATCACCTGAAAGCCCAGAGTAGCTCAGGTACCTCGTGCATCTATGCGAGTCGCCGAGGGATGTGACAACTTGGGAATGGGAACAGACTGGGTGTCCAAAGTACAAAAAAAAAAAAAAAATCAACAGCAATGTCTCTGCAGAAATCGTGACTCAGTTACTCAAGATAGTCCGCAGAGCTCGATGTGAGCAGTTTCATGTACAAAATACACCTGGCGAGTGTATCACTGCGCAGAGGGAAGTGTGCGTCAACTCACAGATGACAGGTTACAGCTCAGCTGAGGAGGATGCCATTAATGCTTACATCACATGTTGTCACAAGCAAGAGCCTCTGCTCCATGAGTAGATGCACACTTTCTCGTAAAGGGCTGAGTATCGTTTAAAAACTACCAGTCCAATGCCAATACCAGTACCCTGTAAGTGATACCAATACTGAGCACCCAATTCAATAACTTTTCTTTTGTTTTGGTTGTTCAGCTGTCAACTCATCATCACAAACTTTATGTAGCAGTCAGGCCAATCAGTTTGCCTTAAACTGAAGAAGCAAAGCTATATAAAATAATTTTTTCTCAAAATCTGGGTACAAAAAAGATTGTTGCAGATATTGTTTGAGAAGTTTTGATATTCCTTGGTACTTGGTTATTTTAGTAGATCATTATCTGGAATACCTTTAAAGTATTGATCTAGTCCTGGTAGAGAAAAAACAGTTCTCACATGAAACTGCTAACGAGGTCTGTGGATTATCTTAAATAATCAGGTCATGATTTCTGTAAGGAGACACTGCTGTTGAGTTTTGCAGATGTGTTTTTTGGTGCTTTGAGCACAAGCCGAGCGCCATTTAGACCCATTATATGCAAGAAAAAGCAGACATCTCCACACTCTGCAACTCACACCAAAACAATCTAAAAATCACATTACAGAAAAGAGGAAAAATATGTATTTCTGCTGTTGGAGCGAACTGTCCTTTTAAACCTTCTCAGCATCAGAGATCGTACTGTTCCTGCTGAAGTGAGTCACATTCTGTGAAAACTTGTAGCTGAGTAAAAAAAAAAACAACAACTACAGATTCTTTTCAAATCAGTTTTATTGAACAAAAAAAAAAAAAAAAAAAAAAAAAACTTTTCAAAGATCATGTAGGAAATACAATATTATACAAGTGTTGCACAAACAAGACTAACAGAAAGAAGATCTAGAAAAGGGAATTGTTGTTGGTGAACATGACTGTGTACAGACAGGTCTGAGGAGAGGGGCGCGAGGAAACCAAGAGACTCTTCCAGAACGTAAAATTCACCAGAACAGAGACGTGGAAATCTGCAGGGCCGACCAACAAACACGGATGTGGTCTCAGCGTCTCGGTTTGAACGGGGTAACAGATTGCTAATTCATAGTGCATGGATCTCAAGTCAGAAAACACATATTTCCACTTAAAATCTGATTAGTTCTTTCTACCAAGTGGCCTGTAACAGATTCCACAACATTTAAACAAGAAACAGATGTCTAGAAATCCAGTTTTATTTTTTGTTGTATCTTTTCCGTGTTTCGAAGTCATTTACTGACCTGACAGTGGTCTAGTTCTGTTTTACCAAGACCATTAGATATGGTAGTTTAAGTAGTCAATATTTTTTCCCCTCTCTTTTTTGGAAAAAAGGAAAAATAAATATGTACTTTCACAAAAAAAATAAAAAAACCCAAAAAACTGTAAACCTAGGTCTGCTCACTGTCTTTTTATAGAGCTTTCATCCACATTTAATGCTCTTGAGATCAGTAAAAGCTCTGAAAACAGGATAGCAAGGGGACTGAGTTAAAGGGACAGTTCGCCCAAAAATCAATTACAGAGATTTTTCCTCTGGCCTGTAGTGCTGTTTATCCTTCTAGATAATTTTGGTGTGAGAAGCCAAGTTTTTGAGATATCGGCCACAAAGATGTCTGACTCCTGTGATGCTCAAAGTGTCTTTTATTTATTTATTTATTTTTTACAGAATTCACGACCTGGTTACTCAAAATAATCCACAGACCTTGTTATGAGCAGTTTCATGTAGGAACCACTTTCTTTCGAGTAGAAAGAAAGTCGTTCTGGCAGACTCGACCATAGAAACAAAGCAGTTCCTACATGAAACTGCTCTCAACAAGGCGTGTAGATTATCTTCAGTAAATGGGTCATGATTTTTGGAAAGAGACATTACTGTGAGTTTTTTTTCTTTTCTTTCCTTTTTTTTGTGCTTTGAGCATCACAAGTCAAGTGCCATCTAGTCCCATGATATTGGAGAGAAGCTAATGTCTCCAAAACTCAGAAACTCACACAGGCTAGAGGAGAAAAAAATACATATTTTTGATTTTGGGTTGAGCTGTCCCTTTAAGATTTTCTGTTTAAGCACTGATTCTGAGGTAAAAAATAATCTTTAGCGCTTAATAACAATGTATCTGTTATGAGGAATGTGATTTTTCCCATGCCCAGACATCTCAAACTAAATTATTTCAGGGGAATACATGGGGGTTTCTCACAGATGGAAACATGAAAATGGATTCAGGTGGTTCCTCACAGTAGAAACCCTTTGGAAAGCACACGAGGCGGTTTGGCATGCTCGTCCCAACCTGCAGGGGGCAGCAGTGCTATCAGTCTCACAGGAAGTCACTGCTCTGAAATGCTCCAATCTGAACTAGAAGAACATTCTTGTGCCAGTCATTTAAATTCAGCACCAACGTTTGCAAAGTTAGCACCTGTGGCAAAACCAGTGTGGGTACAAAGGAAAAAAGTCAAACCAAATCTTAGAGATCATCTCAAATAGTTTCTAGATGTCACAGAAAATAAGAACTTTCTTGATCAGGAATGGGCGACAATGAAGCGCTGCCTCACACTCTCTAAGTTTTTTAGTTTTAAGATGAGCCACAACAGTTTGATCACAGATGAGGAACTCCAGAAACAAAAAAAAGAAATCTGTCATGTTGACTTTGTTGGGCAAGTCTCACCATCAACCCAACTGAGGGGAGACCAGATGAGTTCTGATTCAAGATAAAACGTTCTAATGCTGCAGTTTCAAATTGAACTTTTCAGGAAACGGCTCGAGTTAATAAATGCTACCTCAAACATTGTTAAATTAGCCAAAGAACAGCTGGTTGCCTGTATCGTACGAAAATCTACTGGACAAAAGTAAATCATGAGCAGCATTAGACCAGCAGCTGATGGTTGTTTCCCAGCCCAAGTGCACATCTTGGTGTTTTTGTATCTGGTGTAAAACCTCTTAAATTATGGAGGTGGACTACGGACACTTCATGGAATGGAGTCCTCTTTCAAACACTCCTTTTCTCTGCAGCTATTTCCACATTTTTTTTTTTACTGTCAGACATCAAATCTTCTCAACAGTCAAAAATACTCTCCATGTCTGGATAAACTAAACCAAAAGGAACACTTTGTGAAGGACTGTAGTTCAAATAATTCATTCAGGTATCGATCTCTCTGTATGGGCCGCGGGTTTGATTCCCTGCTGTACTCGCTCCCAGAAACTTCCTAATTTCCAGTGGAAACAACAAAAATACAATAAAGGAAGACAAACTAAGCATGGTTCTCTTTTTCCCTCCTTTTGTTTAGTTTATTTGTTTTGCTGGAACCAACCAACCACCACGTCTGCTCGTCTGTAGACTTTGGAAACCTGGCGTGCTCATCCACCAGTTCACCTGGTCGTCCAAGTAAAAAATACTTTTTAACAAATCGGTGCTACGCTTCAAATGCGTTATAAATACTCTTCGAACAACTGCGAGACACACGCGGTGCCTTGTTGAAGGGCAGAAAATGCACCTTTGACCTAACAGTCACAGTGGATGCTGCGTCCCAGAATTAATCAGCAACATCGGCTAGCAGCCAGTCAACTCAAAGCAGGATGATGGTTGGTTGTAGTACTGACAGTGAAAATGTACCAGCATTCGGCCGATAGTCATTTCCCAGCCTGCTGAGAAAAGCATCACCTAACTTTTAATCCCGAGTGCCTCTGTCAGGAACCAGAACTTCTCTCTAACTTCTCTACCTCCAACACTCAGCAGAGAGCACAAACACCCATGTAAGACGTCTGCTATGAACACTGGGGCTCAGCCAGGTAGAGGCTAATGGATGTAAAACACTAACATCTGCTAAACGAAACAATGTGTGTGGGTTTGAAGGGCAATTGTCATTTATTCTGGTATCTGAAGTCTCTCAGCACGTGGTTGAGAGGCTGGATCTGAATCACAGGAGACAGGTTGACCTGTAGGATCTTCTGCGCTTTTCTGCGAGCCTCAGCCACTGAGCGAGAGTCATCCACCTTTATCACTTTCCATTTAAAACGGTTCTTTTCCTTCCAGCCATTTCTCTGCCGGGTCGGGATGCCCAGTTCCTTGTGGCCCCGACCATCCCGGTGCAGGCCGTTGCTCCGCCAGCCATTGCTGGTCAGCTCTGTGTGAGTCTCTGGGAACGCCCGGCCATTAGCGTAGAAGACTGGAGCAGAATCTCCGATGAGGGCGCCGTCCAATCTGAGGGGACAGGACTGGCTCTTCTGGCTGAACAAGGCCACAGCTTTGGTGGGCGCCACACCACCGTTCTGAGAAGGCTGCAAAGGTATTCCTGAAAGCGTTGGAGGATGCTGTTGCTGTGAAAAGCCAACAGAGGGCGCCTCAGAGGATGAGTCCCAGGAAGTGTGGATCTGAAGTCTGGCCGTGTGGAAGCCGGACCGGCCTTCAATGTTGGTAAGTCTGAGACACGGCCGCACCTGCAGTGCCTGCGACATCTCTACAGTCCGACTGGGTGTCCTGCTGCAGACGATGGCATGTTGGTCCACCAGCAGCTCTGGAGGGCGGATTCCTCGAATCCTGGGGTTGCTGCTCTCAGAGAGGTTCCAGGACGGGTGCACCTCTCTCTTCTTGGCAGGGGGCCTCCTCGCTCTCCTCTTGGCGGTTGGTCTGACGTTCTTATTGGGTGGTTTCAGCATGTCTTGTGTCAGGGGCTGGGTGGTGCAGGACCGGTAGCCGTACACGTCCTTGCTGCGCAGCACGGTGGGCTTGTGGCCCTCTTCACTCAGGTCCTGCAGGAAGCTGACCAGGTCCTCGCTGCTTGAGAGGTCACGGGACATTGGGCTGAGGATCTTCAGAGCATCAAGGAGGATGCTGTGCCCAGCTGACGAGATCCGGGACCAGGAGTGAACCGCTCTCCGCTCTTCATTGGCGAATGCCAATGGCCGGCCAACCACGGGACCTCGCGCCGTGTCAGCCATGTTTCTAGTCCTACCAGAAAAATAAAGAAAGCATTCAGTTAGACGTAATCACAGAGAGGAACATTCTCAATGCATTCAACAATGCATTTTGCAACATTATATAATTACAACTCCTTTTTTTAAGGACTTAATATTTTCCTGTTCATAACAAAGTGAGTTTGATGGTTCTACTTGGAAGTTAGATTTGGTAAATTTTGAGACAACAGGAAAACTTCTGTCTTAAAACAAAAGATGTTAAAGTTTGGGCGAGTCATTTTGAATAAAGACAGTTAGTATTTGAACACATCAGCCAAAAACACCACTCCCTCTAGTGGTCCTTCAGTAGCTCCAACCCTCAAATTTGTGTATGCGCATTGCCAAGGGAACAAGAGTAACAACTGAGTAATACTGCTGAATCCAGTGCGTTCGCAGGCTTAAGTTACCGGTAGTCTCAATGAGGGAAAGTAATATTTTATCACTATAAAAATACAAGTATGGAGAGGACTGGGGTAGAGCTGCAGCACAGAGCTGACAAACAGCTGCTGAGAGCTGGGGAGCTCTGGAGGAGAGAGCAGGGGACAGACCTGTTGTCGACTCCTTACTGGCAGGAGGGGAGCTCAGTTTATGTTTCAAACTTTTAGGATTAAGTAGCAGATTTATCTTCACTCCTGCTTCTCAACATGTCTGCAGCAGCAACCCATGGAGGAGTTTACAGTAAGCTAATTTGTCTCTCTGTCCATGTGGAGGAGCAATGTATGATTGTGAATGTACAGAGAGGAGGGGAGAGAGAAGAGAGACGAGACACAGCGAGTGCACCTGTGGAGCGGGGCTGCGTGCACAACTCTCATGCACATCTATAAACTGCTAGAAACATGGCACACCGTGCAAGAGAGGAGCGCACAACAATCGGGTAACAACAACAACAAAATTTACAAAACCAGTAACCACTGGTCCAAGGTGTGTTTATATGTTCATATGCAAACAATTAAATTCTATTACATCCAAGCTGGATATGTTTGTAAAGTGGTAGCATTGTGTGTATGAAAAAACATAACAAAAGTTAAAAAATTGCTTTCAATTTCATCCACATTAGTGCAGACATGTTTAAGTCAGGGCTGCATGATTCAATAGCAGTCATATTGTGATTACTTTTAGTGAAACTCCAATATGCAATACCATTAGTGGGAATAATTATTTTTTGCATAACTATCTTTATTTTTAATGAAAAAAATGATTAAAGTCGTGATGATGTGACATTTGTTGGATCTGTTTCAAATAAACATGTTCTCTTTTATCTGGAGAACAAGATTTTTTTAGGTCAGGGCATCTATGCAGCACTGCAGGACAGGGCTGCGACTAACAATTATTTTCATAGTTGATTAATGTCCGAATTAATAGTTATTTTATTTTAAGATGATGAAAATGGTGAAAAATGTTGATCGGTGTTTCCCAAAGCCAGAGATGACGACATAAAATTGTTTGTCTTGTTTTACTCACAAACCAAAGATATCCAGTTTACTGTCATACAGGAGTAAAGAAACCAAAAAGTACTCACATTTAGGAGGCTGGAATTGATTATCAATTATCAAAACATTTGGCAATTAATTTAATAATTGACTTATTGTTGCAGCCCTACTGCAGTACTTCATTATGATGATGTTTTCTCACATATTTTTCCTTTTTCAAAAAAATAACAATTTGGCTCAGGTTCTGCACTTTTAGATATTGCACTTGGCCATATTGCAATATTGATAATACTGTGATTAATCGTACAGTCCTAGTTCTGGTAGGTTTGGCTCTTGAGTTTTCTAAACATCATCTTCTTCTCTTCTATAAGGATCATTTCTGCTGGCTCTAGATGCTGTGACCTCCTGACCTCACGACTGCTCGTTAAATGCGATCCAGATACTAAAGCGTGTTCTGCAGCTGAGCTCACTGCACGCCGTTATTGATAAGACCTGCCTGAACATAAAATGTTAACATGAACGCGTCCTGCTGCAGCTGTGAACACACAGGCTGGAGATTTTTAATAGGTAGATTAATGCTCGGGGGAGAAGCTAGTTTACTGTCAGCAGCAGTGTAATCAGACACCTCGCGACACACAGGAACACAGTGATTATTAAGAAACAGTAAAGCTGCATGTCCGCTGAGAGAACGACCCCAGCTGGCTCGTTACTCTGAGCCGTCGAGCAGAAGCCGCTGCGACCTTCTCTCAGTTCAGCTCCGGCTCCACACCTTTATACCCTTCATCTAAATGAGCCTCGTTAGCTGCCATGGCAACCAGGACCGTTGGGAAACAATGCCCTGGGATCCTCTTCCAACACAGAAAATAAGAAAAACTTGACCTGGTAGTTCATGAGAGTCTCTAGGAAGGAAAACTGCCAAATACTACATTTATCATTTTTATTCGCAGCAGCAAAACAAAGGATGCTGCGATCAATCAAGATTCTTTACCTATAACAAGACTAAATCTTACTGGTAAGAAAAAAACATGAAGAAGAACAGTTCTGACTTTTCAAGTGCTCCATTTAATTTGACCTTGACATCCGACCTTTGACACCCAAATTCTAATCATGACGTTTGCAACAAATGTGAAGAAATTTGCTCCAGGTGTTGCTGAGACCAGGAGGTGGAAAAAATTAGACAGATGTGATGATATAGAGTGCATGTCCATCACAGCTGACCCTGTATTTAAGAAATTACAAATACATTTAAAATTTATTTAACTATAATTTAGGGCTGCATAATTAACCGCAATTGCAATAAAAATGCCAAAGCCAAATCATAGTTCCAGAACCAAATTGCAATTTTTTTGAAAAAGGAAAAATGTGAGAAAACAGCATAATAATGAGGCACTGCAGTGCTGCAGAGATGCCCTACTTCTTCAGATGAAAGAAAACATGTTTGTTTGGTACAGACCTCAATAAATATCACATCATCACCATTTTAACAGTGAACATGAAAATTATAATGTAAAACTGATCATTTCCACTAATCATATTGCATCACAATTTAAGTCAAAATAATTGCAATACAACTTTTAAAAAAAACAAAAACAAATCATGCAGTCCTACTACATTAGACTTTCTCTGAAATATCCTTGGTATGATTTTTTTTTTCAAATATAAGTTACAACTCAGCAATAAAGCCTGAATACTTTAAACAGCCTTAGATCCTAGTAAGGGAGAAATTGTAGTCTAAGAAGGACTAGTTTCTGACATCTGATTGACAATAACACGGCGACAGTCTTGGACAAATTTAAAGACAAACATGAGTGAAAAAGTTATTTTCTCCACTGAGTTGTTTAATTTGATTTAGAATGAACATATATGACTGTATCATCTGCATACATTTGTATTTGGACATCAGCACAGATGAGGAAAAAGAAAAATCACGGATATTTACAATGAACCACAGGGATCCCTAAAATGGACCTTGACGTACCCCAATAGTGTAGTCTAGAAAGGTCAGTCAATGACAGTTTATTCTAGAGCATCCAGTTTGCTGTGTTGTTCTGTTAAGTTGTGACAGTTCTGATAAGAAAACCTACTGATTCAGTGTATCAAACACCTTTTTAAAAATAAATATGAACCCCAACAACCCTGCCACTACTCAGCATAACTGACTTGTTTTTTTTTCTATAAAATAAATAAAGATTATTTGTTATTAAACACAACTGCATTGGATCAAGTGGATGACTGGCAGCTGTCTCTTCAGGAAATCATCACCTGCCCAGTGACACCAGCGCTACAGCCCAGACCGCTTGCTACCCGATACTCTGCTCGATATTTCCTGGTTACATACAGGAGACCTGCGACAGGATCCTGTTGCAAGTTCAAGTCTGACCGAGCATTCAGCTGCACTCCAGCCTTCAGCTCAGTTCAGACCACGGATTCGCAACGAGATGAGCTGAAACTTGAAACTACTTGAAATCCGCTGGTCTGCAGCTTTCTGAAAACCTCCCGGTTTACACTAATGCGATGGGACGAGATGGTGCACCACCTCCATTGCAACAATTCTTTGTACTTCCATTCTAACTGACGGCTGTTCAGTTTTTTGGCGCTGAAAATAATTTACATAATAAGCGCAGTGATAGTGAGTTACTTGTGACAGTTGCATTTCTAGTATTGACTAAATGGCAAAAACACAGTTTTTTTTGTTAGTTTGTGGTGGGAGTGTGGTTTAGTGGAGATGAAGTGATCTCCTCCTCCTCCACCCAAAACCCATTACTCACTCTTGCCACTGAAACAGGTGATGCGCCTTTCGTTCTAAAATCAGCCACTGATGACTTGACAAGCTGAGTCACAGGCGACACGTGCAAGTTCACACTGCGGCAACTTTTCCCCGCAACAACAAAGTTTCGTCTCATTGTGAAGCTTTGGTCTGAACTGGGCTTAAGGCTTAGCAAGTTAACGTAAGATTCGACTCCTGTTCAGAAGGTTAAGGTTTGATAAAACGATTCTCGAGGCATCAAAATCTTAAGCTTTGAAGTGCCCGTCTGATCGTATCCGTCTGCAGCTGCTCGCACTCAGCCATCCTCCCTAAAACTCAAGAATTATTCTACTTGGAAGTTACCATGACGCACAGGCTACATTAGAGGTGGGAGTCCTTTTGTTAAATTTGATTCAGAATATATTCTTGACTGAATTAATAGGGTGAACAATTTTCAGTCTCTTGCTCCAGTTTCCCTAAAAAATACAATATGAAAACTAACTGGCACTTAAATGGTCCGCAGCCTTTTTATTTTCAAAAGTTAACTTCATTAATTAATGATTTCATCAGTTTGAAAGCATCATACAGTCTCCTTTCTGTAAGAGAATAAAAAATGAGGGGGAGGCGGAGTCCTCCGTGGTGTTTATGTTATGAGAGCAGCGTCTCTGCTGCACCATCGGCTCTGAGAGGGGAGACGTCGCTGTGCAGGATGCAGAGCTGACACAGGGTTTGTGGTTCAAGTCGTTTAATGCTGCAGTGCGTGCCGCTCAGCCACTCTCGTTTGTAACAGCTGATGCAGGTGCCATTAACATCTTAATGTTACTGTCTAGGTCAGAGGTCTGCAACCTTTACAATCGAAAGAGACATTTTTGGCCAAAAAAAAAAAAAAAAAAGAAATGCCTGGAGAAAAGGCACAAAGTCATAGATAAAGGCTATGACACACTTTTTTAAAGCACGATATATAGGCCACATGTTTACTGTTGGAGAATGAGAATTTCTTCACACTGTAAAAAAAAAATAGTTAAGACTACTCGAAATTTCAAGTACCACAATAGAGTTTTGACTTTTGAGATACACTTTAAAGTTTTGCTGACCTGTAATCTTTGGTTGAGATGATTTACTTTCCTTCTTTAGATAATCTTGAATCTTTGAGTTTTATGAATTCAAACAAAAATATGTATTTCAAACTGGTTACAGTGAGCTGTGCCCAAAAGTTTTTTATTGAAAATATAAGAATTTTAAGTATCATTCACTTCCATATCAATGCATTTAATCTTCTTTTTTTTTTTAAATTCAACTTCTTGGGGTTTCTGAGACTCAAAGATTTCATTTTATCGAATGAGTTTATCTGGTAGGAGGTAACTTTTTCAAAACTTACGACTTTGAGTTGGGCTCAAAACTAAAAAATCTGTCAAAACATTAAACTAGAGTTGTGAGTTATTGGAACCAACGGCTACAGAGAGCTACACACCACTGCCCACAGGCCGACGCCCAAAAACATCATGACCACAGCAAATTAAGAAAATAAAACATTTAAGTGCCTAAAGCCACATGCTGTATAGATAAATTCAAGACGATCCAATTCAGTGCTTTAACAAAATGATAAGGATGACATGAATAATTATCTCCTCAAATTTATGATTCCCCGCCTCTTATTTTCTCCACATTTGACCCTGATTCTCTGCTCTAAAATGCACCACAGTACCTCATTATAACGCCGTTTTGTTTTTTCCCCAAAAAATTGTAATTTGCTTCTGTGATCGGGACGCTGCCCTGGAAATACTGCGTTTTTGATAATATTTTGATTAATTGTGCAGCGCTTATTTAAGGTGTAAGATGCATTTCTTATTGTCAGTCAAAGGTGAAAAAAGAAGAATGACGTGCAGAATGAGGAGAGGAACAAGAGACAAAAAGAAGAAAAGAGAATGGAGGACTGAAAGAGAAGACGGGAAAAGGAGTAAATGATGGATAGATGAAGAGCCAGACAAAAGACGACAAGGAGAAAGAAAAGGCTCGCATACCAAGGATCTCTGTCTGGACATTACAAACAAGCCGACTTCCCATGATTCACCATGACTGTATGACGCTCACAGGGACTCTCTACATTAGCAGTTTCCTCAGGCAGAGAAAGGGGGATGAACGGAGGGGGGATGGATTTGAAGGTTAAGGCCGGTGTCTTCAGGGTGAAGTTCCTGATACACACAAGTTAACCATGATTCATTTACAGTTAATCGTCACTGATGTTTAACACAGTTAACTTGGTGTTCGGCGTGATTTTATCCATGCTAAACTTTTCGGACACACTCGTGCGTCAAACAAAGCCTTTTCACACAGTATTTGCCTGGTTCAAACCACTGAATCTGAACTGCCACATCTCAGTTTCTGTAATTCAAATAGATCTGTGGTCATCGACTGCCAGACAAAATCCTCCCACATAGCTAGCTAGCTATACCCTGACACGCCAGATGATTTGTTACACAAAACCGTCTGGGAAGTCGTCCTTAGAAACTGTTTGGAGAAGGGCAGGCACTTTCAAAAACACTTCGCAGGTTGATGATGAACCAATTACCTGTCAAGTCTGACACCGGGAAAAACATCTTTTGCAGAGAGAATCATCTTTAGTACAGTTCTTTGCTCCTTCTCATTGAGGAAATACTCCCAGTTCTGATATAAGGGTTACACTTTTGAGATAGATAACAGAACTTTGAAGCCTGGCAAAATGGATTTTTGTATGATCTCGTGAATCCAGCTGCCTTGCAAGGTCAAGCTAGCTAGCGACACTCATGAAAAATAGCAACAAATGACATAACAGTTTTCTGACATGGCAGGCAGTTGACATAGCTGCAGGTTATTTCAGAGCTACATGCAACATTTTCCAAGTATCAACGAACTTATATGTAAGTTCTGCCATTAGTGGTCTCTCTTGCACAATAAAACAATAACAAAAGACGTACTTTGATGACATCTGGAGTAGCATGGGATCATGGGAGTCGTTTTCTTCATTGTTAAACAACCGTTGCCAATAAAAATCTGACACAACCAGACAGAAATGTTCACAGACGAGGTAATGCATCGCATTATGTTTAGTCCCATTTGCCAACGTAATTCCTGACTCTCTGTCATATGCCAGAAACATTTGGGTAACGTAAGTAGAGACGCACCGATTACAATTTTCTTGGTCAATTCCAATTTTTTTTAAAAGTGTCGGACCTGCCAATTCTGATTCTGGCCAATTTTGATATCTTATATTGTAAGAAAAGTGATTTCACGTGATTCTGTGGAAGTAGATGTAAACAAACCGGAGATGCGCCCAGTGCAACAGCTTTCTGTAGTAAAATATTGCAGGGAGAGGGAGAAGTTAAACTAGTGTGGATGAGAAAATGTTCAGGGAGACGGATCAATACAGGTTGTTTATTCTTCAGCCAGAACAGGAGGTGAGATTTTAACTGTCAGTCTGGGAACAGCAGTCTGCTTCTGATTAATATTAGCCTGAAGTGTGAGAAATTTTAGTTTTGTTCGGCCACACCATCTGCCACTGAGCTGCTCCATGTCCTTGTGGACTGTGTTTTCTCTTTATCTGTCACTGACACCGACTTCACGCATGCATGTGTTTGAGCGTGTGGCTGTGACCAGCACTGTGGTGGCAGTGACGTTACTGTCTGTGTCACTGCGTGCATGATGTGACCATCGTGAATTTGAACAGTACAGAATCAGATATGCTGACCTGTCCATCACAGGTCTTGGCCAGTCACACTGATAACCGTCCGGTTCCGGTCTCTGGTCCATCAATTAGTACATCCCTAAATTTAAGTATATAAGTATACAGAATGTGCTTTTTGACATTTTAATGCAGAAATTTTACATATTAGCTTAAACTTTTAGATAAGCCTACATAAAGAACCTACTTCACACCACCACACCTGGAAAAAAACACGAGACAACTGTTATACTGCATTTATAAAAAAACAACACAAACAAAAAAAAAAAATCATAATTTGAGGTGAAAACAACAATTTTTCACACGTGACCTCTTAGAGTGTGTGGTTGGCCAAGTCTGTACTTTTAAGGGGTAACAACTGAACTGCCCTGGTACAACCCCCAAGCACTGATTCACGTTCAATCTGCGCCAAATGTCAGGATCTGAGAGCACATCTGGGTCACAGGGTACAGAGAGAAAAAGAGAGAGCTGCATCCCTCCACAGCTTGTTCAAGTGACAGTGAGTGGGGGCAAAGAGAAGCTCAAAGTAGCACTGAACAATTACTAGAAATTTTATCGAAATCATATCGTGGCCCACTGCAATTTTCAAATCGGGCAACAGGAGGCGCAACATTTGTTAAAAGCACTAAATGTGTGTTAAAATACTTAAATACTATTTAATTTCAATTAAATATGGCCATGCTGCAGAGATGCGCTGGCCAACACATCATATTCTACAGACTTAAGAAAACATCTGTGGTACAGATCCCTGCAAAAAGTCACACCATAATCGTTTTAATATCTTTTTTAATAAAAATGAGAATAATGGTGTAACAATTATCATTCCCTCTAGTATCATAAATCATATTAATTACAATGACAATTCAGAAATTTTTTCAAAACCATTCAGCCCGAGCTGAAAGTGGTTGCAAGTGTGGTTTATGGTTACACTTTTCAAAACTCAGCCGTAGGGATGAAATGATGATCAGTTTAATGATAAACTGCAAATTCCTGCAGATTAAAATCATTTCAAATTTTAATTATTGTAATAAGCTTGTTTGTGATTACCATGCTTTGAAAAACTCACAGTAAATATTGTCCAACATCAACCAAAGTTAGCAACAGTCTTCCAGAAGCTGGTGCAGCAATTAAGTGGGTTTGTTTAAAAGGACGTGTTGTTATTTCAAACTGTTGACAGGATTTCAATATAAAACACTGTGTTTTCATACCGTTTCATCCCTACTCAGCGCAGACAACACTTGCTGATATATTTGTGATGCAAAATGCAAAGCTGCTGAGGGCAACAGATCTAACCTGGTCAAACTCAAAATATATCTAAACGCTGAAGAGCTTCAGTGTACCATGTTTGATAGCCTGAAAAGGCAAGTTCTGTGCAGCAACGGCAGCTAACCTTAACCCTCCATGGACGACTCAACAAACTACAGCAACTTCAAGCAATTAATTAGCTAGTTGGAAAAGTTGGGGCAGATAACGTTTTTTTTCACTAGCCTGGTGGATGCTAACTTTAGTCACCACTCAGCTAATCTGAAAATTCTTGGCAATGTGCTATTTCAGATGCTAGAACAGTATGAGATGTGAGAGTAGTCTGAACCCAATAGTGCATGAATTGCACGGGAAACAGAGTATGCAGACCCTGCAGTAGTGACGACAACCTAACAGGAAGGACATCACATGTGCTTCCTCTGAGACACAAACAACAGCCTGGTGACAGACTGACAAGCTGCAGGTTGTAGGGATGGGTTTGGCAGGGGAGAAGGGGGGAAGGAAAAGTACAGAAAAAAGGTACAGTTGGGTATCGGTACTGGTTTAAATGCGAACGGCACCCAACCATAACTGGTAACCAAATCAAAAGCAATTCTGGCTCCTATGTGAACACAGTTTCGTTTCTCTTGCAGATTTCCTTCATAGAGAAATGCAGCTGCTGCCTGCAGCTGCAGTCATGTGGTTACACAGCAGTTAATCAGAGTGAGCCGCCACACACGCTTGTGATTGGTCAGTTAACTGGTGGTTAAGCGGCATTTCATTTGCTGCACCAAAGCTGGAACTCTAGATACAAAGCATGGCAGGTTAGAAGCCAGATCCAGTCTAAGTTACTGTTGGAAACCGTATGTATGTGCATCTTAAATATGTTGAGGCACACGCAGCCCCTTTTCCTACTGCAGGAACTTGTTGAAATGCAACCTAAAACGTGTCCAATGCAGCAGCTTCTGCTTTTATTTCCACTGTTCTCCGCTTGTTTCTGAAACAGTTCCTGAAACAAAATTTGCACCAAGCTCTAAATTCAAGTTCCAGATACTTTCAGGGGTTGACGGCAGGGCTATCAACCGTGATTGGTTGAGCAGATGTGACCTGACAACATCAGCAACTACAAACTTTGTCCTGGTGGCCACAGTTTGCATTGCAGGATCATGTGACACACACTGACCCAAAGACTTTTTCCAGCACTCCAGCATGACTATCCATGCAAAAAAGCAAAAGTTTTTGCTTGTATTTTCTGCACCGACCTACACTGATCCAGATTCAGATTACGGCTGCACAATTTAGTACAAAAAAGTCATATTGCGATTATTATGACTGAAATTGCGATAGGCAATCTGAGCAATGGAAAAGATTAGTTCTGCATTGCAATTTCCATGTCGACTGGGGAAAAACATTAAAATTGTAATGATGTGATATTTATTGAGGTGTGTACCAAAAAAACATGTTTTCCTTCATCTGGAGAACAAAGATTTTTAGGCCAAGTCATCAATGCAGCACAACAGTACCTCATTATAATACTGTTTTCTCTTGCAATTTGGTTCTGATTCTGCGATTTGGATACTGCACTTGGTCAGATTGTGATTTTATTGCGATTGTGATTAATTCTGCAACCCTAATTCACACTGTGGGCCACCATCTGGCCACTAAATTGAATGGTTTAGGCGCCCATGTGCTTTAAAATATAAATGTCTACCTGTGCATTCAACTTTGTTATTATTTTTATTTTCAGAAATGGGTGTAAAACCCAAAGAAAAAAAAACATAAGAGCCTTAATGTTGACGAAGCAGTCATTACTAGATTTAATGTTTCCAGTGTTTTGTCCAGTTTTGAAAACTGACCAACACTGATCTCATAGCTTCTGCTTCCATTGTGTGACAAAGGCTCCCTCTGAACTGTGACAAACTGTGTTAACTCTGTGTCTTATCTGTCTATCTGATACTCTTTTGGTGTCTCATCTGTCTGTTGCGCTCCTCATCTCCTCTGTTCGCTCCTCCTGTCCTCCTCTCCCCTCTCCTGTCCAGGTCATAAAACATTTGGCGCTGTAGCCTTGGACGAACAGGCCTGACGACGCCACTGACTCACCCTTTATATGGATATTGTGTAATGCTCACACTCTGTGAAAAACATGGATGTTCAAGGAAGCCCGAAAACATTTCAGGTGTATGTGCTCGGTGAGCAACTTTAATCAGACTGAATGAGGCGCCATTCAGTCCAAAATAAAATGTGCATTTACCCCAAATTACATTATTTATCCACTGACAGACTCAGCACCATGCTAGTGTTTTCTAGGGCTGCAACTAATCTGCAGCTTATTTCAACTGCTGATTAATCTGCTGATTATTTTCTTGATTAAGTCAATTAATTGTTTGGTCCAAGATGTCAGAAAATAGCAAAAAATGGCGATCAGTGTTTCCTAAAACAGGATATGACGTCTTTAACTGTTTTGTTTTGTCCACAGCCCAAAGATGTTCAGTTTACTGTCATAGATGAGTTAACAAACCAGACAATATTCATATTTAAGAATCTAGAATCAGAGCAGAATGGTCTGGCAGAATAACTGGGTTTTTTCCTGTTTAGAGGAATTTTTGCCGTCCCCCAAAGAGGTCTTAGTCAGCGACAAGGGAAAATCACCAGCGCCAAAATGAAAACAACAGAACTAAAATAGCAATTTAAATCCTCTCCAAATGTGTTTAATAGCAATTTATTAAAAACAGTTGAACAAACAGAGCATGAACTTGAGTACAACATATTTGACTTCCAGCGGTCATCCACAGCTGCTATATTTTACACGTGGCGGGTGCTGGATGAGCCAGCTAAGCTGCATTGTTTTGTCTGGGTCTCAAGCTAGCGCTAATAAGATCTCTGTTAGCTTCCATGGTCAGCCTGTACCAGACTCTCCTGGTGGTTTTAACAGTAGTAGTCTATTTAATCTGAGTTTTATTGCCAACAGTCTGGGCAAGATCAGTTTACTGACGGTGAACAAACATTTGTTTTAATTCATCTAATCAGATGATTAATTCATACAATTTCACACTGTCAAAATATGTTGCTCATGTCTTCATTTAAAGAGTAATAAAACGTTTCTACTAAAAATCCACCTGATCAGTACAGCATCACATACAGCTCCACCGCAACAACATGGCTCATTACTGTATGCAGCCCGTTGAAACTTAAAAATATTCTATACTTTGTATTTACTAAAATAAGCAAAGCAACAGCATTTTAGGATAGAGTGATTATTTTCTATTATAACCAACTACTGCTGCACAATTAATCTTAAAAACAAAACAAAACACTACCTTGTTTCATACATCTATGTCATTTCATTTCTCTATGTAGACAATTCACTTGCTCCCACTTCCCTATGCATTCCTGTGTTGACTTATTTACTTCCTAACAATCCAAGTTACTATATCACAGGCAATCGAAATAATCAATTGAACAACAATCAAAATCGAATAATGCAAAAATGGTCCCACTAATCATATCATATTGCCATTTCAGTCAACTAATTTCAATATGACTTTTTTTTTATCATATTAAGCAGCCCTGCATTCACAGGATTCACGGGTACAACTCAGTCAATGTTCTTTCATTACACTTTCTCATTCACAGCACACTGCTGTGGAAAACCGACCACTACATGGTTCTGGTGAGAGAAACCGGAGTCAACAGTTTGATCTGCAACTTGTTACTGACAGCCAGCATCAACTACAAATATTTAAGGACTGTAAAATGAGATCAGCATATACTTATTGAGAAGGTACAAATACTAAACAACTACAGCAGTAACCATATTAACTGTGTGTTCATAGTTAACACCGTAAGGCAAGCTAGCTGGGCTAGCTAGTTACCTTAAGAGTTGGCAAGGCAAATTTAAGAACAAGCCAATTACTGAAACAAGTCTTTACCGACATTACAGCAGTACAATGTGTGCCCTTAGCATCAACTAGACAGGACATCATGTAAGAAAGAGAGACGATCCAAGTTGTTGTGCTGTCTGAGCCACAACAACAGCAGAAACATAGAGAGGCGAGGAAGCAGAAACAAATACATTTCAAAATAAAAGGTGTTGGAACATAAATGTCTGAATGCGCAGAATTCACAAAATAAATAAAAACAATATTTGTTTTTTCACGGGTGTGGGGATGGTAGAGGAAACAGTGGTTTATGTCGTCTGGTTGAAGCCCTGTCTAGATGGCAAACGTCTCAGACATGCTTTTTACTTGAGTGTCTAAGAGTGCAATACGTTTTTGTTGAAAAAATAAGAATTGTATGAGGGGGGGTCACATATTGTTGTGTTTAGTTTCTTTAGCCAATACATAAAATACATTTTTGTTTATTAAACAGTTAGAAATAATTGGTCAATGCATGATTTCTGGCAAATAACAGGCTCATTTTACTATCTACTTCAAGCAGACTAGTCATGCTTTCTGCTGTGTGTAATAGATTTTTTTTATTCAACTGAAAAATCGCTATGTTGGCCCTGATGTAACTGTCCCCCTCTCTGTCTTTAGAAACCACTGTGAAGTCTCATTAAACGTCTTGCTCACAGCGCTATGTGATTGGTTACAAGCAAGCATTATGTCACAAGCATTAGTCTACCAACACTGAAAGTTCTGTGCCACAGACAGGAACAGACGAAGCTGCTCCGGTGAACGAGCAGAGCTGCATTTCAAAGGCAAGGCAGCAGATACTGTTAAAGATGCAAAAACACCACAATCTCATATTCCATCGGTATGACGACAAGAACGCCCAGTTTCCCAGTTACACCACCGAACATGCTTAGTCAAAGCGGGATTTCATTCACAGGCAAGGTGAAAGCCACAGCTTTTAAGTAAGTCGCTGCTCTGCCAGAGTCCCAAAATAAAGCACTTTTGCTGTGTTTAAACTGCATGATACGACTTCACTTGTCTCAAGCTGACTCTGCTTGCTCTCTTTTGGTTTTCCCTCATCAAAAGTTGTGGATAGGACTGGGAACTTTTTTTTTTGGTATCACCTTGTTTGAGGTTCCAAGCAAGCTAAGCATTTACTAAATCGTGGAATGAATACACTGCAGACCACAGATTGGTAAAACAGAATTAGGCTGTGGTTATACAGATTTTTTCTTACCACAGTGACAAAGCAGTTTGTTCCCGCTGGATCATGGTTTACCGCCACTGCCCAAATAATTATGTCTCATGGTGAAAAAGTGAAGGGGCTTGGCCCCGAAGTAACCTGAGCATGAAAGGCTGACAATAGAAGTACCTTTGTGCATACAATATCGACTCTGGTGATCCAGTACCCCTTTCAGAAATTTTGTAAACCAGCCTGGGACTGCAGTGTCTTTTTTGGAAACATTGTAAAATAAATCCATGATGAAAAATCCAACACTGAATGTCTTCTGAGATGATTTAGCATTTTTTCCGTATTGTTAGTTGTCCACTGGCAATTCCACAATGTCTTGCATCAAGTATTTTGACCAATCACTTCCTGACTTGCCCTGTGTGACAGCACTGATCTGAGCAATGGAAAAACATGAGGCCCTACAAATAAGAAATGCAAAGACTGCAGTTACACAGGCAGGCTGGAACACAAAAATTAATATTCTGAGAGAGGGAGTCACTATATGCACATTCATGCACGAGGCGCAGCAGCACAACTTCTTTGATTATTTAAATCTGTTTGTTCTTTCCTGCAAAGTTAATGACAACAGTTTTAAATTTTGCTGCTTGAATGCCACAAGACATGCTGCAGTGACATTACTGCACACAATGAAAAGAACACAAAACATACAACACACCCTAAAGAAATGACCTGGAAAGCTTGCACTGCTTATCATAATTCAAAAGGTAATATAGACTACAGGGACAGGTAGAGGTGTGGGTCTCTACGTTGGAGTGTGACAGGTGGTAAGGTTGGGTGATGCTTTCTAAATTGACATATAACAATGTCCACAGTGAAACATCACAATGGAAGATAATAATGTTGGTGGGTCTAAAGGGGTCTTCATCTCAGCACCACAGAACTTAGTTGTGTTTAAGAAGAAAATAATTAACATGACATGGAACCATAGTGCAATGAACAGCAGCAACAGCTTCTTGTTATTTTCTTTCCCACATGTCAAAAACAGAACTTGGGCAACAACTCTATGGCAACTATGAGGAGACAAACTACCAGTGCAACACTGTGATTTAAAGGCCTCCTGTATTTGAGATAGAGGGCTCAATGGTCGATGCCTGCCAGCCATCGCAATGCAAAAAAGCGTCATCCATCAGCCTAACCCTAGTGAAAGGACAATTTAGGTGTAAAATTTTGAACTCAGAGCCCATCTGTGCATCAGTACTACATAAGAAAATATGAGGTGATCCAGAGTTGGAAAATAACAGCAGCCACCAGCCAAATGCTGGTAAAATATTAAAGTGGCTGGTACAAAATAATGATTTACTATTAAGTTGATGGTGAATTTGAATATTTTTCTGTTTGTGAATGTTAGATATTCACATGTTAAAAAGTTCTTTTTCAACCCTGGTGGTGACGGTAATGAGTCCAACCCCATGGTAGGCATCACATGACTGAAGGATGAAAGGATGGCTTATTATAATGACACCCTGCGCCTGATTTACTAAAGGAAAAACAGCATAAAGTATTGACCAATTTGTAATTAAAGGTGAGATGAGTCATGCTGGAGAAAGACAGATGGTTTGTGAACATAACAGCCAAATGAATAGACCCCCTCCCTTAAGTGCTCCTTCAATAGGTCCGCCCCTCAAACTCATGAACATGCATTGCTAAGGAAACAACAATAACAACTGAGCAATATGGCATAATGAAGAGCAGTCTAAAGGCAAGTTACTGGTAGCCCCAATGAGGGAGGCTAATATTTTATCACTACGAAAATGCAAGAGAGCCCGGGACTAACAGACAGCTTCTGAGAGCTAGGGAGCTTTGGGGGAGACAGCCAGGGACAGAGCAGAGCTTCTGGAGGAAGAGACATGGGAGTCGCGCTGATTTTGCTCTGATGCCAACAGGCTGCACAATAAATCCAAATTTTACTGAAATCGCAATATGGCTTTCTGCAATTTTCAAATCACAGGGGGTGCAATATTTCTCAAAGGCAAAATGTGTGTCAAAAAACTTATTATTACTGCAATATTAGTCAAAATAATTTCAACTAGATATTTTTTCAAAATCGTTCAGCCTTAACGCCAACTCTTTCTCTGGCAGGAGGAGAGCTCAGAGTTGTTTCAAACTTTTGGGAATAAAAAGCAGATTTATCTTCCCTCTTGCTTCTCAACCTGTCTGCAGCAGCAACCCACGGAGAAGCCACCCGCGCTCAACTGTTTACAGTAAGCCAATTTGTCTTTCTGTCTGTTGACTGCTGACTGCAGGAGTAATGTATTTTAAAATTACTTAGTGAACATACAGAGAAGAGAGGGGAAAGAAGGGAGACAGGACGCACAAAACAGAAGGAACCAGCTTCTCTGGTGCAAGCAGAGGGTCATACACAAATAATCACACACGCGCAGCTGGTGCCTGCCGGCTGTAGCTGTTAACATGCTGCTCATTATCTTACAGCTGTCTGTTAGGGCTGAATAAACACCCACATAAGTAATGTAAATAAAAACACTTATTCCCCAAACGGTTTGGCGATCAAACTCACGCGAGTACTATAAGACGAATATTCACTTCGCTTTTGGTGTGAACACCCCAGTCAGTTTACAGTCAGCCTTGCTCCCCTCATCTCCCGTCCCCCTTCCCATGTCCTGCGCATGAATGCCACCTGTTGCTGATTGTCTGAAATAGCGTTGTGTCGCTATGTCCATGCCAGTGTTTATATCCCATTTACAGAGCCAGGACTGAGTAGAAACATCAGTTCCACTGCACACACATAATGTGGAGCTAGTGGACTGTGAGGAATATTTGCTGAACCACCAGGGGGCAGTCTCTGTACAGCTGAGCAGAAAAACAATCAAGGGTTCCCTTCTTGACACGACCGAGAGAGAGAGAGAGAAGCACAAATCCAAAAACAGAAAATTAATTTGTGGTGGCCCATGTTTTTATTGTGTCAGATCGCCAACACAATAAAAACATGTATGGGAAACACTGACATTCAAGCCATAACTTTTGCTCTTGATTCTGGAATCCTGCATGCAGGTATAGATAGGGTGGTTTTGGCTTTTAACTGCAAGCAAGCAAACAAGCTATCTTGCAGATGCAAGTCCAAGTGCGCATTGTACACAAGTCCAACATGCCTCCTCCAAATGTGAGTGCATTACTGACTGTCTGCCATGATAAGCATGGTGTGCCTTACGAATCTGCCAGATAATCCTTTTCCTTGCTGCACTGAGGGTGAAATGCTACAAGAATTTAACCATTTTGCTATGGTTTGTTTACCTGCCACTTCTTGGTCACTACGGTGCATATGCACCTCTCAGCAGAGATAGGACGGAACAGGAAGATGGCTTGTAGGTACTTTAGATTCAGTGCCAATGATAATTTTAACCAGCAAACATTGCAGACCACTGACTGGTCAAAGTAGTATATCGTAGCAGGTGTGTAACTTTAGTTGAGTGAGAGTGCATAACGGTCAATGTGTGCTGAGTGCAGGAAAGGGTGAGGAGTCAAGTTGTCAGTCTGGCAGCACAGTGTAGGTTTCAGTTTGTCAGTGAATAAAGGCTGCAGCTTCTCAAGACCAAAGCAGAGCTCCTGTGTGTGTGTGTGTTGTTTCCCAGCTGTGGGAACAGCATTGCTGTGATGATCAGTTCCTGCTATGTTGAAGGAGTACTAACTGAAGTAAAGCCAAACAAAAGTGAGCAGAGTTGAATTGAGCTGTTTTACACAATTACCCGTAGAAATGCCAGGAAGGTATGAAAGCATTAAAAAAATTGATACCACTCAAGCCTGGTGGAAATGTTCGTTATCTCAAGACTGAACCCACCTGGTTAGCTCAGACTGCAGAAATAGCAATTACTACCTTCTAGTGAGCTGGTCCATGGATTTTACATTGTGGGACAGTACTAAAAGGGTAAAATTGACCTGTAAAACATTGTTCGACTGGTTTCCAACAAGCTGCTACATTTCTAAATACTAACCATGTCCAAAATTAAGTTATCATGACAATGTGGAAATGTGGTTTATACTCTGCTGAGTGTCCACTGTGGGTTGTTTTTATAACAGGCCTTTACACCAAGTCAGACCAACAAATAACATAATAATTTCCTGTGCAAAATGAGCTGTGTTAAAGTCTTGGCGACCTAGGGACTGTACGGCTGGCTTGTGAACAACTACAACTGGTGAGGCAATGCCTAACATGTTAGCTAGCCAGGAACATGCTAGCACCAGTCTGTCACATGGCTCTCTCAGGACCCGTGTACAAATAGAGTGGTTTTTTTCCTGGCACTAGCAGGGTGATGCCGAGGGCTGGGACGAAGCATCTGTGTTGTAATAGAAATCCTGCATATAGGTTTTGTTTCTATGAATATTAAAAAGGTCGTAGTGGATAAACAGATCAAACAGAGGACTTTTACCCAGGAGACTAGAATTTGATTAATTAGTTTAAAATATTTTCAGTTTTCAGTCACAGTTTGGTTAGGTTAAGCACCAAAACCACTTCACTGAGCTAGGTTTAAGTACTAAAATTACTTGGTTAGGTTTTGGAAACAAAACTATTTTGAACAGGTTCTGGGAAAAAAAACACACCTAGGTTTAAGCACCAGAACCACTTTGTTAGGTTTAGACACCAAAACTACTTGACTGAGTTTAGGAAAGAAAACAACTAGATTAGGTTTAGGCCCCAAATTTACTTGGTTAGGTTTTGTAAAGAAAAGTTATCAGTTAGGTTTAAGCACCAACATTACTTTGTTATGTTTAGGCACCAAAAGGACTTGGTTCGGATTTATGCACCAAAAACACTTGGGTGGGTTTAGGCACAAAAAGTACTTGGTTAGGTTTAGGCACCAAAAGTACTTGGGTCAGGTTTTGGAAAGAAAACAACTTAATTAAGTTTAAGCACCAAAATGTCTTTGTTAGGTTTAAGCACCAAAACTACTTCTTTAGGTATAGAAACCAAAAGTACTTGGTAAGGTTTGGATGAGAAAACTACATCATTAGGCTTAGGCACCAAAAGTACTTGGAAAAGTTTAGGAGAGAAAACTACATTATCAGGTTTAGGCACCAAAATTACTTGCTTAGTTTTAGGCACCAAAACTACTTGGTTAAGTGTAGGAAAGGAAACTAGTTCAATAGGTTCTGACACCAAAACTACTTGGTTAGGTTTAGGAAATAAACCTACTTGATTAGGTTTAGATACCAAAACTGTTTGATTGTATTTAGGTATCAAAAGTACTTGGTTAGGTTTAGGCACCAAAACTACTTGGCAGATTTAAGACCCTTTCATAATGTTATAAAGTCTTTCGGGCAACTACAAAGAACATTGAGGCAATGAGTACCAGCCAGTCACAGCACAATAGTACTGGCCAATCACAGCACAGTGGCACAGGACCAGGCGGGACTGGCTCTTCATTCCTTCAAATGTCAGCACTGTCAGTAATGATTTCCTATTACTAAACAGGCTAGTATTTAGCCATGAATCTATCAAGACCTGTGTTTCAAGATTACAGGTAAACAACACTAACAACTCACACAAACTGACATTTATGCAAATTATAAGAACAAAGAAACATTAAATGGTGCAAGTAAGTCCAAAAAACTCCATTGAGAAGCTGGCCTTACTTTTAGGCCTGGGATGAAAGCATCAGGTAATCTTTGCAACACAGACCTTTTCTCTTTTAACATTGAAATCAGTGGTGTGCTGCTGTTAACTGTACTGTAGCTGCTATTAGTTAGTAAGCTCAGTTAGCGACCCTGTTAGACAGCAGACACAGCCTCCCAGACCAACAGTGGACAGTTTCACAACCGGGAATACAGTACCAAGGTGATTTACAACAGCTCCAACCAGGAGTCTGACTCCGGAAACTATGAATACACTGTGGGTTCAGGTGGGGACACAGAGCATCAGGCGGTTGAGAAGCAAGTTTAGCAAGGTAACTTGTCTGTAAGCTAGTCTGAAAGCAAGAAAACAGTTAGTAAAGTAATTAATTGATTATGCAAAACAGGGTCCGAATTTTTTTTTCTCATGTTAAGAGTCATTTGAAGGCATCAATCATAATATTCAATGACTAAATTATATTTTAAATGCCGCTTAAATGTGTGGCACTTTGCACAGTGCATTATGACTACATTACACAATATCCAACAAAACATGTCAGCTATTTACTATATAAGTTATCTTATTAGATCAATCAGGCTCAAAACGTTGACCTGGAGCCGACATTAGCTGCCGCACAATGTGGCTAATATTAGCAGCATAAAAGCAGCTTGCTCTCTGTGGTGGTTAACGTCCACCAACCTGTGCTGAATCACATGGTTGTATGCCAGTTTATTTTCAGACACAGTCTACACACAACATTATTTTAAATTTCTAGATCACAATTTTGCCAAACCACGCTGGTTTACCTGATCATCTGCGCCATTTTGCTAGTAACATCTGGGCCATACAGGCATTAGCATGGGGAGAGGGGAGCTGTCATCTGCTGGAATGGATGTGTATCATCTTAGAGGCAACAGTTAACCACCACTATATTAAAGAAATATTAATAAATTCTTTGATCTAGAGCTGCAACAATTAATTGACTATTAAATTAATCAGCAACTATTTCGATGATCTAATATCTACTGAAATCTACTGAATATCTTTAGGTTGTGGAGAAAACATTTTTCAGCATTTTCTGACATTAAATGAACCAAACAATTAATCGATTAATTGACAATATAATAATCAGATTAATTGATAATAAATATAATCATTTGTTGCAGCCCCTAGTTTCAGCGTCAAGTATTTCTGGTGCTGACTAGAATGAGTAATGACGTTTAATCATCTAGTTGCACACATAATCATGCTAACACAAGAATCGTGGATTTATTAGCATAGAATGAGCCAATTATATCTACAGAGGTTTGGGGTGCTCTTTCGTGGAGGCTGCCAAATTTCTACAGTAGCCCAGAAAGGACAACCCAAGCACTGGCTCTAGATACAGCTTTTCGCATTTTTTTAAAGTCTCCTAGCCACCGTAGGTTCTCCCACACACTTGGAAGGGACAGAAAGATGAGATGTTTGTAATCTCCAAACTCACCACTAGATGGCACTAAATCCTACACACTGCTCTTTTAAATTAGCTAATATCACCAAAGATGTGATGATTAGTCAAGTAATGGCTTAACTAACAACTACTAGCCTGATTTAGTAAATGTGTCATATTGCAACTAATTGCGACTGAAATTGCGATATGTGATGCAGTTAGTGTCAAGTTTCATGTTCGCTGAAAAGAAACTGAAAAGAAACTTTTTTGCAATTAATTGTGCAGCCTTACAAGTCACCTAAGAAAATCTTTCTTCGGGCAGTACGACTAACAACACACACAAACTGCTATGTTTATGCAGTGGTTAAGAACAAAGAAACCCAAAACAGTGTAACTATACTTCAAAAAAATATTCCAGAGCTCTTAAAAACTAGCCTAGCCAATAAGGACTTAGCTACAATGCGTGCGCAAACCTACGTCGTTGTATCGCTCTCGAGCGCCCCCCTAACGAACGCACTGATAAGACTCAGTTGAATTTGTGACCAGTACCGTTAAACTGTAGTCACATACACAGTCATCTACCCCCCACACGGAGCCCTATTTACAACTTTGAGTGGTCTGGTGAACGTCGCCATTTTTTACACAGACTTGTGAACTGCCAGCGACAACCCTGGGCCGCCAAACACTCTCCCAGCGATCCTTCCTCTGTCTGAGCTGCTACTAGTTGTGTCGGCTCCCTCAGCCCCTCCGGCCGGCCTGGACAAACGTTCGCCACACATTATCCCGCCTAACGTCATTTACTGAGTCGGGAACGCGAACGATGGCAACGCGAATCAAAGTGCTCAACAAAAAGGCAGGTTTACCTTTCAACGCTGCTGTTTCGGCATCCTCCGGTCGCCGCTGTGCCGACGCTCCACGGTAAAATGGCTGCAACAACGGCGGTGTGGATGACAGACCCGGGAAGAGAGGCGGAGGCTGCCGGGGAGAGAGGAGAGGGGGCGGGCTCTGTTAACCCCGCCGAGGGGTGGGGGTGGGGATCGGGCACAAGTGACAGAAAAATAATCTTAGGTTTGATCGAGAAAAAAACACATTCTGAAAGGAAATCCGCAACAAATCTCACAAGAACTCAAACATGTGTTGTATTTCACAACACAACAACTATCTGGAAAGTAAACAGTGGCTCTCCAAGCCTAGAAAGTGATCTGTGACGTCATGACGGGGCGGAGCTTAAACCTATTTATGTGTTTGTGGCTGAAAGTCTTAGCATCGGCAAACAAACAAACAACCCAGTGACATAAGGCATTAGTTGCAGAACAAATTGAGCAATTTTGACCCTGAATTGATGCTCCCAATAATCATGAGTCACAAGTGTTAGGTAAAATAATAATAATAATAATAATAATAATAATAATAATAATAATGTTTTTGATCAAAAGACATAATCTCTGAAATAAAATTCATGTCAAACTTTATTGGATGAAAAATATGTGATCTGTCATGAGAGAAAAACATTTTTGGACACATTTCAACTGAAATAATCCATTGCAAAAATAAAAATAATAGGGAATCAATTATATATATTTTTTTAGTAACAGACCTTTTTCAAAGCAGCCATATTGGTATGAAATAGTAGGGTAAACACAGGTGTTAGCAATGACACTAATTAATATCCTGCTTCATTTACTTTCACTGTGTTTGAACTAAATAGAATGGAACCTTAATTGATAAAACCTGTGTTTACCTTAATATTTCATGACAAACCAACCACTAACGTTAGCTACACAAAACAACCACTACTATTATCTGTACAGACTAACCACTGACATTTGCTACACAGACTAACTGCTAATGTTAGCCATCAGACTAACTGTTAACATTACCTACACAGACCAACTTCCAACATTAGCTACACAGACCAACCGCTAACATTAGCTACACAGACCAACTGCTAACTTAAACTACACAGACCAATCGCTAACATTATTACACAAACCAACTGCTAATGTTTACCAACAGAACAACTATGAACATAAGCTACACAGACCAACCGCTAATGTTTACCAAAAGAACAACTATGAACATAAGCTACACAGACCAACTGCTAATATTATCTACACAGACCAACTGCTAACATTAGCTACACAGAACAACCACTAACATACGCTGCACAGACTAACCACAGACGTTAGCTACACAGACAAAATGCTAATATTAGCTAACAGACCAACTGTTAACATGAGCTACACAGACCAACTTCTAACATTAGCTACACAGACCAACTTCCAATGTTAGCTATACAGACCAACCACTAACGTTAGCTACACAGACCAACTTCTAATGTTAGCTACGCGGACCAACTGCTAATATTAGTCAACAGATCAACCACTATTAATTACGTAGACCAACCACTAACCTTCGCTACACAGACCAACTGCTAACTTTAATTGTACCATAATACATTTTTATACATTTTTAAAGTAACCCTCCCTACCCTGCATGTGTACTTGGCCAGTGCCGTGCCTTGCTGCATAGTGTCACATTCACAGTCTTTTCATCTAATTGCCAAGTAAATCCCTGAGCTGGTTTGGAGCAATTAAAAAGTGAAGAATCTGGTCTACATGTTGTTGTGCTTGAATTTCTCCAGGTCTGGATCAGACCTGAGCCACACTGAAAAAGATGTATTCACATAGACTTGAGTCCATACTGTGAAAATGGTACGACCAGCTGAATAATGAATTTCTACCAGAGGCCAAACGGCAGCTAAAACACATGGCTGATTGTGCAGCAAACATTGGACCTATTTGCATGAATTTAATTTAACCAAAACTTTTGTACCACCAAAGTGCATGTGCCATTTGTGAATTTACATAGGCTGTTTGGGGTCCACCTATGTACTGACACAACAAGCTGTTAAAAATGACACCCAGGTGGCGTTTGAACCAACAATAGCCCTACATCACAAAACACTGCCTCCTCATTCAGAGACAGCTGACACGAAGCTTCTAGCAATGACATAAAGGTGAGAGGAAGTCGAGCTTGGCCACTTGGCCCTTGGCCATCACATATGAGCAATCACACATTATGAGTGGATTAATCTGAAATTGTTAACAGTGTGAGTCTGTGCAGTGATTTGCCATCTGATGAGTCTTCAAATTCAAAAATGTTTTATTTAAACCAAACCTCCTTTAACTGGAGCAACATGGCAACACAAGTCCAGCTTCTTGTGTTTGTTTTTGCTGTTCTGTTTTCAGTGTGAACACAGTCTAATCTCCTGTTGCTCAGTCTCACACGTTGGTTTTCTTCTTTTAAGTCCAAGTCACTTTTTTTTTTAATTGACAAGCCATTGCCCTCTACAATCATTTTTTTCCTCCATTTTGTTTGAAGTTCTTTTACATAAATAAGTGAAATTAAAAACATATTACTCAGATTAATCAAAATACATTGTTTATTTCCTGGTTGTTGTTCTTGCTCGTCAGAGGACTTTTGCCTAAAGTTTAACTTTCAGTTTCTCCACAGTGGGAGTCTTGCGGAGGGTTGGTACCAAGTGTTGGAGATGAGAAGTCCATACTGGGACAGAGGAAAAGCCTGGATCTCTACACCAACACTTAACCTACGACACAGCTGCACGTCTGCTGGAGTCCCAAAGGTTCAAAGGAAGTCACTGGTCAGAGTTCGATGCAATAGAGTTTATTCTTTTAGCAAAAAGTAAACCCAAGCAGTCCCCAGAGTGTGCTAACGTTTGCATCTTATGTTAGAGCAGATGAAAACAAAATTTAATCAATTCACCACACGTGTTCTTGTGTTGCACGTAATCGAGAGACTACAAAAAGACGTCGCCTTCCAGACTCATGACACACCAAGTATCGCTCTTCTCAGAGCCTCCTGCACATCTTCAACATGTAGAAAAATGGAAAGCTTGACAGCTCTAAGTATAGCTGCTAACCTATGACTGGACAGTTGCTGTTTGGAGGCGGGGCTTAGCAAAGGGTCGATTGAAATAAAGCAAGGCCACAGATGGTGAAGCACCTACTGCAATGCCACCACAACTGCAAACAGCGGAGATTTGCAAAGTTCTGCACACATCGTTTGAACTCTAACATGCCCTCCACATGCGCCGTCCCGAACTGAAGCAAGAACTCAAACTGAAGCTGTCGTTGATCACCTGTGGCCCCTAGTGGCTGGTTAAGAAGAGTGAGAGGTCAGCTGTCAGTGGTCGTATAAAACAGATCATCAAAATATAAAATTACTGCCTCACAATTGTTTGTCTCCATCAACCCGTCAAGTTATTTCTAGACTCATATAATCTATGTAGTGAAGACTTTGAAAGAATTTATTATGGAACTCATAACATATTGACCTGTAACTCTGAAGGAATTTAATTAAAAAAAAGTGTTAAGTGTATTTTTTTGCGAAATGGAAGTTATAACACACTTGTACAATTCCAGTCAATAATTCCCAGTGAGAAACATGTTGTCTTCATTTAGAGACTATTTTCACACATTTTGGTGTAATTTTGTTATAATTAATACATGAATTCTTGGGTTATGGCGGTGTGGTTACTGTGACCTTTGACCGCCAACATCTCATCAGTTCATCTTTAAGTTCAAGTGGTCATTTGTGCCAAGTTTGAAGAAATTTCCTCAAGATTGGAGGTCTGCAATCTGCAGCTCTGGAGCCATGTTTTTTACATTTTAAATTTCAATTATCATTGTTTTAGGTCTATGAAAAACTTAAGATAAGTCAAAATTTCAAGGCAACATACAGCAGTAGATTTTTGAGTTTTGATTGTTTTGAAAAAGTTTTACCAACTAATAATCTTTAGTTGAGATTATTTACTTTTCCTCATTAGATAAACTTGAATATTTGAGTTTTAGAAACTCACAAATTGTATTAAAAAAGTTATAGAGTAAATTCATTCAATTGAAGTGAATGTTGTGTTTAAATTTTAGTATTTTCAGTTTAAACCATTTAATATTCAGGCACCAAATGACAAATCAGGTTCACAGCTCACTGTGACCAAACTTTTATAAGCACTTTTTTGAGTTTCTAAAACACAAAGTTTACCTACAGAAGAAAAGGAAATTATCTCAACTAAAGATTTAGATCACCAAACCTTTTTAATGTCTAACTGCATAAGAGTTTGAGTTGGGCTCAAAAATCTATTGCAGTACCTTCCCTTGAAATTTTTAATGGTCTCAGCTGGTTTTTAGTTATGAAGCCCGTTTGCATCTATGGCTTTTCCTCTAAAGTTAAACGGTGTCTTCTTGAGTCTCCATAAGCTAGCTAAGGATGTCAAATAAAAAAAAAAAAACGTTCAGGGAAAAGAGATAATAGTAGTAATAGTTGTGGCTCCAGAGATATTTTTTTTCTCTTTTTTGGGGGCTAAAAACGGCTCTTTTGCTCATCAAGGTTGCAGACCCCTGCTCAAAGCGAGATATCGTGTTCACAAGAATGGAATGAAAGGAAAACACAATGCCTGTGTTCACAGCTGTCGCCGGCGTGGAGCCATTAAAAAAAGGGGTTCTCAAGGTTTTTCAAAAATTCTGAATCACAGAGGTCCTTCAGCACACAGTCATGAATGTGCACAAAAAAATAGTCTGATTGGTAAAGCAGCATGCAAGATTAGGAAGAGCTTTAGGTCTGTTGATCACTTGCGCATACACTCACTCACATGATCCAGTAGCAGGAATGAAAACAAAAAAAAAAAGAGTCTACCTTTGGATGATGCTCAGTTTGTCTAACTCAGACTGCAGAAGCCTCATATCAGCTTCAGATAAACTTCTGAACACATATTTTTACACAGAACTGAGGACTGTGAATTTATCACCCATCATTAACACTGGAAGCACTTTAGGAAAGGATTCCAGTATGAACTAAAGAAATAATTGCAACAAGAAACACCTGCGTCAGTATTCACCCGGCTATTGTTTCAAGACAGATTTTTAAAAAATGTGGATATATTGGTCCAAAATATCTGTGAGAATGGTACACGAAATAAAAGAAAATACCTGAGATCATATTTTTCCACATTCTTTTATTTGCACTTAATATTGACTGATGTACAATAGATTCGTGATACTGCTGATATTCCAGAGATATGTACAGTAGCTCCTGTCCCAAATGCTGTGTGGTCAAAAGTATCTGGACATATTTTTACCCAAACACTGAGGCTGTAACAAGCCTCCGCTCTTCTGGTTTCAGTCTTTCCACCAGATGTTGGAACCTGTCTGCAGGCAGCGTTAGTGAGTTCCAACACTGATGTTGGGTGATCTGGCTCACAGTCAGCGCTAAAATTCAGTCCAAAGCTGCTGGATGGAGTTGAGATAAGTTCTTCCTCACCAAATGGGGAAAAAAAATTCTTTCTGGTTTTGTGCAAGGTGGTACAGCGTTGTCATGTTGAAACAGGAAAGAGCCTTCCACAAACTGGTGACACAAAGTTAGAGGCACGCTGTTGACTAAAATGTTATTGTATGCTGTAGTGTTAAGACTGGAAGGCTGTCCAATAACTTTTAGCCATATAGTGTATACGATAAAGCAAAGGTAATCTGTGATGATGTACCAACTTGTGCTTCAGCTCCAAGGAGACAGAGGGAATGATCCAAAAACAACACAACATACAGAACATAAACACGAACAACAAAACCAACACCAGCAAGTCTCCGATCACATATATTTTTGTCTGTCAGTTAAGTCCATCCGTTCATCAGTCGTCAAATTTGCGCGCTCGTCGGCAGAACGTCCAGTGATGTTCCACTGTGTTCTCATTGGCCCGTTCACTCATGTGGTGAACACGTGTGTTGCGTATTGTGAAACCCTGAAAAATAAAGACACAGGCAAACTGAGTCACCGCAACACATATTATCACCATATGATTTTTAAAAATGCTGTTTTATTAAAAACAAGACTAAGCTCAGACTCGTATATGGCTGGAGTGTGTATGTGGTCGATGTGCTCCTGAGGACGTAATTGAGGACTGTCTTCATCGCGCTGTAAAGCTGTGTTTATGCTCGACAGTGTTCCCAATATAAGGGTGCATGTGTGTTGTTGTGCACCTCCCAGTTTCTGAGGTCTATGCGTCCGCTGCGTGCAGATGGTTTTTCATTTTAAGATAGACAGGTCAGGTCGTCATACAGTCATATCGTTAGGTCGATGTACAGTGGGTGTTCGCAGTATAAATTTTTTAAAAATATGTTTTTGGGGGCTTTTATGCCTTTAATTCTTAGGACAGCTGAACATACAACAGGACAGGGAGAGAGAGAGTGAGGAAACAACATGCAGCAAAGGGCCACTGGCGCGAGTCGAACCCACGGCTGCTGCAGAGGACTCACAGCCTCAGGACACGGGGCGAATGCTCTAGCAACTGTGCAGCCTGGTGACCTGCAGTACATGGATTAATCTGAAAGTAGCATCAGCGAAGTTTGTGTAGGAATCAATAAGCACTTCTTAACGACTCCTTTGAAATTCTTATTTTGGAATTGGTTCTTGATGTCGAGCCCCGACACGCCTCTCTGCACGCTTGTAGCTCACACACCATCTGCAGAGGCCTTTGTCACGTCATGTGAGCATAAACAGTGATTAAAAGGCTTGTGAAGATGTAAGTCAGGACTCTGTGATTGCATCATTATAATGGTGTTTTATCATACATTTTTCATTTTCCAACCCCCCCCCCAAAAAAAAACAAAACAAAACTGAGATTTGGTTCTAGTTCTGTGATTTGGATATTCATTTTGAAAGAGCAATGGTCAAACTCCAACACCCGTCTGATCAATGACTAATCAATAACATCACCAGTCATTCACTCAGGGACAGACTCTAAAGTTTATGGTGCTGGCCACGCTTTGCTGCAGTTCAGCCAAAAACAGACTCATTCTTGGTGACCACTTATTTTTAACATCCAGAAACCAAAGAAGTGACTTTTTTTGTGGATTTCATGAAGAAACATCACGTTTTTAAAACAAATAAACACTGTAATGTCGACCACTGAGCTAACGCTGAAGTACTCTGTCTGATCTAAACTGTTTTCTGCCAGGAGGATAACTTTCAAAGATGAGATAAAAGCTCCTCACAGCTTTGGAGATGAAGTCGAGCAGGTGGACACGCAGGCTGACTTCCTGTTGGTGGTCACACGGTCCGAAGGTGAAGGACACCTGGTAGTCTCTGGTGTCCATCATGTGTTTGTTCCACTTTGTGAAACTGCTCGAGATGGACTCCAACACTGCGTGGACCTAAAATAAAAAAAAAAAAAGAGTCATGTGACTACTTAAAATGTATTATTTAATATTTTCTATCTTGTGTTATTTATTAACTATGATTTTGTTTTTATATGCATTTGAATTTTTATACTTCATTAAAATCAATATTATTTTTGATATATTTTGTTCTACGGTATTTTTTAAAATTATGTAATTATATTTTTTATGTAAAATCCCAATCACCATGAGCCTTGAAAGTTTCCACAAAGGTTATAAACTTATGGACAAAACAGATAAACCAACCAATGGTAAGATATTTAAATAGCTCAAAAATTAAGTTACTTTATCACATTAATGCAAAAATCATAGAAATTTATATTTCCGTACATCAGTATTGGCTCTTTGATTTCCAACCTTACCAAAAATGGTCTAATACAGCCAGAAAATAAAAGCCAATCTTATTTTGTAACTCCCAAAAGAAAATAGGGAGAAGTGTGGACTTGAGTCACAAATCTGACGACTTTAGACTCAACTTCACAAAAATCCAGAAGACTTGCAACTGAACTTGGACTTAAACAAAAATGACTCAAGACTTCACTTGAATTTGAGCCTTTTCACTTGAAAATACTTGATACCTTCCACCAGAAAGTCTGAATCCACAAATCAATTAATTTTCCTTCATTTTCTGATTCAACTAACATTTACAATATTAATCAATAACTAATTAATTCCTCAGATCCACTTTGTTTGAACCGATCCAACCTAAAGTTGCAGGAGAGAAACATGAAGAAGTAACGTTGCATTACTGAGCTCCAGCTGGAAAGATAATTATGTTGCTGTACAAATCTACAAGGTGGTCAACAAAAAATGCAGTATGCAAAAAGTGCAGGTCGACAATTACAGATGGAGACGCAACAACTTCCAACTTAATGATAAAAAACATCCAACTGAAACTAAACTGAAAAAACAAGATGGAGCTCGCTGCTCTCAAGGGCTGCGACAAGCGCTGACGAGGCCTGGGATGAGGGACCTGCTCACCGCTGTAAACTAACCCACCTCTCGGCTATAATCTCTGTTCTTGTAAACCAGTCCAGATTTCTCTCTCCGACACACTCCAGGTCAGGGCTAGTATCCAGAACTTATAAATAAACCCCTCAGCGTGACTAGTCTGTAACACTGGGGACTTGAGTGCAAAGACTTGAGACTTACAAAACAACAACTTAGTATTCCCACGTCTGGAGATAACAGCAGATTTCCAGTAACAGAACAGTTAAATGCTGTGGCCTCCCAGCATGCAAAGTGGGAGAAAATTAAATTAATTAATTAGAGACAAATGCACAAACACATTTACAAAAGTTCTTCATTAATTTTCCTGCAAGTTTCAACCTGCAGAGTTACTGATTAACCAGCTATTAGAGCTGGGTTTTCAATTCAAATTAATTTTCCTTTGCATAGTCCAATATCTTTTAATAAAATCCCCAAATCGGTCTTTCAATATGTGTCTTTTCTCCCATGGATGTGTGGTGCAGCCTGCAGTTTTAACCCCACTAGTCTCACATGACCAGCCTTTGGCACGAGATCTCGCTGATGCGCCGCAAAATGACCACTAGCTACATAGTCAGTCAGTCATCAGTTATATTTCAGTTCTTTACTTCATATCTGTGACTTGCTATGGACAGAAACATTAACTGAAGCATGTAAGGACTGTAAAATGTGATCAGCATACTCCCTGTGTGAATACTATACAACCGTTGCAGTGACCAGATTAACTGCGTGTTCACAGTCACACCGAGCTAGGCTAGCCAGTTAGCTTATCATTTGGTAAGGCAAATTTCCACAGGATAATTACTGAAACGAGTCTTTACAGACATTAGACCGGTCCGATAAAAACACTTAACAACAACTAGACAGAACAAAATCATGAACAACAGATAGAGAATCCAAATATTGTGCAACATGAGCTTGACAGCACATCGTCTGAGCCTTCTAGTTCACAACGAAGCCAGAAACATGACAGACAGCAGAGCTGCAGAAAAGAAGAAAACTTACGGACATACTTTGAAATTAATGTATCTAAATTAAAATGTCTAAAAATGAAGAATTCATTCAAAGTAATAGTACTGTTAATTTAACTGTTTTGGGGTCATTTCTTAATGTAAACATTCATATTTTTAATATTGCACCAGGTTAGAGGGTTTCTTGTACAATTTACAGCACTAGTTCTCTGAATCATCTACATACACCTTTTGTTATGATGCTATTTAATTAAACAGAAATAAATTCTATTCTCATCAGCATTAAAACTGAAATATGAAAATGTACAGATGGAAATGTTCCCATTCACAGAAGGAACAAGTGAATGTATGAACCCCCCTTAAAGTAAACCTCAAGTGTGAGGAATGCTGTTGTTCAGGTGGAGAAAATGTTAAAAATTTAGTAAAAATTTGTGTTTTTTCTGAATCGTTTGACTCCATGAATGATCAGGGAACATACATTGACAGGAGGAGACAGCAGGATCGACAGGAAAATAAGATAATGAATGAATGAAGGGAATATACAGTCCATGACGTGTCGACCGTTCGCTGACCAGACCTGCTCCCACTGACCTTGGTGGTGATGGTGAGCTGGGTGATGATGACTGCGACGGGGTTGGAGTACTTGGACAGCTTCCTGGTGCTGGACAGCTCCACCACCTCCTCGTAGGTGTCGGACGGGTAGGGCAGCAGGGGTTTGGGGTCTCCCAGGCACTGGATCAGGGGCTCGATCTGATAGAAGTCAGCCTCCTTCCTGAGCAGCTCGGTCTCCTTGAAGTCGCACGGCAGCGTCAGCTCTGACGTCCGCAGGAAGTTGAGGATGTAGCTGAAACAGCAGAAACAAAGACAGGATCAGTCCGGACTGCTGAGCTGATGATTCTCAGCTGTCAGTTACCGTCAAGACAGGAGGTGAGCGAGCTGCCGTTCAACTGCAGAGTGAGAAATGTTTGTTTCTGTTTGTCTGACATTTAATTTTACCTTTATCTGCAAAATTTGTTTCACTTCTCTCTTATGGGACAAGGTGTTTGTTGTGCTGAATTATTCGTATTGTCAGCAAAACCCATTAAAAAAAAAAAAAAAACAAACACAAAATTGTGCTTGTTTGTCTCTACGCTTTGATTTCCCTAGAGTCAAGCAAAGTTTAATTCATTAGACATGCAACAATTTATTCATTATTGATGGTCGATTAAATCAATTAACAACTTTTTTGACAATCGAACAATTGTTTTGAGCCATTTTTTAAGGAAAAAATATCAAAATTCTTTGATTTCAGCTTCTTAAATGTGAATATTTTCTGGTTTCTTTACTCCTCTATGACAAATAGTTTTGGGTTGTGGACAAAACAAGACATATGAGGACGTCATCTTCAGGTTTGGGAAACTGATTGTTTCACCATTCTCTGACGTATTATGCACCAAGCAACTAATCGATTAAGCAAGAACATGATCAACAAATGAATTGCTAATGAAAATAATGGTTAGTTTCAGCCCTAAACAAGAGTTTGTTGATGCTGTCATTCTGACACACCTTTTGTTTCCCCAGTTATTGTCAATGATGTTGAGTCATGCCAGATGGTTTGTTACACAGAATGATCTGGGAAGTTGTCCTTAGAAAATGTTTGGAAAAGGACAGGGACTGGATGAACCGTCTGTCTTTCAGGTCTAACACGAGCTAACTTCAACCAGTTAGATCAAACTCTTGCTGAAGTTGGTTGGGAGAAGATTGAAAGCATCTTTTCCATGGAGAAAAGCCTTCAGTACCGTTCTTTGCTCTTCTTTCAACAAATAAATACTCTCTAGTTCTGACATAACTGATGCTATCACAGTATCTATGCAAACCTCCTCACCAGCCGCCATTGTTTCAAGACAAGTCACTTCCATGGACACGTGATCTTGCGAATCCAGCTGCCTCACAAGATAAATGGCACTCAGCTAAGCTCATTAATTCCCGTAGAAAATGTAAATCTTTAAAAACAGCTCACAAATGTATATCATTTTAATTTAAAAAGGCTCAGTTGTGTCCTAAAACAGCTGGTCACCGTAGCTGTCAACAAATGTCAGGAAGAAAACAGGAGGAAATTGTGAATTTGCTTGGGACTATTTTCCATGGCGGATTAATCCACATTTGCTGTTCTTGTGAGTATTTCCAGCAGCAGGATGTTGAATGTGGGATTCAGTCAAAATTAACTACAGTGTGAGTTCATGGTGATGACTAAACATGTCAACCAGAGCAACAGTGTGGCTCACTGTGGTGTTTTAAGAGGTGTGGGTGGGGCTTAAATGCGCTCTGTCTCTACAGTGGAAAAGCGACTAATGGAGCTCTATGACGCAGAGGAATAAGATATATCAGGCTTTGATACACAGACAATACTTGATCATAGAATTGCTGGTTTGGGTCTTTTCATGAGATTTGTTGACATGAAGAAAAATACAGGTCAGAGAAGAAAGGCCAAAATCTCAATTTCTGCTGTGATATGCAGATGGTCGGTTCAGACTTTGGTGTAAACATCCTGTATCCATCCTGCCTTGCGTCAGTGGTTCCAGCTGCTGCTGGTGGTGGTGGTAGTGTGAGAGTGTGGGGAATATTTCCTTGGCACACATCAGGCTCCTAAATGCCAATTGAACATTGTTTAAATACCACAGCCATCTGAATATTGTTGTTGACCAGGTGCATCCCTTCATGACCACAGTCTGGCCACCTTCTAACGGGTACTTCAAGCAGGATGACGCATTATGTTACAAAACACACGTTATCTCAAGCTGGATCCATAAACATGAAAATTAATTCAGTGCACTCAGATGACCCCAACAGTCACCAGATCTCAGTCCAGTAGAACACGTTTTGGACGAGGTAGAACGTCAGACTGGGCAACATCACTGTGAGTCTACAAATCTATAGCGACCGTGATGCTATCATGTCAACAAACACGGAGCAGAGACTCTCAGGAGTGTTTCGAGCACCTTGTTGAATCCATGACACTGAGAATTCAGGCTGTTCTGGAGCCAGAGGCCGTCCTAACCAATATAAGAAAGGTGTACTTAATAAAGTGGCTCCTGAGTGTGTAACTATTAGCATGTTAGCATGCTGCGTTTGTCCTGAAGGGGGCAACAGAGGTCAAGTCCAGGCCATCTGTGCAGCACCACAGTACCTCATTATAAAGCTGTTTTTATCACACATTTTTCCTTTTTCAAAAAAATTGTGATTTGGTTCTGGTTCTGTGATTTGGATATTGCACTTGGCCATACTGCAGATTTATTGCAATAAATTGTGCAGTCGTGGACTTCAGCATAACATATCAAAAATACAGATTTTTGCTCTTACTTGTAGTGTTATTTATCCATCTAGTTTTGGAGATATCGGCTGTAAAGCTGTCTGCCTTCGCTCCAGTGTAATGGGACTTAATGGCACTCAGCCTGTGGTGCTCAAAGCAAAAAAGCAAAAAAAAAAAAAATTTTTTTAAATTCAACTCTTTCCAAAAATCATGAATTGGTTACTCAAGATAATCCACAGAGCTTGTTGTTTCATGTAGGAACTACTTTCTTTCTAGCAGAAAGAAAGTAGTTCCTGTAGATTCTAGTGCAGGAAAAAAAAAACAGTTCCTGCATGACAATGCTCACAACATGGTCTGTGGATTATCTTGAATAACTGGGTCACGAGTTCTGGAAAGAGACACTGATGTTGAATTGTTCAAATGCATTTTTTTGGTGCTTCAAGCACCACAAGCTGAGTTCTTTCTAGTCTCATTATACTGGAGAGAAGGCAGACATCTCTACAGCCGATATTTCCAAAACTCTGCAACTCACACCAAAACTATCTAGTTGGCCAGAGGAAAAATATTTCTGTTTGATTTTGTGGCAAACTGTCCCTTTAAGATGCTGATATGCATGAAAATTATGCAAGAACAATAATAATAAATTATGTTAACGTGCCAGTGTTTAGCATGTTTAGCTTGCTAGCTTCACAAGCCGACTACCACAAAGATGACCCAAAAACATATTTATTTGCAAATGCTTCAATACTAGGGAGGGGAATTGCTAGAAATGTATCGATACACTAACAATAATGACCAATAATGATTGATTCTGCTTATTGGTCAGATTCTTTCATTCCTAAAACAGTGGGCCTACGCAGCTTTACAGCATCAATGTTACTGTTTTATTATCTCTGAGTCTGAACACAGTGTAGAAAAAAAGACATACATGTGATTCTGTTGGCTGTAGCCTCAGAGCTAGCTGCAGTCTGTCATCATCTATAATGGATGAAATAAGAAAACATTTGTCCTGCATTCCATTTCTTTTAGGTTTTCTTGAAGAACAGAAAAAGAAAAAAATCCTGAATCCCCCCTGTGTGAAACTAATGTTATTACAGTATAACACAGGATATCTGACCTCAGTAACGGACGTGCTGCTCGGTTGAGAAGCAGTGGCACTTGTGCGTTGAGTGTCAAGCATTAAGTGTCGTAGAGTGGCATTCCTGGAATTCAAGCCCATGTTGAGCTAAAAGATGTTTAACCATGTTGCTGGTGTCTTGGCTCTTACTTGAAATTCTCATTTTACAGATATTATAACTAATACTGTGTCTATCTTTCGTCATGAAAAGAAGCCACGCTTTGGTGGTTTCTTCTTCTTCCTCTCCATCATCACTCCTTCTTGTTGTAAGTTTCCAGCAGCGTAGATGCATGAGTTTGACATTGTTTTGCAATCTGTAACAGGGCTGCACAATCATTCAAATGTTTATCAAAATCGCAATACAGTTTTCTGCAATTTTCAGATTGCAGGAGGTGCAATATCTTTTAAAGGTAGAGTGTGTTAGACAGCTTTAAATTAATGAATGGTGTGAGGCAGAGATGATCTGTCCTACAAATCAGATTCTACAGACTTAAAAAAAATCTTAATTTCATACAGAATCCTGCAAAGAAATCACTCTGTAGTCATTTAAAAAAAGTTTTTCAATCAAAATAAGAATAATGATGTAAAAATATCCATTACCTCTAATATCGTAAATCACATCGTACATTGCAATATCAGTGAAAATAATTGCAATCAGATGTTTTTTTTCAAAATCGTTCAGCCCTAATCTGTAACTGTCAGAAATACATAAAAAATGATAAAAATGAATGGATATGCTTGAACGCAAACGATTCTGATGGATAAGACGATTTGGAACGTTTCTTGATTCCCATCCCTGCTGGAGTTTACAGCAGGGTAAAAGTGATTCATCTGATCAGCTAGCAGGAGATTTTACTATTCAAAAATATATATTTCTGCCACACACAGACACACAATTCTGCACATCTGTTCAACTATGAAGATGGATCCCTTCTCAGTTGCTCCTTCTAAGGTTTCTTCAATTTTTTTGTCCATTAAAAAGAGTTTCAGAGGTATTTTTTCCTGATCTGAATTGAGGGTCTAAGGCTACAGGAAGTTGGACACTCTACAGACTGAAAAGCCCCTTGTGATTTGAATTTTGGATTTGAATTTGAATTTGTTGACTTGACACTCACCGAAACAGCGGCCCGTCACGGTCGATGAAGTAGTTTCCGTGCGCGTCCCTGACAGTGGGGAGGTCTCCTCTGAACATGGCTCCCAACATGGAGTCTGGGTAGCGCTGCAGCGTGGACAGAGACGTGCTGTACACGCAGCCGCCCACATTCAGAGTCACTGGCTCCCCCATCTGGACAGAGCAGAAACAGCAGTCAGAGACAACACTGTAGGCATTTCTCAATACAGATTACACCAAGAAGGAATCTGTGTTTGTGTAAGTTTGAACAGAAGGACGTAGTAAGCTCAGTTTTTTATTTGGGAGAACAGTAGCTATTGTTGACACGTAATCAGGTGATTACACCTAAAAATACATGTACACCTTTTTATCTTCACTGTAATGTATAAACAAAATAAAACCAAATCTGACACCATAAAGCAAAGTGCCTCTGTTTTTACCTACATATACAACCCATGGATGTTCAACGTATAAAGAGACACTAGTGCCGCCCCTCAGCCTTGGTTTTAATTTTGCCCAGTGGCCACTCGAGGTATTACAGCGAAAAATTCCCCTGCAGCAAGAATTTTCCCCCCATTATAAAAAAAAAGACATCTGTAAACCTGTTGACAGGACATCTCCATCTGCAAACAAGATCAATTATGACTCTTTCTAATATGAATTTTTGACCCATGGAGGTTTTTTATTTGTAAAAGTATCTTTGCGTAAGCTCTTCGAAGATGTGGTTATGATAAATCTATAAGTCTATGGGCCGAGCAGGAACTCGCGGGCGAGGCCAGCAGGAGAAACTTTATTGTGAATATTCAGCGGGCTGCATACTTCTTAAGGAAAACCGGAAGCTTTCTTGGCATATAGCCAGGCAAGTCATTCCTACTGGACTGAACAGACGCCATCTCTGGGTCCAGTATCCAGGTCTTACAAGATGTTCATAATACGTTGTATTTACATCAAAGGGTTGCAAATTTTCAAGTAACTTCAACTAACAAGTATCAACTAAATATTTGATATCTAAACTGTTTGTTGACAAAGAAAACTGTGAAAACCACGACTGTCATTTATATCACTTCAGTGGCCCCTTTTTTCACCATTACACCTAAATGACTAATCCAAACCATTAAAACTGAATGATCTCTTACAGATACACTAAATATCAAAAAGATCCTTTGTTTCTTGGTTAAGCCTTCTTGCATGATACAACTCAATGTCTTGATTTTCTTTTCGACTGCAGGTAATACTCCCTAAAGGCAGGTGGGATTCTTAGAGCTGGTGTCTGCATTGTATTTTTTTTTTTTTTCTGAGCATCAGCCTCTTTTTTCAAATGTTCCCAATGAGGACACAGCACACGTGGCAGCATGCAGCTCCCAGTTTTTACTTCCTGAGCGCTCCGCCTTTTTTGTGCAGCCGCTCCGAGCGCTTCGACTTATAAAACTGACTTTTTAGAAAGGCGCTGGTGTTGTCACCTTTGCTTTTTTTTCAAGCAAACAATACATTAGATTGGAACTCGTCAGCCTGGTAATCATGATAATGGAGGAGAATAAAGCTCCTTGCTAATGTCAATCATAAACCACATGCAGTGTATTTTTTTTTCTCCCTAGCCCCCTTTGCCAGGAAAAAAACAACAACGCTTTATTAACACGGGGCCTTATCTGATCATCATAACAATTCTGCATGAAGCTGCTGTGATATCATCTTCAACACAACACAAACAGAGGAACAACGGAGGATATTGAGGGAACAGTGTTCTTGATTCTCAGTATGTCTGTCACAGCAGGGAGACAAACTTTATTTCACAAATGGCTGAATGCAGCGAGACTAAAAAGACAGACGAGTCTGGTTGCTTGGTGTCAAGCAGCTGATGATTCCTTCTGACCAATCTGTGTTTTCTTGCCAACGTTTAGTTTCGGCTAATCTCACTTGGAACCTCGACAAAAATTACCAGTTATGATCCACAACCTTTGTCTATGGATAATCAAAAAAGAACAGGTCCAAGACAACCAAGTCGCAGTGGGATTGAGTTATCCACAGTGAGCTACACTGATACTGACTTGAATTTGGAAAAATAAGAGCTCTTGTATCAGATCTTTACTCAATATCAGCACAGACTTAAAGCTACAACATGGAACTTTCATACTGTGTTGATTTTGGAGGCCCCTGTGGACAAAGGTATTAGTGTTTCCACTGTAATAACCACAAAATATAACATCAAAAATAAAACGATCTAAATTAATATCTCTCTTGCTTGTATCTGACTGGCTAACATACAACTCACTGTAACTTTGCCTGGGAAAATGTCAACCGAGGCTTATTTAAACTGATTTCATGGAGAATCCGACCCAGGTGGCAACTATACGGAAATAGCCAATCTTCTCGTGGATGGTCATGTTTGCTTATGTAGGTCATACAGAGGCATCAATGCTAAACTGAGACTGTTTCATAACCAATTAAAAAGTGGCTTTAAGGACAGAGGAAGTTGAATCGGTGCATCGCTAAAGTGAATCTATTATCCGAATCCGATTATTTTCTTCATTCGTAGATTAACAGTTGTTTGTTTTTAAATGTCAGAAAATTGTGAAAAATGTTTATCATTGGTTTCTAAAAACTCAAGTTGGCATCCTCAACTGTCTCGTTTTACTCACAACCCAAAGATATTCAGTTTACTGTAATAAAAGAGTAAAGAGACAAACAAATACTAACATTTAAGAAGATGAAATCAGAGAATTTTGACTCAAACGGATTAATCATTTATCAAAATAGTTGGCAATTAATTAAATAATCAATTAATTGTTGCAGCTCTATTTCAAACAACTATTTGAATGTCCAGCCCACCTTGAGGACAGACCAGAGATGGACGTACAAGACAACGCACACACAAACACACACACACACACACACACACACACGAAAGAATGTGCCATCACTGAAATGTCAAACATTGTTCAACTGGCCAAAGGCTGAACTGCCAGAAAGTGGGACAGTTCAGACAGAAAAATGTCTGCAGCAAAGGAAAAAAACACCTCTGCACACACACACACACACACACACACACACACACACACACACACACACACACACACACACACACACACACACACACACACACACCATGTGACCCAGGTCTCCATTCTCCATCTGCAGCCTTGGGCTGTGTGTGTTGTTTCTCTTCAGGTCAGACTGTTGAGGAGATCATTTCTGTGTTTCCAACACCTGCAACAAGAGGACGAACAGCTTGTGAGATGGTTGCCATGGATATAGGCAGCCAGCTGATGCTGCGTTGCCATGGCCCAGACATCATCTGGCTGATTAGTCTTGCGTCCCTGATGTGTCCATAAACTGCCAGCCAGCGAGAGACACAGGAGGAGGGGATGTGGACCTCGTTTCTTATGTCTCAGAGACAAACTGAGATTTAAAACACATGAATGAACCTCCCTGTGGCGGATTAATGAAACTCACTCTGAATTTTAACAAGCTGTGATTAAATCGTACATCAAAACTCAGACCCAGCTGTGGTTTAAAAGGTTGGGAACCTCTAGATACCTCTCAATTTTAATTTTAATGTCAATTTGAATTCAGTGTGCTGCAAATTGAGTATGAAACCAGTCTTAATTAATAGACAGTTTTAGAAAATTATCAAAAACACCCAGGAAAAATCATCTTTTTTTATTGCACTCATTCTTCTTCCTTGTCAAAATCTGGCACCTAAATTACCCATAATGAAACTTGCCCACTAGACCAGTTTAATCAGATATTCATGTGTACTATGCTAGCAGCAGCTAATTTAGCCTGTAGCTGCTAGCCTCATTAAGAGTTGAGAAGCGGGCTATAGAGGTCTGGAAAACACACTTCTTTCTTACCCCCACTTTTTTTTTAAAGTTTTCAAACCTACAGTCTTCACTCTGGCCAGATGTTGCCTCAAGTGACAATTTATCAGTCTTTGCATTACAGATGTGGTGATCTGAGCTTCAGTATCAGCACTGGCCCAATACTAGCCAAAATCACTGGACCAGATATCGGGAAATCAAACAAACAAACAAACAAAGAGTATAATCTGATACGATTCATTAGCTTAAACTGTCCCGTTAATGCTTAATTAAACTTTGAGCGACACGCCGTAAAGAGAGCTGTGTCACAGTAACACAGATGAGCAGCATGTGTCATGTGAAGAGTACAGTAACCAGTCAGCAGAGCTGCCATCATGTCAGCTGTGTGGAGATTTTTTAAGCTCAAGGAAGAAAATGAAAAACAGCTGTGTGTAATCTATCCAATTTGCTCCAGTACAGTTACTAATTACTTGTTTAAAAAATGCAGTAACTTAATCAAAGGAAAACAACTTTTAAGTAATGTAACTTGATTACTTTCCGTTACTTTTTAATGAAAAATACAGGCAGAGAGCAGGGAGATACAGCTGCCACCACACATTTCTAGTGAGTCAAGTGATGATTCAAAGGGAATATTTTTCTGAGTCTATAAATGAGAATAAACGGGTAATTTATTTGAGGTAATGGCGTGTTTCCTGCTAATTGTTGCTAGCTAGTAACTAATTGCTATACTTTCCATGATTTTTCAGGAAAATTCTGCATATTATGCCTTTAACTGCCTTTACGCTATTCACACTTCACACTAAAACTTCAACTAGACTGCTACAAACTTTTTCTGTGGCTTGAGTTTTTACCCACACATCATCCCAGTCAGCAGCATTAGTAGACCTAAAGTCCCAAAATCAAAATCAGCAGCAGCCGTAGTAGTAGTATTACAGGTTAGCTGGCTAACTCGATTTCTGTAAAACTAATGTTTGATGTTAATCTTCCCTGTAACTTTAAAAGTTTCTTTTTATTAGATGTGAAGTCCTTGGATGTTGATAATATTTCCACGGCTGAAGACAGAACTTACAGTGTTCTGTGATGTTCACATAGGTGAAATTTTACATCCAGTGAAGCATTTTTTCCTCTAGAGGCCATGATGATGAATTTATCTGTAATCTGATTTAGATAGCTGGTTAAGCATCCAAATGTATTATCAAACATTCAGTTGTTTAAAGCTATAATATGTGACATTTCCACATTAAAAACTCTAAAAAGGCTAGGCATGTCTTAGATATTTTGCTGAATTGTGTACATTACATGACTTTATCCCAAATCAAATGTTTCCAACAATGTTCAAATGCAGAGAAATCTGTTAATTATTCCAGGTAACGGGGCATTTCCTGCTAACAGTTGTTAGCAAGCTACTAACTGCTACAGCTTCCAGGAAAAAACAGGATATTTTCTGATACATCAGAGAGTGAAAAAGGACGTTGGTGCACATGACAAGTCATAATGTGAACATAACTCTAGCTGTGGTGGTTGTTTAAAAGTGAATAACTCTCTCACTTCTTCACAACATCATCAAACTACATTTCTGTCATTTTAATGTGAGAGAGTACACATGGCAGGATTTACACATTGCGTATTTAAGAGAGGGGAAAAACCAACAGAGAAGTATCACCCTGCTCTGCAGTCACTCTCGCCTCTGCTGAGCTTTATAGCCTCTTATTTAAGTTTTCCAGCCCGCAGCTTTACTGTTTTGAGTCAGTCTCACTGTTTTCATAAACCCCGTTTCCAACAGCAGCAGCAGCAGCAGCAGCAGCAGCAGGCAGCTTAACCCACTGCACACTGGCTGCCCAGCATCAAACTGAACACCTGGCAGCTAAAGCATCAGCTATTTTTCTCAGGGGTTGGTGGAGACCAAACCGGGAGCAGCGTGTAAGATTTACAGGATTTACACTCCAAACACTGGTTCTACAAATGGCCTTTTCTGTATTTTTTTTGCAAGTTTTGCAGCCAACCTAGGTTTTCCTACATGCTTGGAAGAGGAGAGTGAGACAAGGTGTTTGCAGTCTGCAAGCTCACCACTAGACACTGCTAAATCCTTCACATTGGTCCTTATAAAATAGACATATACATGATAATGTTGCTCCATATCTGCTGGATGTGATATTATGATATTATGTGAAATTATGATGGATTTAAAATGTTATTTTTTTCACAGCACAAGTAATTTGTGTTTCTATATTAATTATTTATAGCCTGCATATAAAGATGATGCATTAGCTGATTATTGAACTGTTAAAGGAAAGGCTTAGGTCAGCGAAATGAACACACTGATGTATTTTCCCAGACTAACAGCAGTTTCTGTCAGTCAGTGGTGCATTCTGACAAATAAACTGATTAAGACTGAATAAAAAGCAGACTTGCAGGTACCTGAAGGTTAAAAAAATAAAGTCAACATAAATATTGCTTGCAGAGCTTTGACTCCATCAGTCCTTGAGCTGAAATAATTGTTTGATTAATTGTTTAATAGAAAATTAGATAATCAGAGGCACTTATTAAGCCAAATGCTAAACATTCACTGTTTCCAGTTTCTCAATTGTGAGGATTTGCTGCTTTTCTCTCTTCAATGTCATAATAAACTGAATATTCTCGGGATTTGGACTGTTGGATTGTTGGACTCTTGAAGATGTCAATTGTTATTCATTATTCCAATAATTAAATTACAGTCAATAAATATCGACTATAATAACACCTGATCTAACAGATTTTGTCAAAGCATTTCTTTGGAATTCTGAGGCACAATGTTCTATAAAAGTCAAAGTATATTTGAAGTTTTTTTTATGTACTTTACTAGAAGAAATGAAAGTCAGAACTGTTCTTTTGCTCTCATTGTAATAGTGATGTCACTTATATTTGGTGAAGTGAACAGCTTAGCCTTTCTTACCCCCAGGTGTGCAGGTTATATACACATAATTTTCAAATACAAAAAGTGAAATTATTGGTTAGTGTCAGCCATGAAAAGCAGGTAATTATCTGTGACCGCTTATCTTGTCTCCCTAAGTTAAAGAACTAGTGTGTAGGATTTAGTATCTGATGATGAGCTTGCAGGTTGCAAACAACTTGCCTCACCTTCCCCCTACAAGCATGTAGGAAAACCTATGGTGGCCATGAAAAACTCATGCAAAATGTGAAAGTCGCTCTCTAGAGCCAGTGTTTGGTTTGTCTGTCGTGGGCTGCTAAAGAAACATGATGATGCAACATGGTGGCATCTGTGGAAGAGGACCAATATACATAAATGGCGTCTTTGGAAGAGAACCTGCATCACAGATAGATATAAATGGCTCATTCTAAGCTGATGTCCTGGTCTACACATCACATTCTACAGACCTAAGAAAACATCTTTGTTTGGCACAGATCCTCATGAAAATCACACCACAATCATTTTAATTTGAGTCCAGCAGCTGATACTGGACTTTTGGAGCTGATACTGATAGCAACCTTAGAGAGTAAATAAATTTGAATAATGATACATCTGACAATATTGATTAAAATGAAAATGATGTAAAATGATCATACCCTCGTTTGAAGGTAACAAAAACACAGTGATTCTTATTTTTAGGTGACTATGCCCTAATGAAAACACACACGAACATTACATTACATTTCTCCCGCGTTCTGCCATTAAAGATTGTTTCATTAACAGTAAATATAATTGGATGAGATAGAAGTAATAGTGGAAAGACATTATCAACAAACCGACTGGCATAAAATTACAGTAACAAGCCAAACATTAATTAGTTCCACCCTCTTATTTGTGAGGATTCTCTACTTTTCTGTATTCTGTATCAGTGTAAACTGAATAATTTTGATATTTGGAATTGATGGTTGGAAAAACAATGAATTTGAAGACTTATCTTGGGCTTCAGGAAATTGTATAATTTTTCATTATTTTCAGACATTTCTGTCTCTATTCAGACAATGACAATAACCTTAACTTGCAGTCCTTACTAGCACCTTATCACGCCCTGAATGACCAGTTTATTAAATACACGTGCAGTCCAAAGCAATACAATACAATACAATACAGGCACCATGTCAGCTGTTGCTGACACTGTCAGCTGTTTAAACTGTGGTCAATGGTGGTGCTGGACTTGACTGTGTCATACTGTAAACTGTTTTTCCACACAATTGTGATAAATTTAGGTGATGTTAACCTGTTGTAAGTGATGATTAGCTAAACGCTGTTGTCTCTCCATCCTCCTGAATTAAGCTAATCGCAGCAGTGCCTCGCTGCGGTTAACAGCTAGTTAGCATGATGTGTAAAAGAAGACGTCACAACGTCATTTTGACAGATTGAATATTTTTTTTTAGAAAGTCAGTCGTGTCTTACCTATAACCGCTCCATTACTGCTGCCTGCTCCTTTCACACCAATCACAGCTGGGGGTAAAAGCTCCTAGCTAACCTGTCCATTTACATCCATCAGATACACCACTTCAAGTCTGACACGGTTGATCTAGAGGTAACCCCAGACACGCGAAAGATATCGCGAGAGGCAACGTTTTCATCCAAAAGATGACTTCCCCCCCCCCCCCGACTCTAACTAATTCGTTTTGTCTCCAAATCTGTGTAGATTTTAATCACAGTGTTTTCGCAGCTTAAAACATAATTAGTTTGCACAACGTGCACAATGCAGTAAACAACGCGTACAATTCTCGCGAGCGTTTTGCCAATCTGAGTTTCCCTTCTAAGCACGACCGTCGGGCACAGACTCTTAGCAAACTTCCGGTGAGACCTATCAAAATAAGACCGTATGAAATAAGAGTTGTTACTATGAGGATGAGAGTAACAGAATTAAACATAGTGGATATACTCAGAGATGTAGGTGAGGTTTTAAAAAATAATGAACTCATAAGAATGGCCCCCTTCTCCCAGTGGTGAAAAGTAACTAAATACTTTTACTCAAGTACTGCACTTAAGTACAAATTCGAAGCACTTGTAGCCTGCTTTACAAGAGTTTTAAAATTTTCCGCTACTTTGTACTTGTTCTCCACTACCCTTCCTGTTCAGTCAAAACTATGTATCACCAGATGTGCTGATTTTGAATGTTTGTGAGAAACTGAAGGATTAAGTTAGTAAATTTTTTATCAACCCTCTTGGATATGCCACTGCAATCCATCTATTTTTTTTTCTTTCAGCAAGTCACCAGCACGTGGAAAGTAAGTATACAGTAAATATATGTGTAAACATCAAAAGAGAAAAATAGACAGAAAAATAAATCCCAACATTTAACTAAATGAAAATAGTTGAGTACACAGTATAAGAAAATCCTTGCCACATTATATAAATATTAAAGATAGATATCTATGGAATATCTGAGAATATAGAAAATATATACAAGAACAAACTATACTAAAATATAAAAATATACGAGAGTAATATACAATGATACACTATACCAAGTATACAAATACACATAGTATAACAGAACTGAATATAAAAATATAAAGATTGCAAAGAATAGGATAACATGGTAGAAGTTTAAAAAATATAAAATGATTCCAAGCGACATTCATAGGAGGGATCCCTGGTATATGTTCTTATGTGGAGTCCTTGTCTTAGAAAAAACTTGAGAGCCTCTAATCTAGTGCAGACTATGGTGTGGACTTAATAGAGACATGTAGTATAAACCTCCCACCACCTGGGGGCGCCAGCACAACCTGCTCATTAACAGAAAACACGGAAACTATTTTGTTTATGACTGTCTTCCACATCCTGTTGGTCACAGCTCTTCTGTTTTCCATCTGCTCTGGATCTATACACACTAAAAACAGTCTTCCTTTAGTCCCCGCTGTTCTGTCAGATTAAGCAGACTTTACTGCACGCGCAGTTTGAAGCGTTCGGGAGGCTCTTACTTTGAAACATCAGTGTGAAGTATCGGGTTTTATTGTGGCGGGCTCCACTGTTAGCTTGTCCTGTTAGCTGCTGCTGTGTGGACAGAGATGACCACCGACACGCTTCTTATTTATGCAGATTCACGTTGTTGATTAAAACCGGAGCTCCTCCGTTTATCATGGCGACTGAGAACACCGAGACCGCCGCGGGGAACGAGGAGGGAAGCGGACCCCCGACAGAGACCAACGAGCACGACTATGCCCACACCGTTGCCACTAACTTCATCTCCACGGAGGCGTCTTCCTCCTCCTCCTCCGGTGCACCGGTGGCTGACAATGGAGTCACCGCGATGGGAAGCTTCACTGCATCGGCTGAGCCCGAGCACAGCGCCCCGGGGCAGCACACCATGTCGGTAGAGCTCCCGGAACCGGCCGTGGGTGCGGAGGTGGACTGCCCCGGTGGAAACGACGTGGAGACCGGAGAACCCTCGCAGAGGACCGTGGTCACCTCCGGTAAGCCGCGAAGCGTCGGCGGCCGTCCGCGCGTCAGGCGGCCGGAGGACAAGAACTGCTCGTGCTGCAGGACGGAGTTCGAGCGTCAGGGCCGCAGCTTCAACCGGAGGGCGGTGTTCACCTTCACCACCCCGGACACTGTGCGGTGGGCCTTCCCGGAGGCCACCGTGAACGAGAAGTCCTTCCTGTGTGAGATCTGCGCGCAGGTCATCAGGAGCAAATGCAAGCGTAAAACGAGCGGGAAGAGATCTCTGTGGCTAAAACCGCCTGTGGTCAAACCGGTGTGTGTGATACTGTGATACTATCACGATATACTGATAACAGTGATGTCACAATTGATTCTACCATATTAGCCCCATATCGTCTCTGCACAGTACTCTTAAAGGGACAGTTCACCCCCCCAAATCAAAAATGCACATTTTTCCTCTTACCTGTAGTGCAAATTATCCATCTAGATTGTTTTGGTGAGAGCAGCAGAGCTTTGGAGAAATCAGCCGTAGAGATGTCTGTCTAAAGATGGATGACAGATGAAGCCATACTGTATTCCAAAACCTGTAGACCCTCTTACAGTTTGTAAACAATGAGCAAGCTGCACGCTCAGTTTGACAGCAGCAGTATGGCCGACCACAACTTGACAATGTGTGCAGCGAACACTACTCTATCCCTACTTCTGTCGCTGAAATGCTCGCACAGCTCTTTAATGGCGTCAGCAGTGATCAGGTGTTAAACGTGATGTTAAACTCCCTCTTTATAGCATCAAATAATGGATTAAAACCACTTGAACAAATTGCCTGATAAGAACGACCTAAAATGACAGAAACTATGTGGCACTTTGAGCACCAGAGTGTCACCTCAATATTCAATGGAAAGCAGAAGTTATCACCAAAACTCTGCAACTCATACCAAAACTGTATCAATGGATAAAAAGCACTGCAGGTAAGACGAAAAACCATAGACTTTTGATTTTGGGATGAACTGTCCCTTTGATGAAGTCAAGTCAGAGAGTTCAAGTATTAATTTTTCTGAAAAATCAGAGACTAAAAATTAGAACTGCACAATATATCGTTTGAGCAACGTCATCGCAATGTACGTATGCACAATAGTCACATCGCAGGTCAGGCAATGTAGGAGGCAAACGATTTCAAGGGTACCTGACACACACTGTGCGCAGTGATCCACCAATCACAATCATTCTTAATCATTCTTAATCATCACGCCCCTGCATATGGAGTGAGGCGCAAGATCAGTACAGGTTAATTGTCCACGAGATGGCAGCAGTAGCATAAAGTGCTATTCAAGTCATCTGGTGAAAATTCCTGTATTTTTTCATATCGCAATATATATCGCAGGGTTAAAAAAAATCGCAGTGTCAGTTTTTTCCAATATCGTGCAGCCCTACTAAAAATAATCTCTCAAACTTTTTAACCCATCTCCCTAATTGCAACTTTATTTTCTGGTGTTGGCGTCTGCAGTCGGATGCGAGAGAGAAAAGAAAGAAGAGTCGCAGGATGGGAAAGAAGAGCAGAGCGGCGCAGCTGGTGAGCAAGTCCTGCTACAAGGCCGCTTTGAAAACGCTCTGGTCCGCCAAAGGTGCCCGGAAACCCATGATGGAGTTCTGGAGCAAAATGCTGAAAGAGGAGGTGAGGACAGAAGACACATCTTTCAGTCAGGGACAAACATGCCCTGCTTTAAATGGACAGTTCTGATTATTTTAAATTGAGTTGTATGGTATACTTAATAATAGTCAGAGTGTTAATTATAGTAGATGGCGGCTGATACGCTGCCAGTTTAAAGAAGCAGCAGGTGTACCGGTGTACGAAGATAAGCAATGTAGAGCTGCAACCATTAATCATGTAATTAATTATAAATCGATTATTAAATTACTATTTTGATACAACCCTGCTTCAGAAACTTAAAACTACCCCTTTAAGTCTTGATAACTAGCGCTTTTTTTTTTTTATTATGTGATGGTGTTATAATCTGTTTCGTGGTGGTGGTTCAGATGAAGGCGCTGACGCGGCAGACAGACAATCCCTTCCATCAGAAGGTGTCGAGCAGGAAGCCGCTGTCGTCATTCCCCTGGCGTCGCTGTCTGAACTGGGCCCAGGACAAAGCTCCACTCGTCCTCTCCTGTCTCACCTCGCTGTTCCCTGACCTCAACACCCTCACCAAGAGCAGCCAGTAAGTCCAAATCAGGAAAGTTGAGGAATCCTGGTGGTCCAGACAGTTGGTTTCAGTTGTTGAACATCTGTTCTTTTTGTTTGTGTGGCAGCCTGATGACGGAGGAGCAGGCACAGACGCTGCTGGAGCGGCGGGCTGTGGTGGCGCTCTCCATCCCGCTCTTCACCAGGAACATCTGGAAGAACAACTTCCTTCAGGCTGCTCTGGGGGCAGAGCTCCGCCTGCAGGGCTGCTCTGGCGCTGCCCTGGACGCCCTCAACACCATGGGACTGTGTCAGAACAAAGACACCGTCAGGTTACTGCTGAACAGGCTCCGAAACGGCAAGAAGATGGTGAGTGTCACGATTCAAGAGCTCAAAACTAACTTGCTAAACAAACAAATCTCTCCATTATTAAACCAGATTCTCTGGGTTTTCCTGAAATTTGTTGACAATAAGAAAAATATGGAACACAGCTGACTTTTTCTTTAACCTCTGACAATAATTGACACCTAGTCTGCATTCCCAGTCTCTCATCAGCTACACTGGCAGCTAAAGGCTAACAGCTAACAATAAAGAGGGCTTTCAAGCATCAGCTGACCAGAACAGCTTGAAGAGGAATTCATTCACTCCTAAAATGTCTGAAATACTGAACTGAAATGTTTACCCAATCTTTTGGGGATCCTCTGACTTTTCATTAAGTCAGGTCAAATCTTTCACGTCTAACAAATAAGTTCATGACAGGATACATCTAAAGAAGTACACTGTCCATCTGAACTTCTTTTTGTGCCCCTCTGAACTCATAAATGATTATTTCACATCCCATTGGCCATTCAACTCGCTTCTTTCGACTGCAGCTAGTCTCCAGCCAGACGACAGCGCTCATAGCTGATCATTTGTTTGGAAAAATCTTGTCAAACACGCTGTGAAATTATATTTACTCTTTGTCAACTGTACTCAATGTTATTGACTTTGAATCTTGCTTGCATATGTTAACTTTCTGGCTAATAGCTAAGCCAGGGGCTTCTATGAGTTCAGCAGACTAGAAATATCTCCTTAGTTGCCAATTCGTATTTCAGGTCTGTCCTATTTACTGTAGTGAGCCGGGGAACCTTATGGGGTGTTAATGTTTATTCCAGGTATTAGTCAAACCCTCGGGTGTTACCAGGGAACTGAAGTACATAACATGTGAAATACCAATCAGATTACTTGGTTTGATCTGACACACGGGAGCATCATTCAGAGCAGATGTTCAGATTTAACTTTGTGTTTCCTCCTGTCAGCTCACAAATGGACGACAGAGGATGAAGATGAAACAAGACCTCAAAGGAGAACAGATGTCAGACATGGAAGAAGATGAAGAAGAGGAGGAGGAGATGGAGGAGGAGGAGGAAGAAGAGGAAGAGGAGGAGGAGGTGGAGGAAGAAGAAGAAGAGGAGGAGGAAGAAGAAGAAGAAGAAGATGAAGAGGAGGAGGATGAGGAGGAAGAGGAGATGGTAGAGACGACAGTAGAGTTGGAAGAGGATGAGGTGCTGAATGAAGTGCAAAAGCAAGCAGAGGAAGAGGAGGATGAAGCAGTGGAGGAAACGGCAGAGATGGAAAAGAAGAGGAGGAGGAAGAAGGCGAAGAAGCAGAGGAAGGAGGAGAAGAGGAAGGAGAGAGGGAAGCGAAAGAAGGAGAGAGAGGAGGCGGCGGCAGCAGAGGAGGAGGACGACGATGAAGGGTCGGAGGAGAAGAAGAGGCGGGTGGTGGTGGTGAGGCTCGACTGTCGCGACCTGCTCCCGACCCTGTAGACTCCGCCCGAGAACTCAACAGGCCCCCGCCTCCAATCAGAGAGCAGGACAGAGGTCCCGCCCTCTTGTCTAGGAAGATGATGAACGGCATTCTGGGAACTGTAGGAGGTCAGTGACTGAAAAGGGAAACTGATGAGAGCTTTACTTTGAATCTTTTCATTTTTGTGACGTTAAAATAATCAGTTTGAGTCGGAGGTGGATTAATTTGAGCCCAGAAAAGCCTCTGAAACGCAAAGCTGCTCCACTGAAAAACACCCACAGCTGACTGATCACATGATCATCTGCATCGTTTTAACCCTGATGGTCGTGTGTCTCAGGTCCGCTGGATCAATCAACCAACCAACAAACCTTCAGTTCCACTGCATATATGATGGAACACCTGTAACATTTTGTTTTATAGTTTTTTTTTGTTGTTGTTTTTGTTTTTTTTACAATGTTTCCTGGTAATTCACTATAAAGGAAATTATATTAAATTTTCAAATCTTAGATAAGTTTCTAGACAGAAACACGTGATTTGGTACTAATTATAGGGACGCGTGAGAGAATACTAGGAAATTTGACACTTGACAATAATGTAATAATAATAATTTGAAATAATAATTTCGTAATCTGGAAGAAAAAGATTAAAGCCACAGTTTAACATAACAAAGTCAATATTATGAGAATAAAATTGCAGTTATAGGTAGATTAGATCAGTATCAGGCCTTGGAACATTTGTCACATCCAGCAGCAATCTGACACACAAGCCAAGTGTTAATTATAACTAGGGGTGATAACAATTAATTGAAGCTCAATAAATTGGTTGGCAGATCAAGTAAAAAAAAAAATGTAATCACTCGACCATCAAATAAAGATCTAATATGTAGGCCTTTATGCATTTGTTTTTTTTTTCAGTAATACTTTTTTTTTTAATTGATCATTAATGTTACCAATGACTGATTAAGGAAAGTGCTAATTTCTAGTTCTAATTAATAAATACATTTAATGGCTGCTGACGGTTATTTTTAACTTTTCTTCATCGATCCTGTTCGGGTCGACAGTAAGTAAAGCCTGTGACCACAAAAAATTACTTTAAATCTTTTTCCACCAACTTGGAACTGGCCTTGTTCAGTTCAAGCACCTAATTTTTAACCGTTTGGAGCATTTCCACCAAAAATAAATGCAGAACCTGGAAGGTTGGTTCCCAGCTGGAACCAAAAAAACTGCAGGTTTTCTTTTGGGTGGGTCATATTCTACAGGTCAGCGTGCAACGTTCTCCGTTTGATTGCAGTGGTTCTGCTCACTGGTGAACACGGCGGCTGGTTCACTAGTTAGCCCCAAGGTTCCATGTATCTTGAACAGAATAGTTTTCAAGATCCAGACTGATTTTTTTTTTCTTAAGTTTTTAAACTTTACACTTCACAAACAGTAAAACTTGTGTATATTAGTTAGAGCCCAACTACTGTATTATTTCTGAGAGTTCCTTTTTGAACATTGGGCTTTATCTCAGAATATTCCTGTGTAATTAGTACCAAATTGCCAATGGTATTTTTTATTTTATTTTTTTTACTACAATGACTGATGTTTGGCCTTCACAAGGGAAAAAAACTCCACATGGGGTGAACAGTGCACAAAGGAAAGTACATTACAGATGAGTGAACAGCAGGAGTCTCTTCTGTTGAAGCTGTATGATGGAAGTTATTTTCTAATCCTGATAAGGGTTGAAATTTCCTGATTAAAAGTGACCGCAGCTCTTTTAGTTCAGAGTTTGGTTCTTCTGACACAAAGTAATGTTTATTTACTCACAGGAACAGAAAACGGCTTGATTTTTTTTTTCTAATTCTGACACTGTGGATGTTTCTGTTTAAAGTTGTGCGTTTGAAACAGTTTCTTTGAGCCGAGTGGAGGCACACCTGAGAAAAGGACCTGGAATTCATTATCATTATTATTATTATTATTATTATTATTATTATTATTATTATTATTATTATTTTTGATGGCCGTAGTGAACCCAACAGGATCAAGCCTCTGGTGTGCTCGTCTGAAGCATGCTGAGGTCTTTGTGCTGTGTTCACGTCATGTGCGAGTGTTAATATTATCTGACAACTCAAGAGGGTCGTATAATTACAGTGTGTCATGTGAGGGTTAAAAATACTGTCAGTTGACAATAAATCACCATAACCGCTAAATAACCATTAGAACAGACAGTGATTAACAATAAACAATGATTAATGTTTGGTTTTCAGGCCTTTACAGATTATTAAGTGCCAAGATGTTCAGCTGGTAATGACATGAACACAGCAGTAGAGCCACGTCAAAGTAAATTTTGTTAAAAAAATAAATAAATCTGACTTTATTCTTTTTCTTCAAATTCAGACATTTCTCAGATTTTTTTGTAACTCTTAATTTGGTAGTCTAATCTCTGAAAAATCCTAATAATTTCAAATAAAGGATTATTTAATATGGTACTAATTATGGTGAAAATAGAGACAAAATTCAATTGATACGTTATCGCTAAGAGAGTGTAGTTCATCATTTAAAATAAAGGTCAGCTGTACATGGGCAGAATGTGATTTGTCTGTAGATGAAGAAACAACAAAGTTTACAGTTTTTTCCTATAATCAGTGCCAGATAATATGATTCTTTTACAGGAAATTATCATAAAATTAAAGACTCATAAAATAAATGGTTTTAATGATCCTGATCTGTGGCATCCACTGAATTATTCCACCATTTACAAAAACTTGGCTGAACTTTTTCTCTCCTGGTCAGAAGATGAGTTTATGAACCAGGAGATGCTGTAATATACTGTAGTTTGATTTGTAACGAGCGGTTTGTTTTCTGAGTTTCTCAAAGTTTCTTTAGAAAATGTTTATATTTTTATGTTTTACTTGAGGAGGACTGTGTTTTTCTGACTGTTTTTGACGGTTTCTGGTGTTCAGCGAGTCCGATGAAGATTATCAGATCCTGCTGGTTCTTGTAAGTTTGCCAATAAAAACGTTTAAGGCTTCACCTGGTTTTCAGCTTTCTCTTTTTCTCTGTCAGTGACTCAGTCAGGTGTTACATATCTGAGGCTTTCACAACTTACTACTTTTTATTTCACTTCAAGTTATTGTGTTTATTTGGCCACATGGGAAACATTTAGATGTTTACTTTCTTTTTTATTTAGCCTTAATTGTACTTGATTTTTCTGGGAATAGGTGAATAACTTGTCCATTAACTGGGACAAGAATCAATGCAGTATATAATGAGACTGTACATTAGTTTAATCTGTGATTATTTCTGATCTGTTTTAAAATTAAGTTTATGAGTTAATCCAAATTTAAAATTAAGCAGAGCTCTTTGGCACAATTAAACACTAATCTATTTAGTAAATCTAAAGTTTATTGATGTAAACCTAAATAAAACAGAGGTTCATAAATATGGAGATGCTTGCCTGCCCAAATTTAAATACATAAATAAATAAATAAATAAAAGTTCTTGTAGGACCTCTAAGTGTAGAAGAGGAGACAAACCATTAACTTTTGGCTGCTCTAAAAAAAAAGGCATTTTGTTTGCTAGCTAAAAAAAATCACAAAATGTTACATTGTGAGCTAGTGAAAAAGTTAACAAGTTTTAAAAAATGTGACATTGTTTGCTAGCTAGCTAAAAAGTTAACAGAATGTTACACGGTTTCTGAGCTAGCTTAAAAGTTAAAAGAACATTACATTGTTTGCTAGCTAGCTGAAAAGTTAACAGAATGTATACTGTTTGCTAGGTAGCTAGAAAGTTAACAGAACGTTACATTACTAGCGAGCACATACAAAATGTTACACTGTCTGGCTAAAAAACGTGTTGGCCTCCTTAGCCTCCTCATGATGGCTTGGCAGAGAACTTTTTTTGCTACCCGCCCCCGACACAGCTACCGTCCAATCATAGCTTAGCAACCGTTGCCAGGCACAGCGAGACCTGTCGAACTAATCTTATGTTGTCCAGTACAAAAAGCACAACAGCAGCAGTTTATGAAGGCGTGATTCAAATGTAAAGATGGGATTAAAACAATGTGTTTGATCAGCTCATATGTTAGCAGCAACCGTCTCCGTTTTTACTTACAGAAGATTCCAACGGTTGGTTCTTTGGAACCCCAGACCTGCGAAACTCTCGCGAGATTTATATACGTTCTTCTTTTTGTTTGTTTGCTTGTTTGTTTAGTTTTGTTTTTAACAATGAGACAACGCCTTGGTTAAAATCTGCATAAATTTGGAGACAAAAACGACTTGGGTTACCTTCTTTATACGACGACATAGACCTTTCTTCACGGCAGCCATATTGATATGAAATCTTAGAGTAAACACAGGTGTTGTTTTGATACTATTTAAGGTCCCCTTCAGATTCTGTCCACCAATTAAGGTGGCTATATTGTTTTTACTCTACTACACATATTCTAAACTTTTAGTCACTGGCTAATTTACATTCAGATCAATAACCCAAAATATAATCAAGTAAATTATAGTGTAATATTATGGATAAATATAAATATTTCTTTATCTCTTTGTGAAATTCACAAGCTACCCATCAGTATACTGTGTGTGTAGAGTGATGTACATTTTCATGATGCATAAATAATTATAGTTCAATAATATATATTATGTTTAAATTCTCCTGGAGTCACTTTCACTGAAAAAAAAAAAAAAAATTCATAATGATCTGCCATTTGTTGGCATCTCTGCAGGACTACAGTACTTCATTATTGTATTGTATATTGGACATTGTACATGGCCATATTGGAATTTTAACAATATTCCAATTAATGGTGCGGCCCTCATTTCTACTAGGTGGTACTAGTACTTCTACTTAAACATCCGAGTACTTCTTCCACCACTGAAACTGAGCGTCATTTCTTTGGCAGGAATTAACACATCAGCTAAAAACTGAAAGCCAGTGATTTCTTGTTTGATAAAAGTTCCTTTTTGTGATTCTGATCTGTCCTCACCCCACTGAGGTGTTACTCTAACGTCATTTGTGACCTCCACAGCTCAAAATACCAGACTGAAACCTTCACATCACCCCGTGGGCCGACAGAAAACACATCTGAGATCACGACCACCTTTGAAGAGTCAGACTGCCGCTATGACTCACATGTACAAACCAACCGATCCCACAGCAGAGACTTCTACCTGAAGTAAACCGGATGGATTCCTGAGGACAAAAATAACACCAACATGATGTTGTGAAAGAATGAAGCAGCATGAAGGACTGAAAGGTTTTTATTTCTGTAACAGATTAATTTACAGCAACAAAAACATCCACAGAGCTGCTGCAGCTACAATAAATATTCCCGACCACACTCCACCTCCAGCACTCTGCTGGTTCATTCTTCTTCACTGCTGCCTTTAGAGACGAACCAAGTCAGTCAGTGCGAGGAGTTACGTCAATATACTGATTTTATGTTTTGGTGGTTAGAAATATGTGGAAGTTTAATAACAACAAAACTACTGAGAGCAAAAATTGAGTTTCAACCAGTTTGCAAGTCTAGATTTGAGAGCAGGAGCAAACCATTTTCACCAGCTGTTTTATCAGATTAAGTGCTTTTCTCAACATTTAGTTTGAGAAATTAACTCTTTTTCCATGTGACAAAATTAAAAAAGGTTTGGCATGTGTCAAATAAATACCTTAAATACATAAAATGCCGTCTGAAGTTAGAAATTTTCCTAATTTATTTCATCTGGAGGAGGTGCAGAAATTATTATTTTTTTTAATGATAAACTCGCAGACTGATCAAATCCTGACATTTCTCTGTGCTCTCAGCAGGTTTGTTGTTATCAAACATCCCAGAAACACAGAAAAGTCTAGAGGATAGAATAGCTTTTATTCTGAAGGGGGAAGAAGTGGATACAGCAGCCAGAGTCACACACAGAGTTCGGTCAAGTTTGTGACCGACTAAGAGAAGCAGTGACGTAAACTGAACCCTGTGTGTCCACCACTCTGGGTGCAGATAAAGAGCTGTGCGCATTATTGACCAACATCTGGCTGGAAACATTTAATCTGGAGCGTTTGTAAAGGACCCGTTTGGCTGTTATTTACACATGGTTCAAATGTTTTACCAGACGACGTTTCCGCCGTCTGTGTGAACAAGACAAAGAGGATTCAGGAGAATTTATCCTGTGTGTGTGTATGTGTGTGTGTTCAGACGTTGAGGGTCTTTTTGACAGAGAAGATGATGTCTTTGATCTGCGGCAGGCTGTTGTCCTCCAGGATTTTGGCGTACGGCATGGGGATGTCGACGCCCGTCACCCTGGTGGCCGGAGCGTCCAGGTAGTTGAAGGCGGGGCCTGAAAACACACAAAGCCAGTTTAAGATTTTATTTTAATCCCCTCAAATCCCCAAATTGTCTTCAAGCTCAAAGTTGATTTTTCACGCCATCAAAAATCTTTAGTGCTGTTTATTGTTTTGGTTGTCAGGTTTTGGAGATATCACATAACAGTTACAGAATTTTTGTAATATGTCTGAGCAGAACACCCATTTCAAACCTGACACCAGCATCAGTGTACAGAAACTTATATGACAGTATTCTGAATTTGGATTAAACTAATTTTTAATACTTTTTAGATCCTTACTATTACATACATACATAAGACCCCAAACAATATAGTTAGAAACAAATCAAGACGTTTCAAGTTTAGCCTTCCAGTTTGTTTTGTCGGTCCACTGACAGACCAGCCAATCACAGAGATCTATACAAATTGAATGATTCAAGGGAAAATGGGAGCGTCCTTCATATTTATGTTGGCGCCCAGTGCTCACGGTGCACAGGTGGGATTTTCATTCAAATTAAGCCGCAAAAGAAGTTGTTGGTATTTTGGTGGAAAATGGGTCTTGGATTTTGCACTGAGAACACCCCATGATTCCAGTGCATCGTTATTCTGCAGACAATCTTATGATTTTGTCAGCAGACGAAGCAGCAGCAAGAACGTCAGTAAAACAGTCTGCATTAACTTATAAATCAATATGAATTATTCCCTGCAGCCGTCTGAAGGCAGCAGGACAGATGTATTGATGAATCTGCAGTACCATCACACACAACTGCTCACTGTGTTAACCTTAGAGCAGCAGTTGCTCAGTCTGCAGGGACTTCGCTTGGGAGGTCTAATCAAATCCAGCTTGGCCCATTGTCACTTTGCGCTGCTGCACAAACATGAACCAAAATAGCATCTGCACTCGGAAACACCCACAGGCTATGTTCCCAAAACCTACTACTTGGTGATTGCACGGTTAAAAGAAGGCTAAAAGTTTTCAACAGCGATATAAGTTTTAAAATGGATCAGTGATGCAGCCAGAGAGAAAACAGAAAGCAAGTCTTCTTCCTTCATATCCCTTCCTTCAGTCCCTTCTCTTGGGCACAAGACTCTAAATATTGTGCGTTCTATTGGCTTCTTGTTAATATCCTGTTGTGTTTGGGTGAAGCTTTGACAAAGATCAACTCACCTACTGTATGTCTGAGTGACAAAAAAAACAAAACACTTCATCAAGCTAACAAAGCAGCAATGTCACAAATGCAAAGTATGAAATGCAGCCACTCAGCTGTTACCTTCCATGATCCTGGCACAGATCTCAGCTCCAACACCAAACTGAGGCCAGCCGCCCTCCACCGTCACCAGGTGGTTGGTCTTCATCACACTGGTCTCAATACTCTCCACATCCAAAGGACGGATAGTCCGCAGGTTGATCACCTGACATAAACACAGACAGGAAGTAGTTAACAGGCCGCTGAACACAGGCCATCTGTGTCAGATAACTACAGGTGTGCTCCTTCCTCTACCTCACACTCGATTCCCTCCTTGGCGAGGACGGCAGCAGCATCCAGGCAGAAACCGACATACCGAGAGTGACCCACCAAAGTGACGTGCGTACCTGAAGAAGAACAAACAGGTTCAGGATGACAACAGTGACACAGACGGATCTCTGACATCCGAGCTCTGATCTCACTTCCTGTTTCCCTTCAAATATCATCACCATGTTAGTGTCTGACAACAAGACACACAAAGGCTCAGTTTCTAACTTTTAATCGATGGTAATGACATGATTTTCCATAAAACACAATCACAGACTGGAAACACTCGTCTGTTCAGCCTCCGCTGATCAATATCAACCTCATTATGCTGTTTGTTGTTGAACAGTCGGTGCAGTGAGTCATCACAGTGAGGCGGACAGGCTGGTACCATCGTGTCTGCACAGAGACAGAGTCTCACCTTGTCTCTCTATCTTGGCCTTGCCGATGGGAATGGTGAAGTCTTTGGACTGCGACTCCTCCGACATCTCGAAGGGAACACCGTACATCAGCTCGTTCTCCAGGAACACAACTGTAACAGACACACAGAGGCTGAGTTCAGTGACACTTCATGCATCTTGGCATGGATCACACAGCGGTCTAATCTTTAATAAGGTTTAAATCTTTCATGGGGTGTAAATACATCCAAGAACAATCAAGACTGCTTGCTCAAACTGGGGTTGTAATAATACTCAGTATCACAATAAACTGTGATAAAATTCCCAATGATTAGTATTGTTTCAAATTTTAATTACTCTGCTTGATTACCATGCTTTAAAAAAAAATCACAGCACATATTGTCAAGCATCAATCAAAGTTGGCAACAGGTGCCAGGTGCAGGTGCAGCAGCAGCTTGTGTTGCCGTCTATGAAAACAATGACTTCGCAAAGTACATCATATCGTTTGAAATCACCGCGAGGAGACTGAAATCTGCGTCTCAGTACTTTCTGAACTTAAATTTTTCAGCACAATTTAATAATACTGTGATAATACTAATTACTATGATGATTCTGGTCAAAAGAATTGTGATTTTTTTTTATCATTTCATCTCCAGCTAAAACCTCAGGATGTGGTTTGAGACCAGGGTTTCCTTTAGCCAGCACGTCATGTTTTCATCATGTCTGGCAGATGACATAAACATAACATAACATAAACTGACAAAATGTCTGGTGGAAAATATGCCAAACAGACCGTATAGAATATATAAAATAAGAGCAGTATATTTAAAAGAAATCTTTGTTCTTTACTTGTGATTATTTTTTATTCAATACTGAAGTTTGCTGCACGTTCTATGTTCATAGAGCTGAATTAAACAGTGAATTGCAAGAATGTCATTAACTAACAGGTCTGTGGCACATCCACAGTACTGAAAGGATGTTAAATTAGCTTTAACTTTTTATTTTGTTATATATCATCACTTCCCCTATCTGTCTAGATGAGTAAAGGAAACAGAAAATAATTTGACATGATAGGTGTAGTTCTGCCAAAATGATGCCTGGCCACTTTTTTTTCCCTCCAAGAAAGGAAACAGAATATTCACAGCTCATATAATCTGTCTTTTAAAGTGTTAGATGATCAAATCGTCACTAAAGCACATGACCTCGATCAGACAGAGCGCAGTTTGTGCAGTGAGAGGAGCTGCAGCAGACAGGAAGACTGAGGACTGACTGTTGTGTAATACTCTCAACATGATGAAACTGCTCATAAGGTCAGACTAACATTCGATCGCGTGGTCAGTGATAGTTGACTAATGTATGAAAACTTGCCAAGAACTTGGCAAGAACTCTGGAATACCATCAATTCTAGCTAGAGGCCGTTAAGCTTATTTGTCACGAATCCACTCCAAGGGTCTGTTGGGTATCACAACATCCATTTAAATGACACTGAAATTAGTTTATGTTTTCTATGTCACTTGAGACAGAAAGAATGACAACAAAAGCAACAAACAATCCTGGTGTCCTGGTAGTTTAACTGGGCAGAACAATTACAGGCTGCAAACAAACCCAACTGTCCCATCATCATGGTAAAACATTACAATGCTTAAATAGCAAAATCTTAGAGTAGATGACCACAGCCATCCTCTAAATCACTACTTTCAGCTACTGCTATCAGGGCAAAGGTATAGAGTCCCAGAGCAAAGAAAGATATCTGCAGAAAGACATTTATTCCTGTTATCATAAACTTAATCAGTGAGGACAGACTTTTTAAAGTCAGGCTGCAACACACAGAGTACTTTACATCTATATATTCTTCTCTTAACCCTGACTCAGTCCTCACTATCATGCTCTTTTTAATGCAACTTTTATTGTGTCTCTATGAAAATATACTTTTAATGTATTTTGTTCGGATGTGGGATGTTTAATGTACCTTTTTTTTCTGCACATGTAAGCAAAGATATGAAGTGCTGTCTAAACAACTTGCTAGCTATTGTCTCTTTGTCTCGCCCCAGGTTGTCTCTCTCTGTCTCGCTCTAAGGTGTGGCAACTCACCAGGGTTGTCGTCTCTGATGGCCGACTTCAGGAGGCCTTTGGCATCTTCTGAGTTCCAGGGACTCACGACCTTCAGACCTGGACAGTGACCATACCTGTGGACAGACACAACAACCACACCGACACCACCGATCATCATATTTGATTTTCTAACTGCTCGTGTTTCTTGACCTGTCGGACATCTGTTTTCCTGAGATCTCAGCTGTTAGTTTGGTGATTTCATGCAGGATTACGAATTTAGCTTAAGTAAAAACAGTAACAGTATGAGGTGTAGGTGAACGCACCATGCAGCGAAGCACTGCGAGTGCTGTGCGGCGACACCTGCTGAAGCGCCGTTGGGTCCTCTGAAAACGATGGGCACCGGCTGCAGACCGGCCGACATGTAGTAGGTTTTTGCCGCAGAGTTGATGACCTGATCGATGGCTTGCATGGAGAAGTTAAAGGTCATGAACTCACAGATGGGTCTCAGGCCGGCCTGTGGAGGACAACAGTTTAATATTAGTGAGAGCTGCAGGAGAAAAAACACCTAAATACAACTAAGTTTGATAGAAGTATTTATTCTCTTTCGACAACATATTTAAATACAATATCTGTTATAGTATTGAAAGTCCCGAACTATAAAGACAATGATCTAAGTGCTCATTTAAGACCTGAGTTCAGCTGAGTCTTCTTTGTCTGAAGACAAGTTTGATTTGCAGCAAAACCGGACAGTTTTCAGTGACTTTTTCTGGCATGGTTTCAAAAAAGGTATCGAGTATTGTTTTTTCTACTAAAATTGCATCAGAGCTTAAAATTCTATTATTATATCTATTATTGTGACAACTCTATAACATAATACTATGGACATGTGTGCACAGAGGAATCATTATATTTAATCCAAAGAGTTTCTGAAGAGTAATCAGGTGTGTTGTTGTGGGTGATCATATAGTGTGATAAGTGAATGGTTAATTGACTATGAAAATAATCGCAGGTTGCAGACCTAAATGTGATGGTATATTTATTCAAAATCTTGATTCATTTTGTATGACAACACATGCAGTTGTTTATTTATGTATTTAACAGTAATAAGGTAATGGATAGGTCAGTTTATTCAATATTCTGTACTTGACTTGTTGTTGAAACTGCCTTTTTGTCCCATGTTTATATAATTTACTGGGCATGCAGCTCAGCCCTCTCTGAGCTGTTTTACATACTAATGATGCTCATGTTAGTTTGAGCTTGGCTAACTTAAGTTGGACAGTTAACCAGAAAATAACCAACAAACTGCCAAAGCTTCTCCAGTGAATTAAAATTTTTGAAGTTGTGTTCTTCACAAACCAAAGCATAAAGTAATGTGGTTAGAGAATAAAAGTAAAAGTAAATTTCTAATCAACTGACTACAAATACAACTAGTTTTTCAATGATATTGTACTTTTAAGGATTGTTTTGTCATGCGCATGGAAAAAAAAACTCACCATGGCGGCTCCCACTGCGATACCGGCAAAACCCATCTGCACAACAGTGAGACACAAAAATGTTAACAGCTGAGAAATGTTTCTCCAAAGGAGTGTTTTCATCACAAAGCTAACACTGTGTACAACAATGTTAGTGTCTCACCTCTGTAATCGGAGTGTCGATGATACGTTTGTCTCCATATTTCTTCCACAGACCCCTGCTCACCTACACACACAAATATGGGCTATTACTGTAAAGAATTAGGCCAGTCAACCAATTATATAACATTCCTTGTTCTTGATTAATTTTATAGTACACACACAAATATGACCAGAGATTCTCCAACTATGCCACATCTGGTCTCATCACTGGCTAGTTGGCATCTCAGCATGATGATGGACTGAAATAAGTCAACTTGTCTTCACCGTGTTCTACTGAACGTCTTCTCACCTTGTAGGCTCCGTCGTACTGAGCCACCTCTTCACCCAGCAGGAACACACGCTCGTCCCTCTCCAGCTCCTCGTCCATCGCCTGGTTCAGGGCATCACGGACCGTCACCTGACAAAAACAACAGTCAGTAACTGACCCACTGCTGTCACCCAGAGGACAGAGGTTATCCTCTTTCCTTTCACATGCCATTTTATCCTGTTAGCAAGCTCTGCACACTCTGATTTTTTTCCAGTTTAAACACAATATCCTGACAATTTGTACAGATTTAATAAAGACTGTTTGGAAAAACATTTCCATTAGAACACTAATCAAAATTTAATTTAATGTCATCAAAGGAGCTTTCTTTGTTACAGTTAGTTTTTTACTACTATAGCAATACTTGTTTTGTGCTGCATTTGCATGTGTACTTTCCACATGTATTCAGTATAAACAAATGAATAATATTTCAGTGTAAGAAAGACCTCAGGCTCTAGTGGTAATAAGATTAATATTCTGATAATTATACTTGTATGATGACAATATTTTAAATCCCACACGTTTGTTTTTATAGGGCTGGAAGTAGATCTGAAATGATTAGTTGATTAATCAATTAGTAGTCAACTGTTCAATTCATTGCCAAATATTCTGATAATCAATGAATTACCCTAACCTTAAATCTTACCAATACTGACAAGTGAGTGACTGGTGAACTCCAAATCTAAATTTATTTAGACGGACATCTTAAATATTTAATGAAGAAATAAAATATGGTAGCCTGTATCATACATTAAACTGGACTGGTAACGTTTTTCTTTATGGTTTTAATGTGTGATGTTCCAGTTCACGGTTTAATTTGTACAGTCAGTGGTTCATCCAAACACTATCAGGTTTGACATGATGTGACATCCCGCATCTCTGCTCAGTGACCGGACAACGGCCGGAACCATTAAAATGAGAAAGTACCAACTCCGAATAAATAACCACTGACTGACTGTGAACTGTCAGCTGTGCTATGTCATTAACTTGCACTCTACGGCTGAATTAACACAAGAAACAAACAGCCAACAGCAGCTGAACTGTTAGCTGCACAGTTAGCCTGCTAGCTGCTAACACTGACCTGCACAGCGGCCGGAGTGCTCCTGTGAAACTCCCGCCGCCCCAGAGCCGACACAGCATTCTGTAAACAGACACAGAGACGCCATTAATGTCGTTAATCATCCACAACCAAAGAACGACGATAAAAAATAAATAACTTTTGAAATAATCCCACACCTTTCCTGTGCGGAGAAAGCACCTCAGGGACGCCGCCATGTTGAACCTGTCCTCTGCCGGAGAGAAGGCGGGGCTCTACGAGGTCATGAGATTTCTACCAATCAGAGCTGCAGTTTACGAGTCGGCCGGAACGCGTCATAATACCGAGCCAATCACAGCGGTTCAGAGGAGACGGAGGCGGGAGGAAATCCAGACTGGAAAAAATGAAAAAAATACACCCAAGGACACTGACTGCGCTGTCATGTGTATGGAAGATCAATTCAGCCAAGAGAAAAAAAATGCTAAAATATAATGAATAATAAATGTAAAAATATTGACTAAATAAAGTTTTTTATTAAAGTGTCTTTGATACATTTTATGCTTGGATGCCATTGTAGTCAATAACTAATTAATATGTCTATTCAGTAAATATATAAATTCTTGTAGATATAGCCATATAGAAACGAGAAGTAGAGTTGATTATTTTATTTTAAAAAGGCCTTGTTTCACATGACTGTTTCCTAATTTATTTCCCAGGTCTTTTTAGTAGAAGATGAATAGAAGGCAACACGCACACAACTTGCTGGGTTTCTTTCATGTGAATCAATTTTTTTTTAATTTTTAACATTTTATTTATTTATTTATTTAAATTTATTTTTTTTTCTTTTTCTTTTTCTTTTTCATTTTTCTTTAACTTTACTTTTACTTTTTTTTTTTGTCATTAAGACACATGTAAAGAGAAGTACAGTCATCTAAATGAGGGGGAAATAAAATCATGAGTAACAGCCTTTAGATTTTTACTGGATAAAACGCAGCTGATCTTGAAGCTGCATAAAACAAGACAAACAATCAGATCATTACTTTAAGCCACTTCTGTGGTTGTTCATCGCCTAATTTTACCATGATGAGAAACACAAAAGCAGCCGGGCTGTCACTGCTGCTGCTGCGCTGAACAAAGTGTCATTGAGTGCATGTGAAAAAACCAGTCGGGGAAACACCAAATATAGGGGAAGAAACAGGAGTCTGTATGTTTCATCAACCAGGAACACTGAAGACACACAGGAGACAGAGTGAGGGAGAGGACAGTCCTCCACATCCAGAGACATCAGCATCAAAGTTAATCTTTCTGAGGGTAAGACGACCAGACTTTCATCTCTTTTCTCCACATCTTCAGTGTTCTCCTTTAAACACACAGCAGATCAGACAAAGTAAAACTTGAATCCACTTTGGAAGAAACAGAGACATAATATTTAAAAAAGAGCACTCAAGTAGAAAAAATGTAATTATTATAATAGAATTCTAATGATATTAATATTCAAAGATTTTTAAGACTTTTAAATATTTCTTCTTGTTCATATTGCTCCTATTTTCTCCTATTTATAATGCTTATTCACTTATTCTATATTTATTGTTTTTTTCTTGATGCTCTTTCTGTTTTGCTGTCCACTTTGCTGCTTTAACACTGCAAATGTAAAGGAAGCTGTAATTGTGTGCATCCTCAGTCAAACAGTGCCGATATGAACCAGAGTAAGTGAGATAAATGCAAAAATAAAGGAACACTTTAAAAAAAAAAAAAAAAAAAAAGTTTAAGAGCATCAGAAGACGGAGATTAAAAATGTCCCGTTTGTTTATGTGAAATATATAATGGAGTATTACTGATGAATTTGCATTTCTCTGTTGGGTATATTTTCTTTAATAAATAAACCAGATGACACAGTGAGCAGCCACTACTGTGTGTTTGCAACCTCTTACAGCTTAAAGGGACAGTTCACCCAAAAATTCAGTCATTATCTACTCACCCTCACACAGATTGAAGGTTTGGTTTTTTTAGTCCACAAATCACTGCTGGAGTTTCACAAGAAAACAATGTTCCCAAACAATGTAAGTGAATGGTGACCAGTTTTCAAACATAAAAAAACAACAGAATAAAAACATAAAATGCCTCCATGCTGCTTGTCTTGTCATTTACATGCACAGTCTGAACTGGCTGTGTGTGGTGCGACGGAGTTAAAACAGCATGTTGGGACTTTAAGGAGACTTGGATTATGCCAGATGAACAGTATGGAGGCATTTTATGTTTTTTATGTTTGAAAACTGGTCACCGTTCATTTAAATTGCTCTGGAGAGTAAGTAAAGTGAGACATGTCTACGGCTGATATCTCAAAACTCTGCAACGCACATCAAAACTATCTAGATCAGTTTTTCTCAAACTTTTTATACCACGTACCACCTCAGACAATATTAGCCTCTCCAAGCACGACCTTCATGACTGAGGTTAAAATACAATAGCGCAGACAACCTTACAGTTCACGCACGATGCAGGTTTATTTCTAATAAATCCAGCTCCAAACTGGAAGTAACTCAGATTTGATCTCCTCACCGTTTTACATTGTTTGACGGTAGCAGGTTTAGGGAACATGAGTGGCCACTGCTCGAAATGTTCTCCTCCCGATCTGCACTTCTCTTCATGATACTTCCAGTTCTGCGCCACAATTTCAGTGTTTTTGAAGCGTTAATTTTAAGTCTCTGCATTTTATCTCCTCTTATGATCTGTCTTATCTGACACTTATGTGCATTCATGATTGTGATAGGCTGATACTGAAACAAAAATACAGGAAATATAAAACTTATTTGAATTACATTTCAGTCATCTCATATCTTAAGAATTTTAATTCAGAATTTTGTATTATCTTTGACAGCAACTGTCAGACTGTTTTTAAATTAATTTATTTCATTTGTAAAAAAAAAAAAAAAAATCTGACATTCCTTCAATTACCACTAGAGGGAGCACAGTTTGAGAATTTAGGATCTAGACTGATAAACAGTACAAGCCAGAGGAAAAATATGACTTTTTGATTTTCAGGTGAACTGTCCCTTTAAATCTTCTGTATTTCTACAGTGCGATCAAAAACTCAGATCACCACAAGCATCTGCAATAAACACAACACTCTCAATTTTCCTGAACCATTTTTTTAATCAAATATTCATTCAGTTGATACAGTTATCACTTCATCACAGCAGGCTTGCTAGATTTTTTTTTTTATTTCAGTATTGATGATGAGGATATTTGCAGCTGCATTAAATGTAGAAGAGATATTTTTTTACCTAAATGTGACACTGGGACAAAACATTTGATGCATCTGTTAACTGTAGATCACCTGCAGATTGAAGAGTGGTTTTTCATAGGAATTTAGTTTTATTCCAGCGCCGTCTCTGAACTTATTCTTCAAACATAAACACACCTCTGGACTCGTCTTCCACACGTCGCGGGTAAAGTGCTGCAGAGAAACATTCTGATACAATGACCATAATGACGATTCAAGACGTGAAGACCAATCGCATCGGACCGGATTGCACTGAACAATTAAAAACAAACGACTTCAGCATCGAGCAGTCAGTTAAAACACAGCTCTGAAAACTTGGACTGTAGCGATCAGAGTCATCAGGCGGCAGGACTCACCTGAGCTCAAGATTCACTACAAAATCTGCTCTAATAGCAGCTCTGTCCGACACACATGCTAACACTTTAGCACACAGGATGTCAGGTGATCACAGGTGAGGGGGATTAAGGTTACTGAAGGTGAAGAAGTGAGAACTTTCACTACAGATGAGCTGTTCTGTTCACCGTTGTTTCTGCTGAGGAGTAAAATAGATCTCGGCCCGGAAGGACACTTTTAAAGGAACAATCCGACCTTTTGGAAACTTTTTTTTTTTTGCTTTCTGATGGAGAAAATTAATTTAAAAATTAAGTTTGACTTTAGAGGTGCTGATGGGTGGATTTTGTCATCTTCAGACTGAGCGAGGCGAACGTTTCACACCGTCTCAGGTCTTTATGCTAAGCTAACGGTTGCTGGCTGTAACTTCCCATTTAACAACAGATGATTGATGATTGATGTTCTCATCTTACACTCCATCAGAAAAGTATGGAGGCGCACACTTCCAAAGATCCAGAGATGCTTAAAAGTATCTCAAAATAATGAGAAACTTTCTCAACTAAGGGGAAACTGTCAAAAGAATTCATTAGTTTCTCAAATAAAGGGAAACTTTCACAAAATAATCACTTTGTTTCTCAAAAGCAGTGAAAAACTTTCTCCAAGTATTGACTTAGTTTCTCAGATAAGGAGAAACTTTCTCCAAGTATTGAAAAACCTTCTCAATAATTAGAAACTTTTTTGGGGAAAAAAAATGAGCCAGCTTACTTATCAAGCGGTGGATTTGTCTGTCTGACTGGTCCATTCTTTGTACAGAGAGAAAAAGGTAGGAAAGAAGAGCAGCTGGACAGACCGACTGAAAAGCTCCAGAAAAAGGTCGTAAATGGAGCCCACAGGGAGAACAGCAGTAAATGTTCATAGAGAAACACTGAACATCTCTGTTCACACAGACAGAGTCTGATCTGAATCATCCTTTTTAACCCCAAAACCAAGAACCTGACATTTAATCCCACTTTATCTTTTCAGGCCTGATTATTTTCAATCATAACACAGGGTGAATTTTTACTGTTTAACAATTTGTCAGTTAATTGATTCGCTCAATGACTGATAATTGTTTGGTCATTTGAAGTCACCTTTTAAGGAAATATTCCAAATATGCTCTGGTTCTATTTTTGTCTAATATGAGGACATCCTGTGTGCTGAAGTGTTACCATCTTCATCAGACAGAGCTTTACATGCAAACTGATGATGTGGAAACAGATTTTTACAATATTTTAACAAAAAAAGAAAAGAAAAAAAAAAAACATTCAGATTTCCATAGGCACAAGGATCCATATGGCACAATAAAATAAACGAATCTCTGTGACAACGACAAATATAAAATACAACAGAATTAAAACAAAACACATATAAAAGTAACAGAAATCAACTCAATAAAGGTCTGAAATTAACCCTAAATGTCCATCATATGAAGGTAAACTGAGCTCTGTGGAGGACGACGACGTTAAAGTCACCAACTCTGGTAACTTTTATGTCTGCAGGTTTGACTTTAGAAGTGAAGAACGAACACGTCTGCTCTTTCCAGGCCGTCAAAGACTTCGGGTCATTTCTAGCCTAAATGTGAAACTTGGTGCAGAGAGACACATGTCTTTGTCCATATTATTTATTTTATTTATTATAAAGTATGTTATCATCACATGATACTGCACTTGTGAGCAGGGACTGTTTTAAAATGGACTCAATACGTAAGTTCTGCCACTAGGGGTCGCTCTCACATTAAAACTTTAACAAAAGATGTAGTTTAATGTTCATGGACGAGGTATCTCAAAATAATGAGAAACTTTCTCAACTTAATTGCTCTGTGAACACGTTTGATTTATCCGATGTATCCCATATTTTTCACAGATGTTATAGCACCTAGCAGCTAGTTGAAAACATGGCACTACCTTGAATAATTTACAGATTTCTCTGCATCTGAACAGTGTCATGTGAGCCTGAAACAAAGCAAAATATTTAACATATGTCTAGTTTTTTTAGACGTTACATATTACGGCTTTAAAATCATCCCTTGGTGATGCATTTAAAGACACTCCAATGTTTAAATCTTATTAATGAGTCATAAATCTGAATTTTTCAAGTCCAGTTTGGGTCAGTGTCTTTAAAATCTGTGAGGTGACGGAGAGGGGCAAAAGTGCGCCTTTATTTTATTTTGTCACTTTAACTATTGATATTTTTTGTGCTTTTGTGCAACATTAATATGGGCGTGTTTTCATCAACACACCTCAACATGAATTATTAGAAATACTAGATTATTTTTAAGGTTGGACTCAGGGGGCTCTGACTGATGATTTGAATCTTCAGCGTTTAAACGGCAGCTGACAGAACATTCATTAACTAGAAGGGCACTCAGAGAGCACAGACCTCCACCAAGGCCAAATGCTCTATGTTAATTAAAGTGGAAAATAATTTGTGCATCCGGCCTGTGATTTGGGTCCGCTCCAAAATTTAATGGATTCTTACTTGACCGACGATTCACCCTTCCACCAAGTTTCATGAAAATTGGGCCGGTAGTCTTTTTTTTTCCTGTAATCCTGCTGACAGACAGACGAACAGATGGTGCTGAGAACAAACAACCCTTGGCAGAGGGAACTATGTTATCAGAAACTCCAGTGCAGGAGAGCAAAGAGAGATGGAGGCTGTGAAAAGCAAAATTTAAAGTTGGTAATTTGTTGCTCTGCAAAAGGCTGCTGTTCAACAGACTGCAACAGTTATCGATTACAAGAATTGATCACTACAGTCCCTGCGAGCATTTAAATTAATAAAGAAACCACACGACTGTAAAGTAATGTTGATTAAAACTAAAGGTTACTAAATGTTGACTGCGATTGATTTCCTCTCTGCAGCAAGTTTCAAGTTTCAGCAAGTTGATTTTCAGAGAAATTACTGAAAGCTACAGAGGAGCATCAGGGCCGAGCAAAACGAGAGAAGGAAGATGTTTCTTGAATTTTGTACTTCAAGGATAAAGTTAAACTGCTAGAATAAAGTCGAAAGGGTATTTCAAATTTATTCTCAACATGTCTAATTTGTTTTTTAAATGCTAACTTTCCTTTAAGCCTGGCCTTAATACTCCTCCACAGACATCAATGGCTGGAAGGCAGGAAATGTAAAAATTGATGAAGATGATCAGCAGTGATGTAAAGAGTGAATTTGATTTGAAGTTAATGGACCCAAACATGCAAAAGCAGAAGTATGTGGAATAATAAGATTTGGTGCAAAGAAGCAAAATCATCTAAAAGTTCTATAATAATAATAATGATGTTTTTTTTTTAATCCCTTGCGACAGTGACTGGTGGAGAAAAAGTTAATTTCAGACCCTCAGTACAATCAGAGCTGAGCGGCTCGTCTCTGTTGATCCACGTTACTCTGATCTGAGACGGTACGGACGTCCGACCACCGGTATCTCCGTCATACAGGCTTTTAGAACAAAAGTGCAAGTTTGACATCGCGTAGAGCAAGGACATTATTTCCAACAGCTGCACCGCCCAGAGTGGCACGACCTACACTTATTTTTCTGCCACATTTAGCAGCCAACTGAATTAAACTGGAACAACAAACGTCCAATTGTTCTCTCTTATTGACATGAGGCAGAACTTATGATTAAGTTAAGACGGCGATAATTTCAATGTAGCAAAAAATGGAGAAAAAGTTAATTTCTTGCATCTTTTAAGTCCAGCAGTTTTACAATATTACTTTCCAGTCCAATCGGAAAAAAAAATCAGGCCGAGAGGATGAGGATACCACATAAGAATATTGATATTGATGCTTTTACTTCCTATAAGTCAAGTTTCCACTCAAACGTAGCGCAAATTGGTGCCAAATTTCCAGAGAATTGGCCAAAGAAAATGCAAATTAACTTGCCTTTCTATCCATCACCATTATGCAAATAATACAAGTTGGGAGCATCAAGATAAACGGCTGGTGGCGCCAAAACGCGACTGGAAATCATTTTAAAATTAATACTTTCTGTCATATTATGTTTTTTGGGTAAGGAACCGTGCATTTAGCAGGATAATGTTCAGTGAGCAGGTCAGTATCATCCTGTACATCATCCCTTATATATCGGTGTATATGTTGTCCAATAGGCACACTTTTTTTGTTTTTTGATAGAGTATGATGCAGACTGTTTTTATTTTTTAATGTTCTTAGTTTTATTGGCAGCATTTTAAGTGTATTTAATCCTTTTGCTATTTGTGATTTTTCTTTTAATTTATACTAATTTATGCCTGGGTGACATTTTTGGACAATAATGTTTTTTGTTAAACGTCACTTTTACTTTTTTGTTATATGTGTTTGAAAGCATTTAAGGGATCGTTGCAATATCACCTGGGATATGAATATGGGAACTTTTTGATTGGTAGCTCCAGTCTTGGTCGGGCTCTACTTAAGTGGAAGCTCCCATGGATGTTAAAGTGTATGTCATGATTTAATCGTTAAATCCGTTTCCACTGCACTTTGTCGTATTTCGCTTTTTAATCTATGCACTAACTTTTCCACCTCAGCCAAGCGTACACGTCTTTGCAGTTTTTTTAATCTTTCCACTCAGATATTTTATGTGCAAAAAAACCAAACAAAAAAAACATGGATGGAAACAATTAATGTAGCATCCTGGATAGCTGCTTCTAGGATTATGTGCTGCTCTTCATTTTGCGCTCTACCTCGCACAAACTACTCGCTCTCGCATGTTTGGTCTGAAACAGCTGTTAAGTCGTTCAGAATGAATCTGCAATCAGGACGTCTCACAAAACTGCTTTGATTGAGGTTAAGGTTTGTGAAGTTTCAGACACACCGCAACAAACATCCTACTTATCAAGTCATTTTTGTCTGTAATTTGAGTCTGATTTTCTCAAAACGAAACAAAAAAAAATGCAAATTTAGTTAAGAAGTTCGAGCTGTTTCAAATGCAAATTAACTTACAGTACCAGAAGTCTGGACAAACCTCTCTTTCAATATCTATTTCTTTTTTCTTTCTTTTTTTAAAGATAAAAGGTTCAGTTTGTACCAACAGTGTGCAAAGCTGTCAAAGCAAAATTTGTCTACTTTGAAAAACCTAAAATAACAAAAAGCAAAAAACTTTTGCACAGTTGGAGGTCGACCGGCAGTTAGGAGAAGTGTGTACCAAAAAAAAGAAAAAAAAAGACTCTCGCACAGATTTAATAACAACAATGTTATTATCTTATCTTACCTTTGATTGCAACAGTGTGCAAAAATCTCTTTTATATTTGGATTCTTAAAAAGCAGAAACATATTTTGCCTTGTTTTCACATTTTTTGCTCACTACATAATTCTATATTTCATATTTTTGATGTTTCCAGTATTAATCGACAAGGTAGAAAAATAATAAATAAAGAAAAGACATTAAATAAGAAGATGATGTGTCCAAACTTTTAACTGGTACTGTAAATGTTTATTTTTTAAAATAAAGTTCCTTTTTGTCCTGATTTTAATATAGCGACTTGCCTTATTTTTCTGCTTTGAAGCTGCAAACACGTCTCTACAAAATTATAGTGTTAATTTTTATTTCTACTCAAAACGCACCAGAATATGTTTTCACTTTTTTAAAGAACTTTTTTGGGACTTAATTATAGACAGAAATAACTTAATGATGGACATTTTTTGCAGCATAGCTCTGTTGATGTTCTGTAGTTGTTCTTTGCCACTGACGTCCTGCAGTGAAACAGTTCCAGTTTCAGAGCCTGCTGACTTCAGAGATGATTTTAAAGAGGGAAAGCTGCAGTCTGGGCCAGTTTCTCTGCTGCTGCTGCTCCAGGATCAGGATTGGTACAGCGCCATGACAGTGTCAGAGCGCTGACGACAGAGTTTTGGATCCAGGAAATCCAACCTCATCATCCAGCAGGATGAAACGTCCACAGTGGCTCCAAAAGTTCAAATTCCAAACATTCAACCACCACTTTTACAAACCTGCAGAGCAGAAAGAAGAAGCCGGCTGGCTGCCTGCTGAAGCTGCAGGTCAACCAGAAAAGCTCACCAGGATCAGATTTGAGTTTACCAACTTTTTTAAATCTGGAGCCTGGTGTCTGTCGCAGTCAGAGAATGATTGTCCAAAGGCGACCCCCCCCCACCCCCCCACCCCCCCGTCCATCCTCCACTCTCTCAAACCACAGCAAGAGATTTTAAAAATTTAAAAGCAGAAAAAGCGATAAAAACTAAAACGGTACTTGGATTTTTTTTTTGTTAGTGATTCCTTTCCACATCTCGAGGAGCGACGATGTGAACTGGTCCAGACCACAGTGCAGAACCAGCGGGTCGGTCATGTTGCCGTAGTGACAGTCAACCCAGTCGAGGACAGGTTGTGGTTGGGGCGGGCGGGGTCAGATGATTGGTTTGCTGCGGTCGGTGGTCTCGGCCTTCTTCAGCTTGCCCTTGCTGAAGTTCTGGATGGAGCTCAGCAAGGCGCTGCGGCCTCCTCCTGCTCCATCAGGGGAGGACAGAGGAGGAGGAGGAGGAGGAGGAGGACAGGAGGAGGAGTCCAGCATAGGAGGGGGAGGAGGAGGCGGTGGAGGAGGGGGAGGAGCAGTCTGGGCTCCTGGATGGACAGAAAGAAGAACGAAAGGAAGTGTGAGAGAACAACACTACTGGTTTCTTGTGGTAACACCCAGTTTCCCCAGGAGCTGGTCGCACAAAGATTAGGAGTCTGGTTGAGTGAGAGAGAGTGACATTTGGCTTATATAATGTCAGTTTCACATCGGAAAAGGCTGTGTGACGGCAAGGTGAAGTGGTGAAAATATAGTAACTATAGCAAACACTTAAAGTGATATTGATGTTTTTTTAAGTGGCTGACAGGTGTTTTGCTGCTGATCCATCTACTGTAGGTAATACACTGACAATGGAGACGTACCTCACACATCCCCACTTCAAATAATCTGAACTAACGCTTTAAGGAGCAGTCAAATAAATCAACTGTTTTCGCCTCTTTGCTTCCATGAAGACTAAGCATGGAGGACAGGCAGACAGACAATTTACTGATGCTTTATAAAGCAGTTTATAAGCCATAGAGCCACTTAATACCTAATTTATGCCTATTTATACCTAAATGGATTTTGGTCCAAAAAAAGTCTGCAGATTTTTTTTCAAGAAGGGAACTGAAGCAGTGATCCAGTGACCAAGACAGAAAAAGACAGTCAAGTGTGATGCTAATATCCAGTAAGGATTTTTACCAACCAAATAACCAAAAAGTTGGCCTATATATGTTTCCACTTTGGCAAACTGACACCATTAAAATGATGCCGTCTCTGGATCACTGGGTTACTTTGATACTGAAGAGAAGCTAAAGACTTTTTGATTCTCAGACTAGTTCTAAAGATATAAAAACCCTTTTTTTCTTCTGTGATTTTCTTTCTGCGGGTTTATGAAGGTTGGTTTGTGACAGACGTAAGAGACAATGATATCCACAGAAGCGTGAGTCAAACTGATATGATGCACATATTTTTACTTTGAGTTATGACTCAAATTCACAACACGTTGTAATCTTTGCCTCACGCTTCAGACTTTGTTGTGATCAATGACATATCTGATTTATAAAGCATATTGACTATTACTGAAGCTATTAGTTACAACCTATGAACCCTTTATAAAGGCTGACTTAATACAACGTGGTACCACTGAATTTATCAGAGTAGTAAAAGTTAATCTTTGTGAGACCAGCGCCTGCAGACCAGTGTCCAGGCTGGACTCAATCCACCATCAGTTTCAACATAACTTTTAATTTAACTATTTACATTTAACAGTTTTTTTTTACAGTTTAACAAAACCGAGCTTTGATACCGACCCTTACGTGGATCCTAAAGTAAATACATTTGCATTTGGTTATGTAACTGCATCAATTAGAAATGTTTTAGAAATGTTTCATCTAGTTCATTATGTTTCAGAACACGTAATAACCCTAAAAAACTACACTACCCATGAGCCTCAGTAGCTGTTGCTATGGAGAAAGACTGAAGTCAGAGTTGATCCAAAATCCAAATATGAATTTACACATGGAGCTCCACAAGGTTCAACCTCTGACTTCTCCTCACCATCAGCCGCATGGCAACAGAATCTGAAGCTCTCTGATTGGATAATCCTTACAGCAGTGCTCACTGGGACTTGCAGTTGTTTCCAGCTTCCAGCTCTGTTGCTGTGTGCTGTGCTTCGATCTGCTGTGAACTGATGGTGAATTGAGCCTCAACCCTGGACATCCCCATCAGTTGTGCCATTTTGCATCCCGAACCGAATGAAACCCAGTGATGCAGGCAGAGAAACAAAAAGTTGGGGAGCTCCAACATGAAGGTAAAGCAGAAGCCAGAAGCTGCAACCTTCTGTCTGACTGCACAGTGAATTTTCTGCAACATAATGAAAGCACATCTGTCAGCCTGACAGATGTAACCAAACCTGGAGAGACTTGCCACTGCAGGAGACAATTATCATGTTTATATGATATTGTCTCTGGAAAAAAAGTTTTCTGGCTGTGAAAAATTAAAAAAAAGAATTTTACTTCTATGAACCACTAAGGCCTGCAGTGGTGACAGATTATTTCCAGGATGGATGTGGAACAAACTGACTTCCATTACGTTTAGCAGCCACAGTGACCTTTAGTGCTTGACTGTGACTCTTCAGTCACGTCCACAGAGACCGCTGTGATCAGATGTTTCAGATCGGAGCTCGGCTCTGCCACATTTCACAATTAATTGTGAAGTATGTGCTCAGATCTGTGATCACATGCTGGAAGAATAACCTGCGCTTGATTTATGTGCTGCTGTGTTTCCGAAGTAAACACCACCACCAAGTGACTGGTGACTCCCCCAGATATCTGTGGAAACAGTATTTTTCTTGTCTAAGAAACTTAATGAAATGCAGTTATTTGTAGCAACAAAAAAAAAGAACCAAAAATAGGTCACCGACACTGAGAGGTTTGGTTTCTCCAGAATTGTCAAAAATGATGTAAACTATAAACAATTTGCAGTTTATGTGCTCAAAAATGAAAACCTGCCAGTGTAAAGAGACCAACATTAGTGCAAAAGAGTTGGATCTGCTTCACATTTGATGTATTATCTGAATATTAAAAGGGACAGTTCACCTCAAATCAAAAATACATATTTTTCCCCTGGCCATTAGTGCCGTTTATCCATCCAGATTTTTTTTCAGAGTTATATCGGCCATAGAAATGTCTGCCTTCTCTCCAATATAATGGGACTAAATGACGACCGGCTTGTGGTGCTCAAAAAAATAAATTCAAAAAATTTAAAACTAGTCTCTCTCTCCAAAAACCATGACCTGGTTACTCAAGATAATCCAGAGACCTTGGTGCGAGCAGGAACTACCTTCCAGAACTACTTTCTTTCTACCAGAGATTTCTGCGTAGATCTCTACAGCCGATTTTTTCAAAACTCTGTAACTCACACCAAAAACATCTAGACGGATAAATAGCACTGCAGGCCAGGGGAAAAAATGTGTTTGATTTTGGGGTGAACTGTCCCTTTAAACTAAACAAATGCAAATGAAGGGTTTGGTCAACTGTAGAGCAGCTCTATAAGACTGAAAGGAAAACCTATGGGTGCAAAAGAAACTGATGACCCACTGCGACAGCCCGTCCCAAACACACAGACACGAGCAGACCAGACAGACAGGACAGAAACAAGACGTGCTGTGACTGACTGACCGAGCAGACTGACAGACAGAACTGACAGATCACAATCTCCAATGAGAACAGCGGGTCTGAATTGGGGACGAGTTGGACTCTCTGTGAGGTTTTGGGCATCATTGCAGATTGTGAAGGTTTTCATAAAGATGTGCATACACCCTGTTCCAGGCTTCTTCACTCCAGATCTCATTGGGCCTTTTCCCACCGACACATTTCTACCTTCAGTCTACTTTTTCTTATAGAAAAAAATAAATTCTTTCAACCATCTTCAAGCGGTTTAGACTAATACTGCATTCCAGTCAAAGCTGGAGGTCGGGAGTTCCCAGTTTCCGACCTCAAAGCGTTCCAGGTGCAAACTGGCTGTGACAAAATGTTTCTTTACACACAACTGAAGCCTCAGCAGGTCAGCCTCTGTGCATAAATGTAAAAAACAGAGGAGGGAAAATGATGCATGAGGCAACAGACATCATTATGCTCTTTATTTCACAGCACGTTTATACTTGGAAAATATTGGACAACATTAACGGCATAGTGGATATGTTATTTTAATTAAAAGGGGTAGTTTGATTTAGTGAATGTGGAGTTGTATGAACAATTATCAGTGTAATCCTCACAGTAGGTCAGCACGGCACCAGTCTGGACGAACAGGGAGAGCACCAGCACAGAAGTTGAGCAGCGTCCTGCTGTGGACAGGGTCAGCAGCAAAACATATTTTAGCCAATTTTAAAAAACCTCCACCTAAAAACATCAACATTAGAATATTTTCACCACTTTACTTTGCTGTCAGACAGCTTTTTCCTGACAGAAAACTACCATTCTGAGCCAAATATCACTCAGTCCAAGCCAACCAAACTCCATGGATGAAATCAGCTGTTTTACCTTGTAGAACAGGCTAGTTGTTGATCTCACACTGCCTCGATCTGTTAGTTTTTTTGTGCGACTTTGGTCAAGCCAAACTACCCTTTTAAAACACCAAAGTCACACAATAATACAAACAAACTAACAAACTCAGGCAGCAGGAGACCAACAACTCACGTGTTCTTCTTGCTAAACTGACTGATTTTCATCCATGGAGTTTGGTTGGTTTGGAGAGAGCGATACTAAGCTTATAAAACAGTGGTTTTAAGCTGATGTTGATTTTTTTCTGAGGTGGACCCATATTTTAGGTGGCTAAAACACCTTGTCTTGCTGACCCTGTCCACAGCAGGTCATTACTTTGCTTCCTACACCAGAACTCCTGCTGCTTCTCCAAACTGGAGGCGTGTTGACCAGCCATCTACTGAAGTTAATACACTGACTGTAGATAGGTATCTCATGCAAACCCACGTTAAATAAGCTTAACTATCCCTTTAAATACAAGCAAATATACTTTATTTTGCATGTCGGATTATGGGTCATCATTTACAGTAGTCTTTAATTGTACTTTTGCTCGTTGAGGGACGGACATTCTTGAGTTCTGAGTTGTCTTGAATGCAGCATTAGAAGCAGTACATGTTCTAAATTGGCACTTTAAGGTTGAGATGGTTGAAAGAGGAAGTAGAACAGTGTCACCATTACCTAGTTTGTCCACCAGAGAGCACCGGAGAATTTATTTTCACAATGTAAAATATCCAAATAATTATGGATCTTGTAACACGCGGACAAGATATACAATTGAACAATAAACAAAACACAACAAAAACAACCAAACAAATCTGGGGGCCCTACAGTGTATCAAGATTTGGATTATGTGTTTACATAAATTTGTATTTTTTAAAATATCAAACATCAATATCTGTATCAGCCACATAAATCCAATATCAGTCAGGCTATTTTTAGATGTTTCGTGTCTGTATTATTGACAACAAAACCTTCTTAAATAAGTTTCAACACTTTTCAGTGTCTGGAAACTACTAACTCAAAATCCCACTTCTCCAGGCTGGATCCATATGGACGTGTGCTCTCACTCCATCCATTTTTAAATTTCTTTTCTTTTTGTAAGTGATTTTTTCCTCATAATTTGAGATCATAAGCATGAAGCAGATCTCTGTGACAAGGAGCTTGCTGGGAAGCCAGGGTGTACGGCAGCTTTAAAAACCACCAGAGACCTTCATCATCATCATCATCACCAGCATCATCGACATTATAAATCGACATTTTACTTTACCCAACGACACGGTCAGAATGGAGCATGCTCTATGGTGGAGACGGCACAGGAAGAAGAGAGAGAGGGAGATGACAGTTATCTGTTCAGTGAACCAATCAGCATTTACACAGTATCACGAGGACGGAGAGGAGAGGAAGAGGAGAGAAGGAGGAGAGGAAGAGAAAAGGGAGGGGAGAGGAGAGGAGAGGAGAGAGGAAGAGAAGAGGGAGGAGAGGAGAGGCTAACACCAGGGTAGGAAACTGATGCCACATGCCAGTTTTTTGAAGTGGGGTTGTATGAGGTACTTATTGATAGTCAGTGTTTTACCTACAGTAGATACTACATTTAATATTTTTTTCTGCTTTACGTTGCTCTCAGAGAGCCTTTTCAGATGGGAAACCACTGTTATAAAAGCTAAATATTACTCTCTCCAAAGGCACCAGACTCCTTTGACAAAAACAGTAATTTTACCTCACAGTTGCTCAACTACTGCTGCCTCGATCGGTTAATTAGCTTGTGTAATGGTGTGACTTCTGTGTTTTAAATATTAGTTTGGATTCAGTGAAGTCAGAAAGTAACACAAACAAACTAAATTAAGCTGCGGGAGACCAGGAACTCCTGAGTTCTGAGAGGTAAAAATGACTGATTTTGCCAATGGAGTTTGGTTTAGTGAGTGAGAGCAATATTTGGCTTCTGTAACGGTGGTTTCCTGTTGGAAAAAACTGTTTGATGGCAAGGTAAAGTGGTGAAAATATTCTAAATATAGCATACACCTAAAATGATATTGATTTTTTTAGGTGGGACTTTTTTTTAAGTTGGCTAAAATATCTTTTGCTGCAAAAGCAGTTAACAAAATCCTCAGTGACACATCCCAGCCCCTTCACATCATTTTTAAGATGATGCAGTCGGGATGGAGATGCACACTGTCATTGTGCAGCTCAACAGCAACCAAGGAGAAACTTGAGGAGTCACTGAGCTGAGCCAACACACACACAGCACTTTACAGTTATTATTTAAGATTTAGTTTTTAACTGCCACAAGTCAATTCTTTAATTTAACTTTCATCTCCTACTCCCGTTGATCACAGCTTTGTCCTTTTATGTCCATTTGATGTTTTTATATGTACTACATTGTATTATTATGTGTCATGCACCAGTGAAAGACAAGTTTCCATTATAGCCTGCATTAATGGACAATAAAACTTAGCTTCCATGTTGGTACTCATCCTTGTAATACTCTAACTATGGATAATAACCTCCTTCAACCCCACTTCAAATAATGTGAATTATCCCTTTAAGCCTGAGAGCCACAGAGTCGAGAAGTATTGAGAGACGGACTGACACATTGTTGGTTTAGGTCATATCATGAGATTTCTCGTCAATAAGAAACATTAGGAATATTGCTCAATCAAACATGGGTGTTTCCTATCCTGCGTCAGACTAACCAGAGACACAACTCAGTGAGTAAGACACAGTGCTACAGCAGAGACAGATACCTGTCTGAAAACCATGACGAGAGAAGAGGTGAGACAGACAGACAGACAGAGACAAACAGGTCAAGTCAAACAATTAGTCTTCATCATCACACATGCACATTTCAGATTAAAGTTGAGGGCACAAATTCAGAGTTCATGGTAAAGATGCTGTTATTGATCCAAGCAGCGTGCTGAGACACACCACTGCCTCAGCGGGTTCTCGCCACGAGGGGGAGATACACAGTCTGTCCAATACTTTTCCAAACAGAGAGACAGACAAATGGGTGGGAGGACAGACAGACAGAGAAGAAAGATGGGTGGGAGGGCAGAGAAACAGACAGTTGAACAGACAAATGAGAGGACAGACAGACAGACAGACAGACAAACATACCTGTGGTGGACGGGGGAGTGGGGGAGGAGGGACATGTGGGAGGGGAACTGGCTCCTGAACCTAAAGACAGACAGAAAAATAAACATTAATCATGTTGTTGCAACATACAGAGTCCCGCTGATGATTTCACTCAGTTCAACTCATCTACAGCTGGTGGTGTTCAAAGAAAAGTGGCAATGCATCAAGAAAGACAGTGACTAGCCAACTAGCATGCTAACAACCATGGATGTAAACGACGTCAGTGTCCACATTCTTCCAAAAATCAGCTCTGCAAATGTTTTATGAGGAAGGACATTTATCAGGCCTCAAAAATACAATGTTTATACTGAACATTTTTGTTTTTAAGTATGCTAGCAAACTATGTAACTTTTTGGCTAGTTAGCCAACAATTAAACTTTTTAAAAACTTTTTAGCTAGCTAGCAAACAATCTAACATTTTGTTAACTTTCTGGCTAGCGAGAAACCAATTCAACATTTGTGAAGGAATACAAAGCAGATGAAAGTTAGCGTTTTTCCCTCTTTACTACTTCCTATGATGACAACACGTATTTTTTATTTACTGATTTATTTTGATTTAGGTAAGCACCTAGCTCTGCAAAACTCTGATTAGAACTAAACTAAGATGAATTAATTAATCTTTGTTAGTGCAACCTAGTCTGAGTGTGTATCTACCTAACATGTTTAGAAACTAACTAGCGACACACCACCTACCTGTAGAGCAGCTAATGTCCTGGGATTATTGTTTGACCTCTTTTATTATGTTGTAAATCCCATCAGACTACCCACATAAATATATAAAACATAAAATACTGAGGTAACCTAAGCAATACCTATCATGCAGACTAGTGAATCAATTAGCTTTAGCTAGTTTGAGAGGACAAAGACTTAGTAGCTGGCAAACTAAATAACTGACCAGGTTAAGTGTTTGTTGAGGGCAGTAACAGCAGCGACCTACCAGAGTTATTGTTGTTTCTGACGGAGACGTCTTCTTCATTTTCATACGCCGACTGTCTGGACTTCTGAAAAGATAAAAACACAACATTGTTTTAGACTTCACTGTATCATCCCTTCATTATAGGTAACATACATCACTTGTATGTTAAATGTAGGCTGCTACTTCTTGTATGCTTGCAAAGTTGAAGTCTGGCCTCTAATCTTAAACAGACGCGCTTTTAAACTCATGTATTTCATTTCAGCCTTTTGAAACAGTTGAAACGGGTCGCATGTTAGTTTCTGTCCTCATTCTGAGATAACTGCACAGTTATCTCAGTTCTCTGGGTAACCACTGTACAGAGAAATCAAATGTGAACATCTTGTTGTTCTAACAAAGACAAAACAGTGTCAAAATATCCCATGAGTCTTAGTCATAGCTGCAGTTTTATCTGAATGCTTTTAAAATAATCTGTCTTATTATGAAACTGACAAGCAACCAGCCAACACGTTTGTTCATGTTGATATTCAGATGTCACGAGGTTTCTTTGTATTGTTGTGTGTGGGAGACTGTTGCTTACCTTCCTCGCCAGAATCTTCCTCCTCTTCCTCTCCTCCTCTGAGCCGTGGTGAGACTGAGCTCTGGTCAGCCTCCTGTGCTGATGAAGCTTTAATCAAACAAGAACACACAATGTTATCTTTCGGACATATTGCAAAATTAATATTTGCAATATGCAACCTTTTCATAAAACCTGGACTGAAAACTGATAACTGTTACAGCTAAAGAGCAGAATCGAGATGCTTTCATCAGACGTGATGTCGCCCCAGTATATGTCTGCATTTACAGTGAGGTGAGGACACTAACGTAGGTTAATGTTTGATCAAATGCTGCTTAATCTAGGTTCTGCCTACTGGTGTTGGCGTACTTAACATGTGTCTTGGTCTCAAGACTACTTTTTAAAGCCTTGGAAGTGAACATATTTTTACTCGGTCTTGTCTTATCCTCAGACAAAGAGGACCCAAAGTTTAATTCAAGACCAGTAAAGATTGTTCGTGCTTTATTAACATTGTTACTGTTATTGGATATAAAAGTTCCTGCTTCAAATGCGACCAATAACTTCTCTAATTTCTACTTTGACATTTTTGTCGTTGCTTATTCACTCCAAGAAAGTGACTGTAGGAGACAGAAGCAGCTGGAAGTGGCTGTGGTTTAGGAAGCCAACTGTTATAACAGAAGTTGGCTAACATCTCCTCACAGACAAAGAATTCATCCGCAAAACAGCGTCCAAAAACCCCCCATGTGCAATACTTACTGAGACAGCTGGGACCATGTCAAACTTTTATTGCCACTTTGAAAGGAAGTATAAAGGTAAACTAAGTGCAAGTGACCATAGCTAATGTCAGCAATAGGTATCTGCACAAAAACTCCCTGCATCACCTAAAAGAGATTCAGAGACAATCCACCATAGGTTGACTGTGATAGGCCTGATAGGTTGAAACACTTTAGTCAATCATGTCCCCATATGCTGAATCTCATGTGATGTGCCTCATGAAAGTAGCTGCTGAGGGTCAAACTTTCACTGCTGCCTGTTCCTGGAGGCAGCATCCAGAGGACATTACAGGAAGAAAAGCTTCAAATAATTCCACATTGATGTCAGCATGGAGTTTCTGTGTATGCAACATGTAAAGGTTGTGGGAAACTATGTCGCAACACTTTTCCACAGCCCTTTTTTTCTGCAGGAGGTAGCTAAAATCCCTCTCTGGAGCAAGTAATATGTCGAAATTATTTGGAAGGTCACTGATTTAAAACAGAGATCTGGGGATTGTTGATGTACCCTTGACCTCCCAGATGTCTCCAGCTGAGCTGCTCAGAGATTTAAAAAAAAAAAAAAAAAAGAAGAGAGAGAAAGACGTAAAATGAAAGTCGTGACGCACCACTCTCTGCTCCTCCTGCAGCCTCCTCTCCAGACTCTCCTTAGCCGTCTTAAGTGCCTCTTTTAGCCTGCTGGGAACCTGGAGGAGTGGAGAGGGAGGCAGATATTTACCATTTTGATCGTCATCCTTGTTGGGTGTTTTTTCTTTGTTTTATGCAGTTTTGTTTTAAGTAAATATTCTGAAGCAAACTCTGAAAAAGTAATATCAAACCTTGATCTGGAGTTTTTCTGAGTGTTGGAGATGGACGTCACTGAACAACCTGAAAAACATAAATTGTGACTCATCAGCAACAAAAAAGATGATGTTCTAGTTCCTATTTCAAATTCCAGACATCGGTTTATATTAAAGGGAATCACATACATGAACTGGACAACTGTATTTTCCTGTATGGATGTATGATACTTAGATTTTTTGTTGACATTCAGCCTTAAATAATAACTACACATGCAACTGAAAAAAAAAATAATACTAATAATTGAAAAACAACATTAAAGTGGGTATAACAGGTAAACTCACGGTGTCTGCATGAGCTCTGACACTGTTGGCATCCCACTCTTACAGGCTTCTGTGGACAGAATGGACTGCAGCACCGACACTGAACACACAGACACACAAGAAATCAGCAGATCACACTGGGAATAATACAGACACTCTGTGACATTTCAGTAAACTTGATGTTTCAGGTCCACATGTCAGAACATCTGAAGGCACAACAGCATCTGTGTGTCTACATAATAAGGTTTGAGTGTGTGTGTGTGTGTGTGTGTGTGTGTGTGTGTGTGTGTGTGTGTGTGTGTGTGTGTGTGTGTGTGTGTGTGTAAATTTACTGACCCACAGCAGTGTATGGGACAGCAGGGTATTGATCTATGGGGACGCTGTCTGGCGGACGGCCGTAGGTCATCTCGTACAGTAAATGTCCAAAGCAGAAGACGTCGATGCTCTCTGTGGACTGCAGACACACACAAACTCTCAGTGTCTATACGTGTCAGAAACTTTATGTTCGTACGTTTACGGATCACTTGGCACATGTTTAGAAACCGGGGGATTTTCAAGATGTTGTTCACAGTAAAACAGGACAATTCATCCAAAAACATTAAAGAGAAAAATATAAGAGAAAACAGCTCTGTGTTTACGTACGTTGATCTTCCTGAGCTGAGTGAAGGCGGGTCGTAGCGCTGAGGGAACTCCCAGCATGCCGTTCTCTACGTCCATCAGTCGACACACGCCGTCATCCACAATTACGTTGGACGTATGCAGGTGACCATAAAATACGCCGCCATCATGGAGGAGCTTCAGGCCCTGCACGCACACACAGACTGCTACAGTAACAAGTAACACTTTGTGATATGTGTGTGTGGTTTATTTCCTTCCTTTTTCTGTGTGTGTGTGTGTGTGAGTGTGTGTGTGTGTGTGTGTGTGTGTGTGTGTGTGTGTGTGTGTGTGAGTGTGAGTGTGAGTGTGTGTGTGTGTGTGTGTGTGTGAGTGTGAGTGTGTGTACCTCCAGGATCTGGCGGCCGTACAGTTTGATGTGCTGCAGTTCGAGCCCCTGACTCTTCTTGGGGTTGCAGTACTTCTTCAGGTAACTCTCTCTGGGCTTCACCTGCAAGGAGGACAGTCAACAGTTTTTAAGTAGAACTATTTTCTACATACATCTGAAAGGTGTGTGAATGAGGTGATTTGGGGGGGGTGGGGGGGGTTCTGATGTCATTCAGCCATCCATCGAGAACTCAGCGTACCTTACAGATGTGGTCTCTGAGAGAGCCTCTCTCACTGAATGGCCGGATGAGCAGAGCTGAAGACTCACTGGTGCTGGAGAACAACAGCGGACACAGATATGGAGTCTGAGGAGGAAGAAGAGGAGGAGTTTGATCATTTACAGATCAATCAGTTAAGCTAAGTGTCTGTCTTCTATGTTGAAATCAATACAGTCTTATTAAAAGAAAGACTTAAATATGTTACTTAAAGGTTTCTTAAACACACCAAACCAAATGAAGTCCATAGATAAGGCTACTTTGCTATGCAGGTTTTACCTTATGAAGCATTCACAAGATTCACAAGATCATCTGAGAATCTATCCTGCCTGGCTTCAAGTTATGCACTTGTGGTTGAACCGCAGTGGTTCTAGTCTCACATAGGCTGGCTGCTCTCCGCAGCACTCAGCGCTGGAGAAAGGTCTGGCTCCACACACTGACATTCTGCTGTATGGGGAAATAAACGCCCTGCCTAGTTTGCATTTTTTTAAACCAATCATAACCGTCTCGGGCGGCGCGAAGCCCAGGATGCAGCAAGGATGCTGCCACAAAATAGAGTTGAGGGGATCTTGTTCTGGTGGAACATTTGCACATCGGGAGGCGAGCTCTGGCATTAAAATGATTACATGACTGATGACAGGTGTTAGCTTGTTTACGCTTGTACAATTAGCGTCCCAGGCGCTAATTTTCAGTGTGTAGGCTGCAGCTTGGAGGTTTTGGGTGTTTCCCAGGGGCTCTCCTATTATTTCAGTAGAGTCGCTGATCAGATTGGTTGAAGTTAGCCTGTGATAAATGGTGATACACAGATGGTTGCCCAGATCACCTGCCAAGTAAATTATTTCTTGAAAGTGCCCGTCTTTTTCCAAACAGGATGACTTCTTTGATGGTTCTGCGCAGAGAATTTTTGATTTTTTACTTATGCAGGAGTGGCATGAAGTACAGACATGTGCATGCACTTTTATTAAAACTTTTAAAAACTTAAAAACCAATCAGCACACATCAGAGTACCACCACACAAATGTCATATTAAACTTCTAATATTAGTAGCTAAATCTAATCTGCTACCCGTTTCCCTCAGACTCCTGAGACTTCAAAATTCATTCTCAGCTTAGAGAAACAGTTTCATTGCCATTTTGCAATTACAGATAACAGATAGAGAGAAAAGAATTCAGTTTCAATTAAAGCTATATTTAGCTGCGGCTTTCACCACCTACCTTTCAGGTTTCAGTTGATCCGGCTTGTCGGCTTTAGCGCTCTAGATGGCACTCTGCCACTTAACGTTACTGTGGTTTGGCTTGTTTTTGGCTCTTTTTTGTTTTTTTACATGCTGTTTTCACAGAAATTATACATATCCATTGCATAATACTGTTTCATGTTAAATCACGTGCTAGAAAGTACGTTTTTTAAAATCCGTAGTTAATGTGTTTAGTGTAAGAGGTGTGTGTACGTACAGAGAGGCTGGTTAGCAGCTTCATTGCTGATTGCAGGTCTTTATCTGACAGGAACTTATCAGGACCCAGATCCACCTACAACACACACAAACACACAAACACACACACCAGCAATCACTTATCTTGATAATTAGAATCTTCCCTCCAGGTTTCCTTCACAAATATAATTTAACTGATGCACTTTCTTGGAAATATTATTCAATAAATCAGTTTTCATCCATTAAAGACTCTTAACAGAATTCCTTTAATCCTGTTTTGAGCTCAACAAACAACCTCAGCAACGGAAATACAGAAAAAAACACACTAAAACACTCCCAAGTCCCTTCGGTTAGTGGACTGGACAACATCAGTTAATCTGATTGACTTTAAATCAACTTAAATCTGGTCCTGACTGTAGGAATCACTTGGTGTAGATGTGTTTCACTGTCAGAGAGAAGTGAAAGAAGAAAACTTTTCTTCCTTTCTCTCTCCTTTACAACTTACTCTCTGCTTCATAAAACTCTCCTGCTGTTACAGGAAGTGAAACGTGTCACACATTTACATTAACAAAGTTCTACATTTTGAAAACTGATAATGTAAGGAAGTTATTAGACTTAAACATGAAGAAATTAACAACCTTAAAGCAAATAGAGTATGAGATTTATCAGCCCTTAAGAAATGAGGTTCTGGTTCAACATATATCATGATGAATGTAAACAAAAAATAAATAAACAAATAATGCATTTTTAACTCTTGATTTGATTTCCATTTTACTCACCCAGCTCAGCAGATACCTCTCCTTAGGCTGCTCTTTGTTTTTGATTAAAAAGTATTTCTTCCTGATTCTCCAGCCTGAAAAAACAAACATCCTGTCATTTCATTTGTAACTCTGTCAATATAGATTAGACAGTATGTAGTATTTATTTAAATATATTGCAGTCTTTTGCCTTAAAGCGACAATGGGTACATTTTGAGAGAAGAGGAAACACATTCTTCCTCTTACAAATGTAAAGCTGACATCATAAGAAATAAAACACACCGCTGATAAATTCCCCTCAGTCTGGTGTTTTTGCTGCTACAGCCTCACTTGGTCTGACCAGCAGCTCCTGTTAGTTAATGTTAGCAAATGTCAGTTAAATATTGTTGACTGTATAATGGACATTGCTTTATGAGTCTTATCGACGTGTGCTGCCGTTACTATAGCTTAGCATTGTAGCTATTCAGCACAACTTTAAAAAGGTCAATTTTACACTTTACTACTCCGAATCTGATCTGTCAGGTAAATTAAGGTTTTATTTTTCTTTCTTTTTGAAAGTGAACAGGTCATCATTCGATTCTTTGTCATTATTACTACATATATTCGCTCACTATTAGTTTGCCACCACTTTTACTTAGTTATATTATTTTCTGTATTAATTAAATTTACTTCATATTTTTACATTATTTAGTTGGATGCTTCAAATAAGCCCACTGGGTTTTCTTCCTCTTGATGCATTTGTTATCTTTGTCATTTTTGTGTATTTTTTTTGTTAATTGTGAAAAAATGAAAACTAAACAAAAAAATGGTGACAGCATGTGCAGGTTGATGCAGGTTTCACGACGACACACCATCGCCAACCTCATCTTAAATGGAGAGCTGACAACAATGGCTGTCAATTCATGTGTTTACGTTTCCACGTGTGCTGCTGTTACAACAGCTTAGCAAAAATAAAATTAAGGGCACACTTAAGCATCATAGAATAACACCAAGTCAGTTCAACTTCTGGGATATCGATCTATCCAGTTATGAAGTTTAAGTGACTGTGAATCAGTTTCACCTGCTTTGGTGCAAATGAAAGTGACGACAGGTGGACAGAAGAGCCAACAGCAAGACAACCCCCAAATGGGAATGGTTTTGCAGGTGATGGCCACAGACCATTTCTCTCTCCTTTTCCTTCCTGACTGATTTGAGGCACAACGAGGGACGTCCTCTCGTGGGACCCGTGCTCACTGCCCAGCACCGTGCAGCTCGACTGGCATTTGCCAGAGAACACCGGAATTGGCAGGTTCACCACTGGCTCCCTGTTCTTTTCACAGATGTGACAGACTCTTTCACACCACGTGTCACATGTGCTCATTGTGAACCCGCTCTCCTCCTGCCAATTCTAGTGTTCTCTGGCAAATGCCAGTCGAGCTGCACGGTGCTGGGCAGTGAGCACGGGTCCCACGAGAGGACGTCGGGCTTTCATGCTGCCCTCATGGTGCCTCAAATCAGTCAGGGAGGATAAGCAGAGAGAAATGATCATGGCGGGTTGTGAAACTGATTCACTATTGCCTACGCTTCGTAACTTGACAGATTGATATCCCGGAAGTTTAACTGACTTGGTGTTGTGCAGTGATAGTGAAGCGTTCCCTTAATTTTCTGAAGTGGTGTAGTATAAACAGTATTGTAGCATTCATGATAAACGCTAAATTTCTCCTCATTTTAACTTATTCAGCAAAAAATACATTACACAGTCTCACTTCAGAAAGTACCACCTTAAAATTTACTCTAAATCTTTTAGGTCATTTCAGGTTTTAATTGCTTTATTTTTTATATCTTTTTGAAAGTGAACAAATCACCATTAGATTATTTATTGTTATTATTCTAGATATTTTCTTATCACTTGTATGTAGTTATATTATTTAACTTTTTCTTACATTATTTAGGTGGAGGCTTCAAATAAACCCACTGAGTTTTCTGCCTCTCCCTGCATTTGTTTGTGTTCGTCATTTTTTGTGAATTTGCTTGATGTGCAAAAATATAACTAAACAAAAACATCAGTGATGATAAATGATGACATGAAAGCTGGGTGAAAGTGTGACGTGACAGACCAGCTGCAGGTTTCAGAACAACACACTGTCTTCATGCTCATCTTAAACAGAGAGCTGAGAACAGTGGGTGTCAACTGATGTGTTTACAGGCCTGCCTTTTGATTGATTTGATTATTAATCAATACTCATGTTAACACCTTCTCAGGTGGAGTGACTGAAACCGTCATTAATCAGCCACACTTCTCCTGCATACAGAACAGTCTGGTTTACTGATTTAATTCACCAAAGTCACAGAGTGAATTTGTTGCTTTTGTCTGAGTTCTGTCACAATACGAGGAATATCTTTGGGTAGTTTGAGCAGTTTGGTGAGATCAACACGAGCTTTAGAAAATTCTGATAGCCATTTTTCACTTTTCTCTACATGTTTGTTTGAGAAAATAATATGCAGGTTAATTGATCATGAAAATAATCACTGGTTGCAGCCCTATTAATGAATATATAAATACAAACTTAATGTATAAGCACAAACTTAAAAAGCAATTTTCCGGTCAGGTTCAGATCCATCCTGAGTCTTACCCATGTCTCTGAGAGGCTCCAGGACCTCCCACTTCGGGTCTGACCTGAAGAACATGGAGACCTGCTGCAGGGCGATCTCTGAGTGAGACAGACAGACAGACAGACAGACAGACAGACAGACAGACAGACAGACAGACGGAGTACACTTTAATTAACTTGAGTAAGAAAATAATCTCTTTTCTTTAAGGCTTCTCTTTGGCTTGGGTGATAAGCCAGAGACAAATTTCCCACCCAAATCTTGATCTTCATCTCTTTGCTGAAGGGACAGATATAACAGTGGAAACACCGTCTTCATCAGTGTCCATGTTGACTGAACATTTATGTCCATGTAAACTCACCCTTTACCAAACACTGCAGGGTGCTGCCGTCCATCAGCCCTTACTTCATCACTTAATAATTAAATAGGGAATGATGAGCAATTTGACATAATTACTGAAGAAAACTTACAGACTTTGTAAAAACTGTTTATTAGTGCATATGTGATCATCCAGCTTCATGGGTTTCATATAATTCTGACTTCAATTTCAAGTCGAGCCAAATTTTATTTGTACAGCCCAATATCACATGGGGATATACAATTTGAGCAGCGTGCAACACCCCCTGTCCCGTGGCCCCTCGAGAGATTAAGGAAAAACTCCCCAATAATAAATAAATACATAAATAAAACAATAAAATCCGTTTGTGGTTGCTGGAATCAGTAGCTGTCAATGTGAACACATAAACAAGAGCAGCAGCCGTCCCCAAAATCCCTGCAGCTGCTTCCTGCCTTAAACGCAGACCCACTGCTGTGTTTCATTTGCCAATAATCATGAATCAATGCCTTCAGTTCTGATGTGTATGGATGGATCCTTGAAACCAAACACCGTCTCCATGACAACACTCCAGCACTTTTTATCTCTTTAACTACAGACGCAGCATCAGTCACAGTTTGCCGTTTACCTTAATATGTAACATAACACAAAAAGTTATTCTATTAACATACAAATTAAATTTTAAGGCATCTTTTGGTCCTTTTTAATGTACATTTCTAAGTAACTAAACAAATAAACAAGCTCCCTGTATATGTCAGAATGACAGGTCTATTATAGTTTTTTGTCTGTTGACTATAAAAATATTCAAACATAAAACCAAAACCAACCAATGTTTTTACTGTACATGTTCATAAACACTTAATTTTAATCATGCGATATCTGTGTTTATATCTATATTTTATATGTGAAATGCTGTAAATTCAACTGCTGAGTCTGTTTATTATTTAATATTTTATATATAGTTATATATCATATATTTAATCTTGTCTCTATGGTTCCAATCTTCTATGTTTCATCTTGTTTATATTGTTCCTATTTATATATTTCCTGCTGTTCATATCACTGTTTATATAACATAATACACACATACAACTTATAACACAGTTTCTCCATTGTGGGACTAATAAAGGTGCATCTTATCTTATCTTATCTTACATACAGCTTCTATAGTCAATAAACCAGCTGTTCATGCGCTACCGTTCATGTGACATCTGCCACGGCGTCTCTTTGAAACGTCCACAGTGGGACTGAATCCAAGGGACAATATTTCCAGCATGGTACCTTTAAATGCCAAACATCAGTTAGTAGTTTCTTAACCTGATAATATATTTTAATAAAACTTGAGGACCCAACTACAGCTACACTGATGATGATTATTTATGTACTTATGGTGGGATTGTAATATTTTTTATTTATTTATTTTATTTCCCATCTGATGTTAATCACTATTAGGTGACCAACATGTATGTTTTGTGTCTATATATGTTTTCTTTTGTTGTTTCTTATCGTATTGTTTAAATATTTGTATTAGATTTTTTTTGTCTGTGGTGGTTTTTTTTTTCTCTTTAATTCATCCATACAAAACTTGACACATTACTGACACTGAAGTAGTATAAAGTATGTAGAATCTGTTCTTCAGCACAGAACTTGATGATACTTTCCACCTCTGAATCAGACAAACATGAAGACGAGGGGACTCACCTGTGTAGTTGGCAGAGTAGTTGTTGGGGTCCAGGAACTTCTTGACAAACAGTGAGCTGGAAATCAGGGGATGCTGGGTAATTGAGTCCAGATAGGTCTGCAGTCCTCTCTGCCTCTCTGCTATGAACTCCCTGTCCATGTTTCCAATGAGCTTCTTGGGAGGAAGAGGGAGACTGATGCCGCACACCTGGAGGGACAGAGAGAGGGAGAGAGTCCAGTCGTACAGTACAGACGGTTTGTTTTCTCATCACTATTAAAGACGTTTTATTTTGTCCACCGGCGTCCTTTTCTCAATGTTTCAACGATGAATTTGAAAGAAGACGAGAGTAGAATTTAATTGACAGATGGACAAACAGACATGCGGTTTCTAACAGTTTTCTGCATGTTGACTGAAGACTGAAGTGGAGTTTGGGGTCAGTGAGAGACCCCAAAAGGAAATGAGCAGGCGAAAGCTCAGCAGAAAAACTGTTAACTTCCTGTTATCCAGGAATGATGTGACCTGACCATAAGATAAGTCACAAACAGGACAATGTGACATACATCTCACAGTCAGAACCACTCCAGTCCGGTACAGTGCGGCTCCATTGATTACAGATTTACTACAGATCAATAGGACGCTGTGTGTCACTGAGACGAGCTCAATCTGAACCGATTACAATGACACATTTGAAACAAACATGCTGATTATGTAAAAGGACCAAACAGCCAATGTTTATGTTTTAGACACACCTTTTTGGCATCTATAACTCTCTAAAATAAACATAAAATAGATATGTGCTTTCTGTTGCTTGAAACAAGCAATGTTTTTCTCAAAATAAGTCAGGATGTCCAGCCACCAGAATTCTTAAAACAGGATAAAACTACTTAAAACAAGATTAGTGCTATTCTTCTTTCATGATAACAAAGACATTTACTTGCAAAGTCAACAACACATAATCTAATCCCCACTCAAAACAGGTCTGACTAGTTTTTAAAACTAAATATAAAACTTGTGAGTCTGCCTTCCTGACACCAGGGTCACAAGTTTCAGATGTTGTGAGCAGTTCTGTGTCTAAGTTTCTATTGTGAACGTTTTCATACTCCTGTGAAAACTGCACAGCTCTCTAATTTCAATAACACATAGTATTTATTAGTAATTAGTAATTATTCTCTTATATGGTCAATTTTCTATTTATGCGTCTTAAACTGCAGTACTTGCTTTGATCTTTCTTTATATTTTTCTACTTTTCACTAAGGAAAATTCCTCATATGTGTAAATGTATTTAGCAAGAAACCTAGTAAAAGTGTAAAATCAAACTTCTACCTCTAAATAAAAAGGCAGGTTTTAATGGTTCAACTGACTCATTAAAATACTTTTTGTGCTACACTTGAAAAGACCATTTTAAATAAAATTTTGAATTATCTCAGTAGAAACTGAGTTAGAAAAGCACAGCGTGCATACAGACCACTGCAGTCTGGTAGCGTTGCATATTTACACATGACTGATCAATGTTTAACACATATGGGTGACAGGAAACAAGGTTGTGGCTGAGGGCAGAATTTGATGTCAATGACCGAAGTTTCCACATCGACAAGCTCATCAGTTATAGTTTTCCACCTCAGTGAGTATTTTTTCCAATGGAAACCACGTGGAAGCTGCTTCCATCCATTTCAGTTTTCTTTTGTGGAAAGTGATGGGTGTCCAAATGAAAAATAAAGAATTAAACTTCAAAATACTCAGTGGAGGCGACTTGTTTGTCCTGCATATCATGGCACAGTTACTTCACAATACAAAAATATGCAATGAGGAGCTAAACATGACCAAAAGTTTCCAACCACGTCGGCGGCTATGAGGCTGTACGGAGGCACAGCTGTGCGCCGAGCTGAAAGCTAATGTCAGCATGCTAACATAGACTCAATGAGCTTCAGGTAAGGAACCATTTACTAACAAATTTTCTCATTTTTGTTCATATGCATGATTTCTTCTTATTTTCTTAGTTCCTACTGATTTCAAGGATTCACTGATGTTGTCTTTTAAATATTTACAATTATTATTTAATACAGGAAACATTACTTTTATATAAATATTGGTTATAACTAAAATATCTATGGTTATATTATAATAGAAAAAAAATGTATTCAGTGTTTTACTTGGGGTGTCACCTTTGACTGTTAACAGTTAAAGGTGCCATAATCTACAAGTCTTCTCACATCTGTTTCCTGCTTCAGAAATTTGCTTTTATCTGCTTTAAATCATCTTACACTCAATATTTTAGGGGGTTTAGACAAAACAACAAATTTGAGGATAATAAACTGACATAATGAAATAAGAGGCTATCAGACAAGTCAAAAATATAACTACATTTAAACTTTAATAAATACTACTACTAATAATGAGTAATGCTATTACTAGTAATACTATTATAATACTATTTGTCAAATATTTACATAAAAGTTTTTCATATACACTGCAATCATTTGGAAAAAAATGATTGCATTTGATTGGTCTGAACACTTGCTAAAGAGCACAAAACACAAAGTACAGCAGAGCATGATGGGAATGTCATGTCATGAAGTCACAATGAGAAAATATCAGGGATCATTTAGTTCAGGTGTGTAAGATTAAAGGGGATTAGAAGAATTAGAATAATATGGCAGGAATGGAATATAATATTCATAAGTATGTTTTCATTAATGTATAATCACCTAAAAATAATTGTTGTGTTTGTGTTGTGTTAGAATAAGCTGTTTATAGCTACAGAGGTTGAAGGTCCTCTTCCATGTTGCCCCACCATGTCTCTACAGTAGCCCAGAACAGATAAACCAACCACTGGCTCTAGATGCAGCCATGCAGCATTAAATCTTCCAGCTAGAAATCACTAAATCCTACACACTGTTCTTTGAAATCATTAAGATTAACCATTTGGCCGCAATTAATGTTTGTCATAGCAATCCATCCAGTATTTTGAGATATTTCAGTCTGAACCCACATTACCATCCCCGGAGCCACGTCACTATCACGGCTAAAAATGAACCACAGAATGAGCTCCGTCTCATCAGCAGGAGCGGCGCAGAGCGAGCGCTCAGCAGCTTTTTGAACAGATTCTGGTTCACAGATTGAGAGTGACGCGGTGATTTTACATTGTGCAGTACAGCCTTAAAAATCCGTTCCAAAACTAACAGTCCACCGACGCAGGAACGCTCATCAAGCCGCCCTCGAACAGCACCAGCCGAGGCTTCTGGGAAACTGATGACACAACGAACCGCCGTCGAGATTTCCCAAACAGGAAGGAGATTGGCTAAGACAGAGCTGGTGTGTGTGGCAGCGGGTGTTTGTGTGTAAATGTGGACTGGAAGACGTACAGACTTATATTTTAAGTTACCAGACTGCTGTTTTCTTAATTTTGTAACCAGCCTGCATACTTTACTGTGAGAATTTTGTCAGAAGGGTACGTATGAACACACCATGCACTTTTGTGGTATTCACAATATTCTGCTGCTCTGACATAAGTCATCTTTTTTAAAAATGTCAGACCACGAAGACACTAGTTACTTCTGTGTCTTCAGCACAAGGCTGAGCCTGTAAGAACTGATCTCTTTTCTGTATCAGTTTATATTGACAGCTTTTAAAATATTCAATGATTAAGTTGTAAGTGAAAGATGTAAAACTCACCATCAGGCTGCTGTTGAGAACATCAAAGTCGCTGTAACGCCGAATCACCTGCAACACACACACACACACAACACACACACCTATCAGTTATGGACACTTTCATCAGTCAGTATTTCTGCTAAACAAACTTCTCAGGCGACAGAGTTGCCATGTTCTCTCCCAGGTGAGTTCTAATTAGCTACAGGACACCCGAGGGTTGTGACTGGTGCATTTACCTGCCAGCTATTCTCTGAAGACACGCCCCTCTGGACTCGGATGATGTACTCCTGCGAGACAAAAGAGGACGCAGCCATTAATACACTGATTTTTTTTTAAAAAGTGAAAGGTATAATGATGACAAAACAACACAAAGGCTGAGACAAGACTGGGGGAGAAATATACTAACTATGGATAGAAGTGGAAAAGGGTGGAATGATCCTTTAAGGTTCAATCAGCGGTCACCGTGTGTGTTGTCCAACAGTCGACCAGCTGTGAGCACTTAGAGTACAAGTAATTTATTTATTTTTTAAGTCAGTTTATCTGGGGAAACATTTGATATTTTGGATATAAAGTTGAAAAAAAAAAATCATGTTGCAAAAAATAAGGTAGAAATTTCCTATGTTAAAAAAAAAAATTCAGGTTAAAGTTGTAGTTTTACTTGAATTAAGCCATCAATCATTAGTTGAACAATATAATTTAGTAAGAAAAGAAAAGGAAAACAGCAACTGATGGCTATGTGATGACATGTTATCTTTTTGTTCTAAAAACATAACCTTTTTCTTAACGATGATATGACCTTTTCCTCATAAATTAATTTCCAAAAATTAAAGTAACTAAAGTTTTTCGTGTGGGTGGTTCCAGGGGAAAGGCCACACTGAACATAAATCAAAAGGGCTCAGATTTCGGGTGTGTTTACTTTCTGTTTCATTTCCAAATAAATGGTTTGAATGTCACTGTTCGCTGATCATGTTGGCATTTTTACGGTTCTCTGCACCCAAGCTGCTGAGTAAAATGTTCTCATAACCAATAAACAAAATTACGAAAACAAGATCAATGCTGTAAACATGGAATTTCCCTTGAATCTAATCCTCTCAGTCGTCTTACAGTCTAATTCCGGCTGCCGACAGACTCTGGATTCCTTGTTAGATTGCCTTGTGTTTCTTTTATATCTGATTTAATGTGTTATATAAAGCACTGTGAACTGTCTTGTTCTTGAAAGGTGCTGTAGGAATCCTCACAGCTCTCCACTCGACATGCGTCTTATATTTCACTGGATATTAAACAAGCTGGTGACCTTTAACCTGCACTGCTCTTGGGTTTGTGGAAAGTTGTGAAAAACAGGAATATCAAACAACAGTGGTGAAGTAACTGAGTGTTTTTGCTACGTTCATTCAGTCACGGAAAGCTGCAGACAGGTTTTAGTGCCACAGTAATCCTCAGCCTCATGTTACATAACATATAAATGATCTCAATGAGTTCCACACAGCGAGCTACACAGGTCGGAAGTTTGGGAAAATAAGCACTCGGATCAGCAGATACCCCGAGCTGAAGTATTAGAATTGAGAGAAGAAGACCCATATTTAATCAACATTGATATTAAATTATTTTCTTTGTTTTGTTTTGTCTTTTTGGCATCCATATCTAGACAAAAGGAGTAGGTGTCACAACATACAGCTAAATAAAGTTATTTTCCAGTCCTGGACTTTTTGCAATTGATGTTACTAGAAATTCCAAGTGTCTGTGACTTTGAATTGTTTTTCGTCTTCTTGTAGATATAGAACATGTAAATAATAAGTAATAATTTTGACACTGTCTCTATCAACATTGCATTATTTTTAATTTATTTCATAGTAAAGACTAAGACTTGTAGACTTATGTAACTGCTGGCTAGGAGGAAATGACTAAGTCCTTAATAATAGGTTTCAGTTGAGAGGTAACTCATTAAAATTATTCTGACTTGTTTTATGATTTCTTTGTTTTGAGTGTTGAGTCTGGTGTAGATATTCTGTCTGAAAAAAAAAATAAAATAAAATAAATTTTAATAAAACTGACTACAAGCCCTGAACAGATGTCAGTTTTGTCCTGTCCATGTACAGTATTATAGTATTATGGATGCCTGTTTTCACAGAATCACATTTATCTTGAGCTGCTTACATGTTGGCAAATTCTGAAAAGTCATCTGACAGATTCTCAATGACGCAAATCTGCAATATTTTACTTCTGAATTACAGGAAGGCTGGTGTTTTAGTTTATTTTCAGAGTAGACTAATAGAAGTGTGGAAAAACCCAGTAACTAGGTTATCAAAATCATAAATATGTAGATATAATTATTTATCTTGATCAGATTGTTCTCTCCTGTGATTTTATGGTTCTGTTTTACAATAACAACATCAAAGGATGGCTGACTTTAGCATGCTAAGCTAACTGCCTAGCTCAGCTGATCCCAGCCGGACTGTCAACAACAAACCCACTACATATGAGCCCATTATCGGACAGGCGGCGGATGTCCTGCTTTATCTTTCCTGCGCTGTTTCGCTGATAATCACATTGTTTGAATGTAGTTTCTAACTGTTCACACGACTTCAAAGCACACATTTTAGCGCAAAGTAACAATGTACATAGGCTTGTCCCAAAACCTTTGAAGACTATGGTCGGGGGAGATGCCGCGCCAAACCCCATTAGAAAATACGACTGTTTGTTGTTTGCATGGATTTTAGCAGAGCCGTAAACTTTTAAAATACATATATTTTTAATTTACTCATACACATAGATCCTCTCTTCGATTCGGCATAGGTGACATACAAAAATCAACAATTGTTTAATGAAATCTCATTTATACCCGTCTCATGGTTTGATAACAATGTTAGCAGAAAGATGTCGATGGTGACTGATAAAAACTACTTATTTTATTTACAGGTATTTGGTGCAGGGCAAGTATGCCGAATGTTGTCAGAGATCACGACAAATTGAACACGGCTCAACATATTGTTTTCGACATCGTGTTTGTTTGTCGGTGTTTCAATGAATCCATAAAACGCACAACTTTTAAGTGGAAGTCGCCTCAATCTTCGCCCAACAGATCATCGACTGTTTTAAGGGCTTTACGGGGATAATTTCAGCTCCTCGGTCGTCAATCAGTCTGTGTCATGACTCCACTCCAAATCCTTTTATATCAGCAGTTTGCCGAGAGCAGGAGAACCTCCGGGAAATTGCTTAATCAGTGACAGATCTTTAGATCCAGGGTCAGCTGCCTTCTGCCATAACGGGGCAAGTCTAAAGCGTTGCATCACGTAAACGAGAGCCTATCATCTGACCAACAGGAACGATAGTTAGGTTTTTACTGATCACTGTGGTAGTCAGTGGTGGTCTGTGGTTGATGTAGCTGATAATTTCCAGGAAAAGAGACGAAATTAGGCTTCTACATCTGTGTCCGATAATGGAACTGGTGACGCAGCGATCGACTTAAACGCCCTATAAAAATAACTTTTTTCAAACAGACCAGCTGTGAAACATCTGTCTGACAATAGCGAATAACAGATGGGTGTTTTACAATAAAAAGCCTACAGATTGTTAACGGTTATTTCCAGTAAACACTCACCGTGTGGGACTGCAGGTTCTGGCTGGCTTCGATCACCGCCGTCAGGGGCACGGTGTCGTCCAGCAGCAGCCTGCCGGGGGACGGCTTCTCCAGGAAAGACATCCCGGAGGATTCACGATGGAAGTCTGGTCAGAGCGTCCGTCTGTCAGTGACTGAAGCCGCGGCGAAAGACACTGAGGCGGGACCCCGCTGAGCGGAGGAGGAGGAGGAGGAGGAACACCAACAACCGGAGAGGAGCGAACTAGCTGCTAGCTGTTAGCTCTGCCGTAACCAGGAAGTGCTGCTCCGATCAGACGTCACCACGCTGCTTCTTCATCATCATTGGAGGATGGAAAACCACGTGAGGGTGCGTCACTGCCACCTGGTGGTCTGGAGGAGGGACTACCAAGATAAAAGAGTAATAAGATTCTGGATTCTTATGAAATGTTTGTTTCCACGTCTTTCTCATCCAGTTATTTTCTATTTCATATTTCTATTATTATCTATTATTTATTTACTTATTACATCCACATTATGTTTTCTATTCTCATTGGTATTTCATTTACATGTGCTATGTTGTAACAACCTGCTTGTTTCTTGTTCTTGTCAATTAAAAAACAGAACTACCAATGTCCTGTCAGAGGAATATTAATGAGTAGAAAGTATGTCAACAAGATGGACAACATAGTCCAGACTTTAAGTCTATAAAGCAACTAAACTTAAATTTTATATGGAGTCAAACTCACAAACTTCACAGGTTGAAGACCTTGCCAATTATTTTGACAATTAAATTGTTTAAATAATTATTTAAGAAAAAATGTCCAAATTTGAAAGCTTCTCAAATGTAAATATCTTCTGGTTTCTTTTCTCCTCTACGACAGAAAACTAAATATCTTTGGGTTGTGGACAAAACAGGCCATTTGAGAACATCATCGTAAAAAACATTTTTCACTATTTTCTGACATTTTATGGACCAAACTAATCAATTAATCCAGAAAATGATCCACGGATTAAATCAATAATGAAAGTAATCTTTAGTTGCAGCCTATTCTGACTGTTGTTTTGGAGATTAAACAATTTTAAACGTCACTTTGGTGGCTTGTGATGGATATGCTAATAACCGCACACTGTGATGCTGACACAGGCGCTGTCCTGATAGTGATTTCAGGGTCTGGGAGCATCCAGGACCACCAAAACCACCATAACTTCTGTCAAAATGTGAGGTGTGAAAGTCACAAGAGTTGAATAATTAAAGGCATACTATGCACCTTTTTCCTTAAAAAACAAAGTATAGACTCATAAATATAATCCCTCTAAACCATCACGTCTGACCCTCTGTCAGTGTGTGGTGGTGTCTGTATCTACAGAGAGTGACACCTGCCTGGATTTTCTTCTCCTCTCACTTCTTCTGTGTTTGGGACATTTCTGGGCTTCAGCCAGTCTACCAGTGGTTGGGGACTCGATAAAAACTGGCTGACTGACAGTTACGTCACAATCTTTCCTCTACGAGAGCTGCACAGAGAGATAAACACACCCACAAACACAGGCAGAGCAGACTGAGGACCACTTCAGCTGTACTCACTGATCCTAGCAAACACCAGGACCTGGATGACTGAGAATCTTAAGAGGGGCATGAATGGATTTGATAAATTAAATGATAACAGGAAAAAAAAAAAATCAGTTTAGCATTTTTATTTCACACAAAAGCTTTCACACATTAAACAAAATAGAGAAAATCTGACAAATTAAACACGCTAAACAATAAATCACCCGCTGACTGAAGTGTCTCCCTGGTAACCACTCTGTCCAAACGCTCCTTTTGTTGCCAGGATTCAAGTACACGATCAAGAAACAACGAAAATAACAGCAACATATTCCATCATGTAGAAAAACTGTTGCAACAAAATTATCCTGGGAGACACCGTGCTGCAGGGTGAGTGCTGCAGCGGCCATTTTTAATCACAGCAATTGTCCCTCAGGGTGTTGTGACTTCTGCCCTCCTCTCACCCCCTCTGCTGCTGGTCCTCAGGCATCATCACCATCACCTCCCCTTCCATCACCACCTTGTCCTTGACAGAGCACGTCACGGCGATAAAAGCAAACGACATCTTGATCTTGCGGACTTCGGCTTCGGCCAGCACCTCTTCGCCGATGTAGAGCGGTGCTGGGAAGCGGATCTCCTGGTACAGGAAGATGCAGCCGCGGCCGGGCATCTTGGTGCCGAGCACGGCTGAGATCAGGCCGTTGATGAGGACGCCGTGGACGATGGGCGTCTCGAAGGAGGTGGTCCTGGCGTAGGCCGGGTCCAGGTGGAGGGGGTTGTTGTCGCCCGTCAGCTCAGCGAAGAGTTCCACGTCGCGGGAGGAGAAAGCTTTGGTGAGGGAGGCTCGCTGGCCGACGTGGAGCAGCCGACAAGAGGGAGGAGCTGCTGTGATGGTCGAGAGGCACAGCCGTGATTTGTTAAAGATACGACTCCACATGAAACTCATCCTGACGACAACAAAGCTCCTACTCCTCCTTCAGTCCAGCTGCAGCTCCCGGCTGTTTCCTGTCAGCGCGAGCAGGTACGGAGACACCTGAAGAAGACAAGAGAAACACAATCTTTATTGTCCTGGAGGGAGATTTGTTTTCACAGCTTCGACAAAGAAACATACAGATAAACAACACATGACATATACACCTGCTCACATATACATTCATTCCCCTGACCTGCAGCACTCTGAAGGCACAGGCCTGGTTCTGGTAGGAGCCCAGCAGAGTCAGGGAGCTCCACAGCTTCACCAAACCCCTGAAAACACACATGTACACATTAAAACAAACAAACAAACAAAAAAATCATCTAGTTTAGGGGAAGTGAAAATGTCTTCCCATCCTGGTGCTGCTGAACTCACTTGCTGTAAACACGCAGGAAAGCAGTGAGGGTGTCTTCATCGTACTTCAACAGGTCAAAGTTCAACGCTGCTCCCACCTGAAGCACACACACACAAATACATGAAAAAAAGAAAAAAAAGAAAAACAGCCTGCTAACAGACAAAAACATAACCGGTTAATGGTCTCACCTCTCCATACAGACTCTTCAGACCTGTGATGATGAACTGTTTCAGGTCAACTGCGCTCAGTCTGGTAGACTCATCCTCCAGCACACTAAACACACACAAAGAAATATGTTGTGGGATGAAAGTAGTTATTGTGGTATTATAGACACGTAGGGATATCATGGATAGATACACATTCACATGATCTTTTTAGGCATAAGAAGCACAACATTAACATAAAAAGATTCTATGGAGTGGTGATTAAAAGAATCAGTCATAAATACATAAATCATATACTCATCAGCCTGCTATTCAGCTGAATAAACACAACACTATTAAAAATAAACATATCCTTTGACTTACAGGCAGACCTTCATGTAGTGGTACGGCGAGGCGTTTTTCAACACGACCCGTTGATAAACTGCAGGTTCGTCCTTCTTGTCGTCGTGTCTCATTCTACTAAAGCATCAGTGACTCGGACTCCCAACAGGTGACGAGCAGCAGGTCGACCAGCTGAATTCAGACTAAAAGAAAACCCCAAAACACTGAAAGTTAAACATACATCACCTCATCTCAACATGATTTCAATACAAGTGTGTTTGCACACATATCCATCAATCCTGCAGCAGGACAGCATGTGTGTGTGTGTGTGTGTGTGTGTGTCTCTGTTACATGGCTCAGACAAGTTGAGTGCTGGCGAGTCTGTTGTTACGAGGTTGATGCAGTGTAACTATTTCATAAACCTTCTAAACAACAGAATGAAATTTGCACAAGCCCATAAAGGATGTGTATGAATGACTCCACTTATAAACAATACTGATTAGGGCTGGACAGTTAATCAAATTTATATCAAAACTGCAATATACCCCACCGCAATTTCAAATTGCAGCAGGCACAATATTTGTTAAAGGCAAAATATGTGTCAATATTCCATTTTAAATTAACAATTTTTATGCTGCACAGATGTCCTATAAATCAGAATTCTACAGACTTAATAAAACATTGGTTTGACTGGTACAGATCCATGCAAAAATCATATTATCATTATTTTAAAACATTTTTTCAATGAAAATGAGAATAAAGATTATCATTCCCTCTAATATGGCAAATTATATCACAATTGCATCATCAGTCAAAATAATCGCAATTAGATTTTTTTTTTTTTAAATAGTTCAACCCTAATGCTGATGAGTCTCTGAAGTTTTTTCTGTTGGCCAGGAGCCATTTTTTGGTTTGAGTTTGCACAGAACATAACAACAACAACAACTCCACCCAAAGATGTTGAGTGAGGCTGCACCGTATGGTACAAAAATCATGCTGCGATTATTTTGACAGCTATTGTGAATGCTGAATAACTCATGTTTACTAGGAATCATTTTTGAATCACAATTTTCTCTGCAAAAAAAAAAAAGCAAAACTATTGATTATGATAGTGTTGAGACGTTTAATGAGGTCTGTGCCAAGCAAAAATGTTTTCTTACACCTGGAGAACAAAATTTAGTAAAGAGCATCTCTGCAACACCACAGTATTTACGTTAATTATAATGCTGTTTTGCCACACATTTTATATTCTTATGAAAAACTGCAGCTTGGCCATATTATAATCTTGGTAATATTTTGCTTAATTGTACAGTCCTAAATAATACAAATATGAATATATTTCACTCAACATAAAAGAATAGTCACCAAACATGCCATCGGTATTACAATTAAACAGATAAAATTTTTGTCAAGTTATTTTCAAATAAAACATTAAAAACAGGGTGTATGTCTCAGTCTACAGTATTTTTGAATATGAAGGTCACAGAACCGAAACAGATGAATAAGAGCCTCTGTCAGACTTACATTTACAGCAAAAGTGTTAAATATATTTTTTGTAAACCAAGTGAAATTTAGTTTGTGCACTTTCATAACCCCAACATTAAGTGCGTTCAAGACGAGCCAGGCCTGTGCAGAATCGATCAGCGGCGGTCGGCGCACAATGCATGCCAGTTAAGATTTGTGTCCAACTTGATCCCCACTTGCTCTGACGTCATACACACGGAGGAAACGATAACCTCACGAGATTGAGGCGGCCGCAGTTTGTAGAGCCAGGTGCCGCAGCTGCTCTCCACCGACTGCTAACACCTGGCTGTCACCTGATTGACAAGCTGACAGGCTCTGATTGGCTCTTAATTTTGACAACAAACACCATGTGTTGTATAAAATACAAATTTTCTGTGTAATTGTAATATTTAATGCTGGACATATCAGTCTTCTGTTGTGCGATGAAGTTTTCATCTGTCAGTAAGCAGATATTTAGTGTCTGATAATAATAAGGGTTAAATGACTCATCAAAAGAACAGTTTAGTGCTTTACAAGGCAGATAAAAGAACAGATGTTACAAGCGTCAAAAGGAGGATCTCTTCTACTTTAACTTCAATCAGCAATGAAGAAGGCATTTTATAGTGAAAAATAAAAAAAAGCTTCAATGTAAATGCTCAATTTAAAATAAAATAAAATTAAACAGGAGACATTTTAAGAGAGAAAATAATGATCGAAGGTGGTACAAGGATTTTACAACTGATTATGAAACAGTCTGAATTTAATTCTGCTGCCTCTATATGACCTAAATAAGTTAATGAGACCATCAGAGAGAGAATCGACTGTTTCTATATAGTTTTTCTTCATGTCTGTCACCACGTCGGACTCTCAGTGAAATCAGATGAAACGAGCCTGTGTTCACAAAACAGAAGCAGAAGGAGATTTTTATCTCCATACTTTTATCTTTGACTTTATATTTTGTGGTTATTACATTGGAAATATCAGCAAACTGCAACATGCAATCCTTCAGAAATACTCCTGTCACATAGCCAGGGCCGCGTAAAGCTCCTAAAAGCTGAACGCGGCCCTGGCTATGTGACACTATTTGTCTTCTTTTGTTTCTGTTTTAGCTTTTTTATTTATATATTTTACTCTGAGCCCTATTGTCTTTTTAATTGGATTTCAGGAGTCCTCAATCATCATCATTGTTATAATTCTTATCGAAGATGTTCCTTTCCATTCTTCCATTTGAAAAGCTTTCAGTTTATCTACACACTCTGTCAAATGACTCAAAATACTAATTTTATTATTTCTTTTAGCGTTGATATGATTAGGATCAATCCTTCTGCAAACAGTCCACAAGAGGACCAAAAACACCCACAGAAAGACAGACACTGACATGGACCAAAGTCCAAAAGGTGAAGTGTATTAAAAGGGGGGAAATGGCAAATAAATTATAATTACATCCTGAAACTGATGTTGTTAAATTGATTTCTTCAGCTATGAACATGATCTGCAGACTACAGGTAACCTACAGGTGATCTAACAGGATGTTCGTGTCTCTTCCTCTACGCTCTCCTAAGTCTGTGGAAAACTGTCTTGGAAAACTTGACTGCAGATTTTCGTCTCCACCTCCTGCTGCGGCCGCCTGATCTCACTAAAAACAAACATGGCTACTGTAGCAAGATAGCGGCTAAACACCAGGCTAAAACGGTTAAACATCTGAAATATTACGCATTTTGTTTACTGTCTCGACACTTCGGGCAGAATTAACGCCTTTGAACTCCCACGTGAAAATATCAGACACAACGTAGCTGTACATATGGCTGCACAACCCGAAGCTAAAACTAGCTAACAAGAGGTCAAACAGTGGCAACGGGTCTAGAAGGGAACCCTCGATTAGAGAAACTCTCGCGATATTTGTATCCACTGTTTATTCATTGTGCACGTTGTACAAACTAATAGTTTTATAAAATCAAAACGCTTAGGTTTAATTCTGGGTGGGTTTAAAGATATATAAGAACTTGTTGTGACTTAGGTAACGATAATGATTTGCGTCAAAATGATCGATCTCAAGAGATCTTTCGCGGATCTGGGGTTCCCTTCTAAACACGATCAAGCAGCAATTAGCTAAGTTAGGGTGAAATAAGCAACTGACAGCTAACCACAGCTAACGGTCGATTAACTGTTTGTTATTGGAACAATGTACAAAAAAGTACGTTTCCGGCATTTTACTCACAAACTACACCAACGTGGAGCGATGACAGCGTGTTATCATCCGTTCAGCGTCGATACAAACTTTTAACCAGTGCGCAGGTTGCCGTCACAGACGCGCATGCGCAGATACCACAGGTCGCTCTGTCAAAGATATGTAAAATAGTATGATGGATCACTCTGTCGCTACATCGAGCATCCAGGAATCACAAGTGGCGGTAGACCAAAATTACTTCTGTTCTGTAGTTTCATATTTTAAATATTTGTATCAATGATAACATCTGATTCACAGAAATAAACAATGTTTTCAGAGACTGTGAGCATAAGTCAAACTACATTATGGCAGATGACAAATGTCATCGAAACTGTAGGCCTAAAATAATTAATTAATCAGTAACTATGGAGACAATAATAATAGCAATTAATACACTTGTTTACAAATGTATTCATTAATATATAACCAAATAGACTAAATTACAATGTAATTTAGAAATGTATTTGATCATTTAATGGGCAATAAATAAATAAATCATAAACATGATTTGCAAATAAAATATTAATCAATCCGTCCGTTCATACACTTGTAATTTGTCAGTACAAAAATGTTTTCCTTGGCATTCATTATTTTGATTTTTAACCTGCTTCATAAGGTTCTGTATGTCCCTTAAAACAGATAAAAATCTCCTTTAGTAGGTGCATCTTATTCAAAACATTGACGTTTGGTACAAATTTGGTAATTGGTACAAATAACTCTTTTTTTTCAAAGTCCACTTTTTGATTTTTGTTCATTTTGCTACACATTCTGGGTCTAAACTGAGTCTTTGCACAAACTTTATAAAATGACAAAATAATTCAGACTTTAACATAGTATCTGGTTTACTGGACCAAGTTACGCACAGTGGCAGTAGATTAAAGTATTTTCCAGACTTTAATAAAGAAGTCAGAGTAAGAAGATTAAATGTTCCTGCTGTGGAGTGATATGTCTTTGTTGAATTATCTACTCTTTGACATTCTTGATGCAGCTGTGAAGATGTGTCGCCACCCAGCGGTCTGTTGGCGCATTACTACAAAACCAAAACCAAAGGCTTCTAGTGAATCAATAAAAAAAAGTTTAACAAGAATAATGATAAGAATTTCCTGCAGGATATTTATTTCTGTGGTCTATGAGACTCTTAGTACAGATGCTGAATCATTTATCAAACCTTTTTAGTGAAGTAAAATAATGTGACAACTCACTTTACATGTCTCACAGTACATTTCTTATTCTAAATTGTAAGTGCGTTTCATAAATATGCAGCTGGTTCACTGCAGGAGACTGAAATACAGTTTTTATGACAATGAAATGTGCAAAATCCCAACATGGAATGTTTTCATTCAACATCAGCCTCTAAAACAGAGTCTGCAGCCTCCTGCATGGTACAAACCAAACATGTAAAAACTTCAGCAGTATTTTAACGGTCTGTCCCATTTTTGTGCGTTCATTCAATTTTCACTGATGTAAACACTTGTAGGAAACTCTTCCATGAGACTTTAAAAGAGTATCACCACCTTTACATCATTATTACCCTCACCACCTTCATTATAACCTTCATTCTCTCATCATCCATCTTGAGGGGCAAGCATACGGTTCAAAAGTTTCCTTCAGGAAAGTTTCTTAGCATTTTCATCTTTGACTTCCTGTGCAGACAGGAAGTCCATGATGAGGTTGGCAGTCTTCCTGGGCCTCTCCAGCGCCACAGAGTGACCACAGTTTTCCAACACCTCCACCTGACAGTTTGGCAGCGCCGCCTGCAGCACTGCCACCCCGGACACGTCCAGCACCTGAGAGAACAGACGGGTTATTTAGCAGCTCGTCATGTTTGAGGTGATCATGAGACATTTTTTTTTATTAGCTTTGCAACCAGCACGGCTGTATGGTCAGTTCTGAAATAAATCAGATCATCTATCCATTTTCAGATCGAAAATGTAAGCACAGTCAGAGTGCAGTGCTACCTTTTTTAAATCTTTTTTTTTTTTTTAATGAGAATCTGCTGCAATTCATTTTTACCTGATCTTCCTTCCCCCAGATGACCTGCACAGGTACTGTGATCAGATGCACGTTTTCCTGCAGCGAGTGACGACACTTCTCCCCGACGATCTCCATGAACACTGAACATGCACACACACAAAATAAATATGTCAGCAAAGCATAATTAGCAACAGTTATTCAAATAGGGACATAAACCAGGAGAGAAAAATAATCAAAAACATACTATTTAATTTTTTTCACATACTGTAAATTCTTAGATAACAGCTGGTATTCAAAGTCTCAAATAAAGGTTGAAATACTCGCTTCTCTGACAATAAAACTACAGAGGATGAATTATTATATTATTTTAGCCGACAGAATCAACTTTTGTTTACGTCTCTAAGGATCCAAAGATCTCGTGTTTCAACAGTTACTCCCAATTTCAATGTTAAATCTGCCACAGTTATCACTGTAAACTGCATAAATACAGTGCCAGAATGGAAGGCTCAGCAACAGTAACTAAGGAGGGCGGGGCTTAGCGAAAAGTCAAGCTTATCATTGCATGTCACTGTTAAATAGGGCTGCAACTAACGATTATTTTCATAGCTGATTAATCTATTATTTTCTCAACTAATCAATTAATGTTATATGTAATTGATTAATTGAGGGGCGGCACGGTGGTGCAGTGGTTAGCGCTGCCGCCTCACAGCAAGAAGGTCCTGAGTTCGATCCCCCAGGGCCTTTCTGTGCGGAGTTTGCATGTTCTCCCTGTGTCTGTGTGGGTTCTCTCCGGGTTCTCCGGCTTCCTCCCACAGTCCAAAGGTGACTGGTGACACTAAATTGCCCGTAGGTGTGAGTGTGAGTGTGATTGGTTGTCTGTCTATGTGTCCAGGGTGATTTTGTGGTTATTACAGTGGAAATATCAGCGAACTGCAACATGCAATCCTTCAGAAATACATACAGTACATTTTTAAATAGAATTCTATTATTTCAATCATAATCAATTGAAAGGTAGTTTAAGTGGGTTTAAAACAACAAAGATTAAATACATGTATGTTGTTCACCTCAGAGGCCTTCAGGTTCTCCTGGACACACACATCAGTGTCTTTTTGTGCCAATGAATCTGTCTCCTTGAGATCAATGTTTTGTTGCTGTGTGCTGAACTTTGCTGCCATCTCACTGAAGTGTGACTTTTGTTTTAACAGATCAAGATTAAACTTACTTGAACTTAAAGTAATTCTGATGGTAAGAAAATGGGGAAAATGTTTTGATTTAAATTGTGTGTGTGTTACAAATACAAACCTGATTTAGAACAAGCAGATTTCAATGGAATGTTGGCCTTATGTCATTGTGATGTCATCACCTCTCTTCAAACACACACACACACACACACACACACACACACACACACACACACACACACACACACACACACACACACACACACACACACACACACACACTGTGGGGCTGACTGCCCTCCCTAAAAACTATGTACTGACTAAAATATTAATGACACTGGCAATATTTTATTTTTTACACTGAGTATATATTCATTTTATTATTAAAATGCTAATTGTCACATTGTAGAAATCATTACTGTCTTTTAAATAAAGGTTTTAAAAAAAAATAAAAAAAACAGTGGTGCACAATATGCAAATTATTACGCCTTTGATGATGTCATCAAAGCCCTGTGTCAGCAAATACATCTGTAAAAGCATTCAGAGAACAGAGTACAGTAAGACAGAAGACAGAGGACAGACAACAACATCCAACGGAACAAAGACAGAACACGTGGAAAGCAGCTCAAGCAAGATGGAAACTTCACATAATTTCAACGAGCTACAGGAACAGAGGACAGACAACAAGTTTGGTGAGTCTATCCTGTTGAAGATGGAACAGGAGAGACAGGAGAGAAAACAGAAGGAAATGGAGAGAGCGAAATCCCGGGTAAGGGAGATCTGGAGGAAGAATCCAAATTATCTTCACCCGCCACAATCTAACACCAAGGACACGGAAATCCAATCGAAGCAGATGGAGAAAGAGATCGAGACATTTAAAAATGATATCGAGACGTTGAAGGAGCAGCTCCGTGCTGAGAAGCAGCTACGTGCAGTAGCTGAAAGCAACCTTGGAACAACTTCTCAGTACATGAAGGTGCAGCTTTTAGACAAAGACTCGAAGATAGAACAGTTGGAAAAAGATCTTTTATTTGAGAGGGCTGAAGCTAAAAAGATGAAGGAGAAACTGAGCGACATGGAGAAAGAGCTTCTTAAACAGAAAGAGGAGGCTAAGACAAGTCTGGAAATATGCAGCGCCTCCCATCTCGCCGAGCTGGATGAACACAGAGCTAACACGAACAAGATCATAGCTGATGTGACCAAGGCAAAATTAATGGCAGCAGCTGAGCACCAGGAGGAGATTGCATCCCTCCAGGAAGCTAAAGCTGCCTGTCTGGCTCAGGTCGAGGAGCAGAAAAATGAGAATAATAAGCTCAAGGCTGCTCTGAAGAGGGCTGCAGATCAGATGGAGAGCGACTCATATACGGACCTACTTGACTACGAGAGACAAGAGAACAGCAAACTCATGGCTGCACTCAAGAAAGCTGAAGATCAGGTAGAGAATGATCGTCTCCAATGGCAGCAGGAAAAGTCTTCGCTGCTGTTGGAGTACGAGGCACAGCCTGATGGGAAGAAACGCAACAAAAAACTTGTGGCTGAGCTTAACAAGGCTGAAGATAAGGCTAAGACTGAACGTCTCAAGTGGAAGCAGGAAAAAACCTCACTGCAGGAGGAGATCAGGAAATCAAAAACATCATATCTGGTTCAGCTTAGCACACACAAAGAAGAGAACAAACACCTTGTAGATGCTGTGAAGAAGGCCACAGATCAGCTCGAGAGCGGCCGTCTCCAGTGGCAGCGGGAGAAAACCTCGCTGCTGGAGGAGATGGAGAAATCGAGAGCCTCGTTCCTGGCTTTGTTTGATGACAGCAAACAGAAGAGCAACAAGCTTGTGGTTGCTCTAAAGAAAGCTGAAGATCAGGTGCCGACTGACCGCCTCCGATGGCGGCAGGAAAAGACCCTCCTGAAGCAAAAGATGGAGGAGTCATCCATCCCTCAGGCCACACAGGACCCCAAGCAGACTCGCCAAGACAACGAGCAGAAGGATGAGCAGTCAGAGGCGTCCCAGACGGACGACCTCGAGAGCCAGGGCCATAAGAAAGGAAAGAAGAAGAGGAAGTGGTTTTGGTAATTCTTCCAAGGCCTGGCTCCAGAAAAATAAAAAAAAGCACTAGTCAGAGCATCACCATTGCTCTCCTAGTGTTTGTGGGTTTTCTCCAGGTGCTCTGGTTCCCCCACAAAAAACAACAACAAACAAACAAACAAAATAAATAAATAAAAAAAAATTCAATAAACAGTAACTCTGCCAAAGTGTCTCTTTCGGGTCACTTTGCCGGTCCCAAGCCCGGATAAAAGAGGAGGGCTGGACATAGCTATCAATTATTTTCTAAATTGACCGATTAGTTGTTTGGTCCAAGAAATGTCAGAAAATGGTGAAAAATGTCAATCAACACTGAATGTCTTGTTTTGTCCACAACTCAGAGACATTCAGTTTACTGTCAGAGAGACGTACAGAAAATATTCACATTTAAGAGGCTGAAATCAGAGAATTTGGAGCTTCTTCTTAAAAACTGACTCAAAACAATTAATCGATTATCAAAATAGATGCAGATTAATTTAACAGTCAACTAATTATAGATTAATCATTGCAGCTCTAAGTATATTAGTTTGTCCAGCTGTTCCTTCATTTAAAATTTACTGACTGATTGATTGATTTAAAGACAAATAAAGAAAATAATAGACCAATTAATCAATGATGAAATTCATCATTAGTTGCAGCCTTAAAAACACAGCTTAACAATTTCACTGTATTTTATATTGATTTAATCCAAAAGTAATAGAAAGTAATCATGGTATATTACTTTAATGTTGTGATACTTGTATTACATTACTGATTACATTTTTTAACAGGTAATTAGTAACTGTATCAGAATACATTTTTAAAGTAACTTTCCCAACCCTGTGAGTATGACGTGACTCAGTTGTTGCACTGATTGAAGTAACTCTGGAAACAGACATTATTCTGTATTTTGTCAAGACAAAAAGCAAACGTTGAGTTTGCATCATCAGTACATTAAAATCAGAGCAGATGGGAAAAGAGGGAGGCTCCACGGAGATAAAATAAAGTGTCTGAGACTTTATTAGATTACGACTCTAATGATCTGGAACTGTAACGGACAGCAGGAGGAGGAGAGGAGAGAAGAGGGAGGTCACAGAGGAGGAGGAGAAAAGCAACGCTGGTGATGGATATGAACAGACTGACCTTCTTTGTAGAAACCATTGTTGGGTATCCTGTTGTCGAGGAGACCACGCAGGACCTGACAACACGCGCGCACACACACACACACACACACACACACACGCGCACACACACACACACACACACACACACACACACACACACACACACACACAATTCTGTCATGTAGATGTGTTCAGGTTGGGACTATTATCAAGTTTTTTTTATCAAGGAGTTTGTTAAAGTACAACACAGGGAAAATACAGAAAATGACCATGAAAGTCAAAATGGCCGACTTCCTGTTGGGTTTAGGCGATGGGGCCACCATCGGTGCATGGTTGTTCCAAACGGCATTCATCTAAAACTGCAGCAGTACGAGCTGCAGAACACTGATATCGGTAAGAGTAGATTTTTATTTATAATTTTATTATATTCCGATTCGTCCTTTAAACGAGCACACAGGGTGATACTTCAAAGGTGATCAGTAGGAGGCAAATGAGACTTCTGCTCTACTGAACCTCATTCTGTAACAGGGAGCGACAAATGTCACGGAAGGGATCATAGGATGTTCATAACAAGGGAAGGTCTGTCTTCAGTCTGACGTCTCCAGGAAAGTTTCTACTTCACTAAATAACTGTAAATAACTGTGTTATTAACTGTGACGTATGAGACGCCACGTAGGAAAAACAACTGCAAGAATTTGTTATAATAAAGAAATAAGGGTTCCAAAAGGGTTCTTCCTGAAGGGCCGAGGACCTACCCAGAACCTTCTGAAGAACTCTTCTTTGAAGTGAGGGTTCGTCAAGGGTTCTTTGCAAGACTAAGGGTTCCATTAAGAACCCTTTCCATACAAACAACCATTTTTAAAAGGATGGTTTTCATCAAGGATTTATCAAGGATTCTCTGTACCATAATATATGTTCTTGTGAGAACCATCTGGATGGGTTCTAGAGTAAATCCCTGGATTATAAAAAGGTTCATGGCAGAACCTCCTGGGTGGGTTCTTGATTAAAAGTCCTGGAATATAAAAGAGATCTTGGTAGAACCCCCTGGGTGACTTCTAGATAAAACCCTTGGAATATAAAAGGGTTCTTGGTACCTAGGTGAGTTCTTGCCTAAACCGCTGGATCATAAAAGCCTTCTTGGCAGAATTCCCTGTGTGGGTTCTAGATAAAACCCCTGGAATACAAAGCGGTTTTCAGTAGAACCCCCTTGGGTGGGTTCTTGATAAAACTCCCGGACTACAAAAGAGTTCTTGATAGCTAGGCGGACTCTTGATTAAAACCCCTGGAACATAAAAGGGTTCTCAGTAGAACACCCAGTGTGCATTCTAAATAATACCCCCTGGAATATAAAAGGGTTCTGAGTACCTGGATGGATTCTTAATAAAAACCCTGGGATATAAATGGGTTCTCAATAGAACCCCTTGGGTGGGTTCTACATAAAACCCTTGGAATATAAAAACATTTGCGGTACCTCCTGCGTGGGTTCTTGTTGGCACCTTTAGAAAGCGGAAAGGGGCTGGATAGAATCCCCGGACAGGGTTCTCTATAGAACCCACCACAGAAGGTTTTTTCTGTAGAACCTCTCACAGGGGCTTCTGGGTGAAACCCTTCACAGACAGTTCTAGGTATAACACTTTATATTGGGTTTTAGGTATAACTCTTCCAAAGGGTTCCAAGTGGATCCTTTGGTTCTGCTGGGAACCAAAAAAGGGTTGTCCTTTGGGGACAAGCTGAGGAACCCTTTGTGGTTCTGCACACCACCTTTATTTCTAAGAGTAAAGAGTTTTGTTGCTTTGAATTCTCTTAATTCAGGAACTCTTACGACATAAAGACAGTGTATGTGGAATATTTAAGTTGCGTGGAGCCTTCAAAGTGTCTTAATCTGGGTTCTCGAGCAGGTGACACAGCTCCGTACCTGCCGGGGCAGTTTGGGAGGGGTGTGGCAACAGAGTCTCAGCATGTCCGCCAGCTGCTCAGAGGTGGTGGGGATCAGAGGGTTTGAGTCATACTTCTGACTCCTCTCCAACTCCCTCAGACGACTGATGAACTCAGAGTCGGTGGGATAAACCAGACCTGCAGGGCAGAGAGGAGGACGAGGAGGAAGAATCTGAATCACACTTAGTTTGTTAGCTCAATGCTAACACATAATGGGGATTTCCCATTTACATGCTAACAGAAATTAGCATCAAAATCATGGAAATATTATCTTAGTAGGATAGTTCACCCAAAAATAAAAATTCAGCCATTATCTTCTTAGCTTCATGCTGATTGAGAGTCTGGTTTATTTTCTTAGTCTGCAAAACACTGCTGGAGTTTCACAGGAAAACTGCTGCTGCAACTGCTGCAGAGTCTCCCAAACAATGGAAGTGAATGGTGACCAGTTTTCAAACGTAACAAACAACAGGAAAAAAATGATAAAATATATATATATATATATATATATATATATATATATATATATATATATATATATATATATATAAATGACTCCACACTGCTCATCTAACATAATCAAAATCTCCTAAAGCCCTGACATGCTGTTTGCACACTGTCACACCACACACGCCCAGTTCAGACAGTGTGCATGTGCACGTGAACGTGACTCCAAGCTAAGGATCTACAGTGAAGACTCAGGCTAAGAGCATGGTGTAAATAACATTTCATTTAGTCAACTTGGCATGTAGGGACTTTAGGAGACCAGACGAGCAGTATGGAGAAACTTTATGTTTTAATTCTGTTGGGTTTTTTTTTAACATTTGAAAACCTTCAATTGGCATGAGGGTGAGCAGATAATGACTGAATTTTCATTTTAGGGTGAACTATCCCTTTAAAGTGACCCATTTTACTTCACATGCTTTACATAAAACAACATGAGTCCCCAGACTTTCAGGCAAATATTTCTTACACTGTGTAGAAATTAACTAACAGCTACTGATTTCACAATGCTAATTCAATGTGCTACTCTGCACGTTTTAAACCCACCAACCAATTAAAATCAAAAAATGAACATGGGACAAGAACTACCTAAAATGACAGAAACCATGTTAGAGAAAAATGTATTTGTACTTTGAAGTGTTTTAGTTTGTCCCAACTTTTACCACTGGGGAGGCAGGATTTGTGACCTATTCTGCAGCCAGCCACCAGGGGGCGATCAAGGTGCTTTGGCTTCACTTTTGGGAAGCTGCTATGTCGTACATTTCTATAAATGTCAGTGGGGAGGCACTGAAACGTCATGAAGATCAGACGTCTGCTGAGTTTACCTGCCGGGCAAATCAAGGTGGCGCCGGACAGGTCGGAGGGGTGCTGGGCAGCGTACACCCCCGTGACGTTCCCACCCATGGATCCCCCGGCCAGATGAAAGGGTCTTTTATCCAGACCGATGCTCCGCGCAAACTGCACAGAGGGACACAGACAGAGGAGTGTTATTTAACTGTGCTCACGACACACCAAAGGGCAAAAATTTCAAGGCACACCAGTGGCCTTTTCATATCTGTGCAAATTAGCCTCCATAATAAACCTAACCAACGCAGGCAATGAGCGCCAGCCAATCAGAGGCAGAGATCCTGCACTGCCTTTGATTTGTCACGCATAATTGATTAATTGGTTAATTATTTTCTCAATTAATTGACTCGTTGTTTTGGTCCATGAAATGGACGTGAAAAATGTTGTTCAAAGTCCAAGATGATGTTCTCAAATGTCTTGTGCCTTTTTTTAAATTAAAAAAATGACTCAAAGAAATAAGAAAAAAGGTTATGAAAATAGATGCAGATCAATTTATTTGTGAGTTAACAACCTATTAAACTGTTGCAGCTCTAAGTGTTTTATGTTTGCTGTTAGGTCTATTAGCTTTTTTCAGATGTTTCTTCATTTCTTGCACCCAATTTATTGATTGATTGATTGACTTAAAAGAGAAAAATGGTGAAACTTCCACCCAGTGAATCATTTTTTCACAAGAGGTCATGATAACGAACTGGCAGCTGTCAGAATCTTGATCCATAATTGATTATCACTTCCTAGTTGACAGTCTGATTTGAGTTTTTTGAGCAGTGTGAGATCAGGCGGCTGTTTTTTAATCCAACGTCAGAAAAAACAAAGCATGCATTTGTTTTGGTCTGAGATGTTGGTGCTTTAATAGAGGCCCCTCAACCACACAGAACATTACTAGTTATTAGACTTTTACTTTTTAACTTTGGACAGACTTTATGCTAAGCTAAGCTAACCATGACCTCACGTCCTGAGCTCCGTGCTTCACACACAGACTACATCTGAACACCTCATTATCAGGAAGAACTTCTCCTTTAAGTAACTGGCAACATAGCAACAGTAACTAAGGGGAGAGCAGCTCACGAGGATCAGTCCGTTTGCAGGGCAGAGCTGAACAAAGGTGAACCTTGACCTCAGATTACATGTTGGACCACGAGGGAACCAAAGCTTGCAATAATTCATGACCTGCACGAAAAGTGATTCGAGGCACAGACAGACCTCACGATCAGGAATAGAAACCCATACGGAAAAGAAATAGAACGAACTTCACCACTGCCTCTAACAAATTTAAATGTATTTATGTTATAAGACTAATATGTCTCATACTATGATTTACTCATGAATGTGGCCATGAGCTGCATTTTCAATCTTTTTCTGCACCTTAAAGCTGTGGCAAATGATGCATTTACATACATGCATATGCTTAAAGTGATTATTTGATTTCTTCATCACATTAAATAAGATATTATTGTGCTATAAACAACCAAATTTATGTTTCATGCAGAGCAACAAGTGATTCTCAGGTGGAGTCGTTTTCTTTTTCTGCAAAAAGCAAAAACACTTTTTATTTTGGAAGTAATGCGATCACAATCTCAAGACACTTCAAACACTTTTCAAACCTTGAATACATTTAATTAAAATTCAAGTGTTTTCAAGGATTTCCAGCACCTAATTTCCACCCATAAGAATCTTGTATGTATGTTTATATTTAATTAGGATTTATCAACATGTGTTACATTACAGTGTATTGCAGTCACTACAGCACACACGCAGACACACAAAGTCGTACAGACCTGGTGGATTCGGCGAACCTGGCCCTGAATGCTGTAGTCCTCTACCCCAGTGCGACTCGTCCCCTCGTGCCCCGGCATGTCCACGCACACCACGTGTTGGCTTTTGGGGAGATACTGGAGGAGAAATCAAACGCACCCAAATGAAATGAAAGGTGCTCCACACTACTACACAAGAAATATAACAAAATGAAGCAAACTCAAAGAGCTGACAGTATTCAAGACTAAGTACTGTTGATGCGTGCTATTCTCCCATAATGCAATGCACAAATGATAAGGAAGAGCTGCCCACAAGTTGGAAAATTAAAGTAAAATAATTCCTTAGCAGAAACATCTAAAAGTTGCAGTTTGATTTATGTCTGATGTTGCCACTAAATCCTGCAAACCAGTCCAAAAAGTCTAACTAACATTCCTGTGTGAGAAAAACTGTGTCTGTACCTGCAGGCGTGTGTTACCTTGATGAGCGGCAGCCACATGTCCTTGCTGGCGGAGAAGCCGTGCAGCAGCAGCAGCGATGGCGTGGCGCCTCCCGGCGTCCCTCTGCTGGTGTAACAGAAGCGGTAACCTCCACTGTAAGAGTAACGGACCACCAGCCCCAGCTTGCGACGCCAGTACCTGACAGCAGGATCATTGGGAGTTATTATGTGCATCTGTCTTGCAACTGACCCTTCCTGAGTCCCGCCCCTTTTAGCTCTGTGCTCCAGTCACAGTGGTTACCAAGTGGAACCTTGTTAGCTAACAACTGAAAGCTGATTTATGCAGGATTAGCTAGCTAGTTAGCTAGTGTTTTGCTGACTTTATCCATCGGATATAACTAGCAAGGTTTTGACTGCAGATTATTAGAGCTGGGACTTAAGTTCAGCCAAAACTTAACCTGACGTACCAAAAAGGCAGCAAAATGGTAAAATAGGCAGCCAGGTAGCTTATGGCAGCAGGTATTAAGCCCAGTAGAGGGCAGCAAACAAAACTTTCCTAGAGCTGTATGCGACTAGTGAAACTGAGCCAGTTGACTGAGTTGGTCTTAAAAAATAAATATCGTCCTGAGGATGATGCTAGAAGAAAGGTGAACGGGAAAGGTAAGGGGGTCACCGCAGTCAGTAGGAATCATCCTCTGCACAAACTGCAATCTGCACATATCAGGTCGGCTGCTTAGACTTTCAGAATCCCTGTTTTGAACACCTGTGAGAGTCTGTGCATGAAAACCTGAACATGTTTGGTTCTTCTCAGCATTTTTCATTCCATGTTTAGTTCTCCTGGTTAGTCGTATTATAATTATTTTATCTTTATTTTATCTTTTAAAATCTTATCTTAACTAATGTAATGTTTCAGTGTTTTGTAACATTTTTTATTGACCTCATGAAGCTGCTGACAAAGATGATTTTATAAGACAGTGACTCAGCAGTGTGTGCATGTATGTGTGTGTTTTTACAGCTTGGACAAAGTCCAGTAGGAAAGGTCACGCTAACAGTCCCACTCCTTCAAAATAAATGTGAATTTTAGACACAGTAACATCACAGCACAGCAGCAGCCCTTGATACACAACTAAACAGAGACAAGACATTCTGTCTCCAAAGAACTGAAAATACACAGTTTTAAGTTAAGTATGTTTACAACAGCAACATAATGTGTTCATGGGACAAGTTGATGTCCAGACAGATCAAATCCCTTCAGGACGTTTGTCACTCTGCTACCTGTGGTGACATGGTGGCGCTAAAGGAAAGGTCATGTGTTCGAATGTGCTCAGTAAAATATAAAGAAAATCTGGTCAGTAGTTGATGAGGTCTGTTGCTCTGGACCAGAGCACACCTGCCAACGCTTGTTTTTCTTGGGTTTCATCTCTATTTCATGGCCATCTCCCGGCGTCCTCCCATTTAGTTGTTTCTCCAGTAAAATTCACGTAATTTGCATGACCCTCAAACTTTATTTTGAATAAGCCTCATACACAAATCCCAAAGTTTTGTATGTTTGTCCAACAGAGATGAGCCCTGGTAACCAGATGCCTCCTTCATTAAAAAAAAACAACAGAATATACAGTTCCAGCTGACCAGTCTGATGAGTGTAGAGGTGCGTATGATTATAATCTATTTGCCTGGTGTCATTTTCAGGTGATTTTATGAAGGAAAACAGAGTGAGCAGCCATGTGCAACAGCGCTGTGCTCTGACGCAGCACTTCTCATTGTCTTTATCAACATATCAGTAATTCTGCCTTCAAGTGCTGCAGGGATTTCATTCATGGAAAGTAGTCTTGCATAGCCAAATGTCTCTCCACAGCGCTCAGCGCTGGAGAAAGGTCTGGCTCTGCACAAACACATTCTGCTACAGTGGAAAAAAAAAGACACCCCGCCTTGTTTGCATTTCTGTAAACCAATCACAAATGGTGCTGTTGCAAAATAGTGTCCAGGGGGAACTTTTTTTTTGGTGGAAAATTTGCACGTTGGCAGGCGAGCTCTGGAATTAAAATGACTACATCCCTGCAAAAGAAAAAGTAACAGCTCTTAAAAAAATACTCCTGTATTTTGAAATCTAAATGTTGACAGATACAGACTATAGTTTTAGGTGAGTTTTTTTTTTTAAATAAATTTTAGTAAAAAAAAAAAAAATTAACTTATCTAACCAACAGGTTGCAAAAGAATGTATTGTAATTGAATTATTAAATGTTACTCATGCTTTGGGCTTCCTTGGAGGAAATTTTGTTGATAGATATTGGAATCAAGCTCGTGGTGTGGGAACTTTTGGGACTCAGTGAAATATAAAATCCACTGTGTTGCTGAAATTAAATAACAAAATAAAATGTTACCTACAGGGAAGTTTTGGTGCCGACACAACTTCCTAACAGAAATATAAATCCAGTCTCGTGAACGAGCAACAAGTAGACAAGTTACCGACTCCGATGTAATCTGTTATTTTACGCTATTTTCAGAAAACATCCACACTTTTTCACAATAGTGTTACAAGTGAACATGAGACCATCAGCTGTCTGACTGTGCCGCGCCACACTGAACAGGAATCACCAGGATTTCCACCAGTCTAACCAGTCTGCTGTTGCAGAACGAGTGTGTCTTTACCAGTTGTACGCCTTGAGGAGCGTTCCAGGCCAGAACAGGAAGGAGGTGATGAAGGCGAGGACGGGGACGACCAGAATACCTCCTGATATTATTATCAGCTCCATCGCTGCTGTGCACTCCTTTAAAAAAATAAAAAAATAAAAAATAAATAAAACACACACCAAGACAGCATCATTTACTCTCAGCCCTGCTGCTGCGGAAATCAGAGCAGCGAAGAGGTAAAAGTCCAGTAAAAACAAATAACATCTGAGTCACGCGTCTCTTTGAAAACTAATCAGTGTTCGAACAAATTAAGATGTGATTAAATAAACCATTAAAGGACCAGTCTGTAAGACTTAGTGGCACCCGGCAGTGCACTTGCAGATTAAAAACACGACACATCAATAGCTTGTTCTAAGATAACAAAAAACACAATAATTCATATTTTTCAGGTGATTTTACGCAACTGAAAACAAACTTGTGACTATTATATTCAATGTCTCTGTTATTTATGGGTCATTTTATGGTTTTATTGACAGGACTCACAGCCTCAGTTCACGGGGTGCACGCTTTATCAACTGAGCTACCTGGTCACCATATTATATTCAATTTCTGCCATAGCCTGTCAATAAATCCCAGTACACGCTGAACCTTTAAAGGAACAGTTCACCCTAAATTCAGTCATTATCTACTCACTCTCATGCCAGTTGAAGGGCTTAGTTTTTAAATCCACAAAACACTGCTGGAGTTTCACAGAGAAACAGTGTTGCAGAATCTCCAAAGCAATGGAAGTGAATGTGACCAGTTTTTCAAACATAAAAAACAAAAGAATAAAATCATAAAGTGCCTCCATACTGCTCGTCTGGTGTGATCCAAGTCTCCTAGAGCCCTGGCATGCCAAGTTGACTTTAAAGATGTCATTTCCATCATGACTTTAGCCTGAATCTTCACTGTAGACCCTTATCTAGGAGCCAGGTTCACGTGAACACGCACACAGTCTGAACTGGGTGTGTGTGTGTTGCGACGATGTGCAAAGGGCATGTCAGGATTTTAGGAGACTTGGATAACACCTGATGAGCAGCATGGAGGCATTTTATGTTTTAATTCTGTTGTGTGGCAGATTCTGCAGCACTGGTTTCCTGAGTGAAACTCCAGCAGTGTTTTGCAGACTAACAAAATAAACCCAACCCTCAATCAAAATGAGGGTGAGTAGATAACGACTCCATTTTCATTTTTGGGTGAACTATCCCTTTAAGGAAACCGTTGACTGTTGAAATGATCTAGATGAGAAGGTGAATATATTAAGTTTTATTTTTATAGTTGCTCATTCGATTCAATGATATGATAATAAAGTAAACGTAGATGAGATGGATGAAACAGTGGTGGAAAGAGTTCTGAATATCTGTACTCAAGTACAAGCACTGTTACATTACTAAAATATTACTCAGTTACAAGTATAAGTACTGAAAAGTACTTCAGTAAAAGTACAAAGTATGTGTTTTTTTTTTCTTCTTTTTTTTCTGTTTTATTGTCTTTCTGATTTTCCTTATTCAACAAATTAGATCTAATTACCGTAATTTCCAAACAACTGATTAAATATCAATTAACCCATTTTTAACTGGTCAAATTCCTGATGGCAATTAACAAATCAATAATCGTTAACATCCCTATTCCAAACCTGTGCCTGCGGCAGTGTTTTGGGACTTTTTCATCCGTATGTCCTGGTTTTCATCGGCCTGTTTGTGATCAGATCATCTTATTGGCCACAGAAACGCAGATGAAAGGTTTGGATGTTAACTCGAGTTGTGCTCAGTACTCATTCATGACTTTAAAAGTAACGAAGTTGATCTCATAGTGTAATAAATACTAACTAACTAAATACTAATACTTACTTGAAGTAACCCCTCAAACAACTACTTAATTTGAGTGCTTTTACTCAAAGTACTAATTACAAATACTCAAAGTCTTTGAGTATTTGTAATTAGTTACTTTCACCCCTGATGATGAATACACATAAACATGATCCACAGAAGAGGTTCTTTAAGTGGGAAGATTAAAAAAAAAAAAAAAAAAAAAAAAAGTGGGAAGATTTTGTCAAACTGAAGCAATAATTTATATTTTTTATAATTTAAAAGGTCAACACTGAACTTTGATGTCTTGAGACAACGCAGACACACAGGTGTCAAACTCCGTCCACTGAGGACACCTTAGCTCTGGACTACAGTTACATTAGTTTACATAATATCAGCTGTCGTCAATAGCAACCAGGAGGTCCATCAAAGGAGCGGAAGACGCCACTTCCCTTTAACCCAATCATCGCTGGTTTCCTGTTAGTTTTAGAGGAAATGTTTGCTTTTTTATACTGAAGGTTAAACCGTAAAGATGAGGGTTTAATCAGCTTTGAGAAGCAGCAGATTAAAAAGTAAAACATTTCGGACACGCGTGCATCCCGGTTATGATTCTCCAAACGTCATTTTAACGTGTCGGAGAAAAAAAACATCACGAACAACACGAACACTGCAGGTCGCAAGAGCACACCGACTTAATGTCCGCTACATTAAAGACACATTAACGTTCATAGTAACATGTTAGCTAATAATCAGCCGTGCAGGAGCAACACCGTACCTGTCCGAGTCCTCTCGATGAAAGCTGTCCTCCATTCGGTCCGCTCCTCCTCCTCCTCCTCTTTCACCCAAATTACACAACAGCCTTTCATCTGCACTTAAAGGGGACGTACAGTGACAGGACCGTGCTGCGTTCAGGCACCGCTGGAAAATGTCTCAAAGTCAAGCGTGTGTGTGTAAGTGTGTAGTGCCTCCACAAGAGGGCGCCACCGTCTCAGGTCATTTATGTATTTATTTATTTATTGAGCAGGGAGAGCGCATATTAATAAACATTACTGCAAATATTCTAGTTTTAAACCCTAGATGAAAAGTTTGTGACCTCAAATCAATATAGAAATTGAGAATTAAGAAACAAGTTATAACGACAGTTCTAAATGCATTTTTTTTTTTTTTTTACTGTAAAATCATTTTACTGTGTTGATGCTCGAGCTGGTAGCAAGATCAATCTGAACTACAAACAATTAAACAATACAAACATTTTCAAAGCGTTAAACACCCTCTTTTCTTATGCAGCTCAACCTAAACGAACGCAAAACAATTTCTGCCAAAGTTGAAAGAGTCCAAATAGTGGTCTGGAGCCACAGACTGTATATTAAATAGGTTAAAATCCCCCTTTGTTTCCAGACTCAGAGGTGCTCAGGGTGGCTGCAGGGGCACAAAACACTATTATTAAACATTGTCATTTAACAATAAACGTGATGACAAGTCCTCCACTGTAAGCTGAGCAGCTGTTGATAACTGTCGCTTTATACTGAAAATAAAAGCCCCCTGCTCTGAATATACACACCTGTTCGTTAACTGCCTGTCTCATTTAGCTGTTATAAACATCTACGCCTTCTAAAAGATTATTAATGATTTCTTATCTCTCAAAAACAGACACTTACACATTCGGCAAGCATTCAGCATTAATTTGAACTCTAATAAACATGAAATGGGCAAATTAAAAAGGGGAGTTGGGGCACAGCTGCTGTGTTGTTGTTGTCAGAGAAGCAACCATTGCAGTTTTCACAGAAGAGGCTCCTGTACTGTGTCCTGTTTGATTTGGGCTCAGCTGGGAAAGAAAATATGGTTCATCTTCCATGCACCAATCAAAATTCAGCAACATTTGAATTTAAATCTTATGGTGGGTGGTTTACTCAAAGTCAACCACATCTGATCAAACCGTGGAGTACTGATAAAGATTAGCAGCATTTTTGCGTGTTTAACTTGTTTTACGCTTTTTTAGTCTTGTTACATTTTGTCTTGTTAGGCCTTTTTATGCTGTTTTGTTGTTATGTCTTGTTATGTCATTTTAGTGTCGTTACGTCTTGTAATATTGTTTTTGTCTTGTTATGTCTTGTTATGTTGTTTTCGTCATGTTACCTCATTTTCATCTTGTTAGATCTTTTATGTCATTTTAGTCTTGTTACATCTTGTTACATCGTTTTAGTCTTATTACGTCTTGTTACGTCATTTTCACTATGTTATTTCTTTTCTGTCTTGTTACATCTTGTTTCATTGTTTTAGTCTTGTTACTTCTTTTAACCTTGTAACATCTTTTACGCCATTTTAGTCTTGTTACTTTGTTTATATTTTGTTATGTCTTGTTATTTTTTTTTCTTGTCTTGTTACATCTATTTTACACTGTTTTCATTTTCCATTACAACTTAAGTACCAAGCCCGTTTGAAAGGCGTAAAAAGTACAGATATTTGTATTAAAATGTAGGAGTAGTTGTCAGAAAAAGAAATACTAAAGTAAAGTAGATATACCCTGAAAAATCTACTTAGTTACTTCCCATCTCTGGTTTTAATAAACTTGGACTGGATGCAGAGTATTTCTAAGTCTTACCAGTCAAAAACTAGATTTTTCTAATATTAGACCAAACCATCCTGGATCATCTGTGTGCAGAGTCAGAGGAAGTGCTGAATCACTCCTAGACATCCTCTGTAAACCAGCCCTGATCACGCTGGGTGCTTTTAAAGGCCATAAAACTCTGCTAACCAAATAAATTTGTCTCAGTTTGGTACTAAAAATATCCTTTTCTGGCTTTTCTTTCATGGTTCAGGAAGCGTCTGTCAGACCGTCAGATGGGTGACGTAACCGCCAAGAAACGCTGGCCGAGAAACCGCTAGAATACCTCACATTCCTGCTGGGAGTAGGTCAGCACACACACACACACACACACACACACACACACACACACACACACACACACACACACACACACAATAGAGGTTTATGATCCTTGTTCTAAGACTAATTCCTAATTTTTCTGACTTTAGATAATCTCTGTTTTTAAAGCGATGAAGCATCTTCCTCCAGCTGGACGGATTCAGATGAAGCTCATCTGTAACTTGATCACCTGATTTCTGTCAGTGAAAGCTTCAGTTGTTACATTTAATGAATTATTTTTGGATCTTAGTCTTTGGAAAACATTATACAAGACACTTTAAATGCAACTTGGTTGTACTGAATGAAAATTAAATCTCAGCAGAGTTGGTCTGTTTGTGACTCTCCACAATAAACTTAACTGGTTAAAGTAATTTAATTACCTTAAGTTGAAATTGTCTGAACTTTCTTCAACTATTAAAAAAGTAGGACGAGTTAAATACAATTATGTTTACACACTCTTAGAAAAAGGGTTCCAAAAGGGTTCTTTCTGGAGAGATGAGATTCTACACAGAACCATTTGTTTCTGAAGAACTCTTTTTTTGAAGAAAGGATTCATGAATAGTTCTTTGTGAGACGAGGGAATCCATTAAGAACCCTTCAACCAAAGAACCCTTTTTGGAAGAAAGAGTTCTTCAAAGATTGCTGAAATTCGTCAAGGGGTTTTTGTATCATAAAAGGCTTCCTTGTAGAACCCCATGAGTGTGTTCTAGATAAAACCCATGGAATATAAAAAGTTCTCAGTAGGATTCCCCGGGTGGATTCTAGATAAAAGCATTGGAACATAAAAGGATTCTTGGCACCAGAGTGGATAAAACCCTTGCAATATAAAAGGGTTCTTGGTAGAACCCCATGGGTGGGTTCTAGCTAAAACCCTTAGGATACAAAAAAGTACTTACCAGAACCCCCTCGGTGAGTTCTTGATAAACCCATGGAAAATAAAAAAGTTCTCTGTAGAACCTACTGGGTGGTTTCCAGATAAAACGAATGACTATAAAGGGGTTCTTGGTAAAAACCCTCTGGGTGGGGTCTAGATAAAATCCTTGAAATTTAAAAAGTTCTCAGTGGAACCCTCTGGGTGGCTTCTAGATAAAATCCTTGAAATTTAAAAAGTTCTCAGTGGAACCCTCTGGGTGGGTTCTAGATAAAGCCCCTGGAATATAAAAAGGTTTTCAGCAGAACCCCCTCTGTGGGTTCTGGATAAAACCCCTGGAAAATAAAAAAGTTCTTGGTAGAACCACCTCTTCCTTTGAAGGTTCTGACTAGAATCATCAGAGAGGGTTCTGGTTGAAACCATTACACCATAGAAAGGTTCTCTGTAGAACCTTCCTTAGGGGGGTTCTGGATGAAACTTTCACAGAACCCAGGAGTGGTGGGACCGATGTGAATGACCTCACAGAAACGGATTGTTGCAACCAGTCATTGAGTGATTTCCCCCCAAAACTCTCTAAATAAAGATGATCAGACAACAGAGAGTTCAATCAGAAATAACTTTAATTTCAACCAATCAGAAACAAAAACAAACTCTTTACTTTCTCTGACTTCATCATCATCATCGCTTTAAAACATTTCACCCACATAAAAACATCATCACAACTCGTTAAAACAGTAAAATATGACTTGGATCATTCACTATTCACTGTCAGTAATTAGTCTAATTTTGTAGTGCAGTCTTATCTTAGTTTATCCCACAATGCAATGGGAAAGGCACTGAACAAGTGAGATTAAACTAAAAGCACCAAATATCATCAGTGTCTTATACAATAAGTGTTGGCTATTTATTGACAGTTTAGTATTTAACTGGGAATTCCTTACAGTAAGTTGTGAATGATAATTTTGAACCCAGCGTCAAAGATTTAAAACTTAAGCGTTTGGTTTTTAACATCAGCTGCTCAAGACGGACCTGAACATGGCGACCTGACCGTTTCTGGTCTTTTTTTTATTTTTATTTCCTTCACAGAGCAGATTTTTAGAAATCCTTGTTTACCATCTCTCTCACACACACAGATTAATTTCAACTTCAAAGATGTTATTAATTCATAATTGACTGAGCGAGGCTAGCTGTTTAACCCCCCCACTTCCAGTTTTTCTGCTAAGCTAGGCTAAAAACATCATATTAGATACACAGATGAAACCATTATCAATACTCTATTTTGTTATTGCTGTATTTTACTATCATCTTGTCCATCAGAGATATCTTCATATTAACAGTATTGTTGTCTACATGCTACATATTAAGCTAATCACATCATACAATATTGCTAGCTAATGCTAACTGCTCGTGATATGTCCTTGTATCAAGATTAAGAATTAGCGTTTTGCTAGCAGCAGTCAATTCAAAAAGTAACTACAAGATAACAAAACATGAGCTCATATTAGCTGATGTTATGCTAGCTGATTGTAATGATGAACTTTATCTCGTGGAGTAAAAAGTAAAGCTAATTAGCTTCTCTATAATGCAGATTTTATGTCTGGCTGGTTTGTTTTAGCACAAAGCAAATATGCTAACTTTGCAAAACTGCAGCCAGAGGGGTGCGAGCAAACACACAAAACTTTAACATAAAGCAGCATTTAGCAGCAGCAGACATCCAAACTCATGAAAAAGGTTAAATGCAAATAGATCTACAGTTTGACTGTAAACACACATCAAGCAGAATTTAAGGAAAGAGAGAAAAATGAAGAAAATGACATTCATGGTTAAGTAAAACAAACACGACCCAACTTCAGTGGTGGGTTGTTATAGAGAATAAAATATCTTAAAAAATCCAGCAGAGTAATATTAATTATAGTTATATGCATTTTCCAGCCTTCTGCCTGTCCAGTTCTCTGAGGTTTAAGTCAAATAATTAGATTATTTCTGCCTGAAATCTGCACAGATTCTAACCTGACATGTTAGGAATTAATGATAAATGAATCATCATTGAGTTAATCATTCAAAGATAAGCTGATTTCAATAGAAAATATGTTGAAATATTTATTTATTGTACTTGTATTTATTGTAATGAATTCACCTATTTTATAGAAACAAAGGCTACATTTACAAGAAAGAGTGTTTTGCAGTGTGTCTTTTCAAAATAAATGAGGTTTTCTTGACCTTTTCTGGTCTATCAATCTTTCAGGTACCATATATATCATGACCTCAAAGTTTAACTGTCATTAAGATATGTGTATTTGAATTTATGCTAATGTATGCTAGTTTCAAAAGCCCAAATTAAATCCAGAAAAGATGATATACTGTATTTTATTCAAGTGGTCCATAAAGCTGAAAAACTGTTTGTCCAGGACAAAATAAATCCCAGAGACACTTGTGAACTAAATAAAATCTAAACTCAGGGTTCAGTCATGACTTCAGCAGATGGAGTTTGTTTGGTTGTTGCAGAACTGACGATGTTCACGATGAAGATGTGTGAACTCTTACAGATGACGAAGACAGTGTGATACTGCTGAAAGCTCCCAAGCTACCGTAGTAAGTGGACCATGAGTTGATACTGTGTTGTCAAACTTTTGAGCCAAAACGGGAGAGAAAATAAAAATTATCAGAGCTCAGAAACATTGAGACTTTGAATTGAATGATCTACAGTTCCGGTTGAAAGCTCTGGAACCTGCCAGTAAGGGCCAAGGATGACGTTGGGTTGAGATCGTTTTGTCACATTAGTCATTCACCCTTTTAATCCGTGTTAACTAATGCATTTATTTTAGATTTTATTTGTTGATTAACTCATTTCTTTCCTAACGTTTCAGGTCTGGTTCCTGTAAGCTGCAGTTTGTGTGTGAAACCAGCACATCTGGCTCCGGTCACTGTCGGTACTTTAAGTGCTAATAAATCAACCAGATGTTTCTCCGAGTACTTTAAACACTTTTGTGTCTAAACTAAACATTTTCTTAAGCACTTGAAACACCAGTAGGCTCAACTGAACAAGTCTTTGAGTACTTCACTGTCAGCTCGATGGCTTAAGTACTTTTAAACATCAGTATATCAACTGGACGTTTTTTCTTTGTAAGAGAGTCATTTAAATACTAAATGTCAACTAAACATATAATTTAATGTTTTTAAGTCCTACTTATTCAGTTTTATTTAACTATTTATTTTGTTAAATATAAAAATAGCAAACCGAGCAAACACGGTGGATGTTAGATTTACTTTACTCATTTTTTGTCGCGTCTCACATTTTTATTTTTATTCAGTACTGCTTCACTGTTTGTAACTTTGTGTTTTAAGCAGTGCTAAAAATTCCTTGAAACTGTACTGTGTGTGAGTGTCTCAGTGCTGACAGGGGGTGTCCAGGTTTTGTCCACACTTCCAGCAGCAGTAATGTTGCTGATGCCACGTCCGTCCATCTTTTGACGTGTGAAAAGATTTGCAGAAGATCAGCTGAGGAGGGAGAACAGGAGGGTAAGAGAGGAGATGATTAAATTAATAATGATACATAAGCATACTTATTTATAATGCTTGTAGTACATAAGTACATTACAATATTCGGTAGATTAGTATTATAATAATATACATAAACATTTATTTTCAGCCTGTGGCCCTCCATCCAGACACATTTTTGGCCCTTCATAGGAAAGAATTTGGGCACCTCTGCTCTACAGCCATGCTAACACCTCTGTGAGGCTGTAGTTAAACACAGCGGTGCTTCGAGCTAAACGCTAACATCAGTAATGCTAAAATGCTCAGAATGACAGTGTTAACATGCTGAGGGTTTTACTACAAAGTGACGTCGTCTCACCTCATCGCAGCCTGAGCATCGCGGCCAGACCGACTGACAGTAGTGTCTTCCGCAGAGCAGCTTCTGATTGGACCAGAAGTAGACCAGGTCCACCAATCCCTGGCCGCACTCTGAGCATGTGAAGCAGGTGGGATGCCACAGGGCGCTATGGTAACCTGCACGCTCAGCATAAACAGCCGGACTCTCCTTGGCAGCCTCACCTTGGCAACCAGTACACTGCTAGAGGACAGAGAGAGGACAAAGAAGAAGAAGAGCAAATTATCCCTAAACTGGGAAGAATTATTAAACATTTAAAGGAATAGTTCGGATTATCTGAAGTGGGGTTGTATGAGGTACTTATAGATAGTCAGTATATTACCTACAGTAGTTGCTAGCTGACACGCCCTCAGTGAGAGGAGTACCAGCACATGGTATCAGTTTAAGCATACGCTATATTTAGAATATTTTCACCACTTTATCTTGCCATCACACAGCCTTTTGTGCTGGCAAATCATCATTATACAAGCCTAATGTCGCTCTCTCCAAACCAACCAACCTCCATTGGCTAAATCAGTCATTTTACATCACAGAACACAGGAGTTGCTGGTCGAATGCTGCCTTGATCTAATAGTTTGTTTTTGTTATTGTAGTCGTAACAAACTCTTGAAAACGCTTGTGGTCCCACAATAAAACAAACAAACTAACAGATCGAGGCAGCAGTAGACCAGAAGTTCCCTTTGTTCTGCAAGGTTAAATTGTGAATTTTGCCAATGGAGTCGGTTTGGAGAGAACGATATTTGGCTTATATTTTGACAGTTTCTCATCTGAAAAGGGCAAAGTAAAGTGGTGAAAATATTCTAAATACAGCGTACAATTAAACTGATTTAGATGTTTTTAGATAACTAAAATGAAATTTTTCTGCTGAGCCTGTCCCCAGTAGTACATCACTTAGCTTCCTACACTGCCGTCTGCTTTAGCCAATACACTGAGTATAGATAAGCACCTCATACAACCCCACTTCAAATAATCTAAATTATTTATTTAAGGGGTTTGGAGAATCTTTTCACAATGCCACAGAAGCCTACAGATTTTTAATGAGAGAGACAATCTACTAAATACCTGAACCAGAATAACTGGAGTCAAAACACATCAGCTGATGTTTCCTGTCTGGTCTTTGCCAAACCACGAGTGAGGTTTCTTGGCAAACATTATTACCAGGATCAAAACTTTTAAGATGTCAGATGCGTCATTCACTTACATAATCAGTCTTAGTGCCGTCGTCCGTTCCGTTGGTGGAACCAGCAGCCGAGGCGGCGCTGGGATTAGTCGCGCCGTGGTCCAGAGCATCCTTCTTGTTGCTGTTGCTGCGGTCCTTGGCCTCCTTCGCTGTCCTCTGAATGGCTGCTTCCCTCAGAGCTCCGCCCTCACCAGGTAAGGCCACCTCCCCGACTCCCAGCACCTCCTGTTTGTAGTGCTTCACAAACAGCAGCATGGAGGAAATCTGCAACAGGAAAGCAAGAAAATATTGTTTCACTAGACCTAAAAAGCTGTTTTCCAGCCATATACATTTATTAAAGTGATACTGGTCATCAGTGAGCCATAACAAGCTAATATTAGCATGTTGGCTGTGTGGCTGCCTGTACCTCGTCCTCACTGGCCAGGCTCTGACACTTCATGGGGTCCTGATCGTAGATGGGGAGCTGACTGAAGAGCTGCCTGCGACGCTCCAACGCTCCTTCTGTCCCCGAGACGGGACGTTGACTCTCGGGGAGGAGCTCCATGTACTGCATGGCCTGAAGGGGGGTCAGAGACATTTTACTTGCAAAGTAACTTACTTTTTTTCAGCAGTTCAAATGTTCATCAGCTGTGTTCAGGTGTGAAGCTGAGATTTGAGCCATCTAACTGACTGTAGTCCATTGAAAACCAGGTGACAAATTCACTTTTTCACATTTATCTGGATGCAGATTCATCACGATGGAGAGCGGTTTGGTTATTATCAGATCAGTTCTACACCTGCACCACCTACAGGATACAAAATTTATTAGAGAAGTTTAGACCTGCAGATCTAGACAAAGAAAATCTGCTGCAGTTTTAACGTAATGCGATGAATGGTGCCGGCTGGAACTGCAGGTCAGAAAATGACGATTTTATCTGATGATCTTAGTGAAACTTGGTTGAAGATGGTTTTTAGTTTTAGTCAAGTCGCAGAAGTATAAAGCTTTTTTTTTTTTTTTTACTTTATATACTGCTGAGAACAATGTGTCATGTTTTAACTTTATCATTTGTTTTAAATGTAAAAAATAACCACAGTTGTCAGTCCACAGTCCAGGCAACCCAGAAAGAAAGTCTGGATGTAACCTTCTTTGTAATCACCAACATTTGCATTAGTAATTGCAATTTAATTACATATTTTTTTCAGTAATGTCATAGATTACAAATAAATTTATTTTGCAATTAATTACATGTAACTAGCTTGATGTAAGTAGTTACTCTCCAGCAGTAGTATCCTATTAGTGTGTGAAACTTTCTTATATTTAGCAGATTAATTCTTGAGTTATGGCCCCAAACCCAAAAGCATCAGGTCTGGTGATTGCACACACACACACACACACACACACACACACACGCACACACACACACACACACACACAAGTGATCACATGGTCCTCTCCAGATAATAACTGTAGAGGGGAAAAATACATTTTACTAGAGGTAAATACACTTAATCACTTTCCACCACTAGTGTGAGTTTCATTCTAAAGGTACAAATGCAGAATTTAAATCGGTCCAAAACTTTGCTCATTTGACTGATGAGAAATTCTTTATATTTTTCTTTCTGAAGACTAAAGATCAACCTTAAGCTCATGCAGCTGAACCAATATAAAAACTTTTAGCACAGTAATAAAATATATGTTGTTTGAAGAATCTCTTCACGTCTATAAAACGGGTTCATATCCACCACAAACCTCTGTGATTCACCACAGCCATCTTACAAATTTAAATAAAGCAGACTTCAGTGACTTCAGAAACTTGCGTAAGACTCGCTAACATGTCTGGATCACATAGGGACGTCTGTGTTTCAGTTGTCATCACACTGTCCAGGTGTTGTCAGTGACACATCTGTGTGTTGTCACCACAGTAACACAGTGACTAACAGCCGAGAGCTGCAGACTCTACGTGCTGCAGCGTTTCAGTTCACGGCAGAACACAAACAACATGATCTGGGGATCTGGAGAGCTGTCCCAGTGTTGGATCCGGATCTGTCTCTACAAGTTACCACAGTCATGTCCCCCGTGACTCCCCCCGCCGCTCTGTGCTGCTCAATAATCACCGTCATCCTCATAATTGTAGGCTGTGAAACCTGAAACATACTTGGTCTGTTTTTAATGGAAACCAGACGGTGCAGACTGTTCTATACACAGAACCTTTACGACGTCAGACTAGTTTAGTTTTTCATCTCGACAACAGAATCTATATTTTAGTTCATCATAAGTTTTCTTCTACAGCAGTGAGAGCGAAAAAACAGCACTCACGTTTGTTGTTGATGAGCCTGTGTTCATGGGACAGGAGTCCAAAAACAAAGGTAGCCAAAAACTTCAGATGCGTGCAGAGGACTGGTCTTAAATTGGTACCAGTTATTGATTGGTCGGAAACCAGAATACCAATAAAAAGTCCTGGGCAGTTGATGCTTCTATCTGCAGTTTATGCAGCAGAATAACAAAACCGAGAAGCTTCTTTTGGTTTGTCAGACAAAGATCAGGCAAAGGTGGAGACGAGTGAGAAATCCAGTGAATCAGAGAAATAAAACATTATTTCATGGTTGTTTTGGTTTGTTAAACGCACAAAGTAACACCCCCTAATATCCCACACGAATCACTGCAACACTGATTTGGTTTGAATAAAGTCTAACTGTTAGTTTTGGGTTAATTCATTTTCTTTAGACTGAAGCCCAAAAGGTAAATCAGGTGTCCAACCTAAAGTTATGAAAATATCATTCTTAATGCAAAATGAATTCATCAGACATGCATTTTAGATGAATTAGACGTACAGACAACTAACAACATGAAAAAAGAAAACATTCAACATGTTGCTTCCATTAAAATCTATTTACATGTGCAGGTGTTTTAATGTAAACAAACACTGTTACTAGTTTTGTACATTTTCTTGTATTTTCACTGACAAATCAAATGTTTGGATCACATGTTTAATTTGAGAATTTGTTAACAACCTGATTTATTTTATGTGATTGCTTTGCACATTTTCGCTAAATGTCAGGGGTGGAAGTAACTAATTACAAATACTCATGTTACTGTAGTCTTTTTGGGTATTTGAACTTATATGAGTAAATTTTCAAGTCTGTACTTTCACTTATGCTTAAGTATTTATTACACCATGTACCCTACTTAGTTAAATTCAAAATTATAACTGAGTACAAGTTGAATTAATGTCCATTTCTCTGAATTTACCTGCAAATTACCCCAAAATTTCATGGTAAGTATGTGATAATTCGCAAATGTTGTTTTATGAAAGTGGGTGGTAATTACCATTTCATATATTTGAACTTTCTTTAACTGAAAATGTAATATGTTACTTGGTGATTACCACCCACTACATGAAAAGGGTACTTGCTGAATTTGGGGGTAATCAGGGGGTAATTTCAAAGAAATTTCAAAAATATTACTCGGTAATTACCACCTATTTACCATGAAATTGTGGGACCAAAGTAATTAATACTCTGAGTAGTTAGAGTAGAGTAGTTAAAAACTTAGTACTTTTGCTCAAGTATTTTTCTAACACCAGTACTTTTCCTTGTAATTGAGTAATATTTTAGTAATGTAACAGTACTTGTACTTAAGTACAGATTTTCAGTTCTCTTTCCACATTTTTGCTAAATCTGTATCCGACAGTGTCATCAGATCAGAGCTGGTGAGTAAAATGTGACTTTACAAGCCGACACAGACCATACGAACAACCAACCTCCTGTACTTCACACTGATCCTCACCAGTGTCTGATTGAGGCCGGGCGGCGCCCAGTCGTACGTCGTGGTGTTGAAGGTGGGGTCTTTGCGGGACACCACCGGATTGGTCACGATCATGCGGTTCCTCTTGTACATGCGAAGGCCGCCGCCTCCTTTAACCTTCGCCGTCAGATGGGAGCAGGGGGAGTCTGCGAGCAGGCGTCCCATTCGCTGGTCGTCTTCGACCTCACCGCCGGGAGCGTGGTCGACCGTGCTGCAGCCGCAGGACACACAGGCTTTCCTGCACAGTGGAGAGGTCGAAAGGAGAAGGGATGGAACAATGAGACATGATACAAATTTACATCACATGACCAGCTTGTAGAGAGTTTTGAGGACCATCATGCCAACTTTGGCTACCCCCAAATTTCAATCGTCTACCCAACACTGCTAAAGTTCACGCTGTCATATAGATGATGCATCAGTGTGAACAGTGGTGCCACATTGCTCAAGTTAGCAGTACATGCAAACATTCAGCGGCTCAGCTGTGTACATGGTTATGAAGTTGATATCCCTGCAAACCTCCCTATGGTATAAAGGATGATCTTCTCTTAAAGGGTAAAATCAGCTCAGTCAAAAGCTTCTAGATACGGTTACCACAACCAACCAGTGGGAGTCGCTACTGCAGTAACAAGAACATGATCCTTCACTGGCTTCCCATCTTCAAAACTGAAGTTGTATTCGCAGGGTCGCCTGTTTTTTTCTTTCCATGTCCAACCCAAATTCCAAAAAAGTTAGGACCTTGTGTAAAATGTAAATTAAATCAGAATACAGTGTTTTGCAAATACTTTTTTTTTAATGCTGAAAGGTACACACAGGTTTTGGAGCAACATATGCTGCCATCCAGATGATGGCTTTTTCGGAGACGTCCATGCTCATGCATGGCCTTGTCTCGTGCACGTGTTCCAACAGCGTGGCTTCGTAGTAAAAGAGTTCAGGTACTGGACTGATCTGCATGCAGTCCAGACCCGTCTCCTATTGTATATGTGTGGTGCATTATGAAGCACAAAATAGGACAACAGAGACCCCGGACTGTTGAGCACCTGAAGCAAGAATTGCAACGAATGTCACTTTGAAAACTTCAACAATTAATGTCCCCAGTTCCCAAATGCTTACTGAGTGTTAAAAGAAAAGGTGATGATCCACAGTGGTAAACATGCTCCTGTCTCAACTTTCTCAACTTCAACTGTAACAAACACGTTACAGGCACTGAACTCAGAATGAGTGCATACTGATGAAAAAAAAGTTAATCAAATATCTTGTTTTTGCACTGTATTCGACTGAATATAGGTCAAAAAGTTTTTGCAAATCATTGCATTCTGATTTTATTTTTGTTTGCACAACATCACAACTTTTTTGGACTTGTGGTTGTAGTTTGTAAGTCTGTGAGTGCAGTGCTGCTTGACAGTCGTCTACCATCTCATCTACAGTCAGAGCCTTCAGTCAATTGTCTAAAATATGAAAAACCACTAACATGTTGCTTTAAGAGCAGTGAGAGTAGAGAGGGAGGAGTGGAAAAACCATTGAGACTGCATCCAGCACTTCCCTTTTTTCTGTTTTCATTCCTTTCATTGTTTTTCTTTTCATTTGTTTTCACAGAAAATAGAGATAGTAATATAAGAAAACCTGTGGTTGTACCTCCAAGAATGTGGCTGAAATCCAGAGCAGCTCCCGTCACATACGAGACACACGGCTGCACGTCCTGCACTCTGCTTTACAGACATCTGAGAGGAGACACAAGAGAACAAAACAGTCAAAATTAGCAATCTAGCACTCGTCACTACTTCAACAACTTTCTGCAACAAAATATTTTGCAAAGTCTGATTAAATTACTTGCGCCATTTTCTGGCTTCACTGACGCACACCTGAGTCTGTTTGATTCCTTTCTACCCAATAAGGAGTCGGTTGGCTTGAAATGTTGTAATTTTCCAAATGCGATAAAGACAATAATTTAAGATTTTAAGAATTTAAGAATATAAGAATTTAAGAATTTAGAGTTTTTCAGGGCAGGTCTTGCATTTGAGTAAGTTAAACCCTGGTTCAAACATGAGTCAAAGCACTTAGCGTGAAAGTTTATCATTGACTTTTAACATAATCTTAACTCGATGTCGACTTATCAACTTTCAGTTTTCAAACAACTTCGTCTACTGACGAGATGTGGGCGAAAGCTCTGGAAAAATCTTGTAGATGGACTTTGAGTCAACTAAAACACTTTAACCCCAACTTTAACTTCAAAGACGTGAGCCAGGCAACAGTTTTCTTGACAAAAACAAATTTTCAGTGATCTGACCTGAAAAAACAATTAGATGTCTGTGTGAAAATGAGTTAACAGAGAAGCCTGAAGTGACGATGATCATTCAGACATGTGAGGAAGTGTTGGATGATAAAGAAGAGTTGTTGTTTTGAACTTGTGTGAGTGTGGGAGGAAGAGAAGGGAGTGAACGCCACACACACACACACACACACACACACATACACACACACACACACACACACACAGAGGCTGCAGGGTAGATGATCTCATTGGTCCACCCAGTGATATCATCATCATCAGTACTGACAAACACTCTTATCTGTCGTTGGAGCACTCAATTTTTCATCTCCTCCTCCTCTGCTCTTTAAATGTTTAGTTTTTCTCCTCTTATCCGTTTCAGTGGTCTCACTCTTTTTTTATTCACTCCTCTCTTTGTTTTCTCTTCCTGTCCTTGCTCAACCTCGTCTCTCTGTTTTTTGCTCTTTCTGTTTTTTGCTCCAATTAACCAATTTCAACCCTACTGATCAAAGATTCAACTTGGTTCATGTGATGATAACTGAGCAAACTTCATCCACTCCTGAAAACTGAGATTTGGTCAACAGCTCCAGGAAGATGTAAGCATCCTGTTCCCCTCAGCGTCTCCCACAGACACACGAGGTACCTTTGAGTGTCTGTATGAGGCACGCCGGGGTTTCAAGTTGCTTCAGTGGAAACACCTCCACTTCAGATGACGTAGAATAAAGAGCTTTCACCCAGGAGGCCAGAGTTTGTATCCTGTATGAAACCAAAAGTCAATGTTATCTGTAGTTTTTTAAGTTATATAACGTTAAGTCAAACGACCAGTGCGTAGAATTTAGCAGCCTCTAGCGGTAAGGTTGCAAACACCTGGGCTCACCTTCCCCTTCCGAACATGTGAGAGAAACTACGCTGGCTGTGAAACTGGTGAAAAATGCAAAAGGCCGTATCTAGAGCCTTGAGAGTTTGTTTGGTTTCTAGACTATTGTAAAAACATGGCAGTACAGCACTGTACCCACGGAAGAGGACCTGCACCCTCTGAAGATATAAATGCAATTCTTATTTTCAGGTAATTTCAACAAATCACGTGACTTACAGTGTATAGTGTACTTATTTTAACCCAAACTATCATCATTTTCTTTGCTTAAACCTAAGTGAAATGTTTCACAACTTGTATTTCAAAGGTTTCCTGGCAGAAATGTCTCAAACAGAGGCCACCGAGCCAAGTTGAGAGTGATTTGTTTTTGGTTATATGAAGTTTTTACAGTCTCTGTGTGTGTGTGTGTTTGTGTTTGGGTGCAGGAAACAACACCAAGGGATTACTGACTGTTTCTGTTTTTAAAGCCTCTGGCAGGAAACCTGATGACTGCTCTGCTAAATCAACTTGCTCCTATTTGTCTTACAGAGAGACGGACTGTCCCCCCTGTCCGTCCGTCAGCGGGTATTAACAAGCCCGTCTCACCTCAGGGACGCATTCATACACGTAATATACTGTATAAATAGAGAGACAAGCTCTTCCAAAATGTTGAGCCTGACTGCAGGGATTTGGTGCTGTTCGGCCACAGCAGCATTAGTGAAGCCCCAACGCCGACCCTGGGCGATGAGGTCTGGCTCGCGGACAGAGTACCAGTTCATCCCTGAGTTGCTGGATGGGGTTGAGGTCAGGTCTCTGTGCAGACCAGTCAAGTTTCTTCACACCAAACTAGGAAACAAGGGCATCACTTTGTTTTGAAAAATGTTGGGGACATAACAGCTCAGATGACAAAACATAACAACACCATATCAGTCAACTGAAGTCAGGGTTGGTGGGGACACTACATAGGTGTCAAACTAAATGACACCTACATTGGAAAACCATGTCTTTATGGACAGCAGTTTGAGTATGGGAGCAACACGCTTATTCATGTTTTCTAGCTGAGAGTTAAAAAACGTGATTGATAGCACTCATATCTATATGCTAAATGTGAAGCTACAGCCACCAGTAACTTCCTGGAGGCTCTGCTAGTTACATGGCAATGCATCATCACCAAGAAATGGTCGTTTGTTTGTTTTTTACTTACATTTTTGGATGGCATTAAACAAACAAGAATAATATGTCAGTTAGTGAGCTTTTAAGTTGCTGGAAGATGGATTTTGTTACCTTTGGACCTTTGGAACTGTTTCCCTGTTTCCTGTCTTTGTGCTAAGCTAAATTAGCCACTTTTAAGAAATATTAATATTTTCCTGGTCTGGAGCTAAGGGATCGAAACAAATGATGTAATGTGCCACAGCATTCTGTGTGTGTGTTTGTTGCTGTGGTGTCTGTGGCTTGGATACTGCACCTCCTGTCCCACACTGCTGCTGCAGTGGCTGATTGGCAGCAGGTGTGCTCAGGTGTGATCAATCATTGATCAGAGCAGTTCAAAAGCAGGGAGAGAGCAGCAGGACGGGGCCAATGGGCCATTCGGCAGACTTCAGTCTGTGTGTCTGCAGCCTAGTCCTGTAGTGGCAGGCAAGACTACTTGAGGATTGCAGAATGTTAGCATTCAGACCAGGTTTTTGGCCAATTCAGTGTGTTCTTTGTATCATGTGATTTTCTAACCTCTCTGGCTAGCAAAAATGCTAGTTGTCTTTGTTGTGTGTTAATGTGGAATCCACTTATTTTTCGATTCAGCATATTAAGTTAACATTCTTACTTAGTGTTATCTTAACTGACCCTTTGCTAAGCCCCGCCCTCCTTACTTACTGTTGCTAATTCTCGCACTGCATTTAATGCAGTTTACAGTGATAATGTTAACAGATTTAACATTGAAATTGGGAGCAATTGTTGAAACACGAGGTCTTTGAATCCTCAGAGATGGAAACCAAAGCAGCTTCTCATTTCTAGCTGACGACGGTGGATTTTGTCGGCTAAAATACTGACTCACAAGCAGATTTCATAAGTGTAGCTGGCTGATGTAAACTAATGCTAACTCCTTGAGTCGGCCAAGAAGTCTGTCTCCAGCTGAGCTAATGTTAGCTAATGCTAATGTTTCTGTTTGACATGTTTTAAAATAAGAACACTGTGAAAGTATAATTGTAAAGTTACCTGACAGTTGTGTGCATGATATAATATTAATGCTAAGACTGATGCTAAAGCTAGCTTACATCTCAGCAAACGTTCGTCAGATGGTGAAATACGGCAGGTGTATCTACATGATAAATGACAGGAATACTCTCATTAATGTGGGAAAAGGAAGTGCAGGGACTAGGTTTGTGCAGCGGACTTTGAGACGGTCACCCAGCCAGATGAGCCAGACCTCGACTGTGGAAGACAGACGGGATAAGGGCTAAGCTAACTCGGCTTAGACCTGCGATAGCGAGCCAAACAGAGATGCTTTGTTGTCAACCTACTTTGACTCAGTATCCGCTCACGTCCTCCTCATCAAACCCCTGCATAACGCAGATGTCAAGTTTGTCAGACAAGTTTGTCTGGAGGTAAAGTTACTGCAGCTAGTAAGCTAGTCTCAGTTAGCCAGACATGGCAATGTTTGCAGCTTATGTTAGAGTAGATGAAGACAGAGTTTAATCCATTCACCACACAGGAGCTCTTGTGTTTCACATTTGTGACAGAGGTGTCCATGTTTCACTACACACTGCTGCGTTGTTGCTCACATTTCTTATGCTACTAATGTGCTAAATTCTCAGCGGGAGCGCGAGCATGGCCCATCGGAGAGAATAAGAGTAAAGCAGTCATTAGCCGTCACAGAGGACAGACAAGTGTGTTTAGAGGTGTGAAGAGAGACTGGGTGTGTGTGTGACAGTGAAGAGGCTGTTGATCGGCCCGTGTTGAAAAGGTCACAGCGATGACGGCCGGAGCAGAGACAGCTGACTTCATATCGTCCCTCTGGAATACACTCACCGACACTGAGTGTGTGTTTTCATCATTATGTTACTGAGCTCACACCCGTTAACGGTTAAAAACACCTTTCTGAAATCAGTTTAAAGAAGCAACGGCCCGCTAAAACTCTACTGTTCCTGATGAGCTTGACATCTTTTAATGTTTTAGTGCACTTTCCTTCTTCCTGTCAATAACACAGGGAATACACACCCAACAAAATCCAGTTTTTCAGCAGTTTTTCTTAATAGTGTCCTGGCTGTGATTCTGGTGGGAGGAGCTTGTGAGTCACAGCAGGAGCAGACGTGACTCAAAGTTCCTCCAAACATGAATGACTGTAAACATTGTACTCAACCTGCAACCAGCCATGACACAGCTGCATATGATGCAGAAAGTGATGTCACATAATTGGTTTCTGAAGTTCCTTTTTTGGGGATTTTATGTCTTTGATGGATACGTAAGGAGATAACAGGAAACAAGAGGAGAGGGAGCGGTGGGAATGATGTGCAACAAAACTCCCAAGATGGACACAAACCAAGGACGTTGCATTACAGACACCTCCTTAACAAGCCAGTGTCTGTCAGTGTACACCGTCTTTGAACAAGATGAACCCACAGATCTGTCTCAACACAACTGTGGCAGTAAATACGTGGTTAGAAAAACAACCTGATGACATCAAAGTCTTTCTAAATCGAGAGAAACATGTGTTTGGAATAACTGGCTCTGCCCTGTTTGTCTTGAGCGACAGACAAAGATCAAAGTCAGCTGTAAATAAGAATTTAACTGATAAAACGTCTATTAATTTATAATTAATCAATAGTCTAGAAATGTCGTTAGTTGTGCCTCATTTGACATTGTTTTGTCTGGTGGAGCCGTTCACTGGATAAAGAAACTTAAAATTAAACTTAAAATAAGAAAAAAAAGAAGAAAAAGAAAACAAGGGACAAATGTGTTTTATTTCTTCTTATTATTAATGATTCATCAATTAATGAATTGTAAGCATTTTCAATGAAGAAAAATGCACTAAATGTGTAACTAAGTCTACTTACAGACAGGTGACACATTTTGACATTAAACTTTCTGTCACAAAACATAATTTTGGTTGATAACAGCACAATAACATCTGATTTAATGTGATGAAGAGGTGAAATAATCATTTTGTGTATAAATATGTCATTTATCACAGCTGTAAGGTGCTGGAAAAGACTGAAAATGCTTAAAAAGTGCTTGAATTTGATTTTGGAAGTGTGAACTTGTGTTATGAAACTGTGTTTTTAGCTAACTTGTGCAAATCTGATTTTGAAACCTCAGAACAGACAAAGTCTTGGGGGTCCCCTGTGATTTCTGGTGCAACCCCTGAGCGGTGCTCGGACCCCAGGTTGGGAACCAATGCTTATAAATGCAACATCTTTAACCAGCCTCACGTTTAAAAACCACTGGCCTCTGTCTTGGATTCTTCAACAGTAAATTAACTGGATTCTGAGAGCTGAAATAAATGTTTTGAAGCGTTTCAGTTGAGCACAAACTCATTCTGCGTCGCCCATCTGTTATCAGGTGATCACTGACAGTCTTCAGTTGACCTGATGGGGATATTTTATCCAGAAATCCTGAACACTACAGTGTTATTAGTCGCTCTGAACAGGAGGTCGAGCCAAACGGTACAAACGAGAAATGCATTTTTTCAGAAAGAGGGAAAAGTGTGGCAGCTCTATATTTAGCAGTCCGATAAGGCGAGTATGTCGTAGTTGGATCAGACTGAGGCTCGCTGAGTTATTCTAAACATGTCGGCTATGTGAAGGGGAAACTGCAGGAAACGATGTCAGATAAGCAGCTGGAGGTCAAAGAGGCGAGTCGACCTGCTGCAGTTAACATCCTTCACTTCAGAACTCTGTCACATGGCATCCTGGATATTTCCTGTTGTTCTCCACTTACAATAAAATCAGACAGTTTACAGTAAGGAGTGACGTGTCTCTGGATGGGAGAGCAGAGATTATAGTAACTTTTTTAAATTGTATTTTATATGTATTTAAATATGAGATACAGTACTTGAGTAAATGTACTTAGTTACTTGTCATTACTGGTCTTATGTGATACTGAGTTCAGTATTTTTTATATTTATGTTGGTTGAACAAAACGGGAGCTTCAGGAAACGGTTGCCGACATTTTCAATTTCAAACAACACAATTAATCAATAACGTAATCAGTAGTTTAATCAGTGATGATGAATAATTGTTAGTTGCTGCTCTATTCAACTTTATTTAAGCTGTGAGTTTTTGTTTTGTATTTTGGTTACAGAGATACGTCCCCATAATCCTGAAACCTTATGTTTGTGTGTGTGTGTGTGTGTGTGTGTGTGTGTGTGTGTGTGTGTGTGTGTGTGTGTGTGTGTGTTGGGGGTTATTTCCATCCTGGTGATGGCAGTTTTTCCAGCTGGGGGTATAGACGGGGGGGGGGCTTGAGCGAGAGGAGGGAGGGATCAAACCCCTGACAGGTGACACTGATCCGTCAGGTTATCTGCCTCAGACTGATGTGACCTCTGGACGGACAGCTACGGGACGGATCTGCGGGAGACAAACCGTACACAGCTGCCAGGACGGACCCAGCGGGGGGATCAGGTCCTCGTGGTCATGGATTACCTTCACTGACTGAATTAGAAAACTCCAGCTGTTTGAAATGGAGTGGAACAAGCCAGAGAGATTCATCCAAATGAACTGAAAAATATCTTTAACTGTAGAACACAGTGTGTGTGCAGCTTTCATTCAAGACTATTTGTACAGAGGACAGAGGACTGAACATTATGATGTTAAACTTTGACCTTTCGGGTAAACTGCTCATTAACACAAATATCTAATCAATCAATCACATTGCAGCAACTCAGTGCATTTAGGCATGCAGACATGGCAAAGACGACCTGCTGAAGTTCAGACCGAGCAACAGAATGGAGAATAAAGATGTTTTAAGGGACTTTGAACATGGCATCGTTGTTGGTGTCAGAGTCTGAGTATTTCAGAAACTGCTGATCTACTGGGATTTTCACGCGCAACCATCTCTAGGGTTTACAGTGAATAGTCTGAAAAAGAGAAAATATTTAGTGAGTGGCAGTTCTCTGGGCGAGAATGCCTTGTTGATGCCAGAGGTCAGAGGAGAGTGAACAGACTGGAAACAGTAACTCAAATAACCACTCGTTACAACCAAGGTATGCAGAAGACCATCTCTGAACGCACAACATGTCGAACCTTGAAGCAGATGGGCTACAACAGCAGAAGACCACACCGGGAGTCACTGCTGTCAGGTAAGAACAGGAAACTGAGGCTACAGTTCACATGGGCTCACCAAAATTGGACAACAGAAGATTGGAAAAATGTTGCCTGGTCTGATGAGTCTCAATTTCTGCTGCAACATTCAGATGATAGGATCAGAATTTGGTGTAAACAACATGAATGCATGGAGCCATCCTGCCTTGTATCAACAGTTCAGGCTGCTGGTGGTGTAATGGTGTGGGTGATATTTTCTTGGTACACTCTGGGCCCGTTATTACCAACCAGCATTGTTTAAACTCCATAGCTTTCCTGACTATTGTTGCTGACCACGTACATCCCTTTATGACCACAGTGTACCCATCTTCTGATGGATACTTCCAGCAGGATAACGCACCATGTCACAAAGCTCAAATCATCTCAAACTGGTTTCTTGAACGGGACAATGAGTTAACTGTACTCCAGTGGCCTCCACAGTCACCAGATCCCAGTCCAATAGAGCAGTGTTCCCCAAGCCTGGTCCTCAGGGACCCTTGTCCTGCATGTTTTAGATGTTTCCCTGCTCCAACACACCTGATTCAAATGACCAGCTCATCATCAAGCCTCTGCAGAAGCCTGACAACAACCTGATCATTTGAATCAGGTGTGTTGGAGCAGGGAAACATCTAAAACATGCAGGACAGGGGTCCCTGATGAGCAGGATTAGGGAACGCTGCAATAGAGAACCTTTGGGATGTGGTGTAACGGGAGATTTGCATCATGGATGTGCAGCGGACAAATCTCCAGCAACTGTGTGATGCTATCATGTCAATATGGACCAAGCACCTTGTTGAATCATGCCATGAAGAACTGAGGCAGTTCTGAAGGCAAAAGGCGGTCTAAACCAATACTAGCAAGGTGTACTTAATGAAGTGGCACATTTTCATGATGATTTTTTGAGTTATGGCTGGGCCTGGGTGATAAAACGATAGGTGGAAGGTGGAGAGTTTTCCTTTTTAGCAGAATTTATATGGTCGAATTTGCTCTAACAAATAGTCATCAATTTCAACTTACTCATTTGGTTCCTGAGAAGAAATCTTTGCTTCTTCACCATTGTGTTTGGTCATATATCTTTACCGCATGTGAAAAACAGGGAATTTTTCCACAACACTTTAAAAACACTTCAGCTGTGGAGATTAATTTGGCAGCTGAGATGCATTTTCTCCCACAGAGTTCTTTGGATCGAGAGGAGTATTTTGATGAATGTAGTCCATCAGTTTCTGCCAGAGAATTCGACGGTCTTCTGGAGTTTTGTCAGAAGAACATTCTTGTTGCTCTGCGTTGAGAGAAACCGACGTATCAGTGCGGCTAAACGAACCTCGGACCCACCTCGTTTCAATAAAGACTGTGGAGGAGATAACGTATGGCATCCGAGACAGAACTCGTGATCCAGTGTTGTGTACTACATCACATTCAGTATGCATGTATAATTTACTGTGAATCCTCTGTACATGGTTATATAATTTAAGTCCCAGCAAAGGCAAACTGCAAACTATGCAGAGAGGCAATTACAGACTGTAACTCTTTCCTTACATGATCATATTTGGATTTGTAGATAGTTTTTATGTGTGTGAATCAACTGTTTGTGTATTTGGGTCTCAAATAGACCCTTGAGGAACAAACTGAATATTTTGAATTTAAATACGCTGAATGACTACTGGTGGAAAAAAACAGCAATAATGTGTGTAACTCTAAGTTCATCTGGTTTAAACTGGGGTAGACAAAGATCACTGATTCCTGAGTAGATCGATCTATACTGACTAAACATTTAATGATCCAGTATGATCGATACAAAGTGAAAATATCGATCTATCTCATCAGCGTTAAGATACAGCTTTATTTTGAAATTCCTGTGGCATGTCTGTGTCACAACATCTGGAAGAGTTCAGTCATAAGATTGAGTGGCTTTTGATGAATTGACAGAAATGTGACTGATATGATCTGATATTGATCAAAGACCCTTAATTGACTCAAAATTGCATTGTTGCGGACTTTGTGAACACATCAAATTTAATATCGTTGTCCAAGGAATTGATATAATTTTGTACCGTGATGACAGTTGTGATTTACACCCATACAGTTGAGTCCAATTTCCAGGTCATCAAAAACTTTACTTAGTGTTGGGAATGAGTCTCAAAAGTCAACCCATGATTGAAAACAGAGGCAAGAGGAGGAGAAGAAGTCTAGTTTTCCCTGAAACCATCTGAATGTTATTGTGGAAAATTTGCCAAATTACTCCAAAAATAAACTTTTTATGCTTTGAGACGTCTGAATTAAAGTCCATCATCAGTGATGCCTTTTTCTTAGAGCTTAATATATGAGACTACAGATACAGACATGGCAACAATATCATGACAAGTGTCTTTAGGATATGACGGGTGCCAATTCAAAAGACTGTGAAAGAATGTGCAGATGAAGTCATCAGCAGTCACTGATAAGATTTAATTTTTTTATTGTAGCATGGCACCAAAACAACGGCTGCGTTTCACCCCAAAGCTTTCCTCAAGGTTATTCAATAAAGGCTGAAACACGTCCTTTGTTTTTCTGCCGTGCTAAAATAAAATAATTAAACCTTATCTGCTCATGACTTCATGTGCACATTAAGGGTTATAACACACCCACTATTCATGCTCAAATTGAATTCCTCCCAATATTATGTCTCGCCTGCCCCTGTTTATCCTGTTTCACTCAGAAATACGCCACAATACCAAAGCGGGATAATCTCAAATGCCTGGACTTTCCCACTCTGGCTTCCTGTCCATTTGTCCCTGTGAACACTCACAGTATCGCAACAAAAACATCCCCTGCAGCCCAAAAGGCACTTTCCGAATACACCACCAGACGATATGTTAACGGGACACCTCCAACTATGATCCATGAAGGTTTTCAAAAAGCAATTTTCATTCAGTAAATGATTGCTAAGGCTGTCCGCTAATAGTTGACTTAACAGTTAGTTGGTGCCAAGGACCTTAGTTGACTCCGTTTTCATTCATTCGTTAGTTACAGAAAAAAAGAAACACCTCAAATTCCACTTGGGAGCTGCACCTTGTCACCTGTTCGCCCCGGGGGATTGTTGCAAAATGGACTTTATTGCATTAACCAGTTAACTCTGTTAGCAGTCCTATGGGATACAGTCTGTGAGACAGCCAGGGAATACAGCACCTGAGGTGACTTTTTACATCAAAGTGGGTCAGACTGGACTCTGACGCCGGGGTTGATGAAGACATGGCAGGTTCAGGCTTTGACAGGGGTGAAATGGTGGGGAGCGAATTTGTAACTTTGTTTTCTTTTGGGCTTTTATGTCTTTAATTTTATAGGGCATCTGAAGATCTGACGGGAAAGGGAGTGAAGAGAGAGTGGGCAAAATGACATGCAGCAAGGAGCCGTGAGTGGGAGTCTAACCCAGGGCAGCTGCAGAGGACTCACAGCCTCAGTGCACAAGGTGAACACTCTACCAACTGAGCTACCAGGCCACCAGCGACTTAAATATGCATCATTCATTGTGTTGATAAGTCTGAAAGTATCTCTTTTTGTGAAGTTGGAAGTTATTTATTCCTGTGTTTTAAACAACCAGACTCAACGAGACCTTCAGAGGTGTTACCCTTTATGCCATTAGCATTCGACAGGTGGCTCGCTTCATGCCCCCCAAAAATATATATTTAAATAGTAAAATCATTAAATTAATATAATAAATGTATGAGGACTAGTTGACAATTGGTTTGAATGACAACTACTGGTTCACTAGCAAATCATTAGTCTGGGGCAGCCCTTTGAGTACAACATCTAGGTCTTAAAATACATCCATGCATAGCTGAAGAGGTTGTTGTAAATCAGTGTATGGAAATATAGCTTCTAAATAGAAATATTGCGCAAAATAGACAAAAAATAGTTGAGTTTTGCTGCCTCTAACAACGGTGAAAATGATGTTGGTTGGCAAATGTGTGATTTTTATGGCAAAATGCCCATTCAGTCTAATTATCAAGCAAACTTCATGAAAACAGAAGAGAAGTGTGAGAATTTGTGTGTGTGTGTTTGTAGGTAAACCACCTTTTGCATATACACTATATTCTGAATGGTAATAAAGTCTCCTTATTCCAAGAGAAAGAGTTTCTCCTGCTCAGTCAACAGAGGATTTACATCAGGACCTCTTGACCCTTGACCTCCTCATTATTGTTAGAATCTGTTAAGTACCTATAAATAAGAGCCTCAGCTGTTAAGATGTAAATGTGTCTGTCCTACCTTCTCCATGGCTGAGCTCACGTCCATGTTGTTTAGCGTCCGTTTGTGGTTCAGCTCCTCGGCTCCTCAGCTCCTCTCTGCCTCTGCCCTTCCAGAACAATGGGACTTTAAATTCCTCTCCTGTCGACCGCACTTCCTCTCTCCCCGCCCACCGTCGCTCCTGCCGCCGCTCTGCTCCGCCGGCTCTCCACAGCCCACTGCAATTTAACCGTCTAGACTTTCATGTCATTCCTGCGGACAAACGCTTAAAAGTTCTTCACTCTCACAGCAAGAAGTCTTTTTTTTTCTCTTTTCTAATTCACTTTCTGTCCCTTTTCTTTCCCTTTTTTATATTTTTATGAACTCACCTTTCTCCTCTTCAGCTGTGGACTTATGCTTCTTCTTTTCAGTTTTATTTTTTCCTCCACTCTTCCCTCCCGATTTGTGCTTTTGCCAGCTCTCCTTCTCCACCCTCTGCAGCTTGAACTCAGCAGGTTTCTTCACCTCCTGATTTTGCTCCAACAAGCCCCTGAAGGGAAACTGATAAGTTTCCCAACGCTTTCTGCCTCCGGGTGAAACAGCAGCTCCCTCATTCACCTCTGTTTCTCTTTCTCACCCAGCTGAGCTGTGAATTCACCCTGCTTTGCTAAATATTACAAGTACCTCCTATGTTACAGCTGTAGATCATGTAGCAGCGGGCTGGCAGTAATCAGGGAGATTTATGGTCTTAGAAACAGCGGCTGTACTGTCGCTTTCTGCAGCAGAACAGCAGAACCAGGCTGTGAATTCAGTCCTGGTCTTCAGCAGACTGGAGAACTACCTGGAGCAGTGAGGCCTGACTGGACTGTTTGTGTTTTTAATCTGAGACAAAGACAGAGAGAGTCCTGAGGGATTCCCTACTCATGTTCTGCCAGCCAATCAGAGTGAGCCTGAGAAACTCCTCGGCCAATGGGAACATCAGGGATTCCTCCTCCTCCTCCTCATTCTGCAGCTTTTTAGCGTGAGGCTCAGAAGAATGTAGACCACAGAGCCAGAAAGGGCCAAACTGGACTGAACAGAGCCAGGCAGGGCCAAACTGGGCTGAACAAAGCCAGACCAAATGGTGCTAAATACAGCCAGAAAGGGCAAAGACCAAAAGGGCTGACTGACCAAGGTGGGTCCAAAAGAGGGATAAAGGGATCCAGGCAGAGCCACACAGAATTAAACAGAGCCAGGCAGGGCTGAACTGGGCTTAATATGAGCCAAACAGGACAGAGTCATAAAGGGGAAGGCAGATCCAGAATGAGACTAATATCTGCCAAACAAAGCTGGGCTTAACAGAACCAGGTAGGACCAAACAAGGCTAAACTGGCAGAAAGTATTCCAGGATTAATCCAATAGTTTTGTGACTTTTTGTTCAATAAATTAGAATTACCACCTCGCCTGTTGTAAAATTGAAAATCAGAAGTTATCACTACATGATGTATGATTCAAGTGAATAAACAGGCTGTCTTCACTTGTAGACTGTTTTTACAGCAGAGTACAAAGGACTGATCAGAAGGGAGTTTTTCTTTCCACTATAACCAAACACAAACACAATCACAATCTGTACAGTGTGCGACATCCCCTGTCCTGTAGACCATTTGTTTCCAACCTGGGGTCCAGGTGCCAGAAATCAACAAGACTTTGTCTCTTCTGAGGTCCTCAAAATCAGATTTTCACATGTCAACTAAAATCACAATTTCAGGGTTCACACACCTTTTCCAAAATCAAATTCAAGCTCTTTTCATGCATTTTCAAGTTTCAGCTGTGATAAATGACTTATTTATTTACAAAATGATTATTTCACCTCTTCATAACATTAAATCAGATGTTATTGTGCTGTTATCAACCAAAATTATGTTTTGTGACAGAAAGTTTAATCTAAAATTGTCTCATATGTCTTTTTCTCTTTTTCCCCTCTTTTTTTCTTATTTTAAATGTAAAGTTTCTTTATCCAATAAATGGCTCCACTAGACAAAACTATGTCAAATGAGGCACATAATTATCACTTAATACATGTTTAATCAGTTAAACTTCTAATTGGCAATTAATCGACTAATAATTAATTATTAACTTCCCATAGAATGTGGCTCAGAAAATATTTGACTTACTTTATTTGTTTATCTAAAAAGTTAACTAACTAATTCAGTCAAGCAGCAATTTATTATGAAAGTAATGTGATTACAATTTCAGGCAGGTTCAAGCACTTTTCAGATCTTGAAAACATTAAAATTCAAGTGTTTTCAAGGTTTTCCAGCACCTGTATGAACCTGCAATTTATACAAAAGTCTGTGTTCAGGCTGGGGGCAGCTCAGCTCTCCTTAGACACAAGCGGGGGGGCTCCATGGAAAAAAGGTTGGGTACCACTGCTGTAGACCCTCCAAAGAGTAAGTGAATTTTTTTGTACGCACGCTCCTCTGACTTTTCACGTATGTCCATATCTGACCCATCTCACAGAGCCAAGGCTCAGAACTTCACCTATCTGACCTTCGGTAGACTACGATTTAGTGCAAAATCATGTTTGCCCTCACAGCACGGCAGACATTTTACATTTCTGTTACAAGCCAGAGCGGCACTGTTAATCGTAAGTGTTTGTTATGTGACAGACACACACACATCTGCCCTGACATCTCTTCCCTCCTCTAGAACCACCCAGGTCAACGTTAGGGCACCTGAGTGAGTGTCAGGTGTTATTCTTTTGGGTTGGTTGGGCTCAGTCAGATGATTTTGGCATCACACGTTTACATAACACGTGTTCACATGAGGCGTGGTTGTGTGCGGACGGGTGTGCATTTTGTGGGTGCCTCGCTCCACAGATTTGGGCATCAAATGATTGAATGAGTCGGCGCCGCTGCACTTTGTGCTGGGTGTTGTCAGTATTCACCAGCCAGACCGAACTCCACGAAGGCTACAGAGAGGAGGAAATGCTGGGTGCTCCACTCGCTGCTGATTCCACATCAGAAACAGGAGTTTTAGAGGAGCTACGAGTCAAAGTGAAAGTAAAACTTTCTTGACTGATCAGCGTCCCTGTCTGCCTGCTGTCTTTCTAGCGTATCTCAAAGAAAAATGTTTTCTAAGAGAGGAATCTTAGAAAGTCATCTCTCCTGTCCTGTCTGCCATGACATCTTTAAAGATCCTGTTTTTCTGTCCTGCAGCCACAGCTTCTGTAAAGACTGTCTGCAGACCTGGTGGACAGAGAAACTAATACACAAGTGCCCAGTTTGTAAGAAAATGCCCTTGTTGCGTGATCCACCGTGTAACTTGATACTAAAGAACGTGTGTGAGGCCTTCTTACTGGACAGAGATCAAAGAAGTTCAGAGTCTCTCTGCAGTCTGCACTCCGAGAAACTCAAACTCTTCTGTCTGGACCATCAGCGGCCGGTGTGTGTCGTCTGCAGAGACTCGAAAACACACAACAACCACAGATTCAGACCCATCGATGAAGCTGCAGAGGATCACAGAGAGGAGCTCTGGGAATATATGAAGCCCTTACAAGAGAAACTGAAGCTGTTTGAGCAAGTTAAAGGAAACTGTGATCAAACAGCGGGACACATTAAAGTCCAGGCTCGACACACAGAGAGGCAGATTCAGGAGCAGTTTGAGAAGTTTTATCAGTTTCTACGAGAGGAAGAGGATGCCAGGATCGCTGCTCTGAGGGAGGAAGAGGAGCAGAAGAGTCACATGATGAAAAAGCAGATTGAGGGTCTGAACAGAGAGATAGCAGCTCTTTCAGACACAATCAGAGCCACAGAGGAGGAGATGAGAGCTGAAGACGTCTCATTCCTGCAGAACTACGAGGCTGCAGTGAAAAGAGTCCAGCGGCGCCCCCTGCTGGATGATCCACAGCTGGTCTCAGGAGCTCTGATAGATGAGGCCAAACATCTGGGCAACCTGAGCTTCAACATCTGGAGCAAGATGAAAGAGATGGTCTCCTTTACTCCTGTGATTCTGGATCCAAACTCTGCTCATCCAGAACTCCTCCTGTCTGAAGATCTGACCAGCGTGAGACATGTAGAGGCACAGGAGATTCCTGAAACCCCAGAGAGGTTTGATTATCACCCCTGTGTTCTGGGCTCTGAGGGATTTAACTCTGGGACTCACACCTGGGATGCTGAGGTCAGTGATGACAAATCCTGGGCCTTAGGTGTGATGATGAAATCTGCTCACAAAAAGGGAAAATTACTGTCCGGGTACTGGGAAATTTCTTTCCGTGATGGACAATACATAGCGGCATCCCCACCACTTCCACAGGAAGTTCTCCCCGTGAAGAAACTCAACAGGATCAGAGTCCATCTGGATTTCGACAAAGGAAAACTGTCATTCTGTGATCCTGATACTAACACTCTCATACACACCTTCACAGACACTTTCACTGAGCGGCTGTTTCCACACATTGGTGTCCTGAATGACCTTCCACTGAAGATCCTACCAGTGTCAGTCTCTGTAACAGTGGGACAGCATGCAGTCACGCCCAGGCTTATGGCATCGTCTCTATAAAGCTACTCAGGAGTGCTACAATTTGGCATCTCAGTGATACCATCGCCTACAAACATTCATGTACAGTGCCATTTAATTGTTGCTTTTTGGGGCTGCAGCTCTGTCACACAGCAGCCATCTCTCTCTAAATTGCTCTCCTTTAAGATTAACTCAAGTTAGCTTAGCTCACCTCCTTGGGCACTTGCAGTCCAGCTGGTCAGGCTATTGTCTATCATATACGTGTCATATTTCTCTATTCGGCCAGTGTTTGCTAGGATAAAGTTTTAAAAAAAGTCTTTTAGCATTAACGTTATATCATGTTACGTGTTCAGTAAGTCTACATATTTCATACCTTTTAACAGAGTTCTTGTTTTAAAAAGTGTCAGACGGAAACATTAAGAAGTCAGCTGGAGATGGACATCACAGGTGACTCGAGGGGTTTTAGCATTAGCTTACATTAGCTACCTACATCGTCCTTTCACTCAACAAAATCCACATGGTGTTTCAAAAATGATCAATGTTAAATTTGCCACTGTCATCACTGCAAACTGCAGTGCCAGAATGAAAGCTTTACAGATGTAGCAACAGTAACTAAGGAGGGCGGGGCTTAATTGATCAATTAAGTTTTTTTTTGCCAGTATGTTTACAGGTTTTTTAACACAGGAAAAACCTTTAAAGGGCAAAATTCATATATGAATCCATAGAACTGTCAGTGTTTTTATTGTCTTATTTCACTGTGGGAACAGTATGTGTTTCTGTTTCTCCAATTTTAAACTACAATACAAGTGTAAAAAGTGTGCGCTATATTAATTTTCACGGTGTACTGTTTCTGTAGTTAGTATACAAGAAATAAATTGTACTATAGAGACAGGAAAGACTGGCGCTGACACAAATAAATCAAAATGTGACTTAAGAGATCTACTGTCAACTTCATAAAAAGCGAAATGTTTTTCAAAAATGTATACTTATTTTCTGTTTGCTGAAGTGTTCCTGGAGTCCTTTCCTCTGTGTTTCATTTGAATTATGTTATTAACTTTCTGTTGTTTATTATGAGGCCAGTGTATGACTGATTCACACTATTGTTAGTCATATTAGTGATGTTACAGGTCCCGGGCTGCAGCACCCATCAACAGCTACATGTGTCCTGAAATACAGGAAAGAACGGTGAGACAGGGAGACGTGGCTTGAACACCATTTAAAATATAATGTACCTTTAGGCAGGTCAAATAATGTACACAAATCCATTTCAATATGTAAACATAACATGAACAATGGAGACACGTGGCCCAAGCTACCATTTTAACATGTGAGCTAACAAAATAAACAGAGGAGTGCACCGCCATTACTGCGACTGGCGGCAAGCAGCCTCTTCACAAAAGTTAAACTAACTAATTTCACTGGTCATTTTACTCTTCTACTTGAACTTAAGTTATTTATCAGCATTTACTAACAAACTACAGTACTTTATGTAGGGTTCTAACACATTAACAACCTGAAGTACTGCTGAATCCTCCTCATTTATGAAAGGAAAATAACAGAGCAATGGTCATGGCCTACTGTCATAAATCTGCTATAGCAAGTTAATGATTCTGATTTAAAATCAGGTCACTCTTTTACAGAAATAAACACAGTATCTTCAAAGAAAATAAAGTATCCAAATTTGCGCAATAGACAATACACAATAAAAGTAAATTAATTACATTCACACAGTGGGCATCACAGTAGCATGGCTGTGTGTACAGACAAGCAGGCAGGCAGATGAAAGATAACTCTGAGGCAAAAGGGAAGACAGTTAGGATGTTTTCACATTAAGTAGCACTGTGTCGTATCGTACAATTGCCCCCACCTGATGCAGACGATACTCAAATACACATGAACTGTATTCAAGATGATCTTTTCAAGTGGAATACAGATAAACAAACTGTGCCAAAGTATGGTATGTATTTGTTCACACTAAAAAACAAACTGGATTTTGGGATTAAGTGTACTCTGATCCGGGCCTGGGTCCCTGATGTGAACGCCCTCTTATTGGGAAACTGGGAAACATGGCCAGGAAACACAAAGAAACAAATCCAAACAACAAAGGCCTTAACTGTAACCACTGTAGCTGTGATAACAATCTGGGGAAGACAGAAAACAAACACAAACACTACTGAAGATAATGAGGCGTGGCCGTGGCACGCATACACCCGGTGGGCGTGTCATTCTACAGGTGTGTGCATCATATGAAGCAAGTCATATGCAGGTTGTGCCCAGTGTGCTCAGTGTGTATTCACAGCCAGACCAAACTCCACAGAGAGAGGGCAAAGAAAAGAGGAAAGACTGGGAACACTGGGAATACTGGGATTACTGGAGTACTGGAATATTACCACTTTAACCTGCTGCTGATTCCAAATCATAAACAGGAGAGTCAGAGGAGCTGCGACTCAAAGTGAGAGCGAAACTTTAATCTTTCTTGACTGATTGACATCCCTGTCTGTTCTCTGTATTTCCAGCTTCATTCAGAGACAAATGTCTTCCAAACTTGAGGAGATTCTGTCCTGTCCTGTCTGCCATGACATATTTAAAGATCCTGTTTTTCTGTCCTGTAGCCACAGCTTCTGTAAGGAGTGTCTGCAGACCTGGTGGACAGAGAAACTAATACACAAGTGCCCAGTTTGTAAGAAAATGCCTTTGTTGCATGATCTACCGTGTAACTTGATACTAAAGAACGTGTGTGAGGCCTTCTTACTGGACAGAGATCAGAGAAGTTCAGAGTCTCTCTGCAGTCTGCACTCTGAGAAACTCAAACTCTTCTGTCTGGACCATCAGCAGCCGGTGTGTCTCATCTGTCGAGACTCCAAAACACACAACAACCACAGATTCAGACCCATCGATGAAGCTGCAGAGGATCACAAGAAGGAGCTCCAGAAAACGCTGAAGCCCTTACAGGAGAAACTGAAGCTGTTTGAACAAGTTAAAGGAAACTGTGATCAAACAGCAGGACACATTAAAGTCCAGACTCAACAAGCAGAGAGGCAGATTCAGGAGCAGTTTGAGAAGTTTTATCAGTTTCTACAAAAGGAAAAGAAGGCCAGGATCGTTGCTCTGAGGGAGGAAGAGGAGCAGAAGTTTCAGATGATGAAGGAGCAGATTGAGGGTCTCAACAGAGAGATAGCAGATCTGTCAGACACAATCAGAGCCACAGAGGAGGAGCTGAGAGCTGAAGACGTCTCATTCCTGCAGAACTATAAGGTTTCAGTGGAAAAAGTTCAGCGGCGCCCCCTGCTGGATGATCCACAGCTGGTCTCAGGAGCTCTGATAGATGAGGCCAAACACCTGGGTAACCTGAGCTTCAACATCTGGAGCAAGATGAAGGAGATAGTCTCCTACACTCCTGTGATTCTGGATGCAAACACAGCTCATCCAGGACTCATCCTGACTGAAGATCTGACCGGTGTGGTACTTATCCAGAGGCAGAACCTTCCTGACAATCCAGAGAGGTTTGATTTATACCCCTGTGTCCTGGGCTCAGAGGGATTTAACTCTGGGACTCACAGCTGGGATGTTGAAGTTGGTAATAAAACATCATGGGCCCTAGGTGTGATACAGGAGTCTGTTCAAAAGAAAGGAAAAATGCCAACTGGATACTGGGAAATTAATTTCTTGGATGGAAAATACTCATCAGTAATCCCACCACACAGAGAGGTTTTCTCAGTAGAGAAAAAGCTCCAGAGGATCAGAGTTCATCTGGACTTTGACAAAGGAAAACTGTCATTCTATGATCTTGATGCAAACATACACATACTCACCTTCACACACACTTTCACTGAGAAACTGTTTCCATACATTGGCACCTCAACCTTGAATGAAGACCCTCTGAAGATATTACCAGTGAGAGTCTCTGTAACAGTGGAAGAGGACACAGTCCCGCCTGGGCTTATGGCATAGTTTCTACAGGTGTGACATTTATTAGTTTCAGTCTAAGTCAGGCTATCCAAATGCCATCATTTGGCATCTCAGTTATGGTGACCAGACAGTCCAGTTTGACTGGGATCGTCACAGTGTCATAATGGGTGTAGTATCCACAACAATTAAACAGGCCACAAGAATACAAAAGCATGTACTGCACCCTTAGTTTAATATTTCGGATCCTCAACTGAGATTTGAATAATAAATGTGAAGCAGAAGGTGGAGGGTCTGGTACAGGGACTGGGCATCGACATGAGTACTTTCTATTTTGGTTCATGTGCAGCAGCAAAATGTGCAAAGGGCTGGGTGAAGGTAAATATAGATCAGCAGGTCTGGTGATTATTATACTGTTTCTACACCAAAATTAGTGTACATATGAGTTTTTAAAAAAATACAAGTAAACCCATTAAAAATAGGTATTTGATCCTTTTCTATTACACGCTGACCCATTTTCCTTTCTGTTTTTTTTTGTTTTGTTTTCTGTTGTGTATCAGCTTGTGTTTGTGCAGGAGAGCATAGAGAAAGAGGCTCTTAAAAGTGTCTTTTGTAGCTTTCACATGAATTTCTGTAGTTTTAAGTTTAGTTTCTTTCCTGTTTCGTTGTTTGTACTTTCAGATGTCTGCCTTCACCGTCTCCTGCTCACTTCCAGCTGCAGAGAAGTTGTATTAAGTTACTGCTGATCATTATTATTATTATTATTATTATTATTATTATTATTATTATTATTATTATTATATATGTCATAATCTGTTAAATGCATTGAAGCATTACTTCTTTCTACTCCTTTTTGGACATGTTTTGTTTATTAATGTGCTTAGTGAGAGACATCTCTATGGCCAATATCTCCAAAACACAGCAACTAACACCAACACTCTAGATAGAAAAATAGCACTGGAGGAAAGAGGAAAAATATTTCTTTGATTTTAGGGGGAACTGTTCCTTTAAGCCGTGGTCATGTGCAGACGTGGTCAGATGCACTCTGTGTTCCTCATTCTACTGATGTGGTAATTGAATGATGTGAGACATATATGGCACTTCTGTATTTTGTGCCCAGTTTCCACCAGATCAAACTCAGGACTTATTCAACAAGAAGCCACAGAAAGGACTCAGCAGACTGGTAACACTGGGATTACTGGAGAACCTGATTTTGCTTCAATCTGCTGCTGATTCCACTTTAAAAAAACAAGAGATTTCAAGGAGCTGCGACTCGCAAGTGAAAGCAACTTTAAGGGAATTTCTTGGTTGACTGACTTCTGCTTTCTTTGCTCTGCCTGCAGTGTTTCAGAGATTATAAATGTTTTCTCAGTCAGAGGAGGATCTCTCCTGTCCTGTCTGCCATGACATCTTTAAAGATCCTGTTGTTCTGTCCTGCAGCCACAGCTTCTGTAAAGACTGTCTGCACACCTGGTGGACAGAGAAACCTACACAGGAGTGTCCGATTTGCAACAAAAGATCATCAGGGAGCGATCCACCTCGTAACCTGGCGTTAAACAACCTGTGCGAGGCCTTCGTGCTGCAGAGGGATCAGAGATCTTCAGCAGGGTCTGAGTCTCTCTGCAGTCTGCACTCTGAGAAACTCAAACTCTTCTGTCTGGATCATCAGCAGCCGGTGTGCCTCATCTGTCGAGACTCAAAAACACACAACAGCCACAGATTCAGACCCATCCATGAAGCGGCACATGATCACAAGAAGGAGCTCCAGATAACGCTGAAGCCCTTACAGGAGAAACTGAAGCTGTTTGAACAAGTTAAAGGAAACTGTGATCAAACAGCAGAGCACATTAAGGTCCAGGCTCAACATACAGAGACGCAGATTAAGAAGCAGTTTGAGAAGCTTCATCAGTTTCTACGAGAGGAAGAGGAGGCCAGGGTTGCTGTGCTCAGGGAGGAAGAGGAGCAGAAGAGTCAGATGATGAAGGAGCAGATTGAGGGTCTGAGCAGAGACATTGCAGATCTTTCAGACACAATCAGAGCCACAGAGGAGGAGCTGAGAGCTGAAGACGTCTCATTCCTGCAGAACTACAAGGCTGCAGTGAAAAGAGTCCAGCGGCGCCCCCTGCTGGACGATCCACAGCTGGTCTCAGGAGCTCTGATAGATGAGGCCAAACATCTGGGTAACCTGAGCTTCAACATCTGGAACAAGATGAAAGAGATGGTCTCCTACACTCCTGTGATTCTGGATCCAAACTCTGCTCATCCAGAACTCCTCCTGTCTGAAGATCTGACCAGTGTGAGACGAGGAGAGAGACAGAAACTTCCCGACAATCCAGAGAGGATTGAAATGCACCACTGCGTCATGGGCTCTGAGGGATTTAACTCTGGGATTCACAGCTGGGATGCTGAAGTCAGAAATGACCAATTTTGGGCCCTGGGTGTGTTACAGGAGTCTGTCCGGAGAAAGGGACAAATACTGTCTGGATACTGGGAAATTTGTCTCCTCGATGGAAAATACATAGCGGCGTCCCCACCACTTCCATGTCGAGTTCTCCCAGTGAAGAAGCTCCAGAGGATCAGAGTTCATCTGGACTGGAACCGAGGAAAACTGTCATTCTGTGATCTCGATACCAACACACACATACACACCTTCACACACACTTTCACTGAGAGGCTGTTTCCACACATCAGCACCATGAATGAGCTCAAACAGAGGATTTTACCAGTAACAGTCTCTGTAACAGTGGGACAGTCCCAGTAATAACAGGCTCATAGCAACATATTATATTATTATTTTCAGGGTTACTCCGTCACTGTGTGACACATCAGTGATAAGATAAGATATTCCTTTATTAGTCCCACAGTGGGGAAATTTTCATTTTTCATTTCAGTGATGCTACATGTTCTACAAGTTTGGAAAAGTTTTTTTTTCTTCATGTCCACAGTACGGATGTTAATGTTTAATCAATTTATCACCATCAAGAATTTAACCAATTTAAAAATGTAGCTCAGAGGTTTTCTCATGATTTGATTTGATCTGTATTGTTAGTCTAGAAATGTCGGTATCTGAGCCTCATTTGACGTTGTTTTGAGCCGTTTGTTGAATAAGGAAAAGCAGATATAAACAGAGCCTTACTGCTGTATTATTCAAGAAATAATGTTTCACATAACTACTGTGCTGCTGGAACTGTTCAAATATAACTTAAACTGAGAGAAAAGCATAATGATTAATTGATTATTTAAGTATGTAATGATCAGACAAGGAAAAGGCACAAAGTTTGCAACCTGTACCTGAAATATCTGTACCTGCATGAACATCAGTGGGTACCATTTTACAAAACGGCACAAAAAATTGAAATTTACTGCAAGATGAGTCAGGAATTCATCAGGAACTACCTGATAATGAAGCGTTAATGAGTAATTCCTGAATAACTGGAACCCGAGGACTATAGAGCTTAGTAGTAAAAAGTGTTGACATACATAACTTAGAGATTTCAAGCCAACACGCTGTAATAGAGTTTTGAACCCGACTCAGATTCTTGTTTTAATGAGTTTGTAATGAGTTACGTTAATAAGTCAGGTAATTTGAAAAGAAGAAAAGATGATTTGTGTGAATTTTAATGTTATTATTCATGTTTGTTTATTAATTAGCCACTGGCCTCCTGTGATTTTTGCAAAAGAGATCCTCAGGCAAACTAAGTTCAATGTCACTGATTTACAGATAAACACACTTTTTTGAATAACTCTTTAACAAACATTCTTTAACAACTCTCGCCGCTTGGACGAGGGCCTGTGTACCCGCTTCAGGCGTGTGCACGCAGATCAGGTCTGAGAGGCTACAGTCGACATTTAGGCTAAAAACATGGTGTAAATGGCGTCTGTTGGGGTCAAATTTTAATGCTGCGGCTTACGGACACTTGGATTACACCACACAAGCAATATGGAGACATTTTGTGTTTTTTTTGTGTTCTGTTTTTTACATTTTAAAACCGGTCACCATTCACCTCAATTGTACTGGATTTGGCTGCATCCCTGTTTTCCGCTGAAGCTCTGGGAGTGTTTTGTGAACTGGAGATCTTCACTCATCCTCACATCAGCACAGGGATGAGTGGATTTTGAGTGAAATTCCTTTTTTGGGTGAACTATCACTTAAAGGCCGAGTTGAACTTCCAGAAAGGCCGAAGACTGATGCTGGCCTAGTTCATGATGTCAGCCTGAAGCCAGCCATCAAGTAACGGCTACATGTGACCACGAAGCGCAACTACAGAAGCAACCAACGTGCAGCAAAAGTGGACCTTGGCCTGCTCTCCTCCTCCCCCACTGCGAGTAAAAAGACTGATATTCCTCTGCCCCTTGAAACTAAAGGACTGACCATTCAACCTCCCCAACATTAGATCATCACTCTGATTTTTATACAAGTGTAAATAATAAAATTGTGCTTTTAACACGTTTTAAAGTTGTGTTGTCTTTTGTCTCTACTGTCCTGGTTGTCAAATTGGTTTTCTGCAGAACCACTGCAAGTATAGCAGTGGGTGTGTTATAATAACACAACAACAAACGCTTGTCCTGGGGTCCACATAAAACAAAAACTCTCTGCTCCAGGCAAAGTAGGAGGGCACCCAAAGAAAATTTTGCTCAGGGCCCCCTGTTGTCTTGGAGAGTCATCTTTTCAGAGACACTGTAGTAAGACAGAATACCTACGCTATGATCCAGGTAAACTCCTTTTCTGGAGGACCGAGGGTAGAAATATGAAATATGAATCGAATACTTCTGAATCCATAACCACCATTTCTACACATTAAGGCACAAGATTCCCAAGATATCTGTGGCCTCTGACACAGCTGCTGAGACATGAGGTGATGTGTCAGTGTGTTGACTCTACTAGTCTCTGGTCTCACTCTACCTAAAGGAGGCATCCAGACTCCCCTCCTAAGGCCCACTGTCAGCAAAAATTATTTTTTCCAAACTGGGAGCACATGAGAGCACTTTGGAAACACAGGGTTTCTTTAGCTGAGACACTTTGGTTGCTCCACTGAAGTAACAGTTAACTTGTGTTTTTTAAAGTTCCTCATTTCCCAGATAGTTTGTTATAAATAAATACCGCACAGAATAATCTGCGCATTGATTAAAAAAACCCTAATAATTAGTTAAGAATTAAGAATAAAATGTAAAGTGTTCTGAATTAAAAGGCAACCAGAGGTAAAACCCCATGATTTGTAGTTAAACCTGGTCTCAATGTCTTGTTTCAGTTTCTGTTTATAATATGCTGCAATTTGTTAATACAGAAAACAAATAAACGAAATTTTACTTGTTTTTCTTGTTTTTTAGTTTGTCAGACTGAATTGAATAATTGAATGAACCGGTGACTACAAGGACAGACCTATGCACTATCCATATTTAAAAAAAAAAAAAAAAAAGAAATACTTTTCTGAATGAAGAATTTTACCAATATTTATTAATAGGTGTATTATTTAAAAAAAAAAACGTCACAAGTTTTTGACATAAATAAAATCAATGACGAATTTGTATGCGTCTTGTGAGACAGAACAACACACACGCCTCAGACCGTACGTGAATGCTGATTGGACGACAGGAGGCACGCACCCACGCCACGCACGCAACGTCAAATCTTTGCCGACCATGGCGGAATGTGTTCGACTTGACAGCAGCAGAAGTAGTCACACCATGGATAAAAGCATTACTCTGCCGCCCGACGAAATATTCCGCAATCTGGAAAACGCGAAGCGGTTCGCCATAGACATAGGTAGGTGGGAACATGAGAGTTTTATTTCTTTGTTCAGCTTTAGCTCGAGCGAAGCTGATCTTAAAGAGCACCTCTGCCGCAGCCTGGTGCTGTATCACAACACTAGACTTTTAGTGAAAGTAAACAACACAAAGCTAACGTTAGCTGTTTAAAGTCGTGTCTGATTTTAATGCGTTTAGCAGTAAGTCTGTTTACAGTGAAGACGAAACTCGGATTGTCTTTATCTGGTAAAGCGAAGGTGTGCCAAACAACCTGGGCAACTTTGACAAGTACAACAGGGGTTGATGTTAGCTGCTAGCTAGCCTCGGTCTGTTAAGCTAACGTTACTGTTTCACAGTTCATTCAGGGCGAGATAGTAACCCGGTTTATCACCTGTGTGTTCTGATGTCTATCGGGTTTCTTATCGGTACGTTTTCGCTGTCGTTTTGCTTTAACAGGTGGGTCTCTCACAAAGCTCGCCTACTACTCGACTGTACAACACAAAGTGGCCAAAGTGCGATCTTTCGACCACGCTACGAAGGTAAATATCTCTGTAAGAACTGTGGCCAGTGTTGCAAGATTGGTTTGATGTTTTCCAGCACAATAGCTGCTCAAAATCCCCCCAAACTGATTAAAAACAACAACGCTCAATTATTATCTGTAACAGTCATTCCCGATGACTGGCTGTGGAGCTACAGGTGGGTCACAGGAGATTTTATGTAGATCCCCAAATAAATAAGACTGTGCGGGAATTTATATCTGTAGTACACCTTTGACAAAGCATTTATAAAGTGTATATTGTTGTACTGATGAGAGGAAGAACAAGGACTTGTTAATTCTGTCTAAATGCACTTATTTTGTCCTGTTTTGATAGGAGGAAATATAAACAATGAGATAACCTGGTAACTCAGCCTAAATGTAAATGTTTCCCATTTAAATAGTTTTTGGGTGTATATATTTCAATAAAGCGTCAAGATAATATAGGGTAACGGAGAAATGGCAGGAAAGTTCATTTATGCACTAAACATGAACAGTCAACTCTTGCGAGAATTTATTGATAAGGCTTATTGTGATGTGGGTCAAAGTGGTTTGTTATATTTAAAAAGTGGGTCCCCAGGAAAAAACGTTTGGGAAATGCTGATCTACAACAACCAATGCAAATGCATTCATAAACAATAGCAACAGTATTGCAAATTCTACAATATAACATAGGGTGACTGGATGAGAATACATGAAATTCGGGACAGGGGAGTTGGGTGACTGACTGTGTGTCTTCTTGGATATTGTGCCAAGTTTTTCTTTACCTCATGAAGTTCAAACTGCACGGACAGGGAAAAGCTTATATCTCCCATAGCCTGTATATGTGAAAAAACACTACCACCAACAGCTGTTACCTAGATAACCTCACATACACTATGTAAACAGGCAGATGTAATGGAGTAATCTTTCTCCTCCTCGTGTTTTCTCTTCTCCTCTGTGTCTCAGGAGGCTCCGAGTGACAAGCTCTATGAAATATCCGTGCAGGAAGAGGTCACTGCACGCCTGCACTTTATCAAGTTTGAAAATGCGTACATTGAAACATGTTTGGACTTCATCAAAGACCATCTGGTCAACACAGAAACCAAAGTTATCAAAGCCACGGGTGGAGGCGCGCACAAGTTCAAAGAACTCATTGAGAAGAAACTCGGACTCAAGTGAGTATTATTAAATTTGGTCTGAATGTTGACCTGTAGATGCCGAATGTAGAAAAAAGAGGGGGAAAGGGAGGAACATTTCTGGCATATTCCAGATGACTGAGTTAGAAAGAACAATGGTCCTTTGCCCGAACTGTGACTGATTCACACACAAAGCAATATCCTGTCCTCTTCCTGTGAATCAGGTTGAAACAGAGGACAAATTTGATTGTTTAGGAGAATTTGATTTTATTCTGTTATGAAAGCTAGAAAATATCTGCTGTTTACTGGCTTGCTACTTTTCTGTTTAACCAAACATTACGTGAAGGCCTACTGATGGATGACTTCTTATTGTCTGTATCCATATGGAACAAACATAAGGGATGGATATTGTTAGGATTTTATTGATGCAGTTACTGCTTACTGATTCAAATGCTTATCAGTGCTCTTATTGATACCCCTTACCAGGCCTGGAATTTAATCATTTTAGGGGCAATTTTTTTTAGGGCAAATACCAGGGCAGCAAGGTCATCAAATAAAACAATGATTTTAAATCCACAGAATTAATGAATTTAACATAATGGTTAAGGATTATTTTATTTAAAATGGATGAATGTAATGGATTTGGTTGAAATGGTTTGAAATAGGCCAAAATAAGTTAAAAAAGGCTTAATTCACAAAAGGATTTATTATTAGAGCCACATATGTGTGATTTTCTTAGTTTTCAGGTTGAATGTTAACTCCTGTAAGTGAACTAAGAGAAAGGAGAAATAATCATGTAGCTCTCCACACACACATGGCTGCAGACATCCGCTCTGTCTAGAAAAATATCTAGTAATATTGTAAAAAGGAGATGGCACATTATACTTAGTGATTTACCAAACAGAGGACAAAACAGCTGGTCTTCTCCTCTGGATGGTTTAAACTAATTGCGTCTTTACGTTGTGGCAGAGTGGACAAGGAGGACGAGATGACCTGTCTCATCAAAGGCTGTAACTTTGTGCTGAAGAACATACCTCATGAGGCCTTCGTGTACGCCAAGCACGCCGACTCAGAGTTCCGCTTTCAGACGACTCATCCAGACATCTTCCCTTACCTGCTCGTAAACATCGGCTCTGGCGTGTCCATCGTCAAGGTAACAACTGATGAACCAAAGTTTTGTCAGTGGTTTAGGGAAGTAGGTCTCCCTGATTAACCATTTAAAGTAGAGCCCACACAATTAATTGAATAAATGATAAGTATTAGTAGTTAGTTTGTAGTTATTGATTATCTTCTGGTTTTGGACTATTTATCAGGCAAAACAAGACATTTGAAGCCGTCACCTTTAGAATTTTTAATCATTTATCCTCCTTCACTGTGGGTTACATGCACATTGTCCTCCCTCACACTTTAGGAGTGACTCCAAACGTGTTTAACAAGAAGCAGAGTCTTGCATGTTTTCATTGACTGAGCTATGAATGAAATTCCTGGACTTCAGTTGGGAAACTTCAGACCCTCCTGTTCCAATGTTTGCTTAACTTTCACATGAACACAGTTAAAGTGATAGTTCAGATTTTTTTTGTTTGCATGAGGTGGTCATTCACAGTCAGTGTTTTACCTACAGTAGACGTCCCCAGTTTAGAGAAGCAGGCAGAGTACAGTAGGAGGAAGCAAAGCCATGTACTGCTGTGGACAGGGGCAGCAAAACGTATTTTAGCCACTTAAAAAGGTCAATATCATATTTTCACTGGTTTACCTTGACATCCTACAGACTTTTCTGATGGAAGGTGCTGTTAATTGTACAATGTACATACATACACATACAAAAATTGTCATATTTTTTGAAGTTGAACATCTGTGTTGTAATTTGCTCCAAAAATTCAGTATCAGTTTGGCTCTACAGACAGTTTGTCCTTGTTATGTTGCTAATGGGTGAAGATGTTCACTCTTAAAATGAGATGATCTCGGTTTGACTGCGAGTTATGTTTTTATCTGCTGTACAGTGTGGTGCGCGTAAAAATGACTGACTTTGTAAACATACTGTTTATGTTTATTTTGCAAGTTTGTCTTTTTCTAGGTGACTGACATTTTTATAAAGAGGCTCTTCTGCTCTCCTTCTTCAACAGGTTGAATCAGAGGATAAATTTGAGCGAATAGGAGGAAGCTCAATAGGTGGAGGGACGTTCTGGGGCCTCGGAGCCTTGCTCACCAAAACAAAGGTGTCCTGAATAACTTTTAGACTGAGGACTGTAGTAGCTGTTACTTTGAAGTCAACCATTAATGATGTCTTCTCAGTGCATTTTTTTCCTTCCCTTTCACCTTGTGAACTTTACCCTTTTGTCTCCTGTAGAGATTTGATGAGTTGCTACAGTTGGCCTCCAAAGGGCAGCACACGAGTGTCGATATGCTGGTCAAAGATATCTACGGAGGATCTTACGGGTCTTTGGGTTTGACTGGAGATCTTATCGCGAGCAGTTTTGGAAAGTCTGCTACTGCTGACAAAGGTGACACATCTGCACATTGATTTTTTTTGTGGTTACTCTGTAGCGTTGCATGTACAATTATCCGATTTAATGTAATAAATTACACTGGAGGGCTAACACAGAGAAAGGAGCCCAAAAATAGAATTAAAGGTTAATGCTGAAGTTTAGTTTCCTGTGGACAGTTGCATAGTTGGAGGAAAATCCATGGGCAAGTGGAGAGAAAACTCCTGCACACTGTCCTTTACTGCTTTAACTTTATTAAGGATATGTTGTTTAGGTCTTTTGACCTTCATCAGATAAAGTAGTCAGAGACCTGTGGTGAGCAATCAGTCTCACAGGCTGTGTGTTTTTAGCCCACTAGAGGACACATCCCACTAAAAAAAAGTTCTGAAACATCTATTCACAGTCTGTGAAAAACAGCAGATATATCAGTTGATATGCAGACAGTGATATAAATAAGATTAAAATATCATGACAATAATATTGGAAGATCTCTGGGTAACACTGTCACACTTTCACTGCTGATGACGACCTCATAAAATCACCTTTAAATATGCTGAAAGTTATGATAGAAAATCAATCACACTCGATTGCATGATAGAATAGATGGAAAAATATTTTTAAATCTTGTAGAAATGTAGTTTTGAACATCAAAGACCCTTAGAAAAAATAGAAAAATATTTTAAAATCTCATGGAACCTTGAAAAACACTGAAGAAAGAAAAATAGGCAAAAGATGGACAATAGGAGAGAAGTGGAGCTCATTCATGGTGTTTAATTAGTCTTTAAACACATGGATGTTAAAACCAGGCACCTGCACGTGATACAAGCACACAGGAAAGCATTTCTGCTCTGCCTGCACAAAAGCACGATTCATCCGTCCGTACACGTCCTCTTCTCTCATTAGACTCATTACAATAATAGCAAAGTATATAAATAAGTGGTTTGAGGAAAGTGTGATAGCTTGTGTTGTCGTCCCTCTTGTATTTGCCTTAAAGCCCTAAAAATGTTATTTGGGCCTTAAATGATATGCTTTATAATTTGTAGCTTGTATATGCAGTTAATTAATTTTGTTTGGGGCAAAAAAATTACATTAAAGCAGCTCCCACCTCCTTTGGACTTAAAAGGTGTCTCTGAAAAGTTTCTGACTCCCTCATGTGCTTGCTTCAGACAGCAGTCAGCGTGGATTCAGGGTTTGTAAAATATATTTCAGTCGTGACCCATTTTCACCGTGAAGAAAGTTTTAACATTATCTTTGAAATTCAAACCACTGCTGCGGGAATTATCCACTTCTCTGTTTTCAATCCATACACTCAGAATAATACAAACATTTATAATTTAGTTTCCCAAATAAATAACAAAGCACACAGCTTCCATTTTTAATCAACACACGTCGCTGCTTGAACTCATTGTAACCTCTGTGAATCCAAGCTGACTCTGCTGCTGCAGGCTTAACAATCATGGGATGATTGCATATAATTAAAAGGATGTGACACACAGTCAAACACATGTTTGTGTTTGTGATGTGAGAAAGGCAGGCTTGATATTTTCCAGTTTCGTTGAAGTGAACTGATGACCTCTCACCCAGTTGTTTCTCCACGTATTAAGAAATGCAGGGATGGTTGCGCTACACCTGCTGCTGTTAAGCAATTATTGAGGCGTTTATGACTTTGATATTGATGTCAAACTGTTGTCTCAATGCTCGTAAAATTTTGTTAGACTTTGTACAGCCATTGAACAGAAGGAAGTTAGTGAAACGCCTCTTAATTTGAATACTGAAACGGTTTTACTGAAGAATTGCTGCTGTTGTACTGTTAACATATTTTGTGATGTGGACATTTTCCCTTTATGTCGATGTAATTGTAGAGTTCTCTAAAGAAGACATGGCCAAGAGCTTACTCCACATGATCAGCAACGACATCGGGCAGCTGGCCTGTCTGTATGCAAAACTCCACAACCTGTCCAGAGTTTACTTTGGAGGCTTCTTCATCAGAGGACACCCCGTCACCATGCACACCATCACCTACAGCATCAACTTCTTCACCAAGGCAAGACCACTGTCCTCTGCAGACAGAAAAACAAACTAACCCCCTCTCCAAGCATGAATACTACTTTCAGTTACATAACATGAACGCAACACAAACACAGGAAACAAACACCTCATTTACACCTGGTATTAAAATGGGATTTGTATCTGGATAAGAGATGATCCCGTTGTGCTTTTGTGTTTAAACCTGATGTTTTTAATGTGTTCTTGTTTTCCTCATTGAGACTGAGCCGCTGTCTTCCAGAGCAAAACCTGGATGTGAGTAATTTGACTCCCTTGAGTTGCTGATTTAGGGGAGACTTTAAAAATGTTGCACAATGCTGCCTGTGACATCCACCCATCCATCTTCAAAGTCGAGTCACGGAGGTAACCAGCTCCCACTGGGGGAACCTGAGGCGTTCCCAGGACGGGGTGGAGATATAATCACTCCACCTAGTCCTCGGAACACCTCCCTAAGGTGGAGACCGGGCGGGATCCTTATGAGATGCCCGAACCACCTCCGTCACAGATGACTGAGCTTCTCACTCTATCCCTAAGGGAGCCTCCTGAAAAAAAAAACCAAAAAAACATTTTGGCCACTTGTATCTGGGATCTCGTTTGTCCCTTCTTGTAAATTTAAAAGCTTAACTTATTCCTTTCTTTGTTTAAAAAATATTGTGTCTGAGATACAAGTTAGATAACAGCTGATAAACTGCACAGATGAAGGCAGCGGACATTGTCACACACACACACTGTTATTTCTTATTCTATCATTCATTGCATCTTTTGACTCTTTAAATATCAGGTGTAAATGGGGTTAAAGAGTCTTAGTTCTTTGTAAGACTCCTAGTCGTCAGTTTTTTTCACATTTTCTCTGATACATCTCAGCTTAGCCCTGAGCTTGGTTTGTTGTCAGCTGAACTTGACAGTGTTTCACCTACAACCCCTCCCTTGTGTTGTTGTTGTTGTTGTTGTCGTTGTTGTAGGGTGAAGTTCAGGCCTTGTTCTTAAGACATGAAGGTTACCTCGGAGCCATTGGAGCATTTCTTAAAGGAGCAGAGGAGGACAGTGAGTAAAAACCTACAAATGCACATTATTGCTCTCAATTTGGTGTCAGTGGGGCATATATTGTATACACTGTGTATGTATGTATGTGTATATATATATATATATATATAGAGATTAATAGCTGGTCTCTGAAAAGAATATGCTGACTGCAAACTTTTACAGTTTTACAGGACGCACATTCTTGCATATTTTCACTGACTGACTGAAATATGATTAAATCTCCAGAGAAAAAGTTGCTGACTAAAACTGGGATGAAAGTTTTTAGTCAATGAAATGAACACTGCTGAATACTAACCATAAATGATAATACAATTCCTTATAATGCAAATGTTATATCATAAATCTTTTATTATTCAACATCTTGTTCTCCTCCAGATCCAAACCAGTACAGTTGGGGTGAGAATTATGCAGGAAGCTCGGGCCTGATGAGTGTTTCTCCAGACATGAATCCAATGCAACGTGCACGCAGTGGAACGGTGAGTCTGCAGAGGAGACGACGAGCGATGAGTGTGAGGACCTGAAGCTGGGTCATGGACCACGAGGGGCCACTTAGACCTCACACTGCCACTGGTTCATTGGCTTTTATTTCAACCTCCTCTTTCTGTCAGATTTATAGATTTAAGCTTCATTTCACGTTTTATTTTGATCTCCTTTATGGAAATACCATCACCACTGTCGCCACTGAAGCGTCATCCAAGACATTAATTCATCTTTAATGCTGTTTCTTTTCATTTCCTCTCCACACATTCCTCTGTCTACCTAATTCTCTCCTTCAGTTTCCCGTAAGTACCTCCGTCTGCTTCACTTGTGTGCACTGGTTTGATAACGTGGCTCCTGCTCACAGTAGCTTGTTCTCTAACTGCAAACACTTAAGTGTTTAGCCATGTCAGGAATACAACTTCCTCACCTTAGAGACCTCAGCTTAGTCTTGAATTTTGATAAAGATCTTGTTTTGTTTCTTACTGAATTCAAGGTACCTGCAGGGTCTTAGTCAGAAATGTAAAATTAAGGCCTTAAAAGTATTAAATTTTGTTTTAAATGTCTTTAACAAAGGTCTTAATTCTTTATTTTCCTTTCACAGGATTATATAGATACCACAACATCATAAAAAACCTTCAAATATGTATGTTTGATGTAATTTTTTATCTCGCTGCAACTTCACCACTGCTCGAACAGAGTTAAAGGGATAGTTCACACAAAAGTTAAAATTCAGTCATTATCCACTTGTGTCGCTTGAAGGTCAGGTTTAGTTTTTTAGTTCACAAAACGCTGCTGGAGTTTCACGGAAAACTGTGTGTCAGAATCTCCCAAACAATGTACAATAAATGGTTCAAATGTTAAAAAAAAAAAAATTAAAATGCCTCCATACTGCTCATCTGGGTGGTTCACTTGTGCACACACACCATCAGACCACACACACCCAGTTCAGATGGTGTGCACTCACACGTGAACGCAGCTCCAAGCTACAGATCTACAATGAAGATTTAGACCAAAAACATGGCGTAAATTAATCTGTCAAGTCAACTTGGCATGTCGGGGCTTTAGGAGACTCGGATTACACCAAACGAGCAGCATTGAGCCATTTTATGATTTTTTGGTTGTTTTTTTCCATTTGAAAACTGGTCACCATTCACTTACATTGTTTGGGAGATTCTCCAACTCTGTTTTCTAGTGAAACTCCAGCAGTGTTTTGTGAACTAGCAAACTAAACCCAACCTTCAATCGACACGAAAGTGAGTAGACTGAATTTTCATTTTTGGGTGAACTATCCCTTTAAGTCTTTGAACAGCAGAATAGAGATGAGGCAGTGGAGAGACAGTAAAGTGAAAACAAGTCAAAGTTTAGCTCATGCAACAACAAAAAAGTCTTAAATTTAACGTAGGGAACCCAGAAGGTACTAACTTTTGGTCAAATCATTTGCTGTGAACATGAAAAATAACAGTGTTTGATATTTTTGGTTCCTTGATGTGATACTTAGAGCATGCAGGTGTTCATAGAGCATCATACGGCTGTTAACCTCTGTTAGCGTCAGCTGCCCTGGAGTTCACCCTCGCCACTGAATTTCCTGCTTTTCCCTGCTTTCATTAACCAGTTTTCATTAGTGCAAACTGCAGAGTGCTGCAAATGAAATATTAGTTCATCTTTTGGGACTCACCACTCAAGAAACCTTCTATCGATGTTTGTTCCTTGACTTCCTCTAATGGACTATTGATCGTGTCCCACAATTAATGAATCTGCTCGCTTCCACTGGCTTTTAGGATTCAGTCTTACTAGAACTTTCCCTCTTTTTTCTTCCTTTCTTCCTGCTTATTTATGTGCTAAAAAAAGAAAACACTAACACAAGTGAAACCATCCACAGTGTTGCTGAGAAAACGGCAAATATTGTGAAATACATCCTGGAATAAACGTTTCTAAGAGTGATAGCTGGAATAGGCTTTGAAGTTTGAGCGGACTGAGCGTATAGATAAAACAGACAGCATGTGTCTTTTCTGTCTCTTTGTTGTGTCTAGTTTGACATGTTGGAGATGGACCGTCTGGAGAGGCAGCTGGTGAATCTGCCTCTGCTGCAGGACCCTTCATCTTACATCCCCGACACCATGGACCTGACAGAGGACGCTCTGGCCCGCGAATACTGGCTCTACTGCTTCGAAGAGGCCCTAGACGGGGTAGGACGGCAGTTTTCTTACATCTGGAGAACAAGATTTGTAGATCAGAGCATCTCTGCACCACTACAGTACCTCGTTATAATGCTGTTGTCATTTTTCAAAGAAATTGCATCTTCTGCAATTTGGATATTGTGGCTTTGGTAATAATCAGATTCATTGTCCAGCCCTAATGTGTTTTTTATTTATTTGTTTTTCCTACTCTGTGTTTTTGTGCCTCAGAGGTTGTGAACACAGCTGATCACTGACCTTGTTATTTTTCGGAGCAGGTGGTTAAGAGAGCTGTAGCGAGCCAGCCCGACATGCCAGAGGCAGCCGAGCGGGCCGAGAAGTTCCGACAGAAATACAGACACAAGCTTCAGACCCTTCGCCACCAGCCTTTGTAAGGACTGTTTTTGTTTTTGCATGCAAGGCGTCGCTTCTGTTTGACCCGGAGGTTTCTTTTAGTCGACTGAACCTCGAGTCTTTTCTTCAACGTCTGCATTAGTTTCATGTTTTCATACCTGCTGTAACCGCCCAAGTGCTTTGTCGATGAAAAAGGGAAATGTTCATGTTGAATCGGTTTACTTTTTCTGTTTTTAGGAGTTGGATGCAGTGCATAAATATGAGCCAGTCATATTAAAGGGATAGTTCAGATTATTTGAAGTGAGGTTGTATGAGGTATTTATCTATAGTCAATGCGTTACATACAGTGCATGGTGGTCGGCATGCAGGAGTACTGGTGCAGGAAGCTAAGCAAAGTACTGTTGTGGACAGGGTTAGTGGCAAAACGTGTTTTAACGGCCTAAAAAAACAAAATCAGTTTAAGTGTATTTAGGATTTTACAGAACACGGGAGTTGCTGGTCTACCACTTCCTCGGTCGATTAGTTTGTTTGTCTTATTCTTTGACTTTGTTTGGCTTTATGTATGCTTTATGTATCTCCTGACCCACAGAGACATCATGTCACTGGGAGAGCAGGTAACACGTAGCGTCACTGTTCCTCCACACCTCACTTCCTCTACACGGTCAAATTCAGTCAACACCACAGCACGCAGTAACCTATCATCATACAGCAAACATGCATTTTAAACAGTTATAAAGCACAACTGAGATTCTTAATAAGATGTTAACACCGCTGTAATGTCGCCTTCTCTCTGTCTCTCCTTCTTACAACTAATACCCTACAAATATAGCATTAATAGAATCGAATTGTAATGATTCACACATTGCATCGTATTATATTGCATCATGACAGGGCTGAATCGTATTGTACTCAATCGTTGGCTATTTAAACATTTCTGAGATGTATCGTATCGCTCAACACGTGTTGAGATACTGAGAATTATCTCAGTCAGTGAGATGCACACCACTTTGTTTTTACTTGATCTACCAACATCACACAAAAACTAGAATAAAGTTTCAAGGTAGCGCTTTCAGCTGAAGTTCAGGGACGACACTCAGTGCGACACAGTTTTTATGCTGTGAGGTCTTGAACCGCTCACATGACTCACTCACACAGAGGGTTTTAAGCACTTGAAGCAACGGTAGACCAGGAAATCCTGTGTTCTGTGTGGTAAGATTACGGACTGCTTTGTGGAGAGCAGTATTTGGCTTATAGAATGTGTTTTACATGGGAAAAGGCTGCCTGACGGTAAAGTAAAGCAGTGAAAATACTCTAAATATAGCGTGGACTTTTCTGTCTTTTTAGTTGGCTAAAAAACATTTGCTGCTCTTTCTGTCCACAGCAGTATATTCCTTAGTTTCTGTGCTGCTTCTCCAAAACTGAGGGCATGCTGACGACCATTTACTGTAAGATAACACACTGACTATGGATAAATACCTGATACAACCCTTCTTCAAATAATCCAAACTATCCCTTTAATTTTTTCAGTGATTCATCAGAATAAACGGTGGTGATATCAGGATAATGAACATGTAAGCTATAGTTAAAATCTGACCAAAAACAAAACAAACAAACAAACTGTCAGACAAATGCCAGAAACCAGTTCTGCATTTTGGCACAGAGTCTTTTTTTGGTCAGTTTGATGAGGTTTTATAGCACAATGCAAGCACAGTCGATACCAGTGAAAAGTGCATTAACCGCTCGAGCCCCGTTGTGTGTATGTTTTTCTCTCTGGCTAATGTAGAGTGCTTCTCTTCTCACCTAGTGCTTATGGATCCCTCACTGTCAGAAGTCTGTTAGACACGAGGGAACACTGTTTAAACGAGTTCAACTTTCCTGATCCCTACTCTAAGGTCTGAGTGAAATCTATCAACCTATTCTCTTTTCTGTTGTTCTTCTTTTTCTGTGCTACACATCTGGTTTGGCCCTCACTGATCTGATTTGTCAGCTTCTTACAGTTTTCTGTTTTCATATTCCTACCTCATGAATTAAAAGTCTAGAATTTATATTATTCTTGTAACAAATTCTCATGTTGTTTTTACACATTTTTCACGTCTCTGAATGCTTCTAACAACCAACCGCTCTTTTATCGTGTTCAAACTTGCCGTGTCGTATCTCTGCTCTCTTGTAGATCAAACAGCGGGAGAACGACATCGCTCTCAAGTACTACCAGAAGGCCGTGAAGTCCCTGGAGGAGCTGAGCTGGGAAGACAGACAGTTCGCCCTGGTCAGGGGCGTCCTGGCTGGGAATGTGTTCGACTGGGGAGCCAAGGCCGTGTCAGAGTGAGTGGAGTTTATGGCTTTTATGTCGTGTGAGCGGCCTGGTTCAGTGGTTTCTCTGTCCTGCCTGATTGTGGGTAGTGGGAGAAGCTCTGAGTGCATTTATTGTAGTTTTCATGCAGCAACAAAAGAAGTATAAACAAGACTCAACCCTGATCGTGCCATGACTGTATCCCCAGATAGTGTGGAAAGCAAGAATTTTAAAAATGTTGGCACTGGACAAAAACAAATGCTGTCAGACTTATTCAAGTGTTTCGCAGAATTGTCTAATATCAACGTCCTTGTCTGGCGGTTGGTTCAGCTCTCCAACATCACAGTCACATGATTTTCTAATTCAATCATCCACCACAGCCTCCCTCCTAGGAAGTTCTGCAACATTACAACAGCTTTACATTTATTACTTTAACAGCCTGATCTACTAAGATCCCAAATAAAGAGCGCTAAATTGTGAGCATTGTAACATATTGCATGTTTGCAATATGGGACATTTTAGCCTACTTCATGATAAGACAAAATATAATTAACAGGCTCTCGTTTCCTGTCATCAGAAAAAGAATATACACATTTTGATTTTGTGGAATTTCTTCCATAGTCTGTAACTTATTCGGTCATCCAAATAAAATCTCCTGTGGCCCCCCTGTGGGTCACGACCCAGTCTTCAGGAATGACTGTTTTACAGGTTTCCACCATGGGGAGTTGACTGCAAGTGCAAAATGAAATTCGATACCATGGGATTTAGAGGTGTTAGTGGCAAAAGAACAGCAAAGAAAAACCCAATCTAACTTTTAGAAAAAGGAACCCTATATGTGAGAGCATCTGTGAGAAAGTCAAGAACAACAGGTGAAATTCAGAGATGGCAAGATATAAGGTGAAGAACAAAAGAAAAATTGGCTTATAATAAAACGTCTTCAACTTTCTTCAAAAATAAATAAATGATTATTAAAAAAAAAATAAGTCCATGTAGGAGGTGCGAGGTGTGTCCTCTGTGGTGGGACACGCACTGCAGCTGTATCTGGTCTGACGGTGTCCATGAATGTCCTCGCAAAAGGGATTGAAGACGAAGGGGTACAGGCAGTGGTGAGGTCTCTCAATTGAAGCGGTCCCACGGTCGAGCAGCCGGGGACTGGAGAGGGAGGAGAGCAGTGCACTGGGGGAGAGGAGCACAACCTGCAAATCAGGAGAAAAGCAGGCCTCTGCATCCTACATGTGCAGCCATTATCATCCTATTAATACATAATATAAGAAGAAGAAGAAGAAGTGCTTCTGCTCTGTAATTTTCAAGATGGACCAACGTCGTATCCTGGTGACAATATTAATGTCTATAAATCTTTTAAAGTTTCTGGTTTAGGCTATCAGCTACGGACCAGTTTCTGTCCCTCCTGGAAAGAATGTATTTATTGAAACCAGAGAGGAAGAATCTGAATAAACATTTACTTGGTAATTTTAGGTTTACGCTTTCCTTCTCAACCCAACTGAGAATCCCTTCCGATCGGGCCAGTCTCTGTGTTTACATGAAGTCTGGACTATTATTCTGATCTTTTGTGAAATATTAAGATCCATGTGAACACAGTCAGTGTTGAGACAGGGAAGCAGCGGAGTAATATCAGATTGCTTTTAATGCACTGAGCTCAGTGGATCATGTTTATAAAGTGCTCCTGATCGATATGAAGGCTGGAGAGAGACGGCCTGGTGAGAGGCTGCTGGTGAGCTCTGGGAGTTTTTCCACCGCTGTGGTAATGTGTTTGGTGATGTTACATTGTTTTGATAAGTTATCTGCCCCGAGGCATCGTGGATTGAAAGTAAACAGAATAAAAAAGATCTATTAAAGTAGCTAAAGGCTGTTTACCATTCATAGCAACACAGAATGGAACTGCATCCCAATAATTCTTTAATGATCTTTTTTTTCCCCGTTCATGTGGAATCACAGTAATCTTGACTTTTTACTTCCTAGAGATCCGCTGCTCTTTAAGAAATGAATTGATGAGGGTTGATCTGAGAGCAGACAGCACCCGTCTGACTTCTACATATTTTCTTTTGATGTCTTGCAGTGTCCTCGAATCTGATCCTGAGTTTGGGTTTGAGGAGGCCAAACGACAGCTGGAAGGTATCACAGGATTTATTTTCCCCTTCTCGTGTTTACTTTGTTTACTTCTGCTTTTGAACCATTTGTCCTGTTTGATTGTTTTCACATCATTTAAGCAATTTTAAGCAATAATAGCTAATGACCATTCGCCTTGTGCCTGAATGTTTTCTTAGTTTTGTTATATTTGTTCATAAACAACCAGTTGGAGGAAGCATATGGAAAGACCTAATAATGATTTATGCATACAAAAATGTGTACTTAAATTTCGATCATACCTCGCTTGTGCATTGCTGATTTTTTTGCTGAAGTTATTTAATCACTGGTTGCTTGCTTGTTGTTTTGTATAGTTTGACATATTAACCAGTGTCAAACCTGCTACAGAAGAAACAGGAAATAAGAAAATACTGAAAAAAATGTCACAAAATGTCTTAAATTGTTTGCATGAACGATGTAGGATGTAATCTGTATGTACAAATGATTCATTCATGTCAAATAATGTCAAAATGAGGGACTTTTAGAATGAGTTTTTGTGCCCAGAGGTAAAAATCTCGCACTGATTTGTTTTGTTTTATTTCTTCTCAGAGCGACCGTGGCTTGTTGATTCCTATGACCAGTGGCTGGAGAGACTAAAGGTCAGACTCTCTCTCTGTGTTTTCATTTCAAACCCAAGTTATTAATTGTAGCTGTATTAGCGTCTGTCGGTACCATGAGTACACACACGCACGCAAACACACACACACACACACACACACACACACACACACACACACACACACACACACACACACACACACACACACACACTGTTGACAGCACAGATGACCCCAGAAAGAAACAAACACATAACTCAGACACTGTCAGCACGCAGATAACAGCTTTGTAGCACTCATTAGTGATATTTCATACACATGCGATAGTGTTTTTGTGTTGTGTGCTCGTGACGATGAGTGCTTGAATACAATCCATCCTGGTTTTCTCTTGCAGGGTCCTCCTCATAAGTGTGCCTTGTTTTTCGTAGATAATAGTGGAGTAGACATCATTCTAGGGGTGATTCCTTTTGTCAGAGAGCTTCTCTCTCGAGGAACGCAGGTGAGCAGCCGTAACAACATCATTTCAGAAACGGTGTGTTTGATAAAATGATAATCCATCTCGTCTCTGTCCACGTCTGCCTTCAGGTCGTGTTGGCCAGCAACTCTGGTCCGGCTTTGAACGACGTAACGAACGGTGAACTGCAAATATTGACCGAAAGAATCGCTGCCATGGATCCAGTGATTCAGTGAGTGTTGGACAAATTGATGAGAAGGAACTGCCTTTTTTACACAATCATCTTATTTATTTTTCCTGTGTACTTGCTAAAACATAATTTTCTACATCTGATGTCATTATTTCTAAGGCAGCATATTGCTACCATGCCAAAAAAAAAAAACACAGATCAGCATCATGTTATAAAGTGAAAAGTTTAGTTAAAACAAGATGTTTTTCATGTTGTCACATCGTACAACTTCATCCAAAATTATAACAAGAAAAGTTTCTTGTTATAATATAATCTGTTTGTTGTAATAAAAATGAAAATATATCATTATAACATGAAAAATACCTTGTTACAGCAATCAGGTCATCAGTCATCCATTTTTCTTATTCTGGCGTGACAGCCATACGCTGCCAAGTGATTTCACACCTAAAAAGCTTTTTAAATCATTGAAGTTGTTGGGTGAACTGTGGTCTGTGTGTTGTGTTGCACAGGGCTGGACTCAGGGAGGACAGGTTGACGTTGGTCCAGAGTGGTTCCAGTTCACCCTGCCTGGATCTGAGGTTGGTTATGTGGACATTTTCAAAGGGAAAGGCTGAACATTTACTCTTTTAAAAGCCACGTCGTGTAGAATCCATTAAATATATTGTATTGTATTTGCTGAATGCTGGAAGTGTGATCTGGAAGTGCAAAATGCCTGAACGTTTAATCTTTGGTGAAATCAACAAGAGTTGAATTTAAATGCCTTTTAGGTTTTTTCTATCTGTGTTTGCAGACTTTGCTAGTTAGCTAGTTAGCTAACCTGCAAACACTCCAGTTTATGTGGGTTAACTCTTCATAAATTTAAGCCTTTCTCCAGTTCTTTCGTTTAGCCGTTAATCTCCAGTATTGCAGAACAACTCTCATTCATGTCATTGCATCTGTCAACTTTGAACCGGTGATTCACATCATGCTTTACCTCACACAGTCCCCACTCAGCACAGAAATACGAGGAACGATACTGTCTAAATAGGAAATGTGTAGGAAATATTGCTGGGTAAATAATTGTCCAACTCCACCAACATTTGCGCAAAAGATGAGCTGTAAAAAGTGGAACACTCATCAATGTTTTATTTTAAAAGCCACGTATAAACTGGAGAAATTGAATGTTTAACAGACGATTATTGTCATTAATATCACTTACGACGAATATAATTTTTTCACATTAAGGTTCTTAAACTCAACCAGTTATTGTCTTTTTGCTTGTGAACTGACAATATATTTATTTACTCAGAAGAAGCATTACAAAGTCTCACCTTTAGCTTGATGATACATGTAGACACGCTGACTATTCTTTGTCATTCTTTAGCCGTCTGGACAAAGTTCTGGCGATGGTGGTGCGGGAGCGACAAACCGACCTGGTGATAATCGAGGGAATGGGCCGAGCCATCCACACCAACTACTACGCCATGCTCAGCTGCGAGAGCCTCAAGATGGCCGTCATCAAGAACTCGTGGCTGGCCGAGCGGCTGGGAGGGAAGCTGTTCAGCGTCGTCTTCAAGTACGAGGTACCGGCCGGAAAGCCCAGCCAGAACTCTGCGGCGCTGACGCCCTCATGAGCCCGACGGAGCTCGAGTTTGAGCAGGACAGAATGCCGTTGAGTCGAGCAAACCAGAGGGGATTAGCTGGAGCTCTGAATGTAAGGATGGTGATACTGCCACTACGTGAGCGACTGATCGCAAAGCTGTTTGTGAAATGTAGGCGGGTTTTAAAGGTGATCATTAACAGGGAGGTTTAACATTTTATTTTGTTGATTTTTAGTGCTGGTTTCATGAACTTGGTTTACACTGCTTTCTCTCTGTCCAACTTCCTGTGCAATCAGTTTAGTTTTCTGCCATCATTACTGCCGATTGATCTCACTCAGCATCTGGAGTTTGTTTGTCTGCGTTCAGTAAACTTTAACAGACTGTTAGGGCAGATGAGAGCGTCAGCTTGTAGAGAAATGAAAGTTTATTTTGAAATGTTTTGCATCAGTCATTGACAAGCTGCCAGCACACAACACTGAGCACCCACATGAGCAAATGAGATTCTTTGGTTGGTGTTTGTGTGTCACAGACGGAGCGAGCTGCAGCAGCAGTAATTACAGCTTTCAGCGGTAACACTTTTTACGTAAAGTGTGTTTAATGTGCCTTGAGGCTGATGTGATGAAAGCATCGTTCACTTTGGTCCAATCCCGATGTCCCCCCTAAACCCTTGAGCCCTGGACCCTCACAGACTTTAGCTGATGTCACCTGCAGCGCTCGAGTGTGAGAGGCTGCGAGGGGGCGGACTGATACAAGTAGGAATGGCAGAGCTCTTTGAGACATATCAAACAAATTACACAAGTATCTATATGAAGGATATCAAACGTAGGGCTGCAACTACAAATGATTATTTTCTGGATTAATCAGTTAATAGTTGTTTAGTCTATACAGTGGAAGTAAATTGTGAAAAATCAGTGTTTCCAAAGTCCAAGATGACGTCCACAACTATTTTGTTTTACTCACAACCCAAAGACATTCAGTCTGCCGTCATAGAGGAGTAAAGAAACCAAAAAATCTTCACATTAAGAATCTGAAATCAGAGAATTTTGACTTTTCTTTACTCAAACTGTTAAATTGATTATCAAAATAGTTGATGATTAATTTAATAATTGAGTGATAATCAATTAATGGTTGCAGCTCTAATAAAATGACAGTATTACAAGACAGTTACCTAAAAATAAAAGAGGCCACACATTCTTGAGAATTGTGACAAAACATGTCCTCCGATTAAAAAGTCCTGCGACCCGACCCACACCTGTGATTAAACGCACATACAGTCTCGCAACCGACGCAGCGCCTGTGCTCCTGGAGCTGTTGACGTGTTAACATAGTGACGCCGAGCTGCATTTGCAAACTGAAACTTTTTACAAGCAGCAAACCGTCAGACAGAATTACTCTCAGTCTTTGACCGCACCAAGATCCTGTCAAATGTTCACCTCGGCTGTTGATGACGTATCATCCACAGTTTGGTTTTCTCCACCGGCTACTTTGGCCTTTATGTCATCAGTTTTAGCCGTCAGCTAGCCTTCATTGCTGTCAGATCGTGGTGGCAAATGAGGGTCGTCCAATCGCTCGGCAGGATGTGGGGTCAAAGGTTGTGTCGTAGACGTTCGCAATAAAATTCTGGCTGTTGATTTGGCTTGATATTACTGTATTGGCGAGTATAATTGTAATACTGTACAATCATTTTCCCTTCTGATTTCTCCAGGGAAAAAAAACACATTGTACTGCATTAGTTTGTGTTTATCCGTGCCTGCACCTGTAAATCTATATAAATGTGCAGGATTCTACTGTGAACTGTGGGTAATTCCTCAGGCGAAGTCTGCCGAAATGCTGACCTAGAGAAAGTGCACACAAAGGATTCAAAAAGTCTGCGAGAGAGCCCTGATGGACTTAGTGTTTTGACAGTGGGACAGCCCCGAGCCTTCACAGACCTGCTGGGAAAACGCCTCAGAGTCTGTGAGACCGTGAGGGAGGACGCCGGGATTGGGCCCTAACTCCTGTTGAAGGCCACGAAACCACACAAACATCTGCTTTTGTTTCCCTCACAGCATAAACTCCTGTGTTTTCATACTGCCAGTGAATGAACTGAGATTAAGACATGAATCGTATTCGTCGCTGTCACTTGTGTAGCCGTTTAAAGTGGCATCAGGGAAAAATGATCGGTGTGGAGACGCAGCACTTTATCACAAAGAGATTTGGTCGTATTCCTCCACAAGGTGGCAGTATTCTACTGTGACGTGGGTTTTTATGATTTCTTCAAATCTTTCCCAAGGTGCTTGGTGTCAAAAATTAACACTGCATACTTCAGGTTAAAATATTCTAACTGTCTCCGATCAAAGCATCACTCGGGACGTCGTCGTCACTGAGCTGGCCGTGGCACGAGCCCGGGGATTCACTGTTAATTAACCGGCATGTTCAAGTACACGCTGTAATCCATCCCTGAATCAAAAATGCAATTGTTTGAAGGCAATAATACTGCAGCACGTAGTTGTAACAAACATCAAACACTGTGTGATTATGAAGTGGCTGACTGTTCTGCTGACTTCATCATAAATTCAGTTGAACTGAGGGCAGGATCTGATTTTTAAAAAAAGCCTCGGTGTGAAAATGTTCCCCAAAGTCACAGATGCTTCACATGTGGACTCACATTGCAATATTGTTGTGTCATTTGTACATATATGTGATATACAAGTGTGTGTGTGTGTGTGTGTATATATATATATATATATATATACATATACATATATATATATATATATATATATATATAATATTAATGTGCATCACTTCAGTTAAAGGGACAGTCCACCCCAAAATCAAAAATACATATTTTCCCTCTGGCCTGTAGTGTTGTTTATCCATAAAGATTGTTTTGGTTTGAGTTGCAGAGTTTTGGAGATATCAGCTGTAGAGGTGTCTGCCTTCTCTCCAATATAATGAGACTATATGTCACTCTGCATATGGTGATTTTTTTCCCACATCTTTTTTATTTCCAACAAGTGAACCAGCACTGACATGTAAACATACAATCATAACAGAGCACACTGAGTCTGTTCCCCGTCCCTTCCCTCCACCCCCGTACATTCAAGTAAAACAAAACAGACAGAGAAGTAAGCAAAAGAGCAAATAAAGGACAGTAAAGTGTACTTGGAACTGCACAAAACAAATAAAGAGAAGAAGAAAAATGGCAGTAGACTTAAAGGTAACAATAACTCAATGGTCCATAATTCATGATGTGTATATGAAGGCTCTAGGCCGTGAAGTCCAGGTCCAAAGAGGATGGAAAATGCCTGAGTCCATTATTGATCTTATCTTCAAAAGTAAGAAAATAGTGGGGACCAAAGCTCTTAAAAAATATGTCCCTCATCATTTTATTCCAAGGTTAGTCTTTCTAATGGTAGGAAATGTAATAACTGGTCTAAGAGTGCACATTTCTTTGCAGATTGTATCGTGGTACCACCTCGAAAAGATTGAGTTCTCCAAGTGCCACCTCACGATTTTGCACTCTTTGGTTCTAGCAGGTTTGGTGAACACTTGACTGGCGCTTCACTTGTTCTCGAGCCACTTTGTTTTCATCATGGCTGTTAAAAATATTCTCTCTTGATCTGCACTTTTCTTCATAATAGTTCCCGTTTTGGATCCATGATTTCAGTGTTTTGAAACATTCTTTTTCAGTCTCTCTGGCTACGTAATTGGCTGCTACTTTTTTTTTTTTCCATTTTTAAAAAATATTTTAGACATTTCTCCATGTACTGCTAGAGGGAGCTGTGTACCACCAGTGGTGAAGCTTGAATTTAATAAATGCAAACATGGATTTAGATTAAACTTTATTTTCAGGACTGATGTAGAGAATTAATGAATCAAATTCCAGAAACGTATCTACAGATGACCTTACCAAAACATACACACTTTCTTCGTTAGTTTCTGCAGTAGAATCTACTGGAACTACTTTTCTCCTAGTAGAAAGAAAGAAGTTCCAACATGAAACTGCTCACAACAAGGTGTGAGGATTATCTTGAGTAACTGGGTCATGATTTCTGAAAAGAGACACCGTCATTGAGTTTTTCAAACGTGTTTTTGTTGCTTTGAGCACCGCGAGCCGAGTGCCATCTAAGTTCCATTGTACCGGAGAGACAGCAGACAATCGATAATCCCCAAAACGGCTCACACCAAAACCATGAGCACCACAGGCCAGAGGGAAAAATATAATATCTTTGATTTTGGGGTGAACTGTCCCTTTAAGCACACCAAGCACAATTTTGTGTATTATTCTCCTGACAATCAATTTTAATTAAATGGTGAAAACCTTTATTTTACTCCTTTCATGTGTGCATGTGTGTTCATTCCTCACGTGTCGGAGGAGTTTGCAGTCGTGTCGGAGGAACAGGGAGAGTTGAAAGTTGCCCCATATTAAAAAAAACGAATCTGCCCCCGGCGGTATAAAATCTCGACACCCTGGTATGTGGTGGTTGATGCCTGCTGGGGAGCTGCGGGTTGATAATGCATGAGGACGCCTGGTAGGGGGTCCCACTGCTTTTCCTCTCGCTCATCACTCCGACTGCCAAAACACACACACACACACAGAGTTCTGCAAAACGCCCTCGTGGATTTAGTGACATCTATGTTTAACGTATGTGAGGTCTGTCCTGGTTGTTGTTTTTTTTGTGTGTGTTTTCTGACTATATAATATCCAGTGTGGGCAGGAATGTTTCCTTCCAGCATCAGTGCTCTCATGGACAGATTATGAGACGATGAGCTCACACAGAGAGACACACACAAAACAATGACAGATGAGTTTGTGTCTCTGTCGGTGACATGTTGCAGGTAAACCAGAGCTCTCAGGTGCTGCACATGAACTTCAGTATTTAGTTCAGATGCATACTGACACTCCTGCACAAATACTCTGCATGGCAAAAAAACACAAGTCACCACCTGGATTTAATTAAGCAGAGAGTTCAGAGCTTTCCATTGGATAATTACTGCAGTGATTAATATGTTTCAGCTGGTAACAAGTTATTTAACTCTAACTGATGCAGTGAGCAGCTTCTCATTTCTTCAGCAACCATGTCAGAAGACATATCCTGTGGTCGAGGAAAAGATGTTACTCTGTTTCAGAAGAGTCAAATTATTGACCTGCAACAAGCAAAGAACTAAGGAGATTGATGAAACTACTAAAACTGGGTTAAGAACTGTCCAACACATTATTAAAACCTGGAGGGACAGTGGTGAACCATCATCTTCAAGAAGGAAATGTGGTCAGAAAAAAATCTTGAATGATCAGAGATCACTTAAACGTTTGGTGAAATCAAGTCATAAAAACCAGTAGAACTCACCTCTATGTTTAATAGTGAAAGTAAGAGCGTTTCCACACAAACAATGTGAAGAGAACTCAAGGGATTGGGACTAAACTGCTGTGTAGCCTTAAGAAAACCACTTATCAGTGAGGATAATCAGAAAAAAATACTTCAATTTGCTATGGAGCATAAAGATTGGACTCTGGAGCGACGGAAAAAGGTCATGTGGTCTGATGAATCCAGATTTACCCTGTTCCAGAGTGATGGGGGCATCATGAAGTGATGCTCCCATCATGCCTATTGCCTACAGTACAAGCCTGTGGGGGCAGTGTTATGATCTGGGGTTGCTTCAGTTGCTCAGGTCGAGGTTCAGCAACGTCATGAGCCCAAAAAAATGAGGTCAGCTCACTACCTGAATATACTGAGTGAGCAGGTTTTTCCATCATTCTTCCCTGATGGCACAATCTTTATGACAATGCCAGGATTCACGGGGCTCAAATTGTGAAGGAGTGGTTCAGGGAGCATGAGACATCATTTCCACACATGGATTGTCCACCACAGAGTCCAGACGTTAACCCCACTGAGAATCTGTGGGATGTGCTGAAGGACACTTTATGCAGCAGTCCGACTCTCTCATCAGTACAAGATCTCTGCAAAAATGAATGCAGCTCTGGGCAGAAATAAATGTTGTGACACTGCATAAGCTTATTGAAAAACAATACCATGGTGAATGTGTGATGAAAGCATTCATACATTAATGAAGTATAAAAGAAAAATCACGTCAAGTAAAAATAAAAAAGTTTTTTTTACTGTAAAGAGTTTCTACTTAAAATGCAAAACAGAATCTTTAAATTTCTATAACTTTTTTTCTTATTTTTTTCTTATTACTCAGTGTTCTTGGGTTTAAGGGAGGTCTGTTGTGTTCAGTTCATAAAACTTAGTTTATTGAAAAAGAAGAAAAAAGATGAAAAGTACAGGATGAGGATGGGGAAATATTTTCATAACTGACTGTAGGTCAGTATTAAATCAACTTGATATATTAAAGGCAAAACAAATGCGTTGGCAATCAATATAATGCATCTGCTCATGGACGAGAGGCTCGTGCTGGTGGCAATGTGGGATGTCAAACCTCTCGTCGGTGAGTAGATGCACGCTTCCTTCTGCATGCTGATGCGGTTGGCAGGTGTAGTTTGTTTTTTGTAGTTTTTACTTGGCGCTTTGAGCACTACAAGCTGAGTGCCGTCTTAGTTCCGTTATATTTAAGAGAAAGCAGACATCTCTAGAGCTGATATCTCCAAAACTTTGCGACTCACACCAAAACAATCCAGGTGAAGAAATAACACTACAGATAAGAGGATAAACATATATTTTTTATTTCTGGTTGAACTGTCGTTTTAAATGCAGAGAGCATGTGACCGAGCACAAAGTTACAGTTTGAATAGACGTGTTTCTGCAGCTGCAGTCTTTTTTTTTTTTTTTTTTTTTTTGCACGCCTTTTCACTGTATAACTTTCTAATTAAAGGCTCGTAACACAGTGATACCACAGGCCCTGAGAAAACAGAGCAGCATTGACTGCAAGTGTTTGCACAACATTAATTACCGTATTTACAGTAAACACTGAATTCAAAAGATGCTTTTTCTTGAGCTTTGAATTCAGCACACTGTAGCTAAAGCTTTTGTGGATTCTGAGTAACAATAACATCAATTTGATCGGTCATGTGACCTTCAACTTACAATACGGCACATTGTGTATCAGCTCTTTTTAGATACATGTAAATACGCTAAGTTTATCCTCTGTTTCCTGGGTAATTTGTCATAAATTTCCCCTTGCATAATTATTTGCAGGTGATTTATTCTGCTTAATGTGGAGCTTACTGTACTGGGATGTTCAAATAATGTCATATAATAAGGCATCAGAGCCGTGAAATGATAAAAATGGTCTTCATATAAGCCACATTCCTCTGGCTCTTACAGTATTATCTATTGTGAGGTTCCCAGCCTTTTTAATTTGACATACCTTGTTTTATTTTACATCCATGTAAGTTATATGAATGGATAGTTTTGCAATCGTACAACAATTCAGATTTTTTTTCTTTTCAGTAGGTTTGGTCAAGGTTGCATTCCTGCAACTGCCGCTTACTGCATGTATCCATTACTTTTAGTTGACTGGTTCCATTTCTCTGATGTCCTTCAGTGGTTTTTATGCACTTTTATCTCAACAGGTGGAATTTTTAGGTTTTGCAACTGATTCAGGCAGAAGTGGAAGAAGTATTCAATTTGTTTCCTCAGATTCTGCAACACTGTTTTCCTGTGAAACTCCAGCAGAGTTTTGTGAACTAAAAGACTAAATCTAACCTTAAATCAGCATGACGGTGAGTAGATAATGACTGAACTTTCATTTTTGGGTGAACTAACACTTTTACTCTGTGTGTGAGCGAAACTCAAACTTGTCCATTTTGAAAAAGTTTTACCAACTACGAATTTTATGTTGAGATAATTTACTTTTCTTCTTTAGATAAACTTTTTTTGAGCTTTTAAAATAGAGAAGCTGTATTTTTTTTTTAAAAAAAGAGTTAATTCATTCCAGTGAAAGTGAAATTTTACATAAATTATATATATTTTCAATTAAAACCACTTAATTTTCAGACACCAAAATAATGACAAATTAAGATTCACAGCTCATCGTGGCCAATGAAATTTATATTTTATTTGACTTTCTAAAACTCAAAGATACAAGTTCATCTAAAGAAAAAAAAGTTTTCATATTTTGTCAACTAAAATGTGCGTCATATAGCCAACGTCTATGGCTCGGTGCTTTCCTCTAAATTTTTCTTGAGTCTCCATAATCTGTGGATGCCAAATAAAAAAAAAAATTTTTGGCCAAAAATGACCCCAACACAATGATTCTTATTATGCATTGACCACATGCTTAAATTTTTTATTACATCCCATTTCTACCATATGATGCCAATAAATCCCTTCAAATATTACACACTAGAGCTTTAAATATGGCTATTCTTTTACTCAGAATTAAAAGGGCTTTTTTTGCATTATTCGAGCTCCTCCGCAGAGCTTCTACATCCCCCGTGGGTGGGAATCTCTGATCTATTGCACCCAACTGAACTCCACCCATGTGCACTTCCAGCGGAGAATACCTGGATTTACCTGCAGCTACTGTTCACACTCGGCACTGCTGCAGGATCCGGACCTGTGAGAATACTTAAAATAAAAATAAAAATTAAAAAAGGTTTTTATTCCAGCATGGGAGCCACTGACACCACCTCCCATCATGATCTTTCTCAGTCTTACAGGAGGCACACACAGGAGCTACAGGGGTCCCATTCAAACGCCAGCTCATGTCTCCCTGAGCTGTTGATATCTTGCTCCAATTTGCCCGACACGGAGCGAAAGCATGAAGCAATATGTGGAAATCTCAACTTGAGATGGAAGCCTCCAAAAAAAAGGGGGGGCATTAATGTGTTTTTAAGTACGAGGAATAATCACTGTCGGATCAGCGTGAAACTTAGCCTCCTTTAGAAAATTTTTTACACAGTATAGAAACATAGATAAATGATGAAACATAGATTATATATAAATAAACACACAGTTTGCATGTTTTATACGCAGAACATACATGAATTCATCCCAGAGTCAGAATTGGACCCTTTTCAAAGTAAGATGTTTGAGCATTTCTGAAGGCATTTTAAATTTCCTCTGTTATCTTCCTTCAGCAGACTCAGCCCCTCTGTGTTACACTCACACTTCACTAAGTGGCTTGTCAGCATTGTTTGCATTCAAACCAAATGACTATAAAGCTTGTTCATTGGTCTCAATAACGCTAACAAGCCAATTTTTTTTTTTTTTTTTTTTTTTTTCAGGGGCGGACACACAAAACACACAGAAAAATAAAGAGACTAAAACTCTTAAATGTCAACCAGCTCCCTGGAGCGATTTATACACAATCACTGTGCAAATATACAGCATTAAATCTGTCGTAGTCGCACAACGGGCTCATAGTGTTGAGTTAGAATTAGTGTTGCCGGCGCTCTGCAGTCAATTGACTTTGAAAGAACAGGCCATGAAAAATGCAGTCACAGGGTTTCACTGCAGAGGATATCCACCAAAAACTCAACCACTGGATCTTACTGAAGGTGCTCTGAAGGTTTCTCTGGCTATTTAGTCTTTAAAAAACTGTGTTTATGCCAGGTGCAATCATCTATTTTGGCATACGTTGATGAATAAACTCAAGGTCACATTTATTTTTCTCTTAAATGACAGTAGACCAGAAATTCCCACACGCAGGTTAGGGTCACAGGAGCTTTTATTTGGGTCGCCAAATAAATAAAAGATTATGGAAAATATTCTGCAAATTTAAGATTGATATCTGCAGTTCAAAACAAGACATTTGAGGACATCATCTTGGACTTTGATCAACATTCTCTGACATTTTATGGACCAAATAAGTAACATGATGGATATACTAACCAACTCATTAGCTGCTACTAGCAAATTAGCTCATTATCTGCTACTAGCAAACTAACTAAATAGCCCCTACTAGCATAACTCACCCTTTACCCAATACATACCTACTGTAGCTCAGTCATTGCTCTATTAGCATAACTCCGTTATTAGCCGCTACAATCATAACTCACTCAGTAGTCACTACTGTCAAACTAACATCATGTAACTCACTATTTAGCTGCTTAGAAGCCATTATTTGCAAAATTCACTTGTTAGCTGCTACTAGCAAAACTCACTCATTAACAACTACTGACATACTTTAACTCACTCATTAGCCACTACTTGCAAAATTTACTTGCTAGCTGCTACTAGCAAAACTCACTCATTAGCCACTATTGACATAGTGTTATGCATTAGCCACTACTTTCAAAATTCACTCGTTAGCTGCTGACATACTGTAACTCACACACTAGCCGCTACTAGCAAAACTCACTCACTAGCCGCTACTGACATATTGTAACTCAGTCACTAGCCACTACTTGCAAAACTCTCTCATTAGCCGGTACTGACATAATGTAACTCAGTCACTAGCTGCTACTAGCAAAATCACTCATTAGCCGCTACTAGCAATACTCACTCATTAACTACAAAGTCTCACTCAGTAACCAGCTGCTACTAGCAAAACTCTCTCGTTAGGTGCTATTAGCAAAACTGACTCACTGGCCACTACTGACTCAGTAGCTTCTACTATCATAACTCACTCATTTGCTGCTACTAGCAAGACTCACCTGAACCCCCAGGTGAACTGACAGTGGTTGAGTTGCATTCAGAGTAATGTAGGTGTCAGGTTTTGTCAAGGCAAAAGACTGCATGGAATAAAAAAAGAAAATATCTCAGTTTCTGCTGCATTGATTTTGTAACTCTTTTTTTTTTTTTCAAAACTGTCCATCATAAGACTGACAACGTCATAGAATACAATGCTAAATCAATGGAGAACTCCCTTAAAAGAGTCCCAGACCAGAACTACACAGTCGACTTTTATCTGGGCCTTCAGTGCATCTTAGAACAAATCATTGCAGGATGAAACAGATTCTGTGAAATTATTCTTGGATGCAGTTGAGGGCATTTTGTACATTCAGATACTGTAGATGTCGGATGTGACAGGAACATTTTTGACAGGCCGTGGAAAAACCATGATGAAAAAATTAAATTCTGATAGCCTATATCTGAGCCTCTGTTATCGTAGGTCTCTCCCTCCAGCAAAGTGACATAAAGTACTGATAATCAATACCAATTAAAAAAGGATTACCCTTAAAAAATTCTTCCCATACAGTTGCTAATTACTTGTTAAAAGATGCAGTCCCTAATCCAAATATCACAATATTAAAGTAACCTAACTTGATTACTTTCTGTTACTTTTACGAAATATGGTGACATTATTGAGACTAAGAATGTTTATGCTTGTTGTTAGGTTTACTATTTGTACAGCAATAGTCATTTAAATGTACTTTGTAAAATATTAACATTTTACACTCAAACTTAAAGTAAACTGATATGAACATATTCCTAAAAACCATTCTCAGCACCAACATCACCATCTACAGTCCCAAAATATTTTTCAGCAGTATATTTACAAGTTAGTTAACTAACTGGATTTCTTTGTAGCTATTGTTAGCAGTTGGTCTGCGTAACATTTGCAGTTGAGTTATGTAGCTGAAATCAGTGGTTGGTCTGTGTAACTAATATTAGCAGTCGGTCTGTATAGTTAGCGGTGGTGGCTAGTTTGTTTAGCTAACATCAAAAGTTAGTCTGTGTAACTATGTTAAAAGGTGGTCTGAGTGGCTAACATTGGCAGTTGGTCTTTGTAGCTCAAATTAACAGTTGGTCTGTGTGGCTAACAGTAGTTAGCCTTTGTAGTTAACGATAGCAGTTAGTTTCTGTAGTTAATGTTAGAGGGTAATCTGGGTAGGTGGAGTTCAAGTGGGCTAATCTCGTAAACATGGAAAACACAACCCATTTGAACACACCATTTGTAGCTAACATGAAAAGTTGGTCTGTGGAGTTAACATTAGCAGTTTGTCTTTGTAACTAACATTAGTGGCTGGTCTGTTTAGCCAGTGTAAGCCGTTGGTCTGTTGCTGTGTTCAAGTGGAACTTGTGAACTCTCGTAGCTAAGAGAAAACTTCCAATTCACAATATCGTCGACATGAAGTGGGTGTTCAAGTGAGCTAATCTCGTAAACATGGAAAACACAACCCATTTGAACACACCATTTGTCGCCAACAATAGAAGTTGGTCTTTGTGTAGCTAATGTTAGCAGTTGGTCTGTGCAGCTAAAATTAGCGGTCACTCTTTCCTGTATTGTTTCTTTAAATTACATTTTTAGAATTAGCTGAAGACAAAACTGTGACTACTGTGATGTTGTTTCTCTTCTGTTTTAAAGACAAAATAATGTTAAATTTCTGCTCAATCATTTTTTCACGAGAGGTCATGATTAGCTTTATTGTAAAATGTATTTTAATATTCCATTCCTTCCTAATAATCTCCATTTTTACTGCACATCTTTTTTTGTTGCAACTGTAATCGATTACAGTTGCCTATATATATTATTATTACATGTAATCTGTTACTCCTCAAGCCTGGACAATACAGACTGCCTCGTCCTACTTGGACAAGAAGCGCCACCGAGCGTCAACCGGTCCAGGCGCTGAGCCCTGACGCGCACGCGCCCTCCGGACTCGGGAGCGCGCACTGGGAGCCGGTGGTGGTGACTCTCCTCCTCTTAAGAAGCAGGAGACAGTCCGGATGCTCGGCACATCCCGGGGCGCACGGAGAGGAGGTGCTGCTGCTGCTGCTGTGTGTCGGTGCTGTCCGCTGTCAGCCTGCAGCCATATGACCGAGCTGATAACCAAACCATAAACAACAACAAAGGAAAACAACAGATAAACAAACAAACGCGGGTAAGGGATTATCTTTAATTGCTTTATTCGCAGAGTTGATGCTTGTTTTTTCGCGTTTTTGTGGGTTTCACCTAACGAAAACCCCATTATTACCGTTTCATTCATGCATTTAAAGGGGTTTGTTGTGTTTCTGTGATGCTTAAATGAGTTTCCTGGGACTTTATGATAATTTCTGTCATTTTATACCCCGTACTACCTTATATTATGCGAAGCTACTCATACAAAATATATTTATAGATTCCAGCCTGCAGCAATTTATTACAATCCTTATAAAAATTCAGTTTTATTGCAACTGTCCGGAACAATCCATGTTATGTGCCACCGGATTGCCATAATTTCCATAATCTGCGCGTAAAAACGCACCAATAATAGTGTCACAAAACTTAACTCAATTAATTTAATTGAGGAAAATAAAAAGCAGTTTGACTTGCAGAGAGTGTGTCAATCAACACAGACGGATTGAGAGCATGGATGACTGTTTGCAAACAGTAAATCAGATTTGGTTTGATACCGGGGAGGGAAAGAAAAAGGCGATAATCAATTAAATTTTAACTTTTGTGACGGTGGTGTTTCCTGCCGTCACGCTTTAAAGTCAGATCAACATCACAAAGGAATTTATTGGATGAATGGTGAGGAGAATCAGAAATGATTGCTGCGATTATCTCGTCCTGACAGCTCATTGTTGCTCACTGCACACTGCTGTGTGTGTGTGTGTGTGTGTGTGTGTGTGTGTGTGTGTGTGTGTGTGTTCCTGAGAGTGAGATAAAGGAGAGGAAGGAGAGGGAGGGAGAGATTAAAGTTGGGTGTCTCAGTGTGACACCATGCGATTAAAAGTGAAACATGCTGCAATGGGAGCAACAGTATTTGTGGACTCACATTAATGAGCTGATGTTAATTAATTGCAAGTCAATCAGCGGGGAGGCATCAGACATGATCATGAGCGTGCAGGGACCCCACAGAGAGGCGACCTTGGGCCAAAACAAAAGCTCAACGCACTCACAAATAAGAGAAAATGAACAGATAACCCAAGGACACTCAAACATCATTTGATGTTCAAGTGCAAATTAATTTAGTCTTTCCCCCCTAAAAAATGTCATCATTCATCTAACAGATACAGAATATTAAGTATTAAAGTGTCGAACAAGGACACAAACCATTTCAGAGAGAATCACAGTTCGTAAAAGGACAGTTCATATTTTAAATACACAAAAACTGGTGATACTGGGTGTGGTTTGTTTAAGAGGAAATGTGAAACTGCTCAGGTTAAGGTTTGTGGATTATCTCAAGTAACAGGATCAAGAGATACAAGCTGCATTTACACAGACCTCAATATTCCACAAATAATCACAATAACAGTCCAGTAATAGCTGGACCAGTAGGAATTTTCAATCAGGTTGCAAGGTGGGGAATAAAACTTTAATAACCAGTCAAATAAGAAAGTAATAATCATGGAAGCATTTATTATGATCGTTTCTCCCTGGTTGGAATAAATATGTTCTTTCTGCGAATGTCTGCCCCGTGTTTAGGTGTTGGCGACCAGAGAGAGCAGCGACATGGCGGCACCTTTAAAAGATTCAAAGATGCTAACATTGCTCAGCCTGGGTGCAGACCTTTGAACCCGCCCACTCCACTGAGTTGGCTTTTTCTCGACAGTTCAGTCTGATATCAGGCTAAATATTTATCCCAGGATATGAAAATGACTGTGCAGAAACACGTCTTCTTTTTTGTTTACTGGTGGTTGTTGTTTCTTCTGTACTGCTCATTAGATGCTTCACAGCCACAGATGTAATATATGAACTGGACAGGACATTTCCGCTCAGCATTGATTCCAGTTTTTCCCGGTGGCCACTCGTGGTATTGCAGCGCAAAAACTTTCCACCAGCCCAAAAATCATTTTCCGCCGTAGGCCACCGTTATAAAAACGGTCCACAAAACTGCTGACAGGACACCTCGAACTGTAAAGACGCTGGATATTTTCATATCGAGGTTTTGTATTTGTAAAACTTCCCTCAAGCAGAGGAAACAGTTTAAAAATCTGTGATCTCGCAGACGGGTCCAGCGGGGAAACACTACTCCGTATATTTAGCGGGCCACATATTCAGGAAGTAAACCCAGGAAGCTAGAAAACTTTTTGGAATTTGTGCCAAGCAAGCAGCTCTCATTGGACTGACTGGGCGCCATCTTTGCATCCGGTGTCATTATAATACATCTGTGTTCACAGTGAGCGTAACCACTTCACACATGTCAAAATATTCTGATTAGTTCTTTGGACTAGTAAATACACATATTTTATTGGATCATTTTAATTAGGGTCCATGCAAACTGGATTTTCTAATCAGAACGATTTTAATCAGATTAGAGAAATGTTGTTGTAAGGAAGTAGTTCCCAAACCTTTTCTGGAATGAGGCCAAAAAACAGTTCACCCTATAATTATCAATCAATTATTAACAATGACTGGGGAGGCAACTGATAAAAAAAAAATTATTTATGTTGAATTTTAGCTAAGTAAAATTTAGCATGATGGCATCAGCGAACTCTTGTTTGTTTATCTCCCTATATAAAACATATTTAATCAACTTTGTTTCACTATATTTCTCCCCTGGTCATCCTCGCCTCCTCTGAAGTGGCTCTACACCTCCCAGCAGAGTTATTCAAATGTATTTTTTGAGCATCTAAAGTCCCATCTAGTTCAGGGTTCCTACACCTTTTCCCAAAGTCAAATTCAAGCACTTTTCAAGCACTTTTCAAGATGCATTTTCAAACTTTTCAAGCACCTTACAGCTGTGGTTAATGGCATATTTATATATGTTTTATGTACTGTATGTGCTCAAAATGATTAGGCCCTATTTCATTTCTTAATCACATTAAAGCAAATGTAAACAGCCGTTACTGTTTAGCTTTTCAAATGTATTTTTTGGTGCTTTGGTGCATCACAAGCTGCGTGCCATTTAGCTCCATTATGTTGGAGAGAAGGCAGAAAACTCTGCAGCTCACACCAAAACTATCTAGATGGATAAACAGCACCACAGGCCAGAGGAACAGTATGTGTTTTTGATTTTGGGCTGAACTGTCCCTTTAATTTTGTGCTTTCAGTCAACACAGAAGCAATTCTCTTTATTTCTTTTATCTCGAGTTTGAGTTTCGGCCAAAAGGCTACATTGCTGCACATCCGTCCAGTCTCCTCCTCCACCCTGGTGGTGGTGGTGTGAAACTCGCCTTGAACGTCACTGCCAAGTGTGGCTGCATCTGTTTGATCAAGACTCTTTCAACATTGGCAGGCGGCCGGCGCCGCTCGCCGCCACCAAGGGAGGCGGAGAAAGGGGAAACTTTTGGGTTCATATAATGCGTTTACATGCTTCACTTGATCATCTCTAAACAGGAGTGTCACCGGTCAAACCGTTCCCATGTGGAGCGTCCAGGGACAGACCCAGGTGTCCAGATTTCACGGGTTAGCAAAGAACAAGTTTTGTTGCTGGTTTTGGAAGCCAAAGCTTTGTTGTTGTCTGCGTGTTAGAGGGGATTCAGCTGGTGTCCTTCTCTGCCACCGAATGAAAGATGCCACCGACACTTTGTTCTAATTAAGACAGGATAAATACTCCCTCTGTCCCCCTCTCCTGCTTTGATTTCAGCCTCTCTACTTTCCCTCCCCTCCCACATCTTCCTCTCCTCTCTCTACATCTTATTTTCTCCTTTCCTCTCAGTTTCTCCCCCCTCCTCCTCCTCCTCCTCCTCCACCTCCTCCTCCTCTCTTTTGTCCCTCTCATTCTCTCCCCTCTCTGTGGGACGCCTCTTGCTGTGCTTCTGGTGCTGTTTGTGTTTCACAGCATTTTTGGAACATGCCTCTATGTGGGTGTCTGGAGGAGGTTTCCCCGCTGTGAGCGAGTGTGTGTTTGTGTGCATGCATTGATTGTAGCACAGAGAAAAAGTGAGTGTGTGTGTGTGTGCAGGACTCAAACAGGAGGAGGAGATAAGGGCCACGTCGCAGGATGTCGCCGCTGATGTTACCATGCATCAGTGACAATGTTCTGGTCTCGCCCCACATCTGTTGTACCTGCAACCAAATTACCAGTGAATCATTTGGTGTCTCCCTGCTCTCTCTGCTCCGGCTCACTTGCTGACAGATGGACCTTCCTTATGGCTCTTGTTTTTTTTTTTTTTCTTTATCACCCTGTGTCGCTTCCAGGGGCCTTTGCTATCCAATACACACCTAAAAGCTGCGAAAAACCCTCCCAGTCGATGTGTGAATCCCGCCGATAATTGTTTGCGGAGGATTTTGGGGAGACAAAGCGCTCTTATATTGAAGTCAGTGCTACTGGCCCTTGAGGAAATGAAGTTTTATGGTGTTAACTGCAGCTTGGCAGAAGTGTTTATTATGCAGAGGCATTAACTGGGGCTGTAATTTGGGTGCTTGTTATTGAGCTGATATTTATGATAATTTGGTGGCGCAAACTAGGCCTATTTTACCCGAGATGAAAGATATAAAAGTAAGTGTTTATGCATCAAATATTCAGCTTTATTACTGTAAGACTGAGATGAATGGCTCTATTTGGAGCACAACTGAATTGTATTCATGGCACAGCAGATAATACATTTATTTTTCTTGATGTCTGTGACATTTAATCGTGCATTTTTCTTATTATTATTATCTGTCAAATCTGTTTAGAACACATACTTAAGCTGCTGCTCTGTGAACCATGAAGCTGAAGGGAGATATTTAGTGTTTGTTCCTGTGCAGCTGAGTGCTGGATGATTTATTTCTACTTCCTCTTCTTCTTTTTTAAAGAAATCGCTTGTTGTTGGATTAGAAAGCCACATATTCATCAAACATTTTCTCTTTCTTATGCAGCTCTACTTTTCTTTACGCATCCTCTCAGTCAGACTGGGTGGCAAAACGTCCTGCAACATGGACGTAGTAGTAGGAACTGCGAAACCAGGAGTAAAACAGTTCATCGTCTGCATAAGTTTAAGGCAGTTGGACTCGACAGTGATCCTTACAACTTATCAAAGACAGTGGTTCATGGACATTGACATGTGGACAGGAATCAGGTTTCCAGGCATTTATATGGACATGATTTATTCACAGAGGAAATACACAAAGCAAAGAAGGCACACAAAGGCCTGGACGCTTGGACGTAACAAGACTCCAAGGCAGGATTTATTGGTGAAATTAAAGGTGATGAGGACGCCAAAGGATATTTTGGTTACATGTGAACAGGTCTGGATGCATATTTTTGTTTAATGATTCCCAAAAATCAAACATACTTGACACAAAATGCTTCAGTGCCTGGACTCTGATTTCTTGTTGGATCTATTTATTCTGTCAATCACACAACAGCTCTTTAACATTTTAGATGTGTTTTTGTGTTTTCATGGCATTCAAGCTGAAAGCTAACACTTCTCTTGTACATTTCCTGCTAGCCATCGCTAGCTAGCTGCTCATTGCTGTTAGTTTTCTGCCACGTAAGAAAACGAGGGAGGAAGTTGGGTAACGTGACTAAACGTAAGGTGAATAAAACTTTAATAGTATCTCCTCTGTGAACATGATTTCTACCTGAGTCGTGTCAGATAGATTTTCATCAGCTGTGGTGGTTGTTTAAAAGTGAAGACAACAACTCCCATGATCCCACACTACTGCACAAAGTCATTAAACTATGTCTTTTGTTGTTGTTTTAATGTGAGAGAGACCCCTAACTGCACAATTTAGATATTTAAATTGAACAAAAAACTAATAAGTTAATAAAATGAAAAAAGGCATATTGGTGAATATTCAGTTCACTCCTTTTTTTTTTTTTTACCCTGTACCCCATTTCTCCTGTACTACACCTCGAAATACTTCTGTCTGAGATTCTAAATATTTGAAAGTAAATGAGCATTTCAGGACCTGTAGCAGAGAACCAAGGGGTTCCCTCAATTTGCTTGTTCTGTCATATAAAGTCTGACCTAATTGCCAATATATATTCAATCCAATTTTCCCAAACTTCTGTATTATAACTTAAATCAACCAAGCCCTCAACATTAGGAAACCCTGTGTTCAGCCATTCTCTGTTGATGGCTTTTTTTTTTTTTTTTTTAAATGAAGAACATTATCCAGATCATATATTTGTCTCCAAATCTCAAATTTTCCTGAAGTATAATACCTTAAATCTAATCTAAGCTCCAGTCAGAAAAGGCTAATGGGCCAATTCCGAAAAAACATGAAAGTGACCAAATTTATTTGCTCCATATTATCTCGATCATCTTTTACTCGTACCTTGGCATTTTTTCTGCACTGGTGTTAGAAAAAATCTTGCAGTACTTTTCCATCCATGGCTGGATGATTTCTCAGCCGTGAGCAGTAACTTCCTGGAGAAAAAGTGCAGCGCAGTATCCGGATGTTTTTGTATGAATTAAACAAGAAGTTCTCAAACTTTTTTCAACAGTGTAGCCCCTTTGAATTATTTTTTCAGGCTCCTGAGCAGTGCAAAAGATTTTTGGAAGGAAAAAAGCCCACATAAGAGGCTTAATGCAGCTTTATTTTCCTGTTATTTTTCTGTTTTCAGCTGTATTACTGCCATGTTTCAAACACAATCCATTTTCTTCCTGTTCATTCGTCATTCAGTAATCAAACTGAGTTCCTGCTCACAGTGAACATGATTGCATTTGTTGCTTTCTCCTTCTGTGAGGTTTTATGGCAGGTGACAGTGTTCGACAGTTAATTAGTCCACTGAAAATATGAATATTCAATATAAAATGTGCTTTAATCAAACATACACTTACATGTTTTATTAAACTCATTATAGTAGAATTATTTTAGGAATCATGCATATTAAACAGACAAAATATAACATCTTAATTTGAGCCTTTCAGAAGCTGTTGCCTCTGGACAGAGACAGGCGAGCTGTTTCCGCCTGTTAAATCTTTATGCTAAGCTAAGCCAACGGGCTTTCTGGCTGTGGCTTCATATTTAACAGTCAGACACTGAAGTAAATAAGCCAAAACTGTGAACTATCCCTTTAAACCTCTGATCTCAGTATGTGTCCAGGGGAAGGAAAAAAAAAAAGATCCTGAAGGTGGCCTCTGCCTGACACGACAGCTCTGCTCTAACAGCCTGTTTGTGGAGTCCTTTGTTTGCTGGATCCTTATGGCCCCGCTGGTTGCTATGAGAGATAAAACAACAGGAGCAGATGGCTCCTGGAGGTTTGGTGTCACAGCAGGTGAAGCTAAGAGATGCACACGTTACAGCAGTTTAATGCCGGGGTCGCCTCCTGCTCCGCCTCGCTGCTTTTTTTTCCTCCCTCACCTTCCTCTGGCTCCACTCGCCGTTGAGTATATTTTTATATAACGAGTGTGCCACAGAAGTGCCGCCATGCTTAAGAGACTGACCGATTGATCACAGACTGGAGAGAGGTCTCTGATCTCATCACAGCTTAATCATACAGCCCTCCAATAGTGCCCCCCCCCTTTTGCAATTTCTTGCAAGATTACCTATCACTTCATACTTATCACACTCGGCTCTGATTCATGCCTCCCCGGTGGCCGTCTCACACTGTACAGCGAGCTTATAAAAGCATCTGGCACACACTATATATTGTGTTTCCTGCAAAAACGTAAACCAATTTTAGCTCCTCTGCTCTGGCTTCCTAAAACTGTAGAATTGATTTTAAGATTTCATTATATTTTATATTGCTGTACATATTTTCTCTCCAAACTGCGCTGAGCTCAGACATCCATAAACTCAACGTTACAACCTCAAGATCTGAGCTTCAGATCAACAATCCTGCCTGAAGTCAAAATGAGATCTACAATTGTCATATCTCTTTCAAAAAAACAAACAAACTCTATTTACGTTTTTGCTTTTTACTCGATTACATCTGCACTGTAAATTCCCCCTGACATCAGGAGCTTCCTCTTTATAGAAGTTGTCCTGATTCTAGACACACCTTTAACAGCCCACTGTAACCTCCAGACTGTGTGCTCACTGCAATGACACACACCACACATATATATTTTATTGCGTAGTGTTGTTTTTGTGTTTTTTATTTTGCTTTACTACATTAATACCACCCCTTCCTTTCTTTGTTCTTCTGCTGGACCTTTAATTGGCTTTAAAATTACTAGAAATGTTGCTGCTATAAAATTGTGAATGCAGTTATAATGCACAACATCTAAACCAGGATAATTTGTGATTTTATAGCAAATTAACATAATGCGATTTGATGTATTTGTTTGTTTTGTTGATTAAACAGTTGAATCTGTAGTTTTCATGAATTCATATGCAAGTGCGTGTCCCCATGTTTTTTTTTAACTTGGATTATAATCAGCAGGAAAGTCTAACTAGATTTTTTTTTCAGTATGTGGACTGATAAAAATTGAGAAATTGGCTAAATTGAAAGGGACTCTCATGTAATGTTGGCTGACAGTCTGTCATTCCTCAGAGTCAATTACATGGTCCAGTCCTCAGCCTTTGCAATTATAATAAATCCTTCCCTTAAAGTCAAACGTTCACATCTGAAAAGACTCTGTATTTATTTTTGAAGGGGGAAAACATTTTTTTCTTAATAACAGCATTAAGACAGCATTTAGAGATGGAATATGTAAGCATTTTAGTTTAAAACATAAAAAATTATCAACAGAATTTGAAGAAATAAGAATTTTGACATTAGGTCAAAGACGTTTATGTGTCTACTGAAGCTAACATGCTAACCAGCTAGCCCCAGCCTGTCCTGTCTATTAATGCCAGTTTGTCAAATATGTGAGCAACGCAGCCTGACCCGACCCAAACCCGTCGGGTCCCGTCGGCACAGATCTCAAGTTCCAGTCTGGGTTCAGGTGCATCCCTAGATTGAATTCAACAGGTGTCTAATTTTTACATTTTGCACTTTTGAAGTTACAGTTCAGAAAAAGCATCCTTTGGTGTCATTCAAGAGTTAAAAAACTCTGGAAACCTGCTTCTTCGGGACTGTGTGGGTGTCGTTTGATCAAACTCGACTGGCAGCATAAAGTCACAGCCCCACAACTGTCATCAGATTGTGATTTAAATATTGCTAAATCCTGACTGGTGCACAGAAAAATGTGACATCATGTTTTTTTTTTTTTTTCAACAGTGAGACGAGCTCAAAAACACAGCACGGACTGAGAAACTGAAAACTTTTCTAACTTTGGCAGCAAACGTCGTGTTCATGTAGAAACCATCACTTTTTCGGATATTAACACATTTCCTTTTTTTTTTTTTTTCAACCAAAGACGCCTTTAAAACCGCAGAAGTCCAAGCCATAATTTGTCTCAGTTTTTCCGTACGGTATCAGTGACTGTTTAAACGTTGCCGGTGGATTATCTCATGTGGGAATGAAGCTCGTCAGTTCCAGGCCACTCGTTCGGCCTCCCATCGCCTCAGTAGCAGATGCTCGTCCTGCTGCGCCCTGCCTACAACACACAGCCATGTATAATACACGCTCTGGCAGGAGGTTGTGTTGTTCGCGGAGGTTGTTTATCACACACAAGAGACTGTGTTTAAAACCCGGAATGCCACCCAGAGTGCTCCATTATCGTCCCCATCCTGTGTCTCCTCAAAGGACCACCTGTTAGCGGCACATGAAAGTATGAGGGAGGAAAACAGGGCACTGCTGTGCGGAGATACTCGGTCCCCCTCCGTCTCCGCCTGCCTCCTCTGTCTCCTGACAGGTCTATTCGGGCCTCAGATTTGACGGGGTTGACGCACGGTGCCTTCTGTTTCTATGGTGGCGTCACATCTTTCTTTCATGTCAGGAAAATTAATTTTTGAAGGGTCATGTCGCGGTGGTGTCGCTCAGCTTCTCCTATTATCTCCACCTGAGTTGGTTCTATTTCTGCAAACACTTTTGAGTGTTAATCCTAAATGAGATAAGCTGGAACAAACAAGAGATGATGGATCTGCTTTTTTCTCCTTTTGATTCCAGAGTCCACAGAAAAATCTCTTAAAGCTTGCTTAACACTAAAGGAGCAACTTACCAAAAACCTCAGTATTTCATATGCAACTTGTGGATTTTTGGAGTATTTCTACCAAGGAATAGTTTAAGATTTGGGGGAAATAAGTTATGCTTATTAACTTTTGTGCTTTCTTAAAAAACTGGAGCAATGAGAAGAATGATACTAGCGCACACTTGGCACAAAGTGAGAACAAAACATTGGCTCTAGAAATTAAGAAATTTTTCACTGCTCAGTGCTAATCTAACTTAGTTTCAAATATGCCACACTGAAACACAAATCCAAATGTGCTACCAGTTCAAAAGTTGTCGCTTATCATATCAGCTATCTGTTCCATGCCAAGAAAACTGGAGAACTCAAGCAGCCGTGCTTCTATTGAGAAATATCCTGCCCAACGAATTTTCCAGTTTAACAAAATCATTCTTCTAGCAGCCCACAAGGCGAGGCCTACTACTTTCTTGTCTTCTTTTGACTCTACCTGTGCAGCCCTGTATCCCAACAAGCAAACCGGAGGACATGAGGAGAGATTTATTTTCGTTAATCATGTTAATCATGCCAGGAGACATCTGAGGAACTTTGGTCTGTTTGCACAGTGAATGTAAAGTTGGAGCCAGTTAGCTTAATTTAGCACTAGCAGCTAGCCTGGTTCTGTCTGGAAGGTAATGAAATTATCTATATCTAAACTATACTATACTTGCACTTCTAAAGTTCATAAATTAAGACATTTTACTTTGATTGTTTAATTTACCTATAAAAAACAAGTTATAAAAAACACTTTGTGGTTTAAAAAGGAGGCACATGAGGGACTATTTCTTGGCCAGACATGTTTAAAGGGACAGTTCAATCCGAAATCAAAAATACATATATTTCCTCTGGTATGCAGTGCTATTTATCCATCTGAGGCACAGAGTTTTGGAGATATTGACCACAGAGATGTGTGCTTTCTCTCCACTATAATGGAACTAGATGGCACTTGGCTTGTGCCGCTCAAAGCACCAAAAAAATATGTTTGAAAAATTCAAAACTTTCTGAAAATCATGACGCGGTTGCTCAAGATAATCCACAGACTTGTTGTGAGCAGTTTCATATAGGAACTACTTTCTTTCCGCAATAGAATCTACTTTCTTTCCGCTATAAAAGATTTCTTCTGAACTTACCCAAGTAGTTTTTGTACCTTTATTTTGAAAGTCTGCCCAGATGTTGCTGAGCCATACAGGTACCTACAGCATCATATTTTAAAGTGTAGTGAGAACCTGTTACTGTACAGTCATGACAGCGCTATTATTATTCTCATTCAACTATTGGCAATAAAGCAAATGAGCTCAAAATGTTGACCTGTTCCTTTAATAGAGTCAAGGTGTCATGTGATGTGATCCTTCAGACCCGCGTTTCCCAAACTTTTCTTTTTCTGGTTGTCCCACTTCACGATCCAATTTAGGCCCTAACAATAAATTTTAGTAAGAGTTAATTTGTTCATAAGTTACTGCCAATTTCAGCATCACCTTGTATTATCTTGACAAATTTGATTGAAATCATACACATTTTAAATGCTTAAAAAATGAGAAATAAGTTTGTTTAGGCTAAGTTAACAGGGCGTCTTATTATTTTTATTTCCTCTCATCAGGAAGAAAATTATAAGACATTTTATTCTGCTTCATAAATTAGAATTTTGGCAGAATTAACAGGCTCTCATCAGTAAAACAATATACATTTTTTATATCTTAAATTTGCTCAATTTCTTCTTTCGTCTTTTATTTATTTGGTGAACCAAATAAAATCTCCTGTGACCCACCTGTGGGTCATGACCCAGTGTTTAGAAATGACTGCTCTAGACCATCCTTTATCTACTCTGCCTCACCCCGCAGTTCAGTTTGGATTGTTTTCTTATTAAATGACCCCTTTGTCCGTACAGGGTGCACCCTCTGCACAGCAGCAGCAGCACCTCATGTGTCAAACAGACAGAGTGAGATCCTGGCTAAACACTTCGCGCACGACACGGCCGATCGCCCTCCCTCCCTTCCCCCCTTGACACTCTGAAGGCCCGTGTGGAGATAAAGGTCTCACCTCAGCAGCCAGCCTCACACTCTTGTTTGCAAACTGCACAGCTGGTCGAACTCCCAGAGGCCAGCCGACACAGTCTGCCTCCAAATCCCCCGGGATGCAGCCTGCTCTCGCACTGCAAATTTCCCCTGACATCGCCAGCATCCTCTGCACCCCGCACACACATGCACACACACACACACACACACGACCTGCCGCCTCCGTCCTGTTTTTAGAAACAACTAAATAACCCACTGTAAACCCAAGGGTGTGTGTTTTAAACTTGGTGTGTGTCAGTGTGATGAAAGAGCAGAGATCCTATCAACCCCCCTGACTCCACCTCACACACACAGCACATGCACACACACCATCAGCAGCAGCAGCAGCAGCAGCTCAATACTTCTCCCTCATTGATTTTCTGTATGCCCCGCACCACCGTTTGTCTTTTAACACAAAGGAGTCGCCTGCCACAGCACCATAATGCCGCTGTGTGTGTGTGTGTGTGTGTGTGTGTGTGGATGGACTGTCTCAGCGATTTAAAGTGGACGACAAAACAAACCAAATCACACAGAAACATCAGTCATCTGACCTGACATGATAGTTTATAACGTGAGAATAACTGGTGGTCCCTTATCTAGGGGGTTGTTTTGTCAATAAAAATGGCTGAAAATTAGGCAGAGAATTTTAGTGGAATAGTGTTTTATCTATATGATTGTCATGTTGTTGTTTATGAGTGAAAGGACCAGTGTGTAAGACTTTGCAGATTGCAAACACGTTGTCTCACTCTCCCCTTCTGAACGTGTAGGAGAACCTACTGTGGTCAGTGCAAAAAAAAAATGCAAAAGGCCGTACCCAGAGCCAGTGTTTGGTTTGTCCAGTCTGGGCTACTGTAGAAACGTGACAGTTCATCATGACAAGAGAAAAAAAATCTAAAAATCTAAATGATTTCAAGCAAATTAGAATAAAAACTAGAGGAGCGCACTCAGATCTCCACCAGCAATGCAGCAAAGAATATTATAATCACCAACATTTTGATTGTTTTTATCATAATTAGTTTATTAATTATTGAGTTATCACCAAAAACATGTTTTTTGAGGTCACGGTGACCTTGACCTTTGAACTGTGACCACCAAAATATAAGCAGTTTGTCGCTGAGTCTAAGTGGATGTTTGTACAAACTCTGAAGAAAGCTACTGGTTAACCTACTGGTTAACGATCATCATGGTATTGTTTTCTTCCTTTTGGGCATAAAAAAAATCCACTTGTCAGCCAGAGAGCAAAGCAAATTAGACTAAAACGTTAACAAAATTAGTTAATTAGGTTTTTGTTTTATTACCTCCGCCAGGTTAAGTGTTGGTGCCGTTTGATCTTAGTGAAACTTTATGTAAGCACGGGATGAGGACGAACCCATTAAATGTCAGAGCAGACAGTGTGAGATCTGGCATTTGGCATTGGTGGAATTAATACTTTACTAACATCTTAAAATTCAGTAGATGGTATAAAAGTTGAGTTTGCGAAAACACAGACAGCTGTAGCAATATGACGACTGACAATCTGTACTCAAGTACAACTACTATTACATTACTAAACTACTGGTGTTAGAAAAGTATTTGAGTAAAAGTAGAACGTATTCTAAAAATGGTCAGAGTATTAGTTACTTTTTAACCTTTGATGTCAATCAATAGCGTTATCAATTGAAAGGAGTTTCTGTTTCTCTAAACCTTCACACTCGGCTCTGCAAACCTGTTCCTGCTGCAGACGTTTGTTTCCTGAATGTCCTTGTTTTCATTGGCCCATTAATGATTACATAACCTTATTGGCTACAAAACTCAGTTCTCAGTTAGTAAAGTAGATTACATATTGTAATACATACTTATCTATTTATCTATTGATTGATTTATTTGAAAGGGACAATACATGCAGACATTGTTAAACTTAGGTTTAAAAAAAAATGCGACCGTTGCAACGTACGTAGGACTGCTAGCTATAGTTAATTTGCAGTCCTTGTCCCTGGTTAGGCTTTTAAAGGATAAAATACAAGTTACAACGCAACAAATGTGTGCTAGTAAAAGTACAGACTTTAAAATATACCCATGAAAGTACAAGTACCTAGAAAAACTACTACCCACATATAACAGCAGAAATAAACATGGTTACATGGTTATGTACTGACTGTGAAGTTTGTGCAGATTTACATATCACAGAAGAGTGGACTGTTGGACTTGGTGGAGGTCTGCTCTTTCTCTTGTCTGAATGAGTTCACTGAATTAAACATCAGTTTGAGGGCTTCACAGCTGTATATGTGTCAGGTGAAAAATACTCTCAAACTATAAATGTACTGATCAAATCAGAGCCATATCATCCAGGAAATAGTCTGCTGCTTTCTTACGAGTCACTCTTAGAAATAAGGGTTCCAAAAGGGTTCTTCCCGAAGGGCTGAGGTTCTACCCAGAGGCATTTGCTTCTGAAGAATCCTTCTCTGAAGAAAGGGTTTGTCAAGGGTTCTTTGTAAGATTAACAGTTCCACTAAGAATCCTTTTCATCTTCAAGGATTGTTGAAATCTGTGAGGAACTCTTTTCGTCAAGGTTTCGTTGTACTATAATATGTGAAAGGTCTTGGTAGAACCCCCTGGGTTCTCAGCAGAATCCCTTGGGGGCCCCTCTCCACTGAATTAGCCCTGGTCTTTGAACCAGTTCTGCTCAAAATTCTTGGAACCTTGCTGCTATCTAGAGAACCAGGCGAGCTCGCAATTTTTTCAGCAGAACTATTGTAATCAAGGATGTCATCAACAGAGGGCGCTGCACAATCCTCAACAACCTTTAGAATATGACACGCCCTCTTTGGTTCCCAAAGAAATCCTGCTATTTTTTTGGTTCCAGCTGGGAACCAACTTTTCAGGTTCCAAACCAATTTATTTTTGGTGGAAATGTTCCAAACAGTTCAAAATAAGGTGCTTCAACTGGTACCGGTTCCATGTTGATGGAAAAGACCCATGAGTGTGTTCTAGATGAAACCCTTGAAAAATAAAAATATTCTTGGTAGAACCCCCTGGATGGGTTTTTATTTGCACCCCTAGAAGGTGGAAAGATTCTGGATAGAACTCCAAGAGAGGATTCTGGGCTTTAGAACCTTCTCCTTCTCCTGTAGAACCTCTCATAGGGGATCTGGGGGGAACCTGTCACATATGGTTCCAGTTATAACCCTTTATGTGGGGTTATAGGTAGGAACTCTCTGAAAGTAGACCCTTTATAGAAGGATTTACCAGGAATAAGAAATGGTTCTCCTATGGGGACAAGCCGGAGAACCCTTTATGGTTCTAGATAGCACTTTTATTTCTAAGAGGTTTTAATTGTCAGAATACTAAGTAGAAGTAAATCTCATTGTGACTCCAAATAAACCCTAAATGAGATTAAGTCACTGTTTAAATTTAGCCCGACTGTAATGTTACTTGGAACTTTAATATGGAAATAAAAAAGGAAAAGTGCTTCCACTTCAGTTCTTTGATTTTTGGACTGAACACCGTCATTTTATTCACGTTTGGACAAGGTGCCGGGCCTTTAATGCAGATACACAGCGCCTCATATTTCAGTTCAGTCACACCTCACAGATATGTTGACTTTTGTAATGAAAGGTACGGTTGGAGGGCTCTCGAGACCTCTGAATAGGCAGTGATGAAGGATGTGCGCAGTGCAGTATCTCATATTGTAAGTCAGGCATGCAGGTACAGGAATGAAGACTGGGAAGTCATTTCTAAAAAGAACCACAAGTGTCTGTCCATCTGTTTATCACCTCCTCACGACCCACCAGGTCCAGATAAAGGAGCCCACTCAGGAGGCTGAGTGTGATGTAGCCTGAATATGTAGGATAGAGGTAGGGGGGGGGGGGGGGGGGGGGCAGCAGAGGGACAGCGGACACAAAACATGAGAAATGTGGTTTCAGCTAAATGCTTCTGCATTAAATACCTGAGAGTCAAAGTTAGCTGAGGGATTCACTTTTGAAGAATGTTTTTAAATATCTGAATTCAAATCTCTACCTGTCTGAATCAGGTGTGAGGTTTGCTGTCAGTTTAAAACTTAAAATATCCAAAGATGTTGTTGAAAAAGCGACTGACCTACCATTGATAAAAGACTACATACATAATCTACTGTACTTTAAAAGGGCTACCTCCATGCTTACAGCGATGTAAGGCTGTAGCACTGTGTTGCTTTGACCTAAATGCTCTGCAAACATGCTGATGTTTAGCAGGTATAATGTTTAGCACGCTCACTATTGTTGTTAGCATACTGACATTTCCTAATTACCACTAAACACAATTTACTCTTCCTACATGACGCTTTGTTTGGAAACTCAGTCGGCTTTCTCCTTTCCTGTTTCCTGTACTTAGATTTGCTATATGTTGCTTGTCGAAAAGAAAAACAAATTTTGAACTTGTTGCTGCATAGCTCAGTTAGCTGGCTAGCTAATTAACTTAGCTATCTAATTTACATCAATCATTAGGTAGATAGTTTCACCTGATAGCTAATGCCACCAAAGTGCTAGCTACCTATCTATTCAGTCTACATTAAGTATTAGCTAGCTAGATAGCTAGATGTTTGCTAACATTAGCTAGCTTAAGGTGTGACTATCAGTGGCTTTTACAGATTCCCCCCAGCAAAATCTTTTAACCATCTTCAAAATTTGGTTTACCTTGTAACATAGACAAGCCTAGCATGCTGCATATTATCTAAGTACAGGAAACAGGAAAGGACAAAGTTGAACAAGGTTCCACCCTGGGTTCCAAACTTGTTCAACTGTCATTGGTTGACAGTTGGCGGGACTTATGAAGGGTCAATTCTAGCTGAGGCTAAGAGAATAAATGTTATTTTTGCAGGTATTTGGTCATAAATCAAAGAACCGGACAAATTAAAAGTTTAACCTGGTGATGGTGCTGGAAGAGAAGTCAGAGGATCACCAAACTGACTGAATGTGTGTAAAAAACTTCATGACAATCCATCCAACTGGGAAACTTCAACGTCAACCTGATGGTGGCAACAGTACAATGGATTCCAATCGCAAATCAGATTAATGACAATATAAAAATGTATGTCAAAACATCAATAAAAACTCCTCCGACTGCTGCAGTATAGTCTGCCTCTGTTCTGCTGGTTCAGATGTTCTTTATGTCCCAAACATCATGAAATGGAAGTAGGATATTTTTCTTTGTTGTGGAGAAGCAGAACATATTAATTATGTGAGAATAGCAGAGAACTGGATAACAATGAAGGATAGATGGTGATTATGAGTAGTGTGCTTTTAGTTTTTAAATTTTATTCATGTCTCCAATGTCCTTTCATTAACTCTATACGTAGTATTGTGGACATGTGTATTGATAAAACTTTCGCCAGTTTTGAACAATTAGCCAGGAAATTTGGACTGACTAGTTTTCTTTCTTTTTTTTTTGTATTTACAAATCACGGACTTCGTATGGAAAAGGTTTGCAAATTTTCCAAATATCCCTCCATTATCCTGCTTGGACTTTTGTTAGGGGTCAATGTGACAACCAAGGGCAGATACTGATATTTGCTCTGCTAATGACAACTGTCACTTAAATCTGCATAAAGTTTCAGCATAAGTGATTTGAATTTAATCACAAGAAGAATGTGTTCAGTATTGAGATGTGTCTTTTTTTCTCTTCCCAGCAGGTGGCGCTGTGCTGCATACACCATGGCTCTCTCCTGGGGTCTTCTGTTGGCGTTCCTGTTTGCCGCCCTGGTCCTGTCGCACAGCACCGAGCCCGGGGCCCCTCACGGCAAGAGGAGACAGGCACAGACCTCAGCGGGAGGCAGCAACACCCTACAGCACCCTCTGCAGGGTCTGCAGGGCCACCGTTACAGCAGGGACCGCGGAGGGCACGGGGGCCCCGGGGCCCGCGCCACCAAAGCTGGAGCCGGGCTGCTGTCCCACAGGCCCCTGCACCCCCTGGCCAGGCCCGAGGACGATGGGACGGGCCTGGAGAGTTTGAGCCCGGTGAGACTGGAGATGGGACCGGGCAGGGACAAAGACAGAGCCCGGATGGGTGTGAAGAGTCCGTCCCAGGGCCGGGAAAACGACCTGCTGGGAACACGCAAAGGACGGGGACATGGACACGGGAATGGACATGGACACCATTTTGAGCACAGGAGACAAGGGAGTCGGCGTGACAAGGGACGACATGGAAAAGGTGAGTTTAGTCAGTTCAGGACTAGAGCTGCAACTAATGATTATTTGGTAACGCTTCAATTTTCAGGTCCCATAATTTCATGGTAAATTATCAAGTAATATATTTGAAATTTCCTAGAAATTACCCACAAACTACCTCCAAATTACCCTCAAATTTCATAGTTACTATGTGATAATTAGCAAATACCATTTTCATAAAATGGGTGGTAATTACAAAGCAACATACTTGAAAATTCTCTGAATTTACCTGCAAATTTTCCCCAAATTCCATTGAAATTATGTGACAGTCCACAAGTATAATTTCCATACAAGTAGCTGGTAATTACCATCTCACATATTTGAACTTTCTTTGGAATTAACTACAAATTTACCCCAAATTTCTTGGTAAATATATAATAATTAATGATTACTACTACTACTTGGATGAAAATGACACTTGTGAATTACCACATAGTTATCATGAAATTTGGGGGTAATTTGGGGATAATATCTTCAAAATTTCAAATATTTTCCTTGGTAGAAGACTAAAGGAATCAAAATATATTTCAGTCTGAGAAGCTGAAATCAGAAACTTTGGACATTTTTTGTTAAAAGGAAAGATTGAAAATGATTATTGATTGTCAAAATACTGTATATTAGTGTCACAAAAACAGAAAAGTTCAACTGATCGAGACTTACAGAACATACAGAATACAGATTCTCTTTCTAACGAATTATTTACGACCGCGGCGCTCGCCATGTTGGACAACACAAGGAGCTACAGGCCTTTTTCACAGAGGACATTTTGACATGTAACAGTAGGAGCAGCACAGCAGCAGCTTTGATTATTCATGCTGGCTCACTGTCACACTGTCAGGACTTACTGGGACACTCGAACAGAAGTGATCTGATGGTGCTCAACTGAAAAGATTAACAGCAGCATCTCTGTCCACAGACACCGTCCTGCACGGTGACTCTGGGTAATTTACTGACATCATCGTGAAGAGGTTTAAATCTAACTAACTGTTATTGTTTGAATGTGACTTTTCAAAGCTGTGAGCGCCACAAGTAAAATTCTATCAGTCTCCATTGTGCTGAAGTGTTGGCAGAAATTGCAGAAAGAGATATCACAAAACCTTGAAACATAAAGTCAAAATCTTAGACTGAAAGTTCAGTCTTGACCTTCAAAACAGTAGTTGAAATAAAGGATTTTGGAGCATCTCACACAGTCTTCCTCAGCGCATGAAGTTTGTGAATTTGTCATTGAATTTTAGGTTTCTGTGTAAAGGAAATTCAGATATTTTCTTCTAAACACGTAATACATGTTAGCAGAAAACATATGAAAAGACTGAACTTTGTAGCAATGAATTATGGAGTTAGAAAACTATAGCTATGTACACTAGAGCGCATTAGCATTTAGCATTAGCAATGCAAGTGATGAGAAGACTGGCTCTTTTAAGTAACCTGGTTTGTTTCATTCACCTGCCACAAGCAAATCGACTCCAACACGCACTTTTAGTGACTCTTTCAGTCCGAATCGGCCCGACAGTTGCTGCTCGCTTCAGTTCCAGCAACCCGACCCTGAACAAAAAACATCACCGTCCTCTTGCAGACTGAGACAAACAAGTTGATTCTCAGGTAGGTCACCGTCCCCTGGCTCTGGTGGCTTAAACTGAAACGTAATCTTATGCAGCCAGTTGCTTTTGGCTTTATGCAGACTTTAAGCCAACATTGACAAGAAGTCCTGAAACTTTTCCCAAAATTGGAAGATTTAAACACACAATTTCATGTCAACAAGGCGAGGTCCATCGTCTCCAGTGGATCATTTGAAACCATCAGGGACTAAATTGGAGATTTTTTTTTGTAGTTTTGGTGAACAGTTTGCTGTGAACGCACCATTAAAAGATGGCCCCTCTTCCCTGGCTGAAACCAGGAGTGAGATTTAAACCATTTTTACACCAAAATAAGTGTAAGATAGGCCATCGACTCCTTTTCTATTGCAAGTAATCAAGCTTTTTTTTCTGATGTGCACTGGAAAGCTGAGCCTCAACTCATGTCTGTACAGGACAGCAGAGAGACAGAAGTTTTTTAAAGTCTCTGTGTTTCAGCTCTCAGTATTTTTGTACCTTCTGACTGAATCTCTGTGATTCCAAGTTTAGTTTCTCCCCTGCGTCGCTGTTTGTACTTTCAGGCATTTCCTTTATTTTACTGCTGATCAAAACCCAACATTTCAGGAGTTTGCTGCTTCATAATCAAAGATAACAAAAATGGGGGTTAGGGTTATCATCAGTAAATACACACCTTCAAATGGGTGGAAACTCTGCTGTGCTGGGCTGATGCACCGACTCAAACTGAGTCGAGCCCAGCAGCATGTTTATAAAAAAAAGAAAAAAGACTGCTGAACAAATGAGTGATTTGTGATTTGTTTTACAGTAGTTATGTTCTATAAACGTAATAATAAACACACCCACACTTGTCGTACAATGTCGGATTTTGTGTAGATGTAGCAGAAGCGATCCTTGTGCAGACACACCAAATCTGTTGACATATCTCAAGTTGACCGATCCAATTAATTTTCTATAGAGAGGAGTGGATCCGACCGCGCAGTGCATGATGGTTACAGCACAGTGAGTTGATGGCCCATTCACCATCTCGGTATGAATTTGCATAATCATGACTAGACCTTTATGCAAATTACATCCATCCGACACAGACCCACAAAAGTCTGATCAAACTAGGCAGTGCTGATCAAATATGAAACAAGATTCTGTCACTACATTGCTTGTTTCTCAACTAAAATGTTTTCCGAAACATATGTTAGTGTTCTGTTTACCTGAAAAACGAGAAAGTTTGTGACTCAGCCGCCATGTTGAAATGATTTGAGCCAAAACCAAGCACCTCCCACTGTCCGGAGCGTGGGGTTATCCGTTGTGTTGAGATCCGTCATTGTTGTATTTGGAGTGTCTGCACTATCACTCTACTCTGCCTGTGTGTGTGTGTGTGTGTGTGTGTGTGTGTGTGTGTGTATAAAACTCTTTCTGTAGCTCTCACAGATGGAGAGCAGAGGAAAGAGATGTAGAATGCTATGTAAACGCTGGACGCTGCATTTTTACAGAATTCTGACCTCAAAACTTGCATGCTGTATTGGCTGGGGGCTTCAAGAGGCTGAGGCCCAGGTCTAATATGAGTCTATGTTATTTTATATTTTGGAAAATGCTGTATGTTATGATTTTAATTCTTTGTGAAGGTTTGACTACATTTTTTTTTTAAATTTTGAACAAGGAATGAAAGAAAACTGGTTCCACATTTGTTAGAAATGGTTCACTCAGTATTCATTACTCATAACACATCAGTGTTGGTATAATATTTTCTCTTTCTGTCTGTCCAGGTTTTCTTCCTGAGCCTGAGCTCAGCTCTGCGTTTAGGGACAGAGATCTGCTCGACGATCCTCCCTCCTCCTCCTCCTCCTCCTTCGCCGCCTCCCCCTCCTTCAGCGTGACCCCACCCAGCGATGAACCCCCCTCCCCCATCGCTGCCGTCTTTGGCTCCGGCTCCTCCATGGTTACCACGGTGATGAACGAGCATCCCCCAACGTTGCCCCCGGCCTCCACCAAACCCCAGGTAACCCCAACGAAACCCAAGTGCTTATTAAAGGCTGCGTCTGTTGTGCCTCAGTGTGATCCCAGTGTGCCGGGGAAATAGAGCGAAAATGGGCCCCATTACTGCCGTTATGCTGCCGCAAACCTCATAGCTCATCTTGGAAATGACACTCTACTACGGTGTGAACCTGAAAGTGCTGCTTGTGAAAAATATCCTCCTCCGCCAGGCCAGACTCACTGGCTCTTGGTCACAGTGTGTGTGATAAATACGGCCGTGTTCTGTATAATAAAACGATGCCTCTGGGATCAAAATCACACAGTCCAGAGTCCAGCAGTACATTTTCTGCAACCACCTTCCTTTATTAGAAACCGTGGCAGGACAGGATGTATGCGAGCACGGAGAGTCTGTGGGCACATGCACTGAGAGATCTGCAGGAGTGCGTGGGGCTCCACTCGCCACCTGTCACATCCACCCAGCAGGAAGCTTCAACACTATGCATTAACAGCATTCATAAGGACAAACAGCATCACACGTGTTTCCCCCACATTTTTCCTCCTTTAATCTGGGAACGGTTACAAATGAGCCTCTCAAAGACAAGACGGTACCTGTTGTCAATAGATATTGAGCTGGTGCCCACTTTGCGAAAGCGTTAACATTCGTCACAGCTGCCGTTACAAACACCCAACAGCTTGTAGGGCGTTCGTGGGAAATAACTGCCTCAGTTTCAGGATCACAGACTCAGTTTGATTGACAGTTGTTTTGTTGAGGACTGCTGCTCAAGACAGCACACTAAAGATGTTGCTGCACATTTATTTTAAAAGAATCTCATAGATTATATTACTTAAATGAGTGTTGATTGAAGACATTTTTCTTAAATAGACTCTTCAGTACAAATTATTAATCCCCATGTGGCCTCACTTTGTTTGGGTGATATGTTAAAACTTTACAACCGGCAACCGTCAGCCCGGCAACTGCTGATTGCTGATATATTTGTGCAGGGGTGCTACATTACATTCGCTACATCCAGTAAATAAAATAAACTCACAGGAGTTTAAGAAAGAAAATATTCTTATATTCTGAATTCAAGTTTCCCTCGTTGACTGAACTAAGATGAGCTTTAATTTCCTTGTTAATTCATTGTAAAACAGTAAGACAGAAACAAAATAAAACTCACCAAAAACATCTTGATTGGTCTTTCCAAAGTCTTTCAAAGTAAAACCTTAGTTCACTGCATTAGATGTGAAAATATTCTGTTTGTTGTTCAATTGTTCTTTGGCTCAGTGGGTTTGTACCGTGTCTTTGAATGATACTGCCAGACCATTAAATTAGCAAAATAAGGACAAAAATGGCCCAAAACAACCAACCGCCGTGACACCACACGTTTGAGCAGCGTGTGACGGCATCGTCGCTGAACTGCTGCGACTCACTCGCACCGTGGTCTCCACACAGGCTGCGTGTCTGCTGCGAGGCGGCTGCTGAAAGTCTGATCTTTCTACAATGAGTTTGCAGAAGAGTTTGGAAGAGAAGAAAAAAAAATTTTCTCTGAAGGCAATCAGTGATTTTCCCGCTTCGCTCAGAGAAGGAGGGATAGAGGGAGGAGAGAAAAGAGCGAGATAGAAAAAAAACACTCCCCTGCACCTGTTTTTTCATGTCTGTGACATATTGCACAGATGTAGATGCCGAAACTGTAGTGAGAGGTGTTGTGTTGCTTATATGATGTCAATATGACTGACAGCAGATCATTTTGAAGGTGTATTTTTGCAGAGAGCTGCACGCATCACTCAGAAGAAACAGGTGAGCCTCCAAATCTCTAGATGAAGCGTGGCTGCAGCCACACGTGCATGAGCAGCGCTGCACGCACGGGCTGTGTGGATGCTCTAACCTGGTAATATGAGCACTGAAATAAAAAAAAAACAGCAGGTAACGCCACGCACATGCAATGCATAAGCGTCTAGTGTGTCAGCCAATCTCATCGCTCACTCTAGTAGGACAGGTCCAGCTACTAAAACCAATTCTTGGGTGCATGTACACCAGTTTTCAACTATTATTCTGAATAAGATACAGGTCATGTAAACAACATATTCTTTGTTGATGTTCTGACTTAGGCCTGACTTAGGACAGTCTGATATTATTCAGGAACATTCTTTGGACATCTAACCATGTCAGTGTCTCTTACCCTACCATTTGCAAGGATGAGGTAGAGATGCATGCACAAAAGAAAAGCCCACATTTTTGTTTGGAAGAAGAAACACTCTCCAAAACCCAACTCGTTTGCTTCATCCTCATTTTCAGCCAGTCTTGCTGGTTTGTAGATTTGCTGATTTCTCACAAAGGTTGCTTCAAAACCACAGTCACAAAGGGCATTTTTGTTCAAACATAAAGTCTCACAGGTGTGGGACAATCTTTGTCCTGTGGGAATGTCCCTCGGTAATTGACAGCCAGCTGTGTGCAATTGGGATTTTTTTTTTTCACAAGACTGAAGTGACACTTTCCTACGCAGCTGCGTCTGATATATGTTGGATGTGTGAATAAAGACGAAGAGTGAAAAAAGATCCTCCGCCGTCATCCAGCACCACTAATTAGAGTGGGAGCAACAGACAAGTCCTCCAACTTATGAGGTAATAGGTAGTTTGTCATTGTCTTCCAGTGTTTTCTGATCTGGTGTCCCTGCAGAATGACATTCTCATTTTTCAGAACCTCCTGAAGCACAAAACTGTTAAAAAAAAATAAATAAATAAATGTAACTATTTATATCACACTTTCTTGTTCAGGAGAAGTTTATCAATCTTATAACAATGTCTACCTGATTCCAGTATCAGACTTTCAGTTTGCAAAAGGTTAGAAAAATATGAACGTTGGTCATTTTAGGCAATTAACCATGAATTGGTGCCTTAATTTTTCCACTGTTAACAGTATATTAAAAAAAGGTCTTCCATTCAGAAAAAATACATATTTCATGGTCAAGAGGCCATGGTGACAAGGGCGGACATTTCATTACACCTGGTCCCAGTTGGAGCTGTGATGGGTGATTTCATGAGTCGGTTCACTGCATTATTACAGATACACTAAAATAATATAGCTACAATAAATTAATATTGCCAAAATACAATAATACAGCTGCCCTAAAATAAAATAGCTAAATGTCCAATAATAAGAGAATTGAAGCAGGCATTTAAAAGTAATGCAAAATAATTGTTTTTACATGCAGTAATTGGTTAAGTAATTAAAGAAGTAACTAGTAGTAGTAATGTATTCAACACTGGTCTTATGTCTGAGGCTCATGGTGCGAGGGGAGACGGAGAGGGGACGCTGTGCTGCTGCCAGAGGAGTGCTGACTAAGATTACAGCATTCATGGGAATAAATTACAAAATAAAAGATTTGTGTATATTTCTCTCGTTAACACTGATGGTCTGAATAACTCACTTAATTCACATATTAAATATTTTGGCAGTAAAAAGACACCCATGGTGGTAGGTAGTCAGTGGACCAAACCAATGTGAGACACAATGAGGGGGAGGACACAATTTTGTTTTGAAAACTACGGATGCATCAAGACCAATACCAGCATTGGGTATCGGTCCCATACTGTCCTCACGTACTTATGCTTGTACTCATAAAACTACTCCGATACCCTACGTCAGACACCACGTCATGAAAAATAGCCGGTCGACACAAGCAAACATCTAAAGGTCCAACACGGCGTGGATTTCAAGAAGTTTGCTGATGCTTACCCTCTTTTTTGGTCACGCTGTCATTATCAGACTCGATGTCCTCAACATCATCCACTAATGACCGCAGTGACTTTGGCAACTGTCCATAAAATTCCACGCAAGTCCATGTAAAACTGAAACAACCTCATAGAGTCCACCTGTAGACCACAGCCAGCTGCTGTCCAATAAGTCCCGGCAGGCGTAAACTAGTTGAATACTTCAACTAATTAATCCAAAGACAAAGAAAAAACACAGCTGCCAACAGTCTGTAACCCTCTTTTCTTCGTAATAAGCTGCTACAACTTCTCTTTGTGTTCGCAGCACAGCACACACCATACTTCACTCTTTGAGGTTCACAGCAGGGTAAACAACCGATGCACACATGGCACCACATTTATACCTGTCCCCCCCAAACAACGGCAGGTAGGAACTAATTAGCTCTTAGACAAGAGGGACATGAAAAAGAAACTCAAATATGCATATAAATGTGTAATTAAAATACTTGTTAAAGTGCTTTTCATGATAATGAAATAATTATCTTATATAACACCATCTGTAACAGTAAACTTAATTCTACAAGTCCATAATAATGTTGTGTAATTATACTGAAATATATCATGTAGTCAGTAAACTGCACAGCTTAATAAAGAACTCAAAATCAAAAAGTAACTTACTACAAATAGCCCAAATATGTCATGTGTTTAGTAACCATGGTTACAGTAGCAGCAGGAAACAGCAACACCAGTTTGTTACACATCTGATGAAAATAGAACGTGTTTTTAAAGTTATTGTAAGAACTGTAAAGGCGTTATTAAGTACTCGAATCGGTACTCGGTATCAGCAAGTACCCAAATGTAAGTACTTGTACTTGTACTAGTCAGTCTCTGTATGTGATGTCTGTAGACTGGACCATCAGTCTGCTTGGTATTCTGTTTACAAGACGTCTGAGGGTCCAGTGGAGTGAAGAGTTATAGAGCAGTCAAATATTATTGGACCACAGAAGAAGAAAGCCTTTCCTGAACCTCGGTTCAGTGGCACGAGCAATGCGGCAAAGGCTTCTTAATTAATGTTCGATCTTCTGTTGATGGTTTAATGAGCAGCAGAGCACGAGCAGGTAGCCCCCTGCAATTAATCTAATTGATATTTCCATATAGGCTCATTTCCTGCGGGTGAAAGGAAACAAGTATGGATCCGTTTCCATGAAGAGGTTGATTCTTATTTTATTTTATTTTTTGATGGATGTCTTTCAGAGACCAAATATTCCTCAGGAGACATTTCAGAGTCCTGCTGGCTTAATTATCCTGTCTAACATTTCTATTTTGTTTCGTCTGTGTGAGGAAAATGACAGTGGTAACATTTTTATGGCTTTTATTGCAGAAAGTTATGGCTGAGTAATGCACCGGGGAGGCTTGTTTTATAGCAATGTCATCACACACTTATATGAAGGTGGAATATCAGATTTTTATTATGACACTCTTACTTTTATATGAATTGATATGGATCCGTCCAAAGGTCTCCAACTACTGACTTAAATCTTCAGGGAGCAGAAATTTAAACTGTTCATTATCTTTATATTTTCCATCCTAACTCTTGTTGTGGGAAAACTCTGCTAGTGTTCTGAAATCTAGAACAAGTATAAATATGTAAATATAAATGCAAGGAAAGGCAAATTTCTTTATTTATTTCACACTCAAAGGTAACTAGGGCTGCAACTAACAATATCAATTAATTGGTCAATTATGTTCTCGATTAATCGATTAATAGTTGTTTGGTTGAGAAGATTTGTGTCCACAACCGAAACATGTTCAGTTTACTGTCCTAAAGGAGTAAAAAAAAAAAAAAAGCAAAAACATTAACATTTAAGAAGCTGCAATCAGATAATTTTGACTTTTTTCTTAAAAAACTTACTCAGACCAATTAATTGATTATCAAAGTACTTAAACAATTTAAGAACACAAACCTGGCTGCCATGTCCAAGGACGGCCCACAGTCAAAGATCATGTCGCTGCTGACTGGGGGAGAAAGTATAAAGTGCACCAGTGTTGCCTGCGTTGTGTTGCATCAGTTAGCGTCATAGAGGGCAAGAGATCCAAAGAGCTAGTTCGGTGCGTTAACTCAAGCCTGCTGGTGTAAGTCTGCCATTGGTCGGTTGCTTCAAGCAGCATCTGCGATCTACATTTTCCCTGAGAAACAAGAACAGCGTCCTAGTTGCAACCTGCATGACGAAAATGGCAAAGTAGTGCCTGGGACGCTAATGGGACGAAAGTAAATAAGCCAGCAGCTGTTACCTTTTCTTTTGCAGTGATGTAGTCATTTTAATGCCAGAGCTCGCGTCATGACGTGCAAATGTTCCACCAAAACAAGCTCCCTCTCGACACTGTTTTGGAGCAGCACAGTCGCTGCATCCTGGGCTTATCGATGCCCAAGACGTCTGTGATTAGTTTACCGTAATGCAAACAAGGCAGGGTGTTTTTTTTTCCGTATAGGAGAATGTGTGTGTGGAGTCAGGCCTTTCTCCAGCACTGAGTGATTTGGAGAGAGGTCTGGCTATGTGAGGCTTCCTCGAGCCTGAGTCATTATGCCGTTTAGAGCTGCTGTGAGGCACTGAAAACCACTTTGAAGAGAAGAAGATGAGTTAAAGTCAATCTAGCTCTGACCACTGCTGAACAAAAGCTAAACCACAGCTACCTGTCACTTCATCAGTGCTGACGGGGACGTGCAGATCAGTGTGCTCTTCACTTAGAGCCTCTCCGTCCACCAGAGGTGGAAACTAAAGGGCAAGTCACCGAAATAGTCATCAGTTACTGAAATAAAGTTATTAGTTACAGTTACTAGTTACTTCTTTAAAAAATAACTTAATATTTTACCACTTACTGCATGTCAAAGCAATTATTTTGCATTACTTTAAGCAGAGACATGGGGACAACAGGCACCTCTTATATTTTGTGTGTGTGTGTGTGTTTTCTTAAAAACTAACTGGTTAATTAACCAAAACTGATGTCCTTTCAACCATGACCGTGATAAAAGCGTCTTAAAAAGCGTTTGAAGTCCAGATGTTGTTTTAAATGTCTGAACATCAAGGAGCACCAGCTGACGCTTTCAGTGTGTTTGGGACTTGAATCAACAACATAAGTACAAACTCTGCGTGAGTTGTTTTTAGTAACAGTCATACGGGTCAATTTGGAAGGCATCTGTGAACCTTACTTATTATTATTTGGGTTTGTTAACATTTATAGAGAACGACAAATATTTTTGTGCACGCTGAAAAATATTTTTGTGGAGAAAGTCTGTAATATATAAATCCTGAAATACGTTTGTAAATTTTTCTGTGTATGAATTGTGTGAAGTTTCTACAAAATCAAATGGTTTATTTGGTTTAAACTTTGCATATATTCAAACATCTCACTAAAGTAAAGTCACATATACAGCACAGGAAAAGTCACATGTCCACCCAGGAGTGCAGATCACTTGCAGGCTGCATTAGTTGTCCTCACTGGTGAAAAATAAAACCCGTGGTTGTGTGTAATGAACCACGTTTCAATCCACATGTGTGTGTATATATATAGTGTGTGTATTAACAACACCAATGCAGTGATGTATATTTGTATTCCTCACCGTGGGCAGTCATGTTCTCGGTCACCGATCGATCGGTGTTCAAAGCTCTGCTGCCGCTGTCTCCGTTGACTCTGTGAGGGCATTTTATGAATCAATGAAGCAGCTCGCAGCGCTGCTTGACGCCACACGAGTCCGACGTGTGAGCGCCCTGAGTGTGTTTACTGACAGAGAACACCGTCAACAAATCAAACCACAGTCATCTACGGCTGCTGTGGTGTAATTGCAGTAACTGAACATTCATCTGAGGTGACAGAATTGATCTGTACAATGTATTCCCTACAGCAGCTCGTACTCTGGATTGTGTCAAATTTAGGATTAGTTTTTAAGGCACATCTTCATATTCTGATCACAATTGTGTTTGAATACATAAATAAAGAAGATATTTCAAATATTGCCGCGGAGGCAGACCTCACACAGCAGGCTGAAACTAATTGAAGATGGGATTAGATGTTTACAGATCTGCATATCAGCGTGTTTGAGACGGACTTTCTCATATAGAACGTGAGTTGAGCCCATGTGCAAACGTTCCCACTGAAATGTAGAATGTAAAGTTGTGTTTCTTTTTTTTTTTTTTGCAGAGGTCTGGAAAAGGAAAAGGACAAGGAGAGGTGATGCCGACGCTGGACATGGCGCTCTTTGATTGGACAGACTACGAGGACATGAAACCTGTGGACACCTGGCCGTCCTCCAGGAAGAAAGGTGAGTGAACAGCTTTAATTGTTAGTGTGCGGGTGCAAAACATTGATTTGAAAAGAGGTTCAGTGAAAAAACTAAAATTATAGATTTTTTTTAATATATATATATTCAAATTTACAGAACTCTCTGCAGACAGGCTGTGTGAAGCTGGTGCAGGTGTTTAAAGAGTCTTAGATGTTGACGTATTTTACTCAAAACCACAAGCTCATGGTTGCACTTTTGGAAAAATCAGGAAGTCACCCAACTCATTGGGATTCACTCTGTGGGGATCCCGAATGTCTGTGCAACATTTCATGGTAATTCATCCCCTATTTGTAGAGAAATTTCAGTCTGGACCAAAGGGGTGGAAAAAAACTCCATTATTGACATTTTATTTAAACCAAACAGAGACTCTGAAAATCTAAATGACTTTAAGTGCAGCTGTGAGTATTTAAAATTATTGGGCTTTGTAAGAACACATTAATCTCCCCTTCTATGGCATCATGGACTGTTCAAAAAACAGCCTGACCAGTATTAATCTGAATATTATTTCATTTGTAGTATATCAAATATTGAATCTAAAGGATTAACAGCTAACCAATATGAAGAAATAAATAAATATGTATATTTACCAGAAACTAAGTGACATTTAAAGAGACAGTTCACCCTAAAATCATAAATACAATTTTTTTTCCTCTTATCAGCAGTGCTGTTTTTCTGTCTAGATAGTTTTGGTGTGAGTTGTTTTGGAGATATCAGCTGTAGAGATTTCTGCCTTTTTTCCAATATAATGGGACTAAATGGTACTTGGCTTGTGTTGCTCAAAGGACCAAAAAATACAAATACTGTGTGTCATTGACCCACTTGATACTGAAGAGAAGGCAGAAATCTCCAAAAAATTGGCAACTCACACCAAAACAATCTGGATGGATAAACAGCACTACAGATAAGAGGAATAATCTGTATTTTTGATTTTGGGGTGAACTGTCCCTTTAAGCATAATTTTGTAACTGAGTCACAAATCAATCGATCTGTTTGGTTGAGGCCGTGTATCGATCGGACACCTTCAGGATCAAACTGCTGTGTCTGTTTCTTTTTCCTGCTGCTGCAGACAAGAAGCGGAGTAAGAACCTCAGCAGCGGAAACGTCACCGTGGACGCCGACGCCATCGAGCCATGTGACCACCACCTGGACTGTCTGCCAGGTCGGTCTGCGTCTCACGCGTCCCTCCGGACCGTGGGACAATTCAAGTGTGGCGCTCCAACATACAAAAGATCTAGGTCACAATTTAATTGAGTAGTTTTCTTGCAAAACATAAATATCGACAACAAAATCATATGATGTGATGTTGCACTTGAGGATGGTTGTTTCCAAAAACCTCTTACAGCCTGTCACCTGCTGTCAGTGGCCAATCAGAGAGGGTCTCTGGAATTACTGCCCCTTTGACACAAGTGTCATCAATCTGCCCTCATTTGGAGCTCGATGGTACTCTACTGTACTTTGACAAAAATATTAATCAAATTTACTTTCTCGAGATGCATAATCAGCACGTACATAATTTTAATAAAGTTACTAAACAAGTAAACATTCCTTCACCCACAGAGACATTTTTTTAAATGTTGAAGTCTTTCTCTTTCCTAGAGAATCAGGCAGGTCAGGGATAAATTTCCCTCTGTGAGCAGAAAGACTGAACACAAGTAAACAAGCATTTCTCAAACGTCACAAGTTCACAGCTCGTATAAATGTTAATAGGAATGTGCACCTTCCTCCCAACAAACACGCCAACGCCGGCACAAGGAAATTACATACTGGGGACAAAGGAAGTAGACATGTGACATCATCCTACCGGGATTTAATTGTTACGGTGCATGGTGTCCTTTAGGTTTGTAGTCCTCCCAGTGATTTAAAGGGGAAGTCGAACTTCTGAGAAAAACATTACATTTTATTTACCATGAAAAATATCAGTTAATCTGCTTCATCAGGACCTTTAGAATTTCAATTTGTCAATCAGTTGTTGGCAGAACACGGTGTGTTCATTTACAACCTCATCGCTTCAGGGCCTTTAAGACAATATTGACACGCAGTTTTTTTAGTAGGAACTGTTGCTTACAACTTTAAGTAACTTTCTTTATATCAATGATCCTTTTGAATCGTGTTCCTGACAACATCACGTGTGTTTGTTCTGTTAAAGGTTCTTGTTGTGACCTGAGACAACACGAGTGTAAACCTCACAACCGAGGACTCAACAACAAATGCTACGACGACTGCATGTGTGAGGAAGGTGAGTGAAGAGACCGTCATCAAACTGTCAATCAACAATCAAATTTACTCGTACTAAAGTATGCATGACAAGATGTAATCTACCTAGTTACTTTTAAAATCATAGTTGAATACAGAGTACAGTTTGAATTCATATCCAAACCTTTAATCTGCATTTTAGGAGCCAATCAGGTTCTCTGATCACAAACAGGCCGATGAAAACTATGACATACAGCTGAAAAACAAAACAGAACGCTGCAGCAGCACACATTTGGAGAAAGGATGTCAATGATTAATCATTAATCAATTAATTGCTGTAAGAATTTTACCAATTAAAAATGTATTCATGGATATTTAATCAGTAGTCATGGCAGTAACTGCACCTCATCTGACATTGTTTTGTTGGGCGGAGTTTGTTGAATAAGGAAAATTAAACTTTAAATTGGCAAAAAAAAGAATAACCAAAAAAAAACGTGTTTTGTATCTTAGAAATTATTAATGATCAATCAGCTGTTAGCATCTTTAACTACTGGTTCAGGAAATCACACAAAGTTTGGAACCCTAGTTTGGAGAGGTGACGGAGTAGTTTTTGTGACAAATGCTTTGTACTTTTACTTAAGTATATTTCTAACGCCAGTACTTTTACCTGTAATTGAGTAATATTTTAGCAGACTGACGGTACTTGTACAGATTTTCAGTACTTCAGCCAGTTAACGTCTGAACACTTGCCCAGCCCGCAGACTCTGGGAAAGAACTGGGTGCAGTTAAGAGATATTTTTACCCACCGTTAAACAGCAAACTGTTGGTTTAGAGATCTTGAAAAAATGTGGCATACAGGACACTGGTGGGAGGAAGCAGTGTCCAGTTTGGGTGCAAAGTACTTGCCAACAATGATGACAGCAATATTAGGCTGAGAGACATTTTCCAAGACTGTTATCGGCATCGAACCCTGCTTTGGTTGTTGTACGGAATTAAACAAGCAAGATAAATTGTGTTAATTGTTGAACTCTGACGCCGATGGTAAGTGGATTTTGTCATCTTTGCACGGAGCCATTCTGGTCATTTCCCCATTTCCATTCTGCGTGCTGAGCAAACTTTATCGCCTCAAGCTTCATGTTTACTGTACAGACATAAAGAGCATTTCTTTTGCCAGCTGAAATCGCCAAACGCTCTTCTGGGAGAGCTGGAGGGCACTTCGGAGGTGCAGCAGTACAATATGAAATATCGGCATGATACTAATACAAGCACCTAATACTGACAGTAAACAGGCAGTAAGCAGGCACAAATCGTAGTGGCCTGCCTGCTCACATCTTTGCTGTAGATGAAGCAGATAAGGAGAGGACAAACCCCCTGGTCTGCATCGGCTTATTTGATTTTGTGGACGAGGAAACATATCAGCTAAAGTTGGACGGTTCAAGGAATACTTTGACACAGTTTGAAGGTTTCCTCCTACCTCTCCTCCACCGTGATTGGACAGGGAAAGGACATTTTTAACTCTCGGTGATCAGAAACAAACTTGAAACATGCAGCACTCATCAGACTTGTGTGTATATTTGTAATATGCGGTCCTTCTATTGCAAACAGTTAAAAAAAATAGTTGGCCTAAGGAAAAAATGCTTCGGTGGACACAAAGAGTGATATTTATCCTCTTATCTAACTCTCCTCCAGACAGTGAATGACCATATGTCCCCAAACTTTTGCTCGGTGGCTCTTTTAGCGTCTATATAGCCTGAGGATTTTTTTTTACAGCAGCAGCAGCAGCTCATCTTTTCATGTGCAGTTTTGTGTTTGAGCCATTTCCCCAAGTCTCACTGTTTGTAATTAAGATTTTAAAAGCCATCGGCTGCTGATGGGTACGGGTCCCTGGAGTGGCCAAAATTAGCAGCAGACTGACACGGCTGTAAACAGAAAAGGTCCCGGCGTTATTAAATGTTGATTTTCATGTAAAATAGTTCTGAGTTCAGGGATGTTGATTTTATAGATTGTTTGCGTGCCTCTCCAGCTTATATCACTCCAGGGTCAGTTTTCATTAAAATATAAAGATGTTAAACGCCTCAGATGAGTTTAGTGTCACATGAGCACTTTCGTAAGGTTGGTTTTTACAATCTTAGCTTCTATAACACTGCAGATTTAGCTGCTTATATAATCAAAAACTAATGTAAAACTGTTGCTTCTGTTTAATCCATTCGATAACAGGTTATTTATGATCTTTCAGGGTTTCGGTGTTACGCTAAATTCCACCGGAAGCGGCGTGTGACCAGGAGGAGGGGTCGCTGCGTGGTACCAGAGTCAGTCAGCAGTGACCAAGGAGGCTTCATCACTATCTGAGGAGGAGGAGGAGGAGGAACAGGACAGAGTAGATAGTACAGCCAAGACATCACGTGACGCTGGTAACAGACCAAATGCTGAAAGGTGGCGGTGGTTTGCTGTTTTTTTGTTTGTTTTTTTCTACAAATTGATCCTACAAAGTAAAATGCCAACATCTGGTCAGTTTAAACAAACTAACAGGTGACTTAACTGGATATATTGTTTGAATGTTGCATTGTGGGATGAGCCACAACTTCTAATCCAGTAAATCACCATCTTAAAGGACTTATTTAGTTCAGTTAAAGGGACAGTTTGGATTATTTGAAGCGTGTTGTGTGAGGTATTTATCCATAGTTAGTGTGTTACCTTTGGAGAAGCAGCACCAGTGTTGCCAGGATCTGTAGCAAAAGATATTCAGTTTAAGTGTACGCTATATTTTGAATATTTTCAACACTGTACCCAGCAGTCAGACAGCCTTTTCTGACAGGAAACTGCTGTTATATAAGCCAAATATCACCCTTTGAACCAACCAAACTTCATGGGTAAAATAAGTCATTTTTACCTGTCAGAACACAGGAGTTGCTGGTTTACTGCTGCCCTAATAAGTTAGTTTGTTCATGTAACTGTGTGACTTTTGAATACAACATTTAAATAACAATGCGCCAGAGGCAGGAGCAACCTGGCGTTTTCACAGCTACCTTGTTTGGTCTGGACTTTCGGACTTTTCAGTTTAAGTTACAGGTGTGAACAGTCCAGAAAAGAGGATCGCTGGATTGGATCGTTCAGACTTTCGGACCAATTACAGGAAATCACGCCAAGATATCACCAAAACAAAATGAGTCGTAAGAGTAGATGGGGACAGGAGGAGACATCTGGTCCGACGACTTTATAAAGAGTCAACTGGAGTCATAATAATAATAAGATTATGGTGACAACAATGTGAATCATAAACATCCACTGAAGTCAGGCTAACTGCCAAACCATAAATATATGGATAACTGCAGTGTGAAACCAGAACTAACCAAACCAAATGTAAACATTAAACAAAAAAGTGAACCTTGGTTCGGACTTTTAGGTGTGAAAGCATCCTTAAAGGGAAAGGGAGGCGAAAACACACCTATGATTATTTGGATTATTATGTTCATGTTGCTGGGTCACTTTGGTGAATCTGATCTATCCTTCTGAAATGATGAAGTCACACAATAACACAAAACAAGTTAACAGATCGAGGCAGCGGTAGACCAGCAACTCCTGTGTTCTGCAAAGTCAAATTACTGATTTCGCTAATGGATTTTGTTTGGTTCAGAGGAAGGGATATTTCCAGCTGGAAAAGCATGTCAAGCTGTATTCAGAATTTAATTAGGTGGCCCTTCATTTATGTACCTAAAGTAGATTTTTCTGATGACCCCGTCCTCTGTGCTGGTACTCCTGCTTCTCCAAGCTCGGGGCGTTTAAAGCGCCATCTGCTTTCAGTAATACGCTGACTATCAATAAGTGCCTCATACACTTCAAAGAGTCTGAACTATTTCTTTAAAATCCAAACATCAGTCTTAATTAAGTTCCAGTCCTGCCAGCAAAACTACAGAATCCTAAGTACTTTTTTTTAAAAAAGAAAACATGAAGAGGGGCTTTTCAAAACTCGGATCAGTCTACAATGACCAATCTTTATTCGTTTTTTATTTGTATGAAATATTCACTCGGTTGGAAACATCTCATTGTTTATGTTTATGTGCTCATATTTACCACCATCATGGCTGCCGTTGGTTTAATTTTGAGTAAAAGCAGACTTTTGGAAAACCCTTTTTCAAATGTCTCTCACAGTTTTTTTCCCCCTGCATCTGATTGTCTCTGTCTCTGCTGATCTGAGTCAAAACAACGTTTAGAAATAATTTTTAGTATTGAACTGCGCTCGGACTCCTAAAGCAGAAGCTTTTACCGCTTCAGATTGAGTCAAGTCAGCTGCCACTCACATAAATTACACCGAAATAGCTTCTGTGTGAGTTCGCTGCTACATTTTCTCTCTAAAAGTTATTTGTAAATGCTCTTTGAACCCAGTCTGCGGTCCTGTGCTGTAAATATGAATGTGTTTAAATTGCCAACAGCTTTTTGTTAAATTGACGCCACGACTTCTCTTCAAATGTACGTAACAGTAGAGTGATAAACAAAGATGCCTGTTTGACTTTCCTTTTACACGTCTTAATATATGTTTTATTTATACTGTACTGAACACGTTTGTCTATATACTGTGTTTTTCTGTCTTTTTTGTTTTCATGATTAAACACTTAATAGGATGTTGTCTGTGTTGTGATGTTGGCTTGCACTCATATTTTGCAGGATTATCACCGTATCAGATGAAAGAAGAGGCTGAAAACGCTTAAACAGACTCTGCAGGCCTGACCGTGCTTTAAAGGGCAGGTTACTCCTGTCACAGGAAAGACTTGCCGTTGAAATATTAGTCTTTTAATAAAACTTTCTTGCTTTAGTCGGTGTGCTCCAGTATTTTTGGAGCTATTTTCCAAGTCTTTCCTGTGACAAAAAATTCTCACTGTGTCTTCCGGTGTTGTTCGAGCTGATTGGGCTGCAGCCTGAACCAGGATCATAAGTACTTGAAGGCCACAGCTGTGGTGGAAGAAGTTGGCCAGAATGTAGACGACCAAAATACTCATCCAGCAGGGCCCCTTCCCAGAGAGAGATCCAAGCTGAAACTGCCTGTAGTTCTTCCTTACATCCAGTGACATCACTGTGACATCACTGGATGCAGGAAGAACAACAGACTTTGCAGCAGGCAAACGCTTTCTCAGTCAGTATAGCAACACTCTTTTACAAATTATTGCTTTAATTGAGTAAATTTACCATCATCATTGACTGGACATCCACATAAAATGTGGTGAATTTTCCCTTTAAGTACAAGTTCTGATACAATGAGGTAAGTTCAACATTCAGTGTCTGACTTAAGTTAAAGTATTATCAAAAAAATGTACTTAAAAGTATCAAAAGTAAAAGTACTTGCTCCACCGTCACTGATATCTTATTATATGCAGTGTTGTACAAGTTCGCACTTTTAAAGAATTCGCTCGAAGTTCAGTTTCACAGTTCAGTTTCCAAAGTCTGTCTGTGACCTGACACAAGTTTCTACATGATGACATTCCTCTAACCTGCATCACTGCTGTTTGTTAACAGCTGAGTTGAAGTTTTCGTTTGAAAAACCTGAAAAGCTTTCCTATTTACTACTTTATTTATTGTTTCAAAGTTTAATCCAGTGGTTCCCAAACTATGTGTCAGGCCTCTCAAAAGGTCACGAGTTAAATCTGAGAGGTCAATATAAAATTCTGTTCTGTTCTACATATTGGATGATTTTACCTGATCTACGTTTATTGTGTTTTTGTCAGAATGTTTTTTATGTTTTTTTTTTTTTTTTTAATGTAGGCCTAAATCTTAATTTGAAAATTAGTTGTTGAAAAGTAGTGTATTTCCCTCAGAGATATAGTGGACCAGAATTAAAAAAGTAGCATAAAATGCAAACAGAGATTCAGGGGTGGAAGTAACTGATTACAAATACTCAAGTTACTGTAAATACGTAGTTTTTTTGGGTACTTGTACTTGTAGATTTTCAAGTGTGTTCTTTTACTTGTTTTTAAGTATTCATTACACCATGTAATCTGTTCAGTTACTTTTAACATTATAAGTGTACTGAGTTCAAGTTGAATTAATATCCAAACCTTTCATCTCCATTTTAGTGTCCAATAAGGTGATCTGATCACAAACAGGCTGATAAAAATGAGGACATATGGACAAAAAACTGAACACTGCAGGAGCACAGGTTTGGAGGAAGGAGGTTTACGATTACTTGATTAATAAATTAACTAATTAGCATTGAGAATTTAAGCAATTCAAATTGTTGCCATGCATATTTAATCAATAGTTTAGAAATGGCAGCAATTACACCTCATCTGACATTTGTTGAATAAGGAAACTAAAACTTAAAATGAGAAAAAAAAAGATAAAACAAAGTGGAAAAAATGAAAATGAGAAAAAAGCTTTAAAAAAAAGACATGTTCTGTATCTTATACATTATTAAAGATTAATTGATTGTTGGAAAACCGAAAATTGAGAATTTGCAACCTTAGTTTGTAGAGGTGAGTTTGACCACTGAGCAGAACAGAGAGAAAAGTTATTTAAGTAATTTAGACTGAAGATTTGGAGAAACAGAAACCTCTTTGATTGAATCTCTGCTATCGATAATGTATTAAACATCAACGGTTAAAAAGTAACTAATACTCTGAGTAATTTTTGAGACAAATATTTTGTACTAGTTTTTTTTTTTTACCAGTATTTTTTACTTGTAATTGAGTAATATCTTAGTGATGTAACAGTACTCTTTCCACCACTGCATAAATTGACCTCTAAACTTAACTCAGACCCCAGAGTAAATGTAATCAGTTACTTTCTCCCGTTGGATGAGAGCACATGGCAGGACTTTGAGGTAAATGAGCTTCCTGTTCTGCCTCAGAAGAATAAAAATCAATGGTTTGATGAGGCTCAACGTGAAAACCGATCCCGTCACGTGAACCAATTCCAAACACGTAATCCTTTTTTTTTCCCCTGAAAACGAGGACTTTTTGGAGTCACTAATAAGACGCCATCTATCTCCATGTGATAAAATGAACGCTGCGATCTTTGAAGCTCGTTATCTCCGAAACCACCCTGCGTGAACTGTGTCAAACCCTTTTAGTGCAAAGCTTACGACACATTAGGGCAAGTACAAGCAATAACATCGAGCGCGTCTCTGTTCCGAAACACACGAGGCCTCTGAAAATCTATCTGTATCAATATTTGATTAGATGGAGAAAGTGAGGCTCGTTTTTCTTTCCTAACCACCAGCTCGGTCGGACCGTGATTGTGCCATCCTGATTTACGGCCGCAGAATAAAAGCAGTAGTGATGTATTTTTAATACTTACCTCTGACAGAGTGCTCTGGAGGAGTGCCCTGTTGAAACCTGGCCACCAGCCAGCCGGGTGATAGATTACACAGAGCCACATCCCGGCAGAGCTGCAGCTTCACATCACCAAACACAAAGGCACTTCTACCTTTCTTAAGGCTTTCTTCAAGTCATTAATTACCAAAGTTGGTGTCTTAACCCAACTTTCCAAGATCAGGGCACTCTGAAAAGGACACAACTGTGAGAACGATTTACATACACGAGTAAACAAAGGTGCAGGAAACTCTGCAGAGCTTCAGGGACAATAAAAGACACCATGAATCATTCGATGAGTATTGAAAATAGATTAAAATGAGCATTTATGCACTCTGTCACTCATCTGTCAGCTCTGTCACAGCAGGTGAGGATGTAAAAGGGATCATTTGTTTGTAATGACATTAGCAGCTGCAATAATTGATTTCCCTCTGATGGTTAAAGACATTACACCTCAAATTAAATAACATGTGCCACATTTGTCACACTGCAGTCTCATTTTGACACACGAGCACATTCAGCACAGTGTTTTAGGGCAGATAAAACTTTGTTCCTCTACTCTCAAAGCATTGTGGGCAAAAAACTACTGCAGTCCAAAAAGTGATTTGGAGCCATAAAAGATGTATTAAATAAGTTGAAATATATTTAATATGAGATGTGTGGTTGGAGTGAGTTGTTTTCCCCCCACCTCCTCCTCCCCAGACTTGAGGAAGCTCAGGCAGGCTGCAGGAACACCGCAGGAGTGCAAGACGAGCGTAACAAGTCCTACGATTTTCAGTATTAATAACTTACTTTGTCCTCTTCTTCTCAAATGGGAAACAAGGCTTTGATGTGCCGACGCCATTCATCTTGCTATTTTGCCATTTTCTGAGCTCACCTTCAACTGTGTGAATACAGGCCGTGAAAGCGAGGCTTCAGGATCACTCAGACTTTCTGAGTTTTAAGCAGAAGTTGTCAGAAAAGTTACCAAAGCGATAACAGGGTTGTGGTGACCAAGCGTTCATAGCGACGCCGTCTTTTGATCCTTCGATGTCGGCTCTTCCCATCATTGTGAAGAAGAATTCGCCAAACGTTGGATTGTTCACTCACTAATAGCAAATGTGGGCAGGTTTAGACTGTCATGAGACTGTCATGCAAAGCTAAGCGTGTTGTCCTGAAGACAAAATACACACTCTGGAGTTTGAGTTCAGTGACTGCCTGTCTCACTGTCTGCCAAACTCCACTGACAAATTGCTCAATTTAACCTTTTTAAAGATCCACTCCCTCTAAAAGATTTTTAATTATTTCTTACGACTCATAAACAGACATTTACTCTTTCAGCAAATCATTTGGCACTAATTTGAACTCTAACTGGCGTGAAACGGGCAGACTAAAACAGTTATTCTGGCCCTGACTACAAATTTCGTAGGAGGATGCTGTGGCTACAACGTTGTTGTCAGAGTATTTCAACTTAACGTTTCCTTAATCTCTGATGGTGCATCATGGTCATTTTATGATTTATTACAGTAAATATATTACAGATTAGCGACAGAATAAGATTTCAAAACTTGTGGAATGTTCAAAAATCTAAAAACTTTGGATCATTTCACAGGTGAACAGGTTAATTAGTAACAAGTGACAGTGTCATGATCGGGAATTAAAGGGTCATCCTTGAAAGGCTCGGTGGTTCACAAGCAATGATGCGATGAAGTTCACCACGTTGTGAAAAACTGCATGAGCAAATAGTCCAACAGGTTAAGAACAACCTTTCTCAACACAAAATTGCAGAAGTTTATGGATTTCTCCGTCTACAGTCCATAATATCATTAAAACATTCAGAGAATCCAGAGAAATCTCGTGAGGGGAAAGGCTGAAAACCAACACTGAATGTCTGTGACCTTCAGCACCAGCACTGCACTAAAAACTGAATTAAAAACTCACATAATGGTATAAAAGTACTAGTAAGTGTTCCTGAGCCCATACTAGTACGGGCTCGTACATATGCTGCCATCCAGACGACGTCCTCGCTTATTTAATTAAGACAATGTCAAGACACATTCAGCACATGATCCAACAGCGTGGCTTCGTAGTAAAAGAGTTGAGGTTCTAGACTGACCTGCCTGCAGTCCAGATCAGTCTCCCACTGAACATGTGTGGTGCATTATGAAGCACAAAATACAACAACAGAGACTCCGGACTGACGAGCACCTGAAGTCGTATATCAAGCAAGAATGAGAAAGAATTCAACCTTCAAAACTTCAACAATTAGTTTCCTCAGTTCCCAAACACTTACTGAGTGTTGTTAAAAGAAAAGGTTATGTTTCACAGTGGTAAACATGCTCCCTTTTTTGGAACATGTTGCAGGCATTAAATTCAGTGCGAGTGAACGTATATGTACAAAAAAACAGTAAAGTTTATCAGTTTGAACATTAAATATCTCGTCTTTGGACTGTATTCAATTGGATACAGGTCAAAAGGTATTTGCGAATCATTGCATCCTGTTTTTACTTACATTTTTACACAGCGTACAAACTGTTTTTGGAATTGCGGTTGTTCTTTATATACAGTTTGCTGGTTAAATGCAGTGGCTCCAGAGTTGGGGGTTGAGCCTCTTTAAAAGGTCACAAGATAAATCTGCCTCTGTGGAGCTTCAGAGACAATAAAACAAACCATAAATCATTTGGTGAGAAGTACTGAATTAATCAATTTACAAAAATATATATATATAAATGAACATTTATGCACTCTGTCACACATTTGTCATGTTTGTCACCGCAGGTTCGTATGTAAAAGGAATCATTTATTTGCAGTTACATCATTAGCTGTTCCAATAATGTGTTTATTTAAATGATGCTGATGTCAAGTCAATCCACTATAACATATTACATTAATAAACATATAGGGCTTTAATTTACATAATAAATGCACCAATATAAGCAATAAATTAACGCCATCCAACAATGTATGTGTATTTAAGTAAAAATACTATTATAAATCATTATATAAATGATTAAAATGAATTATGCAACTCATATGAAGCAAAACACGATATTGAAAACCAGCATACATACATTATACATACATCATCATCTGCCTGCCAATAAATACCTCTGTATATTCTTTTTAAAGGTTCATTTATTATTTTTTATTAGGCAAAAATTCGCTGGTAAATTATTCAAATTTATTATGGCTCTGTAAATAACAGCCTCTAACAGCGAATCAGTTCCTGTGCTGGGTATCACAACGTAACCATTACCAGCAAATTTACCAAAATGTGTTGTGGTTAAGTGTTTTCTTGCAGTAATTGATTTTCCTCTGATGGATAAAGACAAATTAAATTACAGGTCCCACACCGCAGTCTCATTTTGACACAAACACATTCAGCACAGCGTTTTATAAGTTCAAGTGCTTAAAAGCATAAATCCGTCATTCGGACAGATAAATCGTGAGTCATCATGTGCATCCGCAGGGGTCAAAGGTCACCAGCAGGTCAGGGTTCACGCTGGATGTACGGGAGTGAAGAGGCCATTTGCTGAGCTGCAGAAACACAATGGCTCATCTCCTTTCAGGTACAAGAGGACAGAAGCAGGAAGAAATGAGTCCGACTCGTAGAAAAGAAATCACCAAGGCGGCGTCCCCCTCATTAGCATTTTAAAGACTCCTGTCCTCGTCCACAGTGTTCACACTGAGTCCAAGAGTTAAATGTGCTTAAAATCCACAGACAGTCAGTTCAGACAGGCGCGAGCGAGGAGGACAAACTGTCAATATTTCATGATTTTGTGAATTTAGACGAAAAGTAAACATGTTTATCTGTCATATAAATTATTTATGAACACAAGGAGAAACTTACACGTCTTTATTCTTGATCTTGGACACAACTGAAGTCCACGTACTGGGTATTTTCCAGAGCTTTTTAATGCATGTCGAGGTCACCATCAGAGCGTGGGATCTGTTCAGGCGCAGTCACGTCACCTAAATATGGACTATGAAACTCCACAGGAGGTGGATCAGCATCCTCGGAGGGAGGGACTTAGATACGAGACGTACGTGAGGGAAACGTGGATGCAATTAAGAGACTAGGGATGAGACGGACATTAGAGATGAGAACAGATGTGATAACACGATTTACAGGTGAGAGCAAGATGGAGGAAGAATGTGTGAATAAATGAGATAACTTATTAACTATTAACGGCTTTTTAGCTCTCATAACGTTCTACTGTGAGACAATAGTTAATTAATAAGTTAACCGTTAGACTACAGGTAACATGAGCCATTAAATACTTCGTAGCTAACATAAAGTTCAACCGTTAGATGACAGCTTATTAGCCATTAACCACCTCCTAGCTAACATAATGCTCTACCATTAGTTTTAATGGGTTTTTGTCAGCTAATTGTGTTTGTGCAGCAAAAACTGCAAGATGACATTTCACCCAGACTGGCGGGTGGGTTTCAAATTCCACCCACTGCTCAGGTAACAAAAAAATGACACTCAATGACCTTGAGATGGCGCTGTAAGAAACAAGTTTATGTTTTTGCAACTACCTTGAAAACAGCTTGAGGTAGACTAAAAATTCTTTCACTGTTTCAATCTTAACTTTTACTTAATTAGTCTTATGCTTTAAAAATGTCAAATATTAGAGATCATTGATGACTTCATGGCTGTACTTTACTAACTGAGTGGAGGTTTAGTGCCAGCTAATGTCCTGATGGTGTGAAGACATGTACTGTAACCGTAAGGTCACATGTTCAAATCCTGAAGTGGACAATCTGGTGGTAGCAGACTGTGAGATCCTGTATAATGATGTTCCTTGACCTCAATTTACTGTTATAAAACAAAGTTTTAGCAGTTATCGTGCAGGTCTTGTTTCTCTTTGTTGTTATTTTTCATGTCTTGCTTTTGTAATTGGCTCACTGTCATTATAAATGAGCGCTGGCCCTCAGTGATCTCTGGAGTATAAATAAAGGTTGAATGAAAGTAATTACTGAGCTCCATCTGATCGTCTAATGGCTCGTGTTTGTTTTTGCCCCCCTGGACTTTATTGTTAGGATGTTGGTGTGTTCGCAGACCTCAGCATTTTCTCTGATGAGTCAGATGTTATCCAAACTAATAGACCGATAGAGGATGATGGGAAATGAAACTCAAGTGGAAATAAATTGAACTTATCCTTCAAGTGGCATCAGTCAAAAACTCTGATGCATTTCTTCCATTTGTAAATATGCAGCTGTCTTCAATAGAGAAGAGACTGCATTTTACTGCTAATCGTCTATTTTATCTAATATTTTTATGTGTTTTATTTTTGTGTTTTATTTGTTCAAAGGTTTTTTTTATGTTTTATAGGCCTTTGCATTTGATGTACTTGTACTATACAAAAGATCGTAAAGGTAAAAGACACTTTATTTATCCTTTGAAGCAGTTATTCTCAAAGACTGGGTCGTGACCCACAGGTGAGTCACAGGATATTTTATTTGGGTCCCATGAAAAATAAAGGGAAGAAATTCTGCACTTAAAATGTGTATATTGTTTTACCGATGAGAGGAAAAAAGAGCTTGTTAATTCTGCCTAAATTTACTTATTTTGTCTCATTTATGACGAAGCTAAAATATTCTATATTGTAAAAAAAAAAAAAAAGAAAGTTGAGGAAATCCAAAATTTCACAACAGCTTACTTCAATAGATTTTTGAGTTTTGAGCCCAACTCAAACTCTTAGATTTTAAAAAAGGTTTCACCAACTAACTAATAATTAAGTTTTAGAAACCAGCAAAAATTGTATTTCAATGATAGAGTACAGTTGCTGAAGTAAGTTACTTTGAAAATTTGAGTTATCTCAACTTTTTTCAGGCTTGTTTTCTTGATGAGACAAAATAAAAATAAAAAATTAAAAAATATTTTTTATTTATTAAGTATTTAATGGTTATATGCTTGTGTCAAGATAATATGTGGACGTGGAAATGGCAGGATCAAGATGTATTAATAAGGCCTGTTGTGAACTGGGTCACGATAGTTTGTCATTTTTAAAAAGCGGGTCTTCAGAAAAATGTTGGGGAAACACTGCAAACATCAATATACCTGTTTGGTGTGCAGGATTTTGACTTGACTGTGGCACAAGACAAAAAGTCAGAGTAAGGCGTCTGTAGAAATCAATAAAAGTCATCATCTGGGGATTATCAATCCACTAATCAATACTGAATTTCATGGTAAACTGCGCAGTAGTTGTAAAAACTGATACAGTAACTTTCCGTGAAGGATGAATGGACAAAAATCTACTTTCCAAAAGCCACAAACAAGCCGACAAACACACCATGACTGCAGAGCATCTGTGGTTACTTCAGCGTTTAATTTGATCAGCTGTGAGCTAAATCTGAGTCAGTCTCCGTCAATCTGCCTGTGTTTTCACCCTCTTTACTCACTCTAACCTAAACTAACCTTATTTCTGCTCACAATTGACCACTGACTCGTTCAGAAACACCCGTTTGTTGGTTACAGCGATGGACTGAAGAAGTTTCAGGACGTGTGAACTTTCAGGGAGTCTGAACTTTTAACCAGATTATAGCGATTCTGTTTTTATTTATGGGACTGCAGTTCATGTCCATTGAAAAAATGTTGTAAATCTGCCTCAATTACTGTGTGATGGACTGGCAGAACACCAGAGCAAAAATATGAGCAGCATGTCTGTCAGCTGGTCCACCACTTCGGTCCAGACTGAAATATTTTAACAACTATTTGATGGATTGTCATGAAATCTTGTGCAGACGTTTAACAGAGGATGAATCCTAAATTTAATTTGTCTAAATATTTTGATTATATACGACCTGAAAAACTGATGAGATTCCCATCAGCCTCAGCTGTACTTCGAATTTGTGCTAATTCACCATATTCATACGGTCAGGGTGGGAGGCTCAAATGCTGACATCAAAAGTTTAAAGAGATGCTGCCATGTTCCAGGTTGAAATTTGTATAAATGTGGGGAAACTGACAAACCATTACAATTTTACTGCTTCCAGATTGATCAGTGACTGAAAAGACAACGGAAAATGAAAATCTGAAGGCCCACAGGACATATTCCAAAGTAAACAACTCATTTGATAACCCATTAGCTTTTGTTAGATCAGCGATTAACAGCCTCCTAGCTAACACAACATTCTACCATTAGACAACAGCTAACATTAGCCTTTAACCGCTTCCTAGTTAAGATAACATTACCACTAGCCAACGGCTAATGTTGGCCTTTAAACACTTCCCAGCTCACATAATGTTCTACCGTTAGACAATAGCTAAAGCTAGCCATTAACTGCTTCCTAGCTAACATAATATTCTACTGCTAGACAACAGCTAACATTAGCCATGAATGAGACCACTTCCTAGCTAAAATAACGTGCTACCATTTGACAACAGCTATATTAGCCATGAACCACTTCCTAGCTATCATAACGTCCTACCATTAGACAACAGCTAACGTTAGCCATTAACCACTTTCTAGCTAATTCTGTCACTGTCATATCTTCATATCATACATTTAGTTTAAGGGTTAATCCTTGTTTTTTTGATATATACTTTTATTAATCTTACATATGAAAAAGAGCTGCATGGTTCAAATGTAGTTTAAGACATTTCTCTATTTGCTAACATAGAAACTGACTGAAGACTGATTGACTGTAATAATTTTAAATATCGGTGCTTGTATTAAAAGTCTCCATCAGTCACAATTAGACCATTTCAAATCATCACACAGCTGCTGACATGTGACATGTTGTATGTCATGATAATTAGTTCAGCTGAAAAGTAAAAACAGTCAAGTTCACAGATAAAATTCTCTACAACTTTTAAAATATAAACCATGTGTTTTATGTATGAGTCATCATAACTGAAAAACTGAGCGGACAGTTTAGATTTTATTTTTAAAAAGATGTTCAAAGAGACACGCTGCATTCCTGATCGTTCATAGTGAACCACTGGACCTGTGACCAATGTTGATACTCATGTGGTTTCTTCCTTCCTGAAGGCTGAGCAGAGCAGAGCGGGGGGGAGGTGGTGGTGGAGGGGGAGTCACATGGGAAGCAGTCAGGCTGCTGTCACATGGTTCATGTTTGCAGGCTGAGCTGAGGAGGAGGAGGAGGAGTTTTGCACAGAAGTTTGTGTAAGAGCAGAGAAAAACCTGCAGTTTTCTTTTTCATGAGGCTCCTCAACAAGTGGAAGAGCTGCTGTGACCAAACAAACAGCCTGTGATGGAAATCCCTGCCATTAACCTGAAGGTGAGTCCACTGTTTACTTCACTGCAACGCGCTCAAACCTGTGTTTCTACAGTGTTTAACCAAGACTGCTGACAAATTTATGTGATGATGTCAACTTTGTTGCTCAGTGCTCTTTGGTAAATCCTCTGTGTGGCAACTGCCTGCTTCTGCTTCAGTGACATGTTGCTGTTTTTGTTAAGTTCTGAGAGAAAAGTGTGAAGTTATTTAGCAGATAAAGCCTCCAAAATGTGATAAAGAGCATTTGAGATTGTAAAATTCAGTTCAGTGATGGGCAGCAGGCCTTTGAAGGGGAGTAAATAATTTTAGAGGGGAGGTTCCCTACAATGCTTTGTAGTTTTAGTTTATTTAATTAATACAGGAAAATAATACACTTAAAGAAAATAATATGACAACATTATGATATACCACCAAAAAAAGAGGTGAATATATAAAATAAATAAGAAATACGGACTTTTAGATTTAAAAAAAAAGAAGAAACTTAAATAAAGAAAAGAAAAACAACATAAAATTTAAAGGATCCCTTCAATAAATTAAATAATTAAGACTTATTAGGTATAGGTTGACAGGTAGAGTGTAGGATAATTTAGGCCTGGGCAATAACAGCTGATAAACTTGTGAGGATAGTGAAGTTTCACATCAATCGATATTGATAATTATTGATCACGTAGGTTGTGACTGACGACACGTTGCGCGCTCCAAGGGGTGGAAGCAGCTGAGGTGATAAAATGAGTAAATATCACAATATTTTTGACCAAATACTTTGACTTTGCAACAGTATCGTAGGGATGACTGTTGGTGCTTTCACAAAATATTAACACAATGAGATTTTTTGATAAATGATCATCAGTAAGTAGGGAAAGTTCAGCCGTATCACGATACAACGATATGCAAAATCTATCACAACACCTAGTCTCATATTATACTTATATACTTTAAACCCACAGTGTTCAGAAGACGTGCGTTCAGCTTCCCAAATAAAAACATGAAAGTAGCAGAGGACTTTTATTTTGACGAACCACTTACCTGAATTGTCACCTGTGTTTTCCGTTACACTTTAAGACATTTCTGTTCTAAATTGGAGCAGAAAAGGCAGAAATCTGAGTGTAAAAATCATCCGAATGCAGGAAATTAAGTGTTTGATGGTCAAAATCTTCTTTCCTACTTTCCTTCTTTCCCCCCTGATGTTGAAAACAGATTAACATTGAATTTCTTCTTCACTTGCTGCGCTCTGACTTTTCTGTAAAACACATACATAAGTGACCTTTATAAGGGGAAATAATTTAATTGAACCACATGCCTTTGTGGTCTTTATAGTAATATTAGATTTTCTTAAACAAGGACCATGCACAAAAGCATTCATCTCAAAATGAGAGGAGATTATTCAGCTATATTTATCAGATTTATCTGTTATTAAAAGCTCAGGACGTCTGACTTAAACATGTGATGTGAGCAGTCAGAGGAGATGATATATGATGCGTAATCTGGGTTTAAAGATTTCTGATCCGTAAACCGTGGAGCCATGAAACTAATCATCCCGACGCAGCTTCACAAGTTTTATATTTAGTTCTGCAGCTTCTCGTACAGCTGCGTCTGAAAGCTATTTTCAGTATCAGTCTCACATTATTGAAATTGCAATATATTAGCTGCAATGTTGTGATAAAGGAGAAATGCATGAAAAAACAGAATTATAATGAAGTACAGCAGAGATGCTCTGGTTTACAAATCGTGTTCTTCAGATGTTTGGTGCGTCGTCGTGATTTTAACAGATTTTATATGCAGCCTAAATTAAACTGTTCAGTACTGTTTGATCTATAAAATGTAAGAAAATAGTGAAGTTTGTCCAAAGTGACCCCTTCAGATGTCTTAATTTGTCCAACCAACTTCCAAAACTGGATGAAAATGAAAATTAAAAATGATATAAAACAAGAAATCCTCACAGAATATTTTTTTAGCTGATAAATGACTAGTCCAGTGCTTCTTAAACTTTGTCATGTCAGGGACCACAGACCCCCAGTTTGAGAAGATTTTGTCTCAAGGGGAAACTTTCTTATTTTCTTATTTTCAGGCTTGAAGATGATCCAAATAGGATCATGTCTCTTTTTTTTAATTATTGATATGTGAGTCCAACATTTTGTCATAACATGAATGTTATAGGACATTTTTTTTTGGACATTTTCATACCTATCTGCCCCTCCCTTTATCTCCATAGCTGAATAAATGATACAGAGAATATCAATATGCAACAGTACAGAACCAAAAATCTTAGAAATATCAGTATACTGTGATGTGTAAGATCAGTCTTTGATCACTGCCTGATAAAAACAGCCAACCTTTCCTTCCCTTGTTGCTCCAGCATCCAAAAAATGTGGGAAAAAAAAGTTTAATATGCAATATGTGATATGATTTGCGGAAATGATCAGTTTTGCATTATAATTATCATGTTCACTGGAAAAAAAAAAAAAAAAAAAAATCGTGATGATGTGATATTTATTGAGGTCTGCGCCAAACAAACATGTTTTCTTTCATCTGGAAAACAAGATTTTTAGTTCAGGTCATCTCTGCAGCACTACAGCGCCTCATTATCACGCTGTTTTCTCACAACATTTTTCCCTTTTTCCCAAAAATTGCAATTTGGTTCTGGTTCTGCAACTTGGATCCTGCACTTGACCACAATGTGATTTTATTGCAATCGCAATTAACCGTGCAGCCCCAGTACAGAACCAAAACTCAGATATATCAGCATACTTTTAAAAAGTATGATAAATTAAAAAGTAAATTAAAAAAAAGTCCAACTACAATGAATAAAAACTTTCTTCCCTTGTTGCTCCAGCTGCCAAAAAGAAATGATAAAAGTTAAAATATTCTGTTCCTCCTTTTGCTGTTGACTCCCTACAACCCACCAAAAGACCCCTGTAGGTCCCTGAACCCCAGTCTGAAAACCGCTGGATTAGTAAATTGTAAAAATAGATGGTGATTTAATTTTAAAATGTTAAAAAAAAATGTCTGTAACACTCCCATATTTCTTTTCAACACTTGTCTTTTGTTGTCTGCCTCAGGCCATCGTACTGGTGCACTGGCTGTTGACAATATGGTGAGTGCGAGCAGGTTTTTCTTCCACAAACCTGAGGAATTTCTCTCCTCTCCTTGCACACACTCACACACACACACACACACACACACACACACACACACACACACACACACACACACACACACACACACACACACAGACTCACAGTCTTGATTCAGGCCTGCTGTTTAAGCTCCTGTACTCTGTGAAATCAAACATAAATCTGTCCTGTATGACCTGTGTGTTTGCTGCAGGGGCTGCATGGCGTGGCTGCCCGCCTCGTACTCCTGGGGGAACTTCGGCGTTTTAGCCGTCGGGGTGTGGGCCATCGCACAGAGGGACTCGATCGACGCCGTGCTCATGGTGAGTCTTCGCCTCGATTCCTTCGTGCAGGATCTTAACCATCATGTGACACGTTCTGTACAGGAGTCTAACTATAGGCACAGCTATGCGTATCCGTGCTAACCTATTTGTCTGTGGAATCTGGGACAATCTGTGAGCATCCCTTTGAGAAAGCTGGCCGACCCTCAGTTCAGCACAGAGTACAGCAGTCATGGCTTTCATGGTGCGTTAGTTTACAGTACAAGCAGGGACCGGTTTCAGACTGGTCTGTAGTGTTCACACAGTCTTCGCGTTGCCTTTACAGTTGTTTAATGCAAGTTCGACAGCCACGCTAGAAACTATGACTCATGTTTCCTGTCAGTGACACCCTGAGGTGAGAGCAAGTCATTGTTTTGCAAGTAATCTCAAGTCTGCACTCAAGTCCTAAGTGCTAAACTTTGAGTTCTGAGTTTTAAACAAGTCATAAATGTAACAGAGCCTCAACTCACCGTTCATGCAACTTCAAATGTCAAACAAACTTGGACGTTGTTGTGTTGTTGTGTCTATAATTTTCGACCTGCAACTTTTGCAAACTGCAGATCATTTTTTGTTTCTGTACATGAATGAAATTATCTTTGATATCATTTTGTCCAAGCAGAGTTCACATAAAGGGATAGTTCACACAAAAATTTAAATTCAGTTATTATCTAGTCACCCTCATGCCGACTGAAGGTCTGGTTTAGTTTTTTAGCTCACAAAACACTGCTGGAGTTTCACAGGAGAACAGAGCTGCAGAGTCTCCCAAACAATTTAAGTGACTGGTGACCAGTTTTCAAACCAAGTCTGCTAAAGCCCCGACATGCTGTTCACTTTCCTGCACACACCGTCACACCACACACACAAACAGTTCAGTTGGTTTGCACATGCATTGGAACTGTAGCTCCTTTAGGAGACTGAGATTAAACCAGATAAGCTGGTATTTTATGTTTTTTTCCCCTGTTGCTTTTTTGCGTTTGAAAACTGGTCACCATTCACTTACACTGTTTGGGAGACTCTGCAACACTGTAAGTAGAGAATGACTGAATTTTCATTTTTGGGTGAACTGTCCCTTTACATGAGCTCCACATGGGAAAAGTGACACCGACGATAATTTCATGCATGTACAAAACTGATGCTGTGGTCAACAAAGAAATTAATTGAATGAATTGCAGTATGCAAAACTTGCAGGTTGAAAATTAGAGATGGAGACGCAACAACTTCCAACTTTGACATCTGAACCAAACATGGTGTAAATCATGTCTTTCAAGCCAACTTGGCATTTAGGAGACTTGGATTACACCGGAAAAGCAGGACGGAGGCATTTTATGTGTTTTTTGAAAACTGGTCACCATTCAGTTAAATTATTTGTGAGGTTCTGCAACACTTTTCCTGTGAATCTCCAACTAAAAAATCCAAACCCGACCTTCAGTCAGCATGAGGGTGTGCAGACGATGACTGATCATTTTTGGTTGAACTATCCCTTTAGGTAATTTTAGCTCTTCATGGCTCTGTTCTGCAGCTTGACTGGTTGCTGTCAGATTGTTTCACACAAAGAGGATCTGTGGAATTAAGTGTCAGCGTGCTCAGAATAAATTAGCTGATGAAGGGAAATTAATTCATTCGTGTCACACTTTAAATAACGGTTTTTAATTTTTTGGACTTTGGGGAAAGTCCAAGTCCAAGTGAAGTCACAAGTCATTGTCGAGCTGCAGGTCTTTTTGATTTTGTGGCATCTGAAGTCAACAAATCTGTGACTCGATCTGACTCACGTCATGTGACTCGAGTCCACACCTTTGATGACATCAGCTGACTGGTGACACCAGATGACAAGAAAGAAAACGTGACTCATAACAAATGTTGTGAAGCGATGAGAAGGAAAAGAGATTTTAGAGAGAGCGGTAACGTATCGGAAATATACAGCAGTGAGTCAGTAGATTTTTATTTGTGCAAAGAAGCTGAGCCTGACGGACGAGCCAGCAGAGGTGCTCAGTTCTGCCTAAAGGGATAGTTTGGGTTTTTTGAAATGGGTCAAATGCATTACCTACAGCAGATGGCGGCCAGCATGCACACAGTTTGGGAAACCAGCAGGAACAAAACAAGACAAATTTTAGCCATCTAAAAACGAAAGATTCAAAAAAACGATATCAGTTTAAGTGTACGTTGTATTTTGAATATTTTCATTGTTTTACCTTGCCGTCAGAGAAGCCTTTTCAAGCAAGATTCCACTCGAATATAACCCACATATCGCTCTCTCCAAAACAAAAATCCAATTTCACCTCGCAGAACACAGGAGTTGCTGGTCTACCGCTGCTCTCATCAGTTAGTTTGTTTGTGTTAATTTGCGACCGAACCCAAACTAACCCTTTATAACACTGAAGTCAAACAACAACACAGTGGTAGATAAGAAACTCCCATATTCTGCAGGACGTCACATACTCAGCTCACTGCCTGGTGTTTATTTCTCTCTTGATATGTCTTGTAACACATGAAACACACCACATGGACATGCTAACAAAGTTAAACACATGATTTTCACTGGAGGAGAGTCTTTTATTTACCCAAGATTCACGATAAAGTCCAGAGCTACAGTTTAAAAACACTTTGTACTCCTTGTTTACCTGGATATATTTACATTTTGGGTTTGAAATCTTGCTTTTCTCCCCTCCTGCCATTCATTTATTTTAGCCTGGTCTCACATTTACATCCAGCCTTGGGAGTGCAGCCATAATGCTGATGTGTCCTGGGATGAAATTGATTTTGAAGCCTCTGATCGAAGCCACAGAAGGAGAATAACTTTGGAAAAGCGCTACAGACTGCCACGCTGTCTGCGGAGACGTGTTTCATGCCGAACAAATACGACTTAGGGACACGAAGTGGCACCTCGAGGAAAAAAGACTGTCCAGTGTCTCTTTCAGTGACACTTCTGACAGTAATGGATTCTGACTGTCACTGCCGTCGGGACGTAACCATAGGGGAGCCTTTTACCTCGTGTACTTTAAAGTCCAGTGCTCACACGCCGGGTTAAGGCAGGGAAAAGACTGAGGTGTCCAACGTGGGAAAAGAAAGTTAGAAAAATAATTAATGCACAGGATTGTTTGTGGTTCACGGTGCATCTAAAAGTCACTCATTCGGCTGCACAAGCTCATGAAAATAGTCCCGCTCGTCTTTTTTTTAAACCTGTCGCATATTTAACTCCAATTTCTTTCATTTCGGGCTTCTTGAGAGTTTTTTCACATCCTGAAATATGGATTTAACTGTCCCGGATAATAATGACGATGGAGCGTTTTCTTAATTCGGCGGTTTCTATCTTATTTTCCTCCTGCACCGCTTGCGTTTTTCATACTGACCTCCTGGCACCACTTAGATTTTTATCTCATTACCCCTCACAAAGCTCTCCTTTCAGAATTGTAAGGACTTTATTTTCCACACACAGTGTTGTGAGGAATATCTCCCTGTGGCATAATTACAGAGATGTTTTGGTACTTGAGAGCATGAAAGTAGCACTCTCCATACTGATGTGCACAGTGAGTTCAAAAGCCTGACATGCCGTCTGTGTCCATTAAGACTGACTCTTCTTCTCTTTTGTTCTTCTCCTGCAGTTTCTAATGGGGATGGTTGCGACGATATTGACCGACATCATCCATTTCGGGATCTATTACCCGGTGAATGACTTCGCAGCAGACAGGGGGAGGGACGTGTTTCGCTTCAGCGCGGGAATGGCCATCCTCAGCCTGCTGCTCAAACCCGCGTCCTGCTTCTTCGTCTACCAGATGTACCGCGAGCGTGGAGGAGATTACAACGTGAACTTTGGTGAGTTTGTCGAGATGGTTCCAGTACAGGAACAGGAGGAGCTGAGGAAGTGACCACATGTCTCTGTAGGGCAGGTTATGAAGAAGGGAGGGTCCTGCACAGATTTTTAGTTCTGATTAAGACGTCAACACAAACTTATAAGGAAGTCCATTTCTGACAACGTGATGGAAAAAAGAAATAAGAGCCTGTAAGTCACAATAATGAGAAACTTTCTCAAAATAATCACAAACACCATGATAATATTGGATTATATTGTGAATGTTTGTCATTATTTTATATATACTAATCTTTAGTTCATATAAACTCATTATTTTTTATATAAACCCATTATTCTGATATGTAAACTCATTATTTTGAGACAAACTCATAATTTTGAGATATAAACTCATCATTTTGAGACATAAACTCATTATTTTTAGATACAAACTCATTATTTTGAGGTACTTATTCAGTAGATACTAGTTCAGAATTTAACATTTTTTCATCATTTGTCAATATATTTAGATCCTAATTCCTTATTTTGTGATTCCAACTCATACTTTAGAGATATTTGCTCATTTTTTGAGAAAGTTTCTTAATATAATGACTTAGAGAATCTTTTTTTTCCATCACATTGGCAGAAATGAGCTTTAAACTCCTAAAATTTAAGATTCTTTCAGACTGATGCCATCTTCCAGCATGCTGACCTTAATACTTTGAAAATCAATTTAACGTGATCTAATTTCCTTTTTGGAAGCAGATGACACAGAAAATAAGTCATCACATATCAAAACATGGTTTCTTTGAGCCTGGACACGCTCCGGTATAATTTGAGAGATTATTTAAAATATCTGAGGTTTCTTAGTTATTTAAAACGAGCTCCCGAGCCCTGACCGTGACCAAAAGCCGCAGGGTCGGCGTGAAGCACGTGTCCAGGGGCGCTTTGAGATCGTCCCTGTGTTGTTTTACGCCGTCTGTCATAAAAGGCCCGACCGAGCGCAGCACAAACTGGGAAGACTCTGTGCTAAACCGCTGGCAGATGATTCCACAGTCAAACTAATTAGTGACAGTCACAAGACTTTTCAGATGCAGCAGAATGTCTGAGATGCGGTTCGGCCGGGCCGGAAAATCATTTCTCCACGAGTTGTTTGTAACATTTGTGTGTCATCCTGCCCACTGATTCATACTTCATGGAGGAACATATTAAACCCATGCAGGCTGAAAAACTAATAATCTGCCATGATGGAAAAATGGCACGGGGCCGATGCTGATAGAAGATGGAGTCTGCAGAGCAGCCTGTGTGTCCACAGAAATAGAGATTTTGTGATGTTATTGACCACTGAGTGTATAGCTTTCTCCTTGTGGGCAAACAAATGATAAGTACACTTCTTCCATTGACTGAGCAGGAGATACTCAAGATGTTTTCTTTGATTAAATGTGCGTGTGGCCATTGATTTTTTTTTGGAGTTGGGCTCGCACCGCTGAAAGCTTTTCCATCAGAAATCCCACTGAGCTGCAACATCTGCTGGACTCTTACATTCTGTCTGTATGGATTAACAAAAAGTCATTATGTTCACTGTTTGTAGTGTAGGAATTTAATAGCGAGAATGATTCCACACAGAGATAGTCGGCCTTTCTCGCCTCTTACCGTCATGAAACGAAGACAAAAATGACAAAAAAAAAAAATTTAATTTATTATTAGCTGTACTATCACCAGCTAAGATAATAATTTATTACACTTCACAGTGCTGATAGCAATGACATTTCTCCAGAGGTGGGAAATAACTATGTACAAATGCGTGAATATTTATTTTTTTTATTTAACTTTTTACTTTTGCTCCCTACAGTTACACAAAACTCTGTACTGCGTTTTCAAAACAGTCTTGTTACTTAAGTTTTAATGCATTTGAGGGAAATAATGGATTATATTAGTTTTACATCACTGCACACCGCCTTCCTAACATCAAGACTGATTTCAACCTCATAAAACAACAACACATAGAAAAGATGATTCCTTGATGTATCTATCAGTGCATATCACACATGATGACAGCAGACAGAAAGAAGAAAACAAAGTCAAAGATATAACAAGACAAAAAAAGAACGTAAAAGATGTAACAACATCACAAAGACGCAACAAGACGAAAAACAACAAAAAAGACATGACAAGACAAATATTATGTAACAAGTTGAAAACAATGTGAAAGACGTAACTCGACAAAAAAGACATAAGATGAGGAAAAACAACAGAAAAGACGTAGCAAGACAAAAAAGATGTAACAAGACAGAAGACACATAACATGACCAAAAAAACATAAAAGACATAACAAGATGAAGAACGACGTAAATAGATTAGACAAAGAACGACGTAAAAGACTTTTTACTTTTTTACTGAACTACACTTCAGGGTCTGTACTTATTCACTTGAGTAAAAAAGTTAAAACAGACTAATACTTTTACCAGATTCTTTATTCTTACAAAAGTATCTGCACTTCTACTTGAGTACAGCTTGTGTACTTTTGCCACGTCTGTTCTGTATGGATTAAACAAATGTAGTTACTGTTTGTAGTGTAGGAATTTGATGGTAATAGTGAGAATGGTTCTACACAGGGATAGCGAGATTTTCAAGAAAATAAAAATGACAAAAAATAAAAATGACAAAAATTTATTATTAATTGTAATTTTTCAGCTAAAATAATAAACGTATTAACCTACACACTGGTAAAAGTGAAGAAATTTCTCCTGCATTGCGACCAACACTTGACAAAATACTGATTTGACTGTTTGGAGGATAATTGAATATTGATGAATCTGCTCCCTCTGCGGTTTTACTTCAACGCCACATACACACAGCAGGTACACCCATTACACTGTGATTGGCTGTGTAGTGACTGATGAGTGCAGCTAATGTTAGTTTCAGACAATGTGTATTTTAATTGCAGCCTGATTGCATAGCTGGCATTAACATGGTTCCCTGCTGCACCGAGCTCTCTGGGAAACCAGGCAATCAGGTGCATGTGAGTGAACTGTTGATTCAGGCACTGAATTTTTGATCGGCGGCCCCTCTTATGCTGGGGTTTTGTGTGTTTAGTTTTATTTTTATGTTGCTTATTAATACCATAAAGGCTGTATGACGGAGCGATCACACATTTTACAGTAGACTGACAGTTTGTCAAACACCTCCCATGAATGGTGTCCAGTCACTGCTTATCAACTGTAAGCAGACATGTCAGGATGTGGATTTCTCCACAGACTGAACAACTTGCATGGGGTTGTAGAGTCAGTATATGAGTTTTAGGGGTTGCCTTTTCTTTTGGTCTTTCCAAAGTAAAAACAAAAGACCAAAATTGGAATTGATTAAAGTAATGAAAAATACCTTTTTAAGCTTTTTACATCTCTGGTCATATTGTGCAAAATACAAAAGAAAAAAAAAATTGTCTTCTTTGTATTTTTCATCATATTTTCTTCTTGTGAAACAAACCAACCAGTTTCAACCAGTAATATCATGACATCAACTCATCAATGTCCAACTTGTAGCAGCACAGAGCTCGTTATTTAGCTAGCTAGCCACAGCATGGTACGTCTGGTTATAACACGCCTACTTTTCAACACTGAAATCAAATTACTCCAAACGTTACGTCACGTCTGACTGTTTCACTTGAGAGTACTGTATGTCACAATACAGAAGCTACATGCTGTCGAAATGCCGTTTCATCTGGACTTTCTGACTTTAGCATGGCCAGCTAACTAGCTTTTTACCACTAACTAAGTTAGCTTATCATTAGCTAACTGTTGGTGGGGTTACAGGTGATGTTGGAAAAAGCTTTAGGACGAGGACATCCACTCCTCTACTGTGTGGGAGTCTTGAAACCGTCGAGTTCAGGGTAACGCCATAGTGATGGGATAAAGCAACCTTAGCTAAATTCATTACCCAACGGCATTACATTTGCACATCAGTTTGCCCTGTCTTGTGTTTTTTATAGTTAGCATCCAAACAATATTAGAAGAAAATAACGATCTTAAATTTCTCCTCTTATTAAACTTTACTGTAATATTAGGGCCAGCTAGCTACCCTGCAATAACATCATGACGTTGGTTTAGCTATCACACATGTATCAAATGCATATTTAAGACCTTTTTTCAGGTTTCAAATTTTGACATGCATCGGCCAGAGCCCCTTTTCACTCTGTGCTCCAATAACAGTTGAGCAGTATTTGTACATGGCGAAGCTGTGAAACTTCAGTCACCTTCCTGCTTTCTTTTTGACGTGCTTGACTTATCTATGGTGAAAAGAAAACAACACTTTGAAGATGTCTGAAATATTTTTCTGGGGGACCTGTAAAGGCAACATATAGTCACATCTTAAGTTAGCTTTGTTAGCAGAACGTTAGCTGACTAGCTAGTTAATCAATTGTTAGACAGCTTGTTACATCAAGCTAACGGTAGCAAAATGCTGGCTAACTAGCTAGCTAATCTATCAATTTTTAATTAGCTATTTAGCTAGTGTTTTGCTAACATTAGCTAACATAAGATGTGAATATATGTCACTGTTACAGATCCCCCAACAACATCTTTTAACCATTTTCAAAATTTTGTTTTCTTTTTAACATAGATGAGACGAGCACAAAGAGAGGAAAGAAGGATGCTCAACTGTTATTGGAGCACAAAGCTAAAAGGGGCAGGACTTAGGGAGGATCAATTAAAAATCCGTTTGAGTTCACAGAATTCAGAGAGTTAATATTTATCAGCTAGCTAGCTATAGCTGCCAACATCCACATGGGAGAGTCATCACTTTAGCTGTAAAAATCAACAGTCGCTGCTGAAAATGTTTTTAAAAAATACCTCTAATTTTGAGTAGTAAAATCTGTCTATTGGGTGTACATGAGCTGTACTAGAATGTAAAGCTTGACAGGCATAGCAACAGTAACTAAGGGAGGGCGGGGCGTAGCACACTTCCTGTCTTGTGATTACTCGGTCAGTTCATGTGTAATCCTCATGTGTTAAGAATTTGCCAAATCCTAAATTTCCCTGTTCTTTTCTTATATTTCCTCATTTCTGACCTCATAGTCTGACTTGTCTTATTGCTGTTTGTTTCACTTTCGTGTTGCATCGTCCAAATGAAACCTGGTGTTTGTCTTGTGTCTTTTTTTTTTCTGTTGTGATTTGACCGTTTGTCATGTATCTCTTCTCTTCTCTTCTCTTCTCTTCTCTTCTCTTCTCTTCTCCGCTGACCTTTGACCTCTCAGACTTAGAGACCTCTGTGGACAGTCGATGCACTACGGACAGTGCTGACAGTGCCTTTATTGGCCGCCGCTATTGACTCCCCCGGCTTCTTCCTTTTTTTTCCCCATTTTTCTCTCCTCCAATCATCCTCTCCCATCCTCTCCCACACAGGAAGTAAGATCACAAATCAGCCCGCAGGACAAAACAAGAAGCTGATTTTTCTTTTTCTGTGTATTTTTTCTTGTTTTTCTGATGTCCACCTTTCTCTTTTTTTTGTTATTTATATTAATTTCTCTTTCCTTCTGTCTGGTCCTTCCTCCATTTATCCTTGTTACTCTCCCATACCTGTCTAAATGTCTGTGTTTGTCAGTAAAGTATGTTTGTATTCATGTGTTGTATTATATGGGGTTTATATGATTCTGCAAGTTTGCATCTATGTATTATTCATATTTTTTACTCTCCAGACACCTCATTTGAGTTTGTGTATTCTGTTTGCATACATTTAAAGCAGCGCTGCATGATGGTGCACATTCTCAAATCAGCCTAATTAAAGTCACTTATAATAGACGGCGAATGTGACCTGCTTTAAATGCACACTTTAAGTAAGGCAGGTTTTTGTAGGTCTGTTGATGCAGTTTTATAATGTATTTTTATGCTTTTAAATAAAATAAAGTAATAAAGCTCACAGTTGTTCACCCAAAACCTTCTGCAATGAAGGTAAATGGCTTGTTTGATGTGCAATAATATGTGTATTTGTCACAGTAATAGGACTCGGGGCCATGCAGAGGTAAGAGTGAGCGGCTCTTTGAACTTCCAAAAACACGTCATTGGTATTCTGGCCGTGTCCGAGTCAGAGCTGTTTGTTTCTGAGCGTCGTAGGGAGTCCTATAAGACTTTCCAGATGTATGCCGCCTTCACAGAATTCGTTATAAAGCATGTTTACATCAGGTGTGATGCACCTGGGGCAGTTTTTTTTTTTTTTTTTTTAGTGTAAACAGCTCCTGGTATTAGAGGATGCTCACAGGAGAGATGCCGCTGAAGGTTTTTCAGACTCATTCTCAGATCGTTGATGGTCTGTCCCCGGGTATAAATTACCCTCACTTAGCCACAAAACACTTTATTACTTTTTTACTTGATAACATCCTTGTAACAATTAGCACTCGTACTTTATAAGTAAATTTTACTGCTGTAATTTCAAGTACGACTCACTTGCCAGTATTAAGTAAAATGTGCCTGCCACTAAACTCAACATCCATAAAGATATTAAGTAAGTTTTAATTTATGCAACCCCAATAACAAAAAGAGTTGGAACATTTGGAACACACACTTCGTCCTGTAGAACAAAGACAAGATATTTAATGTTCAAGTTAATAACTTTGTTGTTTTTTGTAAATATGCAGTTGTTCTGAATTTAATGCCTGGAACATGTTCCAAAAAAGTCTGGACAGGAGCTTGTTTAGCACTGTGATACATCAGCTTTATTTTTTTTTTATCAACACTCGGTCAGTGTTCGGTCTAGAACCTGAACTCTTTTACTATGAAGCCACGCTGTTGGAACGTGCAGAATGTGTCTTGGCATCATCTTGTTGAAATAAGCAGGAACGTCTCTGAAACAGACGCCGTCTGGATGGCAGCTTATGTTCCTCCAAAACCTGTACGCACCTTTCAGCATTGACGGGGCCTTCACACGATGACATGGCCACTAACACACCCCCCCCCCCGTACCATCACAGATGCTTTTGATGTTGGTGCCGGTAACAATCTGGATGGTCCTTTTCCTCTTTAGCCCAGAGGACACGACGTCCATGATTTGTGAAAACAATCTGAAATGTGGACTCGTCAGACCACAGAACACTTTTCTAGTTTTTGTCGGTCCGTCTCAGATGAGCTCGGGCCTCAGAGAAGTCTGCAGACTTTCTGGATGTTGTTGACATTTGTCTTTCTCTTTGCACGGTAGAGTCTGAACTTACATTTATAGACAAAACGACAAACTGTGTTTACTGACAACGGTTTTCCAAAGTTCCTGAGTCTATGTAGTACCTTTATACATTTATGTGAGCTTTTCATGCAGTTTTTAATTCAGTGCTGCCTGAGGGGTCAAAGGTCACAGAGATTTAATGCTGGTTTTCAGCCTCGTCCTTTATGTCCAGGGATTTCTCTGGATCGTCTGAATCTTTTAATAATTTCATGGGTTGTAGATTGTGAAATCTATAAATTCCTGCAGTTTTGTGTTGAGAAACATTTGTTCTTAAACTGTTGGACTATTTGCAGTTTTTCACTGCATCCATGCTTGTGAGTGACTGAGCCTTTCAAGGATGCTCCTTTAATACCCGATCATGACCCTGAAATATCTTGTCTTTGTATTCAACTGAATACAAGTTGAGAAGTATTTGCAGATCATTGCATTCTGCTTTTATTTACGTTTTATACGATGTCACAACTTCTTTGGAACTGGAATTGCAAAGTTTATTTTTTATAGACAAGAACATTGCCGTCATTAAAATATTAGATAAATATTATATATGTGATATATACTCTAATATGTGCTGTTTTAAGTACAAAATAAGATTTTATTCCTGTTCGCCATTTTCAGTTATTTAGTTGTACAGAGTTATTTTATTCACTATAATTATGCAAATGTTGCTAATCTTCTTTCTTTGTTTCTTTAATGTATTTTTTTTTTATCACAAATCACACAACTATAATGCAACAGTTTGTTTTGCCAACATTAAACACAAACCTTTAAATGTAAAATTTATTGAGCTTTTTCAGATTTATGTGCAGTGATAATGAAATATTTAAATAGTATGAGTAAATCTATAATAAACTTCCCACACTGTTCATTTATTACATGAATTAAATCTGTATGTATTTTAATTTTTACTGAATCTTAATATTACAATGTATAAATTATGACAGTTAATATATTTTACTCTAACGCAGATTTCTAGCGGCTAATGAGACAGTAGTGGATGTAAAAAGACTAAGAGAGTAATGAAACTGCAGGATTTTTTAATGTAATTTGCTGTTTTTTCAGCCGAGTCCATCAGGATGTTTGCTGTGCGTTGGCACAGTTTCCAACTGTGTAATTTATATTTATCCAGATGCAGTGTAATCTATATTTATCCAGATGCTCAAGTCAAGATTAAAAATCTGCCGAACTGTGTCATGAATCAGTGTGTGAGGAGAACTGAGACTGAACCTTTAAAAACCCAGAGAAAAGAAGCTCGTTCTCTGCAAACGGTTTTAATATGTATATTACAACATTCTTGATTAGTCTCAGTGTGTCAGATGTGATTATGAATAATGCATTTGCATGGCAGGGGTTGCGTGTGTCTGTGTGTGCGCGTTGAAGACGTTGTGGCTTGTCTCTGCAGGTTTCCCCTCCGTATCGCGAAACAGAGACGCCTACCAGTCCATCGATCACCAGGACGAGTCCACCAGCCAAGCGAACCCCTTCAACCAGGCCCAGGACAGCAAACCAGGAGCCCGTGCATACTGAGAGACCCGGGCGGCGAACAGCGCAGTGTGTTCCTCTGACTTTTTATGCAGCAGTGCAGAGCTTAAGGGCATTTTTTTTTCCACAATTGATTCCACCTCGGTCCCTGTGTTTTGCACCTCTGCTGATGGAAACAAATCGAATGCTTTTATTTTGGTAAATCACCAGCTAAGTTTGGCTTTTACAATGAAATATGGCATAAATAAATAAAAAAAAAAAAGATTTAATTTTCCCTTCAGAGGTGGTAATGTTTTTCGCTGAGCTGGCACATCACTGCTGAATAAATACAGAGGGAACACTGCTGCACACTCCCATGCTGTGTTTCTGTTGTTAACGCCTGCTATTTTTAGTAGAGAGGTGTTGAATAGAGCTGTTGTCTCTGCAGTAGTTTTCTAAGTCACTTTTTTTCACCCCCAAGTGAGTCGTTTTTACAAATGTGGCACGTCTCTTTGTGATCTGTAAGTTATTACGTTCTCAGTGTCTGCAGTTATTTTCCAATTAGTCTTTGCGTTACGGTACAGCAATGCTGAAAGGGACAGTTCATCCTAAAATCAAAAATACTCACGTGTAGTTCTGTTTGTCCATCTGGATCAGCGGTTTTCAAAGACTCAGACAAAGCTTGCTCGGGTTTGCTTGATTCATGGACGTCTATGGGAGCATCATTATGTTATTTGATCCCACAGATACTCAACAGTTCAGTCAATATAGCCTCATACTGCTGGTTTACATAACTTCAGACTAAACCAGACACATAAAGTCCTGTCCAAAGACGTTAATTAGTTTCTGACTCAGGGAAAGTTAAAAAAAAAAAAACAGTAAAATTCCCCAATACTGCATCTCTGACCTGTCTCTTTTAACCAAATCACAAACATTTATGTGATTTCCTTTTGATAATTTAAGTAATATGAAAACACCTGATCTAGTTTGTTGTTGTGTGAGTTGCAGAGTTTTGGAGATATCGGCTGTAGAGATGTCTGCCCTCTCTTCAGTGTAATGGAACAAAATGCCACTTGGCTTCTGGTGCTCAAAGCGCCAAAAAACTCACCAGAAATCATGACCCGGTTACTCAGATCTGAGGTTTTCAAACTCCTTGTGCCCAAGGCACACCAAAATGCAAGCCAGAATCTCAAGGATCCTCCTGTGTCTGTGCAAAATTACCTCATTACACGTTACCACTCTGTACATGTTATTTTTATTCTGCCTCCGCACCAGCAATAACTCATTGTTGTGAACGTGATATCTCAAAAATGCCATGACAAAATTCCCTCAAACTTGGCACAAACAGTCACTTGGACTCACAAATCAACTGATTGCAATTTGGAGGTCAAAGGTCGAGGTTTCTGTGACCTTACGGGACATGTTTTTGGCCGTAAATCAAGAATTTATACACTATTATTTACACTGATCTGGTAGGATAAAATGATGAAGAGATGACATTTTATATTCAAAAGGTCAAAGGTCAACTTCACTGCAACATCATAATGTTCTGCAAAAACAGACTTTTTTCCCAAAAAAACAATTTTTACACACACCTTTTATATAGTAATTGAAAAAAAAGTAATTCATAATTTCTCATGTAGTTGTATATTGATATAATAATACTGCATCGACATGCAACAGGAAGTGTGCATCTCCTCATGGACGAGAGGCTCATGTTCGTCACAGTGGGAGATGTAAACATTAATGGCTTCCTCCCGAGCTGAGCTCTCTACGGCCGATATCTCCAAAACTCTGCAACTCACGCCCCAACGATCTTAGATGGACAAATAACACCACAGGTTTGAGTAAAAATATGTAGTTAGGTGTGAACTGCCCCTTTAAATCACTGCACAGTTTTTAACACAAGAGGTCTGAGATGAATGTTCGGTGTCATGCCTTTGATGCTACCTTATTGTGCCTTTTGTACTTTTCCCCCCCGACTAACACGAGCTGTGAAATTCTCAGACCGAGTCGAAGACGTGAAGACCAAATTGAAGTTGCAGGCCTTTTTCTTCTCGTGACTGAGCAAGAAATGAGCAGCGAGACGTTCAGCACAGTGCAGCACTGTCCATTTGATCTATGCAAAGTATTAAAGAGTACTGTCATGTCTTATAGTGTTAGAAACATAAAAAAGTTTGAAAGAAAAGAGGAGTATGAAGACTTTTGTTCTCACTTCACTGGATAAAACCGAAATGTTCTCAATTCAAAGCATTAAAAATGTATTATTCTTATAGATATTCTCATGAAGGGTCTTTAGACTGCTATCTTTTGTAATGTACAATATGTTTCAATAAATTACAGACCACATACTGTGCAGCCTCTGACAGCTCAGTGAAGAGTGTATAAAATCACATATCACTCAGTGGATACTGAATAAAGTGTGTACTCGCAGTTTTTCTGTGTAAATTACATAATGATACAGCGGTTGGGGTAAGCGGAGGCTGCAGGGTTCATTTTCACTGACTGGTTGCATCATTTGGATTTTTTTTTTCTTTCTCTCAAGTCAGTTCTCTTTTGAAAGTGTCTCACGTTTTGAGTTCCTGTTTTGAAATCACGATGACCAACATGACGCCGCGGGGATGTGGTAACTACTGGTTGGTCACATTATGGTGGCATCTGCAGACGTACTTCAAGTCATTATGACTTCATTCAGATATTCAGACACACTAGACTGTCTTTCGTGATCAAACTGTAGTGCTGCAACTTCCTTTCCCAGTGAGTCAACAAGAAGACGTTACTAAATCAGTTTAATCAGGGGCGGCGCCGGGGATTTTGGGCCCCATGAAAAGATTTCATCATCACAAGCCACGCCCACCCTGGACTGTTGCTGTGCCTGTGATAATACATCCTTTAATATAATACTATTAGTATTATATAACATGTAACATTGTTGAAAAAATGTTAGTTAATACCATTTTAACCACAGAAAAAAAATAATCCTGCAGAATATTTACCCCCGTTGTGTTTCAGGGTATTATTAAAGTATTATTTTAAAACTGGCCGTCACTGCCTCAAACTTTCCAGCGCCCGGTACTGACTGTAGGCGGTTTTTGTTTCAAGTAAGATTCCAAGTATCATTATGTGGGAAAATAATTCAATTGTCTGAAAAGGATTTAATCATTTTTCTTTTCTTTTTTTCATAACAACAACAAAAAGTTTACCTGCTCTCCTTCTTCATCTGGGAGTGAGGCAGGTTCATTTTGGGGGAGGGGGATGTAGAGACAGGGCTGCTGAGCCTGAAGCTGATCCTGCATCTGTGGGATCTGCACCAGGGGCAGCAAGGGGCAACAATTTAACACGAACAGTTTGCTAAAAGTTTAGTGCTAAAAGAGGAGTGAAATGTAAACACTCTGAAAATGTGGCAAAAATTGCTTAATTTCCACCATTCGTGGACTAAACCCACCTTTCTCACCGTTAGTTTTATTAGTAATTGTAAATAAAATACCTATGATAAGTTAATAATTTACTTCTGAATAAAAATTCTCTAGAAAGTCTAGAAAGCTGTGCCAGTGTAACTACAATTTAATTTACACACATTTTCAAATATAGTCTGGACTGATCAGTTAACTGTTTTTTGTAATCTAATTACATAATCTTGATTACATGTAATCTGTTACTACTTGCAGATTTTGAGAAACGCCTGCAGAAAAGCAGCAACATTATTTGGAATTTTGTTCATAATAAAACATAGTAAAAATACTTTTTGCAACAGGTGTGTTGTAGAAATGAACAGGCGATTCAGGAGGGTCTTTAAGGTAAATGAATCATTTCTTCCTGTGAGCAACTAAAAGATAATTTTACTATTAAAAAGTCATCATACAGGGTTGAAACTGTTTCTATTATCTTGATACCTGTATGCACTTTTTCTGGAAAATGTAGAAATATCTAATGTGACGAGAAAATGCATCTTTTTTTTAAATAATGTCACGCTGTTTCATTTGCTTCAATGATCCTCCTGAAATGTTGGGATCTCCGGAAATAAAGCAGCTGCAGCTTCTTCGTCTTAATGCTTCTTCCTCTGAGAAAGAGTGGATTAGAAAGGCACAAGGCTGCCTGAGTGCCTGACAAAAGATACAAACACTGTTACCACGACTGAAATCTAGTTTCCACTAAACCAGGACTTTAAGAGGAAAGAGGGGAAAAATGTGGGCTGAATGTTTCTGTGAAAATCCTGCAGCTCTGCCTTGATTTTCGTCCTGACTTTTCCAAGTGTTTGTTTCTTTTCATGCTGGTCAAATTTTGACACATCAGAGTGGCTTTTTCACTTCAAGGTTGCCTCTGATTTGCTCCTGATGTGTCAAAATGTTTTTTTTTTTAAAAAAAACAAACAAAAAACCCCATAAAGAACAGCAATGTAGAGAATTTGTTGAGTGATGTTTTATAACACATAAACCATCTGCTCAGAGTTGTGTGGTACGAAGCATTTTGGACCAACTGTCCGTGCAAGCGTTCACATCTTCCTCCCTCCGTTCTCCTCTCATTTATTTCTTCCTCTCTTTCTCTGTCACACACCTCTGTTTACTCTCACTCTGCTCCTCTCTTCACTTCCCTGCCTTTATTTATCCAACCAGACAACACATTTATCTTCCTGCACCGTGCATATTCCCAGAGCCAGTCGGTGCAAAAACTTGTTAAAACTCAGCTCATCCTCCACATACAACACACACACACACACACACACACACACACACACACACACACACACACTTGATTTAAAATAACACAGAAATGTTTTAAAAAAAAAAAAAAACATGAAAAAGTGTCATGAAACTAAAAGATTTATTCTCTGTCAGCTGACTCTTCCTTTGCACAGATCACAAGAGTAATTAGAGTGATAATGCTGGATGCACCTGGAATGTAAAAACACCTGATTTTCATATTTCATCTGTACCCCAGGTGTAAACAAGTCCTCAAATAAATTACACGAGTATTGAAGTAGTGCACGCAGAATATGAACTTCCCGTCAAGGTTTGTGTCCCTGATGGCTTCCATTATAGCGAGGCAGTAACTCTGGTTAGCTTGAATGCTCTATTGTCCTCGAGTGTGCAGGATGCGGCGCCGCGAGCCCTTGAGGAACAGGCCTTGTCATTTGTTTGTGTGCAGTCGAGCCTCTTACGCCTCTTAAGAAAGCATGAATGGAAATTCTATTACTGCTGCAGCGACGGCAGCGATCCACAGTCGACTATTTACGACAACAGCTGCATGTTGAACACATCAGAGAAAAGAGAAAAAACTTTTTTTATTGTCTAAATATGGAGCGGTAATTAAAGACGACAGTCAGTCTGGAGTAGGACGGAGAAACATCCCAGTTTTCCCTGTTGTCAGAGGTGGAAGTAACTAGATACAAATACTCAAATTACGGTAATAAAGTCATTTTTGGGGGGGCGTACTTCTACTTTTCAAGTCTGTACTTTTACTTGTATAAAGTATGCATTACAAGATGTACTCTTAGTTACTTTTAAACACATAGTTGAGTACTGAGTACATTTTGAATTAATATCCAAACTTTTCGTCTGCGTTTTAGTAGCCAGTAAGGTGATCTGATCATAAACGGGACAATGAGAATAAGACGAAGAGTGAAGGAGGTAATGGAGGAAAGGTAAAGATATGATTAAAGAGCCTGACAATTTATTATTCTAAGCAACGTTTAAATAAAATACAAAAATGTCCTCCGTCTTTGTTTCATAGATAATAACTTCATCTGGTCCCTTTAATCTGGAGCAAAAACACAAAGGCCGACATGTTGCACTGAGAGAAAATGAGAACAGAGTCACCACAGAAACAAACTTCATAAGAACTCACATCTATTTTATCTGAAAGTGCACACTCATTCTTGAGGGAGAGCTGTCATGAAGTAAGAGAATAATAAAAGGCTGCAGTAATAATTCATTAAAAACATGATGCATATTAATGTAATTCTCAGTTAAAACAAGTTTAGGATGTTGGTTAGATAAATGACTCAATGTACCTGCAGTTAAAGGGATAATATCTAAAACCAGCATTAGAAATAAGTCCTGCAGTCCAAATAGTGAGTTGGAGCCACAGACAGTATATTAAATATGATGAATCCCAATTTAAAATACGTTCTGTGGTTCCTCCTCAGATCTGAAGCTCAGCCAGGCTGCCTGCAGGCTGCAGGGATACTGAACGACGAACAAGAAAAGTTTAGCAATTTAAAAACAATCAAAGTAATATATTTATCCTTAAAGGATAAGTTTTTTACCAATAAAAGGAATCAGAGTGTTGGTATTAATCATCAAGTTCTTTTTTTTTTTTTTTTGGTTGGACCTGATTTGTCCAGATTATTAAAAAAAGGCTGAAAATCAACATAAACATGATGTTATCCATGAAATGTACTAGGAATGATCTGGGAACCATTTGGACCCGTAACCTGATGCAGTTATTGTAAATAACTGTATTGATCGTTTTGTGATGTAATACTCAGGAGAAGCACCAAAATATTTTTGATGAAACAAACCAACATGAATATAGGCAATAAAAGTCCTGAATCATCCAACTGACACTTCAGGCCTTATTTTATTTATTTATTTATTTATTTATTTATTTATTTATTTATTTTTCACAGTTTGGTTTAATGTTTAAGTTTCAAGGCATACATGGAACAATATATAATAATAATAGCTATGATAATGGCAGTAATAGCATCAATAATAACATATGAGCTAAAACTTATAATAATAATAATAATAATAATAATAATAATAATAATAATAATAATAATAATAATAATAATGAAGAAGAAGGTAAAGAAAAGAGAGAAAAAGTAGAAAAGTATTTTAGTGAACAAATATACAACAAATGTATGAAGAGAAAATTAACAGCACCGTACTTTTTCTACAAGAGTTTTCTACAACATGAACACGACGCTTCACTTTTTAAAAGAAGACAAGGAACAAAGATTTTTACTAACTCTCTCATGAGTTTTTTAACACACACAAACTCTAAACCAGAGAAGTGATAGTTGAGAGGCTGAAGTTTGTACTCATGTATTCACATCTACAGTTTATTGGTTGTTTGCCACTCAGCAGGTCGGCCAACGCCGAATGTCAGCCGATGACCGTCCATAAAACTGACAGAATCAGACAGAGCACAGATTGCAAAGAAACAAGTCGCCGTAATTTGCCAGGAATTTCAACCGAATTTCTCATAATTGAAACTTAAGGTTAAATTGGTTATTTGACCCTGGAAAGATGGTTAATTTTTTGGTATAAATATTCAAAAATAATCAGTGTTTCCTTTATTTCTTTCCTTTTTGGAGAGTAGAGAGGTCTGAGTAACCCGTGTTAAAGGACCAGAATGGGAGTTTGTGGCTGAGAAAAGAAGAGGAGGAAGAGGATGGTGGTGGTGAAGGTGGAGAGGGAGAACTGTGGAGGAGGAGGAGGAGGAGGAGGAGGAGGAGGAGGAGGTGAAGATGGAGGGGTAGTGGGGGAGGCATGGCCGGCAGCCCAACAAGCTGTTGATTAATAAGGAGCTGCTGGGCCGCCTCTCCTGAGTCTTGCATGCACGCAGGTTTGACACGTCCTCGGGCTCACACCTGTGATTCCTCCGAGTCAAGGACACGCTCACTCGCCTGCTCGCTGGCTCGCTCGCCGCCGCCGCCGCCATTGTTGGTCTGAGCAATAAAAGGAACTCAATTTGTCAGCTCTGTTCATTGCATTAGTGACAATCCCCAGAGAGGTTTGAAAAGAATGAATTTCATGGCGTTCAGGACTGCAGACTTCCAACACAATGAGAAACGTCTTATTTACAGCAGCTTCAAGTGACCAATATTTCTCAAATCTAATTGGCTGAAAGATTACAAAAGAAAAAGAAATACGTGTTGTTTATTCCTGAGAAAATCTATGACTGTGAAAACAACAACTTTTATTCTTTCATAACTGTAATATAGAAAATCCACTGAACATATGACAAGTGACTGAGGTAAATAAAGAGTCAATATTGAGACTTTGCTGCAGGCTTCTTGTAGCATTTTGTCTCTTTATCAATTTAAACTAAAAAAAAAATAAAATAAATCAATACAACAGTGTGATCCTCATGTAACTTTAAAGGGCAGCTTCTGTATTTTTTCAACCTTTCAACACCATTTTCACATGGTTTTATGTCCCACTGACTAACAGTTTTTGAAACTGGTCCAGTATCGAGCGAGAGACTAAAACCATCAGCTGCAAAATGGGCTGTAATGTAACTCTTATGGGCAGTTATAAACTGTCAAAGTGTTTCCACTAAAAGCATGAATGGATTACAGAACAGCACAGACCCAGGCGTTCAAAGGCACAGCCCCGCCCCCCCAGGACTTCACCTGCAAAGTGCTGCTCAAAGAGACACAAATCATCTACAAAGAGACTCATGACAACCACAAGGACACACACAATGACCACAAAGAGACATAAAATAACTACAGAAAGGAGCAAAAAACAAAATAACTACAGAGACATACAACGACTACAGAGACACAAAACTTTTATGAAGCACCACAAAGAGACACACAACGACTACAAAGACACACAATGACTACAAAGAGACATAAAATAACTACAGAAAGGAGCAAAAAACAGAAACAAAATAACTACAGAGACACACAATGACTACAGAGACACAAAACATCTGTGAAGCACCACAAAGAGACACAAAACTATAGAAAGATGCATAATAACTATAAATTGACAACAGAAGACCTCAAAAAGATGCAAAACGACGACAAAGAGCTGTAAAGTGACTACAAAAAGAGGCAAAACAACCATATAGTCAGTGAGTCTTTCTCTTATATAAGACAGGTGATGAGGCTTTTTACATGTCTATGTCCACTGGTCCCACTGTCTCGTAATCCGTCAATAAAAGTACTTAGTTTTACCACCGACAGACTTATTATTTGTTACGTGCCACAGTGTCTGTGTGGTGTTGTACTCTCCTGTGCCCGGGTTCTGCTCCTCCCCTCTTGCAGGTTGCAGTGATTAGCATCAGGTGCAGCTGCTCTGCGATCAGGACCTGGTGCTTAAAAGCCTGCAGAGTGCAGCCAGTCAGGGCCAGTGGGCCATTCACTGCTAGTTGTTTGTGTTACGTGCTTTGCTAGCGGAGTCACTCGTCTGTGTCTGTGTATATGTGTCCCGCTTGCCTTGTGAACTTCACCAGCTTACAAGGGCACTCGTTGTCTTTGTCTTCGTCCATGTGTCTTCGTCAGCTATCCTGGCTAACAATGACACTCGCTGTCTTGTGTGTATTTGTCATTTGATTTAGTAGGTTAAGTTACCCCTTTTTGTTTAATTTAATTTGTTAACCTAATTTGACACAATTTGTTAATAAAGGAACATTTGTTTGTTTCCTTCATTCCTTTTTCTCCTGGTTAATTTTATTTATTGTTACACCCCTCATCCCCTAGCCCAACTTGGGGGTCGTAACATTTTCTGCCTCAAAACCAGTCGCTCTGTGTTTACAGTGAGGAATCATGGGCATCAAAATGGGGACACAGTTAGCACGCAGCTAAAACACCTGCGATAGCATCCTTTTAACAACTCTGGTAAAAACAGGGCTAAAGTAAATTGTTAAATTGTCATACTGCTAGAAAGGTAAGAAGTTAGACTTTATCTTTAACAGCATTACATTGGCTGAAAACATTTCATTCTCATTTATATTCATAGTTAAAGGTAAATTGTAGTAGAATGTAAGCAGAAAGGTGTCCAGTTGTGGATGTTACACCTGGTGAACCAGGTGAGAGAGTGGACTTAAACGTGTGACTCTGGAGACAGTTCTGGTAAAATTACAGTCTTTACTGGTCAAAAAGTGGGTTCAGTTTACAGAAGGTCAATCAGAGGAAGCAAACAAATCCAATAGGGACAAGACAGAATTAAACAACAGGCACAGGGAAACAAAAACCTGAAATGTTACACACAAGGATCTAAGACAAACTGACACTGACAGAAAATAAGACACACACTCAGTACTCTGGAGAGAGGAAGGATAACGAGACACAGGTGAGTCTAATCAGGGCGGGACAGACGATCAGACGCAGGTGAAGCCTTTAAAAAGGGAGGGAAAACACACGAGGGCAGGAAGTGAAGTGATCCGAAACGACAGGAGATGTGAGTTTCAAAGTAAAACAGGAAACACAACGTGAATGAATGAATGAAATAAAAAAATAATGCTAGTTAGAAAGCATTTTGCTAACATTAGCAAAATTAAGATGTGACTATTACTTTTATTGGTCCACCTGCAGCATCTTTTATCGATCTTCAAAATATTAATATTTTTCAGCATATCTATACAGAGTATTTGCTTTGTTTGTTTGAATTACATTATATTTTTGCTATTTTTCCTTTGTCCCCTCTCACCGATCCTCTTGCTTTTCTTTCTTGTTTGATTTTCAGACTCCTAGAAATATGTTTGCATACATAAACAATTTTAAATTAAAAAGAAAATGCAAAGAAAAATGCAAACAGCTTGTTTTCTCCTTGACACACTTCTAGATGTTGGCCAAGAGAGTGACAGTAAAAAATATGACCCTCAGGGCTGCAGGGGTCAAATCAGAACCCCTTGGCTGTGACTCCTGGGTTAATTATACAGCGGGGGGGGGGGGGGGGGCAGTGAGTGATAAAGAATATTGACATGCTTTGACTTACATGTCTCTAATTGAGTTTGCGTGCAGAGAAGAAATAATCCCTGGCCTGGCTGTGTAAAGGTTAGACCTCAGTAGAAGTAAAGCGGTGCAGAAATGATCTCTGTATCTTAAACACATCATTTAACCCCCACCTGCTGCCAGGAGCCGCTCAGTCCCCAACAAAACTACAAGAAACAGAGTCCTCAGAGGTTAAACCAACGTTCACATGAGAAAATTGATTCAGGAACGACATTTTTATGCCTCAGGCATCTCGGGTCCCCTGGGAGGGCTTTCTCAACCCTTGACCTTTTCACACCGAGGCCTCGAGCATCTGTCACCGGCGATAACGCCATCAAAATTGATTCCAATTACCCTCCAGTCCAGAGCAGCCAGCAGAGACGGGGTCAACAAATCCCTCGCCATTAGTAAAAGGGAGCGATTGGTTTTATTTGTTGGAAATGAAACAAAACAAAGAAAACATTAAGAAAAATGCTGATCTTTGTCTTATTGGGGTCGGGGGTAGTCCTATGAGGAGACTGAGAAAAGTTTACAGTGTTGGTTAGTGAGATTTAGAGGTGCTGGTCGCAGGTTGTTATGGCCCCAAAGTTTGAGCTCGGGGACGAGGGGTGTAACAATAATTAAAAGTAACTGGGGGAAAAGGAAGAAGATGAGACAAAAAAGTGCAAACAAAAGTTCTTTTTATTAATAAATCAAGTTCAAATTAGGTAAAGCAAACATAACAGTAAGTATTAACTTAAAATACTAAATCAAATGACAGGTAACACAAAAAAGACAACAAGTGTCTTTGCCAGCCAGGTCAGCTAGCAAAGACACACAGACACAACGAGCGCCTTTGAGAAGCTTACAAAGCACATGAGGCGACAACGAGTGTCCTTGCTAACCGAGGAGGCTACCAAGAAACATAATACGCAAAAAGGCCCAGTTCTGCTGCAGATTTCCTGTTTTTTAAGCACCAGGCCCTGATTGCAAATTGACTGCAGCTCCAAGTAGATGGAGGAGGGACAGTACCTGGACACAGGACAGCAACACACACACGGACAGAGCCCGGCGAAGCTGTTTGCCTCCATTTCCAGTGTTTATGCTAAGCTAAGTTAGCCGGCTGCTGACGGTACAGACACAAGATGGTATCAGTCAATGATTTGTTGATTTTTAACAGGCGGCCCAATGGGACCGCCCACATGTTGTTATACAGGTCACTTTGATTATGAAGGAGACACTACTCTAGCTATGACAGGCCTGTTCAACTGGCGGCCTGCGGGCCAAATCTGGTCACTTGATGCCTTCAGTCTGGCCCTTTGATCATTTATGAATAACCCGTTCCTAATAACTGGGACATATCATGTGTTACCACAAAAGAAACCCCCAAAAACCTGTAAAAATATTAACATTAACACTAATTTTTGGGTGAAAATATATGTAATTTAAGTTTAAAATGTGCCATTATGATCTTGTTTTGTTTTAAATTATATTTTTCATGGAAATGTTGGGTCTTTAAAGTTGTGTTCCAGATTTCCGTCAACTCTGTCAGATTTTACTTTTACAAAAAAATGAGGGTTAGTATACTGCATTTTCATCTGTGTTAAGGTGCGCCGTCACCTGTCAGTTTTTATATATGAGAAGATGCTCTGACAGCGATGATGCTTTAATCTGTTTTGGAGACCAGCCAGATTTTGTCAGGCAGACTAGTTCATCTCTATCATGACTCCTCCTCTGTATTACGGCGGTGCATTTCGCCGTTGATGGTCAAAGCTGCGTGCTTTCACTTCTTTCGTTCACTGACGTTACGTCACATTATGTTTGATGGGCAGGTAATCTTTCATTAGAGCCTGGCGCTGACTCGTCACGCCACTGATCAAGAGATATGATCGGCTGTTTATGAGCTGTTATTGGCTCTCATAGCAGTTTGACTTTAAGTGAAACTACTGGAAATTTTATTCAGCAGATGTCTTTCTGCTGTTAATAAAGTGCTGATATTGTCCAGGCCTGAACTTTTCAGTAGATGTGATTTCTGGAACAGAGAACTTTTCTGTTCCCACAATAGAAAATCCATGTTTTTTTTATTTTTCCTTCAGTTCCACGTGTCCAGTTAACCTGCGAATCTGTTGCAGTCAGTAAAATCTTTGGAACTAATTCCAGTTCTGTGTGCAGAATAATTAACATTTAGCCGTATTTTCCACACTCATTATATAACCATTCGTGGGTTTATCCTCAATCTGCTCTATTTGCACTAATTGTATTCTTCTTATTGTCACACTCTTTTGTTTCTTCAGTGACCCAATTTTCCATAGAGATCATTAAACTTTCATTTTATCTTTTCTTTATCTTTCTCTTCCATCTTTAATGTTTTCCTCAGTCGTGTGCTGAAGAGTTTAGAGTTTAAAAATGAAGCCTTGGAGGTGTTTTTCAGTATTTTCTCTGCATGTGTCTGCGCTGACAGCGGCTGTAAAGTGAACAGAACAAAGGTGTGTCCTCTCTTAATTGTTAAACAAATGAGAGGCATCTCCCTATGAACTTCACCTCCAAATGTGCCATGAGTGCCTCTGAAAAAAAACCCAACTTTTTTTCTGGGAGTGAAGTAACCTTCGGGTTTTCTGTCCTCCTCGGGCGGCAGGCGAGGGAGCCCAGCGGAGACTGAGAGAGAGAATAATGAACAGTGAACATGAACCAGGTAGTTCGATGAGTGCAGATGATGAATGACCACGGGGAGGGAGTACAGGACCAGAGCACAGGCGCAGCCATTTGTTACTCTGCTGTCACAAATGTATTTTTAATGAATCCGCACCTCTGACTCCTCTGCAGAGCAGGACCGTTCCTTGAGGCCAGCATGACCCCAATATTTCCTTAAAGCAGCGGTTCTGAACAAACCCACTTTAGCTCCGGCTGTGTAATGTAAATAACCTTCTCCTTCTGAGTGCTGGAGCCATCAGTCTCGCTCCTCATTATCATCCTTACCTGTGCCGAGAATAGGGGCCGCTCCCGTCTCTGTGCTGCGAGCAGGTGGGGAGGTTTCACCTTGAATCGCTCCTGTGCGCTGAGCTCTTTTTAGAGATGATGTTTTTCTTGGCAAAAGGTCCTTCAAAAAAAAAAAAAAAAAGGCTTTAGACTCAGCAACACTGTCTCCTTAAATCATTTCAAATTCAAATTTTTCTGGTGATATATGGCAGCTCCTTTACGTCCTCCTGCCTCTGCAGCGGCACGGTAAACATTGTTGAGTTAGAGGGTTTTCAGACGGCATCTGTTAAAAATATGTGATTAATTAAAGCTGCAAAGCATAACCTGCCGTACTCTGCCTCTGATTGGCTTGAATGTGACGTTGTTCATCAAATCATCGTGAAAAAACGTCAGCAACTCTTTCAGTTGATGCATTCGTAGCAAAACTGTCAGTTTTCAGTGTTTATTGGGCCTCATGCAAGAACCGCTCGCACAAACAGATTTGTTCTTAAGTGCTGCGTACGAGTGATTTAAGAGAACTTTTCATATTTCGAATTTTCTTTCAGATACAAACACAATTTACGAGTGGTCCTGACCTGTCGTAGAGTCATGTCAGTCTGACGGTATACAAACTTAAGTTTTTCACTAATGACTGTATATTTAATTAGTCTGAAGACATTTTGAGTTTGAAAACTAAATTACTCTTCATAATTATGTCGACATTATCCTGCTTGACTACATTTTAAGTTATAATTTGATTGTTCATTTACATATAAAGCCTGTCATCATTTGTTCAATGATCTATTATTACCTGCTGTCAGGTCTTTTGTCTGTATAACTTCCCTTTAACCCTCCCCTATCGCTGCAGTCATCGATCCCCCCTTTCTGTGGAGTCTTTTGTTTTTTTCCCTTGAAGTCATTTTCATATCGAGACGTTTCTTCTTTATTCCAGTGACAGTCCGACCCTCCAGTAACTCTGCATTAACGGCACTCACTTTTCCAGTTTCTTTGCTTTAGCAGGTCTTTTAATTTCTCTGCTGACGCTGCTAAAATGACAGATTTTCCTTCCTGGATCTCTGAAAGCAGAACGTCAAACTCCAAACTCGTAAAGTTCTTTTTTCTTCTCTTCGATGCTCTTTTCATGACTGAACACTTCCTGACAGGGCAGGGCAGGAAGCACAGCCATATATGATATTACTGGGGCGTTAATTATGCGAACTAACAAGTCTCACTCTCAAATACGTACAGGTGGATCATTTACAGGGTTCTCTGAAGTTACGAGCGTTTGCTGAATCTGACGCGGTGCGTTCGTACGAGCCCTTCATGCAGAAAAAAGCAAGAGAAATTTAAGATGAGGATGTGAAAATGTTCTTGCATGAGGCCCAGTGTGTGAGTCATGGCAAAGCCACACACTACGAGCAGTTGCTGATGATTTTAGAGGATTAAGTAGTTAGCTGGCTAATGTTAGCTACTCGTGAAATGTCAAAGTAAGCCTAGCTTAGACGATGTTGGACAAATATTGGGCCTCATGCAAGAATATTTTTGTATTCTTATGTTAACTTTTTTTTGTATGAACGCCACGTCAGATTCAACAAACACTCGTAACTTCAGAAAACCGTAAATGATCCGTCTGTGGGAATCTGAGTGCATGAGACTTGTAAACTGGCATACAACACCCCAATAATACCAGAAAAAGCTGCTCTTCCTGTCCCATGTGTCAGGAAGTATATATGACTGTATATTTTACTAATGAAATATACAGTCATTAGTGAAAAAGTTTGGTTTGGACTGCAGACAGGTCTGGACCACTCAGAAATTGCATTCGTGTCTGAAAGAAAATTCAAAATACGTGAAAAAACTGGTGAATGCGAATCCCTTGTACACACCACATGACAACAAACCTGAGTAAAATGCCCTAAAATTGCACAGCTAATTAAAATTGGCTGACTTCCTGTTGGTTTTAGGCCATGGCTCCAAGAGGCTTTTTTGTATATCTGGAGATGATACGAGGGTAATTCAAAAAGTTCTGAGACAAATTGAAAAAAACTTCATTTATGAAAGATACAAAATTATTTTTCAACATAAGATCCACCTAACTCAATACACTTCTGCAAGCGATGTTTCCACCGAGAAATTCCTTCTTGATAGAATTCTGGAGCTTGTCTAGTCAACCAGGTCACAACCTCCCTCTTCGCTTCAAGTATGGACTGAAATCTTGTTCCTTTCAAACGTTCCTTCAACTTTGGAAATACGGCTCTAGAAGGTGAAGAGTCTCCATAAACATTTTGCAAAGCTTCAGTGATTTCTGTAGGTTTCCATTGAAGTTTTGTTAGAAATTTGATGTTTGCTCGAACTTCAGATTGGCTCATTTTGGACGGTCAAAAAAGTTGGTTTTGTAATATGTAACCTGGAACATTGAATAACAAAGTTAGAATGCTGTAACTTGTCAAATTTGTTTATAAGTCATCAGTGGTACGATTCAAGGTCATTTTGTTACACTATTTTGACTCAGTTTGAATTTATGTCATTTGTCTTAGAACTTTTTGAATGCCCCTCGTACATGAATGTAGGTGAAATTTTCTATGGGGTGCTGTTGAGCCATTTAGCCCCACCCATGCAGAATACCCATAAAGTAGACAATTTTTCACCCTTTCTGATGAGTGCGCTCAGTTTCCTAACTTTTCAGCATGTTTAGCCCCTCAGAAATGTGTTTCATTTAAGGGAAAAAGTAATTCCTCGTATTAAAGCACTGGTCCTAATTAAGAATAACACATCAGAGGGAAAAGGAGAAGATGGAAGGTAAGCGTGAAGGAAAGTTACCTGCTGATTCCCTGCAGGGCAAACGCCTTAAAGCTCGCCGCTGACACCGACGTGCCATGAAGTCAAGAGGCAAACCGAGAGGAATATATTTCCTGCAGCGGCTCGCTTGGCTGAGATATTGAGGACGAGTGTGGAGTCGAAAGAAAAAAAAAAAACTGGCAGGAGATCGAGGTTAAGCCAAGGCCGGTTACATTCACACACCTCTGTAATTCCAGCTTTTCCACTTTTTTTTTTTTTTTAGCATGAAGATGTGGAAACTGCAAGGGGGAAAGAAAAATAAAAATAAAAAATCCCCACTTGCAGACGGAAAAAAAAGACCTGCCTCATTTTGGAGGAGGCCGATGCATGAGATGCTACACATGACACCCCGTCAACACGTGACCCGCTCTGACACACACATCATTGCATTTGCCGCGTCCCATCTGTGCTGTCACACCGGTTCAACAGTCTTCAGGGGGAATCGGACCCCGGGCAGTGATCCATCATTGGCACCCAGCGTCCAGAAAAGAAAAATGTTTTATGCAAAGAATGGATTCTGCAAAAAGGCAATTCTACACGCTGGGTAGATAAAAAAAAAAAAAAAGACAGAGCAATAATTCACACCCTCAGCACTCATTCTCGTGAACTGGGATAAAACTGTTTGAGGAGGTTTCGATTTCGACTCTTCAATTATGCTGGAAAATATATTTTAAAAGATCAAAGTCTTGGCTATTAAACCTTGTAACCATCCAACCTCCTGCTGATTAAATATTTTATTAAATGTAGACTCTGTCAGATGGAAAATACTCTTCTTGTCTGTAACATAACGTACGTCGGTTACATAAGATATTCAGATAATCAGTTACAACTTTATAACAGCCATCCAAATAATGTTTACAGACATTTTACAAACGAATTATTAACCATCAACCAACTGTTTATCTGGTCCATCTCTCTATGTGATGATTTCTAAAAGGTTTACAAATCATTTTATAATCATTAACAAACAATATAATATATAAAGTGTTATGATGTGCAACAATATGCTGTTAGTTTACTAATTCATTCAATGTATTTTTGATCGTCTCTTATCAGCAATGACAAAATATATGATTCACTCATTCTTGAGAATTGGCACAAAACTTTATTTTGAGGAAATTTTGATTTTTACTCTTCACTTATGCTGGAAAATATATTTTAAAAGATCAAACTGGTGGCTATTAAACCTTGAAACTCCTGCTGATTAAATCTTTTTATTGCATTGACCTTTACTGCTTTATTTAAATATTCATGTCTTGTGACCATTGACTATTGACTTTCCAGGGACATATTCCTTATTTCATTTATTGTAGGATGATTCTTATGATGACATTTGCTTTTTTCAGTTTTTTTTTTACTTGCAGTGTATGTAAGGTTACATCAATATGTAAGATTTATTGTGATTTCTTTCAATTTTCAACTCTTCTTTCAACAGCCTCAGCAGCCTTCTGATTGGATGATTGAAAATTGAGGCTATGTTTGTATAAACAGTAGATATATCGAAATGTTTAAATGCTGAAGGTCTGTTAGACTGCAGCGTTGATATTTAATAAATATGTCAGTGGAAAGTGAGATTTTCTCTTATTGTCTTCAGGTTGTATCTTCCTCCCACACACCTGTCACACATTGAGGTGTGCAGAGATTTTGTTCAATATTTTTGCGGATATTAAAAAACGTAAAAAGAAAAAAAACAATCTGTTACCCGTTTTTCTTTGTAGTGCTTCCAAATGGAAATCAGTCCAATCTCATGTGTTGGTCCAAGAAAAACAGATAACTTTTTTTGTTTGTTTGTTTGTTTTACATCTTTTAATATCAAAATCACTTTCTATCATTCCCTATTTCTGTTTCTGTGGGAATCAATAAACAGCTTGTTTCCTAGTTTTGGTTTTCTCATTTTAAAACGAAAATCTGTCGGCTGCCAATTTCCGTTACCAGTAGTTATTATTAGTCTTAGATTTTGAAGGGTTTTAACACATTTTTAAATTGTCTGAAGTTGTAAATCCTTATCTGAGACGAGGGTGTCTTCTGGCACAGAGTAAGTTTAGAAATGTAAAAAAATTAAAGCAGACCAAAACATTTCATAAATTACATATATTTTGTATATTATTATTTGTGTATATTAATCCTTAAATGATATATCTTCAACCAAAAATTGCAATTATATAGTTGATATTAATCATTTTCTTTCTTTTTTTTTTTGGCAGGACGTAATTTGTCCCACTTCTCAAGAATTGGTGCATTTTAACAGCCAAACACAGGAAAGTAGGACATGATTCACTCTGTTTTCTCATCAAGTCCACGGCTCTTAAATAACACCAAAGCAAAGTCTTTATGATGTTTTTATCTTTCTCCATGTTCACCAAGGAGGCTGTCCTTGTCCGTCTCTTGACAGCAGCGAGTCTTTGACCTCCATATCTGTACGTCCACTTAGTGTCTGTCCGTGGGCTCACCTTGGAGCTGTTGACAGCTCCCCACCGCTGACAACATGTTATGTACAGTATCTGGACGCCACACGGAGTCACATACCATCCCGGGCTTGTTATGGTTGAATTAAGGCAGAGGAGCAGGGAGGCAGGCGAGGGGTGGGGGGGGGGGGGGGGTAGTGAGATGGAGGAGGACAGAAATCAAATGACATGGAGTTTATGAAGGCATCTCGTTGTGGCTGGACGTCTCCGTGGGAACCCTCTGCCTGCCCGGACGATTGGTTTTGACAGAGCTCTCCCCCGAGTCGAGGATCAGCGGGCGGTTGTTCTTGTCTCTGTCCTGGTCTGTGACACAGCTCTGGTTGTTGCTGCCAAGACAGAATAAATGAGGCGCTTCACTCAAAAAATCCAACACATGGACACAATAAATGCTACTATTACAATAGCAAAGACCTTATATACCATTCTGTCCTACAAAGGCAGAGAGCAGGAATACAGAAAGTTTAAAGTTTTTAGACTTACTTGATAAACTGTGTACCAGATGGATATAATACCTTAATCTTATGTCAGTTATTTTTACTAGAGATATGAAATAAAAACTGCAGTCTGCCTTTTTGAAAAACTCTGTTGGTTATTAGGATTATTTGAGGAGGAACTGAAAGGGCCACCAGCATGCAAGCTAAGCAATTTACTGCCGTGGACAGGGTCAAAAACAAAAGGTATTTTAGCCACTTTTACAAAGATCCCCCTAAAAAAATCAATATCGGTTTAAGTCTACACTATATTTAGAATATTTTAACCACTTTACTTTTTGGTCGGACAGCCTTTTCTGATGAGAAACTGATGTTATATAAGCCACATATCGTTCTATCCAAACCAACCAAACTCCATAGGCAAAATCAGTAATTTTACCCTGCAGAACACAGGAGTTGCTGGTCTGAACGCTGCTGTGATCTGTTAGCTTGTTTGCGTAAATGAGTGATTATGTGTTTTAAAGGATTGTCCGGATTCACCAAAGTCACACGAAAACACAAACAGACTAACAGATCGAGGCAGCGACAGACCAGAAAGTCTGGTGTAGCTGTGACATAAAGTTACTGATTTTGCCTATGGATTTTGGTTGGTTTGAAGAGAGCGAAATTTGGCTCATATAACCACAGTTACTACTAAAGAGTGCAGTCCTTAAATCGTCTTATACAACAGTACAATAAAATGTAAAACAGTATTTTCACGATCACGCCAAAATCGCAAAACAAAAATAATCTTTTATGCTCTGAGGTGCTTCTTGAACGTTCTTGTTTCTGTGGCTGTAAAGTTAACATGAAGCTTTAAATGTATAAAGACTACAGCTGTGCAGAGTGTGTATGAACACCTGTCTTGACTGTCTTTAGCGAGCGTGCTGTCTTCATAGATTTTCAGCATCGTTTCTGTGCGGTCGTCATGGTGCTCCTTCGGCTCCTGAAACCTGGAAAACACATTTGAAAATAGGACAAACCTCTTCAGTCGTCGCTGACGCCGAAGGACGAGGCCGGTGTATTTTTCTTACTGTCAACAAATCCAGCAGGGAGAAGGAAACCAACAACGTGTTAGTTTATTTCTCAGTACGCTCCAGCCTCTCTCCTCTGTCTGCGGCACTCAGCTCAGAGTCTGCTGGTTCTTACTGAAGATGTTTAACTTTAAAAATTGGTCCTAAATATATAGTTTCATAGCAAAAAGTAGATTTGTGCATGAGACTATTTTCAGGTGTGGATTCAGCTGCTCCAGTGAGTGTGTGTGGACTTGAGTTAAGATAAAACCACAGTGTCGTGTTCATGTTAATGAAGGAATATGTCACCCGGCGCAACAACGCGGCTCAGTGATGTGTTTTTATTAGTTTTTGGACAACAATGGAGCTCTATCTCACAGAGAAATGAGCTACAGAGAGAATACTAAACAATTCACTGTTGGTTTTTGGTCTTTTCATGTGATTTGTTGACAATGAGAAAAGTGAATTTCAGCAAGCCTCATCATTTAATGTCGGACTGTGAGTTAGTTCAGTTGGGTTATTCTTTCAAAGGAAAACAAAGTTAAAAGTGGAAAAAAGTTGCACTGACTTTGGTTGGTTGGTTTGGTTTATAGCTGGAACCTCATCCATCATGCAAACACTGAAATGTAATTTGGAAATTAGCCTCTCCATGTGATATGCTACCTCGCTAGCTCAGCTAACTTGCCCTGTTTTAACTGAACACACATGCAGGCACTTCGGAGTCAACAAGAGCCTCCATTTCTTTCCAATCTATAAAGCAGCAGATGGACAATACAGACGGAAATGTATCCTCTGATTACAACACCTGGGCTCCAGTCTCTCTTTGACTTTGGCGATGGACAGGATGTAGGGGCTGATCTGTCTGGCGATGGTGGTTAAATAAGAGTTCTCCTGCTTCAGCTGCATCAGGTCATGAAGCTGGGCTGGAACCAGCAAAACGAGAAAACGAAAATTAGGGAGGGAGCATTAAATTATAAAACGAGACAGAGATAAATGTTTGAGAGACGAGTTCAAATTCAATCTTGTCACCTTCGTAGATTTCCTGCTCATTAGTGACCCTCTGAAACGTCTCGTCCCAGATCTGTGAGGAAAACGTGGCACAGGAAATTGATTCTCGTGAAATAAAACATCACACGGACTGCAGTCGCTCGACTCGTGGGATACCTTGACATTTCCCTTCCCTCTGTTTGGAGTCCTCGCAGTCTAAATTTACAACAACGGCTGAAAACTAGCTTGTTAGTATGCAGCTTGAGCTACTGACTGAGGACAAGCGCAGAAACTTTTCTTTTGTCAGAGCCGCCTGGCAGAGACAGGTACACGCTAAAGGTCAGATCATCAAGGCATCACTTGACGCACCTCCTCGAACATCACTCTCATAGTTTCCACGGTGGAGTACTGGGCAGTGATCTGGCTGTCGATGTGCAGCGATCTGTCCAGGATCTCTCCCATTTTATCTGTGTTGATGATGGAGTGGTGCTTGGTCAGATCTCGGTGCAGCTCCTGGACCTGGTCCTTCAGATTCTGAATCTCTGTCTGAAACGTCTATAAACACACACATATACAAGACATGAGACATGACGCTCGAGAGGCGTTTCGGTGTCTTTAAAAAAAAAAAACAGCGGAGATTTGACGGGTGTGCAGATGCCAGGTGAAGCGCATCTGAGCGTGAAAACCTTGTTGCCCACCAGACAGACAGGTTGAGGAGGAGATCTCAGAGGAAATCACGCCGCTGCCTTCTCTTTGTTTGCGATCAGAGGCAGCTCCTCATCCCGAGAGGAAAAGTTTCCGCGGCAGTTTTAACCAACGTGGATCCAAATACAGGCGATTAAAGGGATAGTTCACCCCAGAAATGAAAAGTCACTCATCGTCTACTCATCCTCACACCGACTGACAGTGGGGTTTAGGTTTTTTAGTTTGCAAAACACTGCTGGAGTTTCACAGGAAAACAGTGTTGCAGAATCTTCTAAACAATGGAAGTGAATGGTGACCAGTTTTCAAACATACAAAAACAACAAAAAAAAAGCCTCCATACTGCTCATACTTGACTTGAACGACGTGTTTCCCAAACCATTACGACACATTTTTACTGCCATTTCTGCATCGTCTTATATTATCTTGACACTTAAGTGAAAACAGACCCTTTTACAGTTTGTAAATAATGAGCAAGATGCGCACACATTTTGGTACGTCAGAGCAGACTGGAAGGTAATTTGTTACTGTCATTGTTACTGTACTTGAGTTTTCAGGTATCCGTACTTTACTTGAGTATTTAGTTCTCAGACAACTTTTTACTTTCACTCCCTTCATTTTAATACAAATATCTGAACTTTTTTCTTTTTCTTGCTATTTTAAAACAGGCTCGTTACTTTGGTTTTCATGCATTTGAGGGAATTTATTAGCTGTTTAAATTTTGCATCATTGTGGGACGCTTTCTCAACATCAAGACTGATTTCAGCTGAAATGTTTTAGACAGTGGGCTCGTTTCAGATGAACTACGTCTGGAACGTAGACGGAGGTGGAGCGAAAAGCTGCAGTCAAGTCTGAGAGTTTCCAGCAGACTTCAGAGGACATACAGGAGACATGATGCTAATATTAGCATGTAGCTTTGTCCACTGATGTGCTGACGACTTGGTTGGTTCCAGCTACTCTGTGCAGCCTCACAGAGCTGCTGACATCACCACAAACTCTTTTAATCTTAAGTTTTGTTTAGTTTAAATGTTGTTCAGGGTGAAAGCATCAGGATCAGTAATGTAAATCTCCGCCTTCTTTCACCCGCAGCTCTCGCTCACCCTGTAGGTGTTCTCATAGTTGCGGCAGTGTTCGGTGAACGGCGTCTCCGCCCCCTCAGCCAGGAGGACCTTGGTGCAGATGTTGCGGTGACAGGTGGGCCTTCGCCCGAACACGGAGCCCAGGGGCATCTCACTGAGAGACGGGGAGCGGCAAGACACGGAGAGAGGGGACTGATGTCTGAGAGAGAGGGAAAAAAATCATGACGGACTTTAATCTCTGATTAATAACGGAGGCTGATGACATCATTCATCAATGAAACATTACGTCTGACTCACCTGTCTCCGATAACACAGGAGGATTAAGGATTCAGATTAGATCGCAGCTGGAAAACATCTTCAGAACACTCAGAACCCTCTGACATGTTCTTAAAACCAGTGACCAGTTACCATTACTCTTACTTTGTAATCTATTACTCTCCTAGAAATAAAGGTGCTAACTGGAACTATAAAAGGTTTGTCGTATTGAGAACCCTTTTTGGTTCGTAGAAGAACCTTTTATAAAGATTTATAGAGGTTCTACTTGTAACACTTTCAGAGAGTTCTACCAAGAACTGAACATAAAGGGTTCTAGTTAGAACCATCTGTGAAAGGTTTCACCCAGAACCTCGTGTAAGAGGTTCTACAGAAAACCCTTTTGTGGTGTAATACTTCCAACCAAAACCCTCTCTCGGAGTTCTGTCCAGAACCTTTCCACCTTCTAAAGGTGCTGACAAGAACCCACCCAGGGAGTTCTACCGAGAACCTTTTAATATTTGAAGGGTGTTATCTAGAACCCACCAAGAGGGCTCGACCAAGAACTGTTATTCCAAAGGTTTTATCCAGAACACGCTCAGGGGGTTCTTCCTATAACCTTTTTATATTCCAAGGGTGTTATCTAGAACCAGGCCCAGGGGGTTTTACCAAGAACCTTTCAACATTCCTAGGGATTTAACTAGAACTTACGCAGGGGTTCTACCAAGAACCTTTTTATATTCCAAGGGTTTTATCTAGAACCCACCCAGGGGGTTTTACCAAGAACCTTTCAATAGTCCTAGGGTTTTATCTAGAACTTACACAGGGGTTCTTTTAATATCTCAAGGGTTTTATCTGGAATCCAACCAGTTGGTTCTACTGAGAACTCTTTTATATTATGGTACAAGGAACCCTTGACGAAAGAGTTCTCTGAGGATTTCAGCAACTCTTCCAAAAACTTTGGATGAAAACGGTTCTAAATGGGACCTCTAGTCTGAAAAAGAACCCTGGATAAACTCTTTCTGTGAAAAAGGGTTCTTCAGAAACAAATGGTTCTGGGTAGAACCTCAGTTTTAGAGAGATATATACAACTTTGTATACTTCTCTCTACCATGTTATGTAAAAATCATAGTTTTTGCTTCAGTTTGACAATAATTTCATTTTGTTTGTTCTTATGTTGTGCAGTGACCTCTTCCTCCCCGGTCCTCAGATCACACACACACACACACACACACACACACACACACACACACACACACGTCTGCTCGGTTCTCGGCACACACTCGTGTTCTCGCTGCCTCGGAGCAGCTCCAGTCGAGCTAAGTGCTTCACTTAAGCACACCTCGATGGTACTTTCCATCTCTCCGTTAAAGGGCGCGTAAGGAGGTCAAATGATTTCACAAAACCTTTCTTTTAAAATAAAATGAACACTTAGTGCCTTTGACCTGCCTGGCATTTATTTCTAAAAGTTTCTGTTTTTTTTTTATCTTTAAATATAACCATGTTGAAAAATGTTGGACAAAGCTGTGATGTACGTTCAGAACTGATTCTGATTCTTTTATTGGTTTATAAAACTCAAGGTATTTATCCTCTAAACTTCTCGTCTGTGGAGCCGCAGAGAGTGTTGATATTTTTAAAAACTCAAGACCTACCTTTAGTCTGGCTTTCAATTCAACTTCATCTTTTTATTTATAAATTTTAGTCATTTTTATTGTTTTATAGTTGGTATATCATTTTATTACCATGAATATTTTTATTTATTTCCGTCTTCTGTTTTACTTTGAACACTTAACCTTTCATTTGTGGTTTTCAACACATTTCCTCTCTTTTAGTACTGTGTATTTTATTTTGTGCTCTTATCTTTTCATTCATTTTTTTTTAATTACTGTTTGGAGTTTTTACTTATTCATTGATTTGATCTTTCTTTTTTTAATCATTCGTTTTTATCCTGACTCTGGTATTTCCGCACTTATAACAGCTCTCCTCACTTCTTGTTTTTAATAATTACCGCTCTTATTGTAGGGGTTATTGTTTTGAGGCACTTTGTGTTACATTTTCTTTGTATTAAAACTGATATAGTCAGACTAATCGATCGATAAATTGATCGATTTGTTTGTCTGGTTATGTGTTTGTCCTTTTGTTTTATCTGGCTATGTTTGCATTTTCTTTTCTCGGGTCTCTTTTGCAAAAGAGATCGTGATCTCATTGAAACTACCTTATTAAATAAAGGTTATATACTGTATTTATAATAGAGCTACAATGATTAATCGACTAATCGATTATTAAATTAATCAGTGACTATTATGATAATCAATTAATCGAGTCATTTTTTTAAATAAATATGTCTAAACTCTCTGGTTTTAGCCTCTCAACTCATCAAAGTTTGGGTTTTTCATAGTCCCTTCCTGTTTTATTTTGGTATGACTTCCCTTGTTTTTACTTCCTGTCTGTTTACTTCCTGATTATTTTCACCTGTTCTTGATCGCCCTCACCTGTGTCTTGTTATCCTCCTCCTCCCTGGTGTCTTTTCCTCCTTAGATCCCCAGTTTGTCTTTTTGCTTGATGTTTTTCCTGCGTGCCTTTGAATTCAGACTCTGGATTTTGTATTCTTGATTTTTTTTATGTCTTTCCTTTTGGATTTGTTGGATGCCTTTGTTTTCCCCTGTGCTTGCACCATGAGTCTTGTGTTTTGTATTTTTTCATTAAACTTCTGAACTTATCCACTCCTGTTGCAGTCTGCCTGGTTGACAAACTGCGACACAAATGTGAATATTTTCTGTTTATGACAGTAAACTGAATATGTTTGGGGGTTTTGACCTGACAGGACATTTGAAGACGTCACCTTGAGCTCAACATTTTTCACCATTTTATGAACCAAACCACTGACTGTTGTCTGCAGCCTTCACATATCATGTGCCTGGAAAAAATAACAGTCGCTCACATGCCTTCACCTTCAGTAAAAGTGTGAGAGTATGTATGCGCAGCACGTCGCCACACAAATAGATAAACATACATTTACTGAGACCATTATCTTGGCCTCATGCCTGGAAAGGCATAGCTGCCCCGAAGCCATCCTCCAATAGCCCAGGTGTGACTACATCCATCTCACATACGAATGTCGTCCTCTGAGCGTCCTGGCCGTGTCCCAACACAGCCAATTAAAGACATGGACCGCTCCAAATCAGCACTATCACTTCTATGAAAGAACATGTCTGCACAACTTCACTTCTGTTCTCAGAAATTACTATAAAAGTCAGATCCGCCAGCTGGCCGTCCACCAACCAACCAACCAACCCCGCCTGGTTTGCGATGGGGTGGGGGGGGGGGGGGGGGCAGAGGGAGCTTTGAGACAGGCAGTCGAGGACGTATCAGACACAACAACACATTCGGTCGCACTGAGTAACAGGCTACACCATGTGGGCGGCATGCTGCAGCTACCATACGGTCAGGAAAAGCCCGTTTCCTCCTCCGTCTGTGAACTGAAGCGCAGAGCGGGGACGGGAAATTGTGGAGTCAAGCACCTCGTGTAATGACTGTCATCTTACAGAGTCGACGGCATCAACAGGGATTCAGTAAAGAGAGGAGGAAGCCAGGGTACGACTGAGCCTCTGATCCCACCCGACAGTTCAGCCTCTACAGCACATTCACTCCAACCTTCACTATAAATATTCAACACATTCAACTGCAAAGCTAAATTTATAGCGCCGCCACACAGCCAGTTAAGGCACCTGACACTATAAAACTGTAATACAGACTAAGACAGATAATACAGAGCTGCTATGTGCTGGGATGCACCAACAATAAGTCAAAGAACTAAGTTTTTATAAGCTGCCAAACTGAAAAAAGATCTTTAAGAAGATAAAAGTGGACACAGACGTGAGGAATCCTGACTCTCAGTAACACTGTTAAGATTACAGTTACTAATTTGACCAGAGAAACTGTAGAAATTGAAGATAACTCGGCTATAAAAGGCCTGGTTTTGATCGTTGTTGGGTTAAATGATGATTTTGGAGTATTTCACCTCTGGCCAATCAGTGGGATCGTTTCTCACAGAAAAGTAAGGTGAGGGGAAGGGACACGAGATCCAATGGAAATGCTGAGTTTGTCAGTTTAACTTTTTTCTCTGGTAGACACAGGGTGCTAAAATAATCGAGTGACGTGCTGAAATCTAAATAATGTTTTTAGCGAGCTACAGTCACTTTGTTAGCATTTAAACCCCCTGGTGGCCATGGTTTTCAGAGTATGACACGTTTTGCTCTGTCTCTATGACCTGAAATAAAACACAAATAAATCTTTAAACTAGTTAGCAAACAATGAAACGTTTAGCTAACTCTTTAGCAAGCTAGTAAACAGTATGACATTTCTTTAACTTTTAAGCGAGCTAACAAACAATGTTTTTCACTAGCTAGCAATCAGTGTAACATTTAGTTACTGTTTTGCTAGCTAGTGTTTGGTTAAATTTTTCGCTAGCTAGTGAACAGTGTAATGTTTAGTTAATTTGTTTTAGCCAGCTAGGAAACAATGCAACCTTTGGCTAACTTTTTGGTTAGCTAGCAAACAATTTAATGTTTATTAAACTTTTTTTGTTGGTTATCAAATAATATAACGCTTAGGTAACTTTTGAGCAACAATGCAACCTTTGAACTTGTATTTTGTGTTGATTTTGGAGGCCTCTGTGGACAAAAGCAGTAGTGTTTCCTCCGCATTAACCACAAAATATGTCAAAAAAGAGATTATCTAAATGAAAATCTGCCAGGGAAAATGTAAGCACAGGCTTGTTTCATCTGATTTTAAGGAGAAGCCGACCCGCTGGCAGGCAGTAAAGATAAAATAGAGATAACTACACAGAAATAGCCCATCTTTTGGCAGATGGTCAGTAAAGAGAGAAGAAAGCCAGCGTACGACTGAGCCTCTGATCCCACACTGACACTTCAGTCTGTAAAACACATTCACTCCAACCTTCACCATAAATATTCAAGACATTCAGCTACAAAGCTAAATTTACTGCAGGTTCACACAGCCAGTTAAGGCACTTGACACTCCACTATAAAACTGCAAAGACCCAGAATAAAATCCATGTAAATTTACCTGGAGTTTGGTGGGCTCTTACTCCTGCCTTCTCGTTGCCCAGTGTTGATACAACAGAGGACCTGTCTAAAACCTGTTTCCCTCTCCCTCTGCCATACACATGTCATCCTCTGCACGCCCAGCTCCTGTCCTCCCATCACTGACGCCAATTAAAGACTGCGCCCGTGCTAAAGCTGTGACATCAGCGGCCTGGAACAAAGCGGCCCGACCGCTCCACGCCGCATGCCAACTTCCAGATGAATCCTGGAGAGTTCTGTGAAATTACGATAAAAATAGTGCCAGCCGGCCGGCCACCAATCCCTGCCCACTTTGCATCTTGCACTGGCAGGGCGCTAAGCAAGTTGGAAAAGAGAGTTGTCAGTATGTTGGCATTAGTGGGTGGGCTTAAAGACCTGTGAACAGTTGGGAGACACTGATGTGGAACAGAACCGGTGAGGGGGGGAGAGTGTGTACGTGGAGAGGGACGTGAAGCACTGAAGAAAAAGGACAAAACTGTTCGTTCTCAGCAGTGATGGTGTTTAAATAAAGGTCATGTTTACTGGAGATAAGGTTTAATTTTTAAACCAGATTACAGCAATGATTTTACTTTAAATTGTGTTGCACCAGACTTTAAAACTTTAAATTTCAATTTAGTTCCTCAAACATTTAGACTCAATTTCAAATGGATCCAGTAATTGATTTGATTTATTTGTTCACGCAATATTTATTAAAAAAACAGGTGCAAAAACCCCTCAGAGGGGCTTGATGAAGGCACCCAGTGAATACCTAAATACCTTAGAGACGAGAAAAAATAACTCAACACATAAGACAAAGAAAAGGACAGAGAAGACAAAAGAAAAAACAAAGGATGTGTTTGCACACACTAGTAGATATTCTAATAACTAATAATGCTAATATTGTGGAGATAAAAACAATTTAACAGTTTTCTTCTTTAATTGTGCTGGTGCTAAGTTTAAAAATATGATAGTACATAACTTTAAACTTACACTTGAGGTGGTTTAACTTTTAAAACTGCTGCCTTTTTAAGATTGACTGAGCAAAATAAAGTTCATAAAAAAAGTCAAGGGACAGGCTCAATAATTTGGTCAACAAACTTCTCTGCCGAGCCATCATAAGCAGGCTAACAAGGCTAACTAACTTTCTAAATTTCTGAACAGAGATGAGTTTCTATTCAAACTTACACCAGCAGAGTTTTCATTTTGAAAATAGCTGCCTTTTTAAGATGGATTTAGCAAAAAAAAAAAGTTTATAAAAAAAAATGAAGGGACAAACTCCGTTTTATGATGATTGATGATGTCTTTAAGTCCATTTTCTCAAAGGAGAAAACAGCTTTTTTTTCGAGCCATCATGAGTAGGCTAACCGACTTTTTAGCTTGCTAGCAAACAATGTAGTGTTTAGTTTAGTGAACTTTTTAGCTGGCAAGTAAACAATGAAACAGTTTGTTCATTTTTAAGGTAGCTGGTAAACAATGTAATGTTTAGTTTAGGAACACAGAGCACATGAACATTTACAGCTTTCCCTCTCTTATACTTACTAGGTCACAACAGCACTCAATTTTATGTATTTATTTATTTTAATGTGGGCAGGAAAGCATCACCATATTGATTAAATTCTATTTAATTTTGTCTTACATTCTTAAACTTGGATTTACTAAACAGATTATTTTTAACTGTGCAACAGATCTCTGCTTATTTTTAAAATGTGGATTTTTAAACACAGTTTTGCTGAACACTGAAATGATCTTTGATTAAATTCATCTTTGTTTGTGCAGCCCCGTCTGTTTGGCAAAGAGCGACTAAACTACAAAATAAAACAAAGCATCAGAACGAAAACATCTCTGTCCCTCCTCGATCATTCATTCATTCATTCATCCATGTGTTCCACAGCAGAAACAGAAGCAGCTTTCTAAAACAGGACCGGCAGCCTCCTTCCCCCATTCAACAAGGTGGGTTACGCAAACAGATCAGTGCACAGAGCTTACAGACAGACAGAATAACTGCCATAGTGCGACTCAGCATGGCGCCTCCTTTCCTCTCGCTGCAGTCATCGCTGTCTGCCATCTGTACTTTCAAACCATTTGGGGATTTGGAGTTTGGCTCCTTCGCAAGTGTGAAATTTTCTGCCCAGACTTTTTGATTTCTTGGAAGAATCCGAATGATGCCAAATGATGCCATGGTGATACTCAGGCAGTGAAAGCACACATTGTAAACTAAGGAACTCAGAGTTAAGGATGATTTGGTGATCGTACTGATTATATTGATCTCACCTTGTCGTAACACTTGTAGATCCGGTGATAGAAGGAGGGCAGCGCTGACCGAGCAGCAGCAGCGACTCCAGACACCGAGCGAACTCACTTCTGTAGTCTGTGTTGATCTGACGGAGGACAGACAGAAAATCACTTAGTCTTTTATTTTAATAATGTGACTCTATGAAAGACAGAAAACCCTTCTAACTCAGCTAAAAGAAATAAAAAGACAGGAAAATCAAATAAAATTACAGTCATGAACTGATTAAGATAGATGATAGATTAAGTATTTCGTATGTTTGTATTTCATCCAGAGTTCAACATATTCTGACCACATCTATGAAATTTTTATCTGAAGGTCACAAATGAAAGGAGAAACAGAAATAAATAAGAAGTGAAAGCTAAAGAATGCAGATGTGTCCATGGAGGGTTTAAGAGGACAGTGAATGTATTGATGAGCAGGAAAATGAAATATTTGGCCTTCACAGTCAACACATATCAGTCTTATTGTACATCTACTGGAGATTTACGGAGCTGATGTTAATATATTTCTTTGTGAGCTCTTTCAAATAACATAAATATAAACATCTGAAGCGTTAAAGTGCTGCACAAACTTCTGACAGTTATTTGATTTCCTCACACGGGTCCTGTGCTTTTGATGTTGTTTCGTCTGCTTTTCGTTTATCTTGTTTGTTTCTTTGAACGTGTGACACTCTAACTCTAACCCAGTCCTATTAATGTTAGCTAAATGTGTCCCTGAAAAAATGAATAAATGAATGAAGTTTTCATTAGAAAGCACTGAGTTGAACTTCCTCAGCAGAAAAATTGGTTCTGGGCTTTGGGGCCACAGAAGAAAAAGCAGTGAAACTGCATTGGGAACAAGTGAAACACTAATCAGCACACTGCAGTGTGTTACACTCCGACTGTAACCTTTTCCAGCTCTGCATGAACGCTGCTCCGACTCACTTTGCTGCTCTGCACTGGTCTCAGTCGATGAGGGAGCTTCACAATCCTCTTCAGCCGCTCCATGAGTTGCTGTGTAAGCAAGAACATCCGGGTGTGATTCAGCGACCCGCTTCACCTCGTCCAGACACTGTGGACAGCCTCCATTGAAAGTTCAGTTCAGTTCGGCTGATACTGTAACTGCTCTGCTGCCAAGAAAACATCTCTCAGAATAAACTTTGTTCTTTGTGATGTCTGAGCAGAGGACAGTTTGCTGTCCAGAGTTATACACACTGAATTATTTTATCTATTCATTCATCTATACTCACATTTTATTTCTCTGTACACACTCCTTCTGTCTTACCCACTCATGATGCTCTGTAACTCTTTAATGATATTTCCTAAAATACAACAATAATAAAGCTGTTAACGTTTTAACTAGCTACCAAACAATGTAATGTTTAGTTAGCTATTTAGCTAGCTAGCAAATGATACAATGTTTAGTTAACTTGTTAGCTAGTTAGCAAATGATGTAATGTTTAGTTAGCTTAGTAGCTAACTGGCAAACAATACAATGTTGAATATAATATTTAGTTAACTGTTTAACTAGCTAGCAAACAATGTAATGTTTTGTTATATTTTTAACTAGCTAGCAAGCAATCTAACATTTAGTTAACTTTTTAAACTACGTAGCTAACAATGTAACATTTAGTTAACCTTATAGCTAGCTCGCAAACAGTGTAACGCTTTGCTAACTTTTTAAGTAGCTAGCAAACAATGTAATGCTTAGTTCGCTACTTAGCCAGTGAGCAAACAAACAATGTTTTGTTAACTTTTTAAGTAGCTAGCAAACTGGTAAGTATTTAATTAGCTTTTTAGCTAACTAGCAATCAATATAACATTTAGTTAACACTTTAGCCAGTTAGCAGACAATATAACGTTTAGTTAACTTTTTAGCTGGCTAGCAAACAATGCAATATTACATTTAGGAATACATAGCAGCCAAAAGTTAACTTTTCCCACGTCTTTTATACTTACTATGTCCCATATTATTTTAATTTGGGTGAGCAAACATTTCTATATTGATGAACTCTATATAATGTCGGTTTACCTCGATAAACTTGGATTTACTAAACAGAGATACATTTTTAATTGTGCAACAGAGTTCTGCTCAATTTTAAATCTGGATTTAGTCATTTTAAGCCTTTGGTTTGGCTAAACTCTTATTTGTTTTAATCTCAAATCAAATTAACCTTTGTTGGTCTGTAATTCTCAGTAAAACAAAGCCTGAGTCGCTGTGTGAGCAGGAACGACCTGCCTCACGTCGTCCAGACATCATTGAAAGGCCAGTTCAGTTCAGCTGATACTGTAACTGCTCTGCTGCCAAGAAAACTTCTCTCAGAATAAACTTTGATCTTTGTGATGTCTGAACAGAGGACAGAACCACTGATAATGTGTCCTCCAGAGTTATACATCACATACACACAGTGAATCATCCTTTTATCTTTATTTTATCTTCTCACTCATCTATATTCACATTTTTTCTCCCCACAAACTCCTTCTTCTCCGTCTCGTATTGCTGCACCGTATTTTCTGCATTTCATATTCTCTGAAATACTCATGAAACACTGTAATAGCAGCTTATAAGGCTGTACTCACGTAGCCCATGTCCAAAAACTCAAACTTGTTGGCTGAGCTGAGGAAGGCCGAACAGGTGACGAGGTGAACCTGAAAACATCAGAGGTTAAAGATTAGATTTCAAACAGGCTGCGTGGAATACGAGACACCAACAGACTGAAACGGAGATTAAATGTATTAAACGCATCCCCAAACAACTAACTGCAGATCAGACGGGTCGGTATGATCAGCATCTTCACAGTCCATTCACAGACGGTTATAAGCACAGGCAGCGGTGCAGAGTACAGGTACCAGGTATGTGTGCTTTACTGGAGCATTTCCAGTCTGTGCCACATTACATTTCTATTCATCTACGTTTATCTGACATGTGGAGTTAGTATTAAAAATTCACATAAAAAACACACAGATGAACATTGAAATAAGTGGTTCCCAACATTTTCTAGCTCATGACTCCTTACAAAAAAGACTCTTTGTCATGTTTTTGTGACAAGGACAAGTGATTTCTGCTTAAACTTCTCAAATAATTCAGTTTAATTAATTGTTCAAGGCCTCCAGAGGTTAAATTATCCAATATTTCACACAAAAAATAAATTTTACATAAGTTTTTTTTTTAAATTGTGCATCAGGACTTTGTTTTATTTTCTTTCCTGCACCAATATTATATCTTATGACCCCTCAGATTGATCTGGGCTTTACATTACTAAATTACAAGCTGCACATAAAATATGTTAAACGAGCTCCAGCTGTAAAATACACACTGATGCATCACTAATAACAATCTAATAATAAGTGTTGGGGAGTCATAAATTACAGCTAATAAAAACAGTAGCCTAATTTAACTACACTGCTGGTAGTTTAGTAACATTCATCTTTGCAAGTTGTTAAATTCCTGTTTTACTGTTTTCTTTCTGTAGTTAACTGTTAAAACTACAAACAGTTTTAGCCAAAAAAAGAGAAGAATGATTTTTTTGTTTATATTATATCATTTCGTATCTCGTGACTGATGGAAATTGTTGTTGTTTTTCGTCTTTCCTGTCCAATTAATCATCTCACCACCCCTTAGATTTATCTGGTGAACTTTTGGAAGACCTCGACCGTTTGGAAACTACAAGACTAAATTACTAACTTTATATAAAGTAGTTAAAACTGGTGAAAAATGTTGATGACGGTTTTCCAAAGACTTGAGTTGACGTCCTTAAATGTCCTGTTTTGTCCACAACCCAAAACTTTTCAGTTTACTGTCCTAGAAGAGTAAAGAAACCAGAAAATATTCACACCGAAGAATCTGAAATCAGAGAATTTGGATCATCATTTATTATAATTACTCAAAATGATTGTTGCCAGTTAATTTAATAGTCGATTAATAATCGGTTAATTGTTGAGGCTCTATTTGCTGGTATGACTTTTTACATTTTGCTGCAGAAGGAACATGTTTTGTGACACTTTAAGTACATTTTGGTGATAATAAAGTGGGATTTTGATTGCAGGATTAAAGGATCTGAGTGTTTCTTTGAATGTGTTATCTGTCAGCAGCTGTGTTTTTAATTACTGAATATTATGATTTATTATGAGGTCTTTATTTGCCCGTACCTGGAGGGTTGGCAGGAGGGCAGTCAGGTGTGAGAGCTGCTCCTTTAGTGCTTTCTCCTTCTCCTCGTGTTGACTGCAAACACAAACAAACATGTAACGCCACACCTTCACATCCACGGCTGCCGAAATACTCAGAGGACTGAGCTCAGGAGGTGCGACCACAAACAACATACTCCATATTTCCAGAAGCTAATCTATCTGTCTTCGGTAACAAACGCACGGACGCACACAGGGCCGGACACACAAAGCCAGACATAAATAGCCTTTAACACCCTTCCGGGAACCCAGCCACTGGACGGCTTCCAGGCAATGGAGACAGAGAGGGAGATGGAGGACACTGGGCACGAAAAAAAAATCTCATTAAAGATCCCCACAGAGTGCAACCCGATACACTCACTCACATGCACGAGATTGTTCTCGTTCAGTCGCGCACACGTACACAAACTGGAAAAGAAAATGCTCATGTCATTTGGATTCTTGCTGTTTTGGAAATTGGAGTTTGCAGATTCAGAGAGAAAGAAGAAACAGAGATAAAACACAGATTTAACATTCTGCTCAAGTTTCATATATAATATATATATCTATTAGTCATTAATCTTACGTGAAATTGAATTGAAGTGCAATAATTTGATCTTAGAGACTAATTAGTTGCAAACCTTGGATGGCATTAAATCAAACTTTAATGATTGCTCTGGGGATGCACCATTTTTAATTATTTTAGTGGCAGGATACTGGTGAGTTAATGCTAAATTAATGGTTTTGGAGGATGTCATTATCTTGTTTTCGCAAAGCAGTTTCTTAATTTTTTTATCGCTTGTTTCTGCACAAGCAAGCAGCCACTAAGTAACATCATGGCAGGCTGCCACAAATGAAAAAAAAAACAGTAATGATCCTGTTCTCAGGACAGTTTACTGCGAGGAAAACAGCTGCTTTAAAGGGATGGTTTGGATTATTTGAAGTGGGGTTGTATGCGAGGTTCTTATCCGCAGTGAGTGTGTTACCAGCAGTAAGATGGTGGTCGACACGCCCCTGTTTGAGAAGCAGAGAGAGGTACAAGTGTCAGAAACTAAGCACTGCGCTGCTGTGGACAGGATCAGCAGCAAAATGTATTTTAGTCACCTAAAAAAAAATCAGTATTAGTTTAACTGTACACTATATCTAGATATAGATGTACTTTCACTGCTCTACTTTACCGCCTGACAGCCTTTTCTGACAAGAAATTGCCATTTTATAAGCCAAATATCATCGTCTCAAACTCAACCAGACTCGTTTGGCAAAATGAGTCATTTCACTTTGCTCACAGCAAAAACAAAAAAGTTGAGAAAACTCAAAATTTCAAGGCAGCAGACTGTAATAGATTTATGAGTTTTGAGCCCAACTCAAATTATAAAGTTTTGAAAAAGTTTTACCAACTATTGATCTTTCGTTGAGATAATTAACTTTTCTTGTTTAGATAAACTTGAAGCTTTGAGTTTTAGAAATCTAAAAAAAATATTGAGCAAATTCGGTGAAGTGAAAGTAAATGCTAAAATGTAAATATTTTCAATTAAAACAATTTAATTTTTCAGGCACTAAAAAGATAAATCGGGTTCACAGCTCACTGTGACCATTTTTTTTTCTAAAAGAGTCAAGTTTATCTAAAGAAGTAAAGTGAATTATCTCATCTGGTTGGCAAAACTTTTTAAAGCTTATTTCAAAACTTAAGAGTTTTAATTTGGCTCAAAAATTCTTAAAAATCTATTGCAGTGCTCATCTACCTGGTTGATCTGGTAGTTTGTTTGCGTTATTGTGTGACTTCTGCGTTTCAAATTGTTAGTTTGGATTTACTGAAGTCACACAACAACACAAACAAACTAATAGATTGATGCAGCAGAAGACTAGCAAAGACAAAAAAATTACTGATTCCGTCTATAAAGTTTGGTACGTTTGGAGGGAACAATATTTGGTTTATATAAGAAAAGAAAAGGCTGTCTGACATCAAAGTAAAGCGCTGCAAGTTTTCTAAATGTAGTGTACACTGCAGTGATACTACACCCCCTGTTTGGAGACGCAGCACTGGTGTCCTGTACTGGTGTAGGAAGCAAAGCAACGTACTGCTGTGGACAAAGTCAGCAGCAAAATTTTAGCCACCTACAAACATCAGAATTGGAGGCCTGGTAGCTCAGTTGGTAGAACGTTTGTCATGTGTATGTAGGCTGTGAGGCATGAAAGCCCCCCAGTATCAGTTTAAATGTGCACTATATTTAGAATATTTTCATATTTTGTCCAACAGCCTTTTTTGGCAAAAACCTGCTATTATATAAGTGAGTTAACGCTCTCCCTCGCTCAGCCAGACTCCATTGGCAAAAACATTGATTTTTCCTCACAGAACACAGGAGCTGCAGGCGAACTGCTGCCTCAATCTGTTAGTTTGTTTTATTGCGTGACTTCAGTGTTTTAAAAGGTTAGTTCTGATTCACCAAAGTCACACAATAACACAATTAAAGTAACCAATAAGGGCAGCAGTAGACCAGCAACTCCTGTGTAGCTGCAGGGCAAAATTACAGATTTCAGCCATGGAGTTTGGTTGGTTTGGAGAGAGCGATATTTGGCTGAAATAATGGTCGGGCTTATATTTCCTATCAAAAAAAAAAGCTGTCTGAAGGCAAGGTGGAGCAGTGGAAATATTCTAAACATAACCCTTAAACTAATTGATTTTTTTAGGGGGATAAAACACTGCTGACCTCGTCCACAGCAGTACACCTGCTGCTTCTCTCAGGAACAATAGCAGGTGCTAAAGACGCTAAAGGTGCTCCGGTTTTTATCTGAACTGGAGGAAACTTACAGACTGTGCAGCACTTGCTTTTGCTGAAATTACCGACTTGAGAAAGTTTGTCATTGCTTGATGTATATGCGTCTGACATATATACTTTTCAGTTGGCTTCATTTTCATTGATGGGATCCAGGAACGAGCTGCAACCAATCTGTAATCCCGCTGAAGCGGTTTTAATTCAGTGGCGCGCTTTGTTGAAATGAAAATCACCCAAAGAAAATGTGTTTGGTGAGGAGACAGATTATTCCAGAGCAAACAGGGCGCTGCTATTCATCACCCTGAGCACAATGCAGCAGGATGAAAAGGAAAAACTATCAAGTGACCGGGTGACAGCAGGATAATAGCATTTAAATATGGTAAATATTGTGACTCCAGCTTTATGTCGACAAAAGAGCATTTTCACACAGTTACTGTAAATCTTTATATATTTTATTTTACCTCTGAGCTGCTTTCAGGAGGATCTTCTTCCTCTCTGCTAGTTTTTCCTGTCAGACGAGAACAGAGAAAACACCCTCTTTTATTCCTCACACTGCTGTGAAAATGGCCTTGAGCTCTCTAATACCTAATGAATTTTCAAGATTGTGGGGGAATAAAGAACTGGTGTAAATTCCACTGTGTGCTTTCTGCTCTCTTGGATCTCCTGGATTGTTCATTATGCAAACAAAACACACTCTGTCCTCACAGTTAGGTTAACAGAGACATCCAGTGGACAAACGGTGCAAATATAACTTTACTGCTTCCTAACGTTCAGACTGAGGTCAGAGAGGATTCAAATTACAAATGATTTTGTAGAGGACTGGATGTATTTCATATCTAACTTACTCTTTATAAACAAACCTGATGTAGTAAATCTAATAATTTGGTTTCCAAAGCAGCATTAAGATAAAAGTCCAACATGTATTTGCAGAGAAAACTTCTAATTCTTGTGAAGGTTAATAAAAACAGGCTTTCTGCAGGTTTTATTATTAAGTATTATTAAGATTATTATACACTTTAAGATCTATTTCACATTAGTGCTGCATGATTTGGTAAAAAAAACACATTGTGATTATTTTGACTGAAATTGTGATATGCAATTCAACTGGTGGAAATGATCAGTTTTGCATTATACTTTTCATGTTCAGTGAAAAAAAACAATTAAAATCTTGATGATGTGATATTTATCGAGGTCAGAACCAAACAAACATGTTTTCTTTCATCTGGAGAACCAGATTTTTAGCTCAGGTCATCTCTGCAGCGCTACAGTACAGATCTGCATATTACACTTGCAGTTGTGTTGCATTAATTGTGCAGCCTTGTTGCACATCCACACTGGCAACAAAGCACATGCACGGTCTGCATGAGCGTTTGTCGGTTCAGTGTTGGTTTCGTTTCATAGTTGTTACGGGGTGATATAAATAATTTGGCCCAAAAAATACATTAAAAAGTGAGACTGAAGTTTATGCAACTTTATAAAAATAACCTTAACTTCATAATTCAATCAATTTTAATACATTTTAAGGCCTAAAATTCAGACTTTTGGATATTAGACTTTTTAATATGACCTGCAGAAACCCTGGAAAAGAGTAACGCCTACATGTTAACACCACAAGTTTATGTAAATGGAGAATGTTTTGATCCCATTCAGATTTTTATCAGGTCAAAATGTCATGATTGAGCATTTCAGAATCCAGAAACAATCCAAAAACTTCACACTCTGAAACCAACAGCTGTCTGAATTAGATTAGATATCGATTTTTTTTGTATATTTAGATATATTAGATATTAGATATATCATTTCTAATGCAGTTTTTCGGTGTACTGTGTGGATTGTTAGTTGGTTTAAGATGTTTATCATCCTGAGCTGATTCAAATTAACTGTTATATTGATTTTTTTCTTCTTACTTTCATTAATGGCTGTTTTAACATAGATTTTTTTTTAAAAAACTGTATCATTTACACACCAGATGTATTATTTGCATATGAAACAGTTTTGGCTCAAAAGAAAAAAAACATTAAATGAATTAAAATTTCCATTTATTCCACGTCCCACAGAAGAAAATACTGCTGGAATATTTTGGGAACTGATTTTTATTCGGTTCCTCTGCAGCATACTCAGTGGTATTATATTGATACTGGTAGTATATTCAGCTGATAATCTGTGATCAAATGATCAATGGTGTTTACTCGAGACAAACATCATGTTTCTATTTTGAGGTTTTTAAAGGACCAGTGTGGAGGATTTTAGTGGCATCTAGTGGTGACATTGCAGACTGCAAACACTTCGTCTCACTCTCCCCTTCCAAGCCTGTAGAACAGATGTGGGCATGGAAATACCAAAAATTAAAAATATAGCAAAGACGGTCGATAGCATTTTGCTTACCATTAAACTGTTATCAGACCTTTATTTTGAAAGAGGTCAGCGCTGTGTTCATAAATGATAATGAACTGAATCTTTTATATTAAACTGTAACTTTATTCACTCAGTGCTGCACATACATGTTGTTTATGTTGTTCTTCTTCTACTTTTGCTGCTACTATCACTGCAACCTGCAGGCAGCGTGCATGATATTCTGTAAAACATCAAGTTCTGGACAAAATATTTGCCCACAATTAAACATGGAAGATCAGAAAGGGTGACCAACAGTAGAAGTGCCATATATACAACACCTCTGACTATTCCATTATTACAGATTTAGCTATCATTAGGACTTAATAAGCTTTAATAAGCATTTTTAGACATTTTGACCTGAAAAAGATCGAACTGGGATCAAAACATTGTCCATTTACATAAATCTGTGGTTTCCAGTCAGCGTGCAGGAATTCATCTTTTCACTGAATGAAAAAAACAACAGTCTTAGAAAACACATCACATCAGGATCATTATATAACCTGCAAGCTGTTGAACAGAGTGCAGATCGCACTCTCCTCTTCCTCCACATTCAGACACACTTCTCCTATCATCGCTCTGAGCAGAACGATCGCCTCTCGAGCTGAAGTCTGCAGCTCCTTCACCACCTACAGATGGAGGAGGAGGAGGAGGAGGAGGAGGAGGAGGAGGTTCACTGACAATTAAAGGCCATGTAGGCGACTGCACTGCCACGCATTTATCTTCAAGCTCAAACAGACAAGCACAGTTATTCTGCTGGTCAAATATACAAATTAAAACTTGATTGATGCCTGAGTCACAGCACTCAAAGCATTTATCCTCTTGAATCAACATATTGTTCAAAAACTAACATGTAAGGAAGATTATTATTGCCAGGCATCAGCAAAAAAACAGAGAGGAGCAAGATTTTTTTATTTTGCATTTTGAGAATTAAGTTGAAATGTCAAGAATTAAATCAAATTGTCGAGAATAAAGTCAAAAAGTCGTGATCTGAGTTGAAATGTTGAAATGTCGGGAATAAAGCTGAAATGTAAATGGGGTTGAAACGTTGAAAACTAAATAAAAATGTCAAGAATAAAGTTGGGATGTCAAATGTTGAAAGGTTATGTCAAAATTTCATGAATTGAGTTGAGAGTCAAAAATAAAGATGAGATGCTTTGAATTTAGTTGAAAAGTTGAAATGTCATAATATCGCAATGTCAAGAATCAAATTGATGTCTTGAGAATAAAGTTGAAATGTTGTGAATGGAGTTGAAAAGTTGAAAACTAATTGCATTGTCAAGAATAAAGTCGGGATGTCAAGATTTATTTATTTATTTATTTACTTATTTATTTCAGGTATGTCAAGAATTAAGATGAATTGTCGTAAAATAAAATAAAGTTGAAACGTTGAGAATAAAGTCAAAAAGTTGTGAATTGAGTTGAAATGTAGAAAAATTTAGTTGAAATTTCATGAACTGAGTTGAAAGTCAAAAATAAAGTTGGAATGTTGAGAATTTAGTGAAATGTTAAGAATGATATCAAAATTTAATGAGTTGGGTCTGAAATGATGAAAAATAATCTAAATGTAATCAAGAATAAAGTCAAAATGTCAAGAATACAGTTGGGATGTCAAGAATTGAGCCGAAATATTGTAAAATAAATAAAGTCGAATTGTCAAGAATAAAGTTGAAAAGGCAAACATTAAGTAAAAATGTTGAAAACTAATTTGAAATGGTGACAATATAGTTAAGAAAAAAGTTGTCAAGAATAAAGTAGGGATGTCAAGAATTCAGACGAAGTGTCGGAAACTAAAATGAAGTTGAAATGTCGGAAATTGAGTGAAAATATTTAAAAATAAGTCAAAATGTTAAAAAAATAAAGTTTAAATGTTATTTTTGCAGTTATTTTGCATTTTGAGAATAAAGTTGGAATATTGAGAATAAAGTTGGAACATTTGGAGAATAAAATCAAAATGTTACTTCGACTTTATTTTTGACATTTCAACTTTATTCTCCTGTTGCAAAAACCCCAAAACAAAGCAAAACAAAGCAAAACGAAACAAAAAAACATGTTTCCTCCTCTGATTTTCTCTAGTACTAATACTGACAGTTTGATTTTATTCTCAACATTTAACTTTATTCTCAAAATGCAAATAATCATAACAAAGATCTTCCTCCTCTCATCTCTTCCCCTAAATCATGTCCTTAATAATCTTCCATAAACATGAGCTGTGAAGTTACAGCAGAAACTGTTTGTATTTGACCCGACTTGATTCAGCAACGCTGAAAATATTGTCGAAAACTTGTCCTCATTTATATGTTTATATATTCAAATTGCAGCATGATGAGTACACCTGCACCGCGTCTCACATGTCATCATCACCACCGCTGAGCGCCTGAATTATTCATGAAGCCAAATGTGTAGATAAACAGGAGACGGGAGCGTCTCACCAGCACAGCCTGGTCCAGCATCTCACAGCCCTGAACGTAAGCCGTCTCGATGTCGATGCAGTGAGTCCGACTCTCCCTGCGGTGAACAAACAAACAACAGCTCGATGTAACGTGTCGCAGAGAAGAGAACTTCAGAGGGTCATAAATTGAGCTGACTGCTTGGATTCACTCACACTTGCATGTCTCTGAAGCACTTGATGCAAAGCATGGACTTGTTCTCTGTTGAGAACAGGATGTAGGGCTCCTCGTGGAGAGCTGCACACACAGACACACTTTAAAATCAAAGTATTCTGATTTTCATATTTGTGAACAACAAACAGAGGAGGTTTCAGGATGCAAACTGACTGACCGGCTGATATGTTTACCACCGTACTGTTCTCTTAATAAATCTAAGCACAGGAGGGACCACACCCCTGAAGAACAACACGCGTTTACGCCGGTGTAACGAAGCCGTGTTGGCGGTTAATTCTTCTGGAGTAAATTACAGGTGGCACTCACAGCACTTCCTGTGTTTGGCTTTGGTACGTTTGGCCAGGGACACGATCTCATGGTGGGAAAACATTCTGGCCTTGTGAGTCAACTCCCTGCAGGCGCCGCACAGTGGCTGACTGCAAGTGTTACAGAAGTACATCACCCCCGTGTCCTGAATGACAAAAACAGACAAACAACACAAGTGAAAGACAAAGTGGAGACGTGTGTACGTTGGTTTATATGTTGTTTTGGATTTGGATGGTTTATAAGACAACAGGCTCCAGACGTGTTAATGTCTCTTTTTAGTCGATTTGTTTTTCTTTGCAATAGTTTTGTGTCTTCTAATTGTATTTTTGTGTCTTTTTTCTGTCCCTATCTGGTCATTTTGTATCTCTTTTTGGTAGAGATGTCTTGTCTCTGTTGTCGTTTTGTGTCTCTCTCTGGTTGTTTTGTGTCTCTGTGACATCTTTATGTCTCTGTTGTTGTTTTGTGTCTCTTTCTGGTCATTCTGTGTCTCTTTGTGGTACTTTTGTATTTTTGTTGTCATTTCATCGTCTGTTTGTAGTTGTTGACTTTCACAAATAAATATTTGCTTAAAATAGACTCTTGGGTCCAGGGGCCCCTTGACACCTCGTGGCCCCTGGGCCTGTTCGGCCTGTTCAGTGATCCATCCATAGCTTAAAGCTACACAAGGTGAAATAAACACACCTGTGTTGAAGCTAGTACATGTTTAATTTTACATTTTATGATAAGATGAATGAAAAAGCACCAATGTTCACAACGATTGTCTCATTTTATTACAAGCACAAACAAAAGATGCTATAATCACACTAAAAAGCTGCATTCACTCCTGTTTAACATTTTTTTTTCTTTCATATTGTCTGTGAGTCTCCAACATTTCCTGGTTAAACTTTAATATATAAAATAACATTATGTTTATGCTTCATGTCTGTGTCGATCCTGTATTCTTTCACTGTCTGTCTATGATGTAATCGTGTGGGTGTGTCTGTCAATTTGTACCTTTTTGTTGCTCTCCTGGTCACAGTTGGCACACTGCACCGTCTCCTCAGCGTCCCCGTTGTTGTCGACCAGGAACTTCAGCAGACGGTCCTCTGGTGGGAGGCCGTTACTCCCTTTCACTGTGGACGGGTATCTGTGACAAACACAGACAACAAGAGAGAAGAAAATCATGGCATTCAGCACCAAGTTTGTTCTGTTGAGTTGAGGCATCAACAGGAATAATTTAAACAGTTTGATCTGATAAAAACAAATGAAAAAGAGCAGTGATTGATTCTTGCGCTGCTGTTTTTTTAATGTTTCTCTCCACTCAGACGTGTTTTATTTCGTCTGGATGTTTGGCCTTCACTCAGCAGAATAACACACGTGTCATGAATAACCTTCTCTGTGCTCACTTTAATTCTCAGGTTCAGGTGTGTCCACACAAGCAGAATTTCAGTTCGATTAGAAGCCAGTCATGGTTTGCTAAACTTTGGAAATGAAAACATACTCATAGATTTGATTTCTTTTAACGAGGAAAAAAAGAAGATGCATTTTTAAGAATAGATAACAAGGTAACTGAACTTGTTTAAATTAAAGTATATGTCTTACAGCATGTCTGGAGGAGTTTTCATCCTCGTGAATTGATTAAATCTTGGTGTCAAGTCACTGAAAATCAAAACAGGTTCAAAGTCAAGAATATAAAAATCCACACCAGTTCACACAAATAAACAACAATAATATCTGCAGTAAAAGGGGAAAAACACAAGTTTGAGATCTACATACTATTTCTATCAATGCAACATTTCCATAAAGTTCCAGAAAAGACAAACTAGAGGCAAAAAATATATAATATTGAAATATTAGATTTTCAAATGAGCAATAGACAAAAATCACTAGTCAACCAACTCTGTGTAATGATACAGCATTGTCTCTAAATCCATAAGGCCACACAACTGAAGATTTTCCTATAAAATATATATATTGCTTAAAAAAACAAGCCAATTTTATTTATATCATGCAATACAATAAAAAGGCAAATAAAATCTGTGCATGAAATGTAAGTCCCTGCAGAAAGTACCTTTCAATATGTGCCAGTACGTATACAGCTGAAATGACAAATAAAGACATAGTCTACACTAAAATAAAGGTAAGGTATGAAAGAAGCACTAGTCATTATTTAAAAAAAGAAAAAAATATGTAAAACTAAAACAAGTAAAGCATGAGACCGGAAAATAAAATTTACTGGGCAACCACAGGGCAGTGCAAGACCAATCAATCAATCAATCAATAAACAAACTTTATTTGTATAGCACCTTCCATACAGACTATGTACAATAGAGTGAAATAAAATGTATTTATAAAATAGAGCTAATGACAAAACAAAGAATAAAGATAACAATGACATATGATAAAATAGATTTTAAAGCTATGATAATAATAACAAAACAGAGATAGATAAAAACCTAAACTAATTAACTATACTATACTATACTAACTAAGCCATGGATTAAAAAGAAAAAGTAAAATAAAAACATAAAATCATAAATGGGATAAAAAACAAAATATGGATAATAATTAAATAACAGGTAAAGTTAAATAAAATAAAGTAAAATAGAATAAAATAAAACTATACAACATGATATATTTCCCAAATAAAGTAAAAAAAATAATAATAAAGTAAACTAGAAGCAATGACAATAAAAACAGATGTAAAAATTGCACAAAACTGAAAAAGATTTTCACATGACTAATTTATATAAAGTAAAATACACAAGCTCAAAACTCAAAACACTGAAAATGAGAAAACGGGAAAATAAAAGTGACAGTGAAGCAGCAAATTATATGAACTATGAATTATATGAATATGAATTAATAGTCCCAAAAGGAGTTCAAACATGGTGATGAAAACGTGTAGGCTGTGGTTGGCCTGTCTGCAGTACTGCAGAAATCCTGAGGAGGGCAGTCATGACGTCGATGACCCCTCGTTCCGCTAAAGATCTCGCGAGAGTGATCATTTTAACACAAACCATGATCTTTATCAAACTCTAGTCAAATGTATTCTGTCCTTAAGCCTCAACAGGGTAACCACAGCGTTGCCACATTATGAAACATAATTAATTCGTAAAACGTGCAAAGTGAAGAGACAACACGTGAAAATCTCGCGAGAGTTTGTCACATCTTGGGTTCCCATCTTGATACAACCGTAGAAGAAGAGAATCCGGAAGAGGAAGCAGAACACGAAGAGACAAACGTGTGAGTGAGGGTGCACCGCCCGTAATCCAGAACGTTCCAGGTGAGGGAGCACCGACAGCACGTTGAACAGTTTGTGCACCGAGGGAAACATATTCGACGGTGAAAATGTCTGTTATCTCCGAGGAAAACGTCCGGGGCGGGAGCCTTTTCAAGGATATCGGCGCCGAGGACCCAGACGGTGAGCCCACTGAGATCGAGAGCCTGTGTATGAACTGCTACCAGAACGGCGTGACACGTTTACTTCTGACCAAAATCCCCTTTTTTAAAGAAATAATCATCAGCTCATTCAGCTGTGCTCACTGCAGCTGGTCCAACACCGAGATACAGTCTGCGGGCAGGATTCAGGATCAAGGCATATGTTATACACTGAAAGTCAAAACAAAACAGGACTTGAACCGGGAGGTGGTGAAAGCTGACAGTGCGACCACCAGGATCCCTGAGCTGGATTTTGAAATCCCTGCTTTTACCCAGAAAGGTGCTCTTTCCACCGTTGAGGGTCTTTTGGACCGGGCAGTTGCAGGTTTGGAGCAGGACCAGCCCGTCAGGCGAGCTACTCACCCTGAGGTGGCTGACAAGATAGATGAGTTCATCCAGAAGCTCAGGAAGCTAAAAGATGTTGAGAACGAATTCACTCTGGTGATCGAGGATCCATCGGGCAACAGTTTTGTAGAAAATCCACTTGCCCCTCAAAGAGACGAGGCTCTCACGGTGACCAAGTTCAAGCGGACGGTCCAGCAGGACATCCAGCTGGGACTGAGGGCTGAGGACGACTTGGACGAGGAGGAACCGGCCAGTAACAACCTGGACGACATGAGAAACGAGGTTCTGGTCTTCAACACTAACTGCCCAGAGTGCAACGCGTCGGCCTCGACCAACATGAAGCTGGTCCAGATTCCTCACTTCAAGGAGGTCATCATCATGGCGACCAACTGCGACAGCTGCGGCCACCGGACCAACGAGGTGAAGTCAGGCGGAGCCACGGAGGAGGTGGGCACAAAGATCACCCTGCACATCACCGACCCCTCAGACATGACCCGCGACGTGCTCAAGTCCGAGACGTGCTCTGTCGTCATCCCTGAGCTGGAGTTTGAGCTGGGAATGGCGGCTGTGGGCGGGAAGTTCACCACCCTGGAGGGGCTGCTGAAGGACATCAAAGACCTGATCGTCTCCAAAAACCCCTTCGTCTGTGGGGACAGCAGCACCACGGACCGGGTGCAGAAGCTGAGCGAGTTTGGGGAGAAGATTGACAAAATTATCGCCGGAGACATGAATGTCCACTTCATTCTGGATGATCCGGCAGGGAACAGCTACCTGCAGAACGTGTACGCGCCTGAACCAGATCCTGAGATGACTACTGAGAAGTACACTCGCACGTTTGAGCAGAACGAAGACCTCGGCCTGAACGACATGAAGACTGACGGATATCAGGAGGACAAATGAACTGCCAGCACCAGCTGAAAGGACTGAATAAGTTAACATTTGCCGAAACCCAGTCACATTAAAAATGCTCCATATTTTCTCATATTTTAATACATTTTCAGTTTAAATCTGGGTGAATGGGTTATTTCGCTCTGTATATTAACCAGTGAGAGGGCTTCTAAGTTGTCTAAATGTATAAGAAAAATAAATTAACATAAAAACATGAGAACATGTTTTGTACGCAATGATTCTTCTCTGTTGTTAACCCCAAAGTCAAAAATACATATTTTCCCCCTGGTCTGTGGAGCTTTTTATCCATCTAGATTTTTTTTTGGTTGACTTGCAGAATTTTGGAGATATTTGCTTAAAATTTTAAAGCCACCCTCTCTTTTCAAAAATCATGACTTTGGTTACTCAAGATAATCTACAGAACTTGTGAGCAGTTTCATGCAGGGACTACTTTCTGTTCCGGTAGATTCTACTGCTGAGTTTTTCAAGTGTATTTTTTTGGCACCACAAGCCGAGTGCCATCTGTTTCCATTGTACTAGATAAGACATTCAGACATCCCTACGTCCGATATCTCACACCAAAACTATCTAGATGAATAAACTGCACTACAGGTCAGGGGCAAAATATGTATTTTTGATTTTGGGGTGAACTGTCTCTTAAAAATAAATCCTCCACTGTTGCATTCTTGTGACATCCCAGAAGATGGCGCTCTGTCATTTCTGATTAAAAGGCTTCTTTTCTCAGAGGACCACACACTGTGTGACAAATTAATCTTTTTATACACCTGTAAGCATGACATCATCTAAATAAAGTGTTATCTAAATTGATAGTTTAGCTCTGCTCTTTGATTTGGCAGATGCTGAAAGAGAACGGAGCTTTTTCTGTTGTATTTTCACGTTCAAACACTTAATTTTCAGCACTAATCTGCGTAATTAGTCTGAGAAACAGCCAGGATTTGTACAGTTAAAGAATACAAAGACTTTATTGATTTAGATTCTTCGGAAGTCTGTGTGCTTTGTGCAGATTCACACGACCGTTTCTACAAGATCATCTCAGTATAATTATGTTTGGGCTGCAGCTAATGATAATTTCCCTTATCAGTTCATCGTTTTGTTGTCTGGAAATGGAGAAAAAATATGATTTCCCAGAGCCCAAGGTGACATCTTCAAATTCTTTCTTTTATTTAATCATCAATCCAAAACCCACAGATAACAAGAGACGGGTAGAATAACAAAAACACGTTTGAGAGACCAGAACAAGAGAATAATGATTTGAAAAGCTGCCTGCTTGACTGAAACAACTCGATATCAAAATAGCAGAATACAAAAAGCAACACAAGGGAAATACAGAAATTACTTTATGCATATTGTACTCAAGAGAGTGGTGCACAAGCTAGAGTAAAACAAAGATTTTTGTCATGGCAAGTGAGTTCATGTTATAAAGTTATCAGTCTTGTCTCTTAATTATGTCAGATTGGTGTGAGCTACAAATTGAGGTCATAAACGAAGCACAACTGTGGATCTGAATGTGTGTGACAGTTTTGTCAAAATGGACAGAGAGCAGAGTCGTTATTGCGAAATAAACCCAGACGGGTCGACGCAGGACCCCAGTGTGAAGCCACTCACTGTGCTTTATCCTGCTTATTTTAGGGCTTCTTACTGAGAAAAAATGCTAATAATTTTACAGGAAATTGTAATTAAAAAAAAAAAAAAACACCCAGCAACCAACTTCAGATCAGTGCCAGAGCCTTACATATTGACCTGAGAATTCACCTAAGATACAAGTTTTTGATTAGATAATTAGATAAATTGTCTTATTACATGGCTTTGTTAAATCCTCGATTCTGATTGGTCAATTGCGACATTCTGAGGTCTGCAGAGCAGGCTGTTAATATGGATGCATTTCTAATCAGGAAGAACAGTAAGATGACTTTTAAAGCCAACTTTGAATTTTAAAATGCAACACAAAAACTACAATAAAAAATTAACAACACAATCAACACCAATAAAACTACCAGTGACTGTTAAAATAATCTTGAATAATCATTTGATTTCTGGTAGAAAAGGACTCTGGCAGCTGCAGCGCCCGGTCTCTGTCACATTAAGCACATTTGCACAGGCCTGTTTGATTAAATCATGATGCTGTTTGCCTCATTCTCATTCAGTTGCAGCGACACAAACGTTCCTCGCCTCTGTCTGCTCTGCGTGTTTTATCTGGTTTTCATAGCAACGGGGATCTATTGTGTTCTACTAATAGCAGAGTAGTGAATTCCTAGATTACATGGTTCTTGAGTAAGCAGCTGTTAGCAGGCTGCTGCTGCTGATGGAAATAGTAGCTGCCAGGCAGCGGCTGGGCCCCTGCAGCCTGAGCCCAGACAGCAGAGCGCCGTGGCTCTGTGCCCACAGGGTTATTATTCCATAGAAAACCAATGATTGCCAATGAGGGTTTTTCCTCCTCATTTCTCAAAACCCTGTGTTAAGAATAAAAGCTCTGCTGTTGGTATTACTCTGATTTATACAGCTGACGCTTACACATTACCCACCTGAACACAGGTTCATATCAAATAGCCATCAGGCAGATAAATGTGGAAGTCGCCTGAGGTTCAGCCAGCTTGTCTACTTAATTTTATCATATATTTAATTCACCACAATTAGCTTATAGAATATATAATCTGTGTGAATATGAATTCAAACATACACTGCCAGGAGTTATGAGTACTGATGAAGTATTCAGAACCTTTACGTACAGTAAAAGTATGAACACCGCACTGTTAAAATTGAAAAAGTCTGAAAGTATAATCAGGAAAACGTACTTAAAATCCTTTATAAAATAATATATCTGATGTGCACAACATTTTTTTTCTTTGTATAAAATTTGTTTTTCCTTTCGTTCAAGTAAAATTAAGTTAAAATTAATGCTTAAAAGTAGTGAGCCATTTTTACCCCCCTTTTTAACTATGTATGTTTTTATTGATCATTTGTGCCCACATTGTTAATCAATTGCTCTCTGGAAGCATAAAATGAATGAATCAATCAATCAATCAATCAATGAAACTCTAGCTAAAGGAGCATCAAAACTCATCATAACCATCTGATTTAATTTTTCTTCATCAGTGTGAGTCATAAAACAATAGTGATATGTTTCAGGATTAGACAATTCATCAACAGCAATAAGAAAACTGTTCAATAAAATCTTCAGTAGTTTTATTTAAATGTAAAACACCAGTAATGACAGTACGTAACAAATATGACCTGGCTCATAAACAGCCTGTCAGATCCTTTGATATTATAGTTGCACCAGTTGTGTAGGAGCCTAAATGCAATTCACTGATTTTTGGTTAAAAAAGTAAGTAATAAATTATTCGAGCTAATTTAAAAACAGTTAAAAATAACAGTAATGTAAGTTACAGGTATTTTCAGTTCATATGTACAATATTGTAACAAGTTAATCATTTAAAAGGCAATCGGATTGTTTAAAGTGGATAAAAATGTAATTTATGTGATATTTGTAATGGATGGGAGCATAAAACAGTTTGGTGTTTTTGAGTTACTGTGCATCTTCAATTACTTTAATTGAGGCTCCTGTGAGAAGTTGACCTGAGGTCAGTCAGTCAAGAGGAGAGCGGAGACACATGAGTTTCGTTTTTACTTCTCCCTCTTTTCTGATTTTCTGCCAGTGTGGCATTTATGTGTTTTTTTAAAGTCTATTACCTGTGTGCTGTGATAAATAAAGTGGATAAATTCAACCTTTTCTTCTTGTCTTCATCAAAAATAGGTCATATCAATAATTACAGTACTAACAGATATCAGAGGAGCCAGCTCGCTAAATATTTTTAAAAGAAATCTGAAATCTCTTCAATTTTGTGCGTTCTGTACACTCTATTTTTAGTTTTAGTTTTTATTATTATTATCTCAATGAGTTTTATTTTCGGTCCTATACAAATAAAGTTTGTTGTTATTATTATTTATTAATTATCGATGCATATTTTATTGTGATAAATTTTTCAGCCGTATCAGTCAGGCCTAATCCACACACACACACACACACACACACACACTAATCGTTCTTTTCTGCACATCCCCGTGTGGTTCAATGGAGGAAAGTTAATACTGCAGACCTGAAGGTGACTGTTAACCACGTGTCATTCCTTAATAGGGGATGAAATGGATTGGTATCATGTGACTGCTTTTGATTGCCCCTAAGCTGCTGGCACCGGCGCCAAATGCCAGTACGCTTTGTTTGCTGTGTGACTGGTCTTAGAGGAACTCGCCGGCCCCGCTGACCGCTGGGGCCAAGGACTAAATCAGAAACCGGGATGACCCCGCAGCTGCTCCAGCCAGTCAGGACCGCCCTGCCCACACCGGGCCAGCAGCGGGTCACTGAGCTGCACCCTCAAACCAAAACAGAGAGACTTGATGCTCTCTGAAACCAATGGGATTCCCCCTCAAATCTCCAGCACGAAACCAAACCAATCTACTAATCAACTTATGCGGAACGAATCCCTTTGAGCAACACTGCCCAAAACTGGGGCCTGTGGGAAAAATTTGGCTTTTCACATAAAACGTCTGACCCTCCGCAGGGATTCAACTGGCAAAAATTGTATTTTATTCAAGGAGATGAAGCGGCTTAATCATGTCTGAGCAGTTTGACATCACCTGCTCATTACACAGCATCACTACAGTTTATTATGATACGAGCTGTGTGAGGCTGTAATCAGAGCCAGAAAAATATATTCTAGTCTAACAGTCATCGGCTGATACTGGCCTTCACAGCTAGAGCTGCGCCTAATTATTATTTTTTAAACAATTAATCCAACAATGATTTTTCTTTTTCGATTAGTTGATCATTTTAATGATAAACTAAAGACTTTCTTAAAAGACTTGACTAATATAACAATTAATTTACCCCAAATGAATACTAAAAACTTGTCACATTAATATTTCAATATTTTATTCAATCATAATCTTGAAAAATAGACATATAAAGCACACTGGGATAATGATAAAAGTCTAATTTCCACCCTGTTTGTCAGATGTCTGATCAGAAAAATACTGAACCTCAAATTCAACAGGATTGCTGTGACAGACATCGAGTCAATCACTGTGTCAACACTTTACCTGAACTTGAGACTCAGTAGTTTTACTTAAGTACTCACCTTAAAAGTTAAAATGGTCATGACATTGATTTATTTTATAACTGGAGTGATATGAAGTTAGGATAATGACTGGAAAATATATTTTTGCATCCATGTGGGGCAAAAAATTTAATTGAAACCATTTACGGACTATAATAACAGTCACAGAGTGAAACATCAGTCTGTAATGTCAGTTTAAGCTATTTTCTCATTCATACATGGCTGTTAAAATAAACAGAAAATATAAAACACTTCAAGTGCTCGTGCACAGTAGTCGTACTGCTGTGAGGAACCATTTCCTGCGTGCGGAGCTCCTGGAGAACCAAACAGTTGTGTTTCTGTCTGAAATACTCCCAAACTTTAGATGAGCACGGGTGAGTTTTATTAGCTGCAGGTTCTTCTCCGGGTGAATCTGTGCTTTTACTGGGCGCAGCAGTTCACTGCGACGTGTCAACGCTCATTATGCAAACTGATGTGTTTTTGTAATTGATGACATCACTTACATCAACAAATCACTCCCGCCCTAATCAAAGCTGTATCGTCAATATCACTATTGGCGTAAATGTTGTCTAATATGTACCAGTAAGAACAGGTGATTTTATTGTTTTTAGTTTAATAAGCATCATATTATTGATCTTTTTTTTAAATAGTATGTTAGAAAAAAATTATAATTGACCCTTCTGAAGTCCCGCCCCTTTCTCCTCTGTCCTCCAAAGACAGTTGAGCGAACTCGGTACCTTGGTCAACTCTCCTCTTTCTTCTTTACTGTACTTAAATATCCTCATCTCATCTAGCTTGAAAGAAAAAAACAAAATGTTGACTATGGTTAAAAACCGTGGTGGGGGACCTGTGAAAGCAGCATTTTATTAAAAAATAATGTATAGGTTCAAATAAACAAACTCCCTCTGAGTCATCTTTTATGACCCAGTAGAAGTGTGTAGTCAGCCTTGTGCCTGTATTTCCTTACTTTCTAATTATTTTTGCTGTGCTCAGGACGCTTTACCAAACCAAAACGTCTGCAGTTGACATCCTAGCATCTGTCTGATTTTACTTTAAAGGTAACTAATGTTAGCAAAACACTAGCCGACTAGATTGCTGATGTACATCAGTCATTAGCTAGCTAGTTAGATAGCATTTTCTAACATCAGCTAGCTAGTTAGCAAGCATTTTGCTACCTTTAGCTAACTTAAGATGTGACCTCCTACGTCGTTTTTACAGGAAAAGAAGAAAGTTCACTGACGTGCCAAGTTTGTTATTCAGGCAAAGAGCGAAAACAAGCAGGAAGGGTCTCTTATTTTGAATAAAAATACCAGTGAAGTTCACAGTTTCTGTGTCCTGATGTCATTTTGGACAGTAAAGTTTATTATTAAACTGTGAAATATAAGATAACCACATTTGAGTGGTCACTGAAATATCAGACAGTGTTGGAATACTTTTGCTCCCTAATATCGTTTTTGGCATCTGCCCCAAAAATCCAGTACCAGTCGGGCCTTGGTTGTAATCCAAATCCACTGTGTCAGTCCTTGACCTTTGGCCTCCATATTTTCAGTTTGTTTGGGGATTTATGGCTTTGTACTGAGGCTCAGATATCCTACACAGAGACCAAAACACTGTGCGCAACAACCATTCCTAGTTTAGAAATGTGATTTAAACCTTCATATTTTGGGGGATTTTTTCTATTATTGTGATTATATAAGGAAAAGTAGGTCTCAGAGCAGAGTGTCTGCTTATAATGCAGTCTGACTGTAACTTCGTGTATATGTTGTCCAGATATTCCACCGCTTTCGAGATTGATAACCTACATCGGTCCTGATCAACGTCACAGTGCTCACATCTCTTACCCACAGAGGGGGCAGCTGAGACGGCTGTCATTGGTCCGTCCACGTAGGCAGCGGGCACAGAAGATGTGGTAGCAGTCCAACAGACACGGAGACTGGTACTGCTCATGACACAGGTGACACATCAGGGGGTGGACGTTACTACAGTCCACATTACACAGGTTGTCCAAGTTGGTGAAGATTCCTCCTGCCATCTGCAAACAGAGCATGTAAATAATGACAAACTGTGAGTATCGCTTGATTTATGTTTTTTAAAATGCTTCACCATTACAGAATTAAAAAAAAAAAGCTTCAGCAGGTTATGTGTTACGGTCCAGATACTGCCGTTATTATAAGAAAGGGTAGGCCAACACTATAAATACACATGAAACACTTTAATCAAGACAGTCCTCTATTAACAAAAATAAATAAAAGATTTTCTGTTTCTCTTACCTCCTCAGATGTATAGTGAACGCCCGGGGCTTCAGTGACAACACACAATCCAAAGATGGCGAATAAATAACATCAAAGACACTGTCAGACCCAACATTACACTCGGCTATCAAATCCTACTGTAAATGCAGTCTGCAGAAAGCACCGAGAGCCACTGTCTTACCTCTCTGTGGTGCTATCAGCTACCCCCGGCAGGAATGACAGCAATGCAGAAACTCTTCAATAGTAGGCCGATGGGGTCCCTCCGCCAGGCAGCTGACAGCACACACCTCATGCCAGCCCCCAACTTGCCAAAGTGCAAAAGGGACATTTAATATTGCTGTGCCACAAAGATTAAAAATACAGTTGTCCTATTTGTAATGTCACACTGCTGCACTCTATGACGGGGTGAATGGGGGGGGGGGGGGGGGGGGGGGGGTTGCAGCATTGTAAATAATTTAATCTTCTGCAATTTAATCTATTGCAATATGTCACATAAAGCCTTATTTTTATGGCTTCTAACCTACTTTCTATAGACAATAATAGGGTAACACTTATAGTATTTTCACAGAATTTCAGACTAATTAGTTTATATTGTAACCAAATACAACTATGGAGTACTTGTACCCAACAGTTAATGCAAGAAATAATCAATAAAATAATTAAAAAAAAACATTAGTTGCTAATAGTTGTTAATATTTTAAGTACATTTTACTGATAATACTTAGTTTAACTTAAGCAACACTTTCAATGCACTTTCAGTGTTTTTGTCCAGTGTGGTACTGATCTGAATAAGTCCTTCACCACTGCTCACTTTAAAACTGTCATGGTTTGGGTTTTTCTTTGTCTCTTCCTGTTTTATTCTGGTGTGTCTTCCTTTGTTTTTACTTCCTGTCTTTGTCTGCTTTCCCGCTCTTTTTGATCACTGATTATTTTCACCTGTCCTTGACTGCCCTCACCTGTGTCTCGTTATCCTCCCTCTCCCCAGTTTATTTAATCCTGTCTTTTTGTTCTCAGTTGCTGGTTTGTACTTGTTCAGTCTGGCTTTCTCTTAGTGTGTTCTTTGAACTCTTATTGCTTGTGATCCCCCTGTAAGGATTTGTTTGAATTTTGGTTTTTCCTGCCTGGACTGAGGACTCTTCCTGCATTACATCTGTGTAAGCTTTTGTTGGTTCTGTTTATTAAATTCCACTTATCCTGTTCCCCTCTGTCTGTATGGTCTGCGTTTGGGTCCAAACCTGATCATTCTTGAACTGTAACAAAAACCAATTAAATAATTAAATTTTCATGTATGTATGAGACTTTGTTATCCATATATGCTGAATTTCATGCTTACTTGTTGACAAATTTCTACTTTTTTTTTCTTTTTTAACATTTTAGATGAACTGCTGTGCCAGACTCCCTGTGTTAATATAACGTTTTCCTTATTAGTTGCAGTTTATGTCCTTTTTCACAGCCGTTTTATGAACTTTTTGGGAATTAGTTAGGCAAAATAAAGCACTGCTAAATAATCATGACTCAAGGGCCACTTACTTAGCTTTTCCCAGGTTTTTCAGCCGCATCTCATGGTCTTCATCAGCAGTTGGATTTGGCAGAGTTGTCATGGAGATAGGTAAGTTTATCAGTTATTACTTTTCTTCATGTTTTGTCTGCTGTTAGTTGTAATGTGTCCACTTAATTACGAAAAGATGCATCTAACAATCAATATTAAAAGATCAGCTAAGCTAGGTTAGCTTAATTTTGGGGGGAAGTTAGCCTGACCTCAGTCCTTAATGACTAATTACTGCTTGGTCAGTACAGTTGGCCGGTAACTAAGATAATGTCTAAACTTTCAGTAGTTGGTGCCTCAGTATGCAGTATTAACACGATTTGCTATTTAAAAACATGTCTGATTGCGAATATTTAGCATAGATTTAGCAACAGAGTTAAGCTAGCGCAGTGTAATTCACGTTACAGCATGTGCACACTTTGCTAAATCAAACCCAGATAACTCGATGCGATCGATTTTGCGGCCCGGCATTATACTTCCTGCGCAGCCCTCGGTCCTTCCTTTTTGCTGAATGTGTCAGCCATGGCCCCGATTGTGAGTAGTAAAACGATCAAATAAAACGCATATAGACGCGATATTTCAGCTTGCCTTTCGCACTGGCAGCCGTTTATATAAGCGGTGTCCAGTTATATTAGAGTCACGGTTGTTTTCGCCCATTTATTAAGCTTTGTTTACTGTTTCGACCAACACCACGTTGGGCTAAGTGGTAGCTGTTAGCGTTAATGCTAACGTTAGCTAGCAGGACGGGAAACATGGGTAGCACAAAATAAAAGGCTGCTTATAACGCCTTGGAAACGTGATTGTTAATCGCGTATGACATTTTGAGATCATCGGCAGATAATTTCGATGCGTTTTTTAGCCGTTTTAATGTTCCATATGCTAGGATTGACTGTCTGCATGAGTCTGAGTAACACAGCTCTTCTGTTTCTGTGTTAGAAGAAGCAGGTGGTCAAGAAGCAGGGTGGGAAGAGGAAGAAGCAGATCCTGAAGTTCACCCTGGACTGCACTCACCCTGTAGAAGATGGCATTATGGATGCTGCCAACTTTGTAAGTAGACCACTTCAGACATCTCGTCTGTTAAACAGCAGCTGTCAGACCCCCGAGTGTTAAACACTGCTGTCATGTCAGTGGGATCAAGTCTGACTCATAATGGTTTGGTTTGGTTGGTTTTAATAGAAACTAACAAGATGTCACTCGTCTTTACTTGTAGGAAACTTTATTTGCAGTTGCGATTAGATTGGTGGTAATGATCAGTTCAGAGTTTCATGTTCACTCCAAAAATGACACTATCATGATGTATTTGAGGTTTTTACCAAACATGTTTTCTTTCATCTGGAGACCAGATTTTTCGGCCAGGTCATCTCGTTTTCTCACACTTTTCCTTCTCAGAAAATGGCAATTTGGTTCTTTCATTCTTTAGGATTTGGATATTTCACTCGGCCATGTTGCTTTTTTTATTGCATTTGTTTAATTGTGCAGTTCTAACATGTAATAGCCTGTGTTCTGTGTAACCTGTTGTGTCCTCTGCACTTCCAGGAACAGTTCTTGCAGGAGCGCATCAAGGTGAACGGCAAAGCTGGAAACCTCGGCGGTGGTGTGGTGTCCATTGAGAGGAGCAAGAGTAAAATCGCTGTCAACTCTGAAGTCCCCTTCTCAAAGAGGTACAAAACACAATGCAACTCATACCAGTCAGGACCTATCAGCTGGCTGAAATGTGTTTTTTGCATATTCTATTTGTTCTTAATCATACTAGTGATTCTCAATAACGGCTCAGTATAGTTCTTGCTACCGGGCCACAAAGTTGTTATGCATCAAAAACAGACATGTCAGATTTGAAGAGTTTGTACAAATCAAACCCAGAGCAGTTACGTAATTGGTGTCCCCATTGTGCAGTTATCTTTGTGTGAAGATGAAGAAAATGCATATTCCCATTGAGAAATGTAATAATTTGGAGTGAATTCATTTAATACTAATATTATGTAACAGACTACTACTCAATATGTCCTCAAGTACAATTAATAGACAAAACTGAGAAGACTCCCAACAGATATATCTCAATTTCTTTATATCTACTGTGATATCTTAGTATTCCACCTGGAATTTGCCTCCTGAGCACTCGGCCTTGCAGTCTGGTTATAAAAGGTTTGTGGTTTACCACTTAATGGAAGCTGTGGTTAGATATGTTCTCATTCGTCATGCACTACTGTGTGATAAGGTGAGAACTGAGCCTGAAAGGAGAAGCTTAAAAATTACTTAACATCCTCAACTGAATGTACTTAAGTTTTGCCTTTACCACAGCTGTGAAGATGCCAGAGCCTGCATATATAATTACATAAAGGTTCTTCCATGAACACGGGAAGCAACTATTATGAAAGTTTCAGTTTCAGATTTGGCATAAATGTGGCTTTGACTACAACTTTGTAGGTGTTAATGCTTAGTTTCTATTGGAGGTACACCCGTCACAGTACTGGAGTACACATTCCTACTAATTAGTTTTATCCATTTTTCTAAGATGAAAATGACACAAGACACTTTCTGCTCTTCCCGTCATAGTGCTAACATTCATGCAGTTAGTTTTGGTTTTATTTGTAGATGTTTTCTGAGATCTTTGCTGCAGAAGCTTGTGCCCCCAGTGGAAGTGGACTGTTTGTAGAGCTCAAAGCATTGTGAGGGAAGAGTTTTAAAAAAAAAACGTGAAGAATACAGGCATTTTTCCACCGCAGGCATTTTGAAATTAACTAACCTTAACAATGGCTCTGTTCTGTTCAAGTGTCCCAGTAAGTTGTGACAGTGTGCCAACACGGACAGTAATGGGGCCCTTAAATCAAACAAGCTAAAAGGAATTCAGCCATTAATTTTATGATTTGCACCTGTGCTTTTCCTTGAGCGACATGTCAGCATGTCTTCTTGCTTATTCCCAGCAAAGTATGTGATTTATCCTGAGTTGCTAGGACTGTTTTTTTTTATTCTGGAAAGATAAGCAATCGGGCAACCACAAACAAAATCCATTTAACTGTCTGCATGAGTGCACACCATGAAGGTGAAGTGGGAAAACAGGGTAAAAACAGAGGGGTGAGAAGTCTTCAAGAACCTCAAGCACGTCCAGTTGTACAGCTCCTAGAGAGCACATAACAGCCCGTGCCTGAAAATCACCGTACTGTTATATTATAACATTTCCTAACATTAATTTGCAGAAACGAATTTCAAAAATTGACAGCATATGTAGCGCTGAATGCTATGCGTTATCATATTGAAATTATTTTGACTGTGCTATTGTGACATGAGTCATGTTGTAGTGGAAATGTTAATTTTTGTATTTTGGTTTTTGTACCAATCAAGCGTGTTCTGTTACAACCAGAGGATATAATTTGTAGATCGAACCATCTCTGTAGCACCTAAATGCTTCATTTATTATGGTATCCTGTGACACGTTTCACCCTTAACAAAAAATAAACTGCAGCTCCAGTAATTTGGATATTGTACTTGGCCACATTATGATTCTGACAATATTTTGATTAACTGTTCGGCCCTATATACAGATAAAAAAAAAAATACTGAACAAAGGCTTGAATCTACTTCAGTCTGAGCTTGTAACACCACCACCAGAGGGTGACTCTGCCTCTTTGATTCTCAGATGGAGCACTTCATATTATAACTGGATAAAGTCACTGGGAGATGTTGCTATTAGTAAATCTAATAACTGTTTATAACCTCTGATTAAGATAGATCTGTTATCTCAGATTAATTCACATATACTGCATTTGCAATTGACACACAACACTGTTAACGTGTGCAAACTTTAAGTCATATGATCCCTGGATTTGTAAAGTGCTTTTATTTGAAATTAGCTGTGTTTCTGTGTCTCAGGGCAGTTAATAATCCAAAATACAAACACAAAGCACTTGCTGTACCCTATTTTGTAATGAATACTATTACAAGTTATCAGACTGTCACAAGTTTTAGATTTATTCCACAGGAATAATTTGTTTGCCCGAGTTCATCTGAAGATATTGACCTTGCAAACTCGGGTTCAGACTCAGTGACTATGAATAAACTATAAATATTACAGACTTTTGCAAAATATCTCTGGTTTCTTTCAGGTATTTGAAGTACCTCACCAAGAAGTATCTGAAGAAGAACAACCTCAGAGACTGGCTGCGGGTCGTGGCCAACACCAAGGAGAGCTACGAGCTGCGCTACTTCCAGATCAACCAAGACGAAGAGGAGGAAGAGGAAGATTAAACATGACACCGCTTTTAATAAAAATCTCAAAAGAGAGAAGAAAACCTGTGTCTTTTTTCTTTTTAGAAATCGTCTTTAATTTTGTTCTCTGGAAATCGTACACAGCACAGTTGCTGTTGTGCTTCACTGTTATAGTTTCTAAAATCCTTATTTAGATGCAGAATTAAAACAATTCAAATTAAAATTCAGCTACTGGTAAACTTAGACCAGCCATTTGAATAATTATGAAGAGAAAAAAATGGGAAGTTACTTTTGGATTTTGAGAATAAAGTTGGACTTTCAATAATGTTGCAGGCATAAGACAGCATAACTCGGAGGGAAGTTTTTTTAATTTTGTATCATGACAAAGTTGAAATGTTTAGAGCTGCAGCTAACAGTTATTGTCAATATGTTGATTATTTTCTCAATTGATTAGTTTGCGTAACGTTGATACCTCCGAATGTCTCATTTTGTCCACAACCCAAAGATAATCAGTCAAATGTCATAGAGGAGTAAAGAAACCATAAAATATTCACATTTAAGAAGCTGAAATCTGTTTGAAAATAACAGAATCATTGGTTATCAAAATAGCTGACCATCAGTTTGATCAATGCTTAATTGATAAATGATTGCAGCTCTGATTATTTTTTGTCATTTCAACTTTATTCTAAACATTTTGACTTAAGTCTCAGGAGGCCCTAATACTCCGTCATGAATATTTTTGCCTTTTGGGGTATGTTTTATTTTTGGTAGCTTTACTTGAATTAGGATGATCAACAAGAAACCTTAATGTGCAGAAATGAATGCCAACAAAGCTTGTTATTTGAGCATAACATTACATAGTAAATAAGTTAATTGTTAAGATTTAAAAAGCTGAAACAAAATTAAGCTGATAAATATTTAAATATCACTTTTTAAAACCGTCACAAATGCTGTGCGTGTACAACAGAGCACAGCAACAAAAATATTTTTAAAAATGTCAGCAAGCAAGTATTACAGGGACAATTACAAATAAATAATTAACAACCAAAATTAAACCAAGATAAAAAGCACTGGAATTAAGAATTAAAGTAATTTTATACAAATGTGATTGTTAAATAAATGTATGGTTGGGAGGGTTACTGTGTCAGTAATGTAATCCAGGTATCACAATATTATATATCATAGTAGTGTAACTTGATTACTTTGCATTATGTTTGGATTAACTCTGTATCAAATGTGGCACAGTTGTTTGTCCATGAACACATTAATTAACATTAGAAGTGGTAATTAAGCACGTTTAAATATACTTTGTTATGTAGCTATTCACTCTTTACACTTTAAACTTAAAATATATTCATATTTTTTCAGTTGTAGCAGTACAGGTTAGCTAGCTAATTGGATTTTAAGTGTAGCTAACGTTAGCAGTTGGTCCATGTAACTCATGTTAGAGGCTGGTCTGTTTAGCTAACATTCGTGGTTGGTCTGTGTAGCTAACTTTAGAGGTTAGTCTGTGTTAAAGGCTGACATTTTTACAGGAATTCCCTTACAATTCCCGTGGGATGGGAGTCAGTTTCAATGGTCATTACAGGACAGGGAAAAAGTCAACAAGAGCGGAGTCAGTCTGTGTAGCTAACATTAGTGGTCAGTCTGTGTTTAGCTAACATTAGTGGTCAGTCTATGTAGCTAAAATTAGCAGTTGATCTGTGTAGCTGACATTAGTTATTGATCTTCATTGCTAACATTAGTGTTCAACTGAGACCAGAGTGTGTTGTAAAATGTTGTAATATATGCGACAATATCATCCCTTATTTTAAAATTGTACAAAATAAAATACTCGGTTTTTATTAAATGTATCTGATTATGTCCCATTTATCTGTAACTGTAATGGAATTACTTAATCCCTTTACATGTAATCCGTTACTCCCCAAGCCCGATTAATTGTTGGGCTACAATTAAATCCAGACGTTAGGAATTTAAAATAATCCCGGTGTAACACGTGCAGCCAGGACACTTGATACGTGTAGTTTTTGCTCCATGTTGTGAAGTTGAGGCTCCAGCCTCTCTCTGGTGTGCTCGCTGTGGGGCATCCTGTGTTACAGCTGTGGTAACCTTGACAACAGTTAGACCACTGGCAGTCAGGACTCCTCTCTCAGCAGGCAGTCATCACGCTGCACTTGAGTTGTTTTTTGTCTTGGAGAAGGAAAGTTTGCAAAATAAAGAGACGGGTTATTTCTACTTGGGGTTTTAAACTTTAATTTAGGTGTAAATTAGATTAAAAATATATAGAAATTGACGCACACATTTTCCCTTTAGAAGACACATTTGTGTTTTTTTTGGCTTCGTTTTCAGGGTAAAGGTTGTGAGTGAAGAGTGAAGCCGCAGAAGTTTGTGCCTCAATCCTCCGGTCAGACAGACTTTGTAAACGGCACCGGGCAGGCGACAGCAGCGGGAGTGTATCCGCCTATTAGCGGCACATGGCGTCGCCGCACGGTGTGTGTGTTTTATTTTTTATTTTTTTTTGCACACTACTAGTTGAAGTGGTAACTAGGAGAGCATGACTAACTAGTTGTGGGTGAAATTATGGGATGCATCGTCATGGCAACAGACCAGACGTCACAATCTGGGCATGTGTGTTCCATTTTTGTCTTTCTTATTTTTCAGACTGGAAGACCTGGATAGAGATCAGTGGATTAAAAAAAAAATAGAAATGCTTTTTATTATTTTTTTTACTCGTGGAGAGAAAAAGAGTGATCCACTGCAAAAAAATTAAAATTTATTTATTTTTTTTATTCACCCGAATACATTTCTTTTTGGGTGAAGAAAGAGCCTGGGCTGCGGCGTCTGGAGGGTTAACTTTCAGTATTCTCAGCCTAAAAGGGGTTTGGGGGGCTATGAGATAAAGATGCCGGGGTCGCTGAGTAATGAAGACGAGGGACAAGACGACATGGATTTTGAAGACGATATGCCAGGTGAGGGGAAGGGGAAGAGGGGGGGGAGGCGGGGTGTCCTTCACATTATTTTTGCGCCGCTACGCCTTGAATGCGGGGAAAAGGGCTTGTCCTGCGTTCCTGAGACCAGAGAGGAGGAGGTGGTGGAGGAGGGGTGGGGTGCAATAAGCAGCAGAGTCATGCTATTATTTTGTGCACGACCTAGTGTCTTAAAGGTGGGAGCTGGTTTGTGGATTTGCCTCCCGGCTGTCCTCACATCCAGCCTGATTCGGGGGCATGATGAAAAACCCTGCTGCATGGCTGTTTTTTCTCTCTCACAGGCTGCATGCGTGTACAAGAAGTGAACGGCTTCACCTTTAAGTCCAAAAACACAAGTTTTGCCACAGAGAGGTGTTTTTTAAACGCGTGACAATGTGTGTCGCTGGATGTGTGCTATAGGCAGGGTTGGGAGGATTACTTTCAGAATGTATTCTGATACAGTTACCTCTTCAAAAATAGAGTCAGTAACCTAATCCAAGTATCATAATATTAAAGTACTGTAACTAGATTACTTTACATTATTTTTGGATTACCTTTATAGCAAATTCAGTGGAACTATTGAGCCTGTTTCATGTTCATGTAAGGTTTATTGTTTGTTCAGGGCTAGCAGTAATTTATGTATATTTATATGTACTTTGTTAAGTATAAACTATTAATAAACTTATTCCCATGCATCAGCCTGGTCACCAGCATCACCACCTACAGTCCCAAAATATTTTTCAGTAGTAATATTGACTGGCTTGCTAGTTAACTCATCTCTGTTTAGCTAACATTAGAGGTTGGCGATTGGTCTGTGTAGCCAACGATAGAAGTTGGTCTGTGAAGCTAATGTCAGCGGTTGGTCTGTGCAGCTAACGTAAGACGTTGGTTTGTGTAGCTAACATTAGTGGTTGCTCTGTGTAGCTAATTTTAGTGGTTGGTCTGTGTAGCTAACATTTGAGTTTGGTCTGGTAGCTAATGTTACAGGTTGGTCTGGTAGCCAATGTTACAGGTTGGTCTGGTAGCTAACATTAGTGGTTGGTCTGTGTAGCTAACATTAGTGGTTGGTTTGGTAGCTAACATTACAGGTTGGTCTGTGTAGCTAACATTAGCGGTTGGTCTGGTAGCTAACATTACAGGTTGGTCTGGTAGCTAACATCAGCAGTTGGTCTGTGTAGCTAATGTCAGTGGTTTTCCTGTGTAGCTAACGTTAGAGGTTGGTCTGTGTAGCCAATGTCAGCAGTTGGTGTATGTAGCTAACGTTCGATGTTGGCCCGTGTAGCTAACATTAGCGGTTGGATTGTGTAGCTAACATTAGCAGCTGGTCTTTCCTGTAAATATTTCTTTATATTAGATTCCTATCAGAGTCCTTGGATGATGACAATATTTTTACATTTTATTATCACAGCAGATGGCAGGACTATCATGGTACTGTGATGCTGTTTCTCCTTTCTGATTTAAAGACGAAATAATGTTTCCACCAAGTGAAGCATTTTTTCACCAGTGGTTTCACTGACTCCAGAGTGGTGATGAGAGACTCGTGAAGTGTTGTCATGTGTACACAGTGTGCATTGTAGTATATTGTTCTTTATTTTAAAATCTATTATAAAATTGTAATATTGTTAATAATCCCCATTGTTACTAAATGTGTCTGTAATCTGTGTTTTTAAATGATTACACTTACAGTTACCTTATTTTTGTATCCTAATTAAATAATCTTGTTAAATGCAATCCGCTGTGACAACAGTGACAACATGCATGCTTGTTTTGTTTAAGAGGATGCTGCTTTGATCAGGAGGCTGGTGCTCCAACTTTAAATGTTTTTCTGGCTCTCTGCATGGCTGCAGAGGTGCCACAGCCACGTGTAGGCTACAGTACACACTGCTTATCAAGTGGGTCTTCATCCTGTGTGCACTGTTCACTCAGTGTTGATGGCCACGGTTAGGTCACCAGCAGCCCTTCAGCTCTGGGTCGTGCACTAACTGGAATTAACAGTAACCCACATTCCTGACATGCAGCTCGCTCGGTGCTTCACACAAACCAAATCTGTGCAGTATTTCTTGTGGCTGTAAAATTAATCTGTCAGCCTACTCTGGCACTCAACCAAATGTGCTATAAATTACATTTTCACTCCTTAAAAATGTTAAGAAGTAATCAAGGCACAGGGGATGTTAGGATTTGCTAATTAGTGACCTGTAGGCTGCACAAGAGGCCAATTGCCAAATGATGGTCATCCAGGCTCACAATGATTATCTGTCCTAAAAATATGATGGTAAAACAGGTAAAGCATCTGAATAGAGAGGGAAAACCCAGCTGTGTGAAAGTTCCAGTGTGTAATATTTACAGATAATTATTGGCAGAATATGGTAGAAAGCATGTTTTCATTAGTGTTTAATCACCCAAGAATAAGAATCATAATGTATTCATTACTTTAGAATGAAACAATACAACAAAACAATAGCTCTTCATACGGCCTTTTGCGCTTTGCATGAATTTAGCGGCCACCGTAGGTTCTTCTACAAATTTATGTTATTTGCACCCAGGTGTCAGTAACCAGCAGTACTATTTGCACCAGGGCTGCAACTAATGATTGTAATTGGTCACTTATTTTCTCGATTAATTGATTAATAGTTGCTTGTTTTAAAATGTCGGAAAATGGTGAAAAATGTCAAACAGCCTACAATGATGTCCTCAAATGTCTTGCTTTTTTTTTTTTTTAAGAAACCAAATATATTCAGTTTCTTGTCAGATAGTAAAGATTCCAGAAAATATTTACTTTTAAGAAGCTCAAATCATAGAATTTGGACTGTTTGTTTCTTTAAAAAAAATCACTCAAACTGATAAATGAATTAAAAAAACAGTTGCCGATTAATTTAATAATAATAATAGTCAATTAATGGTTGCAGCTCTAATTTGCACCCAGGGTGAAAATAGCCAGTGTGGCTACTTACACCTGGTGGCTATAGCCACCATGCCCAGCATGGCAGAGACAAACACACAGACGGCCTTTTCCACTGGCACTTTTGGCTGTGCTGAGTCAAACCACGCTGATTTCCATTTAACTTTCATCATGCTGAAAAACTATAATTGCGATTATTTTTATATTTTTATATTGTTGCAATATGATTTGTGATATTAGAGGGAATTCTAATGTTTTTCGTCATTATTCTCATTTTCATCATAAGACTTACCAAAATCATTATGCTGTGATCTTTGTGGGGATCTGTACCAAACCAAGATGTTTTCTTAAGTCTGTAGAATATGATGTGTGGGCCAGGACGTCTCTGCAGCATGACAGTATCTAATATATCTATTTTAAAGTAGTATTTAACACACATTTTGGCTTTAACAAATATTGCACCTGCTGCAATTTGAAAATTGCTGCAGGCGATTCATTGTTCAGCCTTATAGTCAGCACTGATCACTAGTTTCCAAACGGGACTCAAACTTCAAACTCTGAGGAGAGTCTTGTGTTTAAGCCCTTCAACCATAACAACTTCTTTCTTCAGAGGGAGCCAGTTGTAAATAACCAAATAGCTGCTATGCGTCTATTTTCACCCAGATGCAAACAGACACTCTATTTTTATTTTCCTGATTGGTGCATCGTTACTTCTGCTCTGCTTGTGATAAGATAAACCAGCGGTGGGATAAGCTATAGATGACAGCTGCCGTGCCTGTGACATCTACTTTAAGTGCCAACTGGAAAGTCTGTCCATGTAGCCAGTAATTCTCTGTCCTAAAAATGTGCTGGTGAAATAGATAAAGCACCTGAATAGTCAGTTCCTCCAGGATTTCCCAGGCTTTATTTTTTGGGATTGTTGCAATCTAAAATGCTTGATTTGGCGGCTTTTCTAAAAAAAAAAATTGTGAAGCATGTTTTGATGTTTTAGGCATTTCTTGTGGGAGCAAGTGAAAATTGGAAAAAAAAAGGTTTTTTTTGTATAATTCATTAAAAATCAAAGGCACCTTGATCCAGGGAGAAGAAAAGTACACTCTGCTCTGAGTGTTGGAGGTAACCTTAGCAAAAAGGCTCTGGATTACAAAAATTCAAACTAAATATGCTCATTTGTAAATGAAGACGTGCACCTTGGGAGGATTCTACAAAGAAACAAAATCTTTTTGGAGCTTGCTGTCAAAACAGCAAGCACAAAGTCAAATAATATCAAAGTGCACAGAGCATAGATAAATGTCAATCAATGACAAACGTGTTCTTTTCACTACCCATGACGAAATAAAAATATACAAATTTAAAAAAAAATCAATAATAAAATATTAAATGAGTTTGTTCATTGAGACGTACTCAGTGAACTCGTGGGAAGCTACAATAATTTTTCAAATTTGCATACAGGTTGCAGCGATTGCACAAAATTGCAAGGTTGTGCAGAATTCACAGGGATTGGTTTAATTTGCATTAATTTTTGCACAATGTCAGAATTTCTTGGAGCGACTGAATAGTTTGGAATAGTTTAGAAATCCCATTCATAGCGTTTTAGTTGACTAAAGTTGTGTTTTCTTAATAGTAGTAAGTCCTAGATTCTCAAACTGTGGTACATGTTCCACTGGTGGTACGCGAGCTCCCTGTAGTGGTCCGTCCATTCATCCATCCATCCATTTTCGACCACTTATCCGAAATCGGGTCGCGGAGGTAACAGTTCCAGCAGGGGACTCCAGACTTCCCTTTCCCCGGCTACACTAACCAGCTCTGACTGGGGGTTCCCAAGGCGTTTCCAGGCCAGGGTGGAGATACAATCCCTCCACCTAGTCTTCCCTTTGCCCCGCGGCCTCCTCTCAGTTGGACGTGCCTGGGACACCTCCAGGTGGCATCCTCACAAGATGCCCGAACCACCTCAACTGGCTCCTTTCTACGCAAAGGATCTCGGCTCTACTCCGAGTCCCTCACGGGTGACTGAGCTTCTCACCCTATCCCTAAGGGAGATGCCAGCCACCCTCCCGAGAAAACACATTTCAGCCGCTTGTATCTGCGATATTGTTCTTTCGGTCATGACCCACCCTTCATGACCACAGATGAGAGTAGGAACAAAGACTGACCGGTAGATCAAGAGCTTTGCCTTCTTAAACTCTCTTTTTGTGCGGTAAAGCGAACACAATACTTGTAGTGGTACGCAGAAGAATGTCAGAAATCTAATTTTTTAATGAAACGATTAAAAACACAATACCATCAAAGTACTACACAATTTCAAATGAAAACATGAGATCACTGAAATGTTATTTAAAATTCATTTAGTCTTTCCTGTATTTTTGTTTCAGTATCAGTCTGCTGTGTAACAATGATCATGCACGTTGCGCGTAGATAGTATGTCATCCATGATTACTGGTAGTTATGAGCTAAACTGTGATGGGAACATAGCTGGCGGAGGCAAAATGAGAGAGACTGGATATGAATGCTTCCAAAACACTGTGCAGATAAAGAGGCGAATAAATCGAGCAACCGCTGCACCAAACGGCACAAAACACCAAGGTGGCACTTGGAGGGCTCAGTATTTTCTGAGGTAAATAAAAAGTTTGAGAAACACTGGTATAAGATATATACCATCTTTGACTGGGGCATCATGTCTTCTGCTGCAGTGGTGGGATTAGCTGTAGGCTACGGCTGCCATGCCTGTGACATGTACTCAAATTGCTAACAGGGACATCTGTCATGCGCAGCTGAGAGATGGCCTCATCAAAATCTACATCTGTCTTAGTCAAACCAGGTCCTCAAGTGCTAATATCTGTTCCTTGGTCCAGTGTGTCGGCGCCTGAGCTGATGTAGCATCTCAGTATTTCATCCTGCTGGGCAGAACAGAACGGCATCTTATTGCCGCGGTGTCAGTTCGGCCAGCGCGGTCAATAGATTCATATTTTCTTTCTTCTTCTCTTGCGGCTCGCTCTGAGCAGCATCAAATGATTTGATGGTTTGATGTCAGGGGCAGGGCTTGAAAGATGCTGCTTTGCCCTTTTCTTTGCTTTCACATCACAGTGCGGGAAAGTTTCTCCGTTATAACAATAGACTGAGTATGAAAGGAAAGTTCAGAGTGGAGAAATCCAGCGCAGTCTTGTTTGTAGCCACAGGCCTGCTTGACTTCATTAACTGCTGCTGACTGATAATGTGTTACATGAAACGAGAGGAGAAGCCGAGGTGTTGGCAGGGTTCAACGTTAATGGGGTTTTTTTCTTTCAGAAATCTATTTGCCTTAAGTCAATTTTTGCTTGCCCCTGTACAAATTGTTTTATTAGTGGTTAGTAAATAACAACAAAGAATAAAGTTAATTGTCATGTTTAATCTAGGGCTGCAACATCTATAAAATGTAAGAAAATAGTGTCTAAACTGTCCGTAAACACACCAGAGAGATTACAAGGACAGCAAAATAATACGAAAAATAAGGAAATACAGACAGAGGGCAGAGTCTGTGTAGATAAGAGCCAATTATTTTCATTATTGATCAATCTTTTAATTATTTTGCCGATTAATCAATTAGTTGTTTGGTCCATAAAATGTCAGAAAATGGTGAAAAGGTTTCACTAAGCCCTGTACGACGTCTTGTTTTGTCCACAACCCAAAGATATTCAGTTTACTGTCACAGAGGAGTAAAGAAACCAGAAAATATTAACATTTGAAAAGCTGAAATCAAAGAATTTGGATATTTCTTCTTTAAAAATGACCAAAAAGGATTAATCAGTTATTGAAAGAGTTGCTGATTAATTTAATATTCAAGTAATGATGGATTAATTGATTAATCATTGCAGCTCTGCTGCAGATACAGCCACCATCAGGCTTATAGTGAATAAAAGTGATTGTTTGTTGCATATTTTATCTTTAAATCTCTTGTTTTGTCTAAAACCCAAAGATATTTAGTTTAATATTATAATAAATGAAGAAAATGTGTTCGTGAAAACAGTATTTCCTGCATTTTGCATGAAATGTTACTATGACGATTAATCGATTATTAAATTACCTCTTTTTTTACCACTTGCCCAGTCTGGCAAGTGAGTTGCCAGGTTTACTTGCCCGACATGGCATTTTACTTGCCCCTGGCAAGTTGGCAATCCTTGTTGCTGAGCCCCGGTTAGCACAAGTTCTGGATCTAAATCAAGATATTTCTTATTTGAGAAAGGGTAGGGTGAATAGGCTGACGACTACCCTGAAGTGGTACAAGGAACATTTAGCAGCAAAATAATGAAAATCAATAAATAATTTTCACACAACATGGCTGCCATGGTGCATTTCTCTCTCATTTTTCATGTTTAAGGTTTTGAACCTCATTCTGTACCACTGTCACAACAAAATGGATAGATTAATAACAGTTTACTTCATAGTCTCATGATTATTTACACGATTATCTCTAAATGGAGCTGCAACAATTAATCGATTATTTTTCCATTACATTAATCGCCCACTGTTTTGATAATCAATTAATCAGCTTGAGTCATTTCTTAAGGAAAAAAAGAAAAATTCTCTGATTTCAGTTTATTAACTGTAAATATTTTCTAGTTTCTTTGCTCCTTTATGACAGTAAACTGAATATCTTCAGGTTGCGGGCAAAACAAGACATTTGAGGATGTGATCTTGAGGTTTTGGAAACACTGATCGACATTTTTTAAACCATTTTCTGACACTGTATACAAAAAACATCTAATAGATTAATCAAGAACTGACATTTTAATCAAGAGTGAAAATAATTGTTAGTTGCAGCCCTGGTTGGTACAAGTTTTTGGTAATATTTTTTATACAGGACCGTTGCCATGGTGCATTTCTTGCTCATTTTTCATGTTTAAAATTATTTTGTGCCACTGTCACAACAGAGAGGACAGATTAATTACAGTGTAGTTCATCGTCACATGATTATTTACAGGTTTTATAAATTGCCTTTTGCCTGTCGGCGGTGTTCGTGATGATAAACACATTTCTGCACACATTTTCTCCTGTACATATGGAATATTTCTGATAATCCAGATTAGCAGCATGGGTAGCTGTGCAATAGAGGGAGAGAAAAAGACAGACAGAGACGGGGACGAGGAGACAGACAGAGAGGAGTGAGCGTTGAGCAGTTGAGGCATCATCTATGACTGCCAGCCATAGCCTGAGGGAGAATGCAGGCACCGATGCGTGTCCCCAATAACCCAGTAGTTGGTTAAACATGTATGAGAAAGGAAAGGTGCGATTGATTATGGCAGGTGAGTGAAGATGTGTGAGCAGTAATCCAGTTTGAAAAATCAAAACATTTTCATGTGTCAGTCAAAATTACTTTACTGCTGCCTTGATATAATTTGGTGTTTTTATGTTGTTGGCAATAAAGATATTATAGTAACTCTATGAGACTGACATATGGAGTCCCTAGATGAGAGATATGTTGTGCTGAAGGGTAAATATGTTGAAAATCAGTTGACCTGCAATTTTTAAGATAATATAAGACATGATAATTTATGTATCTTTTGTCTTAATGAGTAGTGATTTAAGATAACAAAGATTATTTTTAGAGAAAAATAAAAGCACACTACCTAAAACAATCTAAAATTATCCCAAGCCTCAAGCAGAGCTGAAAAAAAAATATATTAGTAGATTTAAGCAGAACCGTTAAATCTCAGTTGTGAAAATTTGTCGGAAAAGTCAGCCAGCATAAAATGTTGAAACAAACCAACACATGAATTAATAACCAGTATGTTTTACATGCAGCATCTCTATTTGATTTAAATCTGCAGAATTGTCTGCAGAATTTTGCAGGCGCAGATTCCATGTTGGCCTGTTAATCATAGAGCTGTAATAACTAACATTTCCACGTTAAATGTCTAATAATACCAGACATATGTTATATATTTTGTTGAGTTGTGTCTTACATTATCTCAAATGTTTCCAAAAATTTTAAAATGTGAAGAAATCCGTATTTATTCTAGGTAATGGTGCTTTCTTTCTAGCCATTGCTAGATACTTGCAAATTGCTATAACCAGGAAAACATATGTCGAATAGAGAGAGGAAAGAGAGAGAGGAAAGAAGTCCAGGATCGTGACTAAACCTAACACAAATAAAACTTTAATATGACCTCAAGTCATGTCAGATAGACTTTCATCAGCTGTCTTTTGTCATTACTTTAATGTGTGAGAGACCCTTAGTGGCAGAATTTACACTACAAATTGTGCATTTCAGGTTATGCTGCCTGCCTATAATTACAGCTTATATAAGGTTAGCTTAGCTTAGCTAGCTAAGGCGCAAATTGATTCATAAAAATTTGAAACCTAAACCCTAATTTTTAAATGAATATATATTTTTAAAATGTATATATGTAAAGAAAAATCACCAATGTGGACTAAAATATAATTAAAATCAAGACAAGAAATAGTGCAGCAGCTGAGATATAGGAATAAAATACAGTAGAAAATAAAGTAAAATATAATAATGTGATAGCCTGGTGAGTAATAGTAAAAAATATAAACTGTAATGCAGAATGTTGGTTTATTTTATGTACAGTCCTTTAAGACATGCTTTGTGATATCAGTCTATAATAAACTTTGACATCACTCATATACATAATGAGAATGGATTGCAGAATGTAGTATACATATACATATACATGTGTATACATATATCTGTATGTGTGCACTGTTATGGATAAGCAGCTTATAAACAGTTAATAAATAATACATATGCAGGGATGCAACCCTGGCCATGATATAGTGTTGCATATTCATTTTTTATCCTGCTGATACGGGAAGCAGAGCAGTTTTCCGACAGTTTACGACCTCCATCAGCGGGCATCAGAGTGACAGACAAGGTCAGGAATCCTGGTCAGATTTTTCCCGGCATCACGGCGCTTCCGTGCAATTAAAAACACAACACTGTAGAAGCTCGTCCTCAGGGGGGGACATCAGAGCCCTAAATGCTATCCTATCACAGCCTTTATTTGTTGTGGCACATAAAGTGTCCTAATTCCCTTTGTTTCACTGCGGGTGCTTACACTGTCACAGATTGTTCCATTGTGTTTTCTGTTTTAATTGTTTTGTTCTTCCCTAAAATTGAAAGATTATCATGGGCTTTTGTGTGCCTACAAATGTTATCCCCAATTGGAAAGGGGTCTATTTTTGGATCCCGCTCTGTGAAAGTTGACACCATTTTTTCCTGCTGCGCGTGCACGAAGCCTGCACATGAAAGATGCCTTTTTTTTTAAATGTGTGTTTGCAGATGAGCTGTGCAGCGTTCCACTCGGTTTTATATCAGCTTTATAGAGCACACGTAACGATCTGGTGCATATATCGTCTACAATAGATATGATTTTAATGGAGCTATTTGGGCTTTATCCTTCCATCACTTTGATGATTACGTGTCCTAATAATAGTCTATGGATGTCTTTGTCTGAGGGCGTCTGAGGCCTCAGCCGTACACTCTGAGAAAAAAGGTTCCAAAGGGGTTCTTCTTGATCGGCCGACTTATGACTCATGAACTGTTTGCTTGTTAAGAATCTTATTGTGGAGAAAGGGTTGGCTAAGGGTTCCATTAAGAACCCTTTTCATCCAAAGAAACCTTTTTGTTCCTTCAAGGATTGTTGAGATCCTTGAAGACGTCTTTTGTCAAGGGTTCTTTATACCATGAAATAATAATGCTGTGTGTAGAACTCCTTTGTTGGGTTCTAGATAATATTCTTAGAATATAAATGCAATCTCAGTAGAACCCACTGAATGGGTTTGAGATAAAAGTCTGGGAATGTAATAGGGTTCTCATTAGAACCCCCTTAGTGGGCTCTGGATAAAACTCTTACAATATAATGGAGCTCTCAGTAGAACCTTCTCGGTAGGTTCTAGATAAAACTCATGGAATATAAAAGGATTCTCAGTAGAACCTCCTTAGTGGATTCTAGATAAAACCCTTGGGAATTAAAAGTGTTATCTACAGAACCCCATTGGTGGGTTCTAAATAAAACCCCTGGAATTTAAAAAGGTTTATGGTAGAACCCCTGGGTGTGTTCTAGATAAAACCCTTGGAATGTAATGGGGTTCTCAGTAGGACTGCATGTGTGGGTTCTAGATAAAAACCTTTGGAATATCAAAAGGGTTCTCAGTAGAACCCCTTGGTCAGTTGTAGATAGAAGTCTTGGAATATAAATAGGTTCTCAGTAGAACCCCCTGGGTGGTTTCTAGATGAAACCCTTCTAATATAAAAAGGGTTCTCAGTAGATACCCCTCAGTGGGTTCTAGATTAAAAAAAGTTCTCAGTAGAATCCTGGATAAAAATCCTGAAAAATAATGGGGTTATCAGTAGAACCTCCTTGGAGGGGTCCAGATAAAACTCTTGGAAAATAAAAGCATTCTTCCTAGAACCCCATGAGTGAGTTCTACATGAAACCCCTGGAATATAAAAAGGGTTCTCAGTAGATTATCCTCAGTGGGTTCTTGTTAGCACCCTTAACAAGTCACCCAGATAGGGCTCTGGGTGGAACGCCCAGACAGGGCTCTGGGTGGAACCATTACACCACAGTAGTGTTTTCTGTAGAACTTCTCATAGGGGGCTCTGGCTGGTCTCTTCACATATGGTATAACCCTTTATGTTGGGTTCTAGGTAGAACTCTCTGAAAGGATTCCCAAGCGGAAACTTTATGAAAGTTTCTACCAAGAACCAAAGACCGTTCTCCTATAGGGACAAGCTGTGGAACCCTTCATGGCTCTAGTTAGCAGCTTTATTTGTCAGAGTGTAAGCACTTAATCAATGAGGAGAGGAGAACCTATGGCTCTGTGTGTCCTCCTCTGTGGCCAGCAGGCTGGGCAACATTAAGTGGGCATTTCCACACGGGGGCCAACAGAGAAAGGGCTAATGTGCTTTCCAGTAAACTCTAGCTGCCTCGCTGGGGAGTCGCTCGTGAATCTCCCTTCTAATGGGTCAGTCCGGTGGCCAAGCCCTTGCAGGAAGGTCAGGACTGCGTCTGTGCCATCCGTCCACACTTTACAGAAAGGCTCGCGTGCCAAGTGGAGCTTTGGTCCTCTTTTCTAACAGAATCCGGTGCCAGACTTCCCTGTGCCACATGACTGAGCGACCTCCACCCCCCCTCCTTTCCAACACCTGGCACTGCCTGGTCCGCTCACCAAGCAGAAAGATTATCATTCCCCTGATGGGTTTCCCTCTGGGGACTTCACAGGCCATTTACTGTAGGCACTTCTCAGCTTATAAGGCAATGCAGGTTAAACACAGACAGCTTTTTCATTTTTTTATCTTCAGTTTAACCTTTATTTAGTTCTATCATTGAGTCTCATTTTCAAGAGAGACCTGGTTGAAAACAGCAGCAGCAGTACAACATGTCACAGACAGACAGGAAATTAAATTTCAATAAATAAAACACAAAATATAAAAATTTTAAGTACAAAAGTGCCAAAATGGTGATCAGACGCTCTCTCCATACTTTGTAATATTAGTTTGTTTCTCACTCAGTTGTATTGCTTTCACTCCCTCTGCATATGAAAAAGATACGAAAGACCATTTATGTCTCATTTCTAACTTGTCTGTCTCAAATGTGAGTTTGTCCTTCAGGCACAGCGGTGCTTTGAGCTGAAGACAAAAGGCGTGCTAACATGCACACAGTGACAGTGCTGATGTTTGGTATCTGTTCACCGTCTTAATTTAGTATGTTTGTACGCTAACATTTAGCCAATTAGGTTGTCTGGGCAAAACGCAGCCTATTGCAACCTTTATTGTTCGACGGCAACCTATAGTGGGCTTAATAATTATGACAGGAGAAGCGTAAAGAGCAAGAAAGTCCGCATGTTGAGGAGGTGAGGTGAATGGATGACTAAAACTTTAACCGCAACAACAATCTTTTCCTAAACCTAATAATTTTTACAGTTATACCTAACCAAACTGCGACCATTTTACAACATTAACTGTGTGTATAATGTCACAAAACGTAATGTAGTTAAGCTCCAGTAAGACTGACACTTCTGCTACTGGTCACTGGTCACATGTAGTTTAGGGAGTCACTGGTAATCGAGCTATTCTGTTGTGTAGGTATGAGGGTATGTTGTATTTTGTGTGTTGTGAGGTATTTTGTCAGAAATCACAGTCTGGGGCGAATTAAAAGAAAAGCTATATATTTTCACCTGGGTGAGACTAGTCACACGTCAGCTGTTCAGCTATTTACACACCCAGTTTAGCTATAAAGAGCGACAAAGTCCATGCAGGGACAAGTTTGTGGTGGATGAATGTGTCAAACGCAGGACTTGCACCCAGAACAGATTTTTAAGAATGACGAACGCAGTTTGGTTAAGTTTAGACACAAAAACTACTTGGTCAGATTTAGGAAAAGATGTTTGGTTATCTCTGCAACAGCAACATTTTTTGGCTGCTTTAAAAAACAAACAAAAAACACATTAACCCTTCCTAAGTCCTGCGCCTTTTTGCTCTGTGTTCCACTAACAGTTGAGCAAGCTTGGTATTGGAACCTCAATCAACCTCCTCCTTTCCTGTTTCCTGTATGTAGAACTGCTATGTGCTAGAACTTTTTTATGTTGAAAAGAAAAACAAATTTTGAAGAGGGTTAAAATATGTTGTTGGGAGACCTGAAAAAGCCACATATACACATCTTAAGTTAGATAATGTTAGCAAAATGCTAATTAAGTAGCAAGCTAAAGATTGATGTAAAGCTAGCAAGCTGGTTAGCTAGCATTTTGCTAACATTTCAAGATGTGAATATACCCAATGCATGTGCTGCTCTTATAGGTCCCACAACAACAGGAAATAGAACAGGAGAAGGTTGATCGAGGTTAAAAAAGGGGACTTAAGGAAAAGTCAGAGGGTCACCAAAGTAATTACAGCTCATCTTACCCGGGACATAAATTTCATGGCAGTTCATCCAATAGTTGTTGCGATATTTTAACCTGAACTATAAATTATGACCTCATGGTGGCGCTAGAGATGTGCGAAGATCACCAAAGTCGCCTGGGAATCATATATGCTTGTACAGACTGTGCTAATCCATCCAGTCGGAAACTTTGACAAGCTGATGATGCTACACGGACAGTCAGTGAATCACCGTGGTATATCCTCTGTGGACCATGAATCTCTGTACAAAATCTCATGGCAACCCATGCAGCAGTTGTCCATCCTAATTCACCAGCTTGACTGGTACATATAATCATATAATGATGATAAAAGCGACACCAGTAACACCACTCTGCCGCTGTCACGTTCCAGTGATTTATTGCACAGAAAACAGATGAAGGGACACACAGTCCCACGCTCCTCTGGTGCGTCTAATCAGTGATGTGTGGTCAACCTGTCAGTCACAGTTCACTCACAGAAAGAAAAGGGGTGCGGAGTGATGGACTGTGTGCTTTCTGTAATCCAGCGGCTGTTTCCATCTACATCTGAGCCGTGTCATCATCTGTGAGTCTGAGAGAGATGTAAGACTCACTGTGGTGTTGCCATCATGACTTGCCTGGCAGGCGGCTAACATACATCTGAGGCATAAAAGAGCTCCCTGTTTGAGAAACTGGATACATAAACTCAAGGCTTTATTTAGAAAGAGAAAAATAAAGCAGAGAAGCACGTGGGCCTCTGTGTGAGGCAGAGAGAAAGAACGGGGAAACAGAAGAGAAAAACAAAGATTACAAAGAATAGATACATAGAATAGATAAGATAAGTATAGATAGATAGATAGATAGATAGATAGATAGATAGATAGATATCGGTACATCATCCGTTCTGATCAATAAAGGCTTTAAAGTGGCCATATTATGCTCATTTTCAAGCTCATACTTTTATTATGGGGTTCTGTTAGAACAGGTTTACGTGTAACCATGGTGACAAAATACAAAGAAATACATTGCACCTAGCAAACTGAAACCGTACTTACATTTAAACTAAAGCGTTATTGATGTTACCCCAGATTTGCCTTGGTCGCTGTTCGCCTTTGTCTGTTATGTTGTTGATTTTGTTGTTGCCACTATTAGGGATGTTCCTGGTGACTAATTTCCGTTTTCTGATTTCTGTTGATTAAATGAAAAATTTATTTTAGACTATCTGACTAGTGTAACAGTAAGAAAACACTCATAAAGCAGTTAAAATTGAGCACAATTTATTAATATATAATAAACACTGCCCTGAAAAATATTGTGTGTATTAAGAGTTTCATGTAGGAACTACTTTGTGTCTGCAGTAGAATCTAATGGAATGACATGAAACTGCTCACAACAAGGCCTGTGAATTATCTTGAGTGACCAGGTGATGATTTTTGGAAAGAGACACTGGTTCAGATTTTTTCAGATGCATTTTTTCATGCTGGCTGACATTTTTACAGCCGATATCTCCAAAACTCTGCAACTCAAACCAAAAAAGCACTACAGGCCAGGCCAGGGGAACATACTGTATATATTTTTGATTTTGGGGTGGACCCCAGGCCCTTTTTAAATTTCGTTCCAAACTTGCTGCACATTATATGACTGTGTAACATAGTGATGTCACCAAGTGACGGAACAAAGGCTGGATTAAAAATGAGGCATTTAAGAAAGAAAGGAAACAACCAGCATAATATGGTCTCTTTAAAATTAAATATTAGTATCAGCCATAAACAAACATTGGTGGCTTTAATTATGCGCACACAAGTATGTGTGCAGTGTGAAAGTTTTTTGAAGTGTCTGAAACTGATAAGAAAGTTGCTATTTGCAACGGCGTCGATCATGCGAGGCGAAGCCAAAACGCATTCTGTCAACACTACAAATTTTATTGACAAATTTGTAAAGAACAAAGAGAAACCTGTCAACATCAGTTTTCTTATTTTGCCTGGTGAAAGTGAACAGTTTGTTCAGTGTAAATTCTGACCCACAGGCCGATGCAGACATCGTGATAACTACAGACATAATTATATGTTAATTCACTAAAGGAGAGACTTGATTTGTTGGAACAAAATATGTGCATATATTGGTATCGGCAGGGCTTGAATTTACACAGTGGCTTTCAGGTTGAGCACAATTTTTCAGTGTGCGTCACTTCTAAACATGGCACATGCACACGCATACATGGAAGTGGGCGGCAGCAGGGCTGAGTGCAGGGCTGCTGCAAAAAATATTCTACTGTTACTACAGTCAATAATGTTTCATAGTTGATTAATCGATTAACTGCTGCAGCTCTACTTTAATGTACAGGAAAAAAATAACCCGTGTCACAAAAATGGACGACGATCAGAGCTCCCCTTAAATGCCTGAAAAGTAGGCATCAGTATCGGCATCAGCAATCAGCCAAAATGGTGTGGAAAAAATCAGCATATTGGGTCTCTGCAAAAATCCAATATCATGAAAAATGATGTCAGCTTTACTGTAAAAAATATTGGTCACATAAATCACAGCACAAGCAAAGGTTGCATATATCAGTTGGTGGTCAAAGGAGACACAATGAGTCCGACATTGCCACAGATTAAAGCTTGGAGAGTGTGTACTGTGTGTGTGTGCATGTGTGGGGTACCTCCTGCTAGCTTTGCTAAATAGAGGATAAGTGGTTTGGTGAGGTTTGTGTGTCTACTACACAGGAATCCCTCCTCCCCAATCTCACACTCCTGCTACCCAGGGGAGTGGTAGACTGCAGGGCGAGTGTTGGCTGATTGACTCTGATACATGTGCTGCATATTTCATGCCCTCCAGTCTGTCTGCATGAGACGCAGAGCGCCAGGGAGACACGCAATAGATAGACTGAGAGACACAGAAAGACGGTCGAAGACGCAGAGGGAGACGCAGAACGAGATCAGATCGACCTTTGCGAGGAGGTTGCATCCTGCGTGTATTCCTCCGTGTGTCTCTTTATAGTGATGTATTGTTTGGGACTGTCTCTCCTCCTCACTTACTCCTCTGTGACCCACTGTGGCATCAGTGAAGTCTGCTGCGCTCAGCAGTCAGCACGTTTGTACACAGCAGCTCTGAGACAGTACAGCTGACAACCAGCAGCAGGTCGCTTTAGTCCCAGCACGCATTAAAGGCGGCAGATATGCTCAGTATACCTCAGTGGTCCTCCAGGGAGTTCCCATTTAGCGGCGGGGCAGCCGCTCCGTCTATTTGTGCTTTGACGGGTAAAGTTGATCCACACTCAATGATGTGTGATTATGAGCTTTATTTTGCCAAGTGCTCCTGTTGGTCCGGCATTGAATCATCATTTTTATTTTCAAAAACAGGCTCGCTGACTGCTCAGTTGGCTGGATTTTCACAGTATACAAGGCCTGCAATTAATGTTTAGTTTCACGGTCAATTCAGCTCTTTCTCCTCATCGTTTTGATTAATTGTTTTGTCTCAGACCAATGTGTAAGATTAATGAGGATTTATTGACAGAATATGGCAAAAGGGAGTATAATATTCATAAGTATGTTTTTATAAGTTCCACGTCCTCCGTAATTCCTCCTACAGGCTTGGAAGGGGAGGGTGAGGGGAGGTGTTTGGATTCTGCAAGCCAACTGCTAGATGTCATTAAATCCTTCACACTGGTCTGACAAAATAGGGCTGTGCAACATGGTGAAAAAGTCCTACTGTGATTATTTTGACTGTAATTGTGATATGCGATGTAATTAGTAGAAGTGATTATTTATGCATCACAATTTTCAATTTTTCAAATTACAATTAGGAGAAATTTGTTGGGGTCTGTACCAAACAAACTTGTTTTCTTTCACCAGAAGATTTTCATGTCAGAGCATCTCTACAGTACTTCACATTTTTCCTTTTTCATAAAATTGCAATTTGGTTTTTGTTCTGTGATGTGGATGTTGCACTTGGTCATGCGATTCGCAATTTTAGTAATATTTGCGATTAATTGTGCAGCCCTGATTTAAAACATCTGAAAACTGTGAACAATTCCCATTACAATTTCCTGGAGATGAAGTTGATCTCTCCATTCATTCATTCATTCATTCATTCATTCATTCATTCATTCATTCAGTGCTTGTTTTGTCTAAGCAACTGTGTGAAACCCAAAAATATACTATCTTTATTCCTAGAAAAAAGAGAAAAGATGCAAATTTTAACATTTTAGAGTCTGGAACCAGTAAATGTTTACAATTTTGCTTTGATAGTCATATAATTTATTAATAATCAAAATTGTTGTTGTTAATTTTCTGTTGATTAACAAATCAATGGATTTATATCATCAATCAGCACTATGGTGTACCAACAAAAATGCATTTATCAATATAAAGAGTCAGGCTCATTAAATGTCCATTATATAACATCTACTGACAGAATACAGTGAGAATGGAATATAATATTCATAAGTATGTTTTCATTAGTGTATAATCACCTGAAAATAACAATTGTGTTTTTGTTACATTAAAATGAGCTGTTTATATCTACAGAGGGTGCAGGTTCTCTTCCATAGAGGCCACCATGTTGCATCACCATGTTTCTACAGCAGCCCAGAATGGACAAACTAAACACTGGTTCTAGATAAGGCATTTAGCATTTTTTGTGAGTTTGTGGGCCTTTTCCATTGTTACTTTTGGGTATGCCAAGTCAAACTGTGCCATGCTGATTTGCATTTGATTGCGTTTGCTTTTCATGTTAACACACAACGAGCTGTGTCAAGATGTGATTATATTTGCACCCGAGATGAACCATCCCCAGTGCAGGGCCAAAGTGCACCCGACCCACATCTCCCTTCTCCCCCTCAAATAATCATTTGTTGTGAGACTGAACTCATCATGTCTGTGCAGGAGAGCAGAGGGACAGAAAGCATCTGTACGTTCAGCTCTCAGTACTTTTGTAGCTTCTAACTGAATCTCCGTGGTTTGAAGTCTATTTTCTCTCTTGTGTCACTGTTTGTACTTTCAGGTATCTGCTATACTTCACTGTTTCATGTTCACCTTCACCTGGATAGGACTCTTGTTATGTTCCTGCTGATAAAAAACAACATTTCCTGATTTTTCTGCTACATAATAAAAGCTTTTAAACAGCAAAATAACAGGGGGATTTTATTGTGAGGAATTTATAAGAAATTTTGTGTTTCTTCACAGTTTTACAGCCTCTCCACTCGAGCTAAGCTCGTCCTCAGTTCCAAACCGAGTTAAGCCAAGTCAGCAAATGGACAAAAGAGTATAGGGTTCTGCTACACTTAGAAGGGGAGGCTGAGGCCAGGTGTTCACAACCTGGAAGGTTGCTGTGCTATATCACTAAATCCTGCACACTAGTCCATCAGAACATTGTAAAATAAAATAAAAAAATCCTGAGATTTCCAGAGGCTAAGGTGATATCGTCACATTTCTTGTTTTGTCTAAGTACCTGTCCAAAGATGTATAAATTCCTATTATATAAAACTGAGAAAAGATGTAAATCTTCACATTTTAGAGGCTGGAACTGGTAAATGTTGACCATTTTTTGTATTAAATAACTTAATCAATTTAGTAATTATCAGAATTGTTGTTGATTCTTTTTCTGTTGATCAACAAGTCAATTAGAGCTACAACAATTAGTTGCCAACTATTTTGATAGCTGATTTATCAGTATGAGTAATTTTTTGACAAAAGGTCTAAATTGTCTGATTATAGCTCCCTAAATGTGAATATTTCCTGGTTTCTCTACTTTATGACAGTAAAGTGAAAATTGAAAATCTTTGAGTTGTTGACAAAAAGACATTTTGGGATGTCATCTTGGGCTTTGGGAAACACTGATCGATATATATTTTTTAACTTTTTCTGACATTTTATAGACCAAACAGCTAATTTATTAATTGGTGATGAAAATAATTATTAGTCTCAGTTGTAAAATTGATTAATCAACCAATCAGCAAGTCAGTGTACAAGCCACAGTGAATTTGTCAATATAAAGATTCAGGCTCATTTAAAGCTTTCATTTAAAGTCTACACACTCGTATATGTACGGGACACTACACTGTGTTCCTAAGCTGACAGTGTTTTTGTTTCTGTGTGTCAGACGAGGATGACGAAGGTGAGCGCAACACTGTTCCCCTCACACCCCTGGACAGCTTCTTCTCCGACAGCGACTCCCTCAAACAGCAAAAGAAGAAGAAGCCCAAAAAGATGAAAGAGGGGAAAATGCCCAAAGTGAAGAAGAGGAAAAAGGAGGTAAGATGTAATTCACACTCAGCACCATCTGTCATGACCTCGGACACAACAGCTTGGCAGGCATTTTGGCTCGAGCCGTACCCTGCTTTCTCTATTTCGCAAACCATCGCTCTTTTGATGTCTCTGCAATTGGATCAAAGGTGTGTTTTGGCTGCCGGACTGCCTCTGTGATCTAAATGAGAGGCAGTGGACTGACTCAGGCTTATAGGAGGGGTTGGCAGCAGTGTCACCGTCGCTGCCAGTGTAAGCTGTGGGCGCCGAGGGCCAGTTTAGAGTGTAGATTTGTGCCTGTGGTGCTGCTGCTGATGACAGGGACTGTAGGTCAGAAGTACAGCGATTGTGCCAAGCTAGCAGTGGGAGTCAGAACTGTGACAGAGCGGTTTTGACAGTCCAGTTTCTGTAGCCTCTGGTCTCCAACATTTAGACAACCGGTCAGAGGCATTAAAGGCATTATGCAAAATTTGCAAATTAAAATATCTGAAAACAGCTAGACATACAGTACAAGTCAAAAGTTTGGACACACGTCTCATTCCCTGTATTTTTCTTTATCAGAAATGGTTCAGATTACACCAGAAATGCACAAAGCTGTCAACAAAGAAAAAGGTGGCTTCTTTGAAAAATCTAAAATACCAAAGAGCGAAAAACTTTTGTGCACTTGTAAGTCAGCAGGTGTGCAGGAGAAGACCAGTCCTCTGCACTTACAATCAAAGATTTAATAGCAATGATGTTATTAAATATTTTAGATTTTAGATTCCTTTTTTTCATGTTTTTTGCTTACTACATGATTCCATATAATTACGTTTCATAGTTTTGTCTCCAGCATTATTTTACAATATAGAAAATAATAAAGGAAAAAAACATTGAATGAGACGATGTGTCTAAACTTTTGACTGGTACTGCATTTTATATGTTTCGTGAAATGTTTCCGCCAATATTCAAACCAAGAGAAATATTTAATTTTATTCGAGGTAATAATGTGTTTAATTTGGTTGCTAATCACTATAAAGGCCCCAACACATGATCAGCGGTAAAAACACTTTGCGCTGGCTGTCCCATTGTTTTCCTGCGGAGAGAGCGGTGGCGCCCGACTAAGCAGCACCGCTCAGATCTGCCGCTGACCATTAAAACACAACCACTGAGATAACAGCTGTATGTGACGACGCAGCCAGCAGAGACCACAGATGTGTGGGAGTGACACAAGCAGTGGAGACTGATGGTCGAGTCTACCTCGCGAGAGTGATTGTTTAACGTTCGTGCAACGTCTCAATGAATGAACAACATACACAAATCTCGCGAGAGCTGTGTAAATCAGAGGTTCCCTTCCAGACAAGACCGCAGAAAAGTGTTTCAGGGTTCCCCAAACTCTAGAACACAACATTAAAAACAGACTACGATCTCACTAATAAACATAATGCACGGTGAAAAGTGAACAGTCAGGTTGAGCTTTAAGATTTGTGAATCATATAGTTTATGAAATTGGTTAAATCCAGAGCTAAAGGTGGACAAATTTCTTGTCGTGTGAAAACTGTAACGTCCATGAAACACCTGATGATTCTTCAGACAGAGAGAAAGGAAGTAAACACGAGTCAATAAAACTTTAATATATTAGCTTGTCAGTGAACATGATGTATGCCTGAGTCATGTGGTTGTTTAACAATGAAGACAAAAACTCCCATGATCCTTTGCTACATCATCACTGTCTGTCTTTTGAGAGATTACACACTGTGTGATTAACACTGGTGAATTAAATGTTAGAGGTGACATCACTAAATCACTAATTATTAAAATAAGCTAATCACAGTGTTAAACAAGCTAGCTAATGCGACTTTTGCTCAACATTGGCCACTTTGGGACAAAAGTGATACTTACAGATATACATTAAATGCTTAAAACTTGTGTAACAGTAGTGAACTGAGGCAGTAATGTTCTTTTACAGTAATATCTAACATTATCAAAAATCTTCTAGCATTAGCCTTCAAGGATGTAGCCCCCAAAAAACATAATTCAGGGGTTCTCAAAGTGCAGTCAGTGACGGCCTTCAAATATTTTGTGCGACTCCCAAAAAGTGACATAGAATGGATGTATTATATTTTACTCATTCAATTTTCTATACTTTAGCACACAGCCTTCATTTAATATACTACTCCACTACTGCGTCTGACTGTGTCCCCTTAATAAATGTCTGTCAGGTTCGGGATGACAACTACCGGTTGCATGGCAACGGTAACTGGTGGCGCCTGGCCAGTGTGGCAGGAATTACTTCTGTCATAAATGCTACTGCTGTATTTCGGCGGACAACTCAGCAGATTAATGTGGAGCTGAGATGGAAAATTCACCACGGAAAAAACTCTGTATGTTGAAGAGAAAAGGAGGCCTCAGGGAAAAAAAACTTTGTTGGACTTCAGGGCACAGAAAAAGAGATCTGCCTTTTCTGCAAGCAAGTGAATTTGGTGCTCAGTGTTGACACCATGAACCAATCAGAAATCCTTCAACGAGGTCTTGGGTATCCCTCGGTTGGCTCTCTAAACTGGATCACAGACATCGAAACTTTGAGAACCCCTTTTGATTGGATTTGGAAAGTGTTTTTTCTTGCCTATGAATCTATTATTTTTTTTAACAGAAATAAATTATGCTGACACGTTCATACTATGGTGAATGTGTTAACAAACAATTGCTTATCTGCACATCCACATCTGAGGACTAGAAGTCAGTTGGAGCAAGTTTAGTATTCAGCTGTCTTTTGGCTCCATTTCGGTCTCCGCTGATTTCAAGAAATTGAGCTGCAGAGTTCAGCAGAGGAAAACATCTGGTTTATAACTGTTTAATTCTCTCAAGCGTTCACCAGCTATCTGCAAACTTCTCCCTTTGGTGCTGGCCAAGTAGCATATAGAAGATTTACTACGATTGGAGATGAAGTTGATGACAGCAGAGTTTGCAGGCCGGTTTCCCCTGTATTCTGTGATCAATAACCTCTCCTGTGAATACATCGCTGCTCGACAGCGTGGCAGCAAACACTGATCCACGGTACAAGGCTTTTTTCGACTTTTCTGTTCACAAACTTCTCATGTCATCGTTGATACGGCGTCATTTTGTGCGTTGTTGTGCTTGGCGCAGTGGTTTGACAGCTACACTGCAGGTGATGCAACATAATATTCATAATTTATTAAATGCTTCCCCTTGAACTCACATGTTTACATGCAGTTTTTATGTTGAATCTCTTGTGCTTCTCTGGGTTTTCTTTGCTTTCTAACACCTTGAGAACACGTTGGAAATAAGTGTTTTCACTTTAACGTGTTATCTTTTAGATTGTTTGTGTTGATCGTAGTCCCAGGGCTCCATGATGCGGCTTATAAATAATAAATTGATCCTTTTAAGCTACACATCTTGATATACAATTTCTCTAAAATAATATACTATAAATTCTTGCAAACATATGATGGTCTAATGTAGGGATGAGTGGATATATTTCTTTATTTCCTTTTCTACATTAATATTTACACAGTTATCAGAGGTGTTGCAGTCTCGTTTCATGTATTTGTACAAATTTGCATGTGACAAATAAATATCTGGAAACCTGAATGGAATACAGCCTTTAAAAGCAGGAAAAGACAGCACTTAAGCTATATTATGATACAACGATAACAATATTTAGTCTAAAATGACAATATTTATAGTCCTACCCACAACCATCTCAGCCATAACCTAATTTAAGCCCTAACCCCAAGGCAAAACCGACTTTCTCTCAAGACGTGTTGTCAAGACAGAACTTCCTAATCAGGTCACAGAATGTGAGGAGTTGCAGAAGTCGGTGCAACACCAGAAAACCAAGACCTCAAGATAATACAGAGCTGCAGCTGGATGATAACTGTCAGTGGGTTTGTCACTGTGAGCAACACCTTTGTACACCACGCAGGGTTACTGGGTTCACTGTTACCATGGTAATTTGACAAACAAAGGCAGCATCTCGTGAGCTCACGTTGCCGGAAAACTCCCGTCTACCTGAACTTTTCCCGACGATTTATCCAAACTCAGTAACTAGATAAGGATTCTTTGTTCAGCGATTACAGGAATTCACGGTATTCCCAGTGCGTTTTCCCGTCCGTGTTGGCGACGGCTTTAACAGTGTCACTGACACAGCCAGGATGTTCCCCTCTGCTGGCTGGAGATGCCAGCAGTGCTGCGAGGAGCTTGGCTGGCCAGGCTGCCACCCGGCCCTTTGGCTGCTTGTGGTAAACACTGAGCTCTGGGTCTCACTGAGCTAATGAGGGGGGGACTCCCTCTGACACACACACACACACACACACACACACACACACACACACACACACACACACACACACACACAGACTCTGTTCTGTATTCTCCTCTTTCTTCCCCCTGCTCTCGTCTCTCACACGCCTCACCTCACTTCGCCTTGATCGTGATGCTGCCGCTTTTGTTGCTGCCTGTGCGTCAGAGGAGCCGCACGTCTTTCTTTCTTTCTTTCTTTCTTTCTTTCTTTCTTTACTGGATGCCACTGGACTGAATGGGAGAGCATTTTATCTGGGTTGTGTTAAGTCCTTAAATAAGGAAAAATTTAAAGATACCACAAAGGAAATATTTTTTTGATAACTGTTTATCAGAGATCGGAATAACAATGGGCAGATATTATTACAGATGTTTCACCTCTTCCTGCTTTTTACCCCTTTCTCCCACTCGCATAATAGAATTCACACCCACAACCCAGCATGTACAAAGTCACGTGCATTATAACAGCTGAGTTTACAAAAGAAAAATAAATACACTCATTCCACCAAGTTTTGACAGTGGTATAGGAGGAGAAAGCAAAACTAAGAGAAAAGAAAACAAAAGAAACAAACAAAAAGTCAGATTACATTAAAAAAGATCCTGTTCTGGATTGCATACTGCTTCGTTGCATTTGGAACTGCAGCTAACAATTATTTCCATCGCTAATTAATCTGTCGAACATTTTCTCTACCAATTAATTAGTTTCTTAGTCTGTAAAATGTCAGAACATGGTGAAAATGTTGATCAGTGCTTCCTAAAAAAAAGACGCCAGGAATATTCACATCTAACAAACTGAATCAGAGACCTTTATCTTTTTTCTTTCTTTCTTTTTTTTTAAGAAAATAAAATTATGGGAATAATTTCAGTCCAGTCTGAGGTCAAACCTGTGTGTAGCTCGGTTTTTAAACCGCCGTTACCCTTAAACACCAGTGATTAGGGCACTTAGCACTTTATTGGCATTTTTCGGAGAGAATTTTACTGAACAGATGGTCATATTTGTTTTTTCTTATTGTTAAACTTAGGAAGAAAAAAGGTCGACTGCTGAATTTCCTCTTTGGCCAAGCAAAGTTGGCAGTTTATTTAAGTGGGAAAGAAACATTTTTGTTGTTGTTGTTTTTAAGAGTTTAGTTAGAGCACGTGTTGTTATAATATAAATATAATGTTAAAATGGAGGATTTGGATGCTTTTGAAAAGGTGTGGGATTATTTGAAGGGCCTGGAAATCACTTTCACAGATGTGTTACTTTGATTTAAAGCAACCACATGGACTTTTTAACTGGCTATGAAACAGTCTTGATTTTATATTAATGCCTTATGATGACCTACATAAGCAAATGAGACCATAAGTGAGAGGATTGTCTGTTTCTAAATATCTATTCTGAATGGCAGCCATTGTGTTGTATTTTCCTGGAAGTCAGACAAAATGTTTTACCGCATTCACCCGCAAGAGCCTGTGTTTACATTTTGCCAGGCAAAGTACAGCAGTGAGCGGCACGTTAGCCAGTTAAAAAGAAGCAGGAGTGGATTTTCATTTAGAGAATTTTATTTTTAGGTTATATTTTGAGGTTATGGCCGATGCTGGAGCAGGATCAAGTCAATCTTGGTCAGTCATTCAATAGATGAGGAGATCTGCAGGATTCAAAAGGACAAAACTGATCCTGAATCAGCCTCTTATTCCTAGACAGGTATCTAATACGCCTATGTTGTTTATGAAATACATTGAGGGACGTGAGATGTTTTACTTTAATGTATGAATTCATATTAGTGGCTAAAAACGCTGAAGTGACAAAACTATTTATGACCCGACTTTTCCCTACCAGTATGTGTGTAGCACGTTTAGCATGTTTTGATTACCCGTTACTAGGTAACCTCTCTGTGACGCTACTTGCATATTGCGTTTTTGTTGTTGCAAAATAGATGTTTAGTAGAATCTAATGCAATGATAAAGTGTGGTGGATGAGTTAGGATGAGGTAGGAAGCTGTCCTGCGGTCTGGAGGCACAGCAGCAGGCGTTTCTTTATCACTTGCCAGACAGCAGCCTAACAACTGGTTTATACCACAACGTCTTGCTACTGAGTGATATTCAGCTGTTGCTTCATTATTATGAAGATGTAACATGACCATCAAATGTTGATAACTTTAGCTTTTTCAATACAATTGCTATTAGCGAGTTACTGTTAGTTGCAGACTTCCATGTGTATTAAAACAAAGTTTACTGTGTTTCACCATCGTCATATAAGCGTCATTCTTTCTTGCATCATTCTTTCACTTGTTTCCACAACAAATGTCCACCAGCCGGCTCGAGGCCTTTACAACAGCAGGAGGTGGTGGTCATACCGCTTTTGTCTGCCAGAGTCAACACAGAATTAGTGGCTTTAACTTCTTTATTTTGTTTTTTTTTTTTTGTCTTGTGATGTTTATTTTTGTTGCAGTCTTTTTCATTCCTTTTTTCTTGGATGCCACTGGACTCTGTGGACGTGAAAGCACTCCGGGTTGTGTCAAGTCTTTAAGTGAGGAAAAATGTAAAGGGACAGTTCACCTCAAAATAAGAATTGCACAGTTTCCCCCTGGCCTGTCCCTCTAGATTGTTTTAAATGTGAGTTGCACAGTTTTGGAGATGTCTGACTTCTCTCCAATATAATGGGACTAAATCTTTCTTTCTTGCTTTCTTTCTTTCTCCCTGTTATTTCTTTCTCTCTTGCCCTCCCACTGTGGAATTGCTGCTGCTGTAATTCACTTCCAATCACTCCCCGAAGGACGGTGTCAGACAGGGGCCAAAAGTCAATTGGGGTCAGAGACAGTCAGCGGCACATCCCAGTCTCAGGTCAGAGCGACCGGCGGGAGAAACGGTAGCCTCGTCTCTCTCTCTCATCTACAGTGAAACAAAGGAACTATGTGGACGCGAAGGGAAGATCTGTGTCCCTTTTATAGAAGAAAATCTGCTAAATCTTGGGAGTTTATAGAAGGCTGTTAATTTTATTGGTAAAAGAAGAGGCTGCAGTTTGGCCACAATAAAACCTCCATGAAGCTGCGAGCTGCATGTAGCGTTCGCATTTCGCTGAAATACAGTCGGGCTGAGACGAGCTGTCTTGTTTTTATAAGTTCAGGATCCTCTCAGGGATTGTGAGTCAACAGAGAGGCTGTTGCTGATTTCTGGGAAAAAGAAGAGGCCGTTGTTTTCCGAGTGTTTTTACAGCAGTTATTTTTTTTTTTCTTCTCGTTGAACTGGATTTTTATTGAATATCCACGTCCTCTCCTTCGCTCATTTGCTATTTTCCGTGGCATCCTCCTCTGCAGTCTCCCTCAGGCAGAGCCATTATGGGGGGGAAGCATCTAATTTGATTACGTTATCAGCGCTTATCTGATTTTCCTCCCTCTGAAAGTAGAGACACCCTCTTTGTGTCCTCTCCGGTCCTGTGATGTGTGTAACATTGAACTCTTGAGGCCACCACGGCGAGGTTGTTGCACAGTTTCCAACCTCGTCTTTTTGCAGTTTGCTCTCAACAGTGGTTCTGCTTCTTTGCTTTCTCCCTCCTCCTCCTCCTCCTCCTCCTCCATCTCCACCCCCACTCCCATCCCCCATCCACAATCTTCAATTTACTCCCTCTCTCTTTCTCTTTCTCTCTCTTTCTTCTTATGCATAAATGAGATTTGTCTAGACGGGTGCTGCTGGAGCACCAGCTCTGCAACCACAGGCCTCTGCATAACAAGCTCGTTATGCAAACGTGTCTGATTGGATGGCGCCGTTCCATTGGCTGCCACTGTGATAGAGTGTGTGTGTGTGTGTGTGTGTGTGTGTGGGGTGGAGGGTGGAGGGAGTGAGTGGCAGGATAGAAAGAAAGAGTGAGAGAGAGAGAGAGAGAGAGAAAGAAAGGGGGGAGCTGTTAAGAGAGCGAAAATATTGTTGGGGGGGCTGCGAGATGTGAAAGTGAGAGAAAAGGAAGGCGTTCGTGCACGGGGGGGTGAGCTATGAGAGAAAGAGAGAAAGAAAAAACTAGGAGGAGAGAGAGCTAGAGCCAGACACTGCTCAAATTTGGTCACCATGGCAACACAGCCAGGCTGCTGCTGGTAGGGTTGGCGGGCGCTGCGGCAACGTGAGCCTTTCCACTGCGCTACAGAGCAAAACGCCTGTAAGTCTCTCCGTGGAGCCACGCAGGCCTGCTGAGCAACAGGCAGCGAGCAGCAGCACAAAGCTGCTGTGCACTAATTCACCCCGTCGCATGTGCACACGCATGTTCGCACACACGGAAAGACCTGCGTACTGTACACACGCGTACACAAACAAAAGGGAGGGAGCGCACACAATGGAGAGAAGTTCACATCGCGCAAGAAAGACAAACACATCACAGAGACGTGCATACAAAGTGACACACATGCATTCAATCCTCAGAAAAATGATTCTTCAGATCACATAAAGTGAAACACACCCACTCAGAAATATACTGCATATGCATAAAGAAATACACACACACACACAAGCACACAAATAAATAGGTTAGAGAGCCAGACAGATATATCGCTTGGCTCATTATTCGCTGAGCAAAGCTATATTGATCTTTATTGGTATCAGCATAAATATTGTCTGAATTTTATCTACATTCCTTCCTTTTTCTTAAAGATGCAGTATAACTTAAAATCAAAAATACCTACTTTTTCCTCTTACCTGTAGTGCTATTTATCCATCCAGATAGTTTTGGTGTGAGTTGCAGAGTTTTGGAGGGATGAGCTGCAGAGGTGTCTGCCTTCTCTCCAACATAATAGAACTAGGTGTCACTCAGCTAGTGTTGCTCAAAGCACCAAAATAATAATCGACTGGAACTTTCTTTCTGCTAGAGAGACGTCAATGGCTAATATCTCTGAAAGTCGGCAACTCACATCAAAACATTCTAGATGGATAAACTACAGGTAAGACGGCAAATGTGCATTTTTGATTTTTGGGTGAACTGTACCTTTAATTCACACTGCGACAGGGCTGCTCCTGACCAAAGATTTTCCTAGCTGATCAGCAGTCGTCAGTTCCAGCCATTAGTTGACCAGCTGCCGCATGTTTATGATATTAATTTAATTATTTAATACGAAGCGCCAGGAAAAGTTTTAGTGATTCTGGATGTTTCTGAGTAACCAGCAAGGACACTGAGCATTTTGTTAATTTCTTTCAACAGAGTATAAGCTTGTTGTTCAAAATACAGAGGGCAGATCCCTACCAGGCACCAGATGGTGAAGCACCTACTGCAAAGGCAGCACAACTGCCAGATGCACCCAGCGGAGATTTGCAAAGTTCCTCCAACATTAACATGACCCCCACATACGTTGTCCTGAGCTGAAACGATATTTCAGACAGAAACAGTCGTCGATCACTTACAGCTCATAGTGGCGGGTTAAGAAGAGTGAGAAGTCAGCTGTCAGTGGTCGTACAAAACAGAGCATCAACAAATAGAATAACTGCCTCACAGTTGTTTGTCTCCACCAACCAGTCAAGTTACAGTTTACATCCAGACTCATATAATGAATGTAGTGAAGACTCATGGAATTTAATTTTGAACTTTCCACTGTATTGACCTGTGACTGTGAAGGAATTTAATAAAACATTAAAGTGCATTTTTCTGGAAAAATTGAAGTTATCACTATACATGTTTGATTCCAGTGAACAGAAGTGCGGACGACTGATGGAGAGCTGGACATTATGATGTCACAGTGAAGTTGACCTTTGACCTTTTGGATATAAAATGTCCACACCTCATCATTTTATCCTGCTAGACATTTGTGTGAAATTTTGTCATAATCAGCACATGAAATCTTGAGTTAAGGCAAAAAAAAAAATGTGTGTAGTGAGGTCACTGTGACCTTTGACCTTTAACCATCCTTGAGTCTGAGAGAACAATGAGATGAAGAATGAGATTACCTCACAACATAATGCCTCTGGCCACAAAAAAACAAAGGCATAAACGTCATAAAAAAGATCCTCCAGCATACGGTCATAAATTTGCACAAACAAAATTGGGCTGATCAACCCTGTAGTTTTTTCGAGTTTAGCTGTGGACAAACAGTAGGTCCAGTGATCACGCACACACACACACACACACACACACACTGAGGCGATTACATGATCCCCTCCAAGCTTATGCCAGGAGGGCATCATAACTTCCAACTTTAAAAAAGAAAACAAATACTTGCAGACTTATCAACACGATGAATGACGTATATTTACAAATGAACTCGCTCCTCAACTGCTTCCTGCCTGAACCCGCTGTGTCTTCATTGTCCCCGGGGTCAGACTCCTGTACCTTACCTTGGTAACGTTACCGAATTCCTGCTTGTCAAACTGGCCTCCGTCGCTCACAGAGTCCCATTCTAATAGGACTGCTAACAGAGCTAACAGAGCTAACTAGCTAACGGCAGCTGCAGTGCTCCGCTGACCATAATGTTGCAAGAAAAAAGGGCCGTGTTGCGACAATTAGGGCTTCACAATCTGGTAAAAAAAAGTCCTGTTTCTTTGTTTGTCTTCTGCGACTTGTCTTGTCTCTGACTGATGCGTCAGTCAACTATTAGAGGGCAGCTCTACATTATTCTATGTGTTTTTTTAAGTTATAGTTGTTCATAATTGTTAAAAATACCAGTGAAAGTTCACTGTTTCAGTGCCCTGATGTCATTTTGGAAGAATCTGGGCCGAAGTATTGATAAATAAAATGTTGAGCTCCTTAATATCAGTATCAGCCGCCAGTATCAGATTTTAAGAGGCGCACACAGAGGAGAGGAACATCACATACTTTCCCTCTTTCTTCACACACATACTATCATGAGCACACACCAGTGAATTTGCTCATGTGCAACACGCCCGATCACACAAACAGCACCTGTTAACTGTTAAATCCATATAGCCGTCCAGATGTCCCGTATTAAACGGGCAGGGTTCGGCTCAGAGCGCTGATTGGCTGAGAGCTTCTGTCTCCTGGTTTAGTTTGTGTTTGTGCCGAAGCATCTGGAAAAGGTGAACGTGCGCTCCGACGTGACTCCGTCCTCAGCTCGCACCGATAACTGTTGACTCGTAATGCATTAATTAATAAATTTCAATCATCACATGCAGAAGAAGAATTATAATATTAGCAAAGCAGTGACACTTTGGAATGATGTAATTTAATTTATGTAAATACCATCAAGAAGAAGCTTTTATCCAGAGTGCTTCATAGTACTCTGACAGCACTTTTTTTTTTTCGTAGCGTGGGTGGCCTCAGTGGGAGCTCTAATCCTTAACCCTGGCAAAATTAATGCTATGCTTGTTTGCCCTATCAATGAGTTTCACATTTTAATTATTCCCTCTTTTTTTTTTTTTTATCGCTAGATTTTAAAATTCTTTAACTGGAGATAGATCTGCTGTGTCGTGTCAGCGGTAAAGTTCAGATGTTGGATTCACTTGTGACTCAGGAATCCTGCTTTGATGCCAGCTTCACTCAGTCACAGTCACGTCTCGAGGCGGAGAGCCGAAGCAAGATTCAAAGTCAGATTGTACCTGTTTACATTTATAAAAATAGCTGTTTGGCAAGCGCTCTCGACTTTATCAAAGAGAACCTGAAGATGGCTTGGGTGGAATCTCACTCTGCACAAATATAGTTGTAGTTTTGTGAAGATGTGTTGGAGGATGAGAGAGCTCAGGTTCAGAGCCAGCTGAACCTGACACATGATCTCATGTCCTGCTATTGACGAACAAATAACCACGCTGTGAAACTTTCACTGTAAATTTACAGCAATTAACTGGCAGCAGCTTTGCACACAAAGTAGTTTTTTTTTTACAGCTTCTTCCTGTCGTTTAGAATTAAAGTTTATTACTAGAAATAAATGTGACGTTCATCACTGTCTTCTTGCAATTTTACAACATAACACTGGTCACAGTTCTGTCAGTACATGACTATATTTAAGGATGTATTTCAGTTGCATTTCAAGAATAAAGTCGAACAAAATCTTTTTTTTTTTTTTAAGTTTGTGCAAAGCTTGCTCAAGAGACTCTCCGTACCCTTTTGTTCCCTTGCAGCAGTGCAGCGCTTTTCTCTCCTCATTTTAACCTTTAACCAGCTCTGACTTAAAGGGTTGAAAATTCAGTTGTTATCTACTCATCCTCATGCCAATTGAAGGTCAGGTTTAGTTTTTTTAGTTCACAAAACACTGCTGGAGTTTCACAGGAAAACAGAGTTGCAGAATCTCACAAACAATGCAAGCTTTCAAATAAAAAAAAAAAAATTATTGGGAAAAAAAGTGCTTTCATATTGCTTTTCTGGTGTAATCCAAGTCTCCTAAAGCCTCGACATACCGCTCACTTGTACGTGCACACCGTCACACCACACACACCCAGTTTAAACAGTGTGCACGTGAACGTTGCTTCAAGCTACAGTGAAGATTCAGGCTAAAAACATGATGTGGTCTGGATTACACCAGACGAGCAGTATGGAGGCATTTTACTTACTTTACTTTTTTTTTGCATTTGAAAACTGGTCACTGTTCTCCTAAATTGTTTGGGAGATTCTGTTTTCCGGTGAAACTCCAGCACTGTTTTTGTGGACTAAAAAAATCTAAACTTGACCTTCAATCAGCATGAGGGTGAGTAGATAATGACTGAATTTTCATCACTGCACCCCTGACTTTCTTTCAGCTGTTTTTGGGAACCTCCAGTAAAACAAACTGCAGATGAAAGCAGTGTTCTTGAAGGCAAGTAGGGAACAAGGGAGTTAGCAGTGTAACTTGGTCCTAGCCCATGAAGGGCTTTGTATGGATGGAGAGGGACCTTAAAATTACTTTTACAACTTGCAGGAGGACAGGGTAGTGGGTTGTGGTGTGGCCGCGTCGTTGTGGCGGGAGAGACTGACCAGCTGGCAGATGTGCTCCAAAGTTCAGCGGTTAATTTTTAAAATTTTCATCACACCTTTTTTTCACCTTCCCAAGATGCTCAGCTGTAAATTCCCGGTGTAATCCGGTTATTTTTCTCTGACACTGTGTGACAAATACTGTTCAGGTTTCACTGTAAGTTTCCATCTAAGATTTACAGTGCAATATTGTGCATTTATTTATCCATATGCATAATGTTCATCGTTTCCTCGTCTCAGGGGGGGATCCAGGCAAGAGTTGACAGCGACCTGGAGGAGACCTCAGAGGTGGAGGAGGAGCGGGAACGTCCAGAAATAGGCTCCGAGAGCGAGAGCAGCACGTACGGCCCAACCAAAAAGAAGAAGAAGAAACCGAAGGAGAAGAAAGAGAAGAAGCCCCGGAAGAAGAAGAGAGACGAGGAAGATGACGACGATGATGACGATGATGGGAACATGAAAGTGAGTCAAAGTCCATGAAGCAGATCACACCTTATATCCCACCATATTTTCAATTATTGAGGGCCTATGGAGTCACATTAAATTCATCATCTTTTGATATGATAATCCAATAATAATAATAAATTGGATCTGAAGTGCTTTTCGTGCACCCCAGGGACATTTGACAGAAGCACAGCTAGTAAAAAAAAAAAAAGAATATTAAGCCCTGCTAAAAAGAGAAGTCTTAATAAGTCTAGATCTAAAAACAGAGATGGACTACAGTTTGAGGCAGGAAGGCTGTTTAGGAGCCGCAAATGATGATTCACTGATGATTTAATTCATGAGTCATGATTAAATTAATTAACCTTTTACCACACACTGTCCAGCCTGTGGCGGGCTAGCGCTATATTCAACATTTATTGACTACTCATAAAGATGCAGGAGAAAAATACTCTGTTTGGAATGATGATTTGTGTCTGGTATGGTTAAAATTACATCTGCTTCTTCTCCCTCACTGGAAAATAAACAGAGTCTATGCATTGTTCATTTCAAAAGTTTGTCTGCGGGACACAAGATGACTCCTACTTCACTTAAAAGTCCATTCAGTCCGGCTGCATACCGGCCATATTGACCTGAAATGGTCGGGTAAACACAGCGTTACCAATGATACTAATTAAGGTCCCGTTCCATTTAGTGTAGCAGAGCCTTTCCTGTGAGCCAGCATGCACAATAGCAGCACACTTTCTCTGTTTGACCTGAATGGAAGAGAACCGAAAAACCGAGAAACCTACCCAGCTAATGGTAGTTAGCTAGTGTTTTGCTTTTGCTTTCTGCCCCCCAGCTACATCTTTTAACTATCTTCAAAATGAAGTTTTCTTTTCAACATAGATGAGCCGAGCACATAGAGACAGATTGCATTTAAGCTCCACCCACACCAGAGGGGAGATCAATCCATGTTTCTCCATTGACTTGTACTGTGTGACCATGCCTCTTGTCACTTTCCGTTTGCGAGCAAACAACGGAAAAATGTTTAAAGGCTGTTACGTGCTGGGATGCACCACCAATAAGTTAAATAGCTAAGCTTTTAAAAGCTGCCGAACTGAAAAATGAAAGTCTTTAAGAAGACAAAAGTTTATACAGACGGAGGCGTCAGCAGGCTGAACGGGGAAACCTAGATTACAGCTGATAATTTGACCAGATAAACGGCAAAAATTTAATATAACTCGGCTATAAAGGCCTGGTTTTGACCTTTGTTAGGTTAAAGGATGATTTTATCTGTTGTTCATATTAAAGTATTTCACCTCTGGCAGTTCAGTGGGATCATTTCTCACAGAAAAGCAAGGCAGGGAGATGGGACACTGAGATCTACTGGAAATATTTGTTTGTTTGTCAGTTTAACTCTGTGGTAGACACAGAGTGCTAAAATAATCCGTTAATGTGTTAAAATGGAACGTTTTTAGCATTTTGTAAGCGTTTAAGCACTTGGTTTCATATTGTGGCACTGGTTTTCAGAGTATGTCGTGTTTCGCTCTGAAACAGAAACATGACTGAGGTATCAAAAGGGGCGGGACTTAGGAAAGGTCAGCTCGTATCATTGGGAACACCTGTGTTTACTTTACTATTTCGATGGCTGAAGGTGAGCGCAGTGAAAGTTTATCCTTCTGTAGATCAACGTGAAAACAGCCTCCTCGTCAAGTAAAATTTATTTATATAGCACCGAAACGTAACAGTTACCTCAGGACACATTTTTCATATAAAGCAGGTCTCGACTGCACTCTTCATAATATCATTCACAGCGTCTGTCATTTATAGTGATCGCAGTCAAAGAACAAGAAGAAAAAGCATGTTTTTCCTCCAAATTCAACAGTTTTGATCTCTCATCTCTCCTCTGTATTTCCTCCAGGAGCCCAAGTCATCCAGCCAGCTGATGCAGGAGTGGGGTCTCGAAGACGTCCAGTACGGCTTCACCGAGGACGACTATAAAACCATCACCAACTACAAGGCTTTCAGCCAGTTCCTCAGGCAAGCATCTAATTTTGTTAACCGTTCTGTGTTTGTGCGGATTGTCAGAAAGCCTCACCGACGCTTCCAACAAAAACTCCACAGTGAGACCCTGCGCGCGGTGCGGCGAGCACACACTGCTCTTTTTGTTTGAGCTAGAAAACTCGGCTGTTGGTATAAAGAGTCTGCCTCACCTGGGGCTGTCTGGCTCGGCTAAGCCTCCGCTCCGACAAAGTGGAGCATGAGCTCCTGCAGTGCCCCCTGTGAGTAGTCAGCTGCTTACTGGATGCCTGTGACAGCCGGGAGGCTCTGGGACTCGGCGCTCTGACCCACTATCTTTCACAGGCCAGCGTGCCAAACCTCAAGCTGTTGCCTGACAAATCACAAACATGACATACACACGGCAAAGCAGGGAGAACAAAACTTAAGGGGCACTGGGGTGTCAGCAAATCAAGCCTCAGCTCCCTCCGGTGCTGAGGGAAGTAGAAATTACACCAGCAGGAATGAAGTGTGACATAATAAAGCTGCCGTTGTTGTCTCCTCTCCCCCCCTCTGCTTTCACTCAGGCCTCTCATTGCCAAGAAGAACCCGAAGATTCCCATGTCAAAGATGATGACAGTGTTAGGGGCCAAGTGGCGAGAGTTCAGTGCCAACAACCCGTTCAAAGGCGCATCTGCCACCGCTGTGGCCGCCGCTGTGGCTGCCGCCGTGGAAACGGTTACCGTGGCACAGCCGACGTCTGTCGGCGGCAGCCAGCCGAGCTCTCTGCTGGGGCCAATCAAAAAAGCCAAAACCAAAGAGGGAAAGGGTAAGGCCCGGTGAACCGTGACAGAACACATATTTTTAGAAATAATGGGGTGAAAACCGCGTCGTTAAGGCGTCTGATGTCTCGCCCCGTGTGTCTCCAGGACCAGGAGTTAGAAAGAGAAGCAAGACTGTGAAGGAGGTGAAGAAGAAACCCAAGCCGAAGAAGACCAAATCAAAGACGGGCCAAAGTGGGAAGAAGAAGAAAGCATCCTCGGTATGTCTGGGTTTTCTCATTTATCCTCTGAGCTCCTCCACTCCTCCATTTTTCCAATCAGAGGCGGCAAAAATACACACAGGCTGTACTCAAGTAGAAGAACAGGTATTTGACTCTGGGAAAAAATAGAAGTACTGATTCAACTTATCTACTGAAGTAAAGTTCGTTGCAGTTGTTGCAACTTTTACTTTCATCTTGTTTGGTCTTTTCGGCTCTGAAATTTACTCAAAGCATAAAAGTAAAAAGTCACCCTCTGAAGGACATTTCTACCAGCTGTTTCTGTCCAAAGCTAATGTTGTCGTTAGTTTTACATCTTTTTTACGTTGTTTTTTTTTGTTATGTCTTTTACTGTGTTTTTTTGTCTCAGTATGTCTTTTTCATCTGGTCACGTCTTTTTTGTCTTGTTAAGTATTTTATGTTTTTGTCTTGTTTTGTCTTTTTCATCTGGTTATGTTGTTTCTTGATATGTCTTTTATGGTGTTTTTTGTCTTGTAATGTCTTTTTCGTCTACATATTTACATATTTATTGTCTCTTGCTACGTATCTTATGTTGTTTTTTCATCTTTTCATGTCTTTTATGTCGTTAATGTCTTGTTGCATCTTGTTCATCTTGTTGTCTTTTTTACGTCTTCTACGTTATTTTTTGTCTTATGTTTTTTTTCATCTTGTTTTACATGTTTTATGTCAGTTTTCGTCTTCTGTCTTGTATGTAATTTTTTGTATTGTCTTTTTTGTCTGACATCTTTTTCGACTTGTTTCGTCTGTCATGCACGATATGCACTGATGGATACACCAGTCGTCCACGTCTTATTGTCCCGTCCATTTAGGTTAGAATCAGTCCTCATGTTTGGCACCCAATGATGCAAAATAAAAAATAATTAATAATTCCGTACAAATGCTTCAGAACTAAAGTAATGAGCCTGTTTTGAAAATGTAAGGAGTAGAAAGTACAGATATTTGTGTTCAAATGTAGGAAGTAAAAGTAAAAAGTTGTCACAAAAAATAAAAAAAAATTCTACTGAAGTAGAGTAACAGAGTATTTGTACTCAGTTACTCTAATGGCATCAAAGTGAACAGACTCTTTACTCTCTCACTTTGATAGTTGGTTTAGTTTAACTCTTTGTGTAGCTTTTTCTAGTGTGTGTGCATGTGTGTGTCTTTTCCAGAGCGAGGAGGACTTCCTGGAGGAGTCGGACTTTGATGACATCAGCATCCACAGTGCCTCTGTGCTTTCTGATACCTCGGGGGCCGCCACCAAGAAAAAGGCCCGACGTGGGCGGAAGAAAAGGAAAAGTATGTGTTCTCTCTCCACACGCCATGCTCTCTGGTTTGTGGGTTTTTTTCCCTCCAAAATCTCGTTGAAATCCCTCAGAACCAGACTGTTTGATTATGGGTAGCGGGGAAATTAAATTTTATTTTTTAAGCTTTATTTGTTTTGGGAAAGCTTTCTGAAGGCAGATGCTCTTCTCTCTGCAGCGATTACCCTCACACTCACTGAGTCTCGTGCACATGTACAGCCTGATCACGTGCAAACCATTTAAATCATGTGCTGTTAATAATACAGATGTGTAATATGGATTTTTGTCAGCTGATACCAATAAGATAACCTATAATTTAACACTTTTGCATTTTAAGTTCATATAACCTGCAGTTTATGCACACCTGAGGGTAAGAAAGGCTCAGAAGAAGTGAGCAAAGATGGATGATTTAATATTTCACAGCTCTGACTGAACCAAATCTATCATCGCATCACTATTACAACAAAAATAAAGAACAGCTCTGACTCTTATTTATTATTTCTAGTGAAGCTCATCAAAAAACTATGTACTGTATCAGGGGGTTTCAAAGCCTGAATCTTTTGGCCTCCCCTCAGACAAAGCTTGGAGAAAAAAAAGCCTGTCCGGTAGTTTACTTTCTTAGTTTCACTCAATTCCTGGAAGGGATCGTTATTATGATATTTGATCCCAGAGACGCTCAACAGTTGAGCCAAGATACCCTAATACTCCTGTTTTACATAACTCTAGGCTACACCAGAGACTTTAAAAAGGTCCGTCCAAAGGCAATTATTAGTTTCTGCCTTTGTGAAAATGGAAAAATTCACCAAAACTATCTCTGAACTATCTCTTTAACCAAATCTAACACATTTATCTTGCTCTGCGTGATCTCTGAAAACCTCTGTACTACACTATATATTACATATTTTAGATTTTATAGAGCTTTTTGCCTAAGAATTCAAATTAAATGCTTTGACATAATCTGGCAAATCAGATACTATTGTAGTCAGCTAGAATTTAATTATCAGAATAATAAGTAATACAAATTTACCATTATCAACTAGTAATTTATCAGCCTGAATATTTATTGTGCACCTCTAGTTAATGAGCTCACGTTCGCCTCTTCTTTCTCCTTCCCCAGAGGAGGACGGTGATGGTTACGAGACGGACCACCAGGACTACTGTGAGGTTTGCCAGCAGGGTGGAGAGATCATCCTGTGCGACACCTGTCCCAGAGCGTACCACCTGGTCTGTCTGGACCCCGAGCTGGAGAAGGCCCCCGAGGGCAAATGGAGCTGTCCACACTGTGTGAGTAGATCAGTTTGATATCTAATTATACTGTATATCTATGAAAATTTGATATGTATGCGAACAACCTGCTCTTTCGTATTCTTTTGCACATTTTAAAAAACTTCCTCAATTTTATTTAGTTACTTCCTGTTTTATTTTGGCAAAATCTCCCCTTATGTGTCTTTGTCTGTTTTCCCGCTCCTGTGATTTCTGATTGTTTTCACCCGTCCTTGATTGTTTCCACCTGCTCCCGATGGCTGTTTAGTTCATTTCGCACTGTCAGAATTCATCAAGCAGCAGAATATGGACCCCAAAATGCAGGAGGAGGCAGAGCTGGAGCTGTTCAAAAATATTTATTAGCCACGAAAGACAGAACAAAAAGAGCTTATGCTTACATACAGCAGGAAGACGTCAAGTTAAAAAAAGATCAAAAGTCCAAAAAGAGTCGACAAGCCACAAAAACCACAGAGGGGAAAACACTCGGAAAAGATCCTGAAAAGGTGCACAAGGAAACGCTGAGGCGCTCGACATACAGACGACTGGAAACTAAGACGCAGAAATGTGACTAAACACCCCGGGAGGCTGATCAGGGACGGGTGGAAACAATCAGAAATCAACAGAAAACAGACAAAGACAGGAAGTAAAGGCAACAAACCCATAAGGGGGGACTTTACCAAAGTAAAACAGGAAGTGACTAAACAAAACCTGAAGACAGAAGGAGGTTTTTGCCTTTTTTTGCCCTGAAAAAGCATCAGAGATCTAGTCTGTAAGATTTGGGGGAATCTATCAGCAGAATATAGCAGAAATTTAATACAATATTAGTTAATATGTTGTCATTAGTGTGTAATCCCTTAAAAGTAAGAACTGTGTGTTTTGTTTCCTGAAAACAAACCCTATATATCTACAGAGGGAGCGGGTCCTCTTCCATAAAGTCCGCCATTTTGCACCACCATGTTTCTACAGTAGCCCAGAATGGACAAACGAAACACTGGCTCTAGAGAGCACCTGCGTGAAGCAAACAGAAACGTCATATTTCCACCCTGTTTTCCACTTTGTGTTTTCACAGTTTGATGTTCAACTGCCTTGTTTTCAGTACATCATCTTGTTGCGCGCTCTTATTCTGAAATGATGTAACAGTTTCCCAGCTGGAGAATTGGCACCACCTACTGCTGATCTCCACAGGCACCTGAGAAATGGAGCAAGTGGAGCAACTGCACCCGCACTCATAGACTTTGGGGAGCAAACCCGTGCTTTTGCATCATACAACTGTACAGTAACGTCTCAATTTCCAGGTCCCATAATTCCACGTAAATAGAAGGTAATTACCAAGAAATATATTTGAAATTTCTTAGAAATTATCCACAGATTACCTCCAAATTTCATGGTCGATTATGTGATAATTAGCAAGTACCATTTTCATGCAGTAGGAGGTAATTACAAACAACATATTCGTAGAGATTACCCCCAAATTTCATGATAAGTATATGATAACTCTCAAGTGTCGTTTTTTAATGTTAATTATCACATACTTACCATGAAATCTGGGGGTAATTTGGAGGTAATTTGTGGGTCAAATACATTACTTACTAATTATCACCTATTTACCATGAAATTATGGGACCTTGAAATTGAACCGTTACCAACTTTGCTGTTTTTAAACACTCGAGCTATTTTGGATCAAAAATCTCATTCCCGTGTTCTTCTCCCTCTAAATTAGGAAGCTGGTTGTCAGTTGAGGCGACAAAATCCAGAATGTCACATTTGCACCGAAACACAGTTACGTTCATGAATTATATCGATGCCAAATTGACAAGAAGCCCTTCAATTTGACGCCTTTTGTCTTGGTTTTCTAGAATTATGTGTTTTTACAGACACGTAATGAACTGCTAATATTTCATACTTCTTCAAGAAAGTTTGTAATGTTTTCCCTGGAGAGCGCAGAGAGCTTTAGTTTTAGTTCACACTGCTAATACATACTTTTTTTTAATGTTTTGTCATGAAAACAGAATAAAATTTCCTGCCATATGTCCCCCTGTCACTAACCCCACTAACCAGGCGCCCAGGCTTATCTCAATGAAGCAGCATTCAATAACTGCATAATCTGTAGTGGACAGTAAGAAGCATTCATTCACATTTTCTTTTGCAGATTAATTAGAAATGTGGTTAAAATTTGCAAAACCTTTGAATGAAAACAGGATTTATTTTAAATGAAGTTGGGGGGAATCTGTGTGTGTTTTGCATCGACTGGGCTCGTATGAAAATTTATAACGTAAATATTTGAGATACTTCACATACACATCGTACTTCATACATCCAGTGACTCTGACGAGCCTGGCTTTAGACCGCCGTGGTGCAGAAACATCTTCTCCTATACGCTGTGTGTCAGGTTCCTCAGATCTGCTCATGTTTGATGGTAAAACTCTGAATATTCTGTTTAAACAGCGCATGTGAGTGACATTTAAAGTGAATACAACCTCAGTTTGAACTGTTATCTTCAGTAGTGGCTCCAGTCCTTCTTCGCCTGTGAGCCTTTTAAAACGTGGATCCTGTTACCACATGTAACGGGCTGCATACATATATGAACTGGTCGTTAATAATTCAGCCAAACAGTGATTTTACTTTTCTCAGATTATTTCATTCGAGCAGTTTTTAAAGGGACTAGGGCTGAGCTCCACTAACAAGGATTCATTTTTAAACCTGATTTAATCATTGTTTATCTTAAAATTACACCAAACTTTTAAACTAGCTTAAAATCAGGAACAATTAAATTTAAACCTCTCTTTAAACCTCAGTTTAGTATTTATCCTAAACCTAGATTAAATTTTATTCTGTTGCACCAAAACTTTAAACTCCAACTTAAAATGTGGTCCACTATTAACTTGTTAATATTTTAAAATTGCTGCCTTTTGAGACAGATTTAGCAAAATAATAAAGTCCCTTGAAGAAAGTTAAGGGCTAGACTCAACCCAGTTGAGTTTCATCATGTGTCTCTTCTTTCTTTCACCCGAGTTGATCCGTTAAAACAGATCATCTAGTTGCTGCCAGGCTTTTTTTCGGTACTGTGCTGATGTCAACTTTCAGTCTTCTATTATTTGTCCATAATTTTTCATTAATTTGGCCAACAAGTTTTTGTTAAAGAAAGATAAACTAGAGCTTTTGTAAGTCGGCTAAGTAGACTAAAAAACATTTTAGCTAGCCAGTAAACAATCTTACATTCTGTTAATTTTAGCCAGCTGGGAAACATGTTTACTTTTTTCTTAGCAAGTGCAAAATGGTGAGAATGGGATGATTTATTCATTTTTTGCTGTCTTGCAAACAATGTAATGATTTGTTAAGGAATACAGAGCAAGTTGCCAGTTCATCGCAGGGCTTAAACATAGAAACAGACAACCACTTACACTCACATTCACACAATTTAGTGTGGATTCACTAGACTGACATTAGTTTTTAGTTGTACATTGTGCTCTGCGTACTTTTAATCTTGCTCTTAATCATTCATGCTTTTCACAAATGCGTTCTGCAAAATTGATAACTAACTAACACAACAAAGCTGTGATCATGCAGCTGTTTGGTTTCACTCTCCCAATATGTTAATGTGTTTGTCTCCATGAAAAAGAAAAACAGTATAAAAATAATCAAATCAAATTCAGTAATCAAAGAAAAATATCACCTTCGTTTTACAAACACCAACGTTGGTGAATTTAAATTAGCAGGATGCTTCCATTTGCTACAACCCTCGTCGAATCCGTGCGGTTTGTGTCCCTCAGGAGAAGGAAGGCATCCAGTGGGAGGCCAAAGATGACGAGGAGGAGGAGGAAGAGCCAGCAGGCGAGGAGGAGGATGACCACATGGAGTTTTGCAGAGTGTGTAAAGATGGAGGAGAGCTGCTGTGTTGCGACACCTGCCCATCTTCCTACCACATCCACTGCCTCAACCCGCCTCTCCCCGAGATACCCAACGGGGAGTGGCTGTGTCCTCGCTGCATGGTGAGCTCACATTTCACACGCTATACTATTTTACACGCCACTGTAGTGCTGCAGAGACGCCCCGACCTCTAAATCTTGTTCTCCAGATGTAAGAAAAGATGTTTTGTTTGGTGCAGACCTCAACTAATATGACATCATCGTGATTCTAATTTTTCTTTTTCAGTAGAAATGAAAATTGTGATGCAAAAATGATCATTTGCACTATCTAATCATATCACAATCACAATATCTGTCAAAATAATCGCAATATTATGAGGTTGTTTAGGGAGATGGAGGCTTAATTTACTGCCGAGCCTTCTTGACCCATGTGGTGACCCCAATAATGTTCTCCACCTGCTGAGAAACTCACCATGATATTTTCCGCATTGATGTTTTGACACTTGGTATAGATGACTGCATGTATCACAGCACCTGTCTTTCATTTCTCAGTGCCCTCCCCTCAAAGGTAAGGTCCAAAAGATTCTGCACTGGACGTGGGGAGAGCCGCCGCTGCCAGCTGAGCTGCCTGCAGGTCCTGACGGCAAGCCAAACGATCCGCTGACCAAGCCTCCGCTCAAGGGCCACCCGGAGAGGGAGTTCTTCGTGAAGTGGGCCGGCCTCTCGTACTGGCACTGCTCCTGGGTCAGCGAGCTGCAGGTGAGACACGAGGAGCGGCTCCAACATCAAATTAACATTTCTGCTCTCTTTGGCCACGGGAACCGCAACACGTGTCCTCTTTGCTAAAAACTGGAACACGCGCAACGAGCCAAGAGAGTTTTTACTGGAGCGTCTTTTGCAGTTTAATCTAAAGTGATGATGTATAACAGCAGTTCCAAAAAAGCTGGGACGTTCTGTAAAATGTGAATAAAAACAGAATGCAATGAATTGCAAATCATTTTTGACTTGTATTAAATTGGATACGGTAAAAAGGCATGTTCAGAATGATATTATTTTTTCTAAATATGCACTCAGTTTGAATTGGACGCCAAAAAAATGCAAAGGGGAGAACAAACGACTGGGAACCTGTTTGGAACATTCGACAGGTGAACAGGTTAAATAACAGGTGAGAGCATCATGACTAAATATTAAAGGGGCATCTTTGAAAGGTTCAGCCGTTCAAAGCATGGATGAGGTGAAGTTCACCACTTTGAAAACTGTGTCTGCAAATAGTCCAACACTTTCTCAACACAGAAGTGCAGGAATCTGGGGATTTCACCATCTACAGTCCATAATATGACAAAAATCCAGAGAAATCTCTGCACGCTGAAAGCCAACACTGAATGCCTGTGACCTTTGACCCCTCATGCGGCACTGCATCAAAGACTGCATTGAAAACTCTGCATAATTGTATAAAAGATACTACATGGGCTCAGGGACACACTAGAAAACTTTGTCCCTGCATCCACAAATGCAATTTAAGACTCTACAGTGGTGGGGTTGCTCAGTTGGTAGTTAGGCTGTTAGTCCTCCGCAGCGGCCGCTGGTTGAAGTCCACATTTCAGATTGTTTTGACAAATCATGGATGTCGTGTCCTCTGGCCTAAAGAGGAAAAGGACCATCCAGATTGTTACCAGCACCAACTTCAAAAGCATCTGTGATGGTATGGAGGTGTGTTAGTGCCCATGGCATCATGGGTAACTGTCACATCTGCGAAGGCCCCATTAATGCTGGAAGGTACATACAGGTTTTGGAGCAACATGTGCTGCAACTCAGACGGCACCTTTTTCAGAGACGTCCCTGTTTATTTCAGCAAGACAACGCCAAGACAAATTTTGGACGTGTTGCAGCAGCGTGGCTCCTTAAAAGGTTCAGGTTCTAGACTGACCTGCCTGCAGTCCAGACCTGTCTCAGTGGAGACCCCGGACTGTTCAGCACCTGAAGTTGTTTATCAAGCAAGAACGAGAAAGAATTTTACCTTCAAGAATCTTTAGTTGAACTTGTCTTTGTACTGTAATCAATGGAACATAGGACATATACAAACATCCTAACTTAAGTGCACATTATTTCATGTGTGAACCACACAAACCACAGTTATAAAGGAATTCAGAGCTCTCAAACCTGGCTGACATTTAATTTACTCCTTGTTTAGAAACAAATAGATCTCTTAATTTATGTTGTATCCGTCTTCCCTTCATTGAATCCATCCTGGAGTTTGAAGTAGTTAATCAAATCAGTCTCAACACCGTGGATAGATTAAATTTTGTTGACTTGTAAGGAAAGTCCTTTCCCTGAGGTGACGCTGAATCGATTGTTTTGTTTTTTCTCGTCGTTTGTGCAGTTGGAGCTGTATCACACCGTCATGTATCGTAACTACCAGCGTAAGAACGACATGGACGAGCCTCCGCCGTACGACTACGGCTCCGGAGAGGAGGAGCTCAACAGCGAGAAGAGGAAGAGCAAGGACCCCCAGTACGCCGTGATGGAGGAGCGCTTCTACCGCTACGGCATCAAACCAGAGTGGATGGTGATCCACCGGATACTCAACCACAGGTGGCTGCTCACAGTTACACACAGTCTTACACCTTGTATCAGACACTGCCTCCATTTAAAGTGGTTTTACAGACTTGATGGTAAGCTGCTGCTCGGTTTGGTTTATGCTCGCTGTCATGTTGCCTTTACTTGCTCTGTAATATCACTTTATATAAGGAGATTAGTCGTCACAGCTCTGCGTATTCCAGAATATGGAGGGTTTAAAATCACACAAAATGAGCAGTGAGGGACAACGGCAGTAAATTATTTCCCTTATCACTCATATTCACAGAGATTTACCCCAGACACAGTCAGTATATAGTATGATAACTTTTACTGTATGCAGTGGTGTACATTTACTCAAGTACTGCAATTAAAGGTATAATATGTAACACCAGAAGTGTCTATCTGCAGAGACTCTGCCTTCTACCTGTATTTCCTTATTTCCTCATCATTTCTGGCCTGTTTGGGACAATTTACCAGCCTGAAGTGTTGACAAAAATGATAATAGCTGAGTTTTACACCTATTTTATCAGGTATTGTTAGTTTTAGATTTTGAAGGCACATTTTTAAATTGTTTGAAGTTGTGAATTCTTCTCTGGGACGAGGCTGTTTTCTGTTTTCACAGAGCAAGTTTAGAAATCAAAATCATTAAATCAAACCAAAACATTTTAGAAATTGCGTATATTATATTTCATATATATAAATCCTTAAATAATAAGTATTCACCAAAAAATGTAATTAGACTGTTGGTATTAATACATTTTTTTGGTGGAACATGATTTCACAAATTATATTTTGCAGCTACAATTTCAGGAGTGACAATAAATGATGTCATGTGATTTTGTGTGTAGTATTTGTCACATCCCTTTAACGAGTGTCAATAAATTAATTGTGTAATTGCTCTTACTGTCCCTCGATCAGCCCTGATCTTTGTGTTTTGTCTGTGTTTGTTCTCAGTTTCGATAAGGACGGTGATGTTCATTACCTGATCAAGTGGAGGGACATGCCGTACGACCAGTGCACCTGGGAGGTGGATGACTTTGACGTCCCAGAATATGACAACCATAAATCTTCTTACTGGGACCACAGGTCGGTTCACAGCGTTTACTGTCATATGTTGATATTTTGAAGCAGAGCTGTTGTTAACATGGAATGGATGATGATGCTGAGGATGAGTGGGACGAGTCCCCGGCAGTCTGAAATAAACAGGGCATATGCTGCTGTTTCCCCTCTGCCCTGCCCTCTATCTGTGCTGCCCCTGTTTGAGCTGTTGGCTCATCACGTTGCTGCAATTATCTGCCAGGGAACAAATACTGGGCGAGGACCAGCGCCCCCTGGTGGTGAGGAAAGGAAAGAAACTCAAGGACGACCATCCAAAGAGGGAGGTCCCTCCTGATGCCCCCATCATAGACGTAAGTTTGGTTAAGTCCAGTGAGTTGCCTCAATCATCTCTTAATTACCAGCTTCTCTCTGCAGTAAATCTCTCCAAAACAATCCTAATTATTATGATGACACTGTGTTGTCTCATCGCCAGCCGACCATCAAGTTCGAGCACCAGCCGTGGTACATTAACGCCACCGGAGGAACCCTGCACCCGTACCAGCTGGAGGGTCTGAACTGGCTGAGGTTCTCCTGGGCTCAGGGCACAGACACCATCCTGGCTGATGAGATGGGCCTCGGAAAGACGGTGCAGACGATAGTGTTTCTCTACTCACTCTATAAGGAGGTGAGGCTGCAACAACGCCCTCTTTTATCATGTCCGTATCACACAGCAGCACGTTATGTTTCGTTTAGTTTATTTAGAGAGGGGACAGTGCAAATTAATAAATACAAAAGGTAAGAAGCGCCAGCATTTGCCTAAAGGTTATTTTCTGTCTGTAGTCCCTTGCCACGGTGTGAAAAGCTTGCTAAAGTACATCAAAGCAAAAATAAAACATATTTAAAGTTGGAAAAGTACACACAGTTGTTAAACCCAGTAAAAGGAGTAGTGACATATGCAAACAAGCAGGACATGTAGAAAATATGCATACACATAAAAAGCAATAGTGACGTATACAAACATGTAGAAGGACATTTTCAGACAAGTATAGCAGACAAGCAGGACGTATAGACAGCTGCAGTAAAAAGAGTTTAGTGCTGACGTGTGTGTGTGTTAGTCATCCATTGTTTTGACTACTTTGGTTACTGAAAGATCTAAAAGCGTTGAAGGGACAGATCACCACCAAATCAAAATGCATGTTTTTCCTCTCACCAATAGTGCTGTCTGTCCATCTCAATTTTTTTGATGTGTGTTGCAGAGTTTTGGAGATATCAGCTGTAGAGATGTCTGCCTTCTCTCCTATGTAATGGAACTAAAGAGCACTTGGCTTGTTGTCCTCAAAGCGCCAAAAAATACATTTGAAAAGTTCAAAACTGATGTCTCTTTTCAGAAATCGTGTCCTGGTTACATAAAATAATCCACAGACCTTGGTGTGTGCACTCCAATACCAGAACTACTTTCTTTCTAGGAGAAACAAAGTAATTCTGGTAAATTCTGCCATAGAGGGAAAGTAGTTCCTACATAAAACTGCTCACAACAAGGCCTGGAGTAAATAGGTCTTGATTTCTGGAAAGATACAGTGGTGGTGAATATTTAACACCGGCAGCACGGTGGTGCAGTGGTTAGCACTGCCGCCTCACAGCAAGAAGTTCGAATTCCCCAGCTGGCCTTTCTGTGCGGAGTTTGCACGTTCTCTCCGGGTTCTCTGGCTTCCTCCCACAGTCCAAAGACATGCATGCCAGGTTAATTGGTGACTCTAAATTGCTTGTAGGTGTGAGTGTGAGTGGTTGTCTGTCTCTATGTGTCAGCCCTGTGATGAACTGGTGACTTGTCCAGGGTGAACCCTGGATAGACTCCAGCCCCCCGCGACTCTTCGGGAATCAGTGGTTACAAAAAAATGAATGAGCTTTCAACACCACAAGCTGAGTGCCATCTAATTCCATTATATTCGAGAGAAGGCAGATATCGCCAAAACTCTGCAGCTCACATCAAAATAATCTAGTATCACACTGGAGCCAACAGACAAACGGTTCAAAAGCAGGACTCAAAACACAAGGCAGACAGACAAAAAGTCTTTTAATTGTAGAGGTTCAGTACATGGGTGATCAGTCCAGAGAAACAAAGGTATTCAAAGATGATGGGGTCAAAAACACTAAGATTGCACAAGGAATTAAGGCTGGAACATAATCTTAAGAAACTGAAATGGACTGGCAACAGACACAAGGACTATGAGGGACAGGTGAAGCCAATTAGGGCGGGGCAGGTAGTCACAAAGACGGGAAACACACAGGGGCAGGAAGTTAATTATATGAAACTAGTGACAAAGGTGAGTATCTAAATAAACAGGAAATACAGACTGAAAACTATGAATGAGGAAAACATGACACTGATCAGCAGATCAGGATGTAACACTTTAGATGGATACACACTACAGATAAGAGGGAAAATATGCATTTTTGATTTAGGGGTGAACTGGCCCTTTAAGTTATTATGATTGTATTCGACTCTCTAAAGGCTAAAGGCACTTAGTGACACAGTAATTATTAGCTCCCCTGTTTTTATAACCTCCAAGTGGTGTTAGTCATGAGCGACTCTGTAAACCAAGTTTTCATATTAAACTTAAAAATGAATATTTGTACTAAAACTGGGCAGCGATGGAAGTGCTTTGACCATGTGTCTAGTGTTCTGAGTGCTTGTTTGTTTAGTGAGAGGCTTCAGCTCACTGTGGTCGGCCTGTGACCAGCCTCTTAAACAGACACTTCAGATCAGTGAAGATCACAGAATGGAGAAACATCTTGGGACTTAAAGGAGAGGCGGCACTGCGCTCATTTTGATTTTCTGAGTGTGATGTAGACAGTATTCACTATTAATGCCAGTTCTCATGGTGCAAATGGAAAAGAGCAGATCGGACGATGGTAAAAGTAAATGATGGAATCTGTGTTTTCCTCCTGTGATGTGAGAGTTGTTCAGTCTTTCCTCCTCCTCCTCTCTCAGGGTCACTCTAAGGGGCCGTTCTTGGTGAGCGCCCCCCTCTCCACCATCATCAACTGGGAGAGGGAGTTTGAGATGTGGGCTCCGGACTTCTACGTGGTGACGTACACCGGAGACAAAGACAGCCGGGCCATCATCAGGGAGAACGAGTTCACCTTTGAAGACAGCGCGGTCAAATCAGGGCGCAAGGTATTTCGCATGAAGGTACGTGAGGTGTTTTCAGATGTCATGAGAACAGGGGCAGGTTTGGGTGGCTGACATCCTACCTGACAATTTACAGTTATTGAAAATTAAAGACATTTTTACTTCTTCATGCAGCTTAAAAACATACAGTACTGTTACTTTTCTTTTTTGACTCTTCTAAAGTCCTGCCTCTTTTGGAACCTCAGTCAAATTTGTCCTTTCCTGTTTTCTTCCTTGGCTCATTTGTATTGATGAAAATAAAGACAAATTTAAAATAACTAGCCAGCTAATCTGCACCGATTGTTAGCTAGTTAGCTAGTGTTTTGCTCTGTAGCAAAATGTTAGCTAAATGGCTGGCTAAACTACATAAATTGTTAGCTAGCTAGATACGTCTAATTGCTAATGTGAGAAAAATGATGGAAAAAGGCCAGTAACTGCTTGACTTCTTTTTGAAAAACCACAATAGTTTATTTTGCTGCCCCTGACCTGTAATAACTCCACTAACTACAGATGTCATATGCACATGATGATGATAATGATGCAAGAGTTTGTTTGCTATAATATAAGCTAATAAGAGCACCATTAATTTTGTAAGAAAGCAATGATTTTAAACAATAATAGGCTTATTTGACCCCGACCCCTCCACTATATTTGGTTATAAAAAAATCTGGTTCTTTAAATGTAGTTAATGAGCCCTGCTTTATACATTAAGCTGGTTCAGTTCTGCACACAGTTTGATCAATACTTTGATTAATGCAGCCCACAATTTGTTAGATGAAGAGTAAATTTATTTGTTCATCCATGAATTGATCTCATGATTTACTACCTTGCAGTAATTTAAATAAATGTTTGATTTTACTTTTCTTTGGAGGGATTTTTTTCTCTTTTTTTTGAAGGTAAAAGGAGGAATATTACTGTCAGTCTAATTTAAAAGTTTTTCCCTGTGTTTTTGGAAATAACTGACTTGAACTTTTGTGCTTTATATCGACATCGACACACACACACATTACAAACCAAAACAGGCCTGGATGCATCTGTAACACTGGATGTAAAAATGGTTGTTAGATTCTATCTGTGTCACTACAAGGCTGATGGACAAGAGCTTGTTTGAAGTTGACCTGGTTGGTGTTTAGAGCTAAAGATGGGTGGGTTGCAGTGGGTGTGGATGGAGGGCCCACTTTGGAAACTTCTGTCCATAATTCCTAATGGCTGGCCTGATTGGAGCACAGATTAAATTCAAATGGACAGGACTCAGGAGAGATCTCTTGCTTTATTTTGAAGGAGTATCATAACTAACAGTGTAGTAGATGTAGTATGAAAACATTTTTTCCTCCTCCATATAATCCCACATCTGAGTTGTTCCACATTAGATATGTTTCTGTTGACGTTCCTCTTTCCGTCCCCTTGCAGAAAGACACTCCCATCAAGTTCCACGTGCTGCTGACGTCCTACGAGCTGATCACCATAGATCAAGCCATTCTGGGCTCCATCACATGGGCCTGCCTGGTGGTCGACGAGGCCCACAGACTGAAGAACAATCAATCAAAGGTAAATCAGCAGCATTTCTGGTGCCGATAGTGAGTGTCAGCGTGAATATTATCAGGGACACAAAAACAGGAAAAGAACAGGAACACAGACAGATATGAGCAGGAAATGTTTGTGCACAAACTCAGCCTCGAAATAAAAGACTTTCACTATCTATTATATGAAAAGGAGTTTCACATTCAGGATGCTTTTCACGTGCGTCACTGCCTTCTTTTTTGGATGGATTGGATAATGCAATGTGTCCTGTCCAGTTTTTCAGAATTCTCAACGGGTATAAGATCTACTACAAGCTGCTGCTCACTGGGACTCCTCTTCAGAACAACCTGGAAGAGCTGTTCCACCTGCTTAACTTCCTCACCCCAGAGCGTTTCAAGTAAATCCTTCCTCTCTTATATTTTATCAATCCCCCCGTCTTTCCATCCTTCTCCATCTTACAAGTATCTGCTAGCTGGTGCATGAAACATATCCCTCCTTAGACCGATAGACAAACACTTTGTTGCTTGGATGAATGATTTCAATTGAATAGAACTTCAGATGGTAAACACAACTAAATTAGAAAATGAGTTGCGTTTGCTGCAGCTTGATTTAACTGTTTAATCCTCCCTCCAGTAACCTGGAGGGCTTCCTGGAGGAGTTCGCCGACATCTCCAAGGAGGACCAGATCAAGAAGCTCCACGACCTGCTCGGCCCTCACATGCTCAGACGGCTGAAAGCTGACGTCTTCAAGAACATGCCTGCAAAGACGGAGCTGATTGTCAGAGTGGAGCTCAGCCCCATGCAGAAGTAAGCGCCAGGATAAAGAGGAGAAATAGTTGGAGGTGATACAGAGGAGATAAAATAGGTTATGAATGCTAAAACAAGCATGTAACTGGTCTTACACCATTGAGCAAAACTTGAAATTTTAAGTCGCTGCTAGCAAGTTGCTGCAAGAATTTTGTCAAACAGTTAAATTTAACTTTGCATGTTGTTAAGGCTTAAAGTCTTAAAGGGACACTTCACTCCAAAGTCAAAAACTGCTTATTTTTCCCCTGACCTATAGAGCTGTTTATCACTAACAGATTGTTTTGGTGTGAGTGTGAGTTTTGGAGATATCAGTCCCTGAGATGTCTGCTTTCTCTCCAATATAATGGAACTACTTGATACTCAGCTTGTGGTGCTTAAAGTGCCACGAAATAAAAAAGCCAAACCCAGTCTCTTTCATGAAATCCCGACCCGAAAAAGTTCATCCACTCGTGGATGAGAGGCTTGTGTTCATGACGGTGTGCAAAGAAAGCAGTTCCTTATGAAACTGCTCGCAACAAGGTCTGTGGATTATCTTGAGTAACCAGGTCACGATTGCTCAAAACAGACTGCCGTCGAGTTTTTCAAATGATTTTTTGGTGAGTGGTTTGAGCACCAGCAAGCCGAGGGCCACGGGATTCCTTTATATTGGCAAGAAGGCAGACATCTCTACTGCTGATATCTCCAAAACTCGGCTCACTCACACCAAAACAATCTAGATAGAAAAACAGAGCTACAGATAAGAGGAAAATGTGTCTTCTTGATTTTGCAGTGATTTATCCCTTTAAATGTAAATTAGAAAAAGCAAGTTAAACTTTCTGTCATGTAGGTTTTATCTGGATGCAGTTACATGTTCTCTATGCACAAGCTAAAGTATCTGAATTCAGGCCTAATTTAGACATTTTTGGAAATAATATAAAGCCACTACAAGGAGCCTTAACTTGTTAGGAGACAGTCTTAATTTATTACTCATGCATCTATACGACCTACATAAGTTAACAAGACCATCCACAAGAGCATCGGCTGGCCACCAGGTTGGATTCTCCTTGAAATCAGATGATATGAGTCTGTGTTTACATTTTCCAAGGCTGAGTCACAGCGAGTCGTACATTAGCAGAAGCAGGAGGAGATTTTTATTTAGATAATTTTATTTTTGATGCTATATTTTGCAGTGGAAACGCTGCTGCTGCTTTTGCCCACAGGGGCCTCGAAATTAAACAAAATCTGAAAGTTCCTCGTCGCTTTAATTCACCTTTGCTTATTGTCGAGGCTTAAGGTCTTAAATACACAACATTAGCCTGTGATCTCCACTTCACAGCGCCGATAAAGTGAATTCCGGTGTGAAGTAATTATCCAAGGCTTTTAATCACAAGATCAGGGTCAAAAGTTTATTTTTCCAAAGTGGTGGACTATGTTTAAAGAGTGGCAGTGCTTGATTATGTTTTTTAAGTCTTATCTCTTTTGCTAATTCAATCTGATTTCTGCAGGAAATATTACAAGTTTATTCTGACGCGGAACTTTGAAGCTCTGAACTCTAAAGGTGGAGGGAACCAAGTGTCCCTGCTCAACATTATGATGGACCTGAAGAAGTGCTGCAACCATCCCTACCTGTTCCCCGTGGCTGCTGTGGTAAGGCTCCAACTTCACTTAAATATTTGATCTGAATACTGAGTGCAAAGTTTTGAAATCAAATGTCGATGGCATGGGAAGAGAGAGCCTGTGGGGAGATGAAACCACGGCTGTTCAACTCGATACCAACCTGTGTGCCACAAAACTGCAGCCCCTATCACCAGGATGGAAATATACTGTGGCGTAAAGCTTTTAATTATTCTTAACAAATCTTCTTCGTCTTTTGTTGACACCTGGATTTGATTTTTGTCTCTGCAGGAAGCTCCTGTTTTGCCCAATGGCTCATATGATGGCAACCTACTGGTGAAGTCCTCAGGAAAACTGACACTGCTTCAGAAAATGCTGAAGAAACTCAAAGATGAAGGACACAGAGTTCTCATTTTCTCTCAGGTAACAGTCGAATAAATGTTGGACCTCATGCATGAATCCTTTGCTCAAACAGATTCGATCTTAAATCGTGCGTGTGAGCAATTTAAGAACTTTTGTGGCATTCATCACCCTCGACTACACGCATCTCAACATGCACAAACGTAATACTCACATTTTGTGCTGTGAAATGTTAATAATGATTAAGAAAACAAAGTATTAAAATTTAATCATTTTAAATATTGCACTTAAAGATTATTAGGCTACCGAGACAGATTCTTCAAATCCTGTGAGCCGTTCTGGAGCCTAAATTTAGATCAGAGACAAAACCATCAAATCCACCTCATCTGTAACTACTCCTCGCTATCACTGGCTGTCCAGAGAGAGTTTGGTGACACGTCCCAGTCCACTGTTTAACCAGTATTAAGGCTGGATTACTCCCAAGCGGACAGCTGTGGACACACAGCGCCGCTGCTCAGCAGACGAGATAAATCCACGGTACTCATGTAAAAATCAAGGCACCATCTCCTCTCATACGTTGTGGGCGAGCACACAACCTGCTGCACCTGCTGCACGCCAACAGAGAAACCCGCGGTGTCGTCTCTGTCCCGTTTCCTTTCTTCTTTTTTCTGTGTTTAACGTCACCTGTCAAATATCAGCGGCTTGTTGCTCTGCCCTTAAATGGATTTACTGGACTTTTTCTTTATGCTAATTACAAACTTCCAATTTAAGATTAATCAACTTATTCAGGTGGGTAAGAACAGACTCACTGTCAGCGCACGTTTCTTGAATCCCACATAGGATTTTCTTATTTTCCTCTCAGGGCAAAGTAAGAAAATATTTGTGCATGAGGGTGATTGTGTTTGGACTAGAAGCCGCAGCTTTTATTGACCAGTGGCCACGACACATTGAAAATCCATCCCTCTGTATTTTGGCCGTTCCAGTGCAAACGTCAGCTGTAGGTGTTGAATCAGCTGATACTCTAAACACCTAAGATAATTTTAAGTCAAAGTGCAGACATTAACAGTTCCATTTAGTTTGATCCTCACATAAATCTCACGGTCTTCACAGATGACAAAGATGTTGGATCTGCTGGAGGATTTTCTGGAGTTCGAGGGTTATAAATATGAGCGTATTGATGGAGGGATTACTGGAGGCCTGAGGCAGGAGGCCATTGACCGCTTCAATGGTGAGTGTGTTAATCCAGAATCTATCTGTGTGAGTTTGTATTGACGCGTGTCTCCCTCTACATGGCTGTCACTCACAAACCGACCGTCCGTCTGCTTCGGTTTCTGTCGCAGCACCGGGCGCTCAGCAGTTCTGCTTCCTGCTTTCAACACGAGCCGGAGGTCTCGGCATCAACCTTGCGAGTGCGGACACTGTCATCATATACGACTCTGACTGGAATCCTCACAATGACATACAAGTATAGACTTTCACATAGACTTTTGCATGTTTTAACCAGCAGATCTTTGATATTACCTGTCCCGTAACTGCCCCCTCCTCTCGCCCCATCTTTAATTTAATCCTCCCAGGCTTTTAGCAGAGCTCACCGCATCGGCCAAAATAAGAAGGTGATGATCTATCGTTTTGTGACGCGGGGCTCAGTGGAGGAGCGAATCACTCAGGTGGCGAAGAGGAAGATGATGCTGACCCACCTGGTGGTGCGGCCCGGCCTGGGCTCCAAAACCGGCTCCATGTCCAAACAGGAACTGGACGATATCCTCAAGTTCGGCACCGAGGAGCTTTTCAAGGATGAAATGGAAGCAGCACGAACTATGGGTATGTATATTCACCAGATCTACCTGTAGCTAAGAGAAAGTTTTTCCTCGCCACTGTGGTCAAGTGATTGCTCATGGTGGGGAGTGTTTGGTCTTTCTAAATAAGAGTACAGTCTAGACCTGCTCTATATGAAAACTACCCCAAGACTTATAAATAAAATTGACTTGACTTGACACTTGATATTAGCAAACAAAGGAGAACTTGGTTGAGACACTTTGGGGGTTTTGTTGTTTCTTATATTTCTCAGAAATATGTTTCCATTTATTCTTTCACTGTCAAATGCAGAGATGGTGTTTCCTCTTGGGCTGTTTGTGTTGAATAGGTATATTATATTTCCACAAAAGTGAGCTACTCACAAAGTAAAAGTGTGTGGAGATGAGCAGAGGCTGCTGATCTCAGAAAAGACGCTGAAGGAAAACAAAACGAGAAAAAAAAAAAATCCAAAACGTCTGTGAATCAGCAATTCACTCATCTTAAAAGCTGATTGTAAACAGCTTGCACACAAAAGTTTTAATGTGCAAAGTAAATAAGTTTGAGCTGATTCATTTAAAAATGTAAGTTAACTGAAGTTAGGCTCGGTAATTAGTTTAAAGCCTTATTTAACATTTCAGACAAATTAGATTTACCTTCGCTCAGGTCCTCATTTCGCACAATCAGCTTGCAGATGGAGCTGCTTCTATTGGAGCGTTTGCACAAGCCAGTAAACTAATAATTATTAAAAAAAAAAGAAGGGTGTCAAGAGAGTTTTAACTCTCACGAAATGCATGCTGTGAAGTATGCTAATATGCCGGGCCTGTACTCTAAAAATAAATGTTGCTTTGACGCATTTTTACTAAATTGTATGTACAAAAAATGAGTTGGTAAAAACTCAGTTCATTCAGCTATTAAATATTTACATGAAGAGACAATGTGTGTGTTAATTGGTGTTGAAGTAATTAAGCTTTATTGGCTTCATACAGGTTAGTAAAATGTTCTCAAATATTAAAAGTTGTTGACTTCATATAAAAAAAAAATTGTCCGGTGTTTGTGTCAAATGAATATAAAGGTTTTATGTAAGTTTGATATAACAGCTTCTCATCAACAGGTGACAACAAAGACGGCGAGGAGGGCAACGTGATTCACTATGATGACGATGCGATCTCGAAGCTGTTGGACCGCAGCCAGGACGCCACCGAAGACACCGAGATTCAGAACATGAACGAGTACCTGAGCTCCTTCAAGGTGGCCCAGTATGTGGTGAAAGAAGAGGACGGAGAGGTGAGAATGAAGCGGGGTCTCAAAAATAGAACGGAGACTGTCGAGTTCTGATTTAAAATCCCGTGCAATTTCCCAACTTGAAAGGAAGGAGATTTCTATTCAGAGTTGTGACTGGATTTTGAAGGTGCAGTAGTTGAGTTCAGCAGTTCAGTTTGATAGTTTTAGTACAGCCGCTTGGATGAAAAGTGGCTGCCTCTCTGTTGTTGTTCACTTCTCCACTTGCACAGGTCCGGTGTAAGTTTCTACCAGGCCGCCAACAGCCTCTCACTCTCTGGGCTGCACATGGTGCGACCACAAAGTTGTTCCTCCTTGAATGCTGTCCGTCATCTATGCGAAAGTGGACTTTCATGTCTTATTTACCTTCGTTTATTCATCAGCTCATTCCTCTTATTTGGTGTTTCATCTCCTCCTCCTCGAGCCTCCAAGATTGTGGGGAACATCAGACCAGCAGTATGTTGTACAGCAGACTAGACTCTATATGTTAGATTCAGCTGCACAACTTCAACTCCAAAGAACAATATGACACAATATAAAATCATCATAACTTTAAAGAGACCATGTCTTGGTTTTGCACAATAGTGGTGCTAAACAGGAGGTCCTTGTATTGGTTATGGTGCTTGTTTTACCAACACATGATGCACATTTTGCTAACCTTTAAGGTGCAATGTGTAAGTGGACATAATTTTACATTGACATTGACATTATTTCAGAGATGTTTGTGTGTTGTGCTGCAGAGATATCTGCTGAAGTTAGCATGCTAACCAGCTAGTCCTGGCTCATCCTTTCTAGTAATGCCCTGTATGAGAGTTGATAGTCCGATCCCCACATAGTTTTAGCTGGGAGATGTATGTGAGTGGCAAGTTTGCTATTTTTGCAAGGCCTCTTAGCTTTTTTTAGTTTAATAAATAAACTAAATAAACTCACAGAAATGTCAAGAAGGAAACGTTCCCACACCTATGGTACCGCACATTTTCTGAATTCAAGTTTCCCTCTTTTAAAGAATTAAATCTAGCTTAATTTGCTTCTGCAAACACGACAGACACAAAATGACCTGATTCGTTTAGGAGTTAGTGGTTACTATGGTGATATGCTGCCCCTATTTGTTGAGAGTTGCCTTCGACAGTTGGCCATATTACTCACATTGCTTCTTTAAAAGGCCGGGCCATTGAAAAAGGTGTCATTGGACATGTAAAAAAAAACAAACCCTTTTAAAACAGGTTTAAGAAAGGTTCGCTAAACGTTTAATAATGTAGAAAAATGCTTTCCTGATGTTTGTAAGGCCTCGAGGAGACACAAATAGTGTGTTTGTTTATAGTGACAAAACTCTCAGGACACTTTTAATTCACAATTGTTCCACCAGGAGGCTGAGCCTTGTTACTCGGTGCCTTGTTAAGTTGTTGTCAGCGGCACATTACAACATAATTATACAATAAAATATTGACACGAGGTGTAAGACAGCGTGCAACACACAGGCATACAGAGAAATACAACATGCATAGACTGGAAAATAAAGCATAGGCATAGTCACAGGTAAGTTAAGTAAAATACTTGTGTAAAGATGACAGTATTCAGGTAATGATGCCTCATGAAACCGGAGGGATATGATGTTGTTTAAGCCTTTTATCTTTAGGTTGAACTGTTCAGTATATCCGCCTGTGTGTGTGTCCGTGTGCAGGAGGAGGTGGAGCGGGAGATCATCAAGCAGGAGGAGAACGTGGATCCGGACTACTGGGAGAAACTCCTTCGCCACCACTACGAGCAGCAGCAGGAGGATCTGGCCCGCAACCTCGGCAAAGGCAAACGCATCCGGAAGCAGGTCAACTACAACGACACGACCCAGGAGGACCAAGGTAGGCGCTGTCGACACACACGTGCTGCTCGTCTGTCAGGACTTTGCCTCATGCCTTCGCCAAGACCCATTTCTAAAGTGTTCACCTTGAATATAATCAAACAAAGTTATTTATTGGCTGCAGCTTAGAAGCAGCAGCCATGTTCTATTATTACTAATTTTAATTTTACATGCTGGTGCCAGGATTTCGTGTTCCTGCCCATATTTAAATATGAGCAGAAACACACACGAGGACACGCGATGCAGAATGCAGAGGAGATGAGCGTTTTGGCTTGTTAGCCACTGGCTTCACCAGCTGGCTCGAGAACATGTGGCGCGCGAGCCAAAATCATATTTCTAAGAAAGAAGAGGCATTATTTTCTAAAATAAACCACTAAACGGGGCTCTGTTTGAGGTTTATTGGATCTGTTTCTTCTCCAAGTCGTTTTACAGCAGTTTGCAAACCATCAGCAGTCAGTACTAAATGTTGCTGTGAATGGCATTCTGGGAGATGCTTCCCATTTTGAAAACATACATCATCCAACCAATTACCACTCAACAGATCATGTTAAAGGGTTAGTTTGGGTTGTATCAGGTACTTCCATCCATATCCACAGTCAGTGTATTACCTACAGTAGATGGCGGTCGACACACCCCCATTTTGGAAAAGCAGAGAGAAGTTAAACCGCTTGATATGATTTAAAAAACAATATTGCTATTATTTTTAGTAACATTGCAATTGTGATATTATTTCATTTAGTGTGAATGGATGTTTTTCATCTTCATTTTCATTCAAAATCATCATGATGTGACATTACTTGGGGTCTTTAGCACACAAGCATGTTTTCTAACATCTGGCCAACAAGATTTGTAGACCAGGACCTTAATCGGCTTGTTCACTTATTCAAACTCACATAACCGCCTTTCTTAGTCCGCCCCCTCTTTCAGCAGTCAGCAAGCGCTGAGCCGTTACTCTGGAGACCATTACATTAGCAAAATAAAATAACAAATATTGCCCTAAAAATCCCCCCCCCCCCCAAAAAAAACAAACAGTCATGGATGGATTTAGCCCATCATCAATGATATATTTATCCAGTTGCCCAACTCCAGTGCACCGAGTCTTTTGTTGATGGATGCCACATCAAACCACACAGAGCAGATCGATCGGGCAAGAAGTCAGACACAGAAACAGCATTAGGAATCAATTTTCAAAATAAAAGACCCCATGCAGACTTACAATCATAAAAACAGACAAAAAATAAACTATTTAACTCTGTAGCCTCCTGTATAACCACAGTAAGAGCACCAAAAGCAAGGAAAAAATCAAAACAACAACAAAATCTGAGCCTGTCAATAAAATCAGGTGGGGAAAAACTTTTCTGAAACGCTGCTGGTGAGGTGAAGGGCGAACCAAAACGGCATCACAGACATGATACGCCTAATGTGAATATAGCGTACATTTAACATGACGCAGATGCTTTTGTGCGCCTAAAATATGTTTGCTTAGCTTCCTACACCGGTACTCCAGCTGCTTCTCCAAACTGGGGTCGTGCCGACTGAGATTTACTGCAGGTAGAACATCGACCGTGGAGAGTACCTCATACAACCCCACCTCCAAACTATCCAAACTATCCCTTTAAAGATTAACACTGTATTTGTTCTGGTTAAGATACAGAAGACACAAGACACAGAAAAATAACACTCTAAATACTTAATGACCAGTCATATGAGTGACATTAAGCAAAACAGCTGATACGGTAGATATGTTTCTGTTCTGTTTATGATAATATTGTCCAGACCAGCGTAGCACCCTCTCTGCTGGCTTTAGTGCAGGTCAGCGGCTCTTGTTGTGACATAAACATCGTGATCGATGTCGATATGTCGCTAACAACCCTGTCAGCCAATCCAATAACAGGACGGAGCCACTCGAGCTGCTGCCCAAGCTTCACGTGCTCGGCTTCATTAGTGAGTTAACACGGTGACATTATCTTAACACGGAATAATTTGGGTGAAGAACAGCAGAGAAATTAATCACCATGTTTATTAAATCCTCTTAGGATGTAAGTCTCAACAAGAGCTCTTGACCTCGATTAAATCCACCTCAGAGTGTGTTGTACTGGCCTACAGCTCTCTCTCATCTCGTGCATTCATATAGTCTTCTCGGTGGGCTTTGAAGCACTTCTCCTTAATAGTTCAACAGTTTTTGTGTCTGTTGCAGTGACATATATCCCGTAGTTGTATTTTAAGAGTGGCTCTGCGTTCCTGATTGCCACAGTTCAACAGTAGTCGACTGCGAGAGTGTTAAGATTTCAGAGCCCATCACAGCTTAGAGTACTCTCTAAGTGTAAAGTGATTGTCTGGCAGAGTAGTCCACTCTCACCTCCCCTCCAGAGGACACGAGTGGTACCGTATGTGCATGAACCAGCTGTAGTAGTGGTCTGTAGTAATCTGCAGTGCCATGGCGCCCTCAGGTGGCCACCAACAGAAGCGAATGCAATGTACTGTTTCTCTTTGATGTGTGGCTCAGAATGGCAGGATGATCTTTCAGACAATCAGTCGGAGTACTCTGTGGGGTCCGAGGACGAGGACGAAGACTTCGAGGAGAGACCCGAAGGTAAAAACATAAAAATAAAACCTTCTTGGTGGTGATAGACATCTAGCACTTTGCAGTAATCTGCATGGGCTGATTCCTGTGCACAGAATCAGAAATACTTTATTGATCCCCGGGAGGGATTGTTGATGTTACAGGTGCTCTCATTAAAGAACAGACATACTGTATATGTAAGAATACACAATTATAAAAATAGAAGATAAGAACTATGTAAAAATATATGCATTCTACTACAATATATAAAAGAGATAATATAACAATAACAGTGATGACAAATATGTACAATAAAAAGCATGTAAAGGTGCATGTGCCTTATAATATATATATAAAAATATAAAACTGCAATATGTAGAAAATATAAGATGAATAGAAAAACAAGAGTGGATTAGGCCAACAAACAAAAACAAAACATTTACAAGTGCCAGTGTCTTAAATGTAAAAAATGTTGCATTTTTGCATTTTTTTTTTGGTCATGTATGATAGTAAATGAATTTTTGGGTTTTGAATTTGTGATGAGCATGTCTCACATTTTTTTTAGTATTTCATAGATTAAATGATTCACTGATTAATCGTGAAAGTAATCACAAAAATGAAAATAAGCATTAGTTGCAGCCCTGCCGCTCTTTGTGAGTTTTGGGACAATGGTGAAAAAGTTAGAGCCCTCTATTATTAACTGTCAGGCCTCCTGCTGTAAAGGTTTGCCTAAATTTGAACACGTTTCTCTCCTTAAAGGACAGAAAATCTCATCTAAAACCACTGCTGGCTGCTGTTTAACTTGTATTATGTGGTAATGTATAGAATATAATGTAATGTATTGACATTACTTTAGCTTAGCTGTCACTTTTAGCTTTTTGTAATTTTTTTTAATAATAGTTTTTTCGATCATAGTTAACAATTTCACGGAAAAATAAATAAGCAACAATAGGTAACAATAAGTCATTAAAGTGACTGAAAATCTGTAGACAGAAGCTTTAGCTTCTTATACCGACTCTTTTTATGTTCTAGTAGGTAACACTTTAATTACTACATTTCAGCTATACAAAGAAAAAACAAAACGCAAGCAAAGAATTAATTAATTACTAAAAATTCCATCTCAATCATGTTACTGGCTGAGATAATCATGAATGAAATTATGCTTTTCTCTGTTTGGATATCTGCATTATAAATCAGCCCTTGAAAAACCTTTATTTTCTGGTCAATAATTCTTGATCAAGGATAAATTTTATAACTGTGCACACGTGTCGTTGACACCGGAGAGAGGTCCGTCTAACGATGCTGTTGGTTTTATTTTCGTAGGCGGACGCAGACATTCTCGCCGGCAGCTGAAGAGTGAGAAAGACAAACCTCTGCCACCGTTACTGGCACGAGTTGGAGGCAGCATTGAGGTATTAATTACAGGCTGTAGGTCCTTCACAGGACACCGTCTGCATCTTAAAGTGGAGGTGTATAAATTGCTGCAGGGATGACCACAGGTATTTTTGTTGACTAACCTGGAAGTTTGCATCGCTCTGGTTCCCTCGATGAAAAGCCGATGGATGAGAGCAACTCATCGCACTTTGCTTTGGTGGAATCAACCACCAGGTCTTTGCAAGTTTAAACACGTAAAATGAGAAAACCATATCGCTGTTTAACTATGAGGAATGTCATTAACTAACCTGTGATGAAGTGGCTGCTCTCATCCATGGGATTTTTCCATGGGATTTTTTAATTAGTGCAGAAAATAAGGTCTGTGGCGAACAACAGAAGTTCATGATACTTCAGCAGCAAGATAATCTTAACAAATGAACAACACGTTTATTATTTTTAAAGCATGAATCCGATCACCAGATGTAAAAGGCTAACATTAGGCTATAAACAAACTCACAGTAGTCCATCATATCTGATGTTGACCTCTACTTCTGTTTCAATTGGTGAGTTCGGGTGCGACTATAAAGTCAAATCCCTGGAGTCCATCTTGTCTCCAAAGAAGCAGAGCTTTCGAGCGTGTTGGTTTGAGCTGGTCCTTGTATCTCCTTGCTTTCGGCCTCCTGCAGATCGTTGGCCGTGGCGTGGTTGACCCCACAGGACCTGGCGTAATGTGAGCCGGTATGGCCAACCCAGCGCCCAGCAGGTATTGAACAAATGTGGACTCCATGCTCTTACTACCAGTGCTTGCCAGTATTTCCACATGGCACAGGATCACGCCAGCTTAGCCCGAGAACGCGCTGGAGACATTCGATGTGGAAGTTCTCCAGCTGCCGGAAGTGGCGATGATACGACAAACTACTCCGCAGTCACATGACTCTAGTGCCTTTTTAAGACAGAACCTTCAAACTGAATGAGTGGGATATTTACTGACATGTTTTATGTTGCACCAAATGTGACAGACCTCATATTAGACATCTAACCAAAAACCCATTCAGAATAATCCATTGACTTTGAGACGAGGGAACTGGAGGTGCAAAAACACTACATCGTTTATGGGTTTTTGGACTCATTCCTGCAGCAATATGTACCCTGTTTGGAGCGCTCTGTGAAGTGTGCTCAATAGAAGGACATTTTGGAAAAATCAGGATCAATAAAAGATCAAAGTTACAATATAAAACAGACTGCAAGCAGCATCATGTACTCTATTACTGTTTTAATGTATGTATGAGTAAATTTAGACTCCTTAGAAATCAGTATCCACAGATTGTTCCAAAGAAGTGTTGTTCTGCTCTTCAAGCCGCTCAGTTTGTGCCATTTTTCTTTCGCTCTGCTTCTGACTTTTTAACTTTGCGACTTTACATCCTCGCTCTCTCCTGTGCTTACACCATTTTCCGTCTAAATCGGGTTCTTCTCATTGCAAGGTCCTGGGGTTCAACGCTCGCCAGAGGAAAGCCTTCCTCAACGCCATCATGCGTTGGGGCATGCCTCCTCAGGATGCTTTTAACTCCCATTGGCTGGTCAGAGACCTGAGAGGGAAGAGTGAGCGCGAGTTCAGGTAATGCACCAATATATTCTTGTGGTGTTATTTGATTAAACTAAAAATTCTCTATTCACGCCGCGCGTTTTTTAGTCGAGGGCTGCCCGCCACCACGTTAAAAGACAGCTCTGGGCTATTTTATTCAGTGCTCACATTTAATTGGTTCGCCCAGGGCAAAGCTCCAGAACACTTATATCAAGTTTGCAAACGGTTGGTCTCGCCGATTTCAGGGTTACTTCTCTTCAGAATGAACCAGAGCCAAACATTATACAAACAGATATTCAGAATGCAACTAGCCTCGAGTTCTGTTTGTTATTTTTAAAGTGAAGGACCCACACTCAATCACTGCTATCACTATGATTACTACTGGACTGTTAATATTACAAATACAAGTGGCACCACTGATGCTGCAGCCTGGATTTACACCTCTCAAGTATTAATTATCTACTATAGCTGTCCTTACTATTTCCTATTATTACTACCACAGTTACTCTTAAAGGGACAGTTCACCACCAAAATTAAAAATCCATATTTTTCCTCTACTTGTAGTGTTATTCATCCACCTAAAATTTTTTTTAGGTGTGAGTTGCAGAGATTTGGATAGAGAGTCAGCAGAAATGTGTCTTTCCAAAAGTCATGGCCCGGTTACTCAAGATAATCCACACCGTTTCATGTAGGAACTACTTTCTGCAGTAGAGTCTACCAGAACTACTTTGTATCTCCTAGAAAGAAAGTAGTTCTGCTCACAACGAGTTGTGCAGATTATCTTGAGTAACTGGATCAAAAAATCTAGATGGATAAACAGCAGTACGGGCCAGGTGGGAAATAAAAAAAAAATCCTGGTGTTATTATGACTACTAGTACTATGAATACTACTTAATATTTTCTGTGCTTTAGGGCGGTGGTTCCCAGCTTTTTGTCCTAGGAGCCCCCCCTACTTCAGTCTATGAAAAACTTTTCTAGCATTTTTTTTCTTTTAACAACCCAACAGAGTAAACTTAGACACTCTCATAATGATTCATTATCACAGAACGTGAGAGGTCACAGAGGTGTGGACAGTTAAAGAGCTTACCTTTTTTGATTGAGGACAAAAAAAAAGATCTTTTAAACAGTTTTGCATACAGACATTTGTATAAATTGTGATCTAATTTTGACAACCTCTGACCAGACCAAGCCTTGGGGATCCCCTGGGATCTTTGGCAGCCCCCCTAGGGAGGGCCTGGACCACAGGTTGGGAGCCAGGGATGCTCCAGGGTTTCACAATACAATAATCAGAAAATCTCACTCTCAGAAAGTGTGAAAATGTTTCATCAGAAATTTACTGACAAGACGTCTTCAAGCGCACACAACAAAGACATCAGTTCTAACTTTATATGTACTTTAATCTACTTTCAAAATCTGCTACTAACAGTAGAAGTGCTTCTGCTACTGGTAAAGTTTTAAAACGTGATGTTAAAATATGGAGTCGGTGTTGGTAACCTCAGAGGAATCACTCTGAAGTGTTTTTTTTTGTTTCATCAGGGCCTATGTGTCTCTGTTCATGAGACATCTCTGTGAGCCGGGGGCGGACGGAGCAGAGACCTTTGCTGATGGAGTCCCACGTGAGGGACTGTCTCGTCAGCATGTCCTCACCAGGATTGGAGTCATGTCCCTTGTCAGGAAAAAGGTACTGGTTATTCAGCCGGAGACGTCTCCAGCACAGAATGCCGAGTCTTCTTGCTGAGATTAGAGAAAGTAGGTCAAACTGTTCAGGCAGAGGCAAATGCAGGCAAAAGGGAAACAAAAAAAAAGTAGCTCTCTTCGGGTGCCTTTCTGTTTCACACATCATACAAACCACAAATATGGATGTTTTGTTGGCTTTGTTTGCCATGTATACACCTGGGTATAAAGAAAAACACTAACAAGTGGTTTCTGGAGTTTGAGCCTTTGAGCTTTTAAAGTTTGTGCGCCAAGTCGAAGTTCTGAGTTACTCCAATTCTTCGTTCTCCTTTTTCTACATTTTCATGCATTTCAACGACTCGTTCATACTTTTAGGTGGAGATTCCATTCAAACCTTTAAAATGTTCCATATACATTATGAGTGTTATTCAACTGTTAAATCCCATTCATATTAACTAGAAAAATTCTTACTTTTCATGTATTCTTATCCCTTCAGATGCTCCTTCATGCAAAGTTAAGCCAGCAATGCATTAGTGAAGCAATGCAGTTCAGCTCCCAGCTTACACTATTTTTCACATGCTCGATCCCTCCACTATCCATGCTGCTTTTATTTATTCATTCATTCATTCATACTTCAAGCCAGAATCTCTATTTGAGCCATATAATGTTCCACATTGTTGAATACTTTAAATCCTATTCATACTAATTAGACCCTTTCCCACTTTTTCAACTCTTCATACTCCTTCAGCTGCTTCTCCTTACAAAGCCAGCAATTCATTTTCATGTCAGCTTTTCAACAAACCCTAAACTTTTCCACATCTTTCATACATTCTTGTCATTATTAAACTTTTAAAGCTAGCAGCACAGTTTGGCGTCAGCTTCCCAGCATCCAGTTTCTTCAGGAATTGCCTTCACCAGTTTCAAAGTGATTTAGTACAACTGGTCTGACATTTGCATCTTTGGAAATATCTTAGCTAGTAAAGACTTTAATTTAATTTATTCAACATTTAAATTTTATTCATACATTCTCACTTTTCCAGCTCTTCGTTCATACTCCTCCAGCTGCTTCTCCATACAAAAGCCAGCAATTCAATTTCATGTCAGCTTTTCAACAAACCCTAAAATATTACATATCTTTTCTACATGATTGGCATTAAACTTTTAAAGCCACCATTATACACAACAAATATATGTTGCTTGAATAGGTACTACAAAATAATACAATACAAAAAAATGAATTTTAACTAAATTTACATTATAACTTGGCTAATTTTGAATTCAAGATGAATTGTTGCAACCAAATACAGACAATGTAAAAACAAACTAGTTCAGATGCCAGTGGAGCTCTTCCTGATCCCCTTTTTGAGGAAAGTAAGCCATCATGAATCAGTAGGATTTTCATTTTATTTACAAATCTCTTTTTTTTTTGTAGGTGCAAGAGTTTGAGCATGTAAACGGAAAGCTGAGTTCTCCAGATCTGATTCCCATCGGCATGGAGCTGAAGAAACTGACTGAGAGTTTGTCTTCTGACCCCAACACCCCGGTGCCAGCCAGCCCGGTCGCTACGCAGCCCGGCACCCCCGTCCCGCCAGGTCAGGACGGAGCGTCTGAGCTGATCGTGTTTTATTTTCCTCCAACTGTAAGGTGAAGGTCGTACTTTAGCCTGCAAAGTTTGAGCTGTTGTTTTTGTTTTCTGGACTGTAGAGAAGACAGAGTCTCTCTCGGGCACCGGTGAAGACAAGGAGACCACTGAGCAAGATAACAAGAAACCATCAGAGCAGGAAGTGAGTCATTTTTTCCTTCCACTATCCATCACTCTGACTTTGTTCTCCTTTATTGTCTTGTCTTGTCTTCTCATGGTTCATCCCACTTTAACCACGCTCATCACCTTCGGAAGACACTTCTGTCAAACTTAGACACCTGTTAACTCTGCCCTTTATCAACTCTCGTCTTTCTCCTCCTGCTGTCCTGTCTGTTTCTCCCTCGGCAGACGTCCGGCGCAGACCCGGCATCTGTACCTGAGAAGGCGGCTGACAGTGAAGAGAGCAAGGCCAGCTCAGAGGAGAAAACAGGAGATGAGAGGGACAGAACCGAGTCGCCCTCCACAAAGACAGAGCCATCTGCCAACCCAAAAGAGTCCGCTTCCAAACAGACAGAGCTGTCATCCAGTCAAACCTCGCCAAGAAGTGAGTGATGAATGGTCCCTGTGCTGCAAATTTTAGTTTTTTGCGAGGTCATACTTTGGTAACTCAGCCTTCCTAAGTTTCGCCCCTTGTCACTCTGTGCACCAAGAACAGTTGAGCGAGCTCAGTAACTTTCTCCCGGTTGCGTCTAGAGAGGAACCTCACACCGACAAAAGATCTCACAAGAGCACCACTTCCCTAACCCAAACCAAGTGTCACTAAAGCTAAGCATACCTTAACCACAGCACTGTCACGCTATAAAATTTAGCACTGTGTACTAGCTGCACAATGAGGAGACATGCAAGAGTTTTGCAAATCTAGGCCTCCCTTCTACACATGGTATTTTCTCCTTTCCTGCTTCCTTATTCTATGTGCTAGCCCTGGTGTATGTTGAAAAGAAAACCAAATTTTGATTTTTTGCTAAAAGGTACTGCAGGAGGAGCTGTACAAGCAACACGTAGTCACATTTTAAGTTAGCTAATGTTAGCAAAATTCTAGATAGCTTATCTACATTAATCACTAGCTAGCTAGCTAATGATTGATGTAGATAAGCTAGCTCGTGTTTTGCTAACTATTAAGTGCTACAGTGTTGTTTCTGTGTGTTCCTGTGCTCTCTGTGTTCACGTACTGCACCTCCCCTCCTTGCAGCTTGGGGTCGTATTGCTAACATTAGCTATCAGATGTAACTAGCTAGCTAATGATTGATGAAGATAAGCTAGCTAGCGTTTTGCTAACATTAGCCAACTTAAAATGATACTATATATGTTGCTTTTACAGCTCCTCTTGCTGTACCTTTTAGTATCTTACACATCTAAATTTGATGGCTACTGTTAGCAAAATACTAGCTAGCTAATCTACATAAATCATTAGCTAGCTAGTTTGAACACATAAGCTAATTTAAGATGTGACTATAAATAGGCTAGGTCGCTTTTACAGGTCACCCAGCAACTTCTTTTAACCATCTTCAAAATGTGTTTTTTTTTTTTTTCTGCAACCAAACAGCCACTTTGCAAGTCACTTGAGTCTTTTTTGTTATCCACAGTGGAGTCCTGCAAAGAAACTGAGAGGTCATCAGAAAAACAAGATACTGATTCTCCTCAGCCAAAAAATGAAGACAAAGAAAACAAGTCAGGTATACATGAATCAAATAGAATTTGTACAATGACTGTAGCTTTTTTTGGAGTTCAATATATAAATATTAATTTTAATTTTATTCATGTTGTTGTTGCAGATGATATGAAGAGTGAGGATGCATTAGACGGTCGACTGAATGGAGACAAAGACACTCTAGATGAGATGGACGAGAGCAGGAGGGAGGACAAAAATGGATTCAAAGCCAAGTTCATGTTTAATATCGCTGATGGAGGTTTTACAGGTAAGAATAAATCTTTGCTTTGATCCTAAATAACCCTAATTTTCTGGGGTGAAGAATAAGTTTGTGTTTTTAACATTATACCAGAAAACGTGGAGCTTCAAGCATCTAATAATAATTATGGGATTGTTTAGACACCCTGTGAAAGAGTTCCACCCTGTTTGGGACAAAGGTATTGCAAAGTGCAAACGTTTCTTGCACGTAAGTGTCCCCAGTTCCTTCCTTTCTTTTGTATACTAATGAAACAAGAATTATTAAATATAATATGTGTTCGTTATTTATAGCAGTCACATATTTGCACCCAGTCTACCCAAAATGGTAAATAAAAACAGAAGTTCGCACAAAGAAACATATGTATGTTGTCAGTCCTTTTCATTCTTGCAAGATAACATAAAAAACATGCAAAATATTTAACATAGTTTAAAATTTAACATAGTTGTTGCATTGTTTTTTCTTTAATGTGACTAACAGGGTGGAAAGGAGCTTAACAGAGTAGAAATGACCCTAACAAGGTGGAATTAAAAACAATGGCTCATTGGGTTTATCAATAATATTATTAACTCACAGAACATTTCATGTTTATTGGAATATAAATACAGAAAAGTAAACTATTTACTAAAAACGTCAACAGAATGCCAAGAAAGAACAGTTTTAATGTTATGCAGCAGACATAGCTGTATAAACTATTGTCTAAAATGAGAAATCTTTGCTCAAAATGTAAAATTTATGAACATAATTTCCACATAGGGGAGCAGGAAAGTTTCACAGTTTTTATATGCAGCCCAGCTCTTAATGCACATTGTATTATGAATGTAGTTAACACTAGAAGGCTAAAGTTTGTGTCTGATTAGTCATAAAGCTGAATCATTTTAAAATTAGAAACAAAGCTGAATTTACTGTATTGTGTTTATCAGAGGGACACATTTGTTAATGGTCTAAAAAGGGACAAAGACTCTGACGTAGTGTAGAAATATGGTATTAAATGGTGCTGACTCATTGACTTTGTGAAGCTCTTAAGTCTTAATTCATGAGTCTGAACAAGGCTTTTGTTTTTTTGAGAGAAGACTGTTGTGGTGTTATCTGGAGACAAATGAATACACCGTGAATAATGAAACAGCTGTCAGGACAGTATGAAGCGGGCATATTTTCTGTCTTCACTGCTGGAAGCCCTACAATTAAATAAAACTGTTTAATTTCATCAGCTCACAAAGAGGCACTAATTCAACTTTAGTGGAGTGGAAAAGTGTCACTAATAATGTCAAATAAAGGAGTGACAGTTGACTGTTCACATTTATTGAACACATTCATGTCTGCACGTTGTGTATTACAATTACCCCTCTGTCCCCTCTGTCTCTTTAGAGGGTAATTTAGATAAAGGTGCTTATTTTTTCTCCTGACGGGCTCAGATTGTTATTGTTAATCAGTGCTAACAGTAGCTAACCATAGAGTTAGCTAACAGTCGCTAACATGATTACTGTTTGCTAACACTCCTCAAGAGGCTCCTGTCTTTTGCCAGGCTGCCACTGTAAATAAAAATAGTTCTTAATGACTTTGTTAGCTAAATAACGGTAAAGAAGCTAGCAGTAGTGTTTGCTAACAGTAGTGTTCGCTAACAGTAGCTAACAGTAGTGTTTGCTAACAGTAGCTAACAGTAGTGTTCGCTAAAAGTAGCTAGCAGTAGTGTTTGCTAACAGTAGTATTTGGTAACTTGTTTAATTCATATAACTTCTTTTTTTATTACTTTTATACAATGTATTAAAGTGTATGGTGGAGACTGTGTTTGCTATCGTGTCTCACTCTCTGTCTTTATACGCTGAAGTTAGCATAGTTTCCCCAGATTTCCCCCAAAAGGTTTTTTTTTTCTCACAAATGTTACCAACACCTCTAACTCATCTGATCTTTGTTTCTGCTCTATTTTTGTGTATGTTTCAGTGTATTTTTCAGTACGTTTCAATGATAAAAAAAACATTTACAAAGTTTTTAAGGTTGGGGAAACGAGACAAGTAGTGTCTGTTGCTAGGTAACAGACATAAAAGTCAGTAAACTATGTTGGACTAAATATTCCTAGAGGAATATAGAATAGGATCTTCCTATCTTTACTTAAGTTTCTGTAATAATGCTGCAGGCTGAAAAATACCGAAGTTACCCTTTAATACACTTTGTGCTCCAGTGTCTCATTATAGGTTGTTTATTTCAAATTGCTGTGATTCGTCATGAAACTTGTTTGTGTTGTTGATGGGCTCTTTTTTCTCTTTATACGCAGCAAACACCTTGAATATTACTTTATAATTTTGTGAAAACTGTCTAAAACCGTCTTCGTTCTTTCTCCGTCAGAGTTGCACACCCTCTGGCAAACCGAAGAGCGGGCGGCGCTGTCTTCTGGAAAGATGCATGACATCTGGCACCGTCGCCATGACTACTGGCTGTTGGCTGGCATCGTAACGTATCCTTCCCCAGATGTAGGGGCGAGAAGCTCAGCATCTGGAAAAGTAATGTGATTACTCGTGACCGCGGGGGAGCTGCAGACAACGGACTGATATTTACAAACTGTGAGGAGCAATATAAAACTACGCTTTCCACAAAGCTATCTCTGCTTTTTTATTTGAAGGATTTTTATGAGGTTCTGTGCTCCCTTGTTGTCGTCCTTGACCGGGAATCTATCTCAGACACGGCTATGCTCGCTGGCAAGACATTCAGAATGACCCACGCTATGCTATTCTGAATGAGCCCTTCAAGACGGAGATGCATAAGGGCAACTACCTGGAGATGAAGAACAAGTTCCTGGCTCGCCGCTTCAAGGCAATCTGAGTCTTAATAATTAAAAATAACTTACATGTTCTTGTGAACTGGGGCAAACCACCAAACCACCAAAAACAAACAAAAAAAAATTAAAATATCAATAATAACACTCTAATTCCTTTTTTTTCTTTGGTGAAAATGTATTCCATTAGGAAATTAATTTCAAACTTGTTCTGTGCCACAGAAAACCCTCATCCCAGACAAGAATTCACAACTTAAAACAATTAAAAAATGTGTGAAAAGCCGTCAAAATCTAAAACTAACAATACGTACTGATCACATAGGTGTAAATCAGGCATGAAAAGGGTTAGCTATATTTTCAGACAGCGTTTCCCAGTCCTGGTCCTCAGGACTCACCACCCTGCGTGTCTTCGATGTGTCCCGGCTCCAACACACCTGATTCAGACGATCGGCTCGTCATGCAGAAGCCTGATAACGACCTGTTCATCTGAATCAGGTGTGTCGGAGCCCGGACACATCTAAAACATGCAGGGCGGTGAGTCCTGAGGACCAGGATTGGAAAAATCCTGCTCTAATCCTGCCCTGTCTCACTTCCTGGTTTAAAAAAAGGTGGGAAAACTGCTCAAGCACTGGTAAAATTCATATTTTTTCAACTAATTATTAAATAAATCAAAGCTAAATAAGAATTCTGTTTTAAAAATGTGTATTTTAAAGAGCATTAAGAGAACTCTGAGCAACTTCAGAAAATAAAATGGCCTCAGTGTGAAATGAAAAACATTTTGTCAAGACGTCAACTCCTGACGTAACTCTCAGTTCTCTTTAATAATTGAATAATGTGTTCTCTATTTTCAATATAAAGAAAAATAAATAAATAAATAAAATGTATGTGACGTCAGATCCGTCACAGAGAAGCTTTTTCTGTTATATTCAATAAATATATGTTCATAAGGAGTTATAAAATGAGTTTGTCAACAAAAAAAAAATCATGTCATTACACCTAATATGTTCTTTGTGTTATAAAGACAAAAAAAGCAAAATTTCAGCTGCTGGTTTTTTTATTTATTTATTTTCATCATTTAGCAAAGATACCTGAACGAGTACAAATAATGAGGACAGGATGAAATGATAATGATAATGACCAAAAGGCAAGTTTATTTTTATAGCACCATTCAGACACAGGGGAATTCAAAGTGCTTTACAGGAGCACAGAAATGCATTAAAATAAAACGTTAAAAGAACATTAAAACTGCATTTATGAGACCTTAAAAACAATCGGCAAAAGCAAGCCAATAAATAATATTATAACATTTATAATATTGTAGAAGTTAAAGAGACATAAAAACAAACGTGAAGGCAAACAAATTTAATCAAGAAGTTCTGTATCTACTTCACTGGAAAGCTGCAGCAAACAGTGATGATATAAATGAGCTGACAGTCTCAGTCGACCTCAGGTGTTCAGGAAGTTTGTTTCACAGGTGAGGAGCAGAGAAACTAAAAGCTTGCTTGGTTTTGATCCTGAGAACGCTGAGTCAACCTGTTCCAGATGATCTGAGGGGTCTGAGTGCTTCATGACGTCAAAAAATCAGAGATGATCATGCATGTCTTTGCAAAAGTGTTTTCTGCATTCCCAGAAAATACGGATGATTGGCTCCGTGCATGTTTTATGTTTCGCGCCACATGCACTGAGGCTGTTAGTCCTCTGCAGCGGCTGCTGGTTCGATTCCTGCATGCGGCCCATGTGCTGCGTATCGTCCCCTCTCTCTCTCTACCGCCTTTCTTCAGCTGTCAAAAAATAATAAAAAAAAATAATCTTAAGAAGGATGTTTCCCACTTAAACGTAGTGGGGAAAGTTAGATCTTGTGTTCTGTTCAATTATTTTACTACAAGACAATAAAGTAATTGAAGAGTAAAAATCAAACCATCCTAAAAATACAGTTTTGTCTCAATTCTCAAGAAAGAGCAAACTACTTAAAGCTGAAATAATTCGAGGATTAATGGATTTGTTATGCCCAAATGAAACAAACCGTCTCTTATCTGTCCCTCTGCCTGTCACTCTCTTTCCTCTCTGCAGCTGTTGGAGCAGGCTCTGGTGATCGAGGAGCAGTTGCGGCGGGCGGCGTACCTGAACATGACCCAGGACCCGAGTCACCCGGCCATGGCTCTCAACACTCGCTTCACTGAGGTGGAATGTCTGGCAGAGTCCCACCAGCACCTGTCCAAAGAGTCTCTGGCCGGCAACAAGCCTGCCAACGCCGTGCTGCACAAAGGTCCGCGCTCCAGTTTTCAGAAATAGCGACAGGCGCGATTGTCAGGATTTCTCTCGTCACCTGCCAACGGCTGGCAAGCTGGGAAAAATAATCCCGCGCAGATGACTTTTACAGGGCAAAATTACTGACATTAAATTTTCATGAGAGATTTGACAGCCTGCAGGTCGTCTGTGCTGTGTGTTAAATCAGGCTGTGCATGAAACTTTTACTAAAGAGCAGAGGGCAAATTTTAACTTTAAATCCCCCTAAAATCCTTCTGGAATTATCAAAATTGACTTAGCTGATTGCTGCATTCAGAAAACATATTTTATTAAAGGGATAGTTTGGATTATTTGTCATCGGATTGTATGATGTATTTATTCATAGTCGGTGTGTTACCTACAGCAGATGATGGTCAGTTTGGAGAGGCAGCAGGAGCTCCAGCACAGACGCTACGCAGTGAACTGCTGTGGGTAGGGTCAGCAGCGAAATGTATTTTAGCCAGTTTAAGTGTGTATTTTGATTATTTTCACTGCTTTAACTTGCTAACAGGGAGCCTTTTCCAGTGAGAAACTGTTGTTATATAAGTTAAATATCATTGTTTCACTCAACCAGACTCCACTGGCAAAAACAGTCATTTTACCTCACAGAACACAGAAGTTCTTGATCTACTGCTGCGTTATTGTGTGACTTTTGTGTATCTGAACTAAACTTTTAAAACACCAAAGTCAAAGAATAACACAAACAAACTAACCGAGCAAGGCAGTGATAGACCAGCAGCTCCTGTATTCTCCAAGGTAAAATTGCTGTTTTTGCTAATGCAGTCTGGTTGGCTTGAAGAGAGCGATATTTGGCCGGAAACCATTGTTTTTTCGCTAGCAAAGACTGTCTGTCTGAAAATAATTTGCGGTGACGATGACTGCGTCTGTATTTAATGCGTTTAAGGAAGGTGCTAATCAGCCCGGTGTTGTGCACAGGTGGCTGCTGTTATTGGTTTTTGGAGAATGCATTTGTTTTTTATTTTCATTCAATGACCTTTAACGCAGAGAAACATCATGATTAAACACACATTTATTGCAGCCTGTTTGCAGCCAAATGACACTGAACATTCACAGCCACTGTAGCCTAAAGAGAATTAACACTGACCTTTATTATGTTTTCCTATGCCCTTCTTTTTGCAACATTACATTTTTAACGGGGGTTATTTAAAGGTTGTGCATCTTTCCCCCGGTGCTTCCCCTCACAGGAGGACACAGCTCACACCTCCTGCGTAATGGATTTTAAATTGTTTTTATTAATATTATTGTAAGATGGTTAAAGAAGTTTTATCAAATGTGATTTGGGATCTTAGTAAATCAGGCCCTAACTCAGAGAAATTCCTTAAAACAAGATATTTTCATTTGGAACAGGTTCATTCATCGATCCAGACAGTAAATGGAGGGCAAAAAAGACATGTTTAAACATGTTTCCACACTTCTGCCATGTGTCGAGCGTCTAACAGGCAGATCCTGTTTGACACAGTGGCTTCATTTTCTGTTAATTCGGCTCATAACATGCTTACAGTGATTAGCAGGATGAAAGTTTGGGAAGAGGCCAAGACCAAAGACCGTGTAAAACTGAGTTGTTCAAATGTTATCGTTTGAAAATGTTGCTGTCTGTGACCCTTATTGATTTAAGCATCAGTGAAAAATTTTATGGCGTTTAGTTCTAGGAAATTGTTAATTTCAGGCCCTAGAACACACAATTAATTCGCTTTTTTTGAATGATTTGAGGTTACTCTCACTCGCACGCATTTTTGACTGGAGTGTGAGGTTTTAAAAACCTTTTCATGCAGTCGCAATTGATCTTTTCCTGCAACACGTGCAGGCATTTACTCAGATTAGTAAAACCCATTTGTCTGATATGGTGTGTGTGTGTGTGTGTGTGTGTGTGTGTTCTTGTGCTCTCGCAGTGTTGAACCAGCTCGAGGAACTTCTGAGTGACATGAAAGCAGATGTGACTCGATTGCCCAACATGCTGTCCAGGATCCCGCCGGTGTCGGCGCGTCTGCAGATGTCCGAGAGGAGCATCCTGAGCCGCCTCACCAGCCGAGGGAGCGAGCCGCCGCCACAGCAGGTGAGATGACACGAACACGGAGGTCGCGGAGGTCATGGAGATCAGGGTGGGGGAGCAGTTCAGACTTTTTGAAGTTGAGGTTGTTTGAGATACTCACCAATAATCAGAATACGGAGGTCGACAGTGTGGAGAAGCAGCAGGAGACCAAGTGCAGGAAGCTGAACAACGAACTGCTGTGACAGAATCAGCAGGAAAACACACATCCTTTTGGAAATAAGGGTTCCAAAAGGGTTCTTCCTCCATTTGCCTCTGAAGAACCCTTTTTAAAAGAAAGACTGGAAAAAACAATAATTTTACTCAGCAGAATACACACGTTTCTGGCCTACCTTTGCCTTGATTGGTTAGTTTATTTCTGTTATTGTGTGACTTCAGTCAATCTGAACTGATGCTTTTAAACACAAAAGTCACATAAAAACACAAACAAACTAACAGATGGAGGCAGTGGCTGACCAGACACTCCTGTGTCCTGTGAGGTAAAATTACTGGATTTGTGAACATAGTTTGGTGGCTTTAGACTGAGCGATATTTGGCTCACATATCTGGCCGTTGGAAAAGGCTGTCTGACGGCAAATACAGCAGAAAAAATATTATAAATACAGCGCACACTTAAACTGTCCACAGCAGTTAACTGCTTAGCTTCCTCCACTATTATGCCAACTAAAACTGGGGGCGTGTCGCCTGCCATCGACTGTAGATAATACACTGATTGTGAATAACTGACTCATTCAACCCCACTTCAAATAATCCAAACTATTCCTATAACGAGAAATTAATACATAATCAAATACAGTCAAATAGAAGCCCGTCTTCTGTTTGATTTCATTAATAAAAGGACTGAAGTGATTTTTTTTTAGAACGTACCATAATTACAAGTCTGTTTCCTTAATGATTTGGTTATTACTCTGCAGAGGAAGGGGGGAGTAAACATCACTAAAATGTGCAGCAGTAATAAAAGGCTGTGGCCCGAAAACTTTGAAGTGTTCTGTAGTCACGACTCAGCAGCCACATTATCCTTCAAAAACCTGTGGAGACTCCAACTCCCTATCCCCCACGGAAGAGTTTCCCCAGGTGTAATGGAAAAAACACAGAGGAATCTCCCTTAAGTTGTTTACTTTCACCGCTTGGCTCCTCGTTTCAGTCCCAAAGGGTTTAACAAAGGCTGTACTGTTTCATTACTTTCATCTCCCCTGCACCTGTTCACCGCCGCTGAATGTGTGTGTTTTATTCTCGGTTATACAACAGATCATTCCAGCCCAAGCTGTCTGATTGGTCACCGTGCCTTTTTTTGGTTGCTATGCCAACACTTGTCGTAACCAGGGAAACAGTCAGCAATCTGACTTGCTCTCCTTTGTTTTGTTTTTTTCTTTTATTTGCCTACTTTTCTTCTCTTGAGCCGCTCAAACCTGCCAAACGTGTCTAAAAGAATAAAATACATGCTGCGTCACTCTATAACGCTCTTGTTCCTGTCCTGTGAAGTTATAACCTGCAGCAGGGTAACTTCTCTCTCCTGTCTGTCTCTCAGCCTTTCAGTCAGGGTGGGTTCGGCTGCTCTCAGATGTACAGCAGCAGCTTTGGTGGAGGATTCAGAGGACCGGGTGGACAGCCGATGGTCAACTACAGTCAGATGCCTCTGGGACCCTACGTCAGCGGTGAGGACAAACGTTCACAGCGGGATGTTGTGTCGTAGGTGACATAAAACAGCTGGCAGTGGAGGTTGTTCACGCAACTTAAAACTACTGAACTAACTCAATTCCACCTCCAATCATATTTTCAACATCATAAAATACACTGCAAGAAGTCATAAATAGAGTCTGATATGGTTTTAAGTTCAAATTCTTGTTAAAATGGCTTATTTATAGCTCTAAAATTTGACTTCATTTAGTATTCAAGGATACATGAATATGCAAATATTCTCCACCTTCTCCACACACCCCACACCATCCAAACCCCACCCCTACTATAAGTAGCTGCACCTGGCTTCCAGACCACTAATGACATTTATAGCCCCACCCTTCGATGAATGGGATTGGTTCCTCGGGTTTTATGACGTCATATTCTCAGCCTGACTGAATCTTTTTTTTGAGACTTGCTCGCTGCTGTTTCAAAGCAAGAAATGCTCTGAGAATAATAATTATTATTTTGTGAAAGTCCCTATTGGATTTTCATCCTCATTTCTAATCCCACTTATCAATATTACCAATAATTGCGGTGAGTCTCTCACAGCTGCTGGTCTGTTTTATTTTGTTCAGCATAAACTTTAATGTCAAACCAATTTTTTTCACCTACGACACAGTCCGTTTGTCAACGGACACAACACGCACCGGTTATCCTCTGGTTATTGCAAAAAATATAGTTATGATTTGCAAAAGCAGGTGAATCAGAGAAATAAAATGTTATCTCCTGATTATTTCACAGCGTTTATGATCTTAACCACCCCCACACACCGCAGCAGCGTCTGGTTCTGTCTCACTGTAAAGTTAGTGACTTCCTCCATGATGCTTTTCTATGCAAAAGCATTTCCTTCTATAGAGAAAAGGGGGCGTGGCTGTATGTATTCACTAACGTACATACAGTGGTAAGAACAAACTTGGCCACTGCACGCCTTCATGAATCAGAGGGTAAGTTTGTGTAGGAGCTTATTTTGTGCAGTCAGAACATTTCTATGCACGAGGTCACTGTCCTTGTTCTGTCTGAAAACCACTCAATCAAAACGCTCTGTTACAGCGTTCCTCAAACTTTTCATACCGAGCACCACCTCAGAAAATACTGAGCTCTCCGAGTACCACCAAACTGGGCCGTTTGGTGGCAGCAGGCGCTGGAGAGATTTCACTGGCAATTCTTAAGAAGCCGCCAGCACAAGCGCTGAAGTCGACTGTCGTCCACTTCTTTTTCAACACAGCAGCTTGAAATATTCCCCTCCTGAGCCGCACCTCTCGACTAACGGTTCCCGTTTGGAACCACAGTTGCAGTGTGCATGATTGTGACTACGTAGCAGGTTGATACTGAGACATTTTGATCATATTGTATATTCTTGAAATGATTTATTTAATTTTAAGAAAGTATTTCTGATATTCCTCTGGGTACCATTAGAAGCAGCATAGTCTGAGAATCATTGCTTTATTTTATCTCATAAATCTCACCATGATAAACAAAAACCTTGACATCTAATTTGTCCAAATGAACCTCTGATATCTGGTGTCTCTTTCCTCTTCAGTGTCCACTAACGGCCCTCCGCCCCCTACAAGCCATCTGGACAAGAAGTCACTCGACTCCTTGAGAGACGTGGCCACGCCCGACCTCAAGTCGGGCAAACCTAGTGATGTCATCTGCATCGAGGACTAGACCAGCTCTGTTACACTGACCCGAGGTCAGAAACTCCCAGGGATGGATTCTGTACGGATGACAGCTGCCATCTCCACCTCCATCCTCCTCTTTCTCTCCTCCTGCTCCTTCAAATCTACGACATCGAGCTCTCTGTCTGTCTGCGGATAAGGCGATTAACTTTTTGATTAATGCAGATGTATCTATCTTAACAGTTGCACTTTTATCTTTTCGAGGATTCTGTAGAAGTATTTCAGTAGATATTTGTTAACGTGTGCCGGAGAGCTGAGAGGATTAGGAGGGAAAATGAAGCAGCTTTTCTGAAAGGAAGAGGATCTCTTTTTTTTTTCAGCCCTGCACTACGAAAAAGGAGGAGAAAGAAACTCAAGCAGAAGTCGGCATGACTGAGTTTCTGATGCTCTCGATCGGGGCTCATTCTAATCTTGGATTGTGTGTTTTGTTCGTGCCGGCCTCGACTTTTTCATTCTGCGTGACCCCGCCCCACCCCCCGTTGCTTTTCTCCATCTGCCTATTCACTGTACACTGTGACTGTGCCCCCGCTGGAGCGTGTTCCCTGTCAAGAGGAGTTCAGGACGTCTTCAGTCATAGTTTGATAAGAGGCTGCTTTTTTCCCCCCCGAGGGCCGATATCGTTACTTTAAATGAATATGTGTTTTTTGTCATTCATGTAGTAACCAGTGGATAAATTATTGATTTGAAAAGCATCAAAAACTATGATCATGTATGCAGTAGCTGGACACAGTCTGTCTGAATCCTCTAAAGACTGCCACCCGCTGGTCATTTGGAGAAAGTAACCTGCAGACACACTCGACTGCAGTGCAGGGTCGGCTTCTTGTACTGTACATACTCAGAGACTGCTGTTTATTTTACCTCACATAGGTCTAATCATAGTGAAAATATGTATACATACATGGATGAAATCAGAAGCCAGAAGACGACCGAGCAGAGACGAAGAAGCTGCAGGAGTGGCGGCGACGATTTTTAACACATTTCAGAGAAGACTGAGTATTTCTGTGTATGGTACAATATTTGTGATTCTTATTATATTTGAATGTTAGTAGTGGCTGTAGAGCTTAACCCTGGGGCCATGTGACCGGTGGGACTGCACTACGAACAGGAACTCATCTGGTCGACATCCACACGCAGGGCTTTAATGTTCAGGCCGAACTGAGAACAGAGTCCTGAGTGGAGAGTGGTGGTTTTTTTTTTTCCTCTTACATACATCCCAGGGACTTTCCCAGCTCCTTCTCATTGTTAGAACTGAATAAGAACATGTGTGCTTACGGCGCAATGTCACTTTAAGTCGAGTATTTGTCGCAAAATGAGCTTTTGTTTGCTTCTCTTTACGTTAAAAGTAAAATAAGATGTGTTTGGTGCCATTAAAGAAGATGGTCCAGGGTTCAACATTAACGCTTTTTTGACACTTGCCTGGTCAATTGTCACCTGCCCCCTGTACAAATTGTCTGAAGTTAATTATCATGTTTAATCAAGTGCTGCAACTAATGAATGTTTTTATTAAGATTAATCGATCAACCAATCATTTGGTCAACAAAACGTAAGGAAAAAAAAAAAGTCCAAAGTGATGTCTTTAATGTCTTGTTTTGTCCAAAAAAGATATTCAATTTAATGGAAATCTTCATATTTGAGAGGCTGAAAACAGCATTTTCTGCCATTTTTGCATGAACAGTTACTTGAATTATTAATCGATAATCCAAAAAGTTTAAGACTGGTTTGTAACAACAAAGATTCATTTAATCAAAGATTAGTTCTAATCAGAGTTTAGCAAAACCAGATTTAAAACGAGTAAATCCAGATTAAAAATGAAAGCAGAGCTCTGTTGCACAAATCAAAACTGATCTTTTAGTAATCATTTAGAAAGCTGAAATTTATTGATGTTAACCAAAATTAAAGTGTGAGTTTGATAAATATGGAGATGCTTGCTCACCCAAATTAAAAAAAATAAAAAATAAATTGGAGTGCTGTTGGGATCTAGTATAAAAGTTATATTGCTAGCTTGCTAGCTCAAAACAAAATTGTTATATTGTTTGCTAGGTAACTAAAAGAGTTTTTAAAAAGTTATATTGTTTGTTAGCTAGCTGAAAACAAAAAGCAAACCCATATTGTTTGCTAGCAAGCTAACTACAAAAACCAAGTCTGTTTGATTGTTTGCTTGCTAACTAAACTAAATTTTAAGAAGTCATATTGCTTGCTAAAAAGAAGAAAAATCATATTGTTTGCTAGCAAGCTAAAAACAGAGCTGTTATATTGTTAGCTAGCTAACTAAAAGGTTTTTTTAAAAAGTCATATTGCTTGCTAACTAGAAGAAAGAACATATTGTTTGCTCGTTAGCTAGCTAGAAAGTTGGTTAGCCTAGTTAGCCTCCTCATGATGACTCAGCATTTTTTCTCAGTCCATCTAAAAAAGGCGGCCATTTTAAAAGCTAAAACTCCTCAAGTGTAAGTTTAAAGGAATCACATTTTAAATTGGAGTTCAAAGTTTTGATGCAACAGAATTAAATTAAATCTAGGTTTGGAGTAAAAACTAAACTGAGGTTTGAATCTTTCTTAACTTTAAGCTAGGGTTTAAAATGAATCCTTGTTGGTGCAGCCTGACTTAAATGTTGTTTTGTCAGTCCAAAAAAAAACAAAAGATATTTAGTTTAATGTATAATAAACTGAGAAAAGTGAGGAATCTCCATATTTGACAGGCTGAGAATTGCATTTTCTGCCGCATTTGCACAAAAAAAACTTTAACGATTAATTAACAATCAAAAAAGTCGAGTTGTTTAATTCTTTTTTACCACTTGCTCTTTCGGGCAGGTGGGTAATCCTTGTCGTTGAGCCCTGCGATCCAGTATGATTTGTTCTTTGATGCAGTGTAAAGACTGTAATTGGTGGTGTCACAGTCTAAACCTACATTTAAAGGAATTTTCTCTGTATATCAGCTTCTAAGGACCAATGTTGCACAGCATTACTCTTCAGATAACGTCTTCACCTCCAGTTTTCTCAGTTGTGTTTGGGTTCGATCTCGCTGCCTGTTGCTTTACCTGGTGTGAAGGCACGTTAGCATTAGCTACATATCTTATCCATTCCCTCTACTACGAGTACCATTATGTGCTGAAGTGACTGTCCACGAAGTAAAACAATCTTTTATAAATTCAAGCTTACTATATTTCCTTTTCTATGAAGGCGTTGCTCGAATGTTTGGACTCAAAGTGCAAATTGTTACTGACATATTTGTCTTTATTTTATTTTTTTCTTTTTCCAAAGACCGGTGGCATTACCTGTTTGTATTATTAATATTATCATTGCCATCGCCGCAGCACTTATTTGACACGGTCGGGATGACGATTGTGATTGGACTAATCTAAACGGAGGAGGCAGTGTTGTACAGAGTTGGTGACTGTATTTTCTTACTCTCCTTTCGGTTGTCCTGAGGTGCTCTCTTCTGACCCCCTTTTCGCTGAACTTGGATTGTGTCACTGCAGCCTCCTCGCCTGTTGTTTCTCAGACAGCATGCTTTAACTTACAAACCACATTTCCAAAAAAAAAAAAAAAGTTGGGACACTGTGTGAAACAAATGAAAACAGAATGAAATTACTGGCAAATACATTTCGACCTATATTGGTTGACAGTACAAAGACAAGATTTTTTAATGTTCAAACTGATGAACTTTAAAGTTTTTTTGTAAATATACACTCCTTATAATTTTGACGCCTGCAACACCATCCAAAAGATTTGGGACAGGAGTGTGTTTACCGCTATGATACATCACCTTTTCTGACTTGAGATGCTCAACACTCCGGAGTATCAGTTGTTGTATTAACTGGACGCAGGTCTGGACCAGGGAAACGGGATTCCCGGGAAATCTAATCAAGAACATTTCCCGTTTCCCGGTAAATACAATGACGGGAAATGAGAAAAAAATGTTTTATTTATTTATCTTTTTTAAACAGACATATTCAGAAAAATGTAGGCTGACAGTTTAGTGTCATAAAACATGCAGCAGGTGTGTGTGTGTGTGTGTGTGTGTGTGTGTGTGTGTGTGTGTGTGCGCGTTGTGCACCGGTAAAACAAAACACAAGCACTATGACTAAAAAGCATGTGCACACTCAGAGTCTGACCTTGTGGGGTTGCCCCTCTATTGTTGGTAATACGGTAACACCTTTTGGCCCATCAGATTCATTCTGTTGCAGGCTGACCTCTTGTGATTGCACCGATACCGTAGTTAATACGGTCGGATCACTGAATTCATGAGTTGCGTGTAGCTCGCACTCACAGCCTCGACTCGCACCAGCGGACCAGCAGTACAATACTTAGTTTAACAGAATGGATTAGAAAACACAAAAAAAAGGACAAATTGTGTTCTTTTGCCTTAATAATGATCAAAATAGTACACAAAAATGTCAGGTTAGGAAGATATATGTGCATAATTCTTGTTGCATTTAGTGTTGAAATGACCAGGGCTTAGCTGAAGTTAATGCCTTAAAAAAAAGTTGATTTCCCCTGATTCCCAGGAAAATTGGTCTTTTCCAGGGATAGAACTAGTCTCATTTTTGGGAAAAATACTAATCCCTTGTCTGGACCGCAGGCAGGTCAGTCTAGCACCTGAACTCTTTTACTACGCTGTTGTAACACGTGCAGAATGCGCTTCGGCATCTTCTTGCTGAAATAAGCAGAGACGTCTCTGAAAAAGACGTCAGGATGGCGGCACATGACGCTCCAAAACCTTTCAGCATTAAGGGGGCCTTCACAGATGCGACAGTTACCCATGATGCCATGCCATACAATCACAGATGCTGGTTTTTGATAGTCGATAGATCGGATAGTCGTCGTCCTCCTTCTTTAGCCGAGCAGACACGGCGTCTGTGATTTCCAAAAACAATCTGAAGTGTGGACTCCGTCTCAGAAGCTGTCAGCGTTTCTGGATGTTGTTGATATATGACTTTCTCTGCACACGGTAGAGTCTTAACTTGCATTAGCAGATGCAGCGACAAACTGTTTACTGGGATCGAGTGTATATTTACAAAAAACAGTAAGATTTAAACATTAAATATGGTGTGTTTGTACTATATTTACTTGAATACACTTCAAAAAGTATTTGCAAATCATTGCATTCTGTTTTTATTTATTCCCAGCTTTTTTTTGGATTCGGGGGTTTGTGGAGCTAAAATTGAGTTTCGAAACATTCAGAACATCAAACGAACCTTGAAGTGCATCATATCAGTTTCTGCGCTCTTCTTCGTTAGTGTTTATTATCGGTGCCGTTTCGTTCCGCGTGTTTCCGTTCATGCCATCGATTACTTGACCATGACATGTATTATTAGGTTGCTTGACGGATAGAACCTCAGAAACATGTAAATATACTTGAAAGATTTTTCAGAGATAAGTCCATTATGTATCAAACTGAAAAAAGATGAATGTCTGCTGGATGGTGTTGCCATAGAACTGCAGTGTGCACCGTACGTGCTCATCAGTCAGAAATCATGTCCTTTTTTTCCCTTCTGGAGTGACGACGTTGAAAACACAAATACTCCGATGAAATGCAATCAAACTGAAGTCAGTATGAATGTAATGTCTGTTAGAAAAAAAAGGCTTCAGTCTAATATTATAAATATGTTAACAATGTATGTACATGCTTATTAACATGGCTTCAAAAGCTATCAAAAGACCCTGATAAAAGGCACCTTTGTTGCAGTGAATGCACAGCATGTGAAGCGTTTGATATGACGGTTCACTTTGGGGAGGAGGTTAGTGTATCTAGCATTTACAGACAATGAGCTCCAAGCAGTGTTATGGTTCTGATATTTGTGCTGTATAGCAATTGAATGAAAAAGTGAATTGTCATCTTTTTATTTGTATTCTGTGTATTTGTTCAATGTGTTTTAATAAATCTTCTGGACAACAGTAACATTATGTGATTCCTCCTTAATACTTAGCAAGGTTTTTTTTATTGTTGTTGTTATTATTATTATTAGGGCTTGGTCAACTCGGTCAAGCACAAGGAGGAAGTGGTGCTCATGTCCAGTGAGGCTGTGATTGTTTACGTGACAGTGAGTTATTTTCCTTCACAAAGTGTCAGAGTGTCTGTTCTGAACTTCTTATATCTCACACCTGCAAAATAGCCTCCATATTATCATAAAAATAAACTGAAATTCATACTGAAGTCAACAAAACTTGATAATTAAACATTTTTACACAATAAAAGCTAAACTGAAATGTTCAAATCCACTCTGAAAACTAACTGAAACTGAACTGGATTGGAAACAAAAAATTAGAAATGAAATAAAAAATGAAAACTAAATAAAACTACAAAACTGGAACTCTGCAGTTGAGTGCAGAAGCATGCGTGTGAATAACTGGGTTGAGCTGACGACAACTTCAGATTTAATTAACACAAACGACTTCCTAAACTCGACCTCACACACACACACACACACGTTACTCTGGTGCGTCCATTCATGACGCAGCGGCGGCTTTCGGCGCCGCGCGTCACAATCTGCATGATCCTGCAGCCCTGCGCATGTGATCAGAGGCAGAAATAGAAACGGTGGTGCAGCCTGAGAGGGACGGGGACAGCAGACAGGAGCCTTTCACAGAGCAGACACAGAGAGAAAATAAAAAAAAATCACTCATGATATTTATGAAGCAGTATCAGATAGACAGCATCATGTTTAATGTGCAGTTGTCATGTTAATAAATGAAATAAACAGCTGGCATTAAGATCGCCTTCAGTCGATCAGTAATTTTCTGCAGCATTCTCCTCCTGCATTATTTGCAGCAACAGTGCTGCTTCTTGCTGTGATGTATTTTATTTATATTTTCCGTAGCTCTTTGTTATAACAATTTGTTAATCTTGACCGAAGAGGAGTCAAATGACGCAGCAAACGCCCCTTTTTCATGTGAGCGCAGCCAGAGTCTGAAGAGGAAAGCTTGAGTTAACAAAGACGAGCTAAAAACCACCATCTTGATACCCGTTATCTCTGACTGGGGGTTCAGGTTTTGTCAAGAGGAAGCAAAGAAAGCCTGGCTGTGTTGAGCTTCTGTTGTAGTGCAGCCCTCTGGAGAGCAACTGAAATTTATTTATTTATTCATTTGTTTGTTTAAAAAAGACAGTTACTTAGCTATACCAGAGTTAGCTATAAGCTCATTTTTATCCTGGGCAGGGAACAGAAAATAACTACTATGCTAAAAAGACACTGCAACAATAACAACAAAAACAATGAAATTTCACAGCGTTAAAACAACTCAGCAGTAAACAACTACAACATTAAGATACAGCATGTCACCGTCTGCACTCAGCTCCTCTGCTCTTCCAGTATTTTTCCACTCACCCTGCGTCCGTCTCACTCCACCTGTCGGCTCCTCCCACCTCTTCACCCCGACTCCACTCACCTGGTCTCACAGCTGCAGTTCATCAGCAGTCAGCCCAGTATATAAGCCTCTCCAGTTCACTCACTGTTTGGCAGATTGTTCACCGCTTTCTCCCTCGTTTCCCTCGTTGTTGACCCTGCTGGCCGCTGACTCTCCCTCCTCGCCTGAGTCACGGAGATCACCTCAGCCGTCCGTCCCCGTCCCCGACCACGAGTTCTGCTTCTGCGTCTCTGGTGTCCGTCTGCCTGTTCTTGGACTGCATACCTACCTGGCTCTCGACCCTCTGCCTGCCTGACGACATCTCAGTACCGTTACCTGCAAAAGAACTGTACCGTCAGTACAGGCCTGTCTTGGACGCCCTGAACCCACCTGCTCCCCGGTTCTGTTCACTCGTCCTGAGCCTCCGGGTCAGATCCCCGCCACAGGAAGTCAAGAGGATCTGTTTATGAACTGCCTGCCTGCTGTTTACGGGTGTTACACAACAACAGTAAATCCACAACATAAGATATAACTGTGGACGAGTCTTTGTTCCATACTTTTACTGTGGCTAACAGAGACGTCCTTTATTTTATCCCAACAGTTCCTTATTATGTTTCTGGTCACACAGATTATTTGCAGCCCATATTGCAGAATATAATTGCAAAGGAGAAAAAAGGAGTAAGATGACAAATTTTGAAAGCTTCTTAAACCAGAATCATCCATAATGTTTCCTATGTTATCTATGTCTTTATATATTTTGTAATATGTACTTATTTAGGGGAGAAAATAACTTATTTTCCACTGTTGATTAATCTGCCAGTTGATTAATTAAAGTCTGTAAAATAAAAATAAAATTGAAAAACACTCATCACAACATCCCAGAGCCCAAAGTGACGTCTTCAAATGGCTCCTTTTGTCCAACTGACAGTCCAAAACCCAAAGACTCCTGATTTTCTATCATGAGTGACAAAGAAAATCAGCAAATCCTGACAAATATGTACCATTTTTTGCTTAAAAATGAGGGACATATTTAATCGATTATCAAAACATGTGGCATTTAATTTTCTTTAAATCAACTAATCCATTAATCTCCTAGTCACTGCAGCTCTGGATGTATTGTGTTTAATCTTCGAGTCTTTGTTTAGCTGTGAGACAATTTTCCCCTTGTGGTCAATGAAGTTAAAGGCAGCTGCTGTGAAACAAAGTGAGCGATCCAAAGAGAAATGTGGAGGCAACAATCAAATGAAGACATAACTAATACTTTGACAAACACGCGGCTCGAAGCAATAAACCAGACCCAGACTGAAAGAGCAGTTAAACAGAAAAACAGAACTTTTTTCCAACCTCAGCAACTTTTAAGGACCGAAGGATAATTTCTCTGTTTTATTGCTATTTTTTGCATCAGTCAAACCTGCAATTTAAGATAATGCAATCCTGTCATTATATTCCTTTTCAAGCTGGGTTCCAGGGTGCTTATTTAATGTTTTTTTTTGTTTTTTTTTCTGTGCTGTAGAGGCTCATTTACAGATACAACTACACATAAACACACAGTTTACAAAGTCACTAAAAAAGATGGTAGAACTAAGTTTGTGCTGTTTTTCAATTTAGTATATTCATTCACATTCTTAGGTTTCATTCATTAAACTCAGACTCTCAGAGCTTCTACATATTCAGCAGGAGTCTTCAGAGTTTTCAGGCAAAGGACATATTAGCTGAATTAGCTAGAAAACAGTAGAAAACAATATCAGTATAAAGTGTCTGTACACTTCAGATAATAACACAGATAATTGGCTGACATGTGTCCGTAACACGTAGCTAACTAGTTCACCATTGTGGATAGATGCTGCACAGTCATTTAGCTGTTTAGCTAGCTCACATGATGAGGACTCATGGGTAGGATTTTGTCAGTGTAGTGTAAATTATTATTATGGTCCTCGCCCTAAACAGCCTATTGGATTTACTTGGATTATTATTTTATTTCTTCTTTTTTTTTCCGTCCCCTTCAGTCGCATTTTTTGAGGGATTATTCGTGGTGAAAAATTTCGTCTGATACAGTTTTTGGCGGTGGAAGCCACGTAAGCACAAAAATTGGTACACGCATGCATCACGTCCAGATGCACAAAAAAAGTCTAAACACAACAGGAAGTCGGCCATTTTGAATTTTGTGGTCCTTTCGGGAGTTTTCGAGGCCGTGTTGTATTTTAACAAACTCGTCCCACAAAATTCATCATAATGACTTCAAAACAGTGTGTGCCATCTAGACTAGTTTGTGATGAAAAGTTATTAAAAGATCTGGTCAGCGTTGAATTTCGATGTCTCGCCATGAAACACGAAATTGCTCTAACTTTGATGTAAAAGGTCCAATCTGCACCAAACTTGACATGTTTGGTAAGAGTTCTGCACACATCTACGATGGGGTCACGGCTGCAACTTGCTCCGACAGGCGTGGGGGTGTACGGGCCCGTCCAGTGCTGCTTGGGGCTTTAATTAATGTTATTATTTTTAACAAATAGGCTGATCGATCTTTGCTAATAATTCGTTGAATTCAAGTTAATGTGCATTATCAGACTTATTTTAATTTTTGAAAAAAAAAAAAAAAATGCAGCAAAACCAAACAGTGTTCAGTGATGTTTGTGTACCAGCACTGTGTGCAGATTTTTAACTTAAAAAAAAACGAAAAAGAAAAAGACAAAAAAAAAAAACCTTGTCCTATTCTGTGTCTCTTAAAATTCAGGTGCTTTTGTCAGTGAACTGTAATGAATATGTTGAATGAATAAATTAATAAACATTTATGCGTCCTGGGCTTTTCATCTCCACAGACTTCTAGATTAAAAAAAGGTTAAATTAAAAAGAAATGCTGCTTATGTGTTTCTCACATGCTGATGCTGAATATTTTCATTTAAGCTGCATATAACAGACAGTGTTTATATTATTGATACAAAATAAATTATCAAAATGATTATTTTGCATGTGCAAATAATTATTTTGCCTTTTAAAATTTTATCAAATCTATCACATCTTGCTCCTACATTCATTCCTTTGAAATAAAAAAAATCAGTTCAACCATCTCTTTTTAAATCTCAGCCATTAATTCAACCAGCTGACTGGTTACAGTATGAACAGACAAGTTCAGCCCCACACGGAAGTGCTCTGAGACAGCATTGCCCCTAATTCCTTTTGTCCGGCCCACTTCTCCCGAACAACTCCCCCGATTGGTCCAAACACCACCCCCTCTGCTTCTAATTGGCCGCATGCTTGACTTTGTCACGCCGCCATTGGCCGGCTGTGTGTGAGAGCCCTCAGCCTGCTTTGTGCTGCTGTCTGGCCAGCAGCAGGGGTCTGTAGAGTGGGAGGAGGGAGAGAAAAAGCCAAAAGAAAGGACAGAATGAGAGCAGAGGGGCTGAGGGGGGTGAAAGGACCCATCTAAAAAAGAAGAGAGGAACAGAGAAGGGGGGGAGACAGAGGGAGGAACAGAGCCGGCAGAGAGGCAAGAGAGAGAAAAAGGGGAGGCGGGAGTGGAGAGGGTTACCTCATCCAGAGCTGCTAGTGCTCACGGTTTGCAGGGGGAGAAGTTGTGGGAAAGTAAACAGCAGAGGAGAATTCCAATCTGCTTTCAGACCACTTGCAGCCCTCGCAGGAGACCATAAAGATGAGTGTGCTGCTGGAGCCGGCAGCGTGGTAAAAACTGAGAGTTTATGGGAGGTTACCGGGATTAAAGGGTCATCAGGGAGTGCCTGAAGCTTCTCGGAGGACACACTACTGAGGACAAGGAGGTGAGAGGCGTCTATATTTGTTGTCCTGGTAACACTCTTTCCTTCTGTCTCTCCTCTTTCTCTCAGCACGGTGGTTAGCATGTTGCAAAGACAGCAGCTTTGTCCGAAGGGGGCCATTGATGGAGTGGAGCTGTGGGGTGGGAGTGCTGGTTTGTGCCTCTCTGTGTCAGCTTATAGGGGCAGCTGAGGAGGAGAGGATGGGGAAAGGCAGATACCCGTGTGGCCCTTTGGCAGAGTACACACCATCATGGACGATTAAACCTGAGCCGGCGGGGGCTGCAGAGCGGTGAGGCCTTGTTATGATAGCAGCGGCTCCTGAGACAGACGCCACCAGGAAGGATGAGCTAGAGACTGGCGGCTCATCCCTGGACCCGCACCTCTGGACGGCTGTTTTGCAGCAGCCTCTCTTTTTTTTTTTCTGCACCGCTCCTCCAACGCCTCAGGCTATAAAAAGAGATTCCCTGGCCCCGGCCCGGCCTTAACCATTCCAGTTTGACGGTTGCTTCCCGGAGTACAATAGCCCCTCCCTGGATGGATTTCACGCTGCCTCTATACTAGAATAGAGAGGGGGGAGTTAGGGAGGAGAGGGGTGATGAGGGGCGGTGGGGGGGAGCAAAGGGACCTCTGACCAAGTAATTTGCATTTGGGGCTAGGGCACTGTTTCTGCCTCACTTGCCGGATGTCCAAAAAAAAAAAAAAAAAAAGAAACTCCATGGACTCACTGTATCGGATTTTTGTCTCCTTAGTCACAGTCCAGCACTTCCAACAGACATTAACAATCCATGCATGCATGGCCTGAAGCTCCCACAAAGACCTCTCTATCAATGGGAACCTTCTCCATTTGCCTCACATTCACCCATGAAAACTTGCACCAGTGCAGTCATATGTACACATGCAAGGCCTTGGTGCTCCAGAACACAATCAGTCACTTGATAGCGGTGACACGCCTGTCAAATGTTTACTGGTAGACTGTGTTACACTCTGGCCACAGTCCTCTGGGAATGTCAGATAATTAACTACAAAGAGGAATTCAGGGATGTTTGGAGGGTGAGACTTATCTACAGTATTTTGTTTGCACAGTCGCATCTCGCAGGCGAAACATGACTTATTTCCTGTCGGTTCTCCTAACAGATATAACCAATCACCAGGGTTCAGTATTGACCGTGGCTAACGGCCACGAAAAGTTACTCTGTGGCCAAGAAATATTCCATGTAGGTAGCTCCCTGTTTCCAAAAAGTTTCATCCTGGGAATCCGATTATCCTAATTATTTCATATTAATGTATTTATTTTAGTTGTAAGGACCATGTTCCTCTTGTGTTCTTGCATTATGTTTGTATATATGGAAATGAAGCATGGCAATATACCTTGTTCTTTAACCTTTTACAACCAGGCTTCACAATAAAAATATCTGAAACATAAAGTTTTATCCCCATACTGTGAGCCCTCGCCACCTCAAAGTTTAAGTTCCAAAAATATCCCGACTCCTTTGCGCGAGAAGGGTTGGGTATCGAGAACCGATTCCAAATAAGAATCAATTTCAAAACTGTTTCCAAAGAAATCATTGAGACATTTTAATTTTGATTCTGCTTATTGATTCCTACACAAATTTCACTCATGTTTATTTCAAATTACACCTTGTAACACCGACTGTATACCGACCTGTCTGTGCTCATAGACACATGAGTTGAATGTATACATGTCTTCCTGTCTCCTGATGCATTTGTCTTATTAAATAGTGACTCTAGTATTACTCTTGGTTAACCTACTCAGCTGTTGCTAAGTTACTTGACTAGCAGGTCAATAACACAAATTGTGTGTGTTGTAGCAATCACCTCAGCTGAGCAAATGCTAGGCTACATAGCACTTTACAAGGATAGCATACGCTATTGTTAGTAAACCCAAAAATATAAAACAGACCACCATTGTGATGGTTATCCAGGCTTGGTTTAGCTCAGTGTTTCTGCTGGTAACATTTATCGGTGGTTAAGAGTTTCACACTGCTGTGAAAAATACAGGAGGACACTCAAAGAACCCTGATCAGGAATTATTAAGAACCAAAATCGATAAGTAGAATCAGAGTTGGACTCTGACTCGTTAAAACCAAATGCTACCCAACCCCAGTAATGATCCTGCTGAAACTGCTAGTGCAATTCTGACAGAAGAACCACAAACACAGAGGTTGGACTTGGAAAAAATGAAAACAGCAACAAAACTTTAAGAGTGAACTGACGCAGGAGTTTAGTTAAGAAGTCAAACTCGAAACAATGGGCTTCATGCAAGAAACATTTGTACAACAGATGTCTTCTTTAGAGGTCTGCATGAGGGATTTAGGAGAACTCAGTTCTCTCATATTTTGAATTTTCATTCAGGTACAACAGTTTAGTCTCCCAGATCAGTCACAGTGGTCATGTGCAGTCACTCTGCTGTTATCCAAACCAATGTTTTTCACTAATGACTGAAAATTGAAGCAACTTTGAGGTTGAAAATCCTAAATTACACTTAATAATTACCTACTGTTAGGGTGAATCTTCACATGCAGGTTCATGCAGGGAAACATCCTCTGTTGCAACATCATCTACAACTATTATGGCATGTATTTGTTGTCCATCTTCATCTTGACCCCCTCCTCCTGTTGCAGTCATTGATCGCCTTGCTGTGGTGAGACGTTTTTTTTTTTTCTTTGAAGCCATTTTCATATCGAGTCCTTTCTTCTTTCTTTAAGTGACAGTAGGATAGAGATAACACGACATTAAGCCCATTTCTTGGCTTTAGCGGGTCTCTTAATTTCACTGCTGATGCTGTTAAAATGACATGACTTTGCTTTATGGATCTGTTAAAAGCAGGACTCTGAACTCATAAAGTTCTTCTTTTCACTCCTTGATGCCATTTTCACGCATTAACACTTCCTGACATATGGGACAAGAAGCATAGCTTTATACAGTATTATTGGGGTGTTAATTATAATTATTATTTACAAGTCTCACAGGTGGGTCATTCACACACTTATCTGAAGTTATGAGTGTTTGAATCTGACGTGGCACAGTCACAGAAGCCAGTCGTACGAAAAAGTAACAGAGATTTAAAATAGGAGTACAAAAAATGCTCTTGCATGAGGAAAATTATCTTAAGGAAACACCACATTACAATTCATGAGAAAAGTGGACAACACAGGTGCCACTTTTTTTTTTTTTTAAATGTAACTTTATGTTTGAGATGACAAAAATGTACTCGGCCTCAAAATTTAGGAGCTCTGCTGCCTGTGAGACCAGCGCTTAAAGACATTAGCATCTATCCCTGATAACCCGTTATCATCGACTAACATCTTGAGCGTCATCGTACGGTGAATTGTGGGAGGATTTAATTTGGCTGATGTTAAAAGCAGGTCTGACACTTCCTGAAGACTGACTGAGTATATTTTCGTATGTGACATCTGATTTGACTGGCACATCAAAGATCACCGATAGTGAAAGCAGGCTTTGCTACCTGAGGCTGCACAATAGCTAACATCAAATAAACACAATGACTGATGCCGAAGGCAACAACTGACTGTGGGAATCCAAGAGTTTGGTTTTCAGGAACATAATTGTCAAGCTGTTTATACGTTTTAGATCTGTGTAAGTGCACTTCAAATAACTACTGTTGTATGCAACTCTGTGGTCCCAGGGGTGGATGCTGTAGTGATAAAAGAGCTACACCGGAGTAAGATCACACCGAATTTAGTTGAGGAGGAAGCTAATGTTTTCTCAGCACTCATAGGGAACTTTGAGCTTTGACTTGGAATGAGAAATCGATTCAACTCATTGTACATTATGGCACGTGTCCACAGGTGTGTTTTTGGTTTGGACATTTTGAGGATGCACTGACCAACATCAGGCATCCTCCTATAACTGCACAAAAACACTTCCTGGTTGCACCTGATTGGATGAATGCTCACTTGTGGCAGCTTGTTTGGAAATTCTCTGTGAGTCTGTCTTCGCTTTTGATCGACAGCGGCTAGTTTAAACATTTTTTGGGAGTTTCCAGAGCTACCGGGTTGCAATGGATGCTTCAAAGGAAAGGAAAAGCATCGTCTGTGCTGGCAAATGCACTTATTTAATACACACTGTAAAAGTGAGGTAACGGTTGCCATTGGCAACTATTGTGAGGAACTCACAACCATTTCTTAGCCTTTGTTTGACAGCAGTGACAACCAGTTTTTAAGAAGTGTAGGGGCAGCAAGCAGCAAAATGTGCACCCCATTTTTACAGTTGTTGCATTAGTGATATTTAAATATTACAGTCGACACCACAAATGCATCTGTTTTATAGACAATGGTGGAGCAAATTAAGCAGTTTGACTGTGGGGTGAAAAGTTCAACTAATCTGTCAAGATCACAAACAAATGTGATGTATAAAAGTAGAGGTGATGGATGAGCTGATGTTTGCATCACTTGAGGGACCCACAGTCCAAGACTTTAATGCTGAAGGGCCAACACATCGGTGGGGGCATCAGAAAACTAAAAATGGAAAGGGAGAGAACATATTTTCTGTAAAATATCAGATAAAACACAAACTACAAAGACTTTGTTCAGTTACTGTAAAAAAAAAAAAAAGCTTTTAAATATTGTTGATATTTAACTGCATAGTATCTTAAATACTCAAAATAAAAAAATGGGACCCGTACTTTAAGTTTCGGCAACCAAAAGCTGATGCCTGGTTGCCAGGCTGGCAGCCACTTGTTGACTGTTGAGCTCTGTCCATGTGTCATGGGGAAAGCTGAGTCTGTGAAAACAGTTGCATTGAGTGTTCTGTTGCTCTGGAGAAGCTGAGTCAAGTCTGAGAAAATAACCACGATGACATCTTGGTTTGGGTTTGGAACCTGGAATGGTGGAGTTTGAAAGGACTGGGCATGAAGAGAGTGATTATCTATTTGTCGCACTTGGGCTGGGGTGTTTTGACACTGTGGGACCCTTCAGACAAAATGGAAACCTCCCAACACCTCTCATTATCTGCATCATACTGTTAGCTACAGTGTGATCTTCCTTAGCATGTATTTGTTTACACTTTAGTAAATTGGAATCATTAACAGTATGCAGAATTAGCAGTTCTGTTTTTGTAACGTACCTATTGATGCACTGACAGCCAGTAGTGGTGTAAACCTTTAAACTTGGTATTCTGCCTGGATGGGCGGTTCTGCAGGATGTTGCTGTGCATGTTTCAGTGAGCACCATGGCTGTCTCAGTCTGTGCTCTGAGTACATGAAAAAAGTTGGACTGACTGGCTAGTTTTATTTCTAAAGCTTGGAAAATGAGACAAACTGGACTGAATAATATACTGATACAATGTGAGATCAGTTTATTTGATATTTGCAAACCTTGTGGGTCCGTTTGGGCAAGATACTACTCTAATTTCAGAATACAGAACCTACATCTTAGTATATTGTTGTTGTTAGACATAATTTAGTCAGTTTTGTCTATATATTTTAGCACTATTTATTACATGACTTTGTTAAAAACTCTTATTGGTCAATTACAGGATTCTAAGAGATGTTATTCCTGTATAGTAGACCGTTGCTATGTTTAACAGACTGTTGCTATGAATAACAGACCGTTGCTATGTATAACAGGCCGTTGCTATGGACACAGTTGTGATCATAGACTCTGGAGGTGCAAAAAAATAATTTTCAAATCAAGAAAAACATTCTTTAATCAATATTTTGCATCAAATTATTGATTATTTTGGCAAGTAGCCATGTAATATGTGGGATAATGTTCAGTGAGCAGCTCTGTATTGTGAAATAAACCCTTTGCAGATGATAAAAGACCCCTCACCTCTGTGGGGGTTATTTCAAAACAATGACCCTCTCAATGTGCATTATCCCTTACTTGGTTCAGGGGTATTTTGGGGGGTAAAACTAAGTAAACACAGTTTATTCACCTCTTTGAAATAAGGCTTAGAGTTTACTCATCTATTTTCTAAGCAAATGTATCAAACAAAGAGAGGAAAGAAGATGATTAGTTGACAGTAAACTGCAATTTACCCTCCTCTTTATTCTCCACTACAATCCCGATTCAGTTATACTTTACAGCATAACGTTTTGATGGTCGATGCAAGAATTCATCTACAGGAAAGATACGAAATCTTAGCGTATCTTTGTAAACTGATGGCCACAAAAAGTATAAAATCATCTATGCTTTCAGTTAGAGTTAACTGTGAGGTCTCCCGTATGTTTAATCTTGAGGTTAAGACAAAAATTAGATTAATAAATAACTGTTTGTGTTGCGGTTTGGCTGGCCCTTCGGCAGTTGGCAAGAACGTACATACCAACTTTTTAGGGAGTCCTGTGGTGTAGTGGTGCCTGGAGAAGTGGGCATGCTCTTAATTTATCCCCCCATTTTTTTTTTTTAAAGTGGACTGTCCAGCAAAGGATAAAAGCTCTGTGTTATAAGCACTGACATATCAGAGCACTCTTGCTAGTTCACCTAAAAATGGGCCAGTAGCATTTGCACGCTGTCACTTAACTTCTGCTGCTTGAATTCAGGAAGTAAAGGTCATAATGAAACCATCGTCAGCCAGAGAAGAGGTGCAGATTTCAGCCTACTAACTATACAGTCAGACAACTACAGAATTATTCATTTTGAGTTAATGATTTCCTACATCCATCATCCACACATGTAACTTGGATAACTATTCTCTCATCTTGTAAGTAGTCTGTGGGGTCAGTAGTTTCTTTTATAAACTCTTGGAACTCAGCACATAGCTGAATCAGAAGGTTTCCAGCTTCTTTTATTGCTGTATCTCCCAGTAAACAGCAGTCAGAATAATGTTTCATTGATTCTTGCTTGTTGTTTACCATCTAATGATGACAGGTCAGATGTTTTGAGTAGCAGTGAATGTCGCAGATCGCGAGCAGCTACTTTCATTCATTGTACAGTAGACGCATTGCACACAGAAAGCACTTATTTCTTAGTTTCCCTTGAATTTTCATCTGAGGATTCCTTGGGAAAAAAATAATTGTAAATCACTGTACGGATTTCCTCAGGGTGATCTGAAGGAAAACCCTGCAGTTTATTTGCCCTTAGATACTTAATTATTCCCTTATGTGTTGCTGGAAGATCCTTAGCAACCATTTTCCTCAACAGTCAAGAGAAATAAGAGAGGAGAAGGAGATACCAAGACATATTTTTTTAAGGCAGGGTGTAGATCTGATGTTAGCACTAGCTAACCAAATGTGAACATAACTCTGTCTTAGATGTTGAAACTCTCACAGTCACAGTAATATTTTCATATTTCCTCATTACTCTCACATTCTCATCTTTTTCTTTTTGTTCTTCTTTATTGTTCATTTTGTAGAAGCTACAACTGACAATAATGCTGCTTAGTAACTAAGAATGCTGTGTGTGAAGCGTAACCATGGTAACTGAAAGGCCCATGTGCTGTATTATGACAGTAACTGCTGTAAAGGCCTGAGTCAACCTAAGAGGCTGTATGCAACACTCCTAAGTGAACCCCTCAGCTTAGGGAAATATTTGCTTATGGGACAAACTTAAGTGTAAAATTTAAGGTGGTTTATCATGGCAAAACACGGCTGTTTTTGTGAAAATGGAAATGACGTGTAACAAGTTGACAAATCAGTCCGATATCAGGCTAATCATTAGGAGCAGGAAGAACATGGTTAAGGAAAAGTTCAGCCATTATTCGCAACAATGTTCACCCACACAAGTGTATCCTCGACAACTGACACTCGTTTTAAGGTGGACAAGTTTGGGTTTATGAGAGCCGATGCTGCTTTGCCTTCCTCTGTCACCTGTGATGACAAGGCATTAATACACCCTGAAAGCAAACACTCTCCCGTTGCTGTGGAAGGTGCAGAAAAAAGTGTTTGTACAGCCACTGAAGAGAAAGTTCACAGCGGACGGGACATTTCCACCACGTGCTGCGTGATGCCGTTTATGTCCTTGCGTCTTGGTGCCTGTCACATGATGTATAGAGCTCGTATGATCAAACTGTGGTGAATTCAAGCTGTAACGGCCTGTGTAATGGACAGAACGTACTGAATTGGTCCTGGATTCCCCAGGCCCACCTGTGCCTCTCTGTTCCCACCCACACTGTGATTTCAGCCTCCACTCCTGCTTGGAACAGCTTGTTTGCAACAGATAGTGTCGGCCAGAGGGTGCCACCATTATAAAACCAACTAACAAGAGTGGATATTTTTACCCAAATAATGGTCTTTTCCTCACCCTAACCGAGTATTTTTTGTTCCTAAACCAGGAGTCAGGAAACTGCGGCTCTTTTGCTCCTCTCCAGAATTTAGTTGTCGGTGCTCCAGAGAGATTTTTTGTTTTTATGGCCAAAAAGGTCTCTTTTAAGAGTACAGGTTGCAGACCCTTGCCCTTAACCTACCCAGATCACAGCGTTGGTGCATTATAAAACATAATTAGTTCATAAAACATGCACAGTGAAGACACAATACTTGCAAGGGTTTCACAAATCATGGGTTCCCTTCTAGACACGTCCAAACCTCGGAGGAAAATTCGCTGGCAACACATGACTGAATGATGCACATTAGAGGGGTTTTAGAAGAGGGTATACACAATGCCAACTGAAAAATAAGTGGGTATACTGCTTATATCTGTACATACCCTGCACAACACCACTGCTGACAACTATCACTGGATCAATACTGAGGAAACTTTAATAAATCGCAGCAGCTACTAAATTTCCCCACGGGGCATCAATAAAGGTTTATCTTATTTTATTCTCAGGAAGTTAGATTGGAGAAAGGAAGAGACTAAGTGAGATTGGGTTTTTGAAATCCAGAGACAGAGACACAGAAAAGTAATTGTTGAGTAGTCAGCACTGATCAACATCCCGGTGAAGCCTCTGCAGATACGGCTGCAGTCAGTTTGTGTTAAAGGATTTATCTTTAACTGTGTGTCAAACTCACTAAAAGAAATAACTTTGTACCATCTGACCTGGACAGATTTAGACAGCACTTTATATCAAGGTGCCTGTAATAAGCATTAAAAGCATTAATAAGCAGTAAGACCCTTACAAGATGCTTATTAATATTGACACGTGTTAATAGACTATGTAAGTGTTAATAATTACATAATTAACATTTTTATTGCAAGACATATAAGGATTTTTAAGAAACTTTTGGCAGTTTATAGACTCCTCAAAATTGTTAGTAAAAGCCTTGAGTTTCTCTTTATAAAACCTTTGTTGTTGCTTCATTAAGATTTTTATACACTTCATTATACATTTATGAACAGTTCTTAGCAGAAGAAAAAAGTCTGACAATAATAATAATTTAAAAAAATGATGGTTTAACTGTTATCAAGTGTATAATTAAAGGATTAATTAACCTTAGTAAGCACTGGTCACACTCCAGTATCCTCAAAATGTACAGTTAACTCTTAATATATGCGTAGTTAATTATCAATAAATGCATAATGAAGGATATATAAATCTTAATAAAACAGCAACTAATGCTTAGTAAAGGTTTAACAATGACATAATAGGTACAGTGGGTGAGATGACCTAAATAAATGCATTTGTAATGCTGTTATAAACCATTATAAGACACTCATAACATACTCAAGCATAACTGTTAACAGGTTTCTTATAAGATTGCTAATAAATGTCTAATAATCTTACTTAATCGCACTTAAACAGTCTAAAGACATATTAATGTTAATAATCATCTTATAAGGCCCTTATTACATTAACTAACTCTTATTACAAGCACCTTAATATAAAGTGTTAACAAGTTTCTTGTAAGACTGCTTGTAACTGTATCATAATCTAACAACAAACATGTTTATTATGCTATTATTAACGTGTATTAATGTTAATAAGCATCTTATAAGGGGCTTATTACCTATTAACGAACACTTATTGCAGGCACCTTAATATAAAGTGTCATCTTTTCTCGATAAACTAAAGCACTATCTGGGGAACACACTGAGGACATTCTTATCTCTGTTCAGTGTTTGTACACTGCAACACACACACACACGCCCTAATCCAGTATGCTATTGTGCTGTGAGCACAAATGCCAGATGGGAGGTGGAGGTTGCTCCCACTGTGTCCTTGACTAATGTGACACCAGCAGCACATCACTTCTGTTGTGGGCTGACATTACTGGATCTGCTCTCTGCAGCAGAGGGCATGTGAAGGCCAGACAGGCTCCTGAATGAATATTGCATCCCTGAGTGTCTTAACAGTGGCGACCTGGCGACAAACGTCGGGGAAAGCAGGAATAAACTATCTCAAATATGCATAGATAACCCTCTTATCATCTTGTGTTTACAGCGAGATATGGAATTCCACATGGCCTTTGGCTCACAGGCGTCAGAAATTCATTTAAAGTTAAATTTAAAATATTCATAACGTTCGTAATATATAATGCAATAGGCTTAGGGATTCTTCTGTGCTGCAAAATCATTGGTAGGGCAATGTTATGTTTTAGCGAGTCCATGAAATCCACAAATGCCTGTGAACAGCCTCCCACTCAGATTGTTATGTCTTTTGACAGCCAAAGAAAGACATATTCCGTCTGTTCTCAAGGAGCTGTTTGCAGTTCCTAAATTGGCAGCGTCACATTCGCGTCTCTTGATAGGAAGTCCTCAGGGAAGCCTGAGTCGGAAGGAGCGCCGGAGGCAGAAACGTCTCCGCCTGGCACCGTTTGTTGTCGTCAATGGTCCGTTGGTCGCTTGCTGTCTCAGTGTTTGTGTTCTGTTTTCTGTTACGGGAAGAAAAAAAAAAAAAAGCCTAAAGTAGCGGCGGCCTCAGTGACTTTCTGTTAGGTTTCCCAATGCTGTTTATTCAGTCGTCACCAGCTGCTGCTCGCTGCCATTGTCTGTTGATATACCCGGCTGCAACTGACCGATGGCTGGGAGGGTTGTCTGCAGTTGGTCAAACACAGCAGTCTGTAAATCAGTGGCTTGAACTAAATATGCAGCCCAGCAGGATCTGCAAGAATCTCAGCGGAAAAGCTCTGAATGCAGTTGCTGGGTCTTCTTTTTGTCATTTCATTACATTTCTTGAGGCAGATTAGACGTCCTGACTGCTGCGTGAAATGAAGAACAGAACAACAGGGAGCTGAGATGGAATCAGGCTACATAAAACAATTACACACAAGATCCAACGGCAGTGGAACAAAGATACGAGCACATAAAGAACGTCATTAAATATGCAAATAAGAACTGCTCCACTTAAAAGAAAACAAAATAGAACTTAACTAAGTTTTCAGTCAGAGTCTAAGTACACTGCAGATGTACACTCTTAGGAATAAGGGTGCCAGCTAGAACCATAAAAGGTTCCTTTACCTCCTCTCCCATGGGAGAATTCATTTTGGTTCCTGGCAGAACCACAAGTGGAAAGGTTCCTTTCAGAGAGTTCTACTTAAAACTCAACATAAAGGGTTATACCTAGAACCATCTGCAAAAGTATTAGAAGTTCTACTGGGGTACCCGTTTACGTTGTAATTGTTTCACCCAGAATCCTCTCTGGGGGTTCTATCCAGTTTGTCCTGAGAACCCTTTTATATTTCAAGGGTTTCATCTAGAATGCCCCTGATAGGTGCTATTGAGAACCCTTTTATATTATGGTACAAAGAACCCTTGACAAAATAGTTCTTCATGGAATTCAACGACCCTCTCTGGGGGTTCATCCAGAATCTTTCCACCCAGGGGGTTCTACCATTCTTTTGAGAACCCTTCTATATTCCAAGTATTTCAACTAGAACCAGGGCGTTCTCCTGACCTTCTACTGTATATTCCAAAGGTTTTATCTAGAATTGATCGAGGGCGTCCTCCTGAGAACCTTTATACATTCCCTGTGAACCAGGGAGTTCTTCCAAGAACGCTTCCATAGTCTGAGGGTTTTATCTAGAACCCACCCAGGGCATTCTGAGAACCCTTCTCTATTTGAAGGGGTTTTATCTAAAGGGCCTTCTCTCAAAAACTTATTATGGTACAAAGAACCTCTGACAAACACTTTCTTCATAAAAGGGTTCCTTGGAAGCAAACTGTTCTGGGTGGAACCTCAGCCCATCAGGAAGAACCCTCTCGGAACCCTTATTCTGAAGAGCGTGTGACCTGGTGCACCATAAAAGTGAACTCATACCTCACTTTCCTCCGTAGGCTTTCAACATCCCTCCACTCATTACCACATTTGGTGCACAGTGGGAGAGTTTTCAGAGCTCTATGTAGGTCAGGGACAGGGTGTGTAGGAGTTGGTTTCATCTCTATTCTGTGATGTATCTTATTTTCCCCTCAAGAATAGCTTTCACACAGCACCACTCCTGGGGCTCTTTATTTTTCTAAGCTGGAGTTTGTTTGATGGCTTGTCCAAATGCCTTCCCTCAAAGACGGTCGCTGAGTATACCTGTCATTTTCATTCCGAGCAGCGCCTTTCAAGTGGAAAACTCTCAGGTTTGAGTCTTTGCATTAGCGCCGCGGCGAGCTGAGCTTTAATTCAAGGCACCGGTCGTCCTGTTGATTGAAATGATGTGAAAATATCAATTATACCACGAAGATCTCGGGTGCTTTTATACTCGCTCAGTCCAGTTCACACCGGTGAACAATCGTGAGTGGTTGTTGGCTTTCATCTGCAGAGGTGTAACTTTCAACTGAGTCTTACACTGATGGTTTCTAAGATGTTGATTCAAAGAGGATGCTGCTTTCTTTGGGCAAATTCCTGCATTTTTCTACGAGCTCTAAAAGCCATATCATAATGTGCACAGCCACGGCCCAGATGACCTGTGAGCTAATCAGCACTGCAGTGACGAATGAAGAAACAATGCTTTCTTAGGCTCAACAGAAGTTTTCCCCCTACAAAAGAGTCTTTGTTGATTTGACCAATGAGTGGGCCGACTGGAAAAACTGTGTTTGTGGTACAGAGGAGGCGACTGGGTCCAAAGGCTGCAGTGGCATATCTTACTTGTAAACAGGCAGAGAATTGATTTTTACAGAAAAGCAGCAGCGTTTGCTTCACATAACTTTTCATTTTCACTGTAATTTAAAGTTCCCCTGGAGGTATTTTTGGTTCTGCACCACAGATGGCAAAGTAACGGTCAGTTCACACTACATGCTTGAGCGGCGCATGTTTGTGGCGTTACCTTTTGATTTTGATTTCAGTGTCCACTCTAAGGTTAAAGCAGCCGAACAGCCTGCTTGAGCAGACGCTTCATCCAGTGATTCGGAGGCTTGCCTATTTTTTCAGAGTTCTTGGCAAAAATACACAGTGAAAATGATCCACTGACAGTCATATCGAACTACAGTTTCATTGTCTATATCTGCAGAATATGTCACAGACATGAAAGAAATCAGGCAAAGGGCAGTTCACTCTCTTTTACTTTCTCTCTTTTCCCTTTCTCACTCCCTCTCACCCTCCCTCACTCTCAGAATGCAGGGAAGAATCACTCATTGCCTCGTGTTTACAGCTTCTTCTCTTCTCCTCAAAACTCCTTCGCAAAACTCAATGTGAAAGCTAAGGCTTTCAGCAGCCGCCCTGCAACAGAAACGCTACCTGTGTGGACGCCACGGGCGTGTGAGCCGCAGCAGCTCAGAAATAGGGCCAGAAATGTCTGAAAAAGGACACACTGAAGAATCTCAAATCCCAGTCGACTGAGGGGCGTCCAACTGATGAGTCAAAGTGTCGATTTCCAGCTGGCAGCCCTGAGGAAAAACACATTAAACAAAATGTTAATCATAGCAGAACTTTGAAACATGTCTGGCAACGTCACAAAAACCTTAAACATGCATGCAGGCAAGGGCTGAAGAATAATATTTAATTGCAATTATTTTGACTGATATTGCAATTGTGATATGATTCGTGATATTGGAGGGAAGGGATCATTTTTACATCATCATTCTCATTTCCATTGAAAAACATTAAAACGATTATTTTTTCAGGGATCTGTACTAAACAAAGATGTTTTCTGACACCTCTGCAGCACCACAGTATTTAATTTAAAATGGCATTTCCACAAAGATTCTGCCTTTACCAAATATTGTACATTCTGCAGTTTGAAAATTGCAGCAGACCATATTGTGATTTTGATAACATTTTGGTTAATTGTTCAGCCCTTAACTGGTAACTCAAAAATCACAGAAAACACTGCAAAGGCACTCTCATATACAACAATTAAAATGCCTTCATTGTCATGGCATGGTCATGTTAGACCTGCACCAGCACAATGTGGCATCAAGCCTTTGTCAGGTAGTCAAACTCTGACAAGGAGTTTAAGGTCTAACATGACATGACAATAAAGGCATTTTAATAGTTTTAAAAGAGCATGATTTTTGAGAACACGTGTCTGAATCCAAACAGTGTCTCAGACGAACACATTTTGAATCCAAGAAGCGCTGCTAAGCAAACATGTTTTGATGTATGTAGGATTCAAAGCCATCACTCTTCCTGAACCACGGTGCAAACAAACATTATGTCTAAATTCAGCTGTCAGCCTGCTGTAGTAAAAGATAATGAGAACCATAACTGACATCATGACAGCCCGTGTATCCAGGTTGAACAGTAAGTGCTGACAATGAATTTTACAATCCACAAGCAGGGTGTTTTTTCGGGGCTGTTTTCCTGCGCATGTTCAGCCGCCTCCTCTTCCATGCTGTCATTTTCCCAGAGGAGCCCTGTCAAACTGCCCCGTCAGACCCAAGAAGGCTCCAGCACTGCAAGCAGCACTGCGCTCGTCAAAATGCAGAGCAGATGCCGGGTTCAGGAGCGTTAACATGTACAGAAACAGAGTCTGTACGTCACTGAAAGTCCCCACTTTGTGAAATAATGAAAGAATTACCGCATGCAGCAATTTAATACCTCGAGGGCATGTGTGTCATGGAAAACTTCCACTCTGTTTTAGAAAATATGCTAACAACAAATCTCATTTCCATGATTACAGCCGACAATTTACACGCCCAGGCTTTTTGTTGAGGGAGCACCGTGAGGCCAAAACCACTATAAAACACACTGCGTGTTTGCAAATATGTCTGTTTTAATAATCTTTCATTAATTTTTAATTAATTCCTTAAATGTCTTGTCTGCTGTCATACCTGTTTTCATTGATAAGACGAGATGAAATTAGCCTCTCAGATAATTGAGGTCTGTAATGTTGGGGAACATGTTTTCATCGGTGGGTGTGGGGATATCTTAATTAATCTGCCACTAAGCCTCCCCAGACTCTTTGATTTAACTAACAGTTTTCCTAACAGCCATATGCCAGGTTTACAGCTCAAGGATTATACTCTGTTTCTCTCTCTGTGCACCTGAAATATGGAATAGCTTTAAGTGCAGATATATTTCATTTGTAGCAGTCAAACTGTTTGAAAAAGTTGCTCCAGTTAGGGTGTGTTCTTGTGCACCGAGTTCATTTTACTGCCTGTACTGAAGAACACAAGTCTGATCATTTCGGCCGAACTTGTGCTGTGAACACACTGTGGGGTTTAGAGTTTATTTCAGTTCAGCTCAGTGTTATTTAGACCACAGTGACAACACTGATTTTTATCTTAAAGTTTTTTTTGTTTTGTTTTTTAACACACGGCTGTTTTTCTTAAGCAGCTTTGGTTTGTTTATAAGGACAAGAGAACATTCCAGTCCTCCAGAGTCAGTTTACCTTTTTCTGCCTTCCAATAATTCCTGTCCTATGAAGGTTGGAAGTTAAAGCAACAGTCTTAAAGGGATAGTTCAGATCATTTGAAGTGGTTTTGTTTGAGGTACTTAGTGCTGATGATCGACACACACCCGGTTTAAGTGAAGCAGCAGGAGTCCCGGTTTAGAAAGCTCAGCAATGTCCTGCTGTGGACAGGGTCAGCTGCAAAACACATTTTATCCACCGAAAAAAAAAAATCAATATTAGTTCAAGTTATATTTAGAATAGGCATTAGAGTTACTGGTCTACTGCTGCCATGATCTGTTAACTTTGTGTTATTGTGTGACTTTGGAGTTTTAAAAGAGATAGTTTGGATTCACCAAAGTCACCCTGATTAAAAATAAATATGCAAGTATATAAAATTTTAGCATTCTTGAGTGTACTTGCAGTCAGACTAATAATCAGTACACTTAAAACATGTTAATGATTACTTAACTTGAATTTTAGTTATAATTAAATTGTAGGAAAGCACAATTTTAAGTGTATTTAATATATTCTTACGTGCTAAAGTGGAACAACTTCAAGCATACTTAGTGCGATTAAATGATATGGCTGTGTATCTAGATTTTTTTGGTGTGAGTTGCAGAGTTTTGGAGATACAGGCCACAGAGTTTGTCTGCCTTCCCTCAAATATAGTGGGATTAAATGGAACCCGGCTTGTGGTGCTCAAAGCAACAGTAAAGTTACATTTTATTGTGAGAGACCGGGTCAGGATTTCTGGAAAGAGACATTGCTGTTGAGTTTTTCCAAATGTATCTTATTATTTGCAGATGTGAGTAAAAAAAGAGGTCGCAAGAGCTTCTTAAAAAAAAAAAAAGTGGAATTATCGATTATTGGTTTTCAAGCAATTTACTCATCAAAAGTACATCTTAATGCAAATTATGCACTTTTGAGAAAAGTACATATTTTCCCTCTGGTCTGTAGTGCTGTTTATCCAGACTGTCGTGTTGTGAGTTGCAGAGTTTTGGAGATATCAGTCACAGAGATGTCTGCCTCTCCAATATAATGGAACTAAATGGCACTTGGCTTGTGATGCTCAAAGCATCAAACAATACATTTGCAAAATTCAAAACTAGTGACTCTTTCCAAAAAGCACGACCCGGTTACTCAAGATAATTCACTCACATTGTTGTGAACAGTTTCATGTAGGTACTTCTTTCTTTCTGCAGCAGAATCTATTGGCACTTCTCTGTTTCTGCTAGAAAAAAGTAGTAAACTCACAACCACGTCACGATTTTGGAAAGAGACACCGGTTTTGAATTGTTCAAATGTATTTTTTGCAGAGCCAAGTGCCATTTAGTCCCATTATAATGGAGACAGGGCGGACATCTCTACAGCTGATATCTCCAAAACTCTGCAACTCACACCAAAACAGGCCAGAAAATACGCATTTTTGATTTTGGGGTGAACTGTGCCTTTAAAGAAATGGTATATATTATATTGAAGTGCACTTTTTGTGAGCATGCCTACCCTTCAATACATGCCTGTTGAACCTGCTGCTGACCCTGTCCACAGCAGTACATTGCAGCACATTGTGTTGATTTCCATCTACTGTAGGTAACACAGTGAAATTGACGAGTATCTCATCCAACACCACTTCAAAAAAATCCCAACACTGCCTTTAATGTCAGTGCTCTGGAAATAGCACATTGAGGTTCAAACTGTAACTCCTGAGTTCACAGTAAGTGCAGCTCATTATCAGATGCAGGAGGAAAGACTTTGATTTGTATTAGAGGAATATTTCAAGGGTTTCAAATCCCCCCAGAAAGACTGAACATTATCTTAACTTCGTTATTATTAGAGCTATTATTAGGAGGTTCGGTCTTATCATTCTGTCATGCAAAGTAACCTTATCTTTTTCAATATAATCTTTTTTGATTATGTGGTATCAGTCATTTTTTCATCATAGGTGTCACTTTTAACTCAAATGCGGGATATCTCATTTCAAGACAGTATTTACACTCGAATTGTGTCTTTTTTTTTTGCAGGGATTATGTCTACTGCGATGTCTCAGCAGCCGCCAAAGGAGGACGAGGAGGACGAAGATGAGGAGCAGGGGGAAGAGTTTGTGTTTGAGGAGAGCGGGGATGAGGAGAAGCTTCAGGAGGACAGTAAAAGGATCAGCTCTCACTCTGGCACATCTGTCCAAACGTCTGAAAAGGAGGGCAGCGAGACGTCCGGCACAGGCAGCACACAACTCCACAAAACTTCACCTCCTGCTGGACAGGAGGCTTCAGTTTCTCCTGCAGGTAACACATTTTCAGGCATTATGCGTTTTCAAAACTGGTGCTAAATTAACCTTGTTTGATCACTTGTAGGGGTGATAAAGGTCTGGGTCAGCTGTTCAGAATCTAAACCTGATTACTTGTGGAAACTCAGATCAACTTCACAGACTCTTGCAGATTACCAGTACCATATGGTGTAGTTTAGGCAGTCCCTTACAGTCACAGTTTACCCCCAAATCAAAAATACATATTTTCCCCCTGGCCTGCAACACTGTTTATTCATCTATGTTTATTTAGTGTGCAGAGTTTTGGAGATATCAGCTGTAGAGATGTCTGCCTTCTCTCTAATACAATGGGACTAAATAGTGCTTGTCTCTGCAAAAAACACATTTGAAAAATCCAAAACCAGTATCTCTTTCCAAGAATCATGACCCAGTTACTGATGAAAACACCAAACCTTGTTGTGAGCAGTTTACTACTTTATTTCCAGTAGAAATAGAGAAGCAGTCAATTCTGCTGCAAAAAGAAAACGTCCCAACATGAAACTGTCACAACAATGTGTGTGGATTATATTGAGTAACTGGGTCATGATTTTTGGAAAGAGTCACTAGTTTTGAATTTTTCAAATGTAGTTTTTGGTGTCATTTAGTCCCATGATATTGGAAGGAGGGCAGACATCTCTATGACTGATAAAACTCTGCAACTCACAACAGAAAAATCTGGATAAATAGATCTACAGGCCAGGAGGAAAATGTGCATTTTTGATTTTGGGTCAAACTTTCCCTTCAAGTTAAAGAATGCAATTTGCATTAAGGTGTACTTTTGAGTAAATTACTTGTTTGGCCTACTTATTAAATGACTGAAGAAAATTATTTAAGGATGCTCTAGATGGATAAACAGGACTACAGGCCACAGGAAAAATGTGCAATTTTGATTTTGGGATGAGCTGTCCTTTTAAATAATAAGTATATACTATATTGAAGTGCACTCTTAGTAAACATACTTAAATACATGTCTAATGAAGTGAAATTAAAATAAACTTTAATTGAAAATGAACTTAACTTTTTAAAAGCGAACTAACTTACCAATATAAGGATTTGCAATTTATTATACTTTTTAAAAGTACAATTTCCAATACACTTAAAATACTACTTACTTCTTATTGATAGACTGAATAGTTAAATAGCTAAATAGGCCAATGAGCTCTTGGCTGATAATTTATCAACCCTGATATTTATCATGCATCCCTAAAATTATTATTTTGTAAGTAATTAATAGCCTCATTGCAACCAAACAGTAAATAATCACTTCTTCTAATAGGTGCATTGTGTGCAGGTGTCTGAAAAACTTTATTTCATTAAGCTGTTTAATTATACCAAAAAAGTTTCAGTATTTTAAGATTTTGTTGGGGAAGGTGTTTCAGTTTATTTATCCTGAGTCAAATAAAGGAAAAAATAGGTTTATCTCCCATCCACACCTGGATAATTTCTGCACAGTGGGCCTTTTTCATGGCAGCCAGTCTGACATTAACTGATAATGTAAACACAGGTGTTAACAATGATGCTAATTAAGGTTCCATTCAGGTCAAACAGAATCAGGGTGCTGCTGTTGTACATGTTGGCTCCCTGTCAAAGGCTCTATACACACTAAAAGGAACGGGACCTTAATTAGTATCAGCGCTAACACCTGTGTTTACTCTACTACTGAATATCAATATAGCTGCTGTCTGGTCCTTATTCGTTACGTTGCGTACGTTACTTCCGGTCAGAAAACGAGACAACAAGCAGCCAGCCTGGACTTGTAAGTATTTTAACTACTCACAATTAGCAGCTAGCTTATAGCTTCGGTGACTGCTTCATCCGTTACAGTGAAATGACACACACCCTCCAGCTCTGAATGTAGAGACTTAACGGTAACGGTGGCGATAACATACCTGTTGTGGAAATAGTTCCCGCTATGAAGTAACGGAGGAAATAGACGACGTTGTTACCCGAAAGCGTGCGGCCTCTGTTTTTTGCGCAGTTTAGCTGCCTACCCCGCACACACCTCTTGCATCCAAGCTAAGCTAAGCTAAACTAAGATAAGCTAAGCTAGCCAGGTGTGTTGACAGCTTCTTCACTGAGGTGGAAGTTAACAAAATTATGTCAACGTCTCCATCCAGCTCCTGGTAAGACAGCAAACAAGACACTCAAAATCAAAAATATTACTAACTGTCAGTTTTTTAAATATGAATGATTAATTTATGAGATTAGAGCTGCAACATTGATGTTTAGCTAATATATTATGAAATTGATTGACAACTATGTTGATAATCAATTTGAGTATTTTTTTTTAAAGGAGAAAATGTCAAAATTCTCTGATTTCAGTTTCTTAAATGTGAATATTTTTTGTTTTCTTTACTCCTCTGTGAATAAATATTATATGAATATATTTGGGCTGTGAGCAAAACAAGACATATTTGAGGACGTTTATGGATTATAATAATAATAATGATAATAATAATAATAATTATACTTATATAGCGCTTTTCAAAATACTCAGACACTTGTATATTATATTATGATATACAGACTTATAACATAAGTAATGGAAAGAAAAGTTTCTTGTTAAGATGTGATAAATTGTCTTAATAACACAAAAAGTTCTTGTTATAATGTGAAAAACATCTTACAGTGATAAACCTTTCATGTTGTAATGTGATACCGATCTGTGTTTGTGACTTGGCAGCAATACATTCCTGTAAAAAATATCTCAGAAATGTAGTGGAGTATAAGTGTAAAATAGCATAAAATGGAAAATCTGAAGTGGGTGAAAAGTACAAAAAGAATAAAATACAACTTAATGCATCCACAACGGTGGAAATAGGTGCCCCAAAACTGCAAAACTGGGGAATAGAACGATTAATCAACTAAACTATTTGTTAACTGACAGATGAATACTTGCTGACTATTTTGATAACTGATTAATCTTTAATGTTTTGTTTCTCTTTAAAATAACTATCAGAAATGATTGATAATGGAACCATTAGTTGCAGCCCTATTGGGTTACAGAGAATTTGAATAAAAATAGTACATGAGTAAATGCACTCAGTTATTTTCTTGCACAGCTGATGGGTGTTGATTTTGACAGTTTGACAGCAGTTTAAGTTAATGTAACTTAATCCCACCCTTTGTTATTGTAGAGACACTGCATAGGGGTTAAAGTTGATGTACTGTAACTAAAACCCACACACTCCATCCTCTCAACCCTTCAAACTGCTGCTGGGCGCAACACTGAACCACTGCCTACTTAGTCTCTTTATAATAATCTGTCTGTGGTGAGACAGACTGGCTCTAAATTTTACATTTCATGTGTCATCTTTAGTTAATGTAATCTGATCAGTTTTCTTCTGTGTGAGTGACTTCAGCCAGTTGTATGTGGTTTTAATCTCTACTTTAACAGGATTTAATGTTTTGCCTCAGGCAGACAGGCAGAAGAGAGCACAGTTAACTTTCCCCTTAATTGGATGACGTTATGCAGATAGAAGTATGATATATTTACTACCTGGCTAACGTTGCCAAACAGGCCCTGGTAATTACACGCCCAGATAAAGAGGGAGATTTAGGTCTCTGAGAAGTTCAGTTGGACAAAGTGAAGCGATTAGTGCTTAATTAAAAAGCTTTTTTACCAAGTCTGCGTGTGGTAATCCGTTAAGTGGGCTGTGGAGATGCATAGGGGAATTCTGGGCGTTGATAATAGTGTGTAGTGGAGGTCTGTTATGTAATTCAGGGCTGAGAGCGGCTGAGACTCACATCCCTCCTCTCACCAGATGACATGAGTTTACATGGTGGAATCCAAAGGAAATTGATCCTGGCATTTGTTTAACAGCATGGCTCCCCTGTACATACCTTTTTGCTGTGAAAGTACAGTACATGGAAAATCAGTTTTCAGCTGTAACTGCCTTACACCATCTGCCTAATTTTCTCCGACTCAGGAGCCCTCGGTGTGAGCAAATGTGATGTAGTTCTTGATGGTAACTTCAGAGCTTTTAAAAAGTTTCACTGTATACAAGAACAGAAAAGTGAATAAGTAATTAACTACACGAAAACAATCTCTCAAACTGTCCTTTTAAAAATTGCGACAGAGTTTGCATTTGTCATTCTTCAAATATGTTCTTCTTTTGCTTTGGGAATAGTTTGTCTCATCATTGCTGTTTTTCCTTATTTTGACAGATGTTCCAGTTAATGAGTCACCCAGCTGGTAAGTTGCCTCTGATTCCTATCACGGTGGGGGGAAAATTACTAAAGGGCGGTGGAGAAAGTAAACTCAACATCAGTGTTATGTCATTACGTCAGAGATAATGTCATGCTTACACGCCATTTAAACACGGCGTCATGAGATATTGTCGTGTGACATGGCAGCTACTTGTGGTTTAACTTTAAGATGCCAGCTGGCATGTCATGACGGGGGGATAATGTGAAGTATAAAGTGATATCACCGACATAATTCAAGAGGGAAATAACGGGATTGTCTCATTCATGATGATGCATGCAGTATAATATGATTAGCCTTGTTTTTACTCAAATATTTTGCACTGTGAAGATGAATTTGAGTCATTTCATCCTATCACAAAAAACAAATTTTTCCATGTAACCTTGTACAAAGTTAAGAAAGTTTTAAAATCTTTCTGCTGCCACCCCAAAGCAGTGAAATGGAAATTCATTTGTGATGCTTAAAGCACTGAATCATGACATTTGAAAAATTTAACTGCATAGTCTCCTCCCAGAAACAATAGATCTTTTTCACTGCAAACATATAGACTTTTCATTGCAGGGAAAATAGAGATTTATCTGAAATGACGGCTTAATTCAGTTGAGTGTCCCTTAAAGCTATTTCACCGAGCTAGGATTTACAATACCAGGGAAACTGAACTTGGACACCTGATAGAAATGCAGACATAATTTACGTTGTTAATTGCACTTTTGCTTTTTTCTGTGGCGTGAGGATGTCTGCTTTGAAAAAGGCCTGTAGTATTGAAGTGTGAGTGGATTTTCAACTGCTACATCATTTCTGGAAAGATGTGTTTCTATTTTTCAAATGTCTTTTTTTGTGCTTTGAACAGCACATATGCAATTTCACCCATCCTCACTGTGTTTATGTAAAGTTAAAGGTAAAATTGACCGCTTTGCACGTGGATGTCCAGTCAGGTTTGATGGTAAATGTAGTCAGTTGAAGCAATTTGTCAGCATGTGCAAGATTGACCATAGAAGCTGAGTTGCACTGCCTACATATACCAGGATGCATTGCAGGACCCTAACTAGTGTCGTTGGTAACACCTGTGTTTACTCCACTATATCATATCAGTATGGCTGCCCTGCAGAAGGTCCATAGCTAGTACCTTGTTGCCCAAAACACATCCTGCTTCCCAAATCTCTTAAACTTTATCCTGTTCCACAGTGCACATAAACAGTACTCCCTGCTCCCTGTTGAGCAAATGTCAGTTAAGGGAACTTCCCAGGACAAAATACTTCCATTCGGAAAACCCTCCTGTCGTCAGCCTTTTAACATAAAACACCTGGATACCCTTTCCTGCAGCTGTCTAAATTTTGCATCACTGAAACAAACAAAACAAAAACTGATACTTGACAAAACTTATTATACTGAAATGCACAGTATGTAACTTGTGAATAAAAACTGCATCACTGTGATATCACTGGATGCAGGAGGAACAACAGATTTTGCAGCAGGAGAACACTGAGCTCTGTTTTACAGTGTACATTAAACATAATCACCGCTCCCTGGTCAGGGAATGCCGGGTAAGGGAACGTCCCTGGACAAAACTCGGAAAACCTGGCACTGTCACCAGCGCAGACATCCCTCTTAAGTCATTACTCTGATAATGTAAAACACCTTTTTCTGCAACTGTGAACATTTAACATTACTTGATTTTTTTTTATTTTTAATAAGCTATAATTTTTGTACTTACAAGTATTAAATAGAAATATTTAATGATGCAAAACAAACAAAATGAAAACTGATACCATTACAAAACTCATTTTATGAATGTAACTTGTAAAGAAGTGTTTACAGTATGTGCGATGTTATTCCAAAAGAGATTTATATTATGCAGATTTACAGATTATTATGTAACATTATGTTGATTATTTATGATGTTCTTATTATTGTGTAATATTAATATTATGTCATCCCTGATAATTCTGACAGGGAATGTTAGTTACAACAGTACAATAAAGAAATAAACATACTGACTGGACATCCACATAAAAGTGATGAATTTTTCCTGGCACATATATGGAGCGCTCACACAAGTAATTTTAGTTATTTTGGCTCTCAGGACGGTGTGGGCGTGTATGACCATGTGAGTGACAGTTCATTCACTCGCCTTTTAACTTTGCTGCACAAGTTGGGGTGGGACAAACTGCACTTTTACTGTTCTTATCAGTACATGAAGTCTGGTCACTTCACATAATTTCCCAGCACAGGTCTGCCTACGTTCAACCTGAGCAGAGGCCTAATCAGCCTGAAAAACTGAAAATGCTTGTGTGGGTGTTCACAGGCAAATATCTTAAAACTTCTTTTCTTTTCTTTTCTTTTCTTTTCTTTTCTTTTCTTTTCTTTTCTTTTCTTTTCTTCTTTGCTTTTGTTTTGCTTTTCTTTTCTTCTTTGCTTTTCATTGCTTTTCTTCGATTTTCTTTTCTTTTGTAGTGAATGTAGCGTTGCCTGACAACTAGTTCAGGCACTCAATTCGGGCTACACTGCTATTCGACATGTAACATGCCTCACTTTCCGCAGTATATACCTAACACACCTTTCCAATCTGGCGGTCTTTTTAAATTGCAAAATACTCCCATATCTCCCTCTGCCTGTCAGTGCCATTGTTGCCTTGTATCAGTATCGGTAACATCAGTATTGGTAACATCAGTATCAGCGCCACCACCACCCCAGCATACACCTACCAGCCCAGATGCCAAACTAGTCTGACTGAAATGTTTTATGAACGGAAATGTTTTAAACATTTGTTGAAAGACAGTGTACAATAATAATCAGTATAACACAAGCCACAGCAATTAACAGCCAAAAAACAATAGGGCAAAATGACAAATGTATTTTATTGTATTGTAATTTGAATTGAGAATTTTGTGAATTAGAGGAACTACATCCACATGTGGCTCTGTAGGCTTTATTATTGATCAGGTGAACTGAACTATAGTCTCAACGTACATTTCTGGCTGAGTAGGTGTACAGTATGAGTGAAATGACCCCAACCTTGGCGCAGTCAGACAACATCACTCATACAGTCAAGAAGACAGTTTGCTTCAAGGCCTCAGCCGGTAAATGATAATGTGATAGTTTATTGATTCCTCTAAGGCAACTGCCTTTTTGCCTGCCCTCCTCCACAGGGAGGTCGGCAGTCAAAGTCACCTACAGAACAGGAGCCCCGGAGCTGATAGACAGAGTCAGACAGACAGTCTTTCTGAAGGATACTTTAGCTTTCTATCAGTGAGTTTGAACCCGGACTCTTCATTTGAAAGGCAGCCATCCTTTTTAATGCCTTCAGCAATCTGAATCCCATCAGTCGGTCAATATGAAACAAAGTGAGATAAACACTGAAATACTGTTTCCAGCTGCAAAGCTTCCACCGCCTTTATGCAGGGGACACGCATGAGCATCTGTTCTGAACTGCTTGAACCACCAGGTAGTGGTAACTGTACTAAAGTAGTTCAGGGACACACAAAATTATAATATACTGACTTTTATATACTTTTCTCGTTTGTTTCAAGGTAGAATATGCAGGATTTGTTGAATCTCATTCTCAGGTCATCTAATACTGACACTTTCAGTAAAGAATGGCGAACACAGCAAAAAACTGAGAAAATAACAAAATACAGGCAGAGGGCAGGGTTTTGGCAGGTACAGACACCACCCAACACTTCTAGTCAGTCATTAGCAATGTTAGGAGTAATGCACGTTTCTGTTATTCCACTACTTTTGCAAGTGACTACACTTACTTTGTCAAATTAATAATGCAGATGACTGAAATTGAAATCGGCTCATTACTTATTACTGTCTTACCTGTAAATAGTGGACAACTGTATGTATAGCCATCATCGTCTGTGGTCTTCTTCTACCAAAATATACTGTGTAAACCAGCCTCAGCCCAGTATGAAATCTGAAAATCTTCTGCAGTCCACCCAAACCTTCAATCACAACTTTGACCAACACAAGACTAGTCATACCAATTCCAAGATAAAAGATACAGTCCTTTGTTAATGTGACAGGTCACCAAATGATTCATAATTAAAATCCCATGACTTTATCTTGTTAGTTCTGATTACTTGTTTTTGATATTAATAGTGAATGTCTTAAGGTAATTTCAAACTAAGAACTGAATAATAATGTTTTATTTATTTTTGATCTCTCTCACGGCCCATGTGTGGTACTTTCAAGGCCCATCAGTGGGCCGCTGCCCACACTTTGGCAAAAACTGGTCTAAACCATAGACAATAAAAGTGTAGTTTATGGGTAGAATGCTAGATGTTGCTGCTCCCTGGTGGTCGGGAGTATTAATAACTCCTATCAGTAATAATGGGTACAATTATGATAACATGATGATAAAAATGTGACAGTTGTCACTATAGTAATAGCAATGTGTGCATTAATAAGATAATTTAAGCAGACATGTAAAAGGATGCATTTACCAAATGAAAGTAACTTGCCCAACACGGGTCATTTATGACAGTTGAGAGGGATGGACACCAGGTGTGAGTTGCACAGGGGGCTTGTACCCCTTTAATATCTGCTTGTGGGTCTAGTTTTTATACAAGTCTACGTACATATATTATTTTAAGGAAATCCTACATTCTGTCATTTTAAGAGATTTGCTGTGGTGTTATGTGAGATAAAACAAACCATAAAAAATGGATTAAAAATGTTAATATGGCAAATCAAGTTTATTACTCACACACACACACTTATACAAATACGTTGTATATTTGAAAACACTCACTGGTTCAGATTACATCAGTATTATCCCTCTCCAGCTTCTCTGACCTGACAGATGAAGCCTTGCGGGCAAACTGATTTTGTTGATGCCCTCCACCTGTGCCTCTATAGGAAGTGTGCTCAGAAACCTCTACTGAGAGTGCACTTCAGGGTTTGGATTCCTGTGGGCTTTCCTGTGTTGAAAAGCAGTGCCTGTATTTGTGTACAGGTGTGGGCGTGTGTGTGTGTGTGTGTACCGTATATTTTGTTCTGCTGTGTGCTTATGTGCGTGTGTTTATGAGCATTTGTGTGTGTGTATATGTGTGTAGTGGAGTCGCAGTGAGGTCTTGGCAATTTCTCATGCAGGGAGAATTCTGCTGAGTGCACATTTCCACTTTGGTTTAGTCAATAGTCCGCCTTTTAAAGAAGAGCTATCAATAGCATTTTCCACCATCAAGGTGTTGGGACTGTCAGCACATCCACCACATCTGTCAGCACTTTTAGAATAATATTTCCAAAATTACTTTGCGATTGTTATTGCAAGAAATATGAGTTTTTCTTAACAGTGCGGTGACAGCACATCAGCTCGTTACAGCTATTAGGCTCAAGGCAGCATTTCTCTCCCTCGAGTTTTATGTGCGATCCAGTGTTTGATGCCAGCATTTACCTCTGACTTCACGTTTTACCACTTGACAGATAGTTTTCATTAAATGCATCGCATGGAACCTTGGCAATGAAAAGATTAGCACAAAAGATACCATGACAACGTGGCACATATGCATCTTATTCGTGTACACAGAGCTCTGACCTTAGGCAGTATAACCAGGGTTTTTGCTGGAGTTTTTTTTTTTTTTGAAGACAAAGGTGGCACAGGCTGGAGAACATGTGCGGTGTGTGTGTGTGTGTGTGTGTGTGTGTGGTGTACACTCTGGGCACGCACCTTTAGAGGGCCGTGCACTCAAGCAGAAAAAACCCCCACAATTTCACTTTTCTGCTTGGAAACTTGAAGGCAGACAAAGAAACTGGAGAGATAGAGGACAATAGAGCACAAAGCCTGATACTGAAATAAAATCATGATTTTTCCATAAATGTAGTAATATAAAATAGAAGAACCACTAACATCTCATAATAGGAGTTGTGTCCTGTTTTTGTCCAGTGTACTAAAACAAATCAAGTCACTGTTTTAAGAAAACTGCATTTATTTTCCTTTTAAATAATTATGTAAAATAAATGAATTACAAATTAGCTATCAAAATAGGTGTGCTACATAAGACCAACTTTTTAATCATAAATTAATAGAAGGAGGCATTCTTTGCAGAAATGATTCAGGGCTTATTATTCTGGGATCGCTCTCACACACTTTTTATAATATATAATATACTCTAATATGATACACAGCAGTTTTAACAGCTTCTGTTCAGGGAAAATATCTGCACTTGTGTTTATGCATACTTCCTAAAAAGTGCTTTCAAAAAATGTCTGCTGATGTTCAATATCCAATCCTGTTAACTTCTGTAACTTATGATAACTTAGTTTTCATTACAAACTAGGGTTGGGAGAAAAAATGGATTCTCTTAAGTATTGCGATCCTCCTTTTTACTATTCCTGAATCGATTTTTTAACGTATATAAATAACTAGTTCTTGGTCTGTTAATATATAATGGGAATTTTGCGGTAATATTATCTTAACAAATGGATTCATTTTACTTCACATGCTCAACATAAAACCACGTGTGCTCAGACTTTCAGGCTCGTATTTTCTCTGATCTTTTGAAACGATCTAATATCTTCTGACTTCAAATCGCTAACTCAGTCTGTACTCTTCCACGCTGACCAGCCACAGCAACCTCAAAGGGTCAAATGTCAGACTCAAAGAAATACCAGTTTCAAAGTTCAGCTCCATGTGTGAAGAATGGCAATTTAGGGCTCTTTGTGCTCTGTGCAGTTTTCAGGGGCTGTACTCTATTCCGGCACTGGCTCGGTGAGCACGAACAGCTAAGTGTAGCAGTTTACTTCAAAAAGTACTTTCTTTACTACTTTTTTTATGCAGTATATCAATGATGCTACTGAATTGAAACTCAGAAAGACTGACTGATGTGATGTAGGACGACAGACTCTAGAAGTGTATGATTGAACTTTTTCATATCGTGTAGTGTTAAAAAAGCAAATAAACATCACAAAAAAAATCATCATAGCCCTGCCGTTTTCTGAGTTGGCACACATCGCAAAAAGTTTGAGAAACACTGCTTTAATAGTTTTGGCTTAAAAAAAATCTAAGTCCCTAGTTTTTGTTGAAAATTTCAACAAAGGCCGCCTTCGAGTTAGATAGGCAGGGAAAACTCTGATAACTTTACTTCAGCTGCTTAGTTTGAGGTCACCTTTTTACCCTTTTGCTGCCTTGCAGAACTTCATACTTTTGCCCTTGTGAAGAAACTCATCTAATGTGGCTCGCAGAACACATTTATTTTTCACAGACCCCTCGCCCTGTTGCACTCGCCTCGGCTGGATGTGTTGTGAAAGCAAAAGAAAGAGGCGATGCTTTTAAAAGCATTAAAAACAATCACGTGTGTACAATTATAACAAGAAGCCACGAACCAGATGTTTGAGAGCTGTCTAATCGCAGTCGGTCACGTACAGAACAAGTGCATCGTGGGAGTGGTTCGATGTGAGGAGTGGGCAGTTGTTTGTGGAGGAGATTTATGACCCGAGGACAAACAGAGCTCCATCAGTATGGTCGGCACAATGCTCACGCAGTTATAAAGAACAGCTATGCTCGAGAGAAACCAGGGGGCATAACAGGTAGAGCTATGGCGGGTAGTGCTGCCCTGGCACTGTAGCTGAAGGGAATGGAAACAGATGGATGAGTGAGATTTGCATTCAGGCAGCTTCTGCTTTAGGCTGTGCTCTGCCCCGGGCTATGTCATTTGCATTGAAAAATGATTCCTGCTTCTCTCCTTGAGCTGTATGACTCACTAGGGCTTATAGGCACAGATAAGTTGCAGAAGGGGTGTGCAAAGATATGTCTGGATCGATAGCTACACCGCTCAAATCACTCACACCTGACATGAATGCATACAGTCAGGCGGACGAGCCGTATATATATCGCCGTTGTTCTGCCTCCACTCTTTTTCCATGCAGGCAGTTTTAATGACAAGAGATCAGTTTATCGTAAAGGAATGTGTTGACAGATAGCTCTTTATTTTGTTTTCATGTGGGTTGAGATCATTTTTGTTCTTTAGATTGAGATGAATGACCCGGCATCAGAGAGAATGCAGCAGAGTAATACTTTACGGTGTTTCGCAGCTTGACACCACTGCAAAACCAAATGGCTGCTATCAGTAGCTCTAATATGACGTGTTGGCAGGGCATTACATCTACTCCCAGATATGTACTGAGCATTTGTAACACAACAGAGAGAGCACAAACGCATCCAGAAATAGGACTGTATTTATATACAGTAGTGCTGCACGTAACAGTTATTTTCATTAGTGATTAATCTGCTAATTATTTTTGTCTATAAAATGTAAAAAAAAAATCAACTGATTGCTTAATCGACTCATCGTTGCACTCTAATATAAAGTTTTAAGGTTATAATGTTTTAATTTAATGCTGTACTTGCAATTTTAAAGTTATATTTTACGTATTTTATTATATAACCTTTTAATTCATGTGTGTGTTGGACCAGATTGGAGTACCACACTGTTGTTGATTTGCTCAAATAGCTAAAGAATTTAATTGTCATTATGATTCATGCTATCAAAATTATTCTGATGCGGTGAATCTTCAATACAGTCTCACACCAGTTTGTGAAAGAGTCACAAAAGATCAATCTATTACATTTATGTACACGGACACGAATTTGCCTCGCGACACTCAGCTCGAATTGCAAACTAATCTATTATCCACTGTCATTCTCATTTCACGGTCAAGTTAGCAAGAATAAATATGCAGTATTGGCTAGACTTTCAAAATAAAGGTCTTGATTAGGTTTAAGCATCAAAACTCCATGGTTAGGTTTAGGAAAACATCATGGTTTAGGTAAAAGTTAACTACTTAACTTAAGACAGTCAACATTGACTTTTAGGTTCAAACTGGAACCAAATTCTGGACTCAAAAAATAAACTTGCTAAGCACAATAAAAGATAATGAATGATGTTGCCAAGTCCTAAAGTGTCCAGAAGAGGTCAAAATACTTTATGCTTTCTGAAGGCTTTGTAGTTTGCAAAAAGAACTTGGATCTCTTTTTCTCTCTAAATATCAGATTTTTAACAATACTGTTCAGGCTGTTTCTGACTTTGACTGTGAACGCTGTGAAACCAGCAGATAAAAAGGAAAAACTCAGGAGACCCTCAATAAAATATTGATAAAAATTACAAAGGGTGACAGGACTGACAGAAAAAGAATTTAGTTTGTGAAGAATTCTTTCATTTTTTTTTCTTTTATTCATTTTTGATATGAGTCCCAATTGTAGATTTTGCATTTAACTTTCCTTGAAAGAAAATATGATAATGATCTAATCTCTGCTGTGGTCTGTACTGAACTAGCATGTTGCCTTCCTGGGGCATTTCTAAAACACCACAATGCTTCATTTATAATGATGTATTGTGATATATTTTACCTTTATTAAAAAACACAATTCCTGCAGTTAGACCATTGCACTTCACCGTATTATGATTTTGATAATATGTCAGTAAATTCAGCCCTACTCCTGGTTAATAGTCCTGTGTTGACCCACTTGTCCATCCTGTCCTCCTCCCTACATGGATTTTCTAGCTCTTTGCACAATCATCGTCCTGAAAGTGTTGCTGACTGTCACTAAAAATGTTGACAATTCATTTCCATGTGCATGAATCTATAGATGTATTATGTCACATGAACTGCAGTGATACTGGGCTGATATCTCACATATCAGGATTCTGTGTGTGGTGAAACAAATGCCACAAACTACCTAATATTATATTTTGACCCTTGTCTGCACTCTGGGGAAAATTTCTTTTGTTTCTGACTCGTAACACACGGTTCACCTGGCACTGTAGCCTACAAGGAAAGATAATAGTTTGCAAGATCGCTGAATACAGATTGTTTTTGCCACTTTAATGCAAAAGTAAGAGTCTCCGACGCTGCCTCTTCAACAGCTCCAAATTGCAGCATTTTGTGCACATTATTTTCCTGGCATGTCTTGCTTGTCAGCGAGTTGCCCATCACTCTGAGTGGCTGCTGCTGCTGCTGCTGGCATTGCCAGCATTGCTGAGGTGTTTAGCAGAGGGACAGATTTAATTAGTGTAGATGGGACTCTCCTACACGCTGGATTCTGTCATATTATCAGTCATGTGGGGGAGGACAATCCCTCACTGGCAGCATCAAGACAGGCCATGTGATCGCTGTGTCAACAAGATTTTCCCCTGTGATGTCAGAGTCTGTTTTTAATAGCTGGTTCAGGGCATGTTTTCATTCAAAAAGCCAGCGGTGATTATGGTAAGCCCGCAGGCATGACAGGTAATGATTTGACAGTGCTCAGGGGCAAGTTAAGTAACTTAAGTAACAAGCAGTAGGTGTTTTTTTGTACATATTTGACCTTACAGAAGTTCTTCTGAATAAGTTCATCAGCACAACTTATCTCTCCTACAGCAGAAGTTGTCACTTATCAGAACTTATTGGGAAAAAAGTGTCAGAAATCGTTGTCAAGTAATTATGTAATTCTGAATAGTTTAACTAAAGGCCGTGTGTGGGTGGAAAAGTTTCATAACCAAAGGGCCAGTGAAGCCGATGTAGAAAAAAAAAATGAATAATAGAAAAAAAAAAGAAATCACTTAGAGAAGCCATACCTCCCCCAAGGCTGAGCAATCCTCTAAATGTGTTATTTGGTGATGGAAAAGCTTTTTAAAAGGTTCAATCAATAACTGACTCTCCAACTGCATCAAACTACACATTAACAATCACAGACTTCGCGTGCTGGATAATTTTCACTTTGTTTCATTTCATTTTCAATTAGGTTCAGCACATCAAATGAAAATGGTGAAAAGCTTAAAATGGGTTAAATCACAGTGCTGAGTAATTCCCTAAAACAAGTCTATGATCCACATGCTGAATAGTGTCCATCTAAGTATAAATCTAGCACAAGATATCTTTAATGCAAAAGTATTATAAAGAAAAGCACCTAAAAGAGTGTAAAAGACACAATATTCAGTATACAAGATGAACTATCTCAGATGAATTGTACTTTGACACCAAAAACTACTCACTTGTTCCTTGGTCCATATCCTCACTTTCCTCCAATTTCACTGAAATCTTTTATAGCAAAAACAAGAATGATGCAGAGAAGAGCCATGGTCAAGTGGAATTTATTGTCTTTGTTTATTGTTCAAGAGAATATTAAAGATCAGTTCAGCATTTTGTTAAAACAGTACCTTCAAATATTTAGAAGATGTAGAAAATTATGTAAAAATTAAAATGTAAACCTGGATGCAAGTAATAACAACAACAATAATAATGGTAATATGTTTTATTTATATAGCACCTTTCATACATAAAATTCAGCCCAAAGCACAAGATCAAATGGGGGTACACGAGGCACTAAAACATGCAAATTCATTATAGTGGTCAAATGTGAGATAAAAGATATTTAAAATATTGAAATATTAAAGACAAGACAATAGGGCTGTGGGAAAACCAAAAACAATGAAACCAAAGCAAGTCAGAATAAAATAGAACAGTGGAATAGTAGAAATCCAACATTTATAGACAATATACAAAAGTTTTTTAATACCCAATTTTCTTGTTATTAAATACGTGTAAGGTAGGGGTGAGAATCTCTCGGCACCTGATGATTCGATTCAGTTCGGAGTCAGAGAGCTACGATGAGAGTATAAAGAATTTTGATTTCTATATGCGATAGATTTTTTTTTTTTTTCCTCCTTGTGTGACTGTGTTTGTAATGATCCGTGACCAGTTTAGTTTGACACAACTTGTCTTGCACACAGTGTGGCTCTTCTTCAGGCCCCTTTTCCCCTCATCTTCATTGAAACCAGAATGCTTCCATACACCAGCTTTTAACTGAGGGGGTGCTGGTCAGATCGTGTCCATCTGTTCATGCTCAGCGAGCCTCACAAAAGCTCAAGAAGTAGTCAAGTTTAGAACGTAAACATGATGCACATGTTTATGTCCATTATGTTTCACCATCTAATTGGTTCATCCATCAGGAACGTACAGCCTGGTCTTACAAAAATGTTAGAGGTGATCATAATCTTAAGATTATATAATGGTTGACTTTTCTTCATTGAAAATGTAATGCATTTAAGAATTGATTCCACCCCCCCTCTTAATGTGAGCACATGGTTAAATACATGTTTGTGTGTGTCTTATGTTTATTAAGAAGTACTTTTCATGTGCATGTTTGAAGGGAAAAAAACAGGTTTGCTACAATTTCTTGAGGAATAATGATTTAATTAAAAACTGCAACCTGTTTTGTTTGTTGTTTTTGTGACTACAGTGTGTGTAAATGTGTTTGACTGTGTGTGTGAAGTACAAACAGCCAGTGCTTATGCTGGTGCTAATGGGATCCTAATAAATTAAAGTAAAATAAGTTGTTTTTTGGCATATCTCTGCTAACTACCAAATAAACAGACAAACAAAACAAGACAAAACTCAGCCTCCTCGGTGGAAGAAAATGTGCACATCTGCCCACATGGAAAAATTCCAGAAAAAACTTCCCAAAAAAGTTACCTGGGAAACGTCACAATAATGTGACAGCAGCAGTGTGTGTTCTGTCAGACTTTAGGGAGTGTACATTTGCATGCTTGGATAGCAGAGAACTATTTCGACCCCCACCTCCAGCCACTCTGCCTCCCCTTCCTCTTCCTCACTGAAATTAACTCATAATGAGGCACACAGCACTCGGTGTTAGTTTAACTGTGCTAACATTTGGGTACCTTCCAGGGCCTCAGCAGCAGCAGCAGCAACAGCAGCAGCCGCCGAGCCCAGTACCTCAGCTCCATGTGCTGGAGAGGAGCTCCGGGGCCTTCCTGCGGTGCCGTCAGCTGTTGAGACGCCGGCTTATTCTGGAGACCACAGTGGAGAGATTGTCAAGGAAAGCTCCGGCTCCAGGGACGTCTGTGCAGGTACAGAACTAAATTATATTGACAGGGAAGTGATGCACCTTATATTGTAGATCAAGGGTTCAATTTCAGACCAAAAAGATTAAACCTAAGCTTGCCTTGGGATTCAGCCTCATTCCACCTATGTATTATGGTGTTCACATCGCGGACAGATCTGTTAGAAAACCAATTGGGCCTCCAGAGTTGCGTAAACAGCACTGTGAACCAAACCATAATGACACTGGCAGTATAAATTGTGTACAAGTATTTTGTTAGTACTGCACATTGCATCTCTTGACCTTGATCAGAGGTGGCAAGAACACCACATTACAGGCCGATGGTCATCTTATGGTTCATTGATTTCTACGGTGAAGAGGCCAGGCACACATTTGTATAGACACATCCTAGTGCACAAGCACACAGACGCACACACCCCCATTCCATTCGGACACATACCGACACAATACACACACACATTCTCCGCCATGATTTGATTTCTACACAGACATGACATGAATCCAATTAATTCAGGATGAGGATCAATAGAGAGCCATTTCCATGAGGGAAAATTGCTTTTGGATTTCGACTCAGTCAGCACTGCTGCTGTTATTTGAAGGTGGCTCAGAAATGAGAGATGTAAAGGAGCCCTGCAATGCTGCACGACATTTTTTACATCCCGCCCTTCTGATGTATTTTCATACACGGGCCTCTGCTATCATTCTGAATGTGTACAGTATATTCAAACTGATTAAATAATACGGTTATATTAAATCTCTCTCCCAGATGTCTAAATTTATAATATAAAAAGTGGAAAAGCAAGCTAACTTAAAACAAGATAAATTGTTTATTGCAATTCTGATCAAAGTCACAGATTTAAGACATAATACAGAACAAAAGGAAAAAACAAAACGAACAAAAATAAAATATAATGCACACACCACCAGGCTGACATAATTACATTAGGGATGCTTCATATAGGATTTTTGCCGATATATGATATGTTGATATTTTCCAACTCAATTTTGTTCAGTTGCTGATCCCGAGACTTGCGCACGTTTGATAAGATGATTCTATATACGCATTTTTCCTCCTAATGTTACAGAACATTAAATCTCTCATGTTGTGGTATAAACATTTTATTGAGCCTACTTTTACTGTTTTGACCTACCGGCAGATGCAGACAGAAAATACAGTGCTTTTCAAATTAAAATGTGTTTTTCAAAATAAAAGAATAAATAAATAAATAAATAACAAACTACTTATGATTTTTTTTCTCTTTGTTCTTCACTAATTTGTCATAAAGATCAGGACGACGGCTCTGAGGATGGACAGTTAAATTTGTAGTGTTGAAGAAATGTGATTGGGCTCTTCCTGCATGACCAGTGCTGAGCAATCATTGCAGATACAAACTTTATTATCTGTGTGAAGCACCAAAATCCACCACACTGCAGGCATACACATAACTGAAGCGTCATCATATCAGCAGAAATAGCAGCATTTCGAGGCGATACAAAATTTAATTGTAAAGTCTTTGTCTTCCAATACCGATGACATGCCGATAATAACATGTGTCCATAAATTACAGTCAAGTCTTTAGGTTATGCTTTGGTCAGTTTCAGTTTTGTTAATTAGGTAGAACGAAGTCCAGTCCTGTGGATCCACTGTGTCCATGGCTGCTCGCCATGTCTTAATAAATCCATCCAACATTGTCATGAAGAGTTCAGGTCAGCTTTTCCAGAGGGAGAATTCTCAGTATTTCTTTAAACAGTCGTCCAGTGCACGGCTGTCTTTAGAAATCCAGGACTAGAGAATAGCCTCCAGTTATATGAAAAGAGTGTTCCAGTCAGTTTAGTGTTGTGGTTGTTCCTTGTATTGTCCACTTTAGCAGCCAAAATACAGTGAAGAGTTGATAGCTCCAAGTCATATCCAGTCAAGGTAGCCACCTAATCTTTCACTTGTCTCCACGATGTTTGCATCTTTGCACATTTCAAAAATAAATGTGCATACAATTTTTGAATTACATTGAATACATTTAGGAGAGCTTAGACCAACTTTACCCCTCAATAAGGGCGTACAATAAGGTCTATGCACCCAGATATTTTCTTCCATTTGCCATGTATTAATATGTCTATATTAATCTAACACTGCTTGCGGATGTGATCAGTAGAAAAACTAAAATTTAAAGGAGGAATATGTAAAACCCTAGCATTCAAAAATGAGTTCTGGGGTCCAAATAGTAAATTTGAGCCATAAATGGTATATTAAATACATTCAATCCCTGTTCATACCATAGTTGAAGTGCAGCAGGAGCAAAAGACGAGCAGATATTATATTGACAAGCAATGACGAGTCCTACACTATAAGTTGATCAGCTGTTTAAAACCGTCAGTTGTCTGTCAGTGTCCTGAAAATTAAAAAAATTAAAGCCCACTGCTCTGAAAATACACACTCTGGTTTGAGTTCATCTTAATTTAACCGTTTAATACATCTGGTCCTTGTTAAAGATGACTAATGATTTCTAACAACTCATAAACAGACACTTACTCATTCAGCAAACATTCAGTATTCATTTTAACTCTAATAAATTGGAAATGGGCAAACAAAAACAGACTTTCCCAACCAGAATGGGAATTTCAAAGGAGGCATTGTTTTCAGAGAAGCCAGCGTTTCAACTTAACATGTTAGCATGTTAATTTCTGATAACATTTCATGATTATTTTATGGCTTATTACAGTAAATAAATCACACATTTCTCCTTAAAACCAAAAGTTTTATAAACATAAGATAATACGGCTTTTATTCTGACCATAATTTTTTTCAATGCAACGTTTTTGTTTTTAAGTTCACCAGACTCTCGAACCTGCTGCTGAGGGCAAATTGTTTATTGTGTAAACAATCAGCTTGACCAAATGTACTCTATGTGGATCATTATGAATAATTAAGTATTTCCTGTTTGTAAAAGCAACCGTGTCCCTTCACTCCACAGCTTTGGTCATGGCACATTGTGATCTGATTATCTGACATTGATTTGGAAATGCTTTGCTCTGTTTTTTTTTTACCCCCCATTTTAACAACTAGGACATATTCATAATGGCAGTGTATTTTTCGTATTGCCTGCAGCGTCAGTGTGAACTGCGAATGAGTTTGTTGGCGTGTCATTGTGTTGCTGTAGAGAAAAGTTAAATAAAAGTAAGAAAACACAGTGAGGAACTTCTGGTTTGAAATAACAAGGCATGTTCCCAAGAGGCCCAGCCACTTTGCAGATATGCTGATAGTCAGGCTGATAGCCCAAATCCAGTTGTTTTCTTCTCTATTCTGAATCCTCTCTGAATGCACAAGCGTAGGAAAGTGAGTGAGATATAAAGAACATTTGTGTAGCTAATCCTCTTTTGTAGAAAAACAGTTGCTCTTTGTTCATCTCCTGGATTCTGTCCAAGGTTATTTCGAATTTTAGAGTGAACTCTGCTGAATAATCCATGGCAGAATACACATCTCCAATCAGATTAATTGAAAACAGTGATTGTTGCTGTTCGGGGCTTAGCAGAAAGTGTTGCAGACAAATCACAGTTTAAAACCAAATCAATAAAGCTCACTGAGCTAAATTAGGCTGAAACACTTTGAAAGCAGTTAATGACAAATCCTGCCAGGCGTGGAGATAGAGTGGGTCAATAGCTCAAACAAGCTGGATACAATCATGTTGCGTCACATGGACAAAGCCATTATGGCAACATGAACAAGCACCAGATCTCTCAGAGGAAGAAGACCTTTAAATGCAAATGATAAAATAAGCATGTAAATATTCAAAGGCTGTGTAAATTCTTGAAGGCTTGAAGATCCGCCGTCTTTTATCTATTCTGCGTTGCCAAAAGGATTCAGGCGATGTAGTTTGAAGCTGTGTGTGTGCGTGTATGTCTTTGAGTGTGTTGTTTTTTGGGGAGAAATGTAAAAGAATGATCTAACAACAGGAGGTGCAACTATCAAACAGAAAGGGAGAAAAAAAAAAAAAAAGATAGGAGCTGGGACCTACTCTTCTTCTTTACTACATTTAAAAACAGAGTTTGTTTACTTTGATGCTCCTGGTTCTCTTTGCCAGCTGAACGTGTGGCTGAAGCTGAGCCACAGACAGCGGAGGCTTCAGAGGTGATCTATGATGACGTTCCAACTGAGGACCCCCTCTCTCCTGATGAAGGTTTGTATCTGTGGCAGAATTACATTTGTTTGTCTGACCAATAGGGCCCGACTGATACTGCATTTCTGGGGCCGATGCCTGGAGTAAATTGACATTAATGCTGACATTCTTTATATGGAATATAATATACATCAATATATCAGGGTTCACTTGTTCACTTCCAATCTACTTGTCCAAAGTCAGTCTTTACTTGCCCCTATACATATTGTTTCAGCCACCGAGGGCTGCAAATAATGAATGAGGATTATTTTCTGGATTAAACAGTTAGTCATTTGGTCTATAAAATGTCAGAAAAAAAGTGAAAATTGTCCACAGTGCTGTCCTTAAGTATCTTGTTTTCTCAGTCCAATACTCAAAGACATTCAGTTTAATATGATAATAAACAGAGAAACTCAGCAAATCTCCATATTTCAGAGGCTGGAAACCTCTATCTATCTAGTTATATTCACTTTTAAACAACCATTATAGCTGATGAAAATCTATCTGACATGACAGAAATCATGTTCATGTTCGAGGTTAAGATCGTCAAAACTTTCATCAAAACTTTCAAAGTGTTGGTTCTTTTTCAATTCCACATGTAAAAACCAATACAGTATCCCTTATTTATAGTGTAAATGATAAAAGAAATATGGTATATGTGGCTGATAATAATAATAATGTATCGGTCGGTGCCCTACTGTCCACTCATTATTCTTGTTGTAGAGCTTTTGATGTGTGATATTTTTGTTTTGCAGATATGATATATGAAGACGTTCAGAGAGATAGTGGTCCTGTGGATGCAGACAATGGATGGAGCTCCAGCGAGTTTGAAAGCTATGACGAGCAGTCGGATAACGAGACTAAACTACCAACACGGAGCAAGGTAGTAATGCTGAGTGTGTGTGCGCGAACGTGGATGCATGCCTGATGTGTGTATTTAGCCCACACAAATCACCCTGTCTGTTTATTTTAAGTAGCATCATGGCCGGCCAGGTTGTTTTGGTTGGTTTCCAACACTTAAAAAATAATCAAGGAGAATATTTTATCCCCTGCTCCTCTCGCACAGTCGTGTTTATTAATGTATAGAAGTGGAAGGAAACTATAAAGAACCTGAAAAATGTATAACTGGCTGTCTCGGCTTTATACTTTCATTGTGGGGATGAAAGTAAACAAGAGGCATTTCTGTTTGAAAAGCCTCAGATCTCCTTGCCTCTTCTCTGCCAAGGATGCTGTTCATCAGTGTTGGTGCTGCATGGCTACACAGTGTCGCTCTTCCACATGATGGCACTGTGTGCACATTCACACTGCGCTGCACTTCCTTTATGCTTCACCAGCCTTTACCATGCATGCACCGGTGCAGGCATAGGAGGACTTTGAAGTCATACTAATAGAAAAGTATTTTGCTGAGTTGAATCATTATTAATGTATAGATTTATACCTACCTTTACATATTTTTACATATTGAAGGTGTTTTTGTATGGATATAATTCTGTTGTAATCCAAGAAAATCCTGAGTTAGATCAATGCTTTGAGAAACGAGGGGAAAAAATGTTGCATTGGGACTGAAAATGAGTTGCACAGGTAATTACAGGAAGGTGCGGTGTGAAAATCCCCCACAGTTCTCTCTGCCTGCATGGTTGTCCCAGGCCACTGAACAAAAGGAAGGATTCAGCTGCACTGGTTGAACAATTAATGAAGAAACCTTGACTATTAGGGCCTAGCAATATTTTTTGGGCTACCGCTGCCTTCATCAAAAACACATTGTTTTTAATTAGTCTCGCCCGATTAATTTTTCACCGAGTGTACCTGAAGTCCTCCCCTTCTCAGTTCACTGCTTCATTCAAGCAGCCTGTGAGAGCTGTGACAGAGTTTGCTTCCTTAATATTTGCCCTAAACTGCCTGCGCCCCCCCCCCATCCCTCTATAAATCAGTGTCCATTAGTTTCATGCAGCATAACACCTTTGACCAAAGCAGAGCTCCAAGCCTTTACTCTCTATGCTTGTGATTAATTCCCGATGTTGCCTAGCTTGTTTTGCCTTGATCACTCTGCCTCCATTTCCCTTTTCTATTATCCTCTCCCCTACTTCTTCCTCCTTCCTCCGCCTTTGTGGCTAAACTCCACTTGCCCCCCCCCCATGCCTCGCCTGTCCCTGTCCAACACCTGTAGCTCTCTCCTGAAGTGCGTCGGCTGAGGGAACGGTGCGCCAAGACCAAACGTGAGCTGGCCATGAGACTGTCTGGCAAGCACAACTATGACATCAAGGTATTCCTTCAGCAGCAAGTCAACACAGCTTTATATGTCACACTCTTTCCCTGCAGAGCTCAGATCCCTCTGCTAGATGCTCGCCATTAGGGCTGATGATCGTCAGGGCTGTTTTTTATTTGCTGTATGTGGACAGTACATGAAATTAAGGATGTCCACTTGTCCTAGGGACAATAATGACAGCACCAAAGACACAAAAATATGGTATCAAGCAATAAACTGATGTAAATGACCACCAGCTCATTCAGTCATTCATGGTCAGTCACTCACGTAGGTGGAGTTTATTGATGTGCACCCAGGAACCTGTATCACTAAACATGTGACTCAACCCCTTAATTTTAACAAACCGCCTGTCTAACATGTAAGTGAACATCATATGATGAAGAAATGTAATTTTAGGTACTCATTAACGCTGCATGTGTGTGTGTTACATGCAGTAATCTTTTAAAAAAATCACTCAGTGCTATGTTTCCTCTCTTCTTTAGGGTATTTTACCTCATCCATTAAGCTAGAAGGGCAGCCGAATCCGTATTTTCTCAGTTTTGGAACCCAGTTAGCAATAGGCTGACAATGATTTAACATTCATATGCAGACATTGTTTATAGAGATTATTATTAGTGTCACATGTTGCACCCTTGGTACGAGGTATGAAACATTTGGCTCTGTGTATAAATTCTAAAAGGAATTGAAAGCTGTAAAAATGTTAATATGTTGTATTATTCAAGGTTGCTTTTCCAAGGTTACATGTCCTAATCAGTTATTATCAATATGTGTGTTAAATACATGTCCAAATTTATGTAAAAATTGTGACAGGGGTGGGACACTGAAGAAAAAAGATGATTTTGAGCCCTGTAAGCAGAGTATGCTGCTGCGCATGGCGCCTGAAACTCCCTGACACTCCAAGCAGTGTAATGTTGTAATGGTCTGAGTTCAGTACAAGATGCGTCATTCACATCTCCAAACATGTCACTGTGCAGAGATCACACGTTATGTCAGAATGTCATCATGGGAACACTCTTTGCAAGAATGCTAACTTGCTGGGATATTTTTATTCATTTTTTTAAAGTATAATTGGTTGCAGCTTATTCATTTTTGTTCTGTAACTAATTTGTTCCTAACGTTTAAAATAAACATTATATGGAAAATAGTTTCCGCCATAGAGGGCCCTCCAAACAACATTTAACAGCTATCAACAGCCCTGATGATCACCCAGAGCTGAAATATGCTGTGTTATATGCTCAACTGACTCAAAGGCTTTACTGACACTCTGCACCATCCTTCCCAGCTTTCCTTTGGACTGTGACTTTGCTTTGAGACTTTCTGTCAGCCTCTCCCTCTCTTTCCCTGCCTAGTTTAATATCAAGACACATTTATGGGACGCATGAATTATTAAATAATATTCTGCGTATTTACTTCCATCAACACCAGTGCAACTTGCCCCCAATTAATGACCTACTTTCCTGAAGTAGTGTCATTTAAAAATACTACCACCCTGGGTGTATTCTGGGTCTGTGGAGTCTGGTTACAGGGCCTCTGTGATGCTCAGGGCGGAGTTTGTGGTCAGCCGGATTCTCCCACGCTGAGCGATGCAGCCCTGTTACTCTGATGTGGAGCTCACTCTGTTACCATAATCTCTCCATGATATGCTCATAGACTCTCTGATTAGAGGCTGTACAGCGACCCACAGGGAGTCGCAGATGGTGAGATTCATGATGAGCACACTGAGCGCCACTTCTTTCCATCTCTCTCCGGAGGAGCCCTGTAGGTTATCAAATCTCCGCAGCATGGCACTTCGCTCGTGCTCTAACGCTCCTCCGTTGTTTCTTTCCGCTTCTTCCAACCAGGTTCAGCAACTCATGAAGGCCGCGAGGAGCGGAACAAAGGATGGGCTGGAAAAGACCAAAATAGCCGTCATGCGAAAAGTTTCCTTCCTGCAGAGAAAAGATCAAATGGGTAATGCAGGGGAGTCTGAAAAGTTTGTAATGTTGGTCAGCTGGCTTTTTTTTTCTTTTTTTTTTTTGGAAAAAAGTTACATATCAGGCTGTATTTAGCAGTGGGGGTTATGAAGTTTGGGTTTCTAACTCCTCTCAGTTGACTCTTTGAATTCTCGGCACTTGCCTATGTGTAAAGCTAGCCAAACCAAAGCAGTGTTTGAGGCAGATAGAGTAGAAAGTCTTACTGTTTTCTTTATACAAATCCCTTTGGGGAGAAATGAAAGCACTGTGAAAAGAGGAAGATCTGACTGATTATAACTATAATAAATAAAACACACCAGACTCTCCCAGTTTTAAGACGGACGATGTGGTCGAGTAAAGTTTTTGATGTGTGATAAAGAGAAGGATGAAGCAACTCAAGCAGCACCGTATAGGTTGTGTTATAGGAACGCTTGCCTAACAAAAGAGAGAGATTAGCATCCATTAATGGAATATCGAGCAGCTCCATAAACCATAGATACCAGTCCCACGCCTCAAACAAATCTGCGAGCCATCACAAAGAGGTAAAGAGGCCAGTGCTGCTATTTTTAGGTGTCGATCGAGGGAAATCTGCACGGCATTATATTTCTTTTCCACCAATCCTCTGTTATCATTCCAAAGTCTTTAATTGGAACGGTGAAGGCTTCTGGTATCTATGTCTTTATGGTTATGGGTGAAGTGTGGATTTTTTTTTCTTTATTTGAGACTGTCGAACGTCTTTTGTGCCAATGCAGAGATGAGAATGTGTTGGATCATGTTTTTGCAGACACACTTCTGTGTGCCTCCTTTACTCCTACTGAGATACAGTATTGTTTTGAAAGTTTTTTTTTTTACCGAAGGCCTCTCTGCCTCTCTCCTTTCTCCATCGCTCTCTGTCTCTCTGTTTCTTTTACTGAGAGTATAGAAGTCTCTTCATACTTTGGAGGTAATATACTTAGTGTGTCGCAGTGTGTCTCCAGCTGCAGTGAGATCTGAAGGCTGCCTTTTTGTTGTTCCCTCTCTATCTCTATCACACATACACATTTAGACACACACACACGCTCTTTCTCGTTTTAACCTTTATGTGTCTTTCTCCTTCCCCGTCTCTAAATGTCTGCAGAAGAGGAGGACGATGCAGGGTACCTCGATGTGGCTGTGTCAGAGGAGAAGCATCCTCCCCCGCAGCTGAGCCCCATGCCAGAGGGACTGACCAGCCACCAGGTGCACCTGACAGCTTTTTATCCAGACATCTCTTTGTATTTTTCTAACACATATGTGGCCAGCATGTGTAGAAACAAGCACTGTACTTAAAGGAATAGTTCAGATTATTTTCAAGTGGCATTGAATGAGGTGCTTATCCATAGTCAGTTTATTACCTGGAGTTTTATGGCAGTTGACACAACACCAGCTGGGAGAAGCAGCAGGAATAGTGGTGCAAGAAGCTAAGCAATGTACTGCTGTGGACAGAGTCAGCAGCAAAACGTATTTTAACCGCTTAAAGAATTCTGCTGATATTTTGAATATTTTCACTTCTTTACCTTGCCAGCAGAAAGCTTTTTCTTAAAAGAAACTGCCATTATATAAGCTACCGCCAGACTCTTTTGGCACTTTACCTTGCAGAACACATCCTTGACTGTGACTTCAGTGAATTCGAACTAACCTTTTCTAACACCAAAGTCACGCAATAACAAACAAACCAACCAATCAAGGCAGCGGTAGATGTGCAGCTCCTGTGGTTGCCAAGCTAAACTTACTGCTTTCGCCTGAGGCGTCTTGTGTCTTTGGAGAGAGAGAGAGAGAGAGAGAGAGAGAGAGAGATATTTAGTTTATATAATGGCGGTTTCCTGTTGGAAAGGCTTGTCTGATGAGAAGGTTAAGTCTAAATGAAGTGTACACTTAAACTGATATAGATGTTTTAGGTGTGTTCTTTTAGATGGCTAAAATACATTTTGCCAGTGATACTCCTGCTGTAGTATTTTAGCCATAAAAAATAAGTGTGCACTCTAATTGTACGCTATATTTAGAATATTTTCACTGCTTTACCTCGTCCTCAAACCTCTATTTCTGTCAGGAAACTATCATTATATAGGCCAAGTATCACTCTCTCCAAACCAATCAGACCTCATTCACAAAATTGGTAACTTCATGTTGCAGATCATGGGAATTGATGGTCTGCCGCTGCCCATTCATTTGTGTTATTGTGTAACTTAAGTGAATCCGAACTAACTCCCGTGTTCTGCGTGGTAGATAGCTAAAAGACTTTGGTTGAGTGGGAGACATGATGACATGTCATGATTCTCCAAATACACAATTCAATTTTACTTTCATTTTAAGGTCATAATTCTTTTCAAGCTTTGATTTAAACACTTACAGCTATTCTATTGTTAGACTACCTAGTTCTCACCAATTTGGCCTTGTGGGTAACCCGAGCCCTAATATTTGACGTGGACTAGAGGGATGGTTGTTTTTGCCAGCCTGTTGCTGCAGTTGCAGAAAATTGCAGGCTTTTAAAGGGCAATTAAACACACTACAAGCTGTTGTATTCTGGTTGTGTAACAGTCTCAGTTTAATTCTGATGCCTCTATATGACCTACACAAGCAAACAAGACCATCAGTGAGATATTGGCTGTTTCTACAGTAATTCTTGATCGATTTTCGATTTAGAATTGACATCGTAACGCCACTATGATATGGATAAGTACTTCATACAAACCCACTTCAAAAAAATCCAAACTATCCCTTTAATATCTTCCATTTATGTGAACATATTCTGTACTCAATAGCCTTGAGATAAGGCTCCAGGCTGTCATGTTAAGTCTTCTTTTGTTATTTCAATACTTTTACATATCTATATGCTCTGTTCTCTGTATCCTGTTTGGAGAAGCAGTATGTTTTCTAACAACTAGAACAGCTGCTTTCATGTCACAGGAAGTCCAACAATTCAGCACTGCGATAGAGGCCTCGTTCAAACAGACCTACTCGTCTTCAAGTCTTTTTCCTCCTGTGACAAACACATGATTATAGTGCAATCCATCAAGCTGCACCGTGCTTAACTGAAAGCATACCGCACAGTGCAGCCCCATCATGTCCTCTTAGCACTGGGTTTCCTGACTGGTCTGTTGTCTGCGCAGGTTGTCAGACGCCATATCCTCGGCTCCATCATTCAGAGCGAGCGGAGCTACCTGGAGTCTCTCAGGAGAATCCTGCAGGTGAGCTGTTTAGTCCCAGTTGTCCTCCTCTGCCACATCCAATATCTTCACCATTTAGCTCTCATGAATTACGCCGAGAAGAGAAGCGGCGATATCCATCAAATTACCGAAGTGTCTCAGCATAAATAATCCTGATAAAACAGCCATCCTCATTTCTGTGGCATTGTGCTGATGCTAAGAGAGAAGGACTGTCACGCTGGCATAGGATGGGGTGTAGCCTCTCCTCTTTAATATCTCTTTAGTGCGGAAAAAGGAGACTTGTTATCGCCTCATCACTGAAAAAAATAAGAGGTGCACCTACTGAAATGGAATCAGCAGCAATCAGTCGCTGCTTAACACGCCGCAAGATCCTTCACTGTCAAGATACAATGCGCTACCTTTGTTGTCGACAGACATGATTGCGTGTGATACTTTGGGAGGTTTAGCTCTTTTGAAATCTCTCTTGTTATTCAGAGAGTCCAGCCAAGTGGTAAATGCAGCGACTCCAGACAGATAACATAAAGAGATGAAAGGCCACAAGCACAATTAGACATTGAGGGTTGTAACTTTCATTATTGCTGTGAAGCAGATTGCACAGTTGTTCATGTTTTGCTGCCTGCCCGTGTTCCGTCTGTCGATGATTCGTCTCATTCGCTTTGATGGATTTGAGGAGACAAGACCAGAGGTGGCAAAAGTAGACGCATTCTTTACTCAACTAGAAGTGAAAAAGAAATGTGCTCAAAATATAAAAGTTAAAAAAAAAAAAAAATTAGCCCTCAAGGACATTTCTACAGCTGTTTCTGTGCAAAGCTAACTGAACCATCGTTTTAAACTTTCTAAACTATCTTTTACTCAGTTTACTTCTTGTTATATCTTATACATTATTTTCATCTTGTTGTATCTGTTATGTCGCCTTCCTCTTATGTCGTTGTAGTCCTGCTACGTCTCTCACATCATTCTTGTATTGTTACGTTTTGTTATGTCATTTTCATCTTCGTTACTGTATATAAGTGGATTTTTTTTAAGACTTAAGATGACAAAAACACAGTATCAAGATGAAAACAGTGTAGTGGAGTATTTGTACTTCTCATCTCTGGATAAGATCTGTAAAACATCAGAAAAAATTACCACCACTGTTGCTCAGATAGATCTAAATTTTGGTGTTAAATTCATCTTTCATGTTTGGCTTATACACAAAATCATCTATACTGCAACTCCTCAGATTCAAAGAATTCATGTTTACTGTCTCACACAGAGAATATTGTCCACAAAGAGCCTGTCAACTCATTTCTGTAGGTTATGCTAATATCCCCATGAGTGCTGACTGAAGAATCAATCAATGCCTCTTTCACCGTGTTGCTTTTGCATCTGTAACTCTGCTGGGAGCTGTTTTTTTGCCATTATTATTCTGGCTTTTATGATTACAAGTCACCTTGAGTTCTGAACATGTTTGCTAGTGGCAAATGCTGTTTTATGGGTGAATCCGCCGGATTGATGTGCTTCCAGGCACCATGACTACATTTCCTCATTTTCCTTGATTCAGAGGATATTTGTCTGCTACCCCTCAGTTGTCTTTTCATGCTGCTGAGAAGAAAAGATGCTTAAGGAAGGTGGACTGCTGATTCATCTTAAGCACCCACCCACACACATACATATGCACATATCAACAACAATAAAAAACCCAATTTTCTCTCACGATCTCTCCAGGAATACCACAGACCGTTGATGGAGGCTGATCCACGCATCCTGAGTCCAAGGAAGATCCGGCCTATATTTTACAGAATCAGGGAGATCACGCAGTGCCACTCCATGTTTCAGATTGCACTGGCGTCACGTGTGGCTGAATGGGACAGCTGCGAGAAAATCGGAGACTTATTTGTCGCCTCGGTTAGTGTGCGTGCATGAGCATGTTTTTGATGTGTGTGATTTCATATGTGTGAAATAGAAATGCAAATGGGAGGCTTCTTTGCTGCCTTACACGGGGTTTTTCCTGGATGTTTTTGAGACAGAGGTTGCAAAGGCTGCAGAATATGTGTGACACGCACAGCATACACAGCTTGCTTAAGTGACAACATCATGATTTGACTGACAGAAGAGCCCATAGAGATTTAAATTTTAATACCAAGATGAAGCGAAGAGATAAAAATAACAAAGATTGTGACAAATGACACATTTATTTCAACACAAGACTCCTAAATGCCACTTTCTACTTTTTCCCTGTTGGCTGGCTGCTCCATATCCCTGTGGAACCCCTGTTTGTAAATTATGAAGTGATGAAGTAATCTCAAAGGTAAACTGATCTTTTTCTTTTTTTGCAAAAGGAAATCAAACCTTTATGGCTGCGTTCATCGTCGTTTCCATGGACACAGTGAATAAACAAGGCTGTACAGACGCTGTGAAAATTTAAATATTTCATTTTTTCAATTCGTTTTTGGTTCTTGTCTATTAAAGAGACTAAAAAAACACGGGAAAACAATAATATAATATTTATTTAATATGTTAGGAGAAAATAATACAAGTTTCCTATAAGTAGCACCGGTTAGTTTACTTCTTCTTTGGGCAGACATGTTTGTGTGTACTATACAGTGAACACAACAGAAAGTTTTTCAAGGGCTGGCTTGACAATCCTAAATATGGAATCTACATTTTCAGGTACCATCAGGTCGAAAATGCTGAATTTTTAATAAAAAGGTAATATAAATTACAAGAAGCACTAAGTCCAATAAAAAACAGGTGTGCAACTAACAGTTATTTTCATTGTTGATGAATCCCTCAATTTTTTTTATTTTTATTTTTTTTTGATTAATCGATTAGTTGTTTGGCCAATAAAATGTCATAAAATGGTGACAGATATTGATTAGTGTTACCCAAAGCCCAAGATGGCGTCCTCAAATGTCTTGTTTTGTCCACAACCCAACGATCGTCAGTCATAATGGGGTAAAGAAAGAGAAGATATTCACATTTAAAAAGCTGAAATCATAATTTTTTTTCTTGAGATATTACTTAGAATGATTTATCAATGATCAAAATAGCTGGCAATTGGTTAATAATCAATTAATTGATTAATTGTTGCAGATCTAGTGTCTTATTTGTCCAGTGTAGGAAGCTAAATAATGCTTAGTATTACTTTGGAGTCACTGGGTCACCAGCAATTGAAAAAATTTTTTCTTTTCAAATATTTATGTAAAATAAATATATTACACTTCAGAATAGCTGTCAAAATAAATATGCTACATGAGACCAATTCAGTCTAACTTTCACTAATATGGAGATGTCAGCACAAAGGTAAAAACAACATGGTGTAAGAAAATATGCATCTTTGTTAAAATTTTCAACAAAGGTGGCAGCCAATAATACAAAAGTGTCCTTCGAGTTAAATAGGAAGGGAAAACCCTGCTTATATATGCATGCGTGTGTGTGTTATTTGTTTGTTTCTGTCGCAATCAATTGCAGTGCAATCAAAGACTTGCTTTCTGGGTAAAGGCACTCATATTTTTCTTGGCATTTCTATCTAAAATGCTTCACAACACAATCTTTGCCAGCAGAGTTATAATGAGCTACAGGTTTAGATAGAGCAAACAGAGAGAGTTTACCCCAAACATGAAATCAATTACAGTTGTGATGAATATCTCCACTGCATTCACTGATCTCTGTTTACAGATTTTGGTACTGGAATAATAGTGTTCAGTGTGCGTTTCTGTTGTGAGTCTCTGCAGTGTGCTCATCCATAAGGTCTGCTCATTATTGGCCTATTAGAGGGGCTTATTTGACCCTCTCCTTCTCTGATGGTAGTGTTGTTCAATTGATATCCTAAGACCCACTATCAAATGAGGCCACAGTGGAAAATAAAAGTGTGGGACTAGTGTGTACTCCTCATTGAACTGCATCTTTTTCATGTGTACACCCGTGGTACACCCTGTAGTACACTCGTTCTTGAGAGGGGGTTTTGATTTTTACTTGTCAGTTATGCTGGGAAGATATTTTAAAAGATCAAACTCCAAATAAATGTTGACGTCAACTCCATCAGTCTTACAGAGTGGACAAAATGTTAACTTTTTAAAGCAGCCATTTTATTGTTTTAACTTCTGAGAGTTTCTCTTAATGTTAATAAAAACACACATAAGCAATAATTCTTTTTTTGGTTTGATTTAGAACAGATATGGAGTTGACTTGTTATGGTCGAGACACATCTGACAGCAATATTATTTAATTTATTTGTAATACAGTAATACACTGTAAATGGGTTTATAATACACATGTAGATATCTATATAATTTAAATTATTCTTTTATCAGCACTCTTATTTGTAAGTGGATTGCTGTAGTTTGATGTGACTTGGTGTGTTTGTGTGTCTCCCGCGGACGCTGCATGGCTGGCTGCATCTTGTTGTGGCGAGGACAGTCTGATGGGACATCAGGGGACACGATGGAAATAAGTCTCGTGTTATCCCAGACAATGTCTTATATACCAGTTCTGCTTTTACTAGTACTTGAATTTGATCCTTTGTCAAATAAACTAAAGTTTACCAGTGCTTGAGCAGTATTCCCACCTATTTGAAACCAGGAAGTGAGACGGGGTCCTCAGGCTATAGCTAACCATTTTTATGCCTGATTAAATTTTTGTTTTGTTTTTTTTTTAATCTGACATACAACTTTACAGCACCACCATGTTTGTAAAACTCCTGTATAGAACAAAGATAATTATAATAGTACACTTTTATATCTATGTTATCAGTAGGTATTATTAGTTTTAGATTGTCGAGGCTTTTAACACATTTTTAATAGTTTGAAGTTGTGAATTCAGTGTTTTCCAGGTCCAGAGCAAGTTTAGAAATGAAAAAAGGCCAATACATTTCATACATATAAAATCTTAAAGAATAATTTTTCATAAAAAATTGGAATTAGAGTGTTAATATTCTTTTTTTTTTTTTTTTTGGTAGGACATTATTCGTCCCAATTCTCAAGAATGCGTGAGTAATATCAGAGAGGCAGGATCCTGAAGGACTGTGTGAGCAAAGAGGGTTAATTCCTTCATGCGATTTGCTAATTCCCCACCACTTCTCAAACTTCTGTTATCAGCTGCCTGGTGTGGATTTAATTGAGGAGAGAGAATAAATGTCTAACACACAACAGACACCACCACCCACCCCCCCACGCACACACACACACACACTCTCCGCCACCTCATTCCTCTTTTCCCCAACCTCTTAAATGGCTCGTGAAGGGTGTTGCGGTAACCGGGATAGTAAACAAACCAATTTTTTTTAAGTACTATACTTAAATGGCCATTTTCTAGCCTCTCTTTACATTGAAATTACCAAGAGGTCGCCCTGCAAACAGGGACGGTTAACCAGACATTCAAGATGTCAGAAGAAATTACATGACCGTGCTTGAGGATGCTGGTGTACAGACGAAATAACAAACATAGCAGAGCACTAGACCCTTTTATTGTAGGGCTGTTGTTGCAAATTCTCATAATTATGCTTGTTTCTGTTTCCGCAGTTTTCCAAGTCCATGGTGCTGGATGTATACAGCGATTATGTGAACAACTTCACCAACGCCATGGCTCTCATTAAAAAGGCGTGCATGTCAAAACCAGCTTTTCTGGAATTCTTAAAGGTGAGTTTCAGCCCATGAGCACAATATAGTTTTTATATGTTTGTTTTCCATCAGTTTTCAAATTAAAGTAACCCAGTTGTGTTTTAGCCCCTCTGTTTGTTTTTCTCTCTAGTGTTCAGCAGATGTTGTATCTAGCAAAGCCCCAAAGCTAAAGTCTTCAATAATAAACACTTCTCAGTTTTCCAAAGAGAAAAACAAACAATACCGTGTGTAAAAAGGTGGTTATTTACACAAAAACTGGGTGTTGTTTGCATTCGGTTTATGGATGGTATTAAAATGTATTTCTTGTTCTTGAGAAACTGTGTTCTCTGCCAGGGTTAGTCAACAAAAGAAAATCTTCAGCTGATTGATGGGTCAGTGGGAGGGCTGCCCCCTGATAGTCGAAGATTCGAATCATTAGTCCCAGATCCTGCAGTCGACTGAGATTCTTCTAGCTGAGCGCATTATTTCTCCTTTGTCAGTCAGTGTGCATTACAGTAACAGGCTAAAACAGATAAAAGCTTAAAAAAATGCACAGGAAAATATTTCAATAAAGACTTAATTGAAATAATAAATATGTTTTTATATTAGCTGGCGCACACTAGAGGTTAACTGAGGCGAGAAGGTGAAATGAGTGATTGGTTAATATCGTTATTTATCATTATTTACTTTGCCTCAGTGAGGCTTAACGTTCACACAGTTGCTCTTGACTCCAGCCTGTGGGAGCAGCTACATTAGCTGTGCAACGTGCTACTGCCAAGTTTAATGGACTAATCTACAAAATAAACACTAAAACAACATAAAACATGGCAAAACTTACAACTTTGAAGTTTGCAGTCAGGTCAAGGACAGCTGGAATCGATCCATCATTGAGCTTGAACCGTTATCGGCCCTCTTTGATAAGGTGAAGAAGTAAAATGCACACACACACATGCGCACACACGTTGTCATTAAACATAAACTTTTTATCCACTCAGCTCCTGTGTCGTCTGAGGCTGGAGGCTGATGTAGAGATTTGTCCTGGTACTTCAGAGTAAATGTTCAGTAAATAGCTTGTCACTCAAAAATAAAATGCATCACGTCTTCATACGTCCCTCCCACCCCGAAAATAGTGGATTGAGACGCATATTTCTCCTCATGAAAGAAACACCTGCAATTTCCCGTGTGTATATCGACCAACCAATCAGCCGACAGTCCAGAAGGTGTCATCCCTATTGTCTAACATGTAATTACATTGAAGCACCCACCCCTGTATAACCCAAGGTGCTAATTCTAACTCTGGAAATGTCCAAAGTTGTCCAGGTGATGAAAATGTCCTGTGTTCATGTTGTAATCACATGATTATTCTTAGAATCTGTCAATAACAGGCGTATAAGTATATGTTTCTCTGTGCACATCATATTTTTAATATCTCTTGAAAAGCTCCCATGAATTTTACAGCACAAATAAACGAACTGCAAATTATGTGCAGTTCTTGACTAGAATACAGGCTGATTCACAAAAAGATATGAAATTGAAACACTTCTGGTTTTCTGGTTAAGTAAAGAGGGAATTTGACAAGATTTCACAATCAATAAAGAAGCGTTTTTCTGTTTACTTCATATTTCAGATATTAATTATGGATCATGGGCAAGGGGAAAAAATGTGCCAGGCAGCGTGCATAGAAAGTGCCAAGAAATGATTTAAATGTGCTGAGTTTAACAATTCCCTGTGCGCCCAGCATTCATGCATGAGTATGACCCGGATCATTGAGCTGTAATGCTGATTTACAGAACCAGATCACACAGCTGACAGCCCTGCATGTTACTCCAGATAACATGTGTCCCTTCCTCACTGTTGAAAGGTTCCTCTGTCTTCTCTCCTGCTGCCTGTCGCAGCTCTCGCTGACAATGTGAAGACAGACCAAATCATAAATTGGCTAGACGCAGACTGCAAAATACCCCGAATCAATGACAGACTTCATTATGCTGCTTTTAAAATGTTGCTGAGGCACATGACCGTAAGCATGCAAGGACATTTTACAGACTCTGATGGCAGTTTGCAGACATAATGTAATATGAGAGCTGCGTTTGAAGGGAAAAAATCTAGGTGAGTTCAATGCTTTTTTGATGGAATAGAATTTTAAAGAGATAGCAAACTGATTCTCATTTTCTGGGTAGTAATTACAATTATTCAAGCAATTAAAAATCATAAAGAAACAATTATTTTATTGCAAATGGTATTTGGATGTGTACGACTACAAGCAACATTTTTTTTTACATTCTCTTCATTTTGTACATCGAAAAAATTGAATATTGAAACAGTAAATTGGACAATATGGAGTCATTGTGTCCCAATAGCTTGTCCTTATTTAGACCACTGGTTTCAAACCTGAGGGTCCCAACCCCCATTATGGGTCCCCAAAGCTTCACGAGGGGGGTTGCAAGGGTTCAGCTTTTCTTATTTGCCCGGTTGGGTAAATGAGTTAGAAATCTACTTGCCCAAAGTCAATTTTTACTTTCCCCTTTATAAATTGTCTCTGTATGTATGTATGTATGTATCTCTGTATGTGCAGGTGGCCTGTATTTCAGCATTTCATTAATTTCTCTGAATAAAACTAAATGAATTTGTATTCCTAAATTTTAGATTATTATGTAAGATATAAACTTAAAACAGATCTGACTGGATAAGGGTGAAGGCTTGATCACAAGCTTTATTCACAGACCTTCACTTTCTGCTAAACATCTTCGCCCTGCAGTAGAGACGTCCACAGTTAAAACAAGCTAATTGAACAGTGAGAAGAAAACACTGAATTTGTCAAAAGAGAATCCTATTAAGGATGTGTGATTGTTAAAGAAACACATAATTAAGAATAAATATTTTTCCTGTTTATCCATCTAGTTTGTTTTGGTGTGAGATGCCGATTTTCGAGATGTCAGCTGTGGGTATGTCTGTGTACTGTCAAATATAATGGAACTAAATGGCACTTGGCTTGTGGTGCTCAAAGCACCAAAAAAAAAGGAAGACATTTGAAAAATTCAACAGCGATGTCTCTTTTCACAAAACGTGACCCGGTTACTCAGCTCACACAAACAATCTAAGTGGATAAATAGCACTACAAGTAAGGGGGAAAATATGTATTTTTGATTTTGGGGTGAACTTAAAAAATAGACTGAGAATTATATTCCTAAAAATATCTGGAAAATAGTTAATCTAAATCTCTTGTTTCACACAGACTTTCTGGAGTTGTTGTGTTCAGTGTTCGGGTTAGTTGCGCAATTTAGATATAGATATAGATATAGACCAGTAGTTCTGAACATACATGCACTGCAGTGAAGAACTATCCACTTCAGTGGTGTTAGTCGGAGTGGAGGCAGCTGGTGCTTGGACCAGCAGGTAGGACTTATTATTGAACCCGCTGAAGCTGTCCTGGGCCTAATCTACTTAACACTAGCTGTGGAGGGAAATGTCCACTTGACAGGTCTAATGACATTTGCAGGCTTGCCAGTTTCCCCCTTTTTCTTGACATCAAAACCAGGTCTCAAGTGTTTTAACACCCAAAGTTATCATAAAGGGAAGGCTCCATTCATTCCTGCATACCATGAAATGCTGAGGCCTCTGTTAAGGTTGCCTGGCAACAATATATCTTACAGAACAAGGTGAAATATTTGTGATTGTTATGTCACATCCAGATGTATGTGTATTGCATTTTAAGTTGTACAGTAACAGTTGGTTAGAGCCTCTGTGGATATACTACAAATGGTAACTGAGAAAAAAAACTCTCCGTTTTGTGTTTTAAGAAAAAAAACAAAAAAACAGCTTGCTCTATTTCACACAGGTTTCGCCCACTAATGGGATCTTAAAGCTCAACCACTTTCCCCTGCAGAGCAGCACACTGAAATTTGCAGCTACTTGCTCAGCCAGTCAGGTCTAATCTTTTCCAGTGCTACTAGAATCCACTTCAAGTCAGTAACTAAAGGAAAAACATGACATTGAGACGACTTACTTGTGGTCAAGGAAAGCCACCTCTCCTCCCTGTGCTTTCCGGTGCTGCCCCTCATGTTGAGCGTGCCACTGCCGGCGGGGGGGGGGGGGCTCCTGGTTGTTTGGACTACAGGTTGCTTACCTCAGATGCTCTGTGAGTGATACGGATGATAACAGCAGTGCTCTGCAAGTTCAGAGTTCAACTCACACTGATTAAAATGAACTAGTTGAGTTCATTCATGTTAATTCCTTCAGTTTTTACCCTACAATGTTATCTGGTAGCTGGATTCATGAGATCAGCAGAAAATCAATCTCGCCAGGCTTCAAATCATCTGTTTGCGTCCGCACCAAATGTGGTGCAGCCAGTCAGTGTCATGGGGGGGCTACTGGCACCTGTGGGCGTTTGTTTTAGGTATGTAGACAGCGAGAACCAGTGGCGGCTCCTGAAGAGGTTAATGTAGATGATGTGATAGCATCAGTCATATCAGAACAAGAGTATTTCCTCATTGAAAGAAGACTAAAGAATGTCTCTGAGGGCTTTTCTTGATGGTGTTGGATGTGACGGGCAGATGGTTCATCCAATCACCTGTGTTTTTTTTAAGTTGCCTGCCCTTTTCCAAAGTGTTTCTAAGGACAACTATCCAGATGATACTGTTTAACAAACCATCTGGCGTGCCTGTTTACCTACAATGTAGTTTTGTGCAAATCTGTCTACTTGTTTGGAAACAAATGTAATTGGTTCTTTACAAAATGCTGAAAGTTTGCCTTGGGTGGAGAAACTTTGCTGCTGGTTGGCTTGTGATTTCCTCAGATCATCATTCAGTCACAGATATTATTCAAGACTGGACGGATGCTTCAACTTGATGTTTCTTTTGGGATTTGTTGTCAGTGTGGCTGATGTTAGGACTTGTTTTTTCAGGCCTGTTAGGCACAATTTACCAAAAAAATTGTGAGACTTCTAACGTTGAAATCTGCACTGATTTACTCAAACGACTTCAAAAAATTACTTGAACTGGCTCCAGCAGTACTTGTTTGTTTGTCTGAATTGCCTGTTGCACTCATCATGCATGAGCCAGCATCCTGGGTGCTGTAAAACAGTGTGAGAGCATCATTAACAAACTTATTAGTTCATTAGTTCAGTAGTCGCAAAAGGATATGAACGGATCTGTTTGCATGTCAGGCGCAACACTGAACAATGGTGCAGACTAGCTTGCATCACCCTATGTTGCCAAGTTAGCTTACTCTCCAGATGAAATCAGAAAAGAAAGACTTGTCTGTGTGTGTGTGTGGGGGGGGGGGGGGGGCTTATCCCTCTCCACACTAGAGGTACTCAGGTGTCCACAATTTTGGACTTGACCAGAAATGGATCTTGTGCATAAATTAGTTAAAAAAAAAAACAAACAAACAAAAAAACCCCACCTGTATCAAAAAGGGCATGGAGAACCACCAGACCTGATCTGGGCGAGGGAACACCAGCAATGGCAGCAGCATGATCTGCCACCAATTAACAAGCAGCTGCAGTCGAAAACAGAAGCAGTGTCATTTTTTTTTTCTGCACCTCACAGTTCGCTCTCTGTGTCGTGCCTGAAGAAACTCATTTTTCTCCTGCAACGATCATAACAAACCACATGATCAGAGGTGATAGATAGTCCGCTGTGAACCATTTTGGAATCAGACACACAGATCCAAGACCTGAGGCACCACAACAGGACTCTAGCTAACCTGATTAGACTGAGGGTAACTAGGACTTGGCCTGACTTGGGTTTTGATCACCAGGGACCAAACAGACCCCTGAAGACCTGTAATTTTTATTCATTTTATTCAGTTTCATCAGCTTGCATGCGAGCGTTCTTGCCCGTGGTGGTCTATGTCATTCCACCTCCCAGACTAACCCCAGGCTGCTGGGTGCCTTCTGGCTGATTACATGAGGTAACCCACAATTTCTGGCTGTCTTTGTGGAGAAATATTGACAGAACGGAGTTCCCAATACTCCTAGCTGCACTCCACCGCCTCCTCTACTCAGTGGTTCTCAGCGGTTCTCAACCTTTTGGAGTCATGACCTGGAGGAATAATCAAGTTGATGTTCACAACCCCACAAAAAAACTTCTAGTGCAGAAAGTCAGGTTGATATTTCCGAAACTTGATGGGAGCTCAGGGCTCTGGTGGAAATGTTGATGGTGGGCGTGGGAGAAAAAATCGTGATACTTTTTATTCCTGAATCGTTGTTTTTCATATATATGTGTGTGTGTGTGTGTGTGTGTGTGTGTGTGTTTTTGTGTATTAAAAACAGCTTTTTCAGTTAGCTCAATGCTAACACATTATAGAAAACAGAAATTAGCATCATGCTAATATTATCTTGACAAACAAATCCATTTTGCTTTACATGTTTAAAGTAAAATGACGTGTGCATATTTTTTCTCTGCTTTGTGGAAGCAAACTAATAGCTGCTCATTTGTGTGTGTGTGTGTGTGTCCGTCCAATCTGAACGCATGCATGCACACTTTGACTCTCACAAACACACTAGATAAAATCTGTTAAAAGGCAAATTCTATCATTGATACAGGCGTAGTGTAAAAACTGTTCCTCAGATTAAAATATGTCTCTCTTTTGACTAAGTACTGTAGTTTGTTAAATTTGCTATTTTATGTTACAAAATGCAAACTTTTTATTAGTGTTTGTGTTTGTTCATTTTTTAGCTGTCAGTGAGGCTGGGGCTTCTACATTTCCAGCTATATTTTGCATATTTCTGAGCACTTGTCCCGTAGGTTGAATGTCATTAAGAGGCTGATGTCGCTGAGAGATGCTTCCTGGCTCTCATTCTGCGCTGCTTGCCACAATATTTAATTTTATTCCCCACAACCATCTGGCAACCTCCGGAAATTATCGTGCAACCCCCTTTGGGGCTTCCGACCCCTAGGGTGAGAATCACTGCTCTGCACTGTGGGAAAGAGGCAGTCCTGCACCATCACCTTAAAAAGGCAGGGAGATGATGAAATATATCAGTCAAAATAGTTCAGTCTGAAACGGCTGATGGAAACATGACTCAGTTTGGTGTTTCCCACTAGTGATTATGACCGACAGGACCTCTCTATCAGCCGAGAAAATTCAGGTCATGTCATGACAGATGAGTCAGATGAACTCCTGCTGCATTGATATTATCTGAGTCAGTGTTATGATTTTAGTCTGTGTTAAATTTGACTGAACACGACTGCCCTCCAAAAGAGAGTTAGAGAGGTTCCCCTTAAAAAAAAGAAACCCTCTCACCCATAAACGTCTCTCTACCTGACATCGCTCCAGCATTTCCATCTCCAGTAACATCTTGACTTGGTCAGGTATGATGCAAAAATGTCACTCTGTGCTCCTCGACATTTTCATGGCGTCCACTCAGGGGTCACGTTGTGCATCTGTCCAGTCGCTGAGCTTTGGATCTGGCAGATAAAAATAGCATCTTTGAGATTACTGCCCTCCTGCACTCACCTGTGATTTAATAAGTGGGTGACTGCCGACCACTGCTGTCTCCTTCTAGTGAGTGTGTGTGTGAGTTGTTTTGCCAGATTGGTGTGTGCACTAAAAAAAGTCACCAAGAGGCTTCCTCTTAAGGCCCATTTACACTGAGCGGTCTTGGGCTGATGCAGTTCTTCCTGACCTGACAGACACAGCATTTACACCCTACAAGTGCTGTAGTCTGCCCTTAAATACCAAATGAAGAAGAACTCGGTGGAACAGTAACAACTACACATGTAAGATAGTGACATGTGCAGCTGCAGCCACAGTTCCACCCCGACTTGTAGTAAACAGTCATTTATGAAAGGCGGTGACTGCTTGAAGTGGATCACCAAGGATTAATAATTTAAATTTGCAACAACCAGTAAAGGATTTTCCCCTGATAGTCGACAATTCGAGTCATTAGTCAGAGCCCCGGTAGTTGACTGAGATTCTTCCGTCGAGCCTTCCTTTTTTTCCCCTCTTTTTATATATTTAATTTTTATTTTCATTTATTAGACGGTCCGCTTATTAAAAAATATCCTCGACCGCATGCCCTAGAAGCATCCAGAGGGTGAGTGAGTGAGCCTCATGTTAACTTAACATTAACAACATGTCCAGTATCAAGTGTTCTTGTTATCCTGAAATACACATTACCATTAGTTTTGTCTGAGACTGCTGCACTGTTGTGTTGCCATTTATGTTCCACAACATTTGTAAAGGCTAAACTCTAAAGGATAACATAATGTAAACACAGATTGTAGGCTACCACCCTGTCATCTGTCATCAAAATTACAAAATGTAATGCTAGCGTTTTGTCCCTCATCATGTCAGTAAATTTTAAAAACACTGCTTCACTCTGAGTTCAATTTATATTCAAAGTTCGGCAGCAGAAATCACTGCACTTTTGTGGTACTTTCCAGATATGGCAACACGCTCCCCTGACAGTGAGTCAGACATAATAAATATCCCCCCTCAGTCTTTTGTCCTAGAAGCTCGAAAGAGTTTTGTGGCGAAGAAAAATAATAATGACTGAATTTTATTCTTGTTCTTGTTTTTTACTGTGGTCTCGATTTGGGTATTGAGAATTGTGGAAATTCACTGGTATTGGTATCATCTAGTAAAAGAAAAGAAAGCAAAGAGGATTGATTTTTTTTATTTACTTATTTTTTTGCATAGTGTATAGGTGTTTTTCATCTGCTTCCCGCTGTTATTGTTTCTGGACAGGTAGGGGGTGGTGGAGTGATTTTACCTTCCTGTGTTTTGAGCTGTCCCACAGGGCTCTCAGTAGCACCTTTTAAAGTGGTGGAAATGTTTCATGAGAATTCAATATTGGCAAAATCAGATGGAACAATATTTCTTCCAAATACCAGTGGAAGTAACAAACTAGAACTGCTCAATTGATTATTTCCCCCGGTCGCAGGGGGAATAACTGACTAATCATTTCAGCCATTTTTCAAGCAAGAATTTAAAACAAGGATTTGCTGCTTTTTTGACATATATTATAGAAAAAAAAGTTTTTAAGTTTTGGACTGTTGGTTGGACAAAGTAAGCAATTTGACGATGACGCTTTGGGATTTTGATATTGACATTTTATACATTAAATTATAAAAAATAATCAGCATGGTAATCGATAATAAAAATAGTCTTAGTTGCAGCCCTAACTTCTAATGGACAAAATATGATAAAGTGCTCTCTGCGGTGTCATGCTGCCCTACATTGAATTAATATCCAAATGTTTCACCCGACTTTTTGTAGCCAGTAAGGCTAAAAAAAAGAAAAGAAAAGAAAAACACTGCAGCAGGCACAGGATTTTAAAAGTGACAGTGAGTGAGGGGAAATTTAGATTAAAGATTTGGAGAAACAGAAATGCCTGCCATTGATGATTCATTGAATATAAACTGTTAAAACACTAACTAATAGTAGTGGTTTTTGATTGATATGTATAGTTTCGAGAAGACTTTGTACTTAGTGCTTTTCCACCACTGCCAAATACTCTGCCTTGAAAATGGTTTTAATACAATTCGTTGATATCTGGTGCGTGAGGATCAGTTACTAAAGGTCTGATAATGTGAATATTATGACCCAAAGAGTCGAGGTATTCATCATTCATCACCCAACTGAAAACATCAGATAAACTCAAATATTTGTGAATTTAATAGACTGCAACATTAAGGGCAAGAGAAAACACTAATTAAGGCTGGATCATGTTATTACAATCACAAATATCAAGTCTCACATCATAATATTAATATCAATCCAGTTTATTTTATTATATAAATATTAATTAAATTGATATCATCAACGTGCGTCATCATAAAAGTGCAGTTTTCCTAGTTTGCTCTTAAAGTAAAAAGAAAACAGATTATATGTTTACTCCTGCACTCTGAAGCATTTCAACAACTGTGTCTTACAGACCTTACCTTTTCCACCATACCATCTATTAAATGTGTCCAGTCATTTGCTGTTTTTTATTGATGGTGTTATCGTGGCACAGACTTGACACAACACTGAAAAACGATATCTTCTCCTGACCTACGCCCACGCTAATACATTAGACATAACACACTCAAAACATCTCCTCTTTCATCCTCATATGACTAACAGACCCTGATTTTTATACCTTATTCACCCACTCGCACGCCTACACATGGTCTACAGAGAATTCTGACAAGCTCCTCTCAAAGTAGCACGAATAGTTTCCTAGTGCGAGAATATTCCTCCAGCTGCATGCCCTCTTTTAATTTTTCTTCTTTTTTTTGTGTTTCCAGAAGAAGCAGGCCTCCAGTGTTGACCGGATCACTCTGTACGGCCTCATGGTGAAGCCCATTCAGCGATTCCCTCAGTTCATACTGCTCCTGCAGGTATAAAATGTTGTCTGTAAAAGGCTAGTGATTTCATTTGTCTTACTGAATCCCTTCAAGTCTTACTAGCTAAAACACTTCCAATATGAGAGTCGAATTAGAGATTCAGCAGCACAGATGCTGATAAAGATGCAAAGCTGCAAGGCCACAGAATCGATTATGGATTTTAACCAAAGCACAAGAAGTACTAGCTCACATACTTTCACACTGGGGTTAGCTAGAGCTTGAAAAGTAGCTAGCCACATCAGTTTTTTATATTGCTGGCTTTACATCCCAACTCTTCCACTTTCTATTCTGTGCAAAGATTTGGATTTGGGCTTGACTTGCTGGATCTGCAGTAGCTCATTTCATCCCTCAGTAGGCATTGATTATCCATGAATTCAAAAGATAAGTTCTGAATGTGAATCAGGCATTTTCTCCCAGCCTAAACTCAGTACTCCCAAGAGGAAGTGTATGTATTAAATCATACATTACAGGGAACCAGAGCTCAAGGCACCGGGGTACGTCTGAGATGCATATCAAGACAACACAGAGCTCTGACTGGGTCATGGATGCCACAAAGCCCACACTTAGACAGACTCTGATTTTATTATTTACATTGTAAAAGGATGAGCCTTACAGACTTTACATAACCACTGAAAAGTCAGTGCGGTGTTCACAGTTACCTAAATCCTCTGGAATCTGTGACAGTGACACACCTGAGCTCAAAGAGAGTAGCTGACCCAGATTTGAACTTTTCAAGGCGAAGGCAACGCTCCCAACAAGAGCACATTATTTTCTTACAATTGGGTGTAATGCAGGAAACGGAGGAAAGTACCGTGGGGATAGTTTGGATTATTTGAAGTGGGGTTCTATGAAGTACCTATAGTCAGTGTATTACGCACAGTGGATGTCAGTTGGCATGCCCCCACTTTGGAGAAGCCGCAGAAGTACTTTTTGCAAAGGCTATTTTAGCCACATAAAACAAAGTCCCACCTAAAAAAATATTATCAGTTTAACTGTATGCTATATTGAGAATATTTTCCCTGCTTTATTACAACTCAATTGGTAAAAACAGTAATTTTACCTCACAAAACAAAGGAGTTACTGGTCTACCACTGCCTCACTTAGTTTGTTAGTTATTGTGTGACTTTGGCGTTTCAGAGGATTCGTTTGGATTCACCAGTGTTACACAATATCCTGCAACTCCTTTGTCTGCACGGTAAAATTACTGTTTTTGTCAATGGAAAATTTCCCGTTTCAAAAAAAAAAAAAAAATGCTGTCTGAAGGTAAGGTAAAGTGGAAAAATATTCAAAATATAGCATACAGTTAAACTGATACTAAAACTGAGCTTTTTTTAGGCGGGATGGCTTTAGGTGGCTAATCCAGCATTCATATGGTGTTGGAATAATTGGAAAAATGAGTTTCCGACACGGAAAATTAAACTGAATGCCCCCTTAAGTGGGGAAAAAAGACTGGGGAAAATTTGAGTTGTTGTCTGTTGACGTTATATATGCAGAAACATGGCAGACAAGAGTAAATGTTTGGTTGATAGCTATTTATCTAATATTAATTAAGTATTATTTATTATTAATTCACATATTGCATATCATTTTTCAGCTCCCATGTAATCTGTAATATGGTATTAGATTGTAACCATTAGTTGCTGTCCACATAGAGTGACCTAGATTAGTTAGAAAAGCTATTTATTCAGTTAAGCCTGATAAAAAGTCAGGCAAAGCAAATTTTTAGCTGTTTAAGGGAATTTACTGGTGCAGCATCCGTGTTGTTTCCACATTACGACTTAAAATCTCATCAAAGTCGGAAGAACAACTTCCCAACTGGGACCAACTGAGGAGCACATGAATGCAGCGTAAAATATGTTTGCCTTTGGCCCTGTGCTGAGCGGTACATTACTGAGCTTCCTACACTGGTGCTCCTGTTGCTTCTCCAGATTGAGGGCTGTCGACCACCATCTGCTGTAGGTAATACACTGGCTATGGATAAACCCCACAAAAAAACCCGAACTACACCTTTAAGTCATAAACAGGGAGCGGTCTTAATGTTTTTTACTTGCTGTGTCTTTACTGAACACTTTTCCTTGTGACCTTTTCTAGGACATGCTTAAGAATACACCGAAGGGCCACGTGGACCGTCTGCCCCTGCAGCTCGCTCTCACAGAGCTGGAGATGCTGGCTGAGAAGCTGAACGAACAGAAACGAGTTGCTGACCAGATTGCAGAGACTCAACAACTAGCCCGCAGCGTCAGTGATCGCCTGCTCAGTAAGGTGACTGGATACACACGCGCTCCCTCGTGTACTGGCACACACGCACACACATATGGCCCAATCAAATCAGCTGTGAGGCAGCCTCTGAGCCCTTTAACTCCTCTGCGTTGTTATCACTGCAAGCCAAATACCTATAAATTAAACTAGTATATGGCAATCGCTTATATCACTTTCCCACACATTAATCTGGGGAGGCATTTTTATTTAGAGAAATTATCTTCTAGAAATGATGCCCATTATCATCCCTAAACAGTACCAAATGCAATGGCAGAGGCGTTGCCTCTCCATTACCACACTGAAATTACAGTCCTGCCGCTGCAAATCTGAACAAATGCTGCTCTGAATAAGAAGAATTAGGGGGTAAATGAGACATTTAATTGGAAACTGTAAGAGAGCTATCTCTTTCACCCTGTCGCTCTTCCTCTCTCCCTCCACTTTACCTCCCGTCTCTTCCCCTCTTGCACTCCCATGCTTACTCTCTCGCTCCACTTATACACTCTTCTTCTCTTTCTCTAGTGTGACTGCATCCTCCTCTGTCTTCTCTCCCTGCCCCTCCCTTTATTTCTCTCTATCAGCCGTTGCTTTCCAGGACTCTGAGATGAGCTGATTCGGCCAATCTCCTCCACTCCACACAGAATTCCATTTGCTGCGGTGACATTGCAGAATTCCAATAGGAAGCAGTCTCCTCTATTGCCCCCATAACCATCCAATGAAATATTCATTCTTTGTCTCAAAGTATCTAAGTCGCCAGAATAGGACAGATAACAATGTGAGCGAGGATGGGTTTCGCACACACGCACTCCCACTCACACAAACACACGTGCGTGGTGCAGTGCCCTCTGTGCCTACTGATGCTTGAAGACTTTAAGGGTGTATTCTTATAGCGGCCCACCTCTTGAGGGAGCTGTACAGTTTTTGCGGCCATCAAAAGGCAGTCCCGCTCGGACTAATGACTCATTTTGTGTGCTTTCCGAGCCGCGGCCGAAAGCAGCTACAGATTGCCTGCGGATAGGACATCCTCCTTTGTGAAATATGGTCAGATGCGTTACTGCACTGCAGGTCGCAGAATGGACACAGCAGAGAGATTCATTATTCGCTAAAATTTGTTCTTTTTGAGCAAACACAAACATCAAAGTATCAGGATGTGAACTCCATATTAGGATCTAACCTGCTGCTTCCTTGTAGTATAGTGGCTTCACTTAATTTGTGATGCACCTGACTTAGATTGGCGCAGTATGCATAAAACTGAAAGTATTGATTAAGGCAGTCATAAAAGAAGCTGCATTAAAGTGATGTAAAAAGCTTTGTCTCGCTGTTTCTCTTTCCCAAACATATGGATGTGCACAGCAAGCACCAACATACTGTAGCATAAATTGCATCTGTTATTGGATCCTTTAACTGTGTCTGTCTGTGTGTGTGTGTGTGTGTTTGGGGTGGGAGTGCATGTGTGCAAAGATGTGCATGCAGCAAACCGCTGATGCATTTATATCTCCATGTGTGGTTGTCTTGTCATTGTCAAAAGGATTGTGTGTCCCACTGCTCATAAGCTAAACCAGTTTAAACTCTGTGAGAGGGGTATGTTGGATAGTGTGGTACAGACAAAAAGACAAAGAACCATCTGAAAAATGTGTATTAAGTATTTATTTGAAGGGACAATTCACCCCGAAGTCAAAAATACATATTTTCCCTCTGGCTTGTAGTGCTATTTATCTGTCTAGATTGTTTTGGTGTGAGCTGCAGAGTTTGGAGATATTGGCTATAGAGATGTCTGCCTTTTTTTTGAACATGATAGAACTAGATGGTACTCGACTTGTGGAGCTCAAAGTGTCAAAAAATAGTTTGAAAAACTCAACAGCAATGTCTCTTTTCAAAAATCATGACCCGGCTACTCAAGATAATCCACTGATCTTGTTTTTTCTCTTTTAAAGTTAGGAAGTAAAATATTTGCACTTTGCATTATAATAATAGTCTGTTTTTTAAGTGACTGACGATCCAATTATCACTAATGCATATGGCCCTAATCAGACAGACAGACATCCTTTCCAGTAGTCCTGACAAGTGTGATCCAGTCATAGAACTACATATTCAAACAGATTTAGTGTGGACAAAGAGCAATGTGCAATGTGAAGCAATGCAATGCGATAGTCTGATGTTTGCATGCAGTTAGGTCAATGTATTACCTTTATCATTGGGCCTAAACCCAGAATGCTCTCAGAACAGAGGCATTTTTCTTTATTACTAATTAGTTTTGTAACTGTAACCTGTAACAATGCCTTTTTTGTCAGCTGAGCTGCCTTGCCAACTTTTAGAGAGACTGACCCCTGGTGGCGCATGCTCCATACTACAAGTAGAGCGCTTATATATCAGTTTTATAGTCAGGAGAGCATCTGTATTTATGACAGTACCTAAAATCATACCATCAGGATATCTTCATACCATGGTTTACTGTAATACCTTTATACTGTCCAAGCCAGATTTCAAGGTAAACTGTTTTGTTGTTGAAAACAACAAAAAACAAGGATTTCTGGCAGCTCCTGTACCCTCATTAAATTGAAGAGTATCTTCAGTTTCCTCCCATCCCTGTAAACATGTGTGTTTCACTAAGTTTCATGAGCATGAACAGACTGGAGATGTGTGAGTGTGGGTGTGTGTGTATGTATACGCACATTAAATGACCTTCTACAGCATGAATGTGTTGCTAATCCCTGATGAGACATCTGTTCCTCCAAGCCTGACTTCTGTGTCCTCCAGGCACTGAACTCTGGAGGACTGGTCCTTTGTGATGCTGTCTCTCCTCCGCCTCTGATCTGATTGCTTGTGTCCCTTTTAGCAACTGAACTCGGAGCAGGGGTCACTGGTCCTTTGTGAGACGCTTATAGAGACTGTGTACGGCGAGCGGGGACAAGTCCTGAAGTCGAAGGAGAGAAAGGTCTTCCTCTTTGATGATGTGCTCATCTGTGCCAACATAAATGTCAAGTAAGTCCCTGTTGTAGGAGAACAAGTCGAGCTAAATGCCCTCGTATTGAAAAATACTTTGCTAATGCGTTCATAATTTGTACTTCTAGCATGAAGTTGTGTTTAAGTTTTGAAAGGAGACTCTGCTGAACTGCAGAGTTACACTCTTAGAAATAATGGTTCTAAAAGAGTTCTTCCTAAAGGACCGAGGTTCCTCCAAGAATTATTTGCCTCTGAAAAACTGAAGAATGCTTTCTTGAAGAAAGGGTTTGTCACGGATTCTTGGTAAAGCTGTGAGTGCTGTTGAGAACCATTTTCATTGAGAGAAAGATTTCTTCAAGGATTGTTAAAAGCCATGAACTCTTCTGTCAGGGGTTCTCTTTACTGTAATATGAATGGTTTCTCAGCAAAGCCCCCTTGGTATGTTCTAGAATATATTCTTGAAATAAGGTAAACATTACTGTTTACTGCAGCTCTCCAGTGAAGTAGATACATAACTTCTTGTTAAGATAAACTGTAGCTACTGTTTTTATATTCGTTTGCTTTCGCTTTTGTTTTTATTATCTCAAATAAAATTTTAATGTTCTTTTAATGTTTTATTTTAATGTATTTCTATGTTCTTGCAAAGCACCTTGAATTACTTTATGTTTGAATGATGCTATATAAATAAACTTGTCTTCCCTGTAAAAATGTTCTTGGCAGAACCCCCTGGGTAAATTATAGATGAAGACAAGGATATATAAAAAGGTTCTTGGCAGAACACCTTGGGTGGGATCTATATTAAACCCTTGGAATATAAAAGGGTTCCTGATTGAACACTTGGGTGGGTTCTAGATCAAACCACTGGAATATAAAATGGTTCTCTGTAAAACTTCCTTGGTGGTTTCTTGTTAGCAACCTTGAAGGTTGGAAAGGTTCTGGACAGAACCTCCAGACCAACCATCTCAGAGATGGTTCTTGTTATAACCCTTTATTTTGAGTTCTAGGTAGAACTCTCTGAAAGGCTTCCAATTTCTCCAAGATCTACCAGGAACCAAAAAGGGTTAGGATTGGGGTTTTCCTGTGGGGACAAGCTGAAGAACCATTTATGGTTCTAATTGGCACCTTTATTTCTCAGAGTGTAGCAGAAACAGCTATTAGGTGGCACAGGGCTCTAATGTGATGCCCTGGGTTTTGTGAGGATATTTTGGCAAACTGCAGAGGAAAGAGAAATAGCTGCCAGGGGTTTTGAGCACTATCTGGAGTTGCAGGAGCTTTATCAGCGTTAAACAAATGGTAGAATGCCTAACTACAGCTACAGGACTCCTAGATTACTGACATAAAACATTTTTTGGTTTCTTTCCAATTTATCTTATGTGACAGCACCATTGATCACATCTCCAACTCTCTTTCCCTCTCCCCCTCTCTCGAGAAGTAAAACGGGGAAAGGGATTTTGTACATTTTGCAAAGCTCCTGTCAAAGATGTCGCTTAAAGCCCCCTTCTTCAGCCTTCAAAGTAATTATCACTCTACGTCTCATTCAACTCGAGTGTCCCGAAGTTGACTTTGTCTGCCCTCCAGGATCTTGACAAACCGATCACAATGTTGATTGTCTGCGTGATTACAGGAATACATGAATAGCAATGAACTCCTCCTCACAGCCAGAGGTACAATTTTGGCGGGGAACATGGGTGATCATACAGATTCTAATTCCCACTCGCAAGTCTTCTTCGTGACAATTCAAAGAGCGTCTCCTCCTATGGAGCGCTGGGTTGTGGGGCCGTTGGCAGGAAAGGAAAGGAAAGGAAAGGGAGGGGATTTCTTTTAGGTTGTTTTCCTTCTTAACGGGATCGCTCAGATTGTTTGACGTGTGGTTGTATGAGGTACTTACAGTCACTGTATTACCTACAATAGATGGTGGTCGATACGCCCCCATAAGGAAAAAGAGAGGGGCACCAGAATGGAAGCTAATTAATCTGCTGCTGTGGACAGAGTCAACAACAACAGCTATTTTAGCTGCTTGACCCGGTACTGCCATTTTCAATATGATCAGTACTTTTTCTGAAAAACCTCTTGAAATCTGAGACGTGTCTTCTGCCCTCTGGTGGATTATCAGTGCACTGCAGGCAGCGGCTGACCTGTGAGTGCAAAATCCCACATGGCTGCTTTCATGTAGTAACATGCAAGGTTTTTGGAAGGAAATCTTATTATAAATAACAGCTATATTGTTTCTAATATGCATATTTATAACCTATAATTACTATTTTGTACCTTATTGTATAGTAAAATCATTGAAAATGTTTGTATCAAATGTGATTCAGTGGGTATGTACGTTAATTTATCTGTGAACCCTCAATCATTATATTGTTGTCATGGTACAGTCTGCATTATGTGTACCACAATCACAAATACACTGTTAAATTATTAACTAAAAACTAGTTAAAGATTGAAATGTTGTCTTGATAAATTTAAAGTGGAAAAAATTTGATTTTAATTGAACTCCATGGCTACCATAGTCTGTATTGTATAGTGACCAATACAGATTATACTGACCAAACTGTTCTATTTGAAAAAAGAAGTAAACCAATTAAAATGTGCAAAATTTTCCAAAAGGAGTTAACAATATGTTTTTATTTCTAAAATAAAAATTATTACAATCAGTGAATCTTCGTAAATGCCCAGTGTATAAAATAAGATCGAAACAAACATATACCATATGTCAAATGACATAGAATGAATGAATTTATTTATTTATTTTATTTATTTATTCATTTATATATTTAGCCAAAAGGTTGAAGATTCATTTTTTAAAAAATAGAATTGATTAGTCAGATTTTAAAGGGTTAAAAATAGGTCTAACTAAAAAAAAAAATCAACATTAGTTTAAGTGCACGCCATATTTAAAGCATTTTCTGTGCTTTACTTGGCCATTAGACAGCCTTTTCTGACAGGAAACTACTGCTAAATAAACCAAATAGTAATCTTTCCAAACCAACCAAACTCCAGTAATTTTACCTCACAGATTACTGGTCTACCGCTGCCTTTATATATTAGTTTTTTGTGTTATTGTGTGACCAGTGAACTACTCTTTAAAAAGACAGTAGTCACACAATAACACTAATTAACTAACATATTAAGGAAACAGTATACCATCAGCTCCCATGTTTTTGAGATAAAAATGCTGATTTTAACCATTGATTGATTTGGAGCAAGCAATATTTGGCTCATATAACAGTGATTTTTGCGGCAGTAATAGTTGATATTGATTTGTTTTCGGTGGTCCTTTTTTATATAAATATGTATATATATATATATATATATATATATGTGTGGACAAGGTACGCAACAAAATATAAAAATATATATATATTTTTATATTTTGTTGCGTACCTTGTCCACAGCAGTACATTGCTTACCGAGCTGTCTACTGTAGCTAATACTGAATATTGACCTCATACAGCCTTTTAACATCTGACTCTAAATTTTCTTGTCTTCTTATCTCCACCAGAGGGCCTCCAGATATCAGCAGCCTGGTCCCTGTTGGCCCCAAGTACACCATGAAGTGGAGCGCCCCCTTGCAGCAGGTGCAGGTCGTGGAGGTGGGGCAGGAGGGCTCTCAGAGCAAAGACACCTTCTTCCAGCAGAGCGGCGGGGCCAAGCGGCCAATCAGTGCCTGCGCCTCAGGTACAAAACAAAAAGAAATGTCCTATCTCATTGCTTCTCCCCATGTGTCATCCTCTAGTTAATCTCATCACTTGGACTGACTTTTAGTCTTAGCCCCATACTCTGACTCAGCAAGGCTAATCTGTTTCTGTTCTCGAGTGTCCCGCGGAGGGCTGTAGCTGCATCCGTGCTGCTTGTCACTCTGATTGAGGATGTGTTTGTGAGGAGGATAGTGATGACGGTCACTTGTTCCCATCTGCCTGGGGTGTTTTATCTTGGTGAGAGATGTGGGGGGAAGAGATCCCCCTTGCCGCAGCATCCCCACAGTCTCATTTCACTCTCTGATAGACCACAAACACATCGAGAGTGGAGTCATCAATCTGCAGAGATTATTCCCTCCCTTTCTAGGCCCAATTAGAGAGCCAGTAGCAGTAGATAGGAATCGCTGGTTGAAACACAAGTTCTCCCACCACCCCTCACTACACTCTGGTGTATACAGAGCTTGACGAGATCCCTGATAAATGCGCCATGGGAAAAGGGAGATACAAAGCCTTATCAGGATGTAATGGTACAGGCTTTTTTAAAGTTGCAGCTCCATGACTTAAATATTAATGGTGCCTTCTTCAGAGCTACCGGTGTCATGCTCGGCAGGCAGCTACTGTTTTGAGAGCTGTTTCAGATTCTCGCTGGATTAAGTTTTCACTGTTGTTCAGGTAGTGTATACTCACAACTTTGCTGCAAGGTTTTTGGGAGGATCATTTAAGGTTAGCTCTCAATGCAGCTTTCTCTCCTCCTTTACTAGCACTGTCAGTGCTGTGCCCCACAGAGGAGCGTGCTGGATTCTGACTCTGACATTGTCTCTTGGTTTTTTTTTTTTGTTTTTTTTTTTTCACCTTTTCGACACGGTGCGGTCACCTTAATCATGTCTATCCAGAAACCTCCCAGAACATCTGTGCAGGCCGTTCCCCAAATTTTCATTCAGACAGGCTGTCCCGTCTATTTATAGTTTCATCCCCTGTGATGTCATTCAGTGGTGTCTAGTCTAAATCCTGCGCTCCCTCAGCATGTCTCAGAATGGAATCATTTTTCATCTTCTGCAGACCCTCGTGCCCCTCTTTCTTGAAGTACGCTGGCCCTTAGGGAAATGCAGCCCCGTCTTTTTTACTCTCCCCTCTTCGTCTCTGCCAGTGGCTCTGTGTCTGTCGAGCTGTCTCTCTCAGGGCTGGTCCATATATATTGATTAAGGACATGATAATCAAGTATGAATTAATGTGCAGTGTAGCAGATGACCATATCTTACTCAAGTTTTTAGTGTCTCCACTGGTCACTGCTGAGGGCAAGTTACTTTATTTCAGTCATCATTCAAGTGTTTTGATCAGATCACAGTATAACAGTTACTTAAAGGCTGTGTGTTGTGTTTGCTGCCAATGAAAAGAAATGAAAAGTCCCAGTTTATGTTTATTACCAAGGCGTCCACAACTTGACTAGTTAGCAGCTACGAGTAACTGTGATTTTTTTTTTTTTTTTTTGCTGTAATGTGAAAAAAATCACATGAGAAAATGTTGCTTTGAGCTCCGAAATATATCTGTTCATAACGGTTAAAATGAGCAATATGTTGATGGAGTCTGGGGAGCAGTGAGACAAGCAGCCTCTTAACTCAAAGTGCAGAGTGTACATGTTCAGAGCAGTGGGCTTTTGTTTTCAGGATACCGGCTTAGCTTTACATTGACAACTGACAGAAACAGCTGATCAACCTACAGTCGAGGGCTCGTAGTTGCTTGTTATTGTAAATTTATGATGTGTGCGTCCTGCACTCCTGCAGTGATCCTGCTGCCTGCCTGAGCTTCCCCAAGTCTTGGGGGGGGGGGGGGCTTCAACCATAGCTCGCTTCAACCATAGATCTTAAATTAAGTAGAATGTCAACTTGCATAATATACAGTTTATGGCTCCAACTTGCTATTTGGACTGTAGTGCTAATTTATACATGCAGAGTTGCTACATATTGCTCCTTTAAGCAAACATGCTAATATCCCAGAGGGTCCCATGAAAAGATTCCACTACAAATAAATGTTCCACATTTGAAACCTTACATATTATTGCAAAATTTACTGAAAGTGTCAAAAAGTAAATGTAGAATTCCTTATTGAGCAGTAAAATGGTTCCAGTGTTTTACTATTATATATGATGTTTTTGGATTAATATTGCAGCTGCATTAATGTGCACGTTTACTGCTATAGTTGTTTAAGGTTGTGCTCGTTTTAACTACTTTATATTCTGTTGGGTAGTTTACTCTACAGTGCATCATAGTCAATAAGATCATCATATGTTTGCACTATTTGAGAGTTTACACATGTTATTTTGGAGAACATGTGTTGATATATATATTTTATATTGCAGCATAGCTTAAAAATGTTTTTATATTATTTTCAAGCCATATCGTTCAGCTGGAGTCTGTCTCTCTGTCTGTTTTGGTCAACACACAGAAAGCCCACCAATGTATGTGCCCTTGTTTTTAGTGTTCCAGTTGTTTACTCTCACGCTGTCCTACCTTCATTCTGCCCCCATTACACCTCCCTTATTGCTGCTTCTCTTTTGACCCGCTGTCAGGAGTGCAGTCTTTTTGTCGGAAGTGTACCGGTGGGCTTTGGCTGCGGATCATACAAGGGTTTTGATGCAGGTGTAGAAGCTGCATTGTTTTTAAATCCACTGGCTGGCGTCACTGGCACAGCGGCTTGAGTGCTAGATTGCTGACTTATTCCAGAGAAAGCAGGGATGGACCGCTCTGGGCTCTGGCCTTCCAACACCGGCGAGCTACGTGCCTGGCGGCCGGCGCGGATATCCGTGTCTGAGTGTGAAAACCATATCCTGCCTCACCAACGGGATTACGCTGGATTACAACTCAGCACATTCACCTCTCGGGCTGTAGCCAGCAGCAGGCCCCAGAGGACTCAACGAACCTGTGCAGGGGTCCAGACAATCCCTTTGGAGAGGACAGGAAGACATTGTTCTTGTAGCTTGCAGCGCGCGCTTTTATATTCAGATGTCTCACCTATTGATTTCCTTGCACAGATGACAGATGTCACTGGCTGCCTGTGACAAAGATCCCATTAAACCCCAAAAAGCTACAATGGAGCTCTTTAAATGAACAATCCCAGCCCACCCCTCTCTTCTTCTCACTCCCTTTCCTCTTTACGGGATTTACTCTCACTCCATTTATGCACGTGGATAGACAAAAGGTCCCCTCGGAGGAGCATGCCTCACTAAGCCCGCCTACCGGCTCAGCTCTCCTGCTACTTTTTTTTTTTTATGTGGCAGCAGTGGTGACAGTGCAGGACAGCTCTGGAGCAAAATCTACCTGCAGAATTTAATTAGGCAGTTCTCATAGAGCCTGCTGCTGGGAAGATGTGGGCCAGGGGAGCCGGGACGGAGGATGGCAGACAGGAGGAGACGCAGCTATCGATTCGCGGCAGTAGGAGAGGGAGACTTTGAAGGTAGCGGGCCTCGAATCGATGCTGAATTTTGCGTCTAATGAGACACCTGCATTCCTTTTGGCCAGCAAAAGGGCATCATAGCTCCAAATAACAGTTTCTCTATCTGATTGTTTTTACTCATAAATTCACTCTCTGTAGTTCAACAAATAATGAAGATCGATCCATCCGCACATCGAACCTCTTTTATTAGTGCCACTGGAGTTTCAGCAAAAGCAACTTTTCTCTCTCCACTTCCACTAGTTCTCATAGGCAGTGTCATTGTTTTCTCGTAGTGTAAAGTACTCTTTAACCTTGAACTTTCATGCATATTGTATGTCTACATCAGGATAGTTGGTAGTTGATAGATAGGATATTGTTGAGATCTTAGCCTTTAAAAGTCCAGTGTCTAAGATTTAGGTGGGTTTACTGGCAAATATGCAATATAATATTCATACTTATGCTTTTAGTACACCTGCTATTCCTGATTTGCCCGTGGGGGCATTTGCTGTCTTAATAAGAGCAGGAGGCCCTGTGCTGGATCTGTTATCAGAAATCCTATGTGCTGACATACAGTACAGACTACCTGACACATACCTGTCAAATGTAGACTACTATTAATGCAGGAGCTGCCGGAAGAAAATGTCTTCGTCAAGAAGGAGGAATGTGACACAAAGCATTGGGTTTTCAAGAAAAATGCACCAGTTTCTATTTCTTCACAGGAGCAAATGGGACACTAATGTGCTTGATGTGTTCACAGCACCTTTCAGTGCTCAAGGAATACAGCATCAGAGTCATCATGGTGCAAAATACAAGAATTTGCAAGGACAACCGAGAGAAGAGAAAATAAATGAATTGTTGGCAGGTTTGAGGAAATGTCAGCCTGCTTTTAGTCGTAGCGGAGAGATCAGTGATACAGCTGTGCGGCTGCTTGTTGCTAACAAAATAGCATCAGCATCAAAGCCACAGCCTACTCAGAGGATGAGCTTGTGAACACATGCTAAATGCTGCAGAAATTGTGCGCCTTGACAAATGGATCGTTCATTAAGTGTTAACATTTTCAGAAAGTTCTTGTATTTAATGTTAAAGAAAGGCAAAAAATTGGATGCAATGTTATTTATAGGCTCTTATACTTTTATTGGTATGGCCGACTTGGGATCAAATTGGGGTGCATGTGGCCCATGAACTACTATGAGTTTGACACCCCTGCCTTAGAATGAGTAGTTTATATCTACAGATGGTGGTCCTCTTCCACAGTCTGACAGTTTGCACAGGCATATTTTCTATAGTAGCCCAGAGTGGACAAACCAAAGACTGGCTCTAGATACGGTCTTTCGTGTTTTGCGAGAGTTTCATGGCCACTGTATGTTTTCCTGCATGCCTTGAAAAGGGAGAGTGAGATGAAGTGTTTGCAGTCTGCAAGCTCTGTGCAAAATCCTGCACAGTGGTAATTTATATGATTAAGATAAGATTAACTTCACTGATCCCACACTGGGGAAATTCACAAATTTGATGAAATAAAATTAAATGACTATAAATCAAGTAATTTTGTAAAATGTAAAACATTTCCTGGTTCCAGCTGCTTAAAATTGAGAATTCTTTTGATTTCTTTTTATCGCTGTGTATTGAACACCTCTGGGTTTTAGACTGTCAGTCTGACAAAGGAAGCAATTTGAAAATATTACCTTGAGCTTTGTAAAACTGTGATAGAAATTTTTTCATTCTTGTGAACTTCTTGTTCATTTGCAAAGGAACCTGCAATTTGCTGGTGATATAGCAAACTCTAAGGCTTCGTGTGTTGCTCTCCTCTTAGGTAAAGCGATCCTGGGCCCTCCACGGCTCTACCAGGAGCTACAGGAGCTGCAACATGACCTTTCAGTCGTGGAGGAGGTCACACTCCTTGTGGGCACGCTGCAGGGGATGTACCAGGTACGTGTCGCTTCATGTTTCACTTTTACTAGACTGCCTCAGAGGGAAACTGTGTACGTATTATACAACATATATAATGCAACAAAGTCAGCCGAAAGGCAAAGGTTTCCTCAGTCCAGCTGATTCTACAGGGCAAACCACTCTCAGGTTTTTCTTTAAGAGCATTCACTCAAAGTGGCCACAGATTAACCCTCAAACGTGCAATTCTCTCCTTGTAAAAGTTCTGCCAGTATCCCAGATTATTTACAAGACAGTTACTCAAGATATTGACTAGAATATCACAATATACTTATATATATAATAGATGGAATATGAAGCGTATTCTGTAAACTGCATCTTACCTTTCAATAGCTCTTAAACCCTGAGAACACTCCAAAGAATCACAGGCAGCACAGACAAAATTGAGGTATGCACAGTTAATTTAAATCGCCGGATTCTGTGCACACTGAGATCAAGTTTGAAGGGTAGGAGGAAAATCATTTGGGGAAATCTCCTTCTGCTATTTCTCTTAAAAAAATTTTTGAGAGAGATTTTTAAAATGTGATCAAAGAGCAGCCTCACATTGCCTCTCGAATCATCAATTTCTTAAAGCATGAAGCCTCCCATCTATCTCCTCATCAACTGTGCCACAATGGTGGGTATGAGATGTTCCTTCTGATATGCTAGATAGAAGTGTCAGATTTGCTATGTTGCAAAAGAAAATCGACAGCGGCCCTCCTGTAGCGTTCAAATCAGGACACTTCCCAGTAGTCTGCCACTAACGCATTAAAAGTAGCATACACACTACATAACACAGTCAGGGAGGTGTACTCCAGCAATCACCAAAGAGCCTCTCAGGCTAATGGTGCCACCTTTGCCTTCCTGCACTTAATGAGCACAATGTCCTCAGGAGGAGTGATACTGGCCTGGCACTAAATGACAGATTCTCACTTTCCACCCAGTTATAATATTGTCCACCGAAAAAATAGATGAAATACTCCTGCACAGCTCATTGACTTCAGAAAATTGATTTGATGCTATTTGGCTTGAGGGACCGGGTTTTACTGTAAAATGGATGCTGGTGTTGTAGTGAATTCAACGTAACATTTGAGGGGATAAAAATGCTTAAACCACGTGGCTTCAAACATTTTACTGCAGTTTAATGTGAGTGGTTGTTTGTGTGTAAGAATATCAATATGTAAGCACGTACTACCTCTGTGGTCAGTATGCATGTAACGCTACGGCTGAGAACCGAGTTTTAACCGTGTGTGTTTTTCCATCAAAGAACCTGAACACCACTGTGGCCCAGGACTGGTGTCTGGCTCTGCAGAGGCTTATACGCATCAAAGAAGAACAGATCCAGAGTGCTAACAAATGTCGCTTACGCCTGCAGGTGCCTGGCAGGCCAGACAAGTGAGTAGTATCTCACATACAAATGTGCTTCCAGTCAAATGTGCTGTGTATGTGTGTGGATTTGAGAACATAAATGACCACAGAAGCAACTGTGAAGACAACGAAAACACAACAACAGAAATACTAAGGGTTTTTAATTGGGGCTGTATATAAAAACTTCTACTTTAAGATAAAAGTTTAAGAGTTTAAGATGTTCTTTTTTTTCCTAATTTGGTGTTACAGAAACAAATCCTAACTAACTAAATGACCCTGTTTTATCTTACATTAGGAAATCCTAAATACATCAATCCAGCATTACTTATATACTTTTTTATATCAGTTACCTATCAGCCATGATTACTTTTCTCATCTTGTCAGGCTTAACAACTGTGCAACTGTTATACTGAAACATACAATGAAACATACAAGAAGTGGAGCAAAAACACCAAAAGGCAATTAATTTCAAGACCAGTTGGAGGTTTTGGTGCAGCGAAACCAAGAGGGAAATTTACAACGATGCTAACTCAGGAGATAAAAGAAGAAGAGAGTTGGCTGAGACAGCAGACACAGTGTCCACCGACATCTATTGTGTAAAAGCAATAAAAGAGCAGCCATACAGATTTAACAAGTCAAATAATACAATCATGATCTACTGGTAGCAAACAGTGCTGTTGGTTACTAGCCCGTTTTACACAGAAATCCCGCAATAGTGGAATCTTTGTGTTTTTACACCGAACCAAGCAGCACTGGCATTAAGCCGCCCCAGAATGTCATTTTTCACAGCATGCCAGCTTTGCAGAATCAACAGAGGCATGACATAACACCACATCACACTGGTCAACAAGTTATTCTGCTCGTCTGGACTTTTCTCACCACACACAGAGCTGATAACCTCACGGAAATATAACAAAGCTTTTTATGTGTTCCTGGATAAACAAGGCATTGCTTCTTCTGCAACAGATAGGTTAAAAAGATTGCCTTGTGTGATGATCTGTGGAGTGTCACTTCTCTCCTCACGCCTGTCTGTGTGTGTGTCTGCTGATGTGTATGCAGCTGTCCGCTCATCTCTCTCCCTCTGTGTTTAAACACAGCTGATAAATATGTAGAGTAAGATCGTAATTTAACAAACACAATTACGAACAGCTGCGAGTGTGTAACTTAACAGCGTCCTGTCGCGTCCTGCTGGCTTACGGCTTTGTTACTAGCTCTCTTGGCGGATCAGAAAATGACCCCCCCATTCTGCCACAGTACCTTTTATACAGACAGGGAAGCTGAAAAAGGTGTAACATTCCCACCTTGAAGAGGGTGTATAAAAGCGGCCACTGTCAGACACTACCATCAGCTACTGTTAGAGAACACCACCATTAGGTACTTTTAACTATAACTACAGTTAGCTGCTGTTTGGGAAAACTACTGTTAGTGAGTTTGTAAGTCAGCTCCTATCACAGGTGGAAAAATGAAAGTTAGACAGTTCCATGGTTATCCAAAAGTTGGGAGAATTTATTTAAGGGGAGTTTCTGTGATACGACCCCTGACTCATAAATGTATCTAAGTACAGATTTGATTCTATAAAAAAGTTTTAATGGTAAATCTCGCTTGTGGTTACATACATGCACTCAGATCAGCGGGCCAACAGGACACTCTGACCTCTTGCAAAGTAGAGGTGAGAACAGTTTATTCTGTCATGAGTGGGTGGTTATCTGACTAAAATAATTCATTTCCTTCAGTGCTTACATGGAGTAACGAATTGCCTCCACAATGTGTTGCTTTTTATGTGGACAGTGTTTGTGTTAAAAGGCCAAATATTCAGCATTTAGCAAAGAAATATATGTCTCTGCACTAATGTGCTATAATTAATCTTGGGGTTGTATAGTATGGTACCCCAGTGTGAAATACCTTTTAACACTGGACAAAAATCCTGCTGACAGCCACTAACATGTTGCTTTTGTCTTCAGTGGGAAAGGGTACAATCAGTGTTCATTCCCAGGTCAAATGCAGTAGTTACAGGTATTTATTGGCTCCAGCTCTGATCGGCAATGATGTAAACATGTCACCCAAATTTTTGCCCCCTTCCTGGCAGAGGCATTGTCCTTCAGTAACTTCTATGATTCTATTGCTCATATTTCATGCACATTTGCTGCTTGGCTTGACTCAGTTTGACTGAGTTTGACTGAATTCATCAGCCCACACAGTGGAGTTTGCACCTGCTTGAAGATTTGTATTTAACTGATACTCGCACATGATGAGTCGCACGACTCACATTCACTATAAATTCTTCACAATAAATTAATATTTTGTTATATGAAAGCTTTTATTGTGCAGCAGCAGAATTTGGAAACGTTGGGTTTTCATCAGAAGTATCTTTTTGTAAGGATTTATTTGTTAAAAGATGGCTCACATTGAAGTGCAATTTCAGTACCCAAAACATGCAGCATCACCAACTGTGCATAAAAAAACATGATTCAAAAGAAAAGAAAAGGAAAGACACACATGTTCACAGGCACACACAAACATTCCTGCAATAAAAAGATTAATCAGACATGTAGTCATGACACACCAACTTAATTGTGCAGGTAAAACAGTAATGACATAATGACATATTACTAATAATGACCCTAATCTAGTGTAGTGACATGAAAACAGTAATTCAAGCAAAACAAACATGGAATTAAAATAAATAAAACGAATAAATAGATAAAAACACACACCAGATAAATGCAGAGTACAGCATCAAATTCTTCAGATCCCACCCCACCACCCTCCTCCCACGTACACTTCTTTCTCCTTTCATTTATCAATTTACTGTGTATACACACACCCATGTATACATATACATACACATGCATATAAAAATCTATATATTAGGTTGCCGTTGGTCCAGGAAGAGTAAAACACCTGTGGTCAAGTAGATTGAAAGAGGGCAGAAGGTTAATGAAGGGCCCCCAAATTTGCTGACATGTTGCAGGTTTCTGTCTTACATTATGTTATACCTTGTCAGGTGTGCAGTAAGTACAAGCTTGTTAATCCAGGGCCTTGGTGATGGTGAATTGTGGTGTTTCACATTAACGGAGCTCAAACCAAGCCTGAAACAGTAAAATAAAGTAGATTCCTGAAAGTACAAACAGCGAACAAGGAGAGAATGTAAATTTCAAACCACAGAGATTCAGTTTGAAGCTACAAAATTCTGAGGGCTCAGCATACAGAAACTTTTAAAAATGCCCTTTTCTCTGCTCTCCTGTGCACACATAAGTTGAGTCTGAGTCAGCACACATTAGAAGAAGAAAGGGTCAGTTGCCTATTTTTAGTGGATTGAGCCACGTTTTAAAAAACTGCTAATTTTGGTGTAAAGATGGTGTTCATTTTTATATTATACTTTAAAAGAGTTGTCACACAAGAATAACCAACAGACTTTAGTTTTTGTTGGCTTTTAGGGAGATTACTTGCAATGTAAAAAGTACCACAAGTCATTTTTTACTTCATCAACCTAAACACAAAACGGCAGCAAGTGTTCATATGTAAGTCATAGCAGGTTACCTAGTTACGCTAAGGATGTTAAAGTGGTTGTCTTAACATGTCAAAGTGGATCCTGTTGGGTGGAGTGACTACTAAATGACTGAACGCCTACTTAGAGAAGAACAAAGATGGCAAGGAGTGAGCATATGAGTAGCTTAGAGTGCTGCACAGGAACTGGGAATAGCAAATAATGGCAGATTATAATGGATCCCATTTCGTGGCTTCTGGTGGGGATAGGATAAAAAAGAAGCAGGGGAGGACAAAAAGAGAAAGATTGCGATAGAGAAGCCAGAGCCCTGCTGAGAGAGACTAAGCAGGAGAAGAAGAGGAAGAAAGAAAGAGCGAGAGTGATGATCGACCTCCCCCATGAAAGACTTGGCTCGATGCCGGCAGGGCAGCGGCAGTCAGAAGAGTGGGTCTAATGCTTCAGAGCCAGGGAGAATCTAACTGTGCCAAGCCAAGCTAAAGTGACAGCTTGAGCAGCGGAGCTGTGCAGATCAGTTCTCCCACATCTCCCAGCTTCCTCGTCGGCTGTCACACCAGGCCTGCAGGGCCAATCTGCTTACTCAGATGTTTGGTGGAGCCAGATGTCATGCTTACAAGAGAGTCCCCGAATTCCCCTTCAAGGGGTACCCTATTTGCTGAGTTCTTGTGATAACGTCATTAGCAACTACACTGACAAGGAGATTTCCCACCCCTACATATGTCCAGGCTGTAGATTTGTATTTAAACCTTAAATAATTTAGACCTGTGCTGGAATGGTGCTCTGAGATGGCCACAGAGTTTTTGTGGAGAGGTGAAAGATAACAGCTGAAACAGAGAAGTCTTCTGTTGGGAAAAAGAGCCAATCCTGGTTGTGTGATAGCAATCTAATTGAGGCTGGGCCTCGGTGTCGGGTGGCTGGACCGGCAGTGAGCCTCGGGGCTGGGGGTGACAGGTGGCACAGCGGGTGCCCAAACCATTCTGACACTACCCAGGGTGCAGCAGTGGCAGATTGCAGGGGAGAGCAGCGGGCAGACTGGCTGTGATTCTCTCACAAACACAAACACATCCACACAATCTCACACACACACACACACACATTGGTTCTCCCTTGTTATCCATCTCTGTTTCGTAACTGAAATGAGAAACAATCTACAGGGCAAAGTGGAGCTTCTAGAGTCGCTGTGTGTATGTTATATGTATCCACTAGCTTGTTGCAAACAAATGCACCTGCACACATGCATTTCAGACAAAGGTCCACACACATACAGTGACAGAAACATGCACACACGCTCTCGCACAGAGCCGAGCCTTTGCTCTGCTGGTGAGTGAGTGGGACCGCAGCAGGGACCCCCTGTACTGAGTTGGTCCCCTCCTGTCTGGCCGCAAGCGACTCTCTGCAGTCAGGCAGCACATCACAGCCTCCACACTGCAAACAGACTGAGTACGTGGAGAGAATCCTGACTGCTGCCTCAAAGGCACCAGCCTACGTGTGACAGCAGTTCATTAACATCCTTTTTACTGCGTCTGCTGGAGCAACCACAGGCGCAGATACAGGGGCCATACTGGCAAGCGATAGATACAGAGTTCAAATTTCATACTTTTACCAAATGTGTTTGTTGCTTCATCCGCCCTTCCCACCAGCATACATGAAGGAAAAGCATTGTAAGCCTGAAGCCTCTTTTTTAGCCCATTCTTTTATGGAGGCTGTGCGGGCTACCTGCAAGGTGAATGGCAGACCATCCGTTCTGAGTCATAAGACTGATTTGGGCTCTACTTCATTTGGCTGAGAGTCTTGTCCAAACAGACGTGCTCCCAAAGAGGCTCAGGAGAGTCCAATATGACCTTATCTCAGAGTGTGGACAGCAGAGGGGTTCCTCTGATTGATCCATGTGTATGAGAGGAGGTGTGCTGTGGATTGGTGCACGGCAGGATCACACTTAGAGGGCTGTTCACACAAAATTACAGAAAAACATAATTTCTTGCTTACCTCTGGAGGGATCCAGGTATGATTTGTAATACCATCACCATGAATAAAGTTAGCTGAAGTTTCATCTGTTTTTTTTTTTTTACTGATGGAAAATAAAAAAAATAAAAATAACGAAATGAATTTAATACAATGGGAACTTATTCAACAGAAGCATTGGTGAAAAATAAATAATAAGCTGGTCATTTCTGCTCTATTGGTCTCCTAGCTAATCGGTTACTGACTTGATATGGAATCATGAAAATACTGTCGCATATAACTTGATTTTGAGATGACTTATTTAAACTACAAAAGCAGTTTATCAGCCATCTTTGTTCAGCCAAATGATGTGTTAGTGTCCATGGCAACAAGTGTCATCAGGTCCTTTAGCAAGAATCTATAAAAAAAGGGTGCTTATTTCCTGTCTTTCTATGGGCCATAAATATTTGAGCCCAGCAGGACCTGTCCAAGAAGGCTAATTTTTAGACACACAGCCTTGTGAGAGATGATATTATGCTATAATGAATGCTCTCACCAGCTTTTGACTCTGTTCACATACCGTACACCCTAATGAAATGACAGGAAGGTATGAAGGTATGAAAAAATACCGCCCAACCCTAGCTGTCACAGTATGGGTTTTTTATGAAAAATAAGTGTATCCAGTTTACCACAATTGATCAAATAAATGCATTTAATGTGACTTTATTGAAGGTTACTGGAGGTAGTGTAGCATAGTGTGTGTGCCCTGCAAGTGAGGGATCGATTTCTAGCATTGATATTGGGGTTCAGGTCGTTTTGTTTGGTTTTTTGCATTGGTATGTGTTCCTTATGATTTTTTTTAGCACTGATATCAGGGTTCTTGAGGATTGTTTGCAGTAATATCAAGGTATGTGCTGCTTCTAGTAGAAACTTAAACTTAGCAATAAGTTGTCAATCTGGCAGTAAATGTTCAGTATGGGTTACAGTATGTTGGTTGATAAACGCTGCAGCTTCTGAAGACCAAGAAAAGTCTGGTCTGTTATTTCTCAACTGTTGGAAAAGTGACAGGGATAGCTCTGAAGAAAGAGGTTGTCAACCAATCAGAAGCCATGTTCCTGACTTGTCTTGTGTGCAGCTCTGATCTCAAATCAGTTTGACCCTTCAAAATAAAATTTGTGGTGATGACGGTAAGGAGCTCAACCCTGCCGAATGCTTCGTACGGCCGAGGTGTGGCCATAATGTGGTTATCGATACAGTCCTACCCCAATACAATGAGTATGAATGGAATTTCATTTGACAAATGACAAAGAAATCTCAACAAAATGTCATATCAGAATCAGCGCCCTTGTTATTTTCTCTGTTTTTTTTTTTTTTATGAGTGTGAACAGACCATTTAAGTGAACACTCCAACACTCATGACCCAGACTGATCTCACAGAGATGGACTATGTCGTCTCATCTAACTCTCAGTGAGACATCAAAGTGTACTTCTCAAGATCCTTGTGCTTCAGTGTATAATGGTATGTGAACAGCACCCCAGCCTCTGCTCCACTGTTCTCAGCCTTTTTCATCCGCAGACAGCTTGCTGTTTTTTTTTTTTTCTTCTCTGTTTTATTGTTCACATTCACACATTCACACCTGGAAGTGAACAGGAATAACCGCAGTCCTCCACTTTTAGCCTGTTACCAGGTGCAGTAAGGTTGGAGCTGAAGGGCACTCTTCTCTTTAGCCAAGTGTAGTGTAAAGGTTTGCAGTTCTGCAGCTTGAGTAGTGAAAACAAATTGGTGAAATGTGCTCCTTAGCTCATTTACTGAGGATTTTTATCGAACGGGGTGTATGTGGGGGTCTTAAAGAGTATTAAAAGCTGATAAAACAACAACATCTAAGGCTCTTACAAATTATTAAGAACTCATTTTATAAGTGCACAATGGGACGTTGCATATTTTATTTATAGAATCCTGCTGGACTTGACATAAAAACTGTGTTAGAGATGCACCTGAATCTAAATATACTTTTTGGGAAAGTACAAATAATGTGATGGAAACCAATATTTCTCTTTGTCATAGTTTAAATGGTCACATTACCTTCACCATCACTGTTATAATGAATCAAGATTATTGCCCCGAAGGATATTTTGTATACTTCTATGTCTTTACTGTAGAGAATCTTTAAGTTTCTAAAACTTTTTTTTGTCTGTTTCTGATTTCTCAATATCCTTCAGTTAAAGAAGAGTTTGTTCATTCATTGTGGACTTCAAACGGTTCATAAAATTTAGTTTAGCCAAAAATAAAAACAGAGCAATAGATTAAACATAATTATTTACCACTGTTAAATCATTTTGATGATTTGTAGGCACAATTGCATTGCTAATGAATATTTGGTAAGGAAATATAACATTTTCCAATTTAATCTGACGTCTGGTATAAACGACACCCACTTCTGGTCTTCTGTCTGAATACAGACACAGACAGATATTTTTGTTGGTTGAACAGATGCAGATACAAATAGTGATGTTTATGCGTTCACCTCTATTGGGTGTACATTCGAAGATAGAAATATCCATTCTTTTCATCTTGATTAATCCTTAATTTCTTAATTGACAGTATTCACAATGTTTCTGCAATTTAAAAAAAAAATCAAATTGATATTAATAATAAAACACTGACTATTAAATATTTCTTAAATACTATTTAACATTTTCTCCAAAAGTCCTTCAGGTTACAGCCAGGTCTCATTATACGGTTTTATTAAGATTATGTACTAGGGGAACACAATCTTGCGAGATCTCGTGGAATCTCGTGGAATCTCGCGGGACGCGATTTCACGTGATCTCATGTGGAAAAAGATGTTAACCAACCAGAGAAGCGGTGCAACAGTTCACTGTAGTAAACCTTTGCAGTGAGAAAAACAAGCAGAAGTTAAACGAGTCTGGATGAGAAAATGTTTGAGGAGCTGCTTCGACACAGGTTGTTTATTCTTATTCTTCAGCCAGACCAGGAGGTGAGATTTAACCGTGAGTCTGTGAACAGCAGTCTGCTGCTGGCTAACATTAACCTGAAGAGCTAAAAAGTTTATTGCTGTTTGGCGACATCGTCAGCTGCTCTGTCTCCTTGTAAACTGTCTGTTTTATCTTTATCCTGATCTTGAAATCTATCGCTAACGCCGACTTCATGCAAACATGTGTCTGAATGTGGCTGTGATCAGCGCTGTCGTGATGTTTCGGTCCGTGTGTCCGCTGTGCTCGTGACATGACCATCGTGCACAGCATGTGTCTGAATATGACTGGCACAGAATCAGACATGTGAGGCTGACCAGCTGGTCGCCGATCAGGGCTGATCACGCTGAAAACTGTCTGGTTCCAGTCTCTGGCTGGTCGATCGGTGGAGCCCTATTTTCATTTGATTTCTAGCCTCCTGTAATTCATCACATGAACCCGTAAACCATCTTCATGGTTTCATGTTCAGCTGTGCTCCTTACAATCAGTGTATAATAAATGAAAGCGTGTCTCTGGTTAGAACTTGGAAGTGGCGAGGTCTTAAAATGTATAGAAAGAGTCTTAAAGGGGTCTTTAAAAGATATTGACTTTAACTGTGTGGGGAGATTAGACAGGGATCCTTGAAGTTAAAGTAAGATTCATTTTAATATAGAAGGCTTTTGCTATATGGTACAGATACTCAGCTCATAACCTTTATACTTTACTAAGAATCTTTATGTGGGTGGTTTGACCCCTTAAACAAATTGCTGACAAGACTCTGACTTGAAACTTCATGCTGCTACAGTGCATTTATGACATAAAGCTGAATCCTTAAATGCCCCTATATACTGTTTATAATGTGTTACAGATAATGTGCTTGGGTTTAAAAAGTATTTTTTAACTGTACATGTACTCTTTACCTAAGTATATCTGAGCCAATAATCTACTTTTTACTTCTCCACCCTTTCAGTACCTTCATTACAGCTAGTCTGCTCTAAATGCAGGGATCGAGTATGAGGAGGGGAGCGTGCAACGAGCACCTCTGCAGGTTCCTGCATGGAAGAAAAATTGGCACCGCCTGTCTTTTAACCATGATGCAATGACAACAGACCAAAATGCAGAACAAGAGGCGGCTTCTAGCGACAATCCCTGCACACATCACTATTTTTATACCAAAAGACAACAGTTACATGATGAAGAGCTTGCTGTGCCTCCTGACAACACTGAGATATCAGATTTGAAAAAAATGCTCCTCTAACATCTGCAAGCAAATTGAAGTAAGTTGTGGTTAGCTAGCCAACATTAGCTATGTTATTTTTTTATGGGCTAATTTTAATTTTTGATGTTATTGACATTTATTTTTAATAGATGCTATATAAATAAAGTTATTATTATTAGCTTGTTGCTAGTGGTCTGTTTGGCCTTTAAATTGTGCTTTTGAAAGCAGTTAAAGTCTTGGTCTTGCCAACTTTAATGTTAAGGTTACTTTCAAAATTGCAGTACACCCTAAAAAATATAAAAAACTTTACATAATTTAATTTATTAACCAGATATTTTTTTGTACTTCTATTTGAGTGGGTTTCCATAGGGAGACTGTAACCCAAAAAGATATTAGAGGTGACATGTCGGCCTTTCTGCTACCAAGATAGTTGAACAGGATTAATGTAAGTTGGTGCATTAAGTTTTCAGAATGTGAGCATATTTAAAAAATAAGAAATCCCGCAGTAACACCAGGTCACTGCCCTCTGGTAGCCATGTGCAGTATAAACACTGCAGTAAGCACTTAGCATGACACAGATTTATGCAAGGTATACAAGGCAGAGACATGTACATTACAAAAGGTAAAGACCTGTGTCTTGTATAAGTGGTGACAACCAGGCATTTACTTGTGAACAAGAGCACGAAAGGTCGAACCAGATTGAAAACATGTTTATTATCTTGGGTCATACACAGCCACAGAGTGTTAAAGTGCTATTAGTGAGTCATTCAGTGGCGGCATGTGGCATCATATAGTTGGTTGTCAAGAGGGGGGCTGGCTGGATACAACTATTAGTGTTCAATCAAGAGCCTTTAAACGGGGACTCCATCTGTGCTTCTCTGGGTTTTTCACTCAGCCGTGGGTGACGTAGGATAGAGTGCTAATCTCCTCCCCTCCTACAACACAGGGGGCTTATACGTTGCAACGTCATGCAGAAACCTACATCGGGTCACATGGGAAAATGTTTTTGGAAGGGGTAGAAAAAAGTGATTGCATGATGTACATACATAAACAACACTACTGGGAAGCTACAAAATGATATAAAAACACAACAAAAAACAACCCAAAAAACAAAAATGGACCTGTCCATGTGTCATTCAGAGGTCGTCAAATAATGACTTCTGGTGGCTCATGGGTGACGACTGAGAAAGATTATTTTTATATGAGTCTATGATTTATGTGGAGGTGAAATCTTGCATAGCTTGCCTTTAAGTCACAGGACTCAATATATATCACTCTAAAAATATACTCACAGGGCGTGACATTAAGCTCTTTCAGCAACTTCAACTAGCAATAATGTTTGACAGCCGAACTTACTTTTCCGAAAATGGAAAATGTAGGGATTTGGACAGCTATTATATATAGTTACGTACTTTATCCTTATTAAGGTTTAGAATGCATACCTTTTACTTTTAGTGGAGTATTTTCACAGTCCAGTTGGTATTAGTACTTTTGTTGAAGCGACGGACCTAAATACTTCCAGCTCTGGTTACACGGCCTAACTGCACCGACTGTTACCAGCCGAGTCTTCCCCTGCAAGGAAGGTTAGCTTGTGTATATCGTGTGTGTGTGAGGAGTCTAGTGGGCTTGTTGTGAACTGAAACGCAGATACCGAAAGGCCGTGTGGTGTGTTTGCTGATCAGATGATCCTTTGCAATTTATCTCAAGACTTTCCCTGCTAAAATAACTCGTAGCTGCTATCTAGCTAGTGGAACATTGAAAACCAACAATTACTCATTATTCCTTTGCACAGCGTGTTTGGGATCAGAGCTGCTACACAGTTAGAAACACATTTTGTATTTTGTCACTTGCCCGATCAGACAACTGCATGAGGCATTCCACTTGAATGAACACCGAGTTTCCTTGCCCCTGGAAAGTGTTGAAGCCCTGGATTCAGACGCCACCTCATTTTATTTATGCAAACAGCCAATGTACTCACCGTGAGTGTGTGTTTGTGTTTATGTAAATGTTCAGTCTTCACTGACTGATTGATGTCTAATCTTACCAGTGTAGGAGTTGCTGGGATTTTTGGCTAAACCTGTCTGCCCTGTTTATTCATTCATACACACAACATCCGTTTTTGTTTTGTTTTGATTTTTTTTTTGTTTTATTTTTGCCCTCTGACACTGCTGTTACTATGGTTACCAACAGAGTCAGCCTTACACTATCTACAACTTGCTCACCCCCCCAACTACCAGACAGGATTTGGTGAATTGTGTACTTTAGTCCATGTAGAATCCATTAAATACATCCCTCCAGAATTCACCAAAACTGGAAAACAAGAAACAAAAAAGAAAAAAAAAGTTAATGAGTCAGAGCCCAGATCATCCAACCAGCACAGCCTCATATAACTCCAGACCTCTCTGTTATTTTAACGGTGTTAAAAACAACATTCAGCCTCCTAAGGTGTCAGCAAACGACAACAGTTTGACAGTTTGATCTGAGTTTCAAGGAGTCTCTATTGGAAACTCTCTTTAGAAGGGAACCCTAGATTTGTTAAGCATTTGTATGTGTTGTTTCTTCATTGTGCACATTGTACAAACTGATTATGTTTTGTAATGTGACGCTTTGTTTAAGATCTGAGTGGGTTTAGAGACAGAAAACACTTGGTTAGAGTCAGATAGGGATCATAGTTTGGGTTAAAAGGACCACTTGGGGCTTGGGGTTCCCTTCTAGTCACAAGAGTGGCCGCCCGGTTACAGTCTTTCTTGTTTTACAACTAAACAGTCAATAAAACTTTATACCCCCAACTTTATTGAAAAGAAAATGAAGCGTACCTTTGTTTTGATCTGAGATGCTGGTCCTCTACAGCAACCTTTAGGGTAAATGTTGTACCCCCCCGACACTTCCTACTGTCCGTCTGTGTACACTATGTATGTTCAGTAAACAATAAACAATTAACTGACAGTGTCAAGAAATTAAACATTCTCGCACCTATTTTCCTTATTAAACTGACAACTACAACCATACACCTTTGAATTCAAGTGTCTCCCTTTTACTGAACTAAGACAAGCTTAATAGCCTCGTTAACTCCTTAAAAACACACAGGACAGAGAAGCATGTAAAACACACCAAAACCGTCTTAATTAGTCTTTCCACCGTTCCAGCAATCACCAAGTCTGGTTTGGTTGAAATAAATCCTTAATTCACCGCATTAGATGCTTAAAGAATCTGTGTCTATGGGCTGTTTTCCCTCTGACTCATTATCCAGCTCAGAGCACTCAGCTCTGGCTGAGCGGGTGTGTACTGTGCCGTGGGATGAGAGTGCGTCACGGAGCAGCAGCTGTCACTCTGCAGACCATTTCATTAAAAAAATAAAATGACAAATATCGCCCCCCCACCAAAAAAAAGAAATACGCCCCCCCCAAAAAACAACTGACGATGGATTCAGCCCATTCATCCAATCACCCAACCCTAGTCAGAACTACTTCAGAATCTACAAGAACCAGTTTCTTTCTACTAGAAAGAAAGTGAGAAAGTAGGTAAGAAAGTAGGTCTGGTAGTCCATTTAGTTCAATTTAGTTCAATTGCAGTGTAGAGAAGGCAGACACCTCTACAGCCGATATCTCTAAAACTTTCCAACTCACACCAAAACTATCTCGATGGATAAATAGCACTACAGGTCAGGAGAAAAAACTGTGTATTTTTGATTTTAGGGTGAACTCTCCCTTCAAGGCCAGTTTACCACCTCCGACAGAAAACCCTGTGTCTGTTTTTGTCAACTCTACAGTTTTGTTCACAATCCTGTCACCTCTGCAAATCACATCCAGTCTGAACCCGAGTCCATGTCTTCCTCTATTTTCCTGTGACTGATTGTCAAGAACTAGATCAACAAACTCTCGTAGGGACACTGAACCATCCTGTCCTTTAACTCATCTCACTATTTGCAGAGCAGACTTTTCTCTCCGTTTGTTTCTCTGGAGGGTGGAGGTGAACTGAAGGATGGGTGCATGACAGGCTGCCACTCAGCACTCACTCCTACATCTGTCCCGTCCTTGTGCATTACTGTCACACGTGTGGTTCGGCACTGACCTGCTCCCATAAATCAGCCGGGCCAGCTCCTCGCTTCACTCTGCCCTCACTCTCCTCCCCTCCCTGTTTTTTTTTTTTTTTTTGACTCTCCTTACCTCTCCGCTCTCCTCATCTCCCGTCTGCCAGCACACCCCGAGTCTAGTTCTCCATTCTGGCAGCGCACCACACCTGCACTGCGGCTGTCAATCAGCGGGCAGGAGGGAGGAATCGCAGACTGCGCTCGGTTTAGCATGTTTGAGGCCGTGTGGGCATGAAGTGTTGCCTAAGGAATCCAACCAAGTGAGTGGTTGTATTCTCGTCACACCCCGTCTCCCCTTCTGTCTTCGGCAAATTGCCTCTGCTATATTTAAGCAGCGAATGGTATGAATTACACCTCTTTGTGAAAGCTCCGCTTTTTTCAACATGTCAAGGAAGTTTGAGATCTTACTTACTTTATTCTGTTCCTGTCTGCAATCTCTCTTTCTCCGTGTGCGCGTGTGTGTGTGTGCGTCTCTGCCATTTTCTTCCCTCCTCTATGAAATGAAAATGAATTTGCAGCGGGCAGCGGCAGGTATGACAGAAGCAGAATTTCAGGCTGTGTTCTGTTCTCCACTCTATTACCTTCTAATGATGTCTGAATGTGAAATTGTCTTCTTTATGTGTGCCTGAGACCCCGACCGCCCCCCCCCCCCCCCCCCCTTCCCCACGGTCTCTCTTACACTGTCCCCTTCTTTTTTTCATCGCCTCAGAATCACTGTGGAATAGTTGTACAGGTGACTGAAGCAAGGCCATTATTTTGGAAAGCTGCTTAGTGCTTTTAAAAAGACATCTCATCCTTGGCCAGACAGCTTACTCCTAGTTCCAATAAAGCCTAAACAATCCAGACAACAGAGTGCCCCTGTCAATGGATAGACACCGGCTGAGTCATCGCTAACTCAGGGCCGACGCTGCCAGTCTCACTTCAGACGGCTCGGCATTAACAAGTTATTTTATTTATGTTGACAGCAGAGAGAGGCGGATATTCAAACACAGGCGTGGCTCAGGGTCTAAAAAGCTGACAAAAAATTTGACTAAAAAGTAAATGTTTAGGAGGGAATTTGCAACTGGGAGATGAGTTTCTATTTTTCCCAAGCACACAACACATCCTCTGCAGCAGGAGTGTGTATAAAGTCCATCCCGTGTTCATTAACAGCCATTTGTTGGTTTTAAGTCATGGCTCTCAGTTGAGCCCACAAAGAGAAAATCCACTTTAAAACACTTTGCTCTGGGAGAGGCCTTGCATTTTGGGACCCGTTTCAGTATTGACTTTGGCATTGACTTAAGGTGTGTTTTTTAAACGTTGGTCATTTCCAGTTTTGGAATCTCTCTTTTTTTGCTTCAGCTGTAAGAAGAAAGATGTGGTGATGGCCGGTTTGTCGCCGCACTTATGAATTAAGCTCTTTGTCTCATAACTATTTTGTGTCATAACTAGGAATGTCATTTCAGTAAGTTTACTCTTGATACCCCCTTTTTTAAAAACATTTATGTAGCCTTTATTTAACCAGGTTAGCCCCATTGAGATCTCCTTGAGACAAACTCTTAGATTAACAACATTAAAGTTGCTCATATAAACTTAGAAAACTCATATAACACTTGCACACAGACAAGCTGGACTCCAGAGTTTTCACCAGAGCTTTAAACTCATTCAAGGTTACTGGGTTTTGAAGTTGTCAGTCTTTAAATTATTCCATGCACTAGGTGCCGAAAACCTAAAAGTTTTCTTTCCCAATTCAGTTTACACTTTGGGAACAACAAATCGTAAATGTCCATAGAAGAAAGATTATGACTTCCATGTTTACAGTGTAAAAGAGAAAATAAGTAAGTAAGAATAATGCCCTGAATGGTTTTGTAGATAAACACATACCAGTGACTGAGGTGACAAATGCATCAGGAAGACCAATTCACGTTTGAGTAAAGTACACAGTGGTGAGAAAGACAATCACAAGTTTGTAATAACTCATATATAACACATCTCCACAGTCAATAACGGGTACAAAGTTAGATTCAACGAGTTTCTGTTTCACACAAAAAGAAAAGCAAGGCTTGCAAGTAAGACTGGTTGACCCTGACACTCATCAACCGGAAACTAACCAATAAATCTTTAGGAAAAAACGCAAAATGACATGAAATACAAGAGTTGTTGTGCCCACGTCTGTACTGCATTAAGACGCTCCTCAGCAAGGCTGTCAGACAACCTCTGATGGACAGAAAGGCTGAACTACAACGCATCATTGGTGTCCACAGCTGTCTGTGTATGCATCCATTTGGGAGTGAAGTTATATTTAGGCCTTTCTGGAGATGGTGGGCGGAGAGGCTCTGAGTGAGGAGCTCACTGGACTGCATTTCCCAGTCAGCATCGCTGAAGTGACACGTAGTTGTGATGTCCAGCAGTCGGTGGTCAGAGCTAGCTTGTCTGCCCTGGTTAGCTTTACCCTCCGATCATTTCAATGCATTTAGTTCTCGATGGCATAACGTACTCAGGCTTGAGGTGCCAGACTAGCTCTGTTAGCTCTGGATGCTTTTTCTTGATGTGTTGCTAGTACTGCTGCTAAACTGAAGAGTAACATCACAAAATTTAAATCTGACTTTGTTCCCTTTCTGGAGGAAATGTTCCCACAACAATGTTCATTTTTTTTAAAATCTCAGACTGCTAGCTAGTGAAACTGTTACCTGTGTGTGTGTGTGTGTGTGTGTGTGTGTGTGTGTGTGTGTGTGTGTGTTTGTGTGTGCATGCACAAATTAATGGTTAACCTTTGCCATTCCCATTCCTAACATGTGTTCATATGCTGTTACATTCAGCAGCTTGTGTCTCCCTGCTTCTGCCCCACCTCAAATAATGACACAGCAGCTTGAATGATGAGATGAAAAAAGACATGCCTGGTAAAAGTGTCAGCCAGGAGACAACATCACAGTGGGACTCAGACATATGAAACGAATAATCACTTAGTTGTTTAGCTCTAGCTCTTAACGTGCTAACATCTTAGCTCACAGCGTGCTAGGTCACAGCACTCCAGCGTCTGCTTGGCACGGTGGAGCGAAACAAGAACAAAACATTTCTCAGACTGTCATGAAGGTCAGGTTTTAAAATCACTGTTTGACTGACTGACATTTATTTGTTTATCTCAGCGCTACATTTTTTAGCTTTTTTAGCTCATGAAGAGAAAGACTTTTATTGAATTTTGCACTGACATTATCAAAAATGTTTCCAACAGTGGTGCCATTAACTACTAGCTGTTAATCGCTATACCTTCGGGGAAAACATGCGTCAGATACATCAGAATGAGGAAGGAGGTCATTGAATGCAACTAAACATAACAACGTTATGAACATGATTTCAGCCTGAGTCATGTCAGATAGATTTTCAGCTGCAGTGGTTGTTTGAAAATGAAAAGCAACTCCCATGATCCCATTCTACTTTTGTTATTGTTTTAATGTCAGCGAGACTCCCAGTGGTAGAAATTACATGCTGTGCGTTTAAAAATGTTAAGTGTAAATGTAAATGCAAAGTCAAGATAAAGAATAAAAGATACAATCTCTGGATAGAGATCATTTTTTAATACCAGGTGTAAATGGGGGAGTAATTCTACATGGGGACCAACAAGAAAAATATTCTTACTCACACTGGTAAAAAAAAAAAAAAGACAACATATTAACCACTTGTCAAAAACACCTAAATTACCATACAGGGACAGAGGCAAAATGCAAATTCCAGTATAAAGATGTGTGATCTGACATGTTACAAGGCCTCAAGCAAACTATATTCACATGATTTACATTGAAGAGGAAGACGGGACATTTCTCAACTTTAAATTATGCGTTCATAATGGAAATACATGCATACATTAGTCAGTGCGGTGCATAGGACACAACATAACATCTCTTGGGAGCATTTGCTAAATGATGCTGTTTTAGTTTATCACTTTGGTTTTTGGTTTACAAGGATGCTGTGTTTTTGGAGGATAAAGGAAGATTCCGCCAAAAAGCTATGTATTGGATATCAAACGCTCACCCCCTGCAGGATTGAAAGGGACCTCTGAAAAGTTTGTAGTTTTGGTGGAGTCGGCTTTTACAATGGAATCCAATGTTGACCCACTTTCAAGGTGAAAAAGGTTCATGGAAACTTTCTCTACCATTTCTGCAGCACAATACATTCCTCCTCTGTCCATTTGTATGTTTGGCATTCATGCCTCTTTCTCCTATATAAAACCAATTGAAAGGGCTGTTGAGAGTGAAATCTCCCCTTCAGGAAAGGCCAAACCCCTCACACACTGCACAACAACATATAGAATATTCAGTTAGGACATATAGACATGTTTTTTTCTATTAAAGTATGTTATAGAGTGGTTTGGTTCATACAGAGCCTCCATTTGTTGCTAGGACAGCTAGTTTTTTCCATAAGTAAAATTTAGACTCAATCCTTTCAACAGTTGTTTAACTCCACTAAGTTCAAGAAGACACTCAACCTTGAGCTGTTAAGCTCAAATAAGACACTGTTGAGAAGGACATTGGCTTGTAAATCCTGATGTGGTCTCAACGCAGAATGCTTTAAAGGATTTTTTCATTATATAACCCTGACCCGTACACTCACGTCATCTGTTTTCTGCCTTTTTTTTCCCCCCTCTTTCTTTCTCTTTCTCTCAAGCACACACACCTACACACACATCTGAGATCTGGTCTCCTACTGTGTCTGAGCTTGAATTGGCACCAAAAAGTCCCTCGCTGATTAGAGCCTGTACTGGTTGTGCCTGATCCCAGCGGAGCCCACACATTAGTGGCATTTTGAGTGTCGCAGCTCACCTAGAAGCAATTTACTGTGACCAGGCTGTGTGGTCATCGCAACCTGCCCTGTCTGTTGATGTGCAGGCTGAAATCATAAAGCCTTAGCTTACAGGTCTGAACCGCTGTAAAACTACAAGCAAGAAAGCAGCTGTTCTCACAGAAAAAAAAGTCTTGATGTATTAAACTTAAAGTCCCATGAAATGAAAAATTTCTTTTCCTTGTTGGTGCTGTGTTGTATTGTTCTGCTTTCTTTTTTTATATAGCACGTCTACAGTATATGTCAAAAAAGCACTTTTGCACATTTTATAACAAAATCCTACACTTCCCTGCTCCTTTGTCGTCTCAGCCCCCCAGTAAATTCACCCTGATGTTCACGCCGAAGTAAGAGGGAATGGAAAAGTCTTGTCCACGTCGTCCTCCATGGCTACTGCCGATGTCAGTTTGGCATTTTTACTGCCAACCTTTTAACTCTAACATGAACATTTGGAACCAGATTAGACCATGGATGCATTAAAGAGAACTGGATGCAGTATTGGAGGCGGGCCTCTCTTCAGTCCTATGAGAGTTGCTCAGTGGCACATGAGGGCGACTTCTGTGTGTGATCCTCTGCACATGCTTCAGCATTGTGCAGCCCATAGAGCAAGCGCAGTAGAGATGCTAACTTCCTGTTTAGCCCTCTGCTAACTTGAACAGTGGTAAAATAATTTAATCTTTGAGACTTTGCAAATGTTACTGGACCAAATGTATTAAATTCTAATTTCATGAAACCTGTGAAGCCCACTATTTTACAGATGCTTCTTTCACCATGTAAGCTTATGAAGAAAAAGTGTTTTGTTGGGCTGCAGAACAGCACGTGAAGTTGTCATTTCGCGGTTTAGCCACTGTGTCAAATTGGCTTCCAAGCCCAACACTCTTCCCGGGGCCTTGGATTAAACCTTTCATAGAAATTTAACCTTCCTAAGTCTCGCCACTGTTTTCCTCTGTGCTCCACTGACAGTTGACCAAGCTTGGTACCTCCGTCAACTTTCTCCTTTCCTGTTTCCTGTACTTGGATATGCTACATGCTAGACTTGTCTGTGTTGAAAAGAAAAACAGATTTTGAATATGGTAAAAAAAAAAAAAAAAAAAAACATTGCTGGATCCTGTTAAAATGATATATTCCTAGTTTGCTAATGTTAAAAAACTGCTTGCTAATTAGGTAGATAGTTAGCAAATGTTTCACTAATATTGTCCAGCTAGTTAGCTAAAATGCAGAACTATAGATTGTCACTTTTTTTAAATCACTAAATAGTTGAATCTTTTCTCTCCTGGTATATACTCATACCAGTCACCAGTTGTATGGGAACACATGGCCATCTGTTTTTAAGTTTTCATCTGAGGCCATAACTGTTTGTGGTTGCATCGAAAGAGAACTTATTGCATGCAACAGTTACAAGTATGGCTGTCTTCTGCATCTGGAGCTCCACCTGTTGAATTCCCATCTGATATTTTTTTTTTTTGGGGGGGGGGGGGGGGGGGTGTATAGAGACATAAATATGTATACAAGCCACTTATACAGCCAGCACATTTCTGTTCGTTTACAGGTGTTGCACTGTGCTTTATTTATATTTTCTCTTAACAAGAATTTACCACATGAATGGCCTGTAAACAGTTATTGCAGCATAAATAAATTATTCGAAGAAACAGCTTAGGCTGAACATTGATCCACTTCAAGTGCTGTAACAACTGCATTTCAAGGATGTACTTCAGTGTTTAGCTATGACAGTTACATTAAAAGGGTGCTTCACCAATTCATCATTGCACTTCTGTAACATTGTTGGATTCATGATTGTTTAAACAAAAAGATGAGATCAGCTAAGAAGACTCACAAGAATCAGGGATATTGTATTTTATTCCGCACTCTCTTCTTTCCATGTCAGACCTCTGGCGTCTACAGTGCCCACAATGCATCTCAACTGCTGACAGTTCGGTCTGAGATTCAGACGTGTAGCGCTGGTAGCGGCTAAACTTTGAGCTGCTAGCCTCAAGCAGAGATGAAGCTCACTTCAGGCAACTTTGCAGAGCTCCCTCTGGAGCCACAAAGGGCTTTATACAACTTTTTCACCCATGCAGTAGTACTCCTCAAGACCTGTAAATAGACTTTGATGTGTAAAGTTCCCCTGTAGTGCAGATTGGTGAAGGTGGCTCTCTTTCAGAACATATGTTATACTTCAGCCAAAACCACCTTTCCTCTAGAAATCATGTTTATATACAACTAATTTGCAACAGCAAACACATTTTGAAGGAAATTAGATGCTGCTTGGATTACATTTAAATTTAACATAATGAGAACATGTTGTTAATTAAAGTATATGGCAATTTGCAAAAATGTCGACACTAAACGCATCTGCAAAATGGTTATTGACAACCTAGTTCTCATATCCAATGTCCTTGGAATGCTGCTCGTACAGGATTATGTTTAGACACTCACAGCACATGGATAAGATTAGGGAAAGATTATAGTGATTCAAGTCCACAGTGACTTGAATCAGGAAACATTTACCTGAACCACGTAGTCTCTGGCAGAGGTGGCAAAAGTACACACAGTTCCTTACTGAGGTAGAAGTACAGGTGCGTGTGTAAAAGAAAACTCTGATAAGTAGAAATGAAAAAGTACAGGCTCTGAAATGTTCTGTATTTCTGCCAGCTGTTTCTGCACAAATCTAACTCAACCTCACCTTTCCTCCGTGGTCAAGTCTCCCTCTCTGTTTGTGTCGTCTCGTTACATCTTTAACATAGTTTTCATCCTGTCATGTCTGTTGTGTGTGACATGCGTTGATGGATACACCAACATATACCTGAAAACTCTAATTAGGTGCACAAATGTTTGCACACTTTCCAGCTCTAGTCTCTGGGGTCAAAGTCCTGTCCTTCATGTCAACCCTCCACCCTGTCCGCCTCCCTGCAGCACGGATGTGATGCATAAATGAAGCACTTCAATGATTCAAAAACAAGGTTTCCTGTGAACATGCCGTGTTCGTTGCTCAGCTGTCGTTACACAAGATTTCACAATCAACTGCAGCTGTAGCAGTTTTGACACCAAAACAGAGGGGCTTATACCAGGATCACAATTTGTGAACCTCAACAACCAGGGATGTTTTTAGGATTTAAGGACAACTGGGACTTAGCCTGGATCTCTGTAGTGAGGGTGGGGGTGTGTGGCGGGGATCCTCTCCCGCATTTATTTATTTATTTATTTTTTTGATTGACGGACACTTTTTTGATGCCTTTTTATGGACTCTGGCAACTCGTTTACCTTGAAGTATATCTTAATCATGGAAAAATTGAAATGTGCACCTCAAACGCTGTTGTTCACGAAAAGACAGACCTTTATTAAACCCAAAGGTAATTTTTGTGCTACATTGTTCCAAAAATTACATTAACGTAAGAATAATATCAAATATGACATGAGTGTAAAATCTAAAGTGTAGAAGAAAACATGATATTGGTATTATTGTTCTCAGCTTGATGCCTTAGTTTTCCTTCCTGCTGCAGGAGGATGGGTAATTGCTAAAACAGTTAAATTTATTTATGTTAACATTATTGGTTTGCTTGTTTACTTATGTGATTTTTGGAGATATTACATAGACTTGCATTGATTTCCTGTGGACTCACCCTAATCCTAACCTTATCCAATACTTGTCTATTCCTAAACCTTCCGTTAACCTAACCCTGGCCTTGACCACTCACCAAAAAATCAGCGTTTTTCCAGTTTGGGACACAGCTTTTGTCCCCAGTTGCACCAGCCTTCCCCGGTTAACCGGAGTCTGAAATGCTGCTCCAAAAGTAGCTTAAATCAAACCCACACTCACAGTTAGTTTAGAGACTTATATTTATTTTGACAGGCTGTTATGTTATGCAGACTAACAAACATTCATACACATTATGTTTTTTCTAAAGCTTTTAAAATTCCACGCGGGGCTCCACTCAGATCATTTGAAAACGACAGAAATGACCTGGTGATGCTGATCTCAGCAACATGTCAACTGTTTTTACTTATAAAACTATGGAATTTGACAAAAAGAGACTAAGCCAGCAATAATTAATATTTCTCTGTTGTTTGGTGGAGACTTTGTGGCAAACTGGTTAAAATTAAACGTCGGTATCAATGTGTGTGTGTGTGTTTGTTCTCCTCCAGGTCGGGGCGTCCTGTCAGTTTCATGGTGGTCCTCAACACTCCAAACCCCCTTAGTAAGATCTCCTGGGTCAACCGTCTGCACTTGGCCAAGATTGCACTACGTAAGCACAAGCACACACACTCACACACACACACAGGCACACACACACCACAGAGAAAGGATTACTATGTCATTTTTTATTTAAACAGGATGATGTAATGCAATGAAATGTAATAACAATGTTTTAAGTCAGGGGCTCAGACACACCATCAGTGTTTGCTTCGCTCTATTGGCTAAGTGCACAACTGGTGTTCCCACTTATATAATCAGAGAAAAAACGCAACTCTCAACTGGGTCATCAGAAGTTTACATGCTGAGAAGAGAGGCAAACTATTTGAACAATGTCAAATTAATCACCTGTTCTAAAATGCCAGGTATGTATCGTGAAAATAAACATTTAAGCATCATTTAGGAAAGATTTTATTGCCATATGAGGACTTGAGACTACAAACCATGTCTACTAGGTCAGTCGAATTATTACCAATTATTTGTGAGCCTGAGTCTCCCTCTTTGAAATTTCACTGGTTGTAGAGACTCAGCAGTGGTCAACATTCATGAAGGAAGAGAAAGGCCAGACCCTGCCCAGCAGGGAGCAGCACAGTTCTGTTTTTTTTTTTTATCTTCCCTAACCTCTTCCCTCCCAACCCCTGCCTTCCTCTGCCCAGGCCTAAGCCTACTATGCAGTCTGACCACGCCGTCGTATAGGAGGTCTTCCTCTCTGGGCTTCATCAATGCGTGCTGTCATCCAGTGGCAAAAACAGAGATGGGACTACCGAGGACATTAATCTGCTTATTTGGCCATGATGGCACGCATATTCAACCCACTCACCACCCCAGTCCTCTTTTACCCATCCTCTCCTACTCCCCGTGTCGCCTTGAGCTCTCTTCCTTGTCACACACACTTTATTCTGGGTTTGTTGTGCATGCAGTATGTCTCTCAACACGCTGCACTTGTGTGTAGCTCCCATCGTATTGCTGTGGCTTCCTATATCCCAGAGGCCTTTGCTGTGAGCGTCAGCGAGAAACATTTAAGGTTTCGGAGGAAGTTATTGGTAGATTAGAGGACCAATTAAATGTCTTGCTTATATGAGTGGCCAGAGATGTCTCTGTCAGTGTCTTTAATAACCAACCATACACTCTTAGAAATAAGGGTTCCAAAATGGTTCTTCCTTAAGGTTCTATTCAGACTGATTTGCTTCTGAAGAACCTTTTTTGAACAAAGATTTTGTCAAGGGTTCTTTGTAAGACTGAGGATTCCATGAAGAACCCTTTTCACCCAAGGAGGGAAGAGTTCTTTAAGGATTGTCTGAATCCTTGAAGAACTCTTCTATCAAGGGTTTGTCAAGAGTAGAACCCCCCAGGTGGGTTCTAGATAAAACCCTTGGAATATAAAGTTTTTTTTCTGTAAAAGCCTCACAGTGTTTGTGTTTGGAACATTACACGGTTCTCTGTAGACACTCTCAGTTCGTTCTAGATAAAATCCTTGGAATATAACAACATTCTTGGTAGAACCCCTCCATGGGTTCTAGATGAAACCACTGGATTATACAAAGGTTCTTAGTAGAACCTGATAGGTGTGTTCTAGGTAAAACCCTTGAAACATACATAGCTTGACAATAGAGTGTGTTCTGTGGGTGTGCTCTTGATATAGAAAAGGTTCTTGGTAGAACCTCCTAGTGTGTTTTAAAACCATTGGAATATAAAAAGCTTTTTGGTAAAACCCCCTGGCATTGTTCTAGATTAAAACATACAGAATACAAAAAGGTTTTCCATAGAACCCCTTGGGTGGATTCTTGATAAAACACTTAGAATATAAAAAGATTCTTGGGTTCCTTTTGGCAGCCTGAGAAGTTGGAAAGATTCCGGGTAGAACCTCCAGAGAGGGTTCTTGGTGGATCCATTGCACCATAGAAGGGTTCTCTGTAGAACCTCTCCATAGGGGTTCTGGGTAAAGCCTTTCAGAGATGGTTCTGGTTCTAACCCATCATGTTGGATTCTAAGGTAAAACTCTCTGAAAGGCGTCCAAATGGAACGTTTACAGAAAGTGCTAACAGGAACCAAAACAGATTCTCCTATGGGAACGAGCCAAAGAACCATGTATGGTTCTAGTCAGCATCTGAGCGGGTCAGACACTCAGGCTGAACTGTGTTCAAGAGGTTTTCAGTTCACAGAAGTTTTCCTCTGCTGCATCTTGAGATTCTTCATCCTGGCACATTCCAATAAAAACAGAAAACACACGGACACAGTGGATTTCCTCTCTCAGTGGGGGTATGGAGGTGCATGAAGCACACAATGCATCTGTAGCCTCTCAAGTAGAGCTTGCTGTATATGGTTCGTGTCAGAGTGGCATCAAAAACATCAGGCTGAGTGCAAAGGATGCTGTGGCTGCAGTGAAGCGCAGCATCCCCAGCCTTCCCTTGTTGCTCACACCTTTATCAGCATCACAGCAGGCGTACTGATGAGGACGGTGGCATAGTTATAGCATGCAGCTCGCCTCTCTTATGGCCGCTGTGTGGACATGGGTGATATTCAAAGCCAAATCATGCAAGTTATCCATAGCTGTCACACGGACCAGGAGCCTCTGTGCTGCATTCAGGTTTACGGAGACCATGAATATCAAGCACGAGTCGCAGAGGATAAAATAAACAGCGGAGGATCACAAGTATGTCATTGTAATTTATTTGCCATTCACTTGGAAAGAAAACACCAAATAAACATTTATTAAATTTACTCGCTTTCTTAGGATCTTACACCTGTGGAAAACGCAGCCTGAACACCCTGAAGACAAAAGATGGAATGCTATCAAAATGTAAATATTGCGCATTGCTTTCACTCTCACGTTGACTGACTCTGTAATGACACAACTGTCAGCACCAATCTGTCTTTGTCATGCTATCCTACTACTACCTCGTAGCCTCGAGCGCTTGTCGCAGACATGATATTCCTGTGTGTTAAGATCAATGTGAAATCTTTGCCTTTCTGAAAAATTTGCAGTCCGTCCGTTGATCAGGGGAAACTGACGCATCTAAGTAGGGACAGGAACCAAGAATCAGAACTGCTGAGAATCTGATCTGAATCGATTCATTACAATCTAATGCCTCTGAGCTTATCAATTCCTTTTATCAATGCCAGCACTTTTTTCTGACAGTTGCACATTGCCAATGCAGATCTTATTATGACTTAGGGTTAGAAGGTAGGTTAACTCAATTAATGTGAATTACTATCATTAAAATACCCTCTGCTCTCTGTCTGTGGACAGGCTGTTAAACCAAACTCAGTTCAAAAACCAGCTGTTTTATGGTAGGACCATCTTTTTTCATAGAAAAACTTTATTTACACCATTGCTAAGACTCTTTTCTGACTCACTTCGATCCACAGACACAATCGGTACACGTCATTTACTGAGTAACATCATTAACTAACCTGTAATGACGCCACAGATGTACACTAAATGTATTGACCAGCCCAGTCTCGCAGTTTACCCTTTTCATCCTCTCTGTGGATGGCCTGAAGCCACCGATATCCTCTTTTACTGTCCTTCACACTTTGGGGAAGTAAGAAAAAAGTAGTTAACTGGGTTTGAGGTGCAAAATGCAACCGCGCTCGTTCCCTCCAGGATCTGTGCCCAAGCACACTGCAAAACAATGACGTCAAACTCATGCTGCTACACTGTTGGAAACTTGTAAAAAGGCGTCATAATGGAGAGGAAGAAACGGTCCAAAGAGTAGCTTCATTTCATGGATAAAGATGACAAGAGTACTAGTTGCAGTGTCTGTAAAATGATGATTTCAATTAAAGGTGATAACAGCAACAATATGCCTAAATATTTCTCCGTGCAACATGCTCAAATTTCAGGAATGTCATTTATTTGAGATTGCCTCCCAACCAAGCGGCACATCCAATAAATATCCTAATAACATTAGCACCATGCAGGCAGGCTTAAGCTGGGCCCAGACCACAGCCGGTTTGGGCAATGTACCTCAGATTCACCCCTCCTGAGAATCGAAGGGAGAAATCAGGTCTTTTCCATCGGTCAGTAACGAAGTTCAGCCCAAGATTATCAGGTAATTTGAGGAGTTTACAGATTCAATCTTAAACCTCCTGTCTGCTCGTAGACTCATCTGGGATACCCTGATAATTTTCATGGTTGATATTTCCGAGTAAAGAACTGGATGATTACGTCAGCATTTTCAGAGCGTGACGATAAATACTCAATCAGACAGACAAATCTACTTGGACACAGGAGCAGCTGAGCAGCTGAGCAGCTGACGATGTTGTGCCCTTGATGCTAACACTAGCTAGGCTGCTACTGCTGAAGATATTAAAACGGACGGTTGGCCATACCTTCCAAACATTTCCTCATCCAGACTCTTAAATCCATCTGCCTTTTTTCTCACTGCAAAGCGTTACTCCAGCAAGCTGTTGCACCACATTAGCCTCCACTTTGTTTATATCTGCTTCCCCAAGAGGTCACGTAAGATCGCGCTCCCTCTGGCATGATTGTCTTAATAATATCCTGTAGTGTGTGATGCGCAATTATTTTCAAATTTTGTAGTGTGTGTGTGTGTGTGTGTATGAAGAAAATCTATGAAGGTTCTGCTCATGCACATGATGCAACCAGATTTCAAAATCGGTTAAGATTTTAAAACTCCTGTAAGTCTGATCTTTCTTCAACTTAGAAATTCTAAATGAAAAGAAATGCTGTACAAATATTCTCTTATTACATCCATTTTAGATGATGACAGGCAGACTGTTGCTGCAGTTTGCTCTCAGGCTACATCCAGCTTGACTAAAATTGATCAGGGCTCAATAAGGGAATCTATGAAGAGTCTGACCAATAAGCAGAATCTATATTGACACAGGTAACAATAAAATCTTATCAGAGGCTGCAAAATTTTAGGAATTTAAACCAACACTGCTGTCCAGGACAAGTTACCATGAGAGAAACAGTAAAATAAGCTTTGATCCCTCCGTCAGCAGCGCGACAAGCAGCCAAGTGTAAGAAGAACAGGCTTCGAGGTGCAAAGAAAGGTAATAAAATAGCCGAGCAAAGGACATGAAATAAAATACGAAGCTGAGTGAAATACAGAGACCTTTTAGAGCAAGTGGAGTAAAGAGGGAGGGGATTACAGAGAACCCCCTGCTGCAGTCAAGACATCAAACAATTAGATGATTTCTATACATCAAGCTCAAGACTCAGATTTGTGCAGTGGGGCTGCCGAGAGAATAAAGAGCATCTTTCAACCAGAAGAGAATCTTTTACTCAGATATTGATTCACTCATTGTCTGTTAAAATGATTGACAATAAGTGTGTAAACAAGTGTATGGTGTTTCCTCGAATTATCTGGAAACATTCACACTAAATTAATGTGCATTTTCTTTCATAGTATGATTATATATTTACAAAGCATGGAATTTATATTTAACCCTTTGATACACGCCGGAGACTTTAAACCCCTTGACATTTAATCTTTAGATGCCGGGTTTCATGTTTCACGCAATCTTCTCTCTTTTGCCAAGATGCAATTATAGTAACTCTCATATCATGGATCATGTATAGTATCATATATCTCCGCAGTTTTAAAGTCCCTGCAATCCTCACTAACCACAACAATACAGAGTGAGAGAGATAGCATTGATTGGTTTAGAACTTGAAAGGTAGAAAGAAAAAGGTTGTACTTTATTGTGTATCCAAGGTCCTTTCATGTTTACCTCCCTCTCAAGTGGCTTATATGACTTTATACACGTATTCATAGTCGACAGCCCACGCAACATCAGTCCTCCACATCCACAATCACACATAGCCTCATAAACTGAGCATAAAGGTTATAAACATGCAAAAAAAAAACAGCTTTGTTACTTGAACTGAGTGACAAAACTTTTATTAGACACATGAAGCAAATGAGCTGCATTTTTTTTTTCTTTTTACATCTCCTCTCTTCTGTGCGGGGGCGGAAGCTTGACCCGAGGTTTTTACCTTTAGCCTATATCATTATTATGTTATGTATAATCAGCTATATTGTTGAAAAATAATTTAGTCAGAGCGAGGGCACTGAAATAGGACTGTGTGTCTTATTCATACTCAGAAAAGTTGTTTTATGTGTATAAAAACGCTGCCTGCAGCAGAGAATTTTAAAGGTTGAGTAGTGAATGCAGGTGTGTGTATAACACACAGCACATTTCTCTGCCTCAACTTTCTCCTTTTTTAGTGTCAAACTGTAACTGTGAAGTAATGTGTGACAGCCCGTATCTGGTTCTAAATACACATGATCTATTATTTATTTTTATTAAAAAGAATTTTGGGATATTCCAGATAACAGGGCTGGCAACAAGACAGGCAGTTAGACAGGGATTACAATACAGAGGTGGTTTTCTTTTCAGCTCTACTTGAGCTAACTAGCTAATGCTAGGTACAGATAAAAGTGGAAAGAAATTAGCCCCCCTTAACAACAAGTAAGCTAGTTAACCACTATCTGTCCATCAGGTAACACTGCAAGCTAAGTCACCTTGGTACTGTAATCTGTCGTCAAACTGTCCCCCATATGCCATTTTCTTTCTAAATTTGGTGCATTTTTTCTTTTTGGATCCTCAAAGAATAAGTCAACTTTTCTGTTTTTAAGTATTCCCAGAATCATTCCATGCCAATCTTCCGTGTAGGTGATATTGGATTTAGCCACTTTCAAGTGATTTTTTTTTACTTGCCACCAAAACGGCCTGCAGGAGGTTTTATTGCTCCTCGGTTTCAAACTAAAAACATGGCCCTGTTGAAAGGTCTCCAAATTCGACGGTATTTGAGTCTTGGATACCCCTCTTAAAAATGTGTGAATCCTTTCTCAAATTAAAAAACAAATTGGGACGGTTCCTTAATATGGAAATGTTTTGCCTCCACTCAAGCTGCTTCAGAGGTCCCTATTTCTGCTTTTTTCAAGATTTGTCATTTTTAAATCTCTGTGATATTTAAAATATTTTACCCTGAAATAAATGAATAAATAAAACGTACAGTGACGTTAACATTATCAGAATATGTGAACGACTCAACTATGATTTTAAAAAGTCAGAAAGAACTGTAGAAATCCGAGTTATTTGCTGCAGCATTTAGATCACGTCTCATACTCATGATAGCACTTCCACAGCAGCAGTGTGACACGCTGGTACTCATCGAATCGTTCATTTAAAAACAAATGGTTGAGATGAGGGCGGGGTGATGGATTTCATTGAGTCCCTTGGGGAAATAGATCAGCACCAACCTGGTCAGGATGACAATTACATGTTAATTGTATTACACCCACACTTTGCCTTCCCATTTAACCAAATGTAATTACAATAAGCGAGTTGTTGATTTAATTTCACGGATGGCGTACTGTCACCGAGGCTTCCTCGTCATTGCAGGCGGAGGCAGGCCTGCCCTGTGCTCAGGGGAGACCTACAGTCGAATCAGCATTTCAAACGCACCGAACCATGGGCTTGTTTAGTTTGAAATGGGCGCCGGGCTCCGAAATGTCCCTGAATGGTGGACACCACAAATAGCTAATGTTCTCATGCATGATTTAGTGAGTGATTAGACATCACAAAACTCATTTTCCCAGACCCATCTTCACACCAGTGTTTATCCTGTTACCTCCATTTAGAGGAAACAGCGATATCCCACTGCTGTACTTCACAGCCTTCTCCGAGCCACATGTGTGAATATCAGTGCCTTTTAGAGACATTCCTGCATGCCGTATTAAAGTCCTATCAGTGCATTGCCCATTAACAATGCCTTGTTAATGCTGTGAGGTTCTCTGAACCCATTTTGCACCTTGAGCATAACATTTTGCAGCCCATGCTTGCCCTGTGAAGATAAACTATTTTTTTTAAGTTAAGCAAGTTCATGCCTGGGCTGCGTGTAAATTTTTCAGTCGACTGCATTTGTAATGATTGAAAACAAACGTTTTGAGTCAAATAAGCTTAATATTAATTCAATTGTACTTGAGAAAACTTAAATAAGCTTAAGGTATTAAGTTGATTCAACAAATGTTCAGTCACACTGAAAAAACATTACCAACAAATTTGATTTCCTTTTAAATTTTCTCATTTTGAGGAGTTAATTCTTCATTTCACAGAAATGTCGGAGCTAAAAATTGTCAAGAACTTTGATATCAATGCTAAAAATTGTAAATAACTCCTATGTCAATGTATAAAATTGCAAAGAAACCTGATATCAATGCAAAACAAAGTCAAGAACCCCAATAACAAGGCAAAAAGTTGTCAAGAACCCCTATATCAATCCAAAAAATCATATAGAACCCTGATATTAATACTGAAAATTACCAAGAATCCTTGCTAAAAATATTAAAGAACCCCAAGGTCCCAAGGTTAATGATTTGAATAAACTGTAGAATACATTCATTCAAGTCATCATTTCAAGTTCTTCAAGCAAGAAGATCTCATGTTTATAAGTTTTGAAGTGTTCTGAAATCAAATACAAATCTGAAGATTAATTAACTTGAATAAAGCTTGAATATTTATGTTAAGTTAATGAGAAAAGATTAGTTGACTCCACAAAGTTCCTATGGATTTATGTATGCGCATGTATAACTCTTTCACAGTGTGGTGGTGGTTTTTAGAAAAGTTTAACTGGAGATCTTCACATTTCAGCAGGATGTTGAAGCTGGTAGTCGGGCTTTTACATGTTATAATATGGCAGCCAAGCCCGATAAGACACATTCCCAGTAAACAGCATTTGTCACTCTGTGTGTGCATGTGGTGTAGTTATGAGGCCTTGAAATAGAAAGTGAGAATTACCCCACGGTGGTGCTTCGCCAGGAGCCCCAGGGTCCATTAATAACCTGGTGTGCCACTGCATCTTTCATGCCTCTCCGAGTGGCCCTAGTGTTTCTGAAGGGTTTTCGCGAAATAGCCAGAAGCATTGCCTAATTAATGGACTTTCTCACTGCAGAATTAATTGCTTCCTACCATGCAGTCCCAGCCCTTTCAGACAGGGTTAAGGCTGCAGACTTTGATGGCCCTCACAAGAAGAACAAGAGGCCGTCAAATCATGAGAGATTGCTGCTGAGACGTTGGAGGCAGAAGCAGAGGAATGAATGTGGGCAAAGATGTCGAGGGTGTGTGGGAGTGTGTGTGTGTGTGTGTGTGTGTGTGTGTGTGTAAACGGGTAGGTGGGGGCTGGCGGTGGGAAGGCAGGGGGGGTGAAAGGATGATTGAGACAAGCAATCAGTCCCACTGCAGGGAACACAGGGCAGGCAGGGGGCTGTTGCCTGTGGTTACACTGCTAAGCGTGCCGGTCTTTCTCTTTTTCCCTCGCAACACGGATCAATAGATGAGTGGAGTGCGGCTTGGAGGTTCTGGCACACACTCTGACACACCTTCTTAATCCACTGTGTGATAACCTGTGCCATGCCGATGTATACCACACAGGAGACAAGCGAGGAAGGGGGGTGGGGGGGGTGCAAAATTCACCCTGCTGCTCGGGCTTTAGGCGAGACGGCGAGGGCTTTACTTCCATTAGCCCAGGGATTCAGATCGCTTGGTTCCTATTTTAACTGATTTTGTTGCGTCTGTTCAAATAACAAGGGCTAATATGCGCCCGTCATCTTTTTGTTTTGTGCTGTTAAAGTATTTCTACTCAATAAAGAATTCCTTTGATAACACTTTTAATATAAACATTCAATAGAAGCCTCCCCCTCACAGAAGAGACGATCACTCAGTATGTGCTGGAAGGCTTTTCCCTTAGCCCTAAAATTAATCTGTCAGACAGCAAAGATTATCTCCCTATCTCGCTGTGTTCAAACATGGGAAATGTTTATGATAAGTAAACATTATCACGGATTTAATTAACAGATCCCACACTCGCATTGATCCATGGGAAATATCAATTGCACTGGTGTATTTAATTAGTTTATATCTTTGCCCTTTGTGTCACTGGGGTTGATAGAGCGCCATGCTCTGCAAATTAATCTTCATCAGCAAAAGACTTGAAACAAAAGCATGATTGGAATAAAGAAAGTGAGAAACCGAATCCCCCTACTTGGTATTCCAGACGTGCACCTTCACAAATGATGTTATACATAGTTATTGTACAGTAGCCGAGGCTGAGCACACAGTAGATAAAACTGACCTTAACCTTTAGCTTGTGGAAGCTCATCATTCACAGAGATTGCCTTTAATTAACACAGTAGATAAATAAACTGCAGCACAGGGGGACTCACTTTCATTTCTCAAAACATAATAAAAACAAGTAATGTTACTGCATTTGTAAATATGACATAGAACTTTTTGTTTTCACTTATTTAAGACTGTTACCATAGGGAATAGTTTTGACTGTAGTGTCTCTTTTTCTCTGGTATAAATAATTTAGCAGTGTTTTACATCATTTTAAGAGCTTTATTCATGGTGGACATAATGCAGAATGACAATATATCTACTTTGCTATAAATTCAGATAAATTGCAGAACCATCATGAGGGACTGATATATATTTAAGTAGTTTAAGGCATTGTCTACACCATACAGACAGTTTTGAAAACAGATATTTTCCCCCGTCTTTGTTTTAAGAATATCTATATAAATTAGTGAAGTCAAGTCAATTATATAGCACCAAATCATAACAGAAGTTGTCTCAGTGCAGGTATATAGAACAGGTCTACACTAGACTATTGTTAATATTATTTACAAAAGACCAAACGATTCCCACCAAGAGCAGGCACTAAGTTAACAGTGGCAAGGAAAAAACTTCTTTAAAGAGGCAGAGACAAGAATGCAAAACTAATTAGAAATGTTCAAACAAGCATGCCAAGGCCAGCGCATGTGAAAGATTCTGACATTGTGAGCATTTGTAGCGAGCTCATTTTCCTTTGATGGTAGTAACGTAAAAACACAAACAATAGTAAATCATTTTTATTCATCTAACACCTATTTCTTCACCTTTATTGGTAGTCCATCATTGTTGCTGTTGTTTCAGGCATGTGCTCATTACACAAAACAAAAATGGGCACGCTCAATTTGAGATGATGACCTTCCAGACGCTCCATTTTACATATACATACTGAAATCGCAGTTTGTAATTGTACAACATGTACAACTTGTAAAAGAGGTCACTCAGTAGAGTGCAGTACTTTACCAGGGAACCCAAAGAGAATATTTGAAGTAACCCCTTTCTAATCGCCAACATTTTGATCAACTGAAATTTAAGTACATATTTTTTCTCAGGAAGAGGAAGCAAAAGATTAGAATTACATTTTTTGGTAGTTAATTTAATATATAACTGGTTAACCCCAAACATTGCAAGTTGGTAGTGCTTGTTTTAGCATAGCGGTGACCTGTGATGACCTGTGGCCAGCAGTTAAGAAGAGTAAGGACTCAGTGGTCAGTACAGGTTATATGTAGCTTTTATGTAGGTAATTCAAGGTTTCTACAAAAATATCAACCACTGCAACCACGAGAGGTACTTGAGTGTACAGTTCTAAATGTGCAAAAAAGATTTTTGGCTGATGGGTCCAGTAGTATGCAAGATTAACTGTGGACAAGCTCTGTTGATCACACATGCAGCCTCATGCCTGGCAGAGCTCCAGATCTGCACTAGAAAGCACTTAATGGCCTAAAACGCTGTTTGTGCATGGATGAAAGGGCAAAATGTAGATGAAAATGTTCAAGTCAGGAGAAGGCTCTACGGTAATATTAAGAGTGGTTACATTTTGTAACCCTAGTTCTGTGAATTCTGGTTCACTAATCCAGTGGCCTCTCTTCAGAAGATTTGGTCAGATGTGCAGCAGTAGTGCTATCATATGCACTGGTGGAAGCTAGGAGTTTCAACTGTGTATCCAGCACTTTTAGCTATTTATTTAGACTTTTCTGCTTTCTTGCTAACTAGTTTTCACATGCTTTAAGTCAGAATATGCCGTTCAGGTGTAACAAGTAATTCAGGATGGTGGAAGCCACATCAGTTGCAGTGGTTTTATCTGATCTGCTCGTTTACTGATTAGTCTAACAGTCAATATACTAAAGATCACATCAAGTCTCACCCGTTTGTAATGGTGCTTGTGTGTTTGGTTTTATTCAAAACACGAATATGTGTTGTTTTTTTAAACTAAATCATAGTTTCTCTTTCTCCAGTGTGTCGCTCATCGAGAATAACTACAATAATCTAACAGTCCACTGTCCTCCAAGCACGACAGTCCATCCATTACCAGGCACTGGAAAGTTAGAAGTGGATGTAACTTCAGTTGAGCACGAAAATAGATCTGTAATGGATGTGAACCATCTTTATATTGGTTTAATTTGTGCACTCTCTGCAAAATCAGGTGGTAGCTTGCCCTGTGAAAGCCCGCTGCTCTCCTCCCTGTGAACCAAGAAAAAAAGGGGCTAGCTGAGCATGTAATTATAGAACATACTAACACAACTGTTGCATCCAGGCAGGTTTAAATTAATGTGTGCCTCAGCCTGCATGTCTTGTCATTTAGGTGCTTTATTGATGTGTCAAACCACCCAGGTGAGCTTACGGTCAAGCTAAGCTGGTGGTGTGCTTGTGTGTGTGTGTGAGTACGTAAGTGTGAATGAGTGTGTGAGTGTTACAGTTTTGCCTAGATAATGGTATGATAAGACTGTCTGCATACAGGAGGAGGCATGTTATTTCCTGGTCTACGGCGAGCCAAGGTGATGCACATGACTCCTTGGTTTGGTGGCAACTTATTGATATAAATGTTAATAATGTGGGACCCAAACTGCATCATAGTCTTATGCCTCTTTGCCAGTCTCTTCAGTATAATGCTGTATTTCGTTAAAGATTGCTTCAATAATGCAGAGTTCGCCTCTGACACCTGTGTGAAGCAGTTTTAAGAACAGACCTTGTGCCATTTTTTTTTTTTGTAATCCATGAAATCTATTTTGCCTGTGACTGTTTTCTGACCGTGTTTTTGTATGAGGATGTAGACAAGTGGAGAATATATTATCTCTGTGGTTGTTGTTTTCAGGGAATCTGCTTTGGCATGCTTAGGCCTTATTTTTTTCCCACAGGATGAGTTAAGATTTAATTTCATTATGAAGCCCAATCCCATTTGTTTTTTTTTTTTTATCTCTTTAAGATGTTTATACAGGAAGCATATGCGCATCATTCAGTTTCCTTTGCAGTTTTCTGACAGCACATTAATAGTTATCAGCCACTCCATGAAACTGTGGTGTTGCAGTTGTTGTAATTGCAACAACTTGTCTGCAAAATGGCCGATCATTGTAGCTTTCCATGAGTTCCACCAATCATTGCAGTCTCATGCACAAATTTGGGGGGGGGGGGGGGGGCTATAGTTATCATCTCAGATAGCAGCACTTGCATTCATGTCTTGATTTAGTGTCTAAATAATGCAAGATGAACGTGAAGGTTATTGTCAATACTTTTTTGCGCCATCACCCAGAAAACGATAAGAAACGTTAAGAGCAGCGATCAGTAACAAACGAGAGGGGTTGAGTGACACACATCGCAGCATTTGACAACTTAAACCAACTCTGTGGTGAAGAAAATCACTCTCTGCACAGTCTGTTTTACCTCAAAAACTCTGTGGCCACTCTGTGTCTTTGACAGCAATTGCTTTCACTGAGCTAACAGCAGAGAGGCTGCTTTCCGCCGCTGGAGACATAACGTTAAAAACAACACAGCGGAGCATTTCGCCTCCACCTCATTTTGTTATTCTCGTACAGACAGGAGACTGTAGGATGCTTTCTACTTAATACAGTCATTAATTAATAGAGTTAACAATTTAAAATGAAAAGGCTGCAGACCATTTAATTGCCAGTTGTGTTTCATATTGTATTTCAGTGGAACTGAAGCAGGAGACAGACAAACAAATTGGACAAAAAGATTCCCACCCCTAAATGTGACGTGCATCGTGTTTACCTGTTAACCAGGCTACTTCTTGAGTTTAGGTGAGGATGGCTGAATGGGAGCGGCTGCAGATGGATATAATCTCACTGGCACCCGCTGTCTCAAAAGTCTAAAGCTTTAATGCATCAAGAAGCATCAGTGATCGTTTTCTCATCGCATCTTAGCCCTCTGAATTTCGAATTGAATCGTGAGGCACCAAGAGATTCACGCTCCTGGCACAAACTTCATACACGTTCGTCTCAATGAACAAACTCACTGTTTTATTATTTATTGTGTTTGTGTTTTTCTGATTTTTTTTTTGTTTTTTGTTGTCACGAGCACTGAAAAGAACATGCATTTATCAACTCTCTGTGCAGTTTTATATTTTATAATTTTGTGTGAGCTCTAAAAACATTTTTGCTTCTTTGTGGAACACCCGCCAGGTGCATTTTTTCATTTACAAATAAAGTGTATTTTGTTAGAATTTTCTGTAATGCGGAGCCTCTTTGGTGAGGTTACTTTGAACGCCCAGAACAGAATGGTGTAATTCTCCATGGAACAGGTTGTCTTTGACTGTTGATGAATTATACAAAAACAATTGCAATTTCTTCTTCTTCTTCTTCTTCTTCTTCTTCTTCTTCTTCTTTTTTTTTTTTTTTTTTTTGCAATTTTCACTTGCTCCTGCAATTTCATAGCAAAAATTACCAAAAAACATCACAATGTGCATTTAGATAAGCCGCTGTGAAATCAATCCCCAAAAAAGCCCATGAAATCCTGGAGGGACTGAATTACACTGAGTAATTTTGTATTGACTCAGGTGCTTATGAATGAAATTAGGCCTGTATTTACTGAAGGCAGTATGTTATACTCTGTACTGTTAAAGACGTGTGTGTGTTTTAAATTTGACTTCTTTTAACCGCTCGTATTTCTTAGCAGAAAAAAGCCTCATTATGTGGAATCAGCTTTACAGTTTGCTGTATGTGGAATCCATATTCTGAGCCTTTACACTCGACTAATTGACCGCCAACATGCAAAATAACCAGTTCATTGTATTACTCGAAATATAACTTATGCCTTTGATTTTTATTGTATCCGACTGTTGGCTTTAGTGGCTTTGCTGCAGTCTGCTGCCCGTGTCGACACACTTCCGCCATTTGACACTAATTGGTATATATTGGGAGCCGCGGTAAATTGCATGTCCTAGGCCCCTACTTGTAATTACCATTAGAAGGCTGACATGTTTCTTTTTTTATTTTATTTTAGTCGGTAAGTCCTATTTATGGTAAATCCAACATGATGTGAATGTATTATGAGGTAGAATTCACAGGGCACTGGGAAAACATATGAAAAACAGTTCTCAGTGATGTCTTCATTTCCTACAGCCGCTAAAATTAAAGAATAATGAAGTCAGGGAGTATTTTACATGTAGTGACTTGAAGGAAAAGATGAGCATGCATACTTGGCTGAACCTAATATATATAAATATAGTTATTTCTAAGGAATTGCAAGGAATTTTTAGTTTCCCCCCAAATTAATCTTAGTTCTTAGCAGCACGCCCTACAAAATTTCTTTGTGACACGTTTCACATACTGCTATGGAAATCAAATTTTCACCATTTCCAGGCAGTGTATTTTAACAAACTCCTGCAGAAGTTATCTGGTTGACTTCAAATGGTCCACCCTATGGTGTCCAATCAAATCTAACACCCACGAGATGAAAAGTTATTAAAACCTCGAGTTTGCATTGAACGGTGTGGCCGTAGAGAATTTTGATGTTTTGCCATGAAACAGCAAGTTGCTGTGACTTGAATAGAGCTGGACAAGAATCTGGACACTGCCATTTATCAGTCTGTGGTTTAAACATTGCACAAAATTAACCACTGCCTCTCAGTCTTTGAGAATTGATAAAGTATTGCAAAACATTATATTACAATACTCAAATGTACTGATATTTTCTTACACCTGTAAACTTGAGTGTAGGTGGTCAGATCTGCCCCAGACTTCACATGTTTAATAAGAGTCCCGGCCTACAGACATGTATATAATATTAATAAATAATACTGTGAGGAGCTCCTTCTAGCAGATTGATCACATCCAGCTCAATTTGATCAGAATTTGATGATGATTTATTGTGAAGCACCGTGGCATATTTCAGTGTTTTGTTATGAAACAGGAAGTTATTGTAACTTGAGTGAAGATGGTCGAATCTATCCCAAGTTTCCCATATTTGATAAGAGTCCCGGGACACAGGAAGTAAGCCTTTTTTTTTTTATTCATATGTCATTTTCATGGTGAGGTCTACACTTGATGTACTGGAACATGAAGTATAATAAGTGGGTGTTGCCGAGTGCCACATAGTGGACACAGGAAATGACACTGAACTCTGCACACACTGTCCAAAACACACAGAGGCCTGCCAACCAGTCAGCACCCAGTAACACACACCCGGATGAGCGCAGGAGGGCGAGGCCCCGTACATCGCTGCTTGCAGCTTTGATTATGGTTATTTTCTACAATTTAAGACTAGCCAATCTAATACAAGAATCAGTCTAGTTGTTTTGACAAATTACTGTCAGAGTGATTTAACAGCAGATCAGATAATTCTCCTGAGGTAGAGGAGGAACGCAGTATAGTACCGTCTCTTTACTGCTGTTTTTCTGTGTTTAGCATTAAATTATTTCATATATGAAGGAGAGCAGCTCTGTGTATAGTTGTGTGTGTGTGTGTGTGTTGAGGTGAGTGGCCTGCATGTCCGTATTTGGTGCCATTTTCAATTTAAGCCAGTGCTTATCATTTGGTCACCGTTATTCATCATCATTACTACGTGGCAAAGACTGAAGGTTAAGGCTAATTTGTCTCCTCTCACATTCACTTTCTCTGCCTGTCCCTTTGTTCATACTCCAGTCTCTCTCTTTCTGTTTCTGTCTTTCTATCATTCTTTCAATCTGTATCCGTCTGTCTTTTAAATGTGTATCTAGGTTCATTTTTACTAACTGACAAATTCGTGAGGAGCAGTCAGCCTTACCCAAATGGAACATTATTTATGCTAATCTAATAATTAGCTGAAGAAAGTTGATGATTACTCTGGGGTAAAAGAAACCACCGGACCTGTTGCCCCTCCCTGCAGCAATCTGCCCTCAATTAAAGTCTTTAAATAAGTGACCTCACACCTCTCTGTATCCTGGCAGGGGCTCGCTCAGGGATAGTCAGCACGCAGGCTAACCCTTCCTCCCACCTCCCTTCCCCTTTAATTATTGAAGAACACTCCACAACTCAAGATGACTGTAAATATAAATGACTGAATGATTTAAAACCCTACAATTATCTAGCTCATTCTTTAAACCAGTTATTACTATGGTTGTGCAGCAAGAGGTGAAGTAGTTCAATGGATGAATTACTCCTAAACTGTGCAATGTCTTGTATCTTTGACATAAAGTATCATCAGATTGAATATTTCCTCAGAAAATGCATTTTACAACATAAAATCTGTACATAACTTCCAATATAGCAGATGTTTTCAATTTCTTTTCTGAGCCAAGGAGAAAAAGATAGAAAGTTACCCCCTAATGTACGTAATATTTTGGAATAATTTGACATATTGTGTTTACACTTAGATATAGATTTTACTTAAACATGTGAAAGAACAACACAGAATAAATGAAAGATATGAGAAATGTATTAAAAGTATTTGCACCTTGTCAACACAGAATAATCTTAATGTACATTCACACACATCAGAAGAGTGTTTCACTCTGAGTGCATATATAAATATAATGCAGATTCTGATTATTGTTAGATAATGTACAACAGAATATGATCAGTCTGTGAACTAAATAATGTATGATCTGATGTACAGTATATTATATATATAACAATAAATCTAATAATAGTCCCAGCCTGTGACTTGATTGTACGAGGCCTATGAAATTGTTTGTGTAAATAAGGAATGTTTGCTAAAAGTCTAATCATAAAATACATGCAGGCTATAATGAAGCATTTTGTCAATAAATAGATTTTTGAATGAATATGAAGATTTTTCATGGACCCCCAGGCAGAGTGCCACGGCCCATTTGGGGGTCCCCAAACCACTGGTTGAATGTAAGAATTATATTTAAATTGTACTTAAAGATTTACTTTGATATTCTGTATCTTTGAACATCGTCAGATTAAATGTTTCTTTAAAAAATGCATTGTGAAAGTATAAATTAACATTTTATCCTGACTTTTATTTGAAATGACTAATTTGCACTCTGTTATTACCCTGTTTACAAAGTACCATGGAATCTGTATATTACAACTTGTACACTTGCTCATGGTTTTATTTCACATATCTTGACCCTGGAGTTTTGTATCCACACAGATAGTTTCTTTTCTATGTGCAGATGCACTGTTGAAAATTCAGTGTAGGTGAATGGAATTCTGTTTGCGGCGCTCAGATGAATGAAAAATTCCATCCATCCATTATCTATAACTGCCTGTCCTTTGGAGGATTGATTGAAAAAAAGGAACTTTAGAAATACCAAACAGTGAATAAACACGTGAACACAGCATGAAATTAAATTAAATTTATGTAAAGACACAACACACTTATTCATTGCTCTACATTCCTGTCCTTGATCGTTCCTTTAGCTGCTCTGTATAAACTCAAGTAGATGTACTCAAGCTTTGACTGTGACAAGGATTTCTGTCAGTAGTAAGGTACACAAGTTTAAATGTAAAGTAAGAGATTCTTGTTGATTTTTCTTTCATTTTTCTTCTAAGTTTAAGTACCTGATGGAAACAAACGGTAACCTCAGATATCAGTAACGTTTTGCCCAACAAGTGATGAATCTGTGGACCCTTTTGCACCAAATTAGCTCTGGTTCTTAAACCAGTTCTGTTCCATGTTCTTGGAACCTCTCTGCTATCAAGTGAACCAGCCCACTTTTCCACCAGTTTTGAGGGGAACCATTGTAATCAAGGATGTCATCTACAGAGGGCGTTACACAGCGAACAACGACCAGTTAAATATTACACGCCCACTTTGGTTCCCAAGAAAAGCCTGCTAATTTTTGTCTCAAGGTGGGGACAAACTTTTCATGTTCCTAACCAAATTATTTTTGATTGAAATGCTCCAACACTGATAAAAATGTGGTGCTTGAACTGAAAGTGGGCCAGCGGCATGTTGGTGGAAAAGCCCTGTTGTGGCCTTAAAAGATGAATAATAATAATAATAATAATAATAGCAATAATAACAGTGATAATGATCAAAATAAACTTTGTTTGCATAGTACCTTTTATACAAGAAATGCCAAGCGCTTCACATAAAAAAATACATAGAATGAACATAAAAACATGAAAATAATGCTGTAATTAATGTAAAATAAAACCCACAAATAAGATAAGATGAGAATATAGTACACAGAATGCATCTTCACACTGATAAAATCCACTTGATAAGTTTTGAAATGCAGTATATAGAATGCAAAAAAAGGAAAAAAATATGAACATGTTAAAAGAAGTGCAAGAAAGGCTGTAGGTAGCGTGTTCGAGAGCTTTGGTGGCTGAACTGACAAAGGCCGCAACCCTGACTTTTCTTCAGCTGTTTTTGGGAACCTCCAATAAAGCGGCTGCAGACAATCGCAGTGGCCTTGAAGGCAAGTAGGGAACAAGAGAGTTAGAAATGTAGCTTGGTCCAAGTCCATTAAGGAAAACCTCAAAATCAATTCTAAATATTGCAGGAAGTCCGTGCAGAGCAAGTAAAACTGGACTCATGCGCTCTCTCCTCTTCTTTCTGGTTTTTGATGAGCTGAGGTCTCTCAGTGTTTTTGTTTTTGTCTTTTTTTTTTTTTCAAGTAGACCGGTAAAAAGCATCTTCAGTAATCAGGTCAGCTTTGGACTGGAAGCTCAGATCTGATTCTAGGAAGACAAGACTTCAGACATCAGATTTAATCCAGGGAGTCAATCAGCTCAGATTATTGAAACCAATTTTACAGCCTTGCTGCTGTGAGTCAGTCTAATTGGCCTTTAATTGCAGCCCTCTCTGTGTGCCACAGCAAGGGCGAGCAAACCATACACTTATCAAAGATACTCTGCCATCCACTTTTACACTTACACATGAGTCTGTGGCAAACTACGGATATAAAATGTGGCTTTTTCCAAGGTAACATATGCAAACAAACCAGGAAGCAAATTTTAGCAAGCTGTTAAATTTCATGCACAATTTAGTTTCTGTAAATTGAAATTTATGATTACAAAACTGCATAATGGGAGTACTTTGGCAGATTTGCCCGGCACCTAGTCAGAGGTGCACCTGTTGTAAAGCTCAGAGCTGTGAGCTGAGATGGCGCGTACAGCAGGCAAATCCATTATTATAACTCAAATCCAGCAGTTGCATTTTTCCTGCTGGGACTGACTCTCACTGTTGATTAAGTGCAGCTTTAATCACTGTTGAGACCCTGTGTTGGCAGTACCTGGCCTCGCCTCCTACAACAGGGACTAAGTCTCTGGCTGATTATAACATTCACATGCTAATAACACCATTTATATTACATACCTGGTGAAGTGTCTGTCTTTATATTGTGTGGTTTTGACGTAGCCTTAAGGAGAGTTTACAGCTGGGCTCAACTGTGAGGGCGAGATTCATGCTGTCAATAAGTCCAACAACAAAACAAGCTGCTAACAACAGAAGTTTGTATCACCGTTGTGAGAAGAAATAAAAAAAAAAGTTTCTCCTTTTTTTTTCATTTCAGGAGAGGAGAATTCACCGGGCTGGTTAAGTGGAGAGGATGAAGGAAAGACGATGGCCCCCTTTTGGTATCCGCTGCTCGCCTGTCACATGCCCGTCTTTGCCACCAAGTCACCAGAGAGAAAGGTAAATCTGCTGCCACTGTTACAAGATTAAGATAATTTCTTTAAGAGAACCGTTCTACCATAAGTTTTAAAGTTTCAGACGATTAAGATCAGATTAACTCTTAAACAGAAGGTACATGTTTTAAAAGGAAGTGATTTAAATATCATAGGGTTCATATTTGCAATGATTCTGTTGGCTGAATATGATAAAAATGGAATATAACACTCATAGGTATGTTTTCATTTGTGTGTTTTCACCTGAAAACAAGAATCGTGTTTTCGTTACCTTGGAATGAGCCCTTTATATCGACCATCATGGATCCTCTTCCGTGGAGGTCACCGTGCTGCATGTTGTCATGTTTCTACAGAAACCTGGAGCAGACAAATATCGAACAAATAAATGAAACACTGGCTCTAGATAGAGCCTTTTACGTTTTGTGAAGGTTTTGCAGCACAACCTTTTTTCTCTGAAGGTACTTTCAGTGGAACAACTTTTCACACTTCACGCACACACACTTTCACACATTAGGAGGGAGACATCACAGGATCCAGCCTCCTCATTCACTGCTGATGGTCGAAGCAGCACGGCGAGTACAGTCCATATGTCAGCAAACACTGGAGGACTACAGTATACCTGGACCTAGGTTTAGAAATATGGAGAAAGTTGTATTACAGAACTGCGGTGTTGTTATTTATTGTGATGCAATAATTCTAAAGAGAAACCACCCATATACAAAACAGCTAGATATGAATGTCTTTTGTAAATAATAATGAATTAAATACCTGTCATAATTAAAGCAAGAAGTAATCAGCAAGCAATGTAACTAGTACGGCAAAACCTCTGATATTTTCGATATATATTATCATATAAATCCAACCATATCTGGTCACAGCCTGGATGAAAACTGATATACTGTATTTATAACCATAATTGATAAGTTAAATGTAAAAATCACCCTTCTTTATGTGGATGTCCAGTCAGTGTTGATGGTAAATGTAGTCAGCTTTCTTGATAAATATAGCACACAATGAGGAACATATTCAACTGAGTTCTCCTGCAAATGCATTGCACATGAGCTTCTGATGCCCATGCCCGTGTTCCTGTGCATCAGCACACTAAATATCTATAAACAGATTATCTTCATATGAATATGCAAAATTTGCGGGAGAGATTTTTGTATCGGCAGCGTTGTGGTTTTTGTTTGTAGTCCAAGCTGACTAATCGTGTTTGATGGGCTTTGGTTGAATGCAGGTAAACACACAGTTTGGTGAGCGAAAGAAGCGGAAGGCATTGGCTGAAATGTAGCCTCGGAGCCTGATTGTCAGCTATGACGATTGTGTTAGCGTTATTAATTTATCTGCATTCATATGTGATATCTGTTTGTAGAAATTAGACTCCAACTCCATTATCATGTCTTGAGTTATTACAGTTATTACTTCGCTGGCTAAAACATCTAGCACACCTCCTAGCTATCTAGATATGGAGACTAGAAATCAGAGCTGAAATAGCCTGTGACACTAATGACATCACTGTGACATCACTGGATGCAGGAAGAGCAACACATTTTGCAGCAGGATAACTGTCAATATAGCACACAGTGAGGAATTTATTGCTTCAATTGACAAAATTTAACATCAACACTGATTGGACACAAAAGCTGGTGAGTCTTCCCTTTAATCGGATGCACAACAATAATACTAATACTATTAATACTAATAAAGTGATGAAGTATTTCAGAATAAACGATGGAATCAATGACATTTTCAGGTGGATGGTCTCCCTGTTGGTGTGAGTTTAAAGTTTCAGATCACTGCATCTTTCTGAGCTGATGATTTGCACTTAAGCTGCAAAGATTTTGATGTGTTGAATGTTTATAAACTGGCAGTGTTTATACTCAGGAAGCAAAGTGCCTCCCTTCGGATCAATCTGTCAGAGCGATTTGACTTTCACCGACGCTAACTTCTCCTCTGAAGCAGCCGTTAGTCCATATCGGTGGTGAAATCTTTATTTTAATGAAGGTTTTGTCGAAAGAGATCATAGTGCCATTTAACACAGTCGTTTCACATTCAAGGTAATCAAAACCAGCTTGCCTCGCCCTAACAGCTAAAAATACATCGTCTCAGTCATGATCTCACTCAAAAATACCCAGACTGTTGGAATTACAAGGTGACACGAGAGCATCCCCTCAAGATGCCGGCTGAAGAATTTCCGATCAATACAAGCTGTTAAGACCTAGAAGGCTCCAATAGATCAAATGGTCAGCGCAGGTGAGAGATAGACTAAAAGGGTTTTAGAAGTCAGTGGAAATGGTATGAAATCAATTTGCTGGGGCTGAAAGATGATATTTCCAACCACATTTTCTACCGCTATAATGTGGTTACGGGTCCTACTGAGCAAGGTGTGTGGTGGGGGGAGCCAAATTACCACAGCCACCAGGGGAGGAAGTTATAAAGTGATCATGCAATTATCTTAATGGCTGTGGGACACCCTAGCATAAATCAATGTTCCAACATTAGATTAAGACCTATACAGCAACCAGTTGTCTGCTGGACGAGAGAGGAAGGTGAGTTGAAAAAAAAAAAAAAACAGCAGCTGGAAGTGCGGCAAGTGTAGCTTTGACACGGTGGGGGGATTTCCCAAAAGATCTCGCCGGCGTTCCAGAGTATTCTGCAAAAGTGTGTTACACCTGGCTGGAAGCGGAGCCAAGTCAATTAATATATTTTGAGCCAGAGGGACCCTGCGGTCTCTGAGGATGTGCTCATATTCTCGACAAACAAATGAAGCACCTGAGCACGCCAGTGAAGGGCACGGCGGCCGTGTCAGTCACCAACGTGGTTTACCATGAAATTGTTTATCTTTATTTTATGAGATACATCAAATGGAGCTCGTATGTTTTCATACGAGGCGTTTCCAAAAAAGAGCTGTGATGGTCGCAAATGTTATTAAAGGGGCAGTTCACCCCAAAATCAAAAATAGTGTGCTTTTTATGCATGTAGATTGTTTTGGTGTTAGTTGGCGAGTTTTGGAAATACAGACTGCAGACGTTTGCTTTTTATAGAATATAATGGAATAGAGGTGTGAAAATGTCATGGCGGTCATGACATGCATATTGTTATTTCTTTCATGATTTAAAAAAAACCCTCATACTTCAGTCATGTGGAAGGTGTTTGGTTGCAAAAGGTCAAATGTACAATAAATCATGGTGATATATAAGAAGTGCAAGAAGACTGTGCAAAAGGAGCAATAAAACAAACTAACCACCTCAAGCAGAAGTATCCAGTTGAGTGCGAGGAGAGCCAGAATTTCTGTGAAGAGAGCTCAACAGCTATTGTGAGATCTAAACCAAAAATATTTCTCAGCATTTTGTCATATTGTCAAGAATATCATCATTGCAGATTACCCTAAAATATCCTGATATTATTTCTAGTGTTATTCCGCCCACCCATATAATAGAACTAGTTGGCACTCGGCTTGTGGCGCTGAAGTGGCGAAAAAAAAAAAAAAAGCATTTGAAAAATTCAGTCACAATGTTATGACCCAGCTAATCCAGAGACCTTGTTCTGAGGAGTTTCATGTAGGAACTATTTTCTTTCTATGGTCTTTCTGCAATAGAATGTGCTGGAAACACTTAGCAGTAGTAGTTCCTACATGAAACTCCTCACAACGAGGTCTGTGGATTACATTAACTAACAGAGCTCATGATTTGTGTCAAGAGACACTGGTGTGTTCAGTTTAAGCCAGAAGTCAGTGAGTCGTCGCACATTTTTTTATATTAATTGAATTATTCAAATATGTATTTTTGGGGCATGAAGTGAGCTCCCTGTTAGATGCTAATTGCTACATGGGTAATGATTCTGAATGTGACTGAACATTTTTTTATTTCGACACAGTATAACACAAGTCTTCTTGCTGAAAACACGGGATTAAATAACTTCACAAAAACAAATACTCGCACTATGGACGATGTGCACTTACAAATTAAATCACTAAATTGCAAACTCATTCCTCGACCGAATTAAGCTTCCTGTCCCTGGCTGAACCCGCTGTGTCTTCAATGTCCCGTGTCCCCAGAGTTGTGTTAGAGCTGCTGTGACGTTAAATCCACTCAGGTGCTGTAGTTACTGGTCAGCCGGCCTCCATTGATTGTTGATGCTGTATCCCATAGAACTGCTAACTGAGCTAACTTGCTAATGGCAGCTTCAGCACAGTTAGTAGCAGCGTGCTCTAAAAAACATCTGTGCTGCAGTAATCGCCCGGGACAACGACGCAGCGCAGCTCTCAAATGGAATTTGACTTTTTAATTTTTTTTTTTTTAATGAATAAATGGAAATGTGGTCAACTAAAACTCTTGGCACCGACTAATGGTTAAGTGGATTAATTTTTTGGCACTTTGAGCACCACAAGCTGAGGGCCATCTAGTCCCATTATATTGAAGAGAAGGCAGACAACTCTATGGTTGATATCTCCAAAACTTGGCGACTCAGACCAAAACTGTCTAGATGGATGAATAGCACTACAGGTAAGAGGAAAAATATGTATTTTTTGATTTGGAGGTGAACTGTCCCTTTGAGACTAATATGAGATTGTGGTTCTGCTTGCATTGCTGTGTGTGCAACGATATGTTCATGTGTGTTTTCCTGCCTCTATATATGTGCTAGAGTTGCATATTCCTCTGTATTTGTTTGGCTATATGCTGCACTTCTGTGCATCACAAGAATGGCTGTGTGATAGGAATGGGGGCCTGGGTATCAGAAAGCTGAAGAGGTAAGCAGTAGTATTTCTTTCCCTTTTTTGACTAAAGAGAAGGTAGCATTAAATGGAGTGACTTTAAGTCCTTCATGCAGAGCAGACTGTGATTAGGGGCTTAACTCAGCAGCAGCCCCCCTCTCCCTCTCTGTGTCTCCATCTTTGCCTCAGCCACTGCCTCTGGGACACACACGCCTCTCTGTGCCAAAGCTCCGCAGCATCTCTTTCTCCAGCTCTTGCAGCTTCTCTTGGCAGTCTGAGTTACAGTGAGTAGAAAGGATGAAGAAAAGGAGGCAAAAAAAAAAAAAAAAAAAAGAAATCCCAGATTAAAAGAGATGTGGCCGAAGGGGCTGAAGCCATTTCCTACAGAAAATAAAGTTCTAAAGCAGCGTAGCATGAACAACATGCACAGGTCACCTAAGGGAGCTCAACCCACTGCTGGCTGCGTGCAGCTCTGTGCACCCCGGTCCACTCGGTGGGAGCTGGAGAGGGCTACTGGGCGAACTCGTTAGGCACCGGAGATAAACCTTATCACAAGTCTGCTGAGTGAGAACAGCGGGGGCAGACTGAGTCCTCTCAATTTATCTCCTTCACTTTCTCCCTCCCTCTCTTTCCCTCCCTCTCTCTCTGTCACACACACACACTGAGAATCAGGTGCTATCTTGGTTAATAGACAAACCACATTCTGATGGTCCTTGTTGTTTAAAGAGTCAGTGCACGCTCCGTTCCGGTGCCCTCTCTGCCATTTTGAAAGATGAAACAGAGCAAGTTTGGCAGTTGGCCCGCAGGGAGGGTGTGAGGTACTCGGGTTAAGGGATTAATAGGAGATACTATAGCAGAAAGGGTAACAGCTGAACCAGATCTCTATACAGTAGAATCAGCTGTTAAATGGAACGATTAATACCATTTTCTGCACAAGTAGCATGTTGGTACGTGATGTCGATCTTAACAGGATTGATGCTTTTAATTAATTCGGATAAAAAGATTAAATCTGAGTCTTTGACTGAAATCTTACACAGAAACCGCACTTGCACACGTTGCTATTATTTGTAGCCTTGTTCCTAAGTACGCTGATGTGATGCTAGCATAAATCACCGTGTCAAAACAAGCCAGTGCAAAAAAGTTTAAATTAAAATACACAGGATTGTTTTTCGAAGTTGGCTCCTCCTCCCGGCTCAGTGAACATGAGAGGTAGAGAATGAAGGAAGTGAGAGAACATTTGCAAAAACAAATTGTCTGATTGTTTCACAACTGTTACATGTTAAATCACAATAAACTGACACCTCTTTGCATGTGAATACGGCTAAAGAGATCCTCAGTCTGCTCTGTCGGTGTGTGTGTGTGTGTGTGTGTGTGTGTGTTTATCTCTTCCTGCATCTCTCACAGACAGAGAGTAGAGGAGAGAGTCAAAGACAGCAATGTATCTGTTACCGAAAACAGCAAACTTAGAACAAAATACGGAAATACAGGAAGCGGGCAGTGTCTGTGTGGATACAAAGACCTACAAATCTGCCTTTAAGTCAGACAATCAGCAGCAAATAAGTTGTCCAACATTTTAATCATCAGTGAATAATTTGTCAAGGAAAAAAAATCCAAACTTGAGTTAGCCTCATCCTTTTAAAATGTGACTATTTACGGCTTTAAATAACTCAATTCAAACACCTTTAAAGATGTCACCTTGGGCTTTTGTAACCTGTGACGGATATTTTCTAGACTAAATAAATAATTGATAATGAAAATAATTGTTACTTGTGGACTTAAAATGGACACTTGACCTTTTATTTTGTATGTCATCACACTGCCTCAGATGTAGAAGCCAAATCTATGAATAATATTCATTTTTTTTTTTCACTAAAAACTTAACAGAGGCTTTTTGCTGGCATGGATTCCAAGGGTAGATTGTACAGTTCTGTAGTATCTGGAACTTAACTAAGCTGGACAAGTTCCACTGTTCTTTCATCTCCCTGTTTGACTGCATGAGCCTTGCAGAGTTTCAGCTGTTTCTTTCAGTTCAGTCCAGCAGGCTGTGTAAAGTCTGAAGCCTGGAGACCTATAATGGATGTATTTATGAAACCCAATACTCTGACAGCTCAGCAAGCTGTAAAACAACATTTGATGGCGTCACATAGTGCATTGGGAACTGAATGGCTTAAATTATGTGCCTGTCTCTATCTAGGACACATATTTTCCTGTGCACAGTATTTCTCTACGAGCGTTCATTCAGCAAAGCTCTGAAGAAGATCAATGCCCGCATCCCGTCCTGATCCAAACACCCTCACAGAGGTGCATGCGCATACTGTATGTGCAGTATTTTACGGTGAGGGGACAGGAATCCCTCGGCCGCATAATGATTCACAAACGCCTCATATCTCCTCCAGTAGGAAAGCACCTCTTCCTCTGCAACTCTAAAAGGTTCTTAAAGATCCGAGGCTACAAAGACTTTCGAAATAGTAAAGGGACATGTTTCCAGACTCCGTTTATGAGGCATTAGGCTAGGACGGGGTTGAGGATGGCTGCTATGCCAGAGCTCTTATAATACCTTGGGGGATTTCATCATGTATGCTTTGAAGTGCGGAATGACAAACTGGAAAAGGGTTTGGGCTGCATCAGGGTTAGCTTCCTTTCTCTTTTTCTGAGAGGATTAGCTTCTGTGTCTCAGCTCAGAAAACCGCAAAGCCTGGCCACATCTCAGCCCTAATACACTCCACAAGTTTACACAGATCACACAGATCACCATAATTATTTATTTATGCACTTATGCTTGTCTTTTTCTTGTTTTTTTTTTGAGTGGGTGTAATTCATCCTTGAAATCCATTAAACATGTTATAGATCATTTCTGTCTTTGTCGTCTGGTGGAACCACACTGTCCTGGGTCAGTACTGAGGTCTGGGCTTGTTTACTGAACTAGCTGGTGCTTTTGGGGGTCATGTTGTGCATGTCCCTCTCATTCGCTGTGTCATCCATCTTCCCTGCTGATGGAGTGATAAGAGAGCAGCACTGTGCATTCAGCCAGCCACATGAAAGTGACTGCATGTACAGAAAATTAGCTTGTTTGACAGCAGCAAATACACTGTGTTCGTGGCTGCGTTCAGAGTGTTGTCTGGTGAGTGACTGATTTACCACCGTAATGACTCGAAGCTCTTACCGCCAAGATGAAGGAAAGATCTCAATGTGAAGGCTGTGTGTGTTTAGCACACCACAGATGAGATACTGTGTTATGAAATATGGATTAAAAAGGAAAAGGACAGTGTGAAAAGGTGGCCTTTCCCTGGTGCAACGCCTTTCTGATGATTTATTTCCTCTCCACCGTCTGGCCTGTTTTTTTATTATAATTTTTTGTAGGTAAAGCCATCAAGTTGACACCTTACGCAATGCTTCTCCCTCTGTTTTTTTCTTGAAGGTCGTTTGCTACCTCTCAGAGTAGCAGATATCAGCCACCTCTCTGATTTGTCGAGAATAGATGCCACAGCATGGATTAAAAGCTCGTTCTAACCACAGATCCACTGGGGTGTAGCAGCTCCCCTTTCTAACTCTGCAGCAATATCCTTCTGGCAAACAGAAAAACACAAACAGTGGGAGGCGCATGTGCTTGAGACTGTTTGGAGAGAGCACACCGTTCTCTCTCAGACCTGATCCTCATCAAGATTAGTTTTCTATGCTTATAAGCAACTCTGGATAATCTACAGTGTGCAAGCTTTTCTGTGACTATGAGGGTCAAATGAGTCGTGATGACGACCAACAATATTGACTGTGCTGTGCTTTATTTCAACATTTGGCTGTTTTGGCTTCATCATCATTTGCACAAATGATGCTCAGATCTTTTTGCCAGTATGCCATCAGTGGCTACCCACCAGCTTCTTAATGTAGGGGACACGTTTTCTACTTCAATTCAATTCATATCCACAAAGTAATGAGTTCATAAGCAGAACATGAGTTTCCGCATGATGTTTGATTTTCATTGCATGGTTGGTATTTTAGGCTTGGAGACTTCATTTTAGCGTAATAGATGCTCTGAAATAAAACTAAATATCTGGCATCCTGCAGTCAGAATCTAATGTGGCATCTACTAACAAAATCAACAGGTGCTGTCTGCAATATTAAAGCCACTGGAAGCCCAAATTCACAGCCTTCCAACTATATAAGGTTAGAGTCTCATGTACAAATTTGTAAATATCTTCGAAGGTGGATAAAAGATGTTGCTGTAAAAAGACACATATGTATAGCCACATCTTAAGTTAGCTAATGTTCACAAAGTGCTACCTAAATAGTTATCTAACATACATCAATTGTTTGCTAATTTATCTCATAGCTAATGTTAGTAAAACGCTACCTAACTAGCTACTCTACATGAATGTTATCTAGCTAGTTAGCTAGTATTTTGCTAATATTAGCTAAGTTAAGACGTGACTATATATATCCTCTTTTTACAGGCAGCTGTGGCTCAGGTGGTAGAGTTGGTTGCCTCCTGAAGGTTTAGTCCCTACCTCTGTCTTGCCACATGTCGAAGTGTCCTTTGGCAAGACACTGAGTCCCCATTATTTCCCCAGCCACTTCGATTCACCGGCCTGTGCATTTCCAAATTGCTGGCCGGATAATCCCCTTCCCCCCTATAAATGTAGGGGGTTGTATCAGGAAGGGTATCCGGTGTAAAAAGCCTATGTCAAATCAAATGTACACATCCGTGCTGGGTTGGGCAGGTCTGCCAGACAGGAGACGGTCCACTGTGGTGACCCGTAACTGTGGCAGCCATAACACAAAGAAGAGGAGGAGAGGTTCCCCCAGCAAACGTATTTTAAATTCAAAAGGAGTTTTTCTTTACACCACATAACATATTTAGCTACAGGAAATGGAAAAGGAGAAAGCTGAGAGAGGTTCTGCTGGGTTCCCAACTTGTTCAACTTTTTGTGGCGAACAGAGCAAGCAAGTCCTTGTCCTTCTTTCTGGTTGATTGAATTGATTCCAAGAAAGCATAGATGTCAGCTTCAGTTCCTTCAGAAAATGCTGTCTGATGGCAAAGTAAAGCAGTGAAAATATTGTGTACACATTTTTTTGTAGGCTAAAATACATTTTGCTGCTGTCCCCATCCAAATATCAATCAAAATGTGATCTGCCATGCCGTGATCTCCCACAGTCTTGGGAAATCATCTGTTGTCTAACAACAAAATGAGCTGTTTTTTCAACTAGGTTTTCTAATAGTTATGAACATTTATTTTCACTCAGATGTTGCTTAATGAGACATTAAACTTTGACATCATATATGCAAATGTACTATTTTAAGACAGATTTCCAGAAGTTTAAATGTTCTGTCAAACTGTGATGATAGTTTTGTTTTTTTGTTTTTTTCACAAGCTTCACTCTGCAGAGATTTATTCAGTATAACGTACCTCCTGATCAATATTTATTTGATGAACTGTTTGTTGATGTACTGAGAATCACACTCAGAGAAACTGAACTTCCTCTACGTCAAATCTGGTTGTAAATTATGGAGCCATTCTCAGACTTGGAAGCTTTTGAAACATGTACACAGTTCTCTCCCCACAAACAGACCACCGCTGCTCATCCTCCGAGTTCAGAGGGGGCAGACAAGCTTTTGGCATGCAGAATATGAGAATGCAGAAGGAAGTGTCAATCTAATTTCTCTGTGAGCAGCCGGATCACAGCAGACCTGTCGCTGGAGCTGATACGGCCTGGCCCTTCTGGTCAGCGTGGCTCGGCTCAGGAAAATCCCAACTCCAGACACACCAAACTTGTCACTGTCACAAATACAGGGGGGCAGTGACAGCACACAAGCTCTGACTGCTTAACACTCTCGATCAAAGAGGACCTCTCGCTGGGGTCAGGGCAGAAGTCAAACTTTGGCATTCGCGGAGAACAACTCTGAGGGAGTTGTGACAGTTTCCAACATCTTGGCTAATGTACCAGGAGTGTACAGAGGTCAGGCTTTCTTCTTTGTAGATCTGGATCTCTACTCTGCCAGGGCAACGCAGCATCAGCAGTCAAGTTTATTGAACTCAAGTAATGGTTAGAAGGTGCTTTCAAGCCGAAAGCAGCAACTGCCGGCTGTGCCGCATCCGTTTGCGATAAATTTGAGTCCTGTGTCAGCAGCAAATAAAGATGCAAGAACCACGTTAATAAACAACTGTGAAAAAGAAAACAAAGAGACACGCAAAGATACAAGGTTTTCAGAGCTCATTAGGTATGTTTTTATATGTTCAACAAAATATAAATACACTTTTGTTGTTGTGTGGTTTTTTTAATCCCATTTTTAAGAGTTGAGGTGTAACAGTTAAGACTTGTATTCACAGATAAGGTTTAATTCTCTAACAAATCTGTTAATATCAGTGTTACTTCTCCTTTGCCAAGATAATCCATCCATCTGACAGGTGAGGCAAATAAAGATGCTGATGAAACAGCATGATTAATGCACAGCTGTGCCTTGGACTGGCCATAATAAATATTTATTTCACATAAGGATACAGATATCGTATTTTTCCCCAGAAGGGCAAAGTCATGACCCGCCCTACTCTGCCTCTGATTGGCTTGTACTCGTTGTCTTTGTTGGTTGGGTCGGTTAGATTTAGGCATGAGGAGTGATTGGTCAGGGTTAAGGCCCTTTCACATATTTGTAATATGCAATAAAATACAATTATTTTTGCATCAGTGGCAGAATTTCAGTGAGCAGTGTTGTGGATTTTATTTTTTCTAAGTTTTGCTTCCAACATGAACACATCTGACCAATTGAACTGAATGTTGCTGATAATGTCACATGCTGAACAGTCAGGAATTGCACATTAGCATCAGTGTGATGATGGTGTGTATATCAAGCTTTGATTAACTTTGCAGCAGGGCGACCCCCCTCCTGTTGGAGTGTTGAACAAACTATACACTGTGCACTCCTGGAACTGTGCAAGTCATATCATACATATGTTACCTCAGACATGTGCTTTCTCCTCTGCCACCCCGAAACCCGTCCTGACGCAGCCGTGATACACTTTCAGCTCCTGAACCGGGCAGTGAGACTCACCAAGTTCCTCTCTTTTTCTCAGTATTGGATGTACCCAGTTATATTGTGTTTTTATTTCTTTTTATGAAATAAATGGAGCCTCAGGTCAGGGTCTTGTGTTGTTGATTGCATCAACAATGGGATTTCTTTTTAGAAGCTGAATAATTTATTCACAAAATTGTGTCATGCTTAAGATGAATTATCGTGCAAATTGAAATTTGGCCTCAAAAATATTTGCAGCTTTGTGTCATTTATTTGTGTCACTGTTTTTGTGTAAAGGAATAAACTAGATAAACCAAACAAAGTTTTGCCGACATATGAACTTTTGTTGAGACAGAAACTGTTCACAGTGAGCTGTTGACCTGATTTGTCATTATTTGTGTGCTTGAGAATAAAAAAATGTAATTGAAAATATTAAATTGTTAACCATTAATTCATTGTCTCTTCGATAAGATTTCTCAACAATTTTTGAAATACAAATTTTGGGGTGGATGTAAAAAAAAGATTCAACTTCATCAAAAGAAGAAAAGTTAATTATCTCAACACAGCAGTATTGTGAGGTAAAAAACCTTTTCAGAACTTGAGTTGGGCTCACAGCTAAAAAACCTATTGAAGTCAGCTGCCTTGAAATTTTGAGCTTTCTAAACTTTTTCATTTTTATGGTGTGCTCACTAACAAGAATTTAAACAACTGGGTGAACAGAATTTGAGAGAAATAAACCTTTTGTGTGTACAGAAGAAGTCTTAGTGTTTCTGCTTAACTCACAGAAAATCTGTGCAAAAACAGAAGTGTTGTGCTTATATTGTTGTTGGATGGAATAGATGATGTTAATAACAAAGTGAGAGCAATTATATTATGAATGGCAAGCTTGCCAACGGTACAGCCTTCTCTCCCTGCCGTTCATTGGCCAGGACAGCATTACAGGTTGTGCTGGCAGCACAATGGGCAGCGATGTTGCAGCTGTGTGTGTGCACCGAAATAAAGAGAGGTGTATTGAAATAAATGGTGCAGATACCCGAGAGGCTGTGTTAGCATCAGCATGCTAATACAGGCATGTCATCATTACGTCCTGTGTACCTAAGCTTTTAATTAATTTACTAAACAGCTGGAACAGGGATGCCGAAAAGGATTTGGGATTTTTAATTTGCTGCTGTAATGACGGGATCAAGGTGGTTTTATAACTGCTGACTCTGGGTTTCACAGTTAGGGTGTGCTAAAGAGATTCATTTACTTGGTGTAAGTTCAGTTTTATTATTATAATTACATGGTAATTACTTAGTAGTTACATGCTTTGCACCTCTCCTAAGCCTGGCTCCTTCACTGTGCATCTTCTTTTCCCTTTCTTAATCATCTTGCCAATAGAGGGCAGTGCAGTGCTTGTGTATATATATATATATAAATATATATGTATATATATATTCACAGGGCAGACACACCCACCGTTTGGCAACGAGGTCATTTACGAAGGGCCTGATCTGTTGCTGTGACAGTTAACATACTAATTACAGGGAATCATAGACACTCTAGCAATGCCTCAGAGTAGAGTCCTCCTTCTCTGGCCCTGGGTTTCTGCTCACTCTGTACTTGTCAAGATAGCATGCAGGAACAAATTATGTACCCAGAAGGGAAATCCTGCAGATCTGCTTAATGTGCTAATTCGGTCACATTCTTCCTCTGTGATTATACATCAATGTGGAGAGAGGGCGATAGGCAAAAACTGCATCAATTCAAAAGGATAGGGAAGAAAGCCCTCTCTCCTCTTTGATTTCCTATTGTGCCAAACCAATCCTGTCTGTTGCAGTGATATGTTCTCTCCTTATTCTCTCTTCAGCTAATTAGTCTTCCTGCTACTTGCTTTCAAGACATGGACAACTACCCCTCTGAATGCTGCTTAATTTATTGTTGTTGGCCAGTGTTAAGAGATTTAAGGAGAGGGTGCTTTTGCCTTCTGCCTTCTCTTAAAGTAGACACAAATGTGAACTTTTGTGTGATTCAGAAGGTGTTTTCACAGTTTAATTGCTGTATAGTGAAACTAATGAGTCGACTTTACCTTTGTTTTTCGGTCCTGTTATGAAATGCCAACTCTTGGGTTGTTCGGCACAGGACAGTTAAATCATGGGTGGAAAATGAAAACGTTTGTTTTAAAATATTCGAGTACAGTCGGGTCCAGACCTTCAAATCTGCCCACTCCACTGAGGTGACTGATTCTCTGGTCTGGCATCGTGACATGTAACAGCGTTTTCTCTATTAAAATGATAAGTCAGTCAGCGCCGCAAGGCGGGATTAACGCTGTTGTCAGGGGATGTGCGGTTGTGTGCCAGAGCCAATGAGTAATAACAACAATGGTGACTGCTAAAGACAAGATAGTCGCTGATGTTTAGCCTGTTTTAAGTTGACTAAAGTACAGCCGCAACAATTAATTGATTATTAATTGTCAACTATTTTGATAATCAGTTTTAGTAATTTCTTAAGAAAAACGTCCAAATGATCAGATTGCAGCTTCTTAAATGTGAATATTTTCTAGTATTTTTACCACTCTATTACAGTAAACAAAATACATGTTTTTGGTTTGTGGGAAAAACAAGATATTTGAAGACGTCACCTTGGGCTTTGGGAAACAGTGATCAACATTTTTTATCAATTTTCTGACATTTATGTAGACCAAACAGCTGCTCAAATAATCAAGAAAATAATCAACAGTGAAAATAATCATTAGTTGCAGCCCTAGACTGAAGAAGAGAAGTGAGTAGATAAGCTCAGATTGCAGTATAATAGTTGCTCAAAGGCTACATGCTGTTTGCTGCAACAGAACATAAATAAAAAGTATCTCTTAATGTAATGTGTTTAGCAGCAGAGCTAGCTAATTAGCAGGTAAGAACAAACCTCATGGTGGCCAGTGACCAAAACGAAATGTGATCAATCATCTGATCTTCTTTGTTACTTTACCTGCAACTTCCAGCGTTGCAGCTTCAAACCGTATTTGGGTGACCTCTAGATTTAGTCTGTTTTGATGGCCTGACTTGTAGCTGCTAACTAGTCGGGGTGTGAGAAAAAATGGATCCTGTCAAGTGTCTTGATTCTTTTTTTGTTGATTCCTGAATCAGTTTTTATATACATAAATAACAGTCTGTTAGCTTGATGCTAATACAGTTTGCATTGTGATTATCTTAACAGATTCATTTAACTTCACATGCTTAACATCAAACAAAATGCGTGCTCATACTTTGATCCATATATTTCATCTGATCTGTTGAAGCAAGCTGATAGCTGCTTACTTCACTCACAGTAAACTCAGTTTATTATTGTGGCTTCAACACTCCACTCTGACCAGCTACAGCAACCTCAAAGGGTCAATACTCAAAATTCACAGTTTCAAAGTTCAATTTCATTTATAAATGAAAGTTAATTTAAATGCATACATTGTGTTGTGTGCAATTTTCAAGAGCTCTATTTTGGAGAACATCTTGTTTTCTTGTGGTACCAGCTTAATGAGCAGGTACAGCTAAAGTTAACACAAAGTATTTTCTTTACTTATTTAATATGCAATATAGCATTAATGCTGCTGAAATAAACCTCAAAGACTGACCGACATGTGTTCTCGCATTGTTTTTGGGAACATGAATTATGCTATAGTCTGTAGCAGTGTATGATTCAACTTATTAAAAGATAGTCTAGTGTTAAAAAAGCAAAAATCACAAATTGACAAAGACAGAAACATTAGAAGGACTTCTTATTTCTTTTCTAAGGCAGCAAACACAACACACAGCTCATCTGCACACTTTATGGTTGACTAAAGTAATGTAACCGCCCTTTACAGCACACGGCACGGCAACGCACCAGTGCCGACTTAAAATGAAGTTAGATTCAGGTGAATACGTTGGTCTCTGGTGATTGGTTAGGGAAAATTGAATTCCCCCCTCCTCCTCCGCCAGGGAAATCGGTTAGAGTGGAGGCTGTGTCAGACTGAACATTGAAATGGAGTGTAACGAGTTGACAATTGAGTCTGATATTAGGCAACAAATACAGGCTAGAGACAAAGGGCCTAAAGTGTGGTGGTTGAACACCCAGATTAGTATTTGTGAAACAGTCGTGATTCTTTTTTTTTTGTCTTATGTTATGCCAAGCGGGCCACCAGAGAATCAGGATCCAAGGATTGCAAGGGGCAGATTCAAATTTGGGAGGTGCTCCTTGATGTGCAGAGCCTCCTTGGCAAAAGCGAGCTGCAACCACCACATGGCTAGGACGGAGCTGGCACCAGAGCTGCCTTTGTTCTGCGTTTCCTGCCATCTGATATTAAGGATTATAGAAAGCCTTGTCCACTCTTGTGCCCAGGGTTTCATCCAGGACCCCATGTTGACAAACAGTTGTGTCAGTTTCTGTCTTTGAGGAGGGTGAAGACAGCTCTTCCGAAGCTTGTCTGGGCCCTGTGCGGATGTCTCCTGTCTCTGGCAAAAAGGGAAGGGAAGATGGAGGAAGTGATTGACTACACAGAGAAGTTTTGGCCCGTAGTCCTCTTTTGAACCCATTAATGCAGGGGCAGTACGCTGCTTTCATCCAGAGTTGGAACTGCCATGGCCGCAGGAGTCAGCGGTGTGGGTGTGTGGGTGTGTGGATCTGTGCGTGTGTGTGTGTGTGTGTGAGAAGAGGGGGCATAGCGACACAGCGAATTTGCATCACATTTGTTGGGCGTGTTGCAATCGTTCAGCTAGGAGCGGTGAAGGACACGAGGAAGAAAATCTCAGTCGAGTCATGAATATGAGTTTGTGATGTCCTACCAATGTCAGGCTGTGGCTCTGAGCAGTGATATGCAAAACCACTCTCCAACTTCATTCCACTTATTGCTGATATGATCTGTGGCATAGCCAGGGGAGACAGGGAATCGTTACTGTACAGACAGTGGTTATTAAATTGAGGGAAATGTCCTGAGCCGGTTTTAATAATAAGCTGATAGCCATATGGTTTTGCCGCAAGTCCTAAACACCTCTAAAGGACCTGATACAGGCCTATCAAGAGTTAAAAATCAGACAGTCTACTCAGCCCTCTCGTGCAGATGGTTTAATCTTATTGTCTTCAAATGACTTTGAATATTCTGAACGTAACGCGGGCCTGCAAGCACAGCAGGTGGTTGGCCCTTTGATCTCTGCGTGTAGATGCTGGTGGAATTTAAATCACAGGGTGACATCCAGCTCATGAAATCATAACATGAACAGCAAGTTTCAACTTTGATCCTGTTGTCCTTTTGTATTAGCTTCATTAGAGAGTATGATGTATTGGAAAACAGATAATGAGCAAACAACATTTTGCCGTCCCCGTATGGTTGTGTCATGAGAGTGTCCACAAACAATGTGTGTATAACGGCTTATGTAGCATAATATACAGTGCACATACACCCAGCTGCCAGCTGCAGGATCATATTTGAGGATGTGCTGCATTGCATTATACAGGCAGGTGTTTCTGATGTAAATAGGATGGACAAAATAATAGTAACACCGTAGTGGACTCTATATGAACTAAAGGACATAGGGGCATCATAGTTAGGGGAAGTAGTGAAGAAAAGTTTTTTTTGTTTACATTCTTTTAATTTCTGAATAATTAGTGTCATAACTAAATTAAAATTGGCTGAATAAATCAGTTTAGTTTAGCTTATCAGGATGCGTACACAGGACAAAGGCTAGAACACACACACACACACACACACACACTCACACACACACTCTCAGACAAGAAACGCTCCTGACAATGCAAAGTCCAAATAGATTATATTCAATGACTTAATTAATAGATAGCACCCACCACTTTCCTGACAATAAGTGTACTGTATTCGTACTCGCAAACAGCTCCTCCACAGCCACACGAACACACGAACCCTCTTAAATTTGCAGAAACAAGAATGAATGATTCACGTTTGTATTTATTCCAAACTCTACCGGTTTATTCTACCAGTGACTAGAAGTTAAACAAACGCAAATTTCTGCCTCTGTTCAAGGTCTCCAATCAAAGGATGCTGTTTTAGTACCATTTTAAATCACATTTTACTTATTCTCTCGTGTCATGTGTCCAGGAAATAAATTCCATTAGCTCGGTACATAGTCGTTCAGTTCATTGTGTTTGTTCATGCTTTTGATAAAATAAAATTTCCTCCAATAGCATGCCATGTCGATTAGTCATGTCTATCTAAACTAAAAGCAGATTTGTAACAGAGAGACTGGAAGTTGGATTTAAAAAAAATTGTAAAAGTTCTCTGATGCTCTAAGGCCCCTTGGATTTTTCTCTAAACACTGCTTGGCTGGTTAGATAAAATGTACTGAAATTGCACACACTGCAATGTAGAGGCACTCACTTAAAAACTGATCGTCGTTTTCTTCTTGTTTCTTAAAATAAAAAAAAATCTTCTTGTAAAGTCTTTTTTGTTTACTATGCAGTATAACAAATTTTCTCAATGCAGGGGTAAGATTTTTTTTTTAACTTTGTTTTGTAACTTGGGAATGATAAATTCTTAAATATGAAGAAAATAATGTTCTCTGTAGCATGATACTCCAAGCAAACCTCATTTAACTGTAGTAAATGTATCACACAGTAATTGTAGGCTATACAGTGTGTTGAGCAAAGAGGGTTGAAATGTGGTGAGACTTCAAACTGTGCAGGCAGCACATATCAAAGATTATTAGTATTATTACTTGTTTAATGTGGTATGAACGGTTCATTAGTGACTACACTAATAACCACAACAGATTCATGAGTACAGTTGTTGGCTCAGTTATTTGTAAAACATTTTCAAAAGCTGCGTGAGAGACATGGATCAGGAGAGGAGCGCATGCGTTGGGCAGCTGTTCTCACGTTGCACACGGGGTAATGTTGACTTGCCCCCTTTGATGCGTTTACCATAGCAACAGCCATAGTAACCAGAGTGTGTAAAGGCGGATGTCGCGTCACAGCCATGTTGGTTTTTGCCGGTGTGTGCATGAATGAGTGAATGAATGGCACACAGAGGTGTAACCAAAAGAGAAGTTACTGCTTGTTAATCCCAGCAGCTTTCTGTCATTATGACACGAAACAGTTCAACAGGACCACAAAATAACCACTCTGTTGAATCGACACCTCTCAGAAACAACTTAAAAAAAATCTGCATGAAGGTACAGTTGGTGTTATTTCAGATATGTTGTATTAGACTGCATTGTTTTTAGTTTGAGCTAGAAGCAGCAACTGAGCGCATCTGTCTTGAAGGCAGTGTTATTTGAAAAATCATTCTGCAAGCTGAAATCTATTAAATCCTTTTGACTTCTGATCAGGATCTGTTTTCCTTTGCCCTTTTAGCTAAGAAAAATGCTGTTACTGCAGTTTTGAAAAACAAATTTTGGTCAGAACTAGCTTGTTAAGTGTCTGTCAGTATATATTTGTGTGATATGGAAAGATCCTAAAGAAAAATAGAAAGCCAGCTCATCGTTGTGTCCTACATCACTCTCCATTTCCTACCAAAATGTGAACCATTTATTTGAGTGGCATAATTGCCCAAAGTGCAGAACGTATAAATTGTGTTGTGCTCTCAAAAACAAAAGTACTTCACCACCTTTTGCTAAAAATATCTTAATTGAATGCTCTGTCTTTGATAGATGTCAGAAATTACCTTTAAGTACGCTACACCTGTCTGTCATAGTGCAAAATAATGATGATGCAAGTGTGTGAAAGTCTAATTTATTACTTAGTGCAGTGCAGTGGTTCCCAACCTTTTTTTGTCTTGTGAAGCCTTAAAATTTGCAACCCTCAAATTTGCAAGCCTCAGGTCAGGAACATAGTATTGAAGCATAGTTTAGTGTGCAATTAAGGTCTCTTTTAGGCCACTTACCTTTTGTTGAGAGTCAGGTGTATTGACCCTGTAATCCTGGCAATTTGACTTTGAGAAAATTGTTTTATGCTTTCACCCTATGCAGATAAAAACCTTGTGTCTCCTGTGGTTCTCCTCCTTCTCAGTCCCACTGGTCAGACATCCTAATTGAGCAGTCGCTAAATGTCATCTTCTTTTTTTCCTTTCAGATATCACCATCTGTTTTTCAGTTTTACCACAGATCTTTTGTGGTTTTGTGGTCCAGTTGCACTGTTTTTTCTTGACATTTTCCCTTTCTTTATAGCTTTATGCAAGTATAATGTAAATTACCTATTCAGATAGAATCTGTAAGTCGTGCAAAAAATCTGCAAGCAATCAAAGTGGAAAAGAAGGATGAGTTCTGCTTTCTTCCCTCTATGTTCAGTATTGTGCAAATGCATTGTGGATCCAGATAATTAGCAGTTTGAAGGGAATTATAGTGTAGACATATATTTTATGGTATAGTGTCAGAAATCAGTTGCTAAACCAGGAACTACAGAGCAAGTTCTAAGGAATTATTCTGCTGAGGTGTTGCACACATGTGAACCCGCCATGATGACACCCACTGGTTTGTGGACTGCTACTTTTGAAGCTTCAAGTTTGGCATTATCGGGGTGCCATCTTGGTTTTTGACACCAGTGCACATGCATAAACGACAAGAGCAAGGAACTGGTTGGTGACGTGCTGCTTGGTCATGGCTTGTCCATCGAGCCGGAAAAATGATGGCCTGCCTGCTCACAAAGTTTCTCGTATTACAGCTAAACAGAACACTAAAATATGTTTCTGAAAACAGGCAAAGCAAAAACAGAATCTTTGATCGACACTGTTTACTTTGACAGTTTGCTCTGTGTTTCAGGAGGCTCAGATGGAAACTGCACACGCAAAAATGTCAGCCGTCTGGTTACAGTCGTTCTCATATTATAGCTGAACAGTACACGGGTTGTGACAGATTGGTGGCTTGTCCGGGACATAACCCAGCTCAAGGCTGGACAAAGTACGGGTGCCCACACAGCAGCGAGCGACTCTAAGAGGGCTTTTCACACCAGAGACCTGTGCCCGGACCAGAGTGCACTTGATCCCCAAGTCCAGTTTGTTGAAATAGTGTGAGCGTTCTGTGCTGTTACCATGCGGGTGCGCCGTTCAACAGGATCAAAGAACCGTGCTCGGGTCCACTTTAAAGGGGTGTCTCATGTAAGGTCAAGTTTACAGAGCAAACCTTCTTAATGTGAAAATACCTTAAATCGGACAGTTATTTACTAAATGAACATCATGCTGGATTGAAGAAGACTTGAAACTAACAATTGAGACCATAAACTCATCAGGAAACTGTATATTAATGTTATAATTTCAGTGAGTAGCAGGGTCATGTTGCCGTAGTCATACATACAGTCTGACTACTTTTTGAAACCCCTCTTAGCCATTAGATCTGTGTCAGACCCATTAGCTCCGTCCACTATTTTAATGTACGCTCTATTACTGAACATGCTACATATAGCAGACATACCTATGTTGCCATAAAAGGTCAAATCAAGATCAAACATGGTTATCAAACTCAGGATCCTTCTATATTTTAGCAATGAACGGACGCCACTCTCCATCAGAGCTTGCCTTCTTGATAACCTGTGCAGCAACTTTGCAAAATCTCTCATGTTAGTACCTTGTTTGGTGTGCATTACCTGTAGCAGTGCACTGGATGTAAGTAATTTCAGGTTGACTGGCAATTCACTCTGTGGCCGTCCTGCCTGTAGCCTTAGGCAGAGGGGTTGCAGTGGGGAAGGAGCGCCAGCGCCAGTCAATTACCAGTTAATAAACAGTGGAAGTTTTCTATTAGTGCTTGTTAGTGCGTGTAAAAGATTGTTGGTATGTGGAATTGGGGGAAGGCACTGTGACTATGGAATTAGAAAAAAAAATACAGCCATATTTTCTTTCTGTGGGTCTAATATACATCACCCAGTTCTCTGTGCGTACGTCGTTTATGGAGATAATATTGGTTATTTGATTTTTAGCAGGCTGTACAGTGCAATATATAGTATTTGCAAACTCATTTTTTCCTTTTGAACAGACCAGAAATGTGTACTCAGGAGTTTCACTTAATGCATTTTTTTCATAAGTGACTATAGAGCATTCTTTCCAATAAAGAGAATCCATTACATAAGCATGGCGGAGGCCAAACAATGCAATCCTGGCTGCACAGTGTCTTGTCACTGATAACATTATAGGACCCTGGTGGATACGATGCTCGGACCCCTTTTGGATAGCAGTTGTCACAAATCGGATGTGTGGTAAATCCCCCATATATCTTAGAGCTGATTTCGCAGTGCTTACAGAGGAATATTGCTGTAAGGAAAAACAGTGCACCTGAGTAGCCTTGGGAAGTAAAACAACATTAATTGGATTTGGGGAAGTCATCCTTACCAAGGGGACACCACTCAGACAGCCTGACAGCCATGAGCATGAATCATTAAAACCCTACCCTGTCATATTAGACCACTACCAATAACCACCACTACTCACATTTGTTGACACACAGAGCCAAGAGCTGCAGCAGAGCATAACTAGGCAAAAAATACTCACAGTAGATACGAGACAGTCACGATAAATGGGCCCATCCATTCTATCCTGCAGGAGTGGCTGTAATTACACACATTTTACATTTATCTTCCGGAAAAGCAACGGATGCCGCTCTGCTAACCATTGCCACCTGGAACCAGCATATGGGCTGGCGCCCTCTTGGGGTAATGGGTGGGGCGGACACTCTGTCGACCATTGGGTCATTGGTAACCAGCAGCTGGGAGGCCGCCCTCTCATCACATCGACAAATCTCGCATTAATTAGCTCACCTGCCCGTTTCCTCCCTCTTCCTCCCCACGCTCCCCGAAGTCCTCCCATCAAACCTCCCTCAGCCGGCTTTCGGGCTCACCTTCCCCTCTCTCTCTCTCTCTCTCTCTCTCTCTCTCTCTCTCACTCATCCCGCTTCCACACCTGGGAATTGCTCCAGCCTCTCAACTTCATACCTACAGCTCTGCAGACACACACACACACACACACACACACACACACACACACACACACGCAGACACCGCTATAAACGAGACTGACAATCGACTTCGAGAAAGCTTGGATCTCATTGATTTTTTTAATGGTGCCTCACTGATACCTTATTAGCATTTGGATCACCACTGATATGGTCATCGCTGAAGACCCGCATGTCCTTTGTGCCTGTCGATATAATTTGCACGTTCACAGGTGGAAATGATCTCACAGCCTTTGTTGTTATGCTCGCCCGGCCTCTTTCCATCGGCTGTTTAAAGAAGTTCAATAAGTGGACCAGTGGTTTACTGTATTGATCAAAGTCACTGTCTGCACTTTAATGGGAACAAAATCCATCCTCGCCTCGGCATCCTTGTGTACTTCCAGCCCTGTGAGACGTTCTCATATAAAATGTTTTTCATTCCAAATTGAAAATAAGTCTCATGCTAATTATTGCATGATTGTGTGGATTTAAATAATTGTCCTATACAGAAAGTGCTGTTTAACATTTTGAAGCATAATAGGATGTCATTAGCAAATAACTAATTACTTGAAAAATATTCCAAAAGGAAATTTTCTCTCCTTACACCAGCAGTCATTTTACAAAAGTAGGCGTCAAATTTTCCTAATGGTTTATATCTCATTAAGGGCCAAGCCTCCTCATTTACACATCAATTCTTTATCTGAATGATCCCAGCGCACATCCCTGCCTTTGAGTAGAGGGCTGGGCAATATATCAATATTAAATCAATAGAATATTATGAAATTAGACTATATATTTTCATTATACCGCGATACAGCATAAGTGTTGTCTTCTCTGGTTTTAGTAATAATAGTTAATAGCCTAAAAATATCAAGATATTATCAAGTTCAATTGCTCAGTCCTACTTTATACCTTATAAAGCTGTGATGGGATTGTTCTGATAGAGTGGATAGATCCCACTACTGTACCAGCAGTCCTTTTTCAAAATAGGCATCAAATTTTTTAAATGGTTTATATCTCATTAAGAAGAAGCCTCTCCATTTACACATCAGCTCTTTATCTGAATGGTCCCAGTGCACATTCCTGCCTTTGAATACCTTATGAAGCTGTGATGGGACTGCTGATGGAGTGGATACATCCCACTAGTATTGCTCGGGCCGACTCTGGAGAGAGCTAACATACAAAGCAATCTAGGCCCGGGAAGATTGGCCCACGATGCTTGCCTGTCTCAGGTGACTGATAAAATCCAACCACCATCGAACAACCAGCACCGTCCGTTATAGTCCTCCGGTCCCTCTGGTCCAACGCCACTCCGTCTCTCTTAACCACAGGGCTTCCATATGGGCACCTATTATGGCTGCCACTTAATTACCTATCAAAAAACATTTCACTGCACTTGACGGAGGGCTGGCAGAAGGAGAGGGGGAGAAAAAAAACTGAGGAAAAAGAGCAGCATAAAACGGAGTGAAATATGGGAAAGTGGGACTGAGGGATTGATAGAGAGGACGAGCCGTGCATCTGTGGAGTGAATTTGAATAGATGGAGACAGACACAGGGGGAGTGGAGGAGTAGCCTTGCAGTGCAGACGGGGAGAGCAGCGATCTTGCCAGTATCCTGTTTTTTTGTTTAGTGTTTACAAACACACACAACAAGAGAGAAAAGGGGGAGGGTCCTGGCCAGGGGAGGCTATAAATTACCTGTGATTGATGCTTGCCGCTGTGGAGGACGACAGTTAAAGACGTGCGGCGCTCATCGCTGACCCTCACTTCACTCCCTCCTCCCCCTTCTCAGCTCACCCGCACCCACCCCCAACAACACACAATTAGCTGTTCTGTCTGTCACATGGCCCACCCTTAGCGGTCATACACCGAAATAATAATCATTTCCTACCAGACGGACCGCTGGTTAGAAGAGCAGCTTTCACCACAGGGGGTTTGATGCATTAGCCACGGGCTCTACGCTGTAAATGTCAACTTCCATCACTCCGTTTCAGGCAAACACATCTGATATATGTCCAAGGAATATAGATTTCTTTTCCCTTTTAGTAAGATATTGGCTCCTTTTTATTGATATTAAAAAGCTGGACAACTGCCATGGTTCATAACGTCAATTTTCTGGACTCTGTCTGTCTGTGAGTAGACAGCATGGTTACTAAAATAACTAGAACTAAAGGTAACTTCAAAACTAGAACACATCTAATGATATGGAATTAAGAATTGTATAGACAAAGCTAAATCAAAGCCAAAGCCCTAATGTTCGCCTCAAAAATCTGAAACATCAAACATTGTTTTTAGTATTTGTCTTTTGATCTTGGCATTCATAGTAGAAAGCAATTTAAAATTTTATGATATTTGCATTCTGGCACAAGTCTGTTTGTTAAAAAGCTGCAACGATTAATCGATTATTAAAATTTGATGATCAGTTAATAGGTTTAAGTAATTTATTAAGAAAAAAAAGTAAAATTTCTGATTCCAGCTTCTTAAATATGTGACACAAAGATGTCTTTACTCCTTAAGGACAGTAAACTGAGTATTTTGGGGTTGTGGGTAAAACCTCCATCACTCACTTTCAGGCTGACAAAGCTGCTGTATGTCCGAGGAATATAGATGTCTTTTTCCCTTTTAGTAAGATATTGGTTCCTTTTTATTGACAGAATCTGACTTGGTTCAAGCCTTCAATCGTCTGGACCCTTGTGAGTGGACAGCGTGGTTTCCAAAATAACTAGAAATAAAGTTGTAGTTGTGTAGAGAAAGGTAAATCTAGGCCAAACCCCTAATGTTGCCTCCAGTAATAATTCAAACATCAAACATTGTTTTTAGTGTTTGTCCTTTGATCTTGGCATTCGCGGTAGTAAGAAATCTAAAATTTAACACCTGCAGGTTGTGATATTAGCATTGTGGCATAAGTCTGTTATTTGTTGAATATTTTCTGTTTTCTTCACTACTTTTTGACTGAACTAAATATCTTTTGGTTGTGGGCAAAGCAGGGCATTTGAGGACATCATCTTGGGCTTTGGGAAACAGTGACCAACATTTTTCATCTATTTTCTGACCTTTTATAGACAAAACGACTAATGCGTTGTGAAAATAATAGTTGGATTAATCAATGAAAATAATCACTTGTTGCGGCCTTCGTTTGTTTATATCACTATTTAGTTTTCAACATACTGTATAAATATGAATTTTAGATGAAGTGTTTTTACACATTTGTCAAAATAGGAATATATTGTGGGCTCACAGAAAATGGTATAAAATCGTAAGGAGAGTCCTCAATATTTTAGATATTCTGTGAAAAAATTATATATGCATACATGTAAATTAGGGGTGTTCCTTGGGACTAATTTCCCTGTTGATTAAATACAAATTTTAATAGTAATTCTAAAAGTCAGAACATTGTCCAAAAAAATTTGTGGGCATTTAGAGCCATTAGAAATCGTTAATCACATTCTTCAATAACCAAACAGTATTTTAAATGCAGCTGATGTATGAGGCACTTTGCACCGTGCATTATGAACTTTGCACATACAAACAAGAACTCAGTGCTTTATCTTTTCAGACCAAGCAGGATCACAGCGTCTGCAGACATACAACCTTATTTTTAATTTCTAGATCAAAATACTGCCAACCGTGCTGGTATTATGAGATGTCATTCATATTTGCACTTTCTAGCGCTGCAGAGATGACGCATTTTTGTAGGTCAACCCAAAAGTTTGCATCGCTCTGGTTCCCTCCTAGAACTTTAATCGGACCTGAAAAGTTGAGCCTGATCAGGCCCAAGCCCAACAAAATTCTGTCTGAACCCAACCCGAACCCGTCCCTCATTAGTATATTTAAGCCCGAACCCACAAAAAGGCAATGGGATTTTGATTTTGTACAGAAAATAACCTCTTTGGCAAACAAAAGTCTGTGATACTTTTTGTTCAGTGTGATTCGGTGCTATCTGAACTGAGTGACAAGTTTTTGGCAAGATGATATTTAATGTCCCTGACAACCTCAGCAATCTCTCTCTCAACTACCTTTGTAAGACTTAAGAATTTAAAAAATTTTTTACTGATGGATTTTATGTCATTCAACAAAACATTTAGACCTCTTAAAAACACATTGACTTCCAGATGAGGGAACCAGAGGCTGCAGCACTCTGGTAGCACAGGAAGAGGAGGGCTACCACGTTTAACCAACAAGAATTTCTGGTGTCGACTAGCAAGAGTAGCAACATTTAACATATCTTATTGACTTATCGTGTGAGCAGTCGATGCTGCAAACCAGCGTTTTCATACACTTACATTTATAGCTTGTAATGTGGTTAAAAATCATCCACCCATCGTTCTTGTTGATGGCAGAGGCACTTTGTTGTTTGCAGGTATTTTGATTTCACATGTATCCTTGTGAAGAGTGACCAGCTTGTGCCAGAGGGTATTTTTTGAGATCACATCAAAAGAATGAAAAAAAGGGTTGCAGTATTGAGCCATGATACTGTAGGATATTAAATCAATATTCATTTTGTCTCTTGTAGCTTGAAGCTGCCCTCCACAATCCTGTTCACTGCGCATTGTTGGGCTTCTCTGCAGCGAGCACCTCCTTACCTCAAGGCTACCTCTGGGTAAGTAATGCTTGCCTATACACACACACGCGCGCATGCATGCACACACCCACACACTCAATTGAATGCCAAATAACTAAAACCAATGACAAGGCAAAATAATGCATATTTTACAGTTGCTGATAATTTTAGCTTTTAACACAATTACCGTGGCCATTTAACTGTCCTTCCCACATTCTGCTCTCATTCATTTAAAAAAGAATAAAAAATGTATCTCCAGGCTGTGAATGGGGCATGCACCATTTCTCTCTGCAAAATGTCACCAGGAATCTGTGAATTAATACAGTATAAAGGCCCGTGGTAGGTAACTGCCTCAGAGGGCTTTCTGATGAGTGGGGCAAATTGTAGCGCCAGACTATCACACCACAATCCCTGGACTTGTGGGACTTTATCTGTATCTAGAAAGAGGAGGGAATCCAGAGGGAAAAAAATGATGCAAAGAAGCTGCTATTAATCTTTAAGTTTCTTTTTTTTTTTTTTTTTTTTTGTTCCCCCTCCTTTTTGGAGATGGTGGGCAATTTATCAGGTAATCCTCTTTCAACCTAAAAGGTGGCTAAATCAAGTGTGGGCCCAGAGACACAGCGTACAGCTCAGTGTTTCAGACTTAATTGCTTGTGTAGAGCTATTCTAAAGAGGACTGGGTGCTCACTCAGATAGGGAAAGGCAGATATTGTGCAGCTGGCATTTAGGGCACTGAGATATCAGTGTTTGCAGGGCCAAAGGATGCTCTGACTTCAATTTCTCTTAGAGCTCATACTATTACACATGACTTAGAGGCCCCTGACCTTGGCCTCCCACACCATTTGGAGGAATAAAGGTAGCTTGTCCACATGCTGCGAGTTACACCGAGTTTAAAGTTAGTGAATGCTAGACTGAAGTGTTGCATGAAAAGGTTTCAATTCCGTTACACCCACATGCGTTTGTGCACATTAAGCCATTAACAATTGCTTCTGTTATCTGCAGTGCTAAAGTTCATTTATTTTTAAAACGCACCAGAAAGGCACAGCAAAGAGACAAACATGACCAAGTCAAGACCAAGTCATATCTCATGCCATTCAAAGGCAGTGCAAATCAAGGAAACTACAAAAGAAGAAAGGGCTATAGAACAGGGGTCAGCAACCTTTACTCTCAAAAGAGACAGTTTTGGCCAAAGAAAATAAAGAAAATCTGTTTGGAGCCACAACTATTAAATTCTCTATTTTCCTCTGACACTTTGCTATTTTGGATTCAGCATCCATAGCTAGCATACAGAGACTCAAAAAATAGCCACCAACAAGCTTTTGAAGAAAACGTGTAAAGCTGCAGATGACGGCTGTGAGAAACATTTTAGCTGACAAAATATTAAATAATTTATTTTATTTTTAATGGTGTATAGGCCTCACATATTTAGAATTGGACAATATAAGAATCATTTTAGGCCTACAGCAATGATAAATGAAAATAAAATGTCAAGTCTGACAAACTTGAAATGTTCTTAAAATGCATTTATGTTATGTGAAATGTGTCCCAGTTCAGTAATAGTTGCTGTGCTGTTTCAGCCATTCAGAAACACTGTCATTAAAATGTTCAGTGAAACAACTATACCATGGTATATACCATTAAAGTCTGTAAGTGTTAACTAACCATGATGTCACCTATTGGTTTGTGGGACACTGAAACCTTTGTTTGACAGTATGGTAGATACCATCTTGTTTTTTTGGAGCTAGAAGTGACCATACAGTATCTGGACGAGAGGGTGGAACAGGGGGGGTTGCCATGGTAGCGACTTGACAGGTCATTTTACTGTAAATGGGACCCTGATGTACAAAATTAACATCATGCTGTATTGAAGAAGACTTGAAACTAGCACTTGAAATCGTAAAACTTTTAAGGAAAATGTTTACTGAGGTAATAAATCAAGTGAGAAGTTGGCTCATTTTCCCATAAGCCCACATACTACTGGACTTCTTTTTGCAACCAGTGTAACTGCCCCCAGCTGGCCATTAGAATGAATATAGGTTTATGGCAGTTCCACAATGGCATTTCAAAGCAGCCTTTGGACAAAAGTAAAGACATAATGACCCTTCCTTTCTCAGTTTCCTTACTTCAGACCCCAGTCAAGTCTAAAGTAAGTCAAGTTTGAAGTTAAATTTCAAGTCACATTTTTGTGACATGCCTGACTTGAGTCCAAGAAGTCTTTTCATGGAAGTAAGTTTCAGGAAAACTTTTCAAACGAAAAAAAAAAAAAAAGAGTTTGGATCTGAATCTTAGGGAACCGTTTGAGATTTCACTGAGATGGAGCATTGCTCAGTAAACAATGAAAATGCACCTCTTGATTGAATTATAATTGCATTTTTTGATTTGGAGGCAGTCACATTTGATATTCTGAATAAACTTTGGTACACTTCCTGCATTTCAATAAGTTGAAGGTGCCTGCCTGTATAGAGACCCAAGAACTGCGGCTCCTTTATGCTATCTGTAAGGGCGTCTTAAGTAACATCTTGGAGGTCTTTCACATAAGAGCTGACATTTTCAGCAGATTTTTTTTCATTATGATTTGATATCTCAAGAATTTCCTTAACTGTACATTCCTGCTTATTTACTCTGAATTTCTGGAAACCACTCTTGCAAACAGGACAAGCAGCAGCTCCGTGAGCACTGAGCACATCTGACCTTCTTCCAGCACAGTCAATGTTACATACTGTACAGTGCAACATGTAACCACGGCAAAAACAAACTGGTATCCACTAAAAAAATAACAGTGAAGGCCTGAGGATCCAGCAAGAATAATTAGTGGCTGAGTGTTCCCGCCCCCAGTTGGTTCTACCTCCCTGGCAGGCTTGTCAAATAAGGGATGACACTAATCATGTTAAAGTGAGATGGGCCATGGGGATTTCTGTGTGCTTTGATCAGAGTAATGACATTGTGTCTAATCAGCCTGATACCCCAGTGTTTCCCTGTTTGCCTTCACCTTCCTTGTCCCACTTTACCCAACATCCTACTACTAACTCAACCATTATATCTCTCCTCTCATGCGCTTATTCAGGAAGTTAGAATTCATAAAAATGCGCCCGTTTCAGAGTACATCAACAATCTGGTGACCCATGGTTTTGGCTTCTTAATGTGGCGAATACAATTGAGCAGAGAGTGCTATCATGACCACTCTCCCACGCTTCCTCACTGCATCCAGAGCAATCTAATTAATGCTGGCAGAGCATTTACTGTTTGGGAAGTTTTTGTTTCTCCCAAGCTGAGAGGAGGAATCTGTCCAGGGCACGACTCCAGATATCTATTTCTCTAAATAAGTAGTGATGACTTTGTCAGGACACAGTATTTGCACTGGATATTGGGGTGCAGGGAGAGAAGGGGGGAGGGGTGAAGGGTACGATGCGTTCGTCGACAGGGACGGCGGTGTATGCGGAGGTGCAGATGGACACGTGAATGTATAAATTGTGAAGTAGTCTGAGCGAGAGGGGTGGGGCTTGCCTCTGGCTCTGGTTACACAGAGTCACTTGAAGCCGTGTTTTTTTGGGCTCCTCGCTGCAAGATAAGTCTTCCCTATCTTTTTTTCAGCCTGTGCAACAGACCATTATTTGTTCTGGCTCATTCTCAAGAGCCCACAGGATCGCTCCTGTCCAGATTCTGCACGCTGATACAAATCAAACAAATGATTGCATGCAAATAAGGGTGAGTGTGGAGGAGAAGAGCTAAAGACTATATTTAGCTCATGTCACATTCACACGATGAGATTCATACGGAGAATAAATCTTCAGCGTCTAGCAGCAAGCAGCCGTGCTTCTTTTCCATGAAGGACATTGTATTTTGTCTGGACGTCGACCCAGGCCTCACACAGGAGTAATGGATGAAATTGTGTTGAAAACCCACAGCGAGGCTTTAATTGTTTGGGAACGGGAGCAATGCCACCTTAATTGGAATCGCATCAGAGATAGGTTGGAGGGCTCCTGCCGTCTTCGTTTTCTCAGCATTGGCATTGACAGGCTTACACAAAGGCCAATATAAATGTGGTGCATAGTAAATCAAGACCCGTGGGGTGTGATTCGCCTTGGAAAGCTTGTTTTGATTGGTGGAATTTTTTTTTTTTTTTTTTGATAAAAATCTAAGGTTCTTTCTCGTTTGTTAGGGAGATTGTTTTTCACAAGTCTTTAGAAAGGGACTGATATCTACAGGCGTTGAATGGCAGAAACTTCCAATCAATCCAAATTGAGCCACTGAAAGCTCCCGGCTTTTCAAAGGCTCTGTTTGTATGCTTGTGTGTCCTCCTTTATTTGTACTGGGAACCGCGGCACCGAGTGTTGAGCGTGACCAGACACGAATTGATATCAGAGGTCAATTCGTCATGTAAACATTATCTGTACGGTTATTGTAAAGTTGCAATTGATACTTGCCTACTTTGTAAATCATTAATAAGTACTGTGTAGTGCAGCTGTAAACATTATTTGCATGGCCATTATGAAGTTTCAACTGTGCATATAATACTTTGTATAGTAAATGGTTAATAAATATGGGTTAGTGCATCTGTAAACATTATTTGGAAGGCCATTGCAACTCTTATGATTGGTTGACCTTAATTTGGTAAAAAAAATTTCAAGGTTTGATTTCTTAATTGCTTCAGAGGGTTTTTTTCACATCTTCAGGTGCTGAATAATAAAAAGTTCCAGTTAATCCAAACTGAGCCACTGACAGCTCTTTTCAAAGTCCCTGTTCGTATGCTTGTGTTTCCTCCTGTTTTTTTTTTTTTTTTTTTTTTTACAGAGAACCGCAGCGCCAAGCGTTCAGCGTGACCTTGGACATGTTAATATCAGTTGTCAGCTTAATGAATTGAAAATTATTTTATTTTATTTTTCATTTCATCATGAACTGACTCCGGCAATAGATCCGTCACTTGATCTCGTAAACTCCCCTCATTGTTAAGCAACTCAGAACCTTTCACAAACTTATGAGAGCCCCTCTGTTCTTCACTGATGAAAAGATCGCAGAGTTTTAAGAATTGTTTGATGTTCTGGAGATGACATTGTGAATCCATTACATAATGTGTTTAAAATTCTAAGTGATATTCAAAAAAAAAAAAAAGTGAGTCAGGACTACAAACGACAAGGTCTGAAAGGATAATTGATTTGAACTTTCTTGAAATCTAAATTGCTGACAGGTAGAGAATGTTTAACCAAAGACACATTATCCTCTGGCCTCCACAATTTGATTAAGACAGTGAACACATTGCAAGCACGATTTAAGGGAGGCTGGCTTTGGTTCTGCTCCCTGCTCTTCCTATCTCTTTTTTTTCCCGCTCTTTCAGCAGAATAGTTTATTACCCGTGGCATTATGATTCAGTCCATCGGTACAGCTTAACATGGGGTCTCGACCTTTCTCAACCATGTTTTTTTTTCTCCCTACAGGTGGCTGGCGGAGGAGAAGCTTCTCAGGGGCAGATAGAGATATTTTCCCTCAACAGGCCCATGCCAAGAGCTGTAAAGAGCCTGCAGGTCGGCTCCGCTGTCCGATGTCTGGAGTATGTGCCAGAACCTTCTCCGAATGAGGAAGTGGAGGCAGGAGTTCACAAGCCCCCCTCAGGGATTGGCGCCAACATTTGTGTTGGATCAGACGATGGGCGGTGAGAGACTGATATATTACAACATAACAGAGATAAAACGAGAAATAGGCTTTTGTGTTGATATAGAATGAGCTGAAATGATGAAATTTGGTTTATTGTTCATAAAAAAAAGCACAAATATAAAGGTAAAAACACAAGCGCTTTGCTTCTGTTGATGTAAAATAATATCCCGTATTATCCTTTGTTACAGTCCCCTGAGGTTTCTGGCGGTATAGATTTGCTTGTCAATATTTCATCAAAGCAGGAAATCGGAGTTGATACCCTAACACAGCATCAATACTGCTGCTGCTGCTAAGATCACTGTTTCATTTTCAAATCCAATAAACCTTCTGATCCCCACTGTGTGTAACAGAGGATAGGTTTGATCTCGGTCTCCTCTCTTCGTTACAGTGAATTCATTCTTTGTTTGATTCAAACACGGAATATTCTTGGATTTCAGATTCAGTCATCGTGTTGCTAATTCTCTGTAACACTTTAACATATATATGATAACCTGATAACCAAGTTTAATAAATGGTTAATTGATAGTTAATTCTACTGTAGTTAATAGTTATTTCGCTGTTAGCAAACAATGAAATTATATTTTATCATGTTTATTCATTATTAGTAATGCTATAATTAACATATTATTTAGTTATTTTATCATTTGTTTGTGTAATATAAAACAGTTACTCTTTGATAATGTTAATAACTAGTTTGTAAACATTGGCTATATCAAAGTTGCAACTGATAATTATAATACGTCACGTCACATTTTATTGTTGCAAATGTTTACAATTGCTTAATAAATGGTTTCTTAACAGTAAAAAAAACTATTCAGTTATTAAGTTTAGTAAGTATGAATTAACCATTTATAAATGATGGTTATTATAAAGCGTCTCCATCATTTCTAGAAGAACCTAAATCATATGTATGTCTGCAGTTTTTTATGCTGACTCATTCCTTTCAATATAAGTGTCTGTCCAGGGAAAAAGAAAAAAAAAACAGTGGGGAAAAAAAAACAATTTCAGCATTTTAGCACACTCGAAAGACTTCTTCTCAGTCAGAGAGAAACAAACAGCAATGTGCATTTGTCATTCTGAAGAAGACAATAAGATGCAGCAAAGTTCAGATGGCATTTCAAACATGAGAAAGACAGAGTGGTTGCACATACACAATGCTTTGCTCCAAAGTGCACTGTTGAATCAAACTGCATGAAAACGAGGCACTCTGTCATTTCAAACGACACTCATTTATCATGTTGGCTTGTGCTGCTTTTTGTTCTTCCAGCATACTGGTCTACGGCAGCGTGGACACTGCAGCACAATGCCTATTGACCCTCCATAACCCAGAGGGCTGCCCTGTGCTGTGCCTGAAGCACTCCTCCCGCTTCCTGTTTGCAGGCCTGCGGAACGGGACCGTGATGGTTTATGGAAGAAGTAACAGTGGTAAGGTGCCTCCAAGGTTGCTTTGTTTTCAGACTGATGGCTGCAGTCTTTGATGCCTGTTGCTGTTCTCAGTGTGTGGTCTGCTGGGGAAACGAGAACGTACAATTTTCACTGGTACTTTATTTTTAAATTCATCTTGGTAGAATATAAAATTAAGCCAAAACAAATTTGAAAAATGCAAAATATATTTACAACGACAAATAGCTCTTTTTCACAGAAGCCATTCTGATGTGAAATAGTAGTGTAAACACAGGTGTTATCAGTGGTACTAATTAAGTTCTGTTGCATTCAGATCAAACAGAGTCAGTGCTTTGTTATTTTGCTTGTTGGCTCACTGGAAAAGCTCTGCTGCACTAAATTGAACGGGACCTTAATTAGCATCATTTGAAACACCTTTGTTTACCCTACTATTTCATATCAATATGGCTGCCGTGAAAAATTATCTATTGACAGTATTTTCTAAATAAGACTTTTAGAAACTTGCACGTCTTAAAGACGCAGTAAATGAGGCCTGTCACTGTCTGCGTTTACATGGACTGTAACATTTCACAAATTATTAGACTAAAAGCCCAATCAGAATAAAAATGTGAACACCTCAATCACAAGAGGCTGATCCAATCCGGCCCAATCAGGATTCATTTTCAATCTGATTTAGTGGGTTGCATAAACGTTAGCATTCTGAGAATCGGTCGATCCTGAGGGGTTTCAAAAGAAATAAATAAATTACGTTTACATGGACCGTTATAAACCATAAATAATCAGAATAACCTCTGGAAGCTGATCCACATGGGGTCAGATTTAAAAGATGCTAATATTGTTCCCAGGATACAATGTGGGTCAAACCTGGAAATTATAGGGCGGAAAGACTTCTTTGTTTACTGGTGTTTGGCAAACCAGAACCACTTCTTCTTCTGTCAAATTTCTGGCAGATTAGATGCTTCACAGTGGGCGGAACCAGTTTGCACATGTCAAAAAAGTTATGCTTCACAGCATGTAAACACACGTTTAATCAGATTACTTTGTTTAGCGCCGGTGTAAACAGTTCAGTTCTGAATCAGAGTGATATCAATCAAACTGAAGAAATGTTGTCCAAGTTAACAAAGCATTGTTATTGTGTGTGAATTCCAGAATTTGCTGTACGCATTAGTTCTAACTAATGAAATACAAACACAATTAGACACACAGGATGTATTAATTTCACAATAAATTACATTTCTATTACTTTTGTTGGTTATTCACTGATGAGGTTATCTAATGTTTCATATTCCTTTTTTGTTTTTGTAGATAGGAACCTGCATGTCGGCCTCCTAATGAGATGTGATGGACTGAAAAGTTAATTTATTTTATTGTTAATTTCTAATAGCTGTTGTTAATCAATATTTTTCCCCACAGTGAAATAATTAGTACAAATTAGTTTTTTAAAGCATTATAAATTCTTAAAACAGCTCTGTAGTAAACATGTATTGTAGTCAATATTTGTGTTATGTGCAGAGTAGCAAATTTCGTGCGTTTGCCTTAATCGATACTTAACACACATTAACACACAATGAATAATCTATTAATCATCTATAAGAATAAGATACAAAGCACGTCTTTTTCTCAGTTTAAGCCATTAAACGTTTCTCGCAGCACATTAGTTATGTGAAACAATTCATGAAGCACAAAGAATTTAAACAAACAGAATAGTAAAACAACAATAAAGCTCTGACTCGAAATGGCTGCTGTTGCCCGTCTGTCCTTAATTAACAAGTGGCTCAAAACAATGTCAAATGGAGCGCAATTATTGCCATTTCCAGACTAACAAGGCAGACCAGACTAAATTGCGAGAAAACCTGTGAGCTCTGGAGAAATGGTACACAAAACATACATTGCCAGTTAATACATTTTAAATTGGTCACATTCTTAACAGCAATTAACTGATAAATGATTAATGATTAACATCCCTGTGTGATAAATTTTAAACCCGTTTTCAGAACGAGTCTTTGTAAAAATTCATTCAGTCTAATTTTGGATTGAACTTTCAAACAGTTGCCTTAGAACCACTTTCCCTTTTATGCTATACGGATTTTCACACCCGCTGTAAGTATGAAAATAACACTTCACCATGTGGTAGATGGCATGCCATGTTTAGTCAGGCATTGCACAAGGCCAGGGGGGGCTTAACACCATCTCAGCAGCAGTTTGCAGTCTTCACAGCCAGCGGGAGCACAATAGCTCTATCACTGGGTTCTTCTTACCTGGCCACAGTATGTCAATGTGCCTGCCTTCCTCCTGTGCTCCTCTCTCCTCCCAAGCAGAAAGGATGATTAATTACACCAAGCTGCTGCATGCCGATTAAATATTACTATTCATGCTTTGTATATAAAAAAAAAAGGACAGGGGAAAAGCTCTGGAGGGTGCCAGGGAATGTTTGTGGATTCGGCACATCTGTTAAAGATTTATGCCCTTGACTAGCGTGCTACTGTCTAAAAACAAGTCTGCAGCAGCCAAGGAATGCCAAGGTTTCAGTTGAGACTTGTATCAAAAAGCGTATAAATACACCAAACACATTGTTGCTTAGTGAGTAATGTGCTTTAGCGATCCTCACTGACACATGCACATCAGACATTATTCCAATAAAATAAAACTGAAATGAAAATACTCTGCAAGACGACGAGGCAGAGATGTTTGGTTCAGAGCCCCCTCTGTGTTAAAGACGGAGACGCTTTGGTATGGTCTTGCTTTAGTACAAGGGGCCGGAGGGACATTTACAAGAGTGAATTTTGAAAAGGTGGAAAAATGACCTTTATAACATGCCAAGCAATTAACCTGTGGAAGTCAGAAGGCATTGTAAAGCTATTCCGCTATGAAAGGCAGAAATAAACAACTCAAAATGTTAATTAAATGGCTGGGTGCACTCCCTTCCCTAATTTTGCTTCATTAACGCATAGCAAAGGAAATGCTTATGTAATTCACTTTCTAATGTGCTTCTGTGGTAGCTGCAACGTGTGCCCCGTGATTAAAGCTCAAAGAAAAAAGGTCTGCTTCATTTTCACACTGATGAAGCAAAAAGAGAGAGCGAGACAGCACGCGTGAGAGAGAACTGATGATAAAGAAGTTGGAAAGTGGATTAAAGTGTGCACCGCTTATTAGCATGTGGGTGGCAAGGGGTGCAAACATTTTGCTGCACAGTGTGTGGCGATTCAAATGGAAGTTCACAGTATTTATTTAGTCAACCTGTAGTACATATTCTCTCACATGGCTGTTAGAGTGAAAGCAAACGAGCCTCCACTGTGAGCCCTCTCCACTGATGCTTTAGTAATTGCTCAACAACGTTAGATAGCTTTAAGAGTATTTTTAAAGTAAACAGCAAGCGAACTTGCTGTGGTACAAGTGGGAAGAATTGAATTTAATTGCCTCGCTCAATGTGACAGTGTTCAAACAGACAGGGGGCATGTGTTCAGAGTTTATTATTATAACTGTAGGATAGCTGTGATAATAGTCAGTGATTTTAAGCATTTTCCTACATACTTGTGATTGCTTGGTTGTAGTTGAGCAGTGCATTTCTTTTTTTTTCTGTCCAGATGACCTTTGGGACCCTGACTCCTGCAGATGTGTAAGCCTCGGCTCAGAACCGGTGCGAACACTGTTGGTGTTAGATGACTCAGTGTGGGCAAGCTGCGGGAACTCTGTCACAGTCGTGAACATCTCCAGCCTCGCCACTCAGGTAATAACTAAGTCATTGCTGGGAAAAATAACGTTTACCTTGATATTCAAAAAAATAAATGGGCAGTAATTTGCCATCATGGTGTCAAAGGGCTATCATCAGGATTGCACATTAGATATGAATAGAATACTATAGAAAATATAGAAACAATGAACAAAACCTCAAGTGCAGTAAGAATTTTCAAAGCGATAGTTAATAAATAGATGCTGTCGCTGCATCAGTTGAGGACTAGTCGAATGCACTGCTGAAATTTTCTAAACTTGAGGTATGTTTGTTTTTTTTGGTATTGTTTTTGCTTATACAGTCATCGTGACAAACAGTTTGGATCAACCATTTACAGATATTCTTTTTTCTCTGTTTATATTCTTTTGGTGTATATTGTAATTTTTTAAGGCTAATTTTAAAGAAATTACTGGATGGGAATAACTCAGGTGGCCATGTCATGTGGCATACAGCGCATTGCAAAATTCTGTCCGTCCATCCGTCCATTTTCTGGGTCGCAGCACAAGTCAAAGAGCAGAGAAGCAATTCTGAAGTCCCCAGACTGGACACTCTCCTTCCCCCCGGCTGTGCCTTTAGATCCAATCCATGAAGATCACAAAACAGAAATGGTGACAACCCCATTGGAGACCAACACCCACTGGAAACATGTTCGACTGCCTGCGGACTCAGCTCTCTTATTTAAGGACAGCATGGCTTGTAGCAATGTACTCCATATTCTTGCAGTAATCCCACAGTACTCCCTGATGGACACAGTCGTAAACCTTCTCCAAATCTATAAAATACATGTAGGCTGGATGGGCAAACGCCCATGACTCCCAGTAACCCTGTGAGGGTAAAGCACTGGTTTACTGTTCTGCTGCTAGGATGGAATCTGCATTGCTCTTTCTTGATCTGAAATCTCTTCTTTCCAGCAACTTGGCATAAGCTTTCCCAGTGAAGCGGAGTAGTTTGATACCTCAGTAACTGGAGCAAACCCTGCATCCCCCTGCCAGTCCACTGGCTCTGTCCCCGACTTCCATATAACACTGAAGAGGTGTGTCAGCCATGACAGCCCCACAATGTCCAGAGCCTTCACCATCTCAGGACTAATCTCTAACACACCTGGCGCATTGCCACTGATGAGTGTCTCAACTACCTCAGACACCTCTGCCAAAGATATGCCAGGGATATGGGTATGGTTTTTCCGGAGTCTCCGCTGCTTGACAATACCCCTGTCAGTAGCAGTTCTACTCTCCTGCTGAACACAGTCTGAACCAAGCCAAGCTTTCCCTTCCTGAGTCATTGGTTTGCCAGAACTTCCTTAAGGCTAATCAAGTCGTTCTTCATAGCTTCACTGAACTCCTCCTACACTTGGGTTTTTTGCTGCAGTGCTCCTCCAGTGGAGGCTGTGAAGACGGCCCGTTTGGATTCCATGTTCCACACTTCCCCCGGGATGTGTGAGAATTTCATGAGTAGAACCAAATCACCTTCGATACATGTTTGGGTTTACCAGGACTGACCAGCAGTCTCATCCACTGACGTGATGTGATGATCATTGATCTTAGGTGTAAGGTGTTTGGGTACCAAGAACACTTTTTGCTATTAAAATTTTAGGGGTTATTTTATGCATTTACTTTGGACAGTACAGCTGAATTGAATACAGGAAAAAAAAGAGAGAGAGGTTGCGGATTTCATGCAGGAAAGAGACATAGGTGGGAGTCACAGAAGACTCAGAGCCTCAATACTTGGGGCAAATGCTTTACCAACTGAGCTAACAGGCCGCGTGGTACCAAGTACACTTATGAATCACCCTCTGCTCAAACACGATGTTTTTTTTATGACCAGTCCATATGACAGTGCACCTAATGCCTATCCCTGAATGTGATGGGCCCACATGATTGTGGCTCCGTGAAGTTCATTCTCGACCAGGCCACAGGAGCAAAGGCCCAACCACCAGACGCTCACTGACCAGCATCCCTCCCAAGTTGAGAGGCTGCTCACTGCAAAGCAAATGGGTGGAGTTAACCATGTAGAACAAAAATGGACTGGGTCAACGCCACCCAAGAATATCTCCTGTTATTCTTACCCTAACCCTACCCAGCCTCGTGCCTTGGGTGGAGCATCACTTAGTCCAGAGAGGTGGAGCAGGACTAGGTTAAATTCGGCTCTGCAGTAAGCACTACTTGACCAGGTCTGATTCTCCAGTTTAAAACATATTATAGCGTAGGTTAAACGCAATGTCCTTATGTTTGAAAAGTTGTTATAGAGTAAAATCAATGGTTGTGATGTATTTATTGTTTTTGACACAATTTAAGTAATTTTGCAACAATCAAAGGCTATAATATTTAGCAATTCAAACGCTTTTGTTTGAAAGGATTATCTTGCCAGTTGAAGAATGAGCTTCAAGGAAATTTATTTTTCTCTCATCCCTACTTCCAAGGTCAACTCCACCTACCTTGCAAACAGCTGCTGATAAATATTCTCTCTTCACTAAAACATGGTTTGAAGACCTAAATGGATGGGTTCATAAGTGAAACTGCTTGACAAGGTGTTTTTTTTTCACTTATTTGTTTTGTTGTTGGCTTTTTTTTTTTTTTGCACCATTTGAGGAAATTTTCCTCTGCTTTCATTTTCTGAAAAGATTTATGCACACAGCCTTAGAGAGCCGGCTTTCTAATCTGTGATGTCATCAAGATTTACTGCCTGGAGCTGCTGCATGGACAACGAATCAGACCCTTTGTAGATTCATACAATGTTTGTTGGAGCTCTCACACACAAATAAGCTTCATTTTGCTGTAGAGCTTTGAGTTATAGTACGGGAACGCGCACCATTATCTCCAGAAAATCGTCCTGGGTGTTGTCTTTGTCATGCTTTCCATTTCTGTGTAGTCATTCTCCAAGGTGTTCATCTGTACGGTGTGTCATTAGAGGTGTACGGGGGGGGGACTTTTCCGGCTGTGGTAGACAATAATGAATGACAGAAAACAAACTCTTCTGGGTAATGTTAATATGGTATTCAGATGCCGAACTGCAAACCATTACCATTTAATTATAGCTCCCAGATGTGATTGTGCGTAGCTGTGTAAATGGGTGGAAGGGTTTTTGTTGGAAAGGAGCATGTGTTCCAAGCAAACCTTCCCTGGATAAATAGTTGATGACATATAAAAACACGACGCTGAATTTGAACAACCAAACAAACAAACTAAAACATTAACAATAAACAAAATGCATGTGTCATCACCCACATCATATAAATTTGTTTTCCATTTTCAATGTAAATGAGCTACATTTCCAGAAAGCAGAATTAGGAAAGTTCCACCCATTCCATTTGCAGTTACAGATGTTTTGGTTGACTTCATGCCAAATGTAATATGCAGATAAACAACATTCAGAAAAGTAGCAAAAAAAAAAAAAAATCTTTAATCATATAAGTAAAAAGTCAATATGAACATGAATTTACATTTTTTCTCTTAAAAGTTGCATGAAATTAGAAGCTGACAGATCTGTACGATCAATACAGAGACAGCTGCTTACTGAGTCCGCCTCAAGATCCTCATAAGAGATGAGCCAGAGTTGTCTCCTTTTATACCCTCACCTCTTTTCCCTCGCCCAGTCCTCCAGAGACACAAGCTTAATCAGCTGAATGGCCACGCAGTAGAGGCACAGTTCTGGTTCAGTGTATCTCCCACAGAGCTTAGCAGGTCAGCTCTGGTTACTTCTTTGCTAACCTTGTCTTTCTCACTAATGTGGACTCAAGAGGGCTGACTTCACATGGGCTGTGGTGCATATCCAGGATGTGGTTGAATCAGTGCTTGGCACTTGTAGGAAGAGATATGACTTCGAGCGAGGCCAGAGGGTCATGGGCTCGTATTCACTTCACTTCTTTCCATTGTTGTCCCCGGCGGAGGTTCACCACTTTGTTAGATTTGCCGCACTTTTGAATCATTTATCCATGACTTTGCCAGACACTGTAGCCTGTCTCGTTTGACGCCGTTGATCCTTGCACCGTACTGCTTGATTTAGTCTCTTTTTAAATCTTCACCTGCGATGCCTTTTCGACACAGTATTATTTAAATATAACATTTTCGGACTGTTTTGGGTAAACATACTTACTGCAGGGTTAGAAATGGCCTCCAACAGACAACCCAACGAATCATCACTTAAAAGTTTGTGTGTACTCTCAGCTTCGTGCTATTCGATTACGTACACTCCACCTCAGTGGGGATACATGAAAATTATAGTGCTTACAAAACCTCAGCCATGGAGTGGTTGTGAGGAAAGATTAATATGGACAAAGGAATGTTTCATCAGTGTTAAAATTCAGATATTGTGTAACAAGCTCACAAATGATACCTTTGACAGTTTTGAGTATTAGATATTACCACAGAGGTTTAAACAAAGGAAATGGCATAGAAACAAGACAAAGAGAGTTTGCAGTCACATTAACAGTGGCCTGGGAACCAGATGAATCTTCAAGCTCATGTTTCAGTTGCTCTGGCAGATACATCTGGTCCCCCTCCCCATTCAGAACGATTTCCACCTGCTCTGAATCTCTTTGGGCCAATCACAACTGTTCATTTAATATCATTCGGGTTTGATGCATTGACCGACAGAGGAGCGTCACCGCATTTCAAAAGTCAAACATTACAAATTTCTCAAAGCTCAGTGCACCGGGTTCACGAAACTCAAATAAAACTGTCAAATTTGCCGTGCTGATCAAATATAAATGAAAATTCTGTTACTGCGTTGTCTATTTCTCACCTCAGATGTTTTCAGAAACACATTTGAGTGTACTGTTTAGTTGTAATTTGAGAAAGTGACAAGGCCACCTTTTTTTCCTGCTTGAAAATAGACCCAATTTCCTTGTGTCAGCGCTGCGTCACACAACTCATTGCTCTGATTTCTTGTAGGTCTATCCAATTGTATCCAATTGGCAGAGGTATTCTGGTCTACACCCGTTGATCACGGTCCTTGGAAATCAAAATTGAACTGAGAGATTCTAGATGAATAGTCTGTCACATTGGTGAATTTGTCTGGTGATGCTAGACTACATTAGCTGCTGTGTGAGGCTGTGTTAGGCACAGTGGTAGTTTGAAGTAAATGCAGCATAGTCACTGTCACAATGCTAACATGCTGTTCTTTAACTGGTATAATGCTTATCATGTTCTCCATCTTAGCTTAGCATGTTAGCATGCAAATGTTTGCTAATTAGCACTAAAAACAAAGGACAGCTGAATCTTTCATTGGTTTGGCAGGTATTTGGTCATAAACCAAAGTATTAGACTAAAAAAAAAGGTTTTACCAACCAAAAGCTGTGGTTTACCGAACATTACATCACCTGCAAACCATGAAAGTCCATACCAAAGTCTGTGCCAATCCATCAGGAGATTATGAGCTATTTATCTAGAACAGTGGTTCCCACACTTTTTCTGGCATGCCCCCCTTCAGAACCTACAAAATGTTCATACTGCCCCCACCCAACAATTATTAACAATAATGGTAGATACAGCTGATAAAAAGGGATTCAAGCTGAATTTGAGTGAAATAAAGGTCACCATGATAGCATCACTCTCATCAGCTCTGTTTGTTTCATTCTATATTTATAGTTTATTATAGTTTGGAAACCACTGTCCTAGAATAAGCCAGGAGATCACCATAGTTACTGGGATTTATTCTCTGTGAATTGTTGAATTTTCGTGCCCACCCGCTAGTGTGGTCAAAAAGGTCATTCGAAGTCCTGTCATCGCTGAGACCAGCTTCAGTTCCTGCTAATAGCTCTCCCGATTCGGCCAAGTGGCAACAAGCCGTCAGGCGCTGTCAGATATTGCCATGATGGTGACAGCCAGAGCCACTGCACTGTGGGCTTCACAATGGCTGAATCGCAGATGCTCCGTCAATTTATTATTAAACAGATACACCCCGCAGATGTATTAAGAGGACTGGATATGGCCAGCAAGTCAGTCAGTCCTGGTGGCCAACTGAGATACTACAACGAAAAATATTTCCCCATAACTAGCGGGATCTGAGCTCTCCTCGCCTGCAGAGGACCCTGCTTATGGTAAACTGCAGTAACCGGTGTCATCATGCAAGAGGACATCACTCTGTAACAGGTTCAAATCAATTTAAAGGGATAGTTCACCCAAAAATGAATTCACCCTCACCCCGATTGAAGGTTAGGTTTAGTTTATTAGGCTAGAAAACACTGGAGTTTCACTGGAAAACAATGTTGCTCCCAAACAATGGAAGTGAATGGTGACCAGTGTTCAAAGTGAAAAAACAACAGGAAAAAAACTTAAAATGTCTCCATACTGCTTGTCTGGTGTAATCCAAGTCTCTTAAAGCCAATCAAAAATCATATCAAGTTGAGTTGAAAGACATAATTTACACCATGTTTATAGCCTAAATCTTCAGTGTAAATCCGTAGCTTGAAGCCATGTTGCGTGTGCACACCATCTGAACCGGGCGTGTGTGGTGTGACGGTGTGTGAAACGCACATCAGGGCTTTACAGGTCTTCACTTAAACTGTGTGGGAGATTTTGCAGCGCTGTTTTCCTGTGAAACTACAGCAGTGTATTATGAACTAAAAAACTAAAGCCAAATTTCAATCAGCGTGAGGGTGAGCAGAAAATGACTGAATTTTAATTTTTGGGTTAACTATCCCTTTAAACTGATTCACTTCTAACAAAAAAAAAGAATAATTCCCATCGACTTTCCCATTAGGCCAACTAAAGGGGTTCGGTAGCAGCAGGAATCACGGCACACAAAGAGAATGTGAAACAGCTTAATTGAGGAGAAAATGAGGGAAACCCTAACCAAATTATATTGTATTTTGTAGCTAGTCGCACAGTAGGGACTGATTTGAATCTGACGATAATGCAGTACTGTCTTCGTTTGATTTTTATTACAAATGTTATTTTGTTCAAACCCGCCAACGTGTCAGCTTTGTTTGTGTGTTTCTTCAGACCAATCTCTGCATTATTTCAGAGCTACACAAACGTCAACGCTTCGTAGAGGTCTGAGTCGCTCCCGTGTAACCAAACCTTAACAAAGCAGGACATACTCGGACGTACAGGCTTTGATCAATACTGACTGGCAGGCCTTGTTCATTCCTCGTCCCATTACTATTTCTTTTTCTACCTGCTTTCTCCTATCACTCACACTTCCACTCGACTCCCTCGCCATAGCTCAGAGTGGAGATGTGGACTTAGTGCTCGGCAAAGGACAAAGACACCTTGTCACCTAGTGTAATGAAGGACTAATGAGCTGTTCAGACCAGCAGCAGTGTTTGCGGCTTTAGCTCGGCTGTTATTTCCCCACTGCTGGTGGAGGACTATAGCAGGGATGTTGCCGTTAGTGTGACACTGTTGCTGAGTTGAGTGGAAAGGGCACATTACTATTGTCAAGCTTCACTGACCACCTCATCTCTGAAAGCAGCGCTGGATTCAACAGACTAATACCAGGTTGTTGGTTGGGGGCAGCAGTCGTGGCTTCTGCTTATCCTGTATTTGACACAGTGCACTAGGCTTTCAACATGCTTGGCCTCTATCCATGATAGAATATTTGGAGAACTTTATTTTGTGATACTGGCTTAAATGTGATTTGATATACACTACCAGTCAAAAGTTTTAGAACACCCCAATTTTTCCGTTTTTTTAATTGAAATTCAAGCAGTTCAAGTCCAATGAATAGCTTGAAATGGTTCAAAGGTAAGTGGTGAACTGCCAGAGGTTAAAAAAAAAGGTAAGGTTACCCAAAACTGAAAAATAATGTACATTTCAGAATTATACAAAAAGGCTTTTTTCAGGGAACAAGAAATGGGTTAGCAACTTAAAGGTGTTCTGCAGCAATGGAGGTTGGTCAAGCCTTGAAAGTTGGTGCTACCAATTCCTCCTAGGTGTCCCAACCTTTCTTGATTCCTTACAACCCCCTCTGTCTGCATAAAGGTAGTGCTGGAACACACTGTGGTACCATACCCTCATGAGCATTATTTGAACAGTATTGTACTGCAGAAAGTAGTGTGTTGCTATAAAAATGGAAAGAAAAAGGCAATTAACAATAGAAGAGAGACAGACCATCATAACACTTTAAAATATAGGTCTTTCCTACAGAGAAATAGTGAAGAAAGTCAAGGTGTCAGTGAGTACAGTTTCCTTCACCATCAAAAGGCACTCAGAAACAGGGGGAAACTCTGACAGGAAGAGGTCTGGCAGACCCAAAACCACAACAGAATCACAAGACAAGTTTCTGAGAGTCAACAGCTTGTATGATAGGCGGCTCACAGGACAACAGCTTCAAGCACAGCTTAATAGTGGTCTTAGTAAACAAGTCTCAGTTTCAACTGTGAAGAGAAGACTTTGAGTTGCAGGTTTGACAGGTCGAGTTGCAGCGAGAAAGCCATTGCTAAGACGTCAGAATGAAAAAGAGGCTTGCCTGGGCCATGAAACACTGCCAGTGGACTACTGAAGACTGGAAGAAGGTGTTATGGACTGATGAATCAAAATTTGAAATCTTTGGTTCATCACACAGGATTTTTGTACGACATCGAGAAGGTGAAAGGATCCTCAGTGTGTGACATCAACTGTCAAACATGGAGGAGGAGGCGTGATGGTTTGGGGCTGTTTTGCTGGATCCAGGGTCGGTGACTTGTGCAGAGTGAGAGGCACCTTGAACCAAAACGGCTACCACAGCATTCTGCAGCACCATGCAGTAACCTCTGGTATGCATCTAGTTGGTCAGGAATTCATCCTACAGCAAGATAATGACCCAAAACATAAGTCCAAACTATACCAGAACTACCGTAGGAAAAAAGAACAAGATAGTAAGCTTGAAAACACGGAGTGGCCAACACAGTCTCCAGACTTAAACCCCATCGAGCTGGTTTGGGAAAAACTGGACAGAAGAGTGAAAGCAAAGCAACCTACAAGTGCCACAAATATATGGGAACTTCTGCAACAGAGTTGGGAAGAACTTTCTGAAGAATATTTGATTTCCATTGTAGAAAAAATGCCACGAGTGTGTTCAGCTGTTATGTCTGCCAAAGGTGGCTACTTTGATGAGTCGAAAGTTTAGAATACATTTTGGTTTATAAATTGATTCCATGATTTATTATTTATTTGTTCTATGCTTTCATTGCAGAGTACAATGAGACATTAAACTGCATAATTCTCAATAAAAAAATGCAAAAATTGAGGTGTTCTAAAGCTTTTGACTGGTAGTGTATGTATTAAGGTATCAAGGTGTCATCAGTATACAACACAGGGGAGCACAACAAAAAGAAAGTTTTAGTCCCTTCATGCAACACATACATAACATATACAGATAACTGAAATCAGGATATGTTGGCATAAAAATGTATAATAAAATAAACAAAAACAGTATTTACAATTTTTTACAAGTATACACCCAGGAAATAATTCTGTAGAGCATTTTTCAAATTTGTGTCTGGATGAATGTAAACCGCGGCAACATGATGCTGATGATAATATGAGCAACATCCTGAATATGTCCATCAACTTCATTTGTGCAGGACACGTCAAAGATTTAAACACTGACTGCGCTTCCCCTCGTCCTGCATGTTGCATCCTGTTGGCTCAGAGCACGGTCTACCTTGATGCAGGATGTTGTGATGGAGCAGGTCTCTGTAAACATGTGTTCAAATGACCAGTGACGCAGCTACAAAACAGCCAAAGGTGGACAGCTACATCACAGAGTCGCCAGTGAAGTGCTTAGCTTCACGCTTGTTGACATTAATGAGTGCTTGTGTGTAGAGTCGGGGGAACATGGGTTGTAAACATTAAAGGTTATTTATTATTGTTATTTATTTTCTTACACATGTTAAATCAATGACTGAAACACATGTTCGGGCACTTTTTGAGATCCTTTTGTATTGCAGGCAAATGACTCTATTGTATACATTTAGTTTCCCAGAATGCCTTCCAGGTGGTTTTGAACATATGGTAAACAAGATGGCACCCAACAATTACAGCATGTCAGCCATTGATTAGCTAGAAGTCCCTTTAAAGCCACCACGCTTGATAATGATTAATGCGATAATTATTCAGCATATATAGCACAGCAGGGGTGTGTTTGTCTTCACAAACCCGTCAACTCATTTGAATTGCAATGGGTTATTGAAGGTGAAATTTGCCTTTTTATTATGGATATCAAATTTTTTGATGGCTGCACTTGAAAAACCGAGAGATGCATAGCATATCCTTTCCCAGGCGGAGCAGGCACCCACTGCTGTGGAGTCAATTAAAGGAGAAAAAAAACACATCAAAGTCTTCCTCCCTTTTCCCTAATTTCAAACAAAGGAGGACCCACTGGCAAGGGCACATAAACAGGTGGTAATCCCTGTCCGCCGGTGCACTCATGTTTGGGTGGGGGTTGCATTCTCATCTTCACTCACTTGCTCTCACTGACTAATTGCCCAGCCTCGTGCAACTCATGCATTGACAGTGATATGAGTTCCAAGATGATGCCCAAACCAACCCTTGTCACGCCTTGGACCGCAGGGGCTGCATGTGTTGCCATGATAAGGCTCATTGCATTTATTTCAAGCTACTCATTAAGACTGTGTGCCTGAAACACTCTTTTTCCATTGTGCTCTTAAAAAGATAGAAGCCAGGGGAATGATGCAAAAATATGCCCCGTGTGTCAGGGACTCTGTAAATTACAAAATTAGGAGGCAGAGTTAGACTTTATTTACAGAAAAGTGAGTGCAGAGCTGAACGTGAGATTCAGAGGCCTTCTGCTGACCTCATCCTCCCATGATTTAATCATGACAGTTATCTTGTAGTGTTTTGATCTAAATGAGCACTCTAGTAAATCAACTTTGAAATGACTGTCACAATAATTGGCGTACCAGTTAAAAGGCTGTGGAATCAAAGTGTGAACTAAGATGAAGAGCGACGCAGTCAGCACAGTCATGGCTTTACTTTCTTGCTATGACTTGCATGTTTTTGTACATTTGTATCACATCAAAGCAACAACCTTGCTTCTCCTTGTCTTTTTTTCTTTTTCCTTTCTTTGTGTCCCCTGTTCTAATTCTTTTGGTTTTGTGGATTGTATAGTTTCGTAAAAATAACCACAGTACACTGTGTGCCAAACCAACCAGACACAAGAACAGTTTCTTCCCACTGGCCAGTTAAATCAGCCATACAGCATCAATAACCCTGAGACCAAGAGAAATTACATTTTGTAGTTTAAATGCAGCATCCTGTATTGTCAATATAAATATACTTACTGTACTCATACTGTACATAGAGATCCACTCCATTTATATCCACTCAATAACTACTTTTACACTATTTGTAATGTTTACAACTTATGAACACTTGTATATTTTTTATATTCATGTCCTGTTTACTCTTCACCTTTATTTGTTTATCTGATATAGTGAGGGTACATGAACCATCATGGAAGTCATACATTTATTAATGCATGAAAAATCATGCAATTAATGCAGCGACTAAGGCATTTCAATCATCATAATTTCTGAGTTATTTTAATGATGTTCATGTCATCTGCGCAGGCAAGTCTGCAGTTAAAGAGACAGGCCAAAAAAAACACTGACCAGAAAGCAGTGCCGTAATCATGATTAACCAGCATTACTTTTTAATGATTTCATTATGTTTGTGGCCCGTTAAAAAAAATAGAAATGCAAATTGGATAATAATTTTGGACTCCATTTTAATTATCAATTATTTAGTTGTTATTTAGCGCCACCATTAATCATATTATTCATCAGTGTTGAAGATGGATAGGTGACTGCTTCATTCAAAGGGCCACAAACATGACAAAGTTAAAATTAATGCTTAGTTAATCATGATTACAACTCTTTAACAGGTTTTTTTTGCTTGAAGAACATCAGAAATAATGATGATTAAAATACCTTGCTTTAGGTAACGTATTGTTGCATTAAGTCATGCATGAGATGCTGTTAATTCTGGTACATTCCTGATAGTTCATGAGGTTCTACATGATTGAATTCATGCTTTTTCATGTACCCTTAACCATAAAGTGTCGTTGTTCTTGTTCTTGCTGTTATGTTAGCAGTGGAAAAATAGTCAATTTCTAGTTTGTATACAGATATTTGGCCAAGAAAGCCAGTTCCAATTCTGATTCAGACATGTTTAATGAATGAAGGAGAAGGGCAAACTAGTTGTGATGTTGCTCAACTCTGTACAGAATAATATGATATGGAGAAACATTCCTCCAAAATGTCTGTTTTGTTTAAAGGACCAGACTTCCTGAGAGAGCTAACCTTTCGGTTTTAGAAATGTTTCATTTCCCGTCATGGAAAGGTGATTTGTTAAAGACGCGGGTGATTGCATTTTCTTCCCATGTCGCCCTTATGTATTACGGTATTTTTGTTTTTATTACAGAAGTTCGAAGTCCACCCAGACCCGATGGTCAGCGTTGCACACATGGCGTGCGCCGGCGGAGGGGTGTGGATGGCATTCTCCGAGGGTTCCTCCATCCGTCTCTTTCATACTGAAACCCTGGAGCTCCTGCAGGAAATCAACATCTCAACACGCTCGACGCTGCTGAACACCGGTAAACACTCATCACACATCACACCTGGCCGTCACCTCCATATATAGAGGTCAACCTCTGTCCCGCAGTGCAGCTGAAACACATATTTAGTGTAGACACTTAAAAAAAAAAATCTGTTTTTCTTGGTGACAATCTACTGTTTTCAAGTTTCACCACAAAATTTCATTTTATTTGTACTAGTTACATTTTTGTCTTCATTGTATAAGAACAATAAGAAGGCATCAATTCAACACTGATGAATGCTCTCCTCCCCTGAATGGTATTCTTGTCTTGTCCAAGTTGCTCCATGGGTCTTGCACTCCAGGGACTGACCTGAATAAGTATCCATCTCAGGCCTTCACAAAGCCATAATAGAGCCATGGGGTGAGAGATAGGGATTAATAAAAAAAAGAAATAAAGTCATTGAGGGGCAGTAAAATGGCAGCCTTAAAGATTTTCATAGTAAGGGTTCCCATGGAAACGCTCTTGTCTTTCTTGAAACGGTATCATGCCCGTTTTACCTCTTTTTTCCTCTTACATGTACCTTCCCACTTTCCTCCCTTTTGAGTTAATATTTTCTTTTCTTTTTGTCCCACTTTTCTCCCTCTCACACTCTGTTTCATCTCATCCGCTCTGCTTTAAAATCCACTCACCCTCCTCCCTCCTCCCGTTTCACTTCTCACTGCAGTCCGTTTAGGATGCCACAAATCGCCCATTACTTCCTGTGTGCCTTCTTTCATGATGGATAAAATATTTGTCAGACAGCGTGGGTCTCGTCCCCCCCCCCAATTTTTAAGGGAAGAACTATAGTAAACAAATTCGATAGCAGTGAAGCATACCTAAAGCTGTCTAATGGTGATAACTACAGTACATGTGACTCGACGCCAGCTTGCCTCAAATATGTTCGGGCTTTGGCACGTGGGCCAATTAGCTCATTCAGTACATGTGAAGATCATTTTGAGCTTCGGGGAGTGGTATAAATGCATCTGGATTTGGGAAATGTTGTCCTTCTCGTTGAGTCACACCAGACTGTGACTGATGTATTTAGAGCAATACTCAAAGCTGGGGTAGTTCTTCATCTCATCAGGAAAAAAAAGGGGGTTTCTCATGTGAGTTGAGTAAAGACAGAAGGAAAGAGAAAGGAATAAAAATGTAAAAAAAATAAATAAATATAACAAATAAAATGTAACAAGCTGTATTTTGCATTAAATTGGACAGAAACTAGAAATAGTGTGTTCTTTATTAGACAGTAAACAAACACAATTATACCCTAATTAGACATTATACATCAAACAGTACAGCAATAAGACACAACAAGCCATGCTTGAATCACATTAGGCAAAAATTATAAAAAATATGTTTGTTATCATACCCTCATTAGACATTATTAGAGGGTAATTAGGGACACATGACAACAGAATTGTACTGTAAACTAAAGTGTATTATTTTATATCAATTGACTGTCATTATATTTTTGAATTTACAGCACAGTTGTGCTGTAAGGTGTCACAAATTACCATCTAATAAGGGTCTAATGGTGGTAAACAATACCCTTTAGTTTACAGTGCAGTTCTGCTGTAATGTGTCCCAAATTACCCTCTAATTAAGTTGATACGGGGCTAACAGTGGGTAAGTTTACAGTACAGTTCAGTTGTAAAATGTCCCAAATTACCCTTTAATTAAGTCTAACGGTGGGAAATAATACACTCTAGTTTACGGTACAGTTGTGCTGTAATGTGTCTCAAATGACCCTCTAATTAAGTGTAACAGTGGGAAGTACTACACTTTAGTTTCCAGTACAGTTCTGCTGAAATGTGTCCCAAACTACCCTGTAATTAAGTATAATAAGGATCTAACTGTGGGAAAAAAATACACTTTAGTTTACAGTACAGTTCAGTTGTAAAATGTCCCAAATTACCCTTTAATTAAGTCTAACGGTGGAAAATAATACACTAGTTTACTAGAGTCTAATACTGTCTAATATAAAACATTATATATAATTATAAATAATTTGATAAAGTACAGCTTCCGTTTTTTTGTTTAAGAGGAGACTTTAATGAGAACCGACTCCTAAGGTTATGGTATCGGGGGATTTTGGTGACATAGAGGTCATTCTAACCCAGCGCCAGTGCTTCTCCTTGAAATATGCAGCAGATTTGAGGGAGGGTGGCGGCCTCGAGGCTCGGCCCTGGGGGAAGTTACAGGCTGAAAAGGAAAAAAGTTGCTCGGCTCATGTCTTCGGGGTCCACAAAAGGAAGCGGATCTTTGACTTAAGTTGTGATTTGTTGAGCTCACAAGAGAAAAGAGGATCCCCCCGACGCGCTACAATCACAGATACGGCACATGAAATACTGGTAGTTTCTCTCCATCAATGGGTCTCCGCTCCCCTAGGTTTCTCCTTGACTTATGCCAGGACATGCAGTAATGATATACCCCCTAATCCTTTCCCCTTAATGTGATTTATACTCAACAGGGAATTTCAGTTGCAGTAAACAACAGAGAAGTTTCTGAGGCAGAGGAAACTGCTGATCTCTTCTCTACTAATGCCTTTAATAGTTCTGTCCTTAGGGTGAAAAAATAATATTCCAAAATAAAGTCCTCAGTGACATATCACAGGGAAACATTTATCTTTGGAGACATCTTCTTTTTAAGGCAAATACCGGCTCCCACGATAAACCCACTTCACACTGCGGAGTGTGTGTGCATTGCTGCAAAAATTGGAGGTGCAAGATTGCTCGAGGTTAAGCTATACCTCCTTAATCTCAAGTGCCTTTGTCATTATCCCTCTTTATCGCTGTTCTTAAAGACAATGCCTGGGCCCACATCTTCCGACTAACTTCAGATTTCATGGTAGCCCGAGAGTGGGTGTTCGTGAGTATCACTCTCACTTAGGCTGTCTAACCAAAGTACAAATAGACTCCGAGGCTATGTGAGCAGGTGGCAGACAGTTTCGAGATAAAGGCCGTTTTCGCCGGCGCCCGACTCGCTGCTGTGACCCTCCAAGGTCTCCACCTAAAGGCTTCCGCTCTCTGTTTGCTGAACGTCCTCCTCTGCTCTGCCTCCACACAGCAGCACCAGCAGCAGCTCCTTTACTTTGGATGATTCATCTTCGCACAGTGAAATGAATTAATTAATGACACTCGGGCAAATCATCATAATCTGAGCATGACACAGAACAAACATGTAAATACAGCTACACATGTAAATCAGCATTCTCTGTTAGTTGTGATCACATGAGTGCTGGTGTAATTCAATTATGATTGCCATGGATATTATGGTAAATGGTTCTATAGATAACTAGGCCACAATGGGAGCCAAGAGCTGAGGGACCACAGAAGGAATGCAAAAATAAATCCACAACAAACAATGTTTTTCAGCCCTTTGTTAAGTGGAAACAAAGGATGTGCATGTATAATAAGAGTGCACAATTATTCCCTCCCCGTCACTAATGCAGAGCTACAAAAAGAGTTCTGCGAAGGAAAACCTCACAGCAGAAAACGTGCGTTGACTCTTGCATCGCGCTTTATCGCAGGAAGTAGAAAGTTAACTCGATCTAAAGAAATTCGCAGCTCAAACTCACCACAGGGACTATCAGCGCGCTCTATAAGGGAAAATAAAACCACCCTGAATTACATCATTTGTCACCACATGAACTTTCTATATCTCCTCAGATCTGATTAGCTGTGGTCGAGAACGAACAAATGAATGCAACATTGTCTGTTTTTTCATGTTATTTATACAAGCAGGTCAACCTCTTACAGTAACGACGTGAATACAAAATATGATATCAAACTGTGTTAATATGATTATGTTAATATGTGAGTTCAAATGCACTGCTGTCTACTGCTTTAATAACAAGTCTGTGTTCATTCCACTTACAGACAGACATATAGTGTTTGAAACATCATTTATTTATTTACTTGTGGTGTAATTTAGGGGTTTTTACATAGAACACAGTGTGACTGTGGGTGCAGGGTTTGTACACGGACCATGGATCTATTACTATCAACACGGCGCCAGTTCAGTTCAATTAGAATTACTCACTTGGTGCATATGCCAAAAAACCTCCAACTTCCTGGTTTCCTTGCTGGCCCCGCCCACGAGTTCCTGCTCGGCCCATAGCCTTTACATTGTGATGATGTCACAGATTTTTTTTGAATTGCATTTCTCGAGTTGAGGAAAGTCCAGTGAATATAAAACCAACATGGATCAAAAGCTCATAAGTTATAATTGACTTCCTGTCCTGTCAATAATTATATAATAATGTGTTTTTTATGAGGGAAAATGCTTTCTGGGTCGCAGGGGAATTTTTTGCTGCAGTATAACGAGCTGCCACTGGAAAAAATTTGAACCAAGGCTGAGCGGCAAAACATTTAAGAATTAAGGAGGAGAAGAGATTCGGTGTTGAATAAACCAGGATTTGGTAACTCTATTGAAAGTGGTGAAGTTTTCAGCAAATTTCAAGGGAACAGGCAGCGACGTTGTTCTCGTGACAGAAAATGCTCTCTGAGCAAAAGATGAGTCATAGACTGACAGTGTGAGTTATAGACTCGCTCTGAGATGAAATTATTTACCTTATCATCAAAACCTTGAGTGTTATTGACCACAGAAATCTTTCTGCTTCTGTCTTTCAGATTCAGACCTTTGTAAATATGTAATCTAAAGGCATGTCGCTCAGGTGTTTTTTGGGTATCTAAGTATCAGAGCTCTCTTTAATAGCTACTGTAATAATATTCATATTAAAACAAAAAGGTTGATCTGTTATGTTTTATTAGATAAAACCTTATACTTACAGTTCAGTTTTATTTATATAGTGCCAAATCATAAAGTCGTTATCTAAGGGAAACTCTCATATAGTTTTAGTTTTATTTGTTTCACGCAAACAAATAGAAAAAAACACATGAAAGAAGTATAAAAGTACGTCTCAGGGTGTGGTGGCAACCTGCAGTGACATAAAGCCACAAGATATACAAAAGTTAAAATACAAAAAATAATCTACATAAATGAAAATGCAAAGAATACGAAAAAGCCAGAGTAGTTTCTGTGTTCACAGTATGGGCATCAGTTTCTTCGTAGAATCATATTTTTTCAAGTCAAATACTTTTTTTTTTTTATCAGCAGGGAATATCTAAGTCTCTTTTTGGACACGGGCAATGAGAAATCTGCCAAATGTACATTTTTTATTCCACAAGACAACTTCACAATCTTTAATAGAAAACTGACCATGGGATGTTTTATACAATAGAAAGATTCTTAATCTGTCTGGTGGGATTGTGAATTCTTTACAAAACAATATCTGAAACTATGAGGTGAATCTAAATTCTTATATCTCACTTTAAAGATGTATATAGAGCAGGTCTAGACTGTGCAGGCTGATGTTGGGTTGGCTGACTTTTGCATGTTAAGGACCCCCTCCCACAATAGATGCACATTAAGCCCAGTTCGGAGGATTTTGTCTTGAGGATCAGTGAAATTAGTTTTTTATTTCTAGAGTTAAAAATAGAAAAGTCATTGATGCATATTTGCATGTCTGATACCAGCATCGATTCCGCAAACCTGAATATCTGCTGATACAGATACCAATTTACCAAACAACCAAGTGTCATGCTCAAACTGTGAAACAAGCGCTCTACTCCCCTAAAGGAAAACATACACAGCCCACAACATGACTCAGTAATACTGCTGCTTCATTTTATTTAAACTTTTTCACACAGAACTTTTAGCAGCATTTTTCGACGGGTCAAAACACCTAACCCTGTTTCTTTCCTTCTAGTTCTAACTTCCAAAAAACTGTGCTTAAAGTTAAAATGTGCTATTCCTTCTTTTGCTGGGGACCCCCCTAGAACCCACTCAAGGACCCCTGTTGGTCTCTAGACCCCAGTTTGAAAACCACTTTCTTAGGAAACTACATTAGAACATGAGGTTGTATGTTGCCTGAGAAAAGGTTTGATCTGAACCAAAACGATTGAAAACTGCAGCGTGGGTTTACTGTGAGCACATAGGGCCTTACTTATATGGAAAGATTATGATGCCTATATTTGACATACTTTTAAAGACATTTGTCACTTTACCAATAAAAGAAAACTTCCCAGCATATCAGTTTTTCTGCGTGTGCAGTAGGAGGTGAAAACTCGAAGTTCAATATTTCAAACCCACTCAGATCTCAGACGTATAATATCAAGTTCACACAGTCTTGTTTCCTACTTTGCGCTTTTATGAGAGTTTTCCTTTCAACTGGGTCAGTAGCAAGTCGACAAATCCAATTTTTCATAATCTTATGTAACCCAGAGCCCTAGGTGGCTGCGCTGTGCATGTGTTAAGCTTGTCAAATACAGATTGATCACAGGGCTTAAACCTCACCCAGAGCTAACACTGATAACCAACAATGAAAGTATTTTTACTTTTTTCATCATGCTAGGACTGAACAGTTGATTTAATACAGCCGTTTGGAGCAACTTCTGGTAATAATAAAATCGATGGAAGATCATAATTCACTCTCTAAAAGACAGACCATCCAGTCTCTATCATTTTGTCAACAAGGAGTTATCTATTATTCTTTCAAGAGGCCCCATAATCTGTTGAAGTTCTGAGCTATCTGTGTTTCTGTAACAACAGGCGGCGGGGAAAACTCAGTTCGATTTTCTGTCAATGTTTTCTATATTGCAGGTCAGAAGAGCATGCGAGTCACGAGTCTCCTAATTTGCCAGGGGCTGCTGTGGGTGGGCACCGCCCAAGGCTTAATTATCACCCTTCCGGTCCCCAAACTGGAGGGCATCCCCAAAATAACAGGTATGGATCAGAGGGAGGCGGCTGACTGTGATTGAACAGCCTCTCAAGAGGTCAAAAGAAAAGCGAAAGAGGGTTTTTTTTTTTCATGATAGAAAATTACTCTGCACTGCCCATTATTGAGGTCACACTTCACATTTTTCTTGTGGCTCTTGGAGTCAGAGCAGATATTACCAGGCAGGCAACACACAAATAATACTGCATATATATATATTGTTGCAGGGTAATTTAAAAACTGCCTGGCAGCGTTTTGTTAATTATGCCGAGTTCCCACTTGCTCCGACTTTACTTCACGGCCATCTTATTCCAAGCTAGTTTATTGAATACTCTGTAAATACACGACAGACTGTAGACACCATTATTACTGTTACAGCGGTGGAATTATAATGAATGAATGCAGTTCACTCGTTTATGATCCAGGGTTGAGTTCAAGTCATTCTCCGCTCACACAATTCAAACTGCGACTTGCATAAGTGACGTAACTGGCAATGAGTTGACCTCAGCTCGGTGCAGGATTTATAGAGAGAAGAATGGGATGAATGGGAGCTTATATGAATGGTAGTGAATGGTGAGAGACGGTGAGATTGTTCAAGCAACAACATTATCTGTCTCTGTATCTCCATTAAGGTAGAAGCCCACAAGTGGGTGTGGTTTATAAAAGGGCTGCTTGATATTCTTCTGAATCGTATCTTAATGTTTTTAGGCTATTTCACTATATACACATCTTTATATACACATTTTATCTAAAAAAGCAGATCATAAATTCTTAAATAGTGCAGATGATGATCTTATCATATGGGTGGGCAATATGGATAAAATGAAATATCACAATATATCACAAGTACCAGTGATACTGTAGGGATGACTTTGGGTAGTTTTTATTTTGATCAATAATCAGTAATGTGGATAGAATTACCAAGTTTTCAGGCGTGTTGTCTTTCTACTTACGTGTCTTCACAGTCTTATACTTCAACAGTTTTATGACAAACTGCGAAATGATGATTGATGGCACATTTCAAATGGGATCAAATAAATATTCTTCTCTTGCCCTTGACTACCGTTCATATTTTTCAGTCCCTTGGTGGTTCACCGGAAACGGTGGGACTTTGTCTTTCTCTTGTCTCTCTGGATGACATTAGTGTGTCTGCCTGCCTCCTACAGGAAAGGGAATGGTTTCTCTCAATGCCCACTGCGGGCCCGTGGACTTCCTGGTCGCCACCACCAGCTCTCTGTCTCCTGAACTGCTGAAGAGGGATTCTTTCGTGGACGGCCTGGACTCTGCCTGCGGTGGCGAGGACCGCAGCGACACGTCCTCTCAGGAGTCCCTGCAGCAGTCCAGCTCCTACCAGGGCGAGGGGAAAGGCAAAGGACGCGGCGTTCTGCTGCAGTACAAGCTGCGCTCCACGTCGGGACTGCCTGGACGGCCGCTAACGGCGCTGGGCGACGAGGCGTCGGACTCCTCCCTGGAGTCTCTGGAGCACAGCGTGGAAGATGGCTCCATCTACGAGCTCAGCGATGACCCAGAAATGTGGGTGCGGGGACGTCCTTGCGAGCGAGACGGAGGACGCAGGGACAGAGTCATCTCTGCAGCGGTTATCTCTGGAGGCAAGGGCTTCCGTAGACTGAAGGAAGGAGCGGCAGCAGCAGGTACTAGGACAAGTGGGGAGGGTTTAGAGAATATTCTCATGGTATGGCAGCTCCCACTGACAGTGTAATATGGAAAATATATGGCGAGGTGATGTGTATTTATAAATGTCTGGCCAGCTTAGCCTTGAATCACTCGTTCCATAAGGACTTTGAATATATGATGAGAAGGTGTTGCCACTGTTAGAGAGGTTGACATCTTATGATTTAGCCTGTGGAATAAAGAGACTAAGACTGTCTGTTTATCAGAGGTACTGTCATCCCATAGGACGCTTTGAATGTTCAGGACCGTGCGTCATCATCCTCCCAGCAGTGGCAGGGGCCGCCGCAGATTAGTTCCGTGTGATCGTTTTGATCTGGCTCCTCTTCCTGCCTTAGTTAAGATTGATATGCCTCGATTTAACCTCATCATTGCGGCGCGCGCTCTGCAACATTTATTTTATGCGACGGACTTCTGTGCGAACACCCATGGACAGCACGCCTTTGAGAGGCGGCCTTTGTTGAATCTGCCATGCTCTGCAGAGTTAGAGATGGACATCTTTTATCTGATCCTGTGGGAGAGATCCCATCTGTTTAGGAGCTGAAAGCCGGGGACTTCCACCGCATCACAAAGCACATTAGCATCACTTTATTAGCTTTGCCAACCTTCCTGTCATCCCATACAATGTGAATGTACCATATCTATTGTGTCTCAAAATTGAATCTGTGCGCTCTTAAAAAAAAAAAGAGAAAGAATTTCATTTTTCTTGTTTTGTTGCAGCTGTTGCAAAAGTGATTTTTGGTTACAAAAAAATGAGCTCCTTCCAAGAGTTTCTCATGCCTTTGTTGAGGAGGTTTATTCCAGACAGACTGGCTGCAAAACTGATGATGGAAAACAAAAATTATGAGAGTCAAAGATGTTATTGCTCCATATTACAGAATCTATATTTGCACTGCAGAAATCCTCTAATTATTACAGATTTATTTGAGGAAACAAAGCTTCTTGGTGCCACATTTTGGAGTATTATCTTGCCCAGGCACTGTAAATGCCAGATATCTGTTTCATTATTCACTGTCACCTATCTGCTAGATGAAACAAATGTGCACACAGGGTTTTAATAAATAACTTGCATTAGCTGTAAACCCCAGTTACACATCAAAAGCAAAACTATAAACGAATGATGAAATAAAAGTGCTGCAGCCGTCCAAACTGCTGTCGGCTATGCATCAACAGAGAGAACCTACCTAACAGAGACACCAGTGATTAATTTTCAATCATATACGATATGATTCTGATTAAACATGGTGTTTTACAATAATAGCATAAGTCTGTATTACAATTAACAGGCTCTGATGTAGATTATCTGTCACATTAGCCAGAACACTAAGTCATGTAAACCCTCTCCCCTCAGATCTTGTTTTCCTTCTGTTTTCATGCTAATATTTGGTAAATATTTGGAGTTTAATGCAACATTAATATTTTATGATCAGGATATGATGCACATAAACAGCCAGGCAATCCAGTCAGACGGAAACATCGCATGTCCTGATGGTTATCATGTCTTCAGATCAGTTGAAAGTTTATATGATCTGTCTTTAAAGGAATAGTTTGGGTTATTTGATGTGGAGTCGCATGTTATCGATATCCAGTCTGTTAGCTACAGTAGATGTTGGTCGGCGCACCCTCAGTTTGGAGAAGCAGAGAGGAGGACCAGCACGGAGGCTCAGCAATGAACTGCTGTGGACATGGACAGCGACAAAAAAGTATTTTAAGCACTTGGTAACTCTACTACAACTTTAATTCTGTGTTGATTTTAGAGGCCCCTATAATCATAAAATTCAAATATCTAAATAAAATCTCCTCTTAATTCTTTGTAACATACGTCTCACAGTTTACGGTGCCTGAGAAAATGTAAATACAGGCTCGTTTCATCTGATTTTGCGAAGAATCCGACTCAGTTAACAACTATATTGAAATACCTGCTTTTCTATCATACAGAGGGTATTAACTTTAGACCGTTCCGTAACCAGTTAAAAACTTGTAGTAGCTTTTAGGTCCACCTAAAAAAAATCAATACCGGTTTAAGTGTATAGTATATTTACAATATTTTAATCACTTGACCTCGCTGTCAGACAAACCAGCCCAACTCTATAGTCCAAATCAGTAATTTTACCCAGCAGAACAGCAGAGTTGCTGGTTTACAGCCGCCTCAATATGTTGGTTTGTTTGTGTTACTATATGACTTTGGTGAATCCGATCTAACCTTTTAAAACACACAAGTAACACTGTAACAGACAAACTAACGTATCCAGGCAGCGGTGGACCAACAACTCCAGTGTTCTGCGAAAAATTTAGCTGGTTCAGAGAGAGAGAGCAATATTCGGCTCATCGTCTGACAGCAAGGTAGAGCAGTGAACACGTTCTGAATAAAGTAAACTTGAACTGATACTTTTTTTTTTTTTTAGGTGAAACTTTTTTGCTGACCCTGTCCACAGCAATACATTTCTTAGCTTCTGTGCTGGTGTCCCTCTCTGTTTCTCCAAACTGTGTTTCTGCTGACCGGCATCTACTGTAGGTAACACACCTCATACAGCCTCACTTCAGTAATAATCTGAACCATCCCTTTAACCTCACAGGCTAATAAAACCACACTGAATGATGTAGAAAAGCATTACCATTTGGCTGTACAGGCTGCTTCTTTTCAGAGCTTATAAAAACATGAGAAATACGTTTTTCATCCAAGAACGGCTGTATGTTGAGTCGGAGCTGGCATGAGAAGGACTCAGAGGTACCGTGTGTGTGTGTGTGTGTGTGTGTGTGTGTGTGTGTGTGTGTAAAATTGTAAAGTTTTTGCTTCATAACTTCTCAATTAAAAGTTATAGTTGCATTGACAGGCTCATAAACATGGACTATTGACATTGGCAGCTATCTCACAAACAAAAATCAAGAAGTACAAACTTAACAGTGCACATTTTTTACTGTGTGTTGACACAGTAGGCGGAGGCCACTATGAACATAGCTGCGTGGATTTTGAATAAACCGACTGATGGTGAAGGTTATGGTATATCGTTTTTCTCCACCTCCATTTGTGCTCAGCCCTGCCAGCCAAATCTGGTCTTATCCCTTCATCACACATGAAGCATAAAGATCACGTTTAATATTTCCTCGAGGGCACTTTTAGCTTTATTTTCCCCCTTTCCTTCTCCTTCTCACAACTGAGATTCAAAAGCATTTTTAACAGCCTGCTTTCAGCCACAATCATACAAAAAAATAAGATGATGTAAACTGTCCTTGGATGCTGTCATCTAAATGTAAATCTCAATGTCATGTCAGAAATGTATACTCTAATTCATTCACGCCGGATGCAATGCTGCTGCAGCCACAATGCCGTAATGGTCACTATAGAGGTTGCTTGTTCAACCTGAACCAGAGGGTGAGTGTTCCTGCCTGAGAAGCCTGATGAAATAAACATGATTCCTGTACTAAAGCTGCCGTAGAGGCGGCGTCATCGAACTGTTTTGCAAAACTCATCCGCTAACTGCCGAGATTTAATCTCAAAAGCATAGTGACCTTTTGATGGTGATGATATTGACTCATTCATTTCATTTGCTTACACTACATGTGTACAGGTATTATCCATGCACTGAATATTAATACTCTTGAATGACCGTACTGTACTACTAATTAGATCTGTTACTGTACTAATTAAACCTGTATTCCTTTTTTTTTTTTTTTTTTTAAAGAGGACTCTGCAACAGTGTTGATGTTCGAAATGAGACTGTAAGGCACAATTTATTTTCCTGTGGTGTTCAAGGATGAGTCCTGTTTGTTCCAGATTGTTTATTTTTTAGGTTTGGCCTTTTGTATTTTTAATCAGTTATGATAACATGCGCTTAAAGGGACAGTTCAGATATTTTAAAGTGGGGATTTATGAGGCACTTATCTGTAGTCAGTGCACAGGAGATGGTGCCCCCAGTTTGGGAATGTTGCAAGCAGAGCTGCTGTGGACAGGGTCAGCAGCAAAACATGTTTAAAACAAACAGCAAAAAAAAATCTATATCAGACTATATTTAGAATATTTTCACTGCTTTATCTTCAGACAGCCCTCTCTGACAGGAAACCACCGTCACGGCTCTCTCCAAATGAACCAGACTCCATCGACAAAACCAGTAATTTTACCTCGCTGGTCTACCGCCGCCTCGGTGTTAGTTTATTTGTGTTTTAAAGGATCAGTTCACACAATTGCACAATTAAGCTGGGGATTTCGGGCTGTCCTGGACAAAAGTTGACCGATATGGTGGTCCTACGTTGCACTGTGAGAGACCCTACAGATTTGGCCGTTTGTCGCAGTCTTCCGACCAAAGGCAGAAAGTTAGGATAATAATCTCACAATGTGACTGCTGCTATGACCTACTACGCTTGTTTATATATGATATGTTACTTAGCATGCTATAAACACTCAGTGTTACCTCAAGCTCTCTTTGCAAAATTGGCCAAATTGCCCTTTTTTCCCTGACTATGACTAGGTCCACATCCTCTACTTCTTTTTCTTTTGGAATTTTTCCACTGCAATTCATCCACTGCAGACTAATGACATCTTCTTGTATTTTGACTTGCTGAAATCTCACAGTCTGTAGGAACACTAACTAACCAATCAAGGCAGCGGTAGAAGAGAAACTCCCATGTTCTGCGAGGTAAAAGTACTTTTTTTGTCAGTGGAGTCTGGTCGCTTTGGAGAGAGTGATCTCTGGCTTAAATAACAGCTGTTTGCCTTTGTAAAAGTAGGTCTGAAAGCCTGCAAAAAATATAAATATAGGATTGATTTTTTTAATAATATGTTTTTCTGCTGACCCTGTCCACAGCAGTACATCGTTTATCTTCCTACACTGGTACTCTTCTCTGCTTCTCCAAACTGGGGGTGTGTCCACTGCCTCCTACTGTAGGTAATACACTGACTATGGAATAGTACCTCATATGACCCCACTTCAAAAACAGACTTCAAAGCAGAATACGGTGACATGACAAAAAAAAGGAGTCTGGCGAGATTTAAAAAAAAACAAAACAGTCATATGATCATACAGGTTTTAAACAGGACAGTTTTTTTGTTAGAAAAAAAAACATTAAAATTTTTAATTTATTGGCCAGATTGTCTGTTGAGTCATATGTTAGAGTTTACAGAACTTGCAGTCTCAACTTTGACTTACTCGCCGTGGTCTTGCACACAGTTTTCTTGTGCAATGAGGCAGTATTATTGACATAACGGGTGCATTCACCTTTAGTTTTACCTCCTCCAGCTGTTAGCTTGTTTACAGCCCGTGTCATCATCTGACTGCTCGTTTCTTGACCCGTCTGACTTTGTTTCCATATATCAGAAAGTACTTCGGAGAGAACATTACAAAAAGTGCTCAAAGTTTTGGCCAAACCTACAAAATTAACATAATAAACTGGAATGATCTTTTAAGCAAAAGTATTACACATGATGCCATAAGAGGCATATGGGAACACAGTGCTCATTTCCCTTTGGTACAAATCTTTGATGTTAAATGTCTAAACATTGTCTAACAGGCGTATGCTGAATTAAAAACATCTTTAAACATGAGTTTGAGTTTGATATATTTTACTGACTGACTTGTTTAGAATTACGATGAAGGCGGTTGATGTTGTCAAAGGTGCAGTCGTGTAGGTTTTAGAGATGTACTGTACATCTGCAGAGGCATTATGTAAACGAGGTTACACTTTGTGCTACTTCTCTATGACTCAGCAACACAAAATCCTTTCTTTGATCTATCATTTGGATTATCTTCTCACTTTGTCGCTGTTTGGTTATTCAAATTGAATGAGCTTACATCTACATCTGCTGGAAGACAAGACGGCACACATCTTTTTGTTCAATAAAAATAAGACAACTACAATGGAGTGTTAGAGCCATGGTTAAAAAAATAATCAGATTTTGAGAACTGAATCATAATGTCACAAGAACTACAGTCAGAACTTTGCAAAAAAAAAAACAGTTGCATGTTTTCCAGAAAAAAGTCAAAATATTCTTATTCATGTCACGTTAACACATTGTGCATTTATCGACAGTCTGTAGGCTCCTGTGGTTCAGGGGTGTCGCAGTATTAGGTGTTCCTGGTGTTACATGGAGTCAGACAGTGGGGCGCTGAGCAGGTAATGTAGTCTGTATACTCAAATACTTGCATTCATTCATTCATTCAACCTTTATTTTTTACTTGGAAATACACTGAGGTAGAGACCTCGTTTACAGGAGTAAAACAGTAAAAAAATAAAAGCGCTTTGACACAGAAAAAAAGCCAAAGAGAAACTTACAAAACATTATCAGATAAAACAGGAACACCTTGAAGTAAAGCCCTATAGATAAAAATGAGGAAAGTTTTAAATCGCTCTGCATGTTGTTAGATTTGATTAGATTTAGTCAGATGACAGACGCTACAGTTCAGCAGCAGAGTAGCAGGGAGTGAGATTTCAGACGTAACACTGTGAGCTAATCATGAGGTTGTTTCACGACTGGATGTGGTTGTGCAGACAGAAATCCGCTTAGCAATTATGCGAAGCCCCAGCATCAGCAAAAAGTCATGGGGTGAGTACAGACATAAAGGTGACTGTTCTGTTGTTCAGTGTATCAACATGAAGGTGTTAAGTGGTGTTAATGTGTCAAAACTAAAGCTAACGTGGGTAAACTAGCCTTGACAAGGAGCCAGCATCACAACTGGCGTCTCTTTAACGCTACTGATTGATTCCATGAGGGGCGTCACATCTGCGACATGGTTTTGATCCATCCTGCACACGTCTGCAGCCCCCAACAGCTGCGATTCAGAAACGTTTGAGCAGCAGAGCATTTTCCCCACCTGATTAAGTTTGCTCTCTCAGATGTTGTTGATTTGATCCGCCTTCACTGCTCTTTGTGTTTCTACCATGGATAAGTACTCCATGTTGTTAAATAGTTTCTTTCCTGTCTGTCTGTTTCTCTCTACTTTTTCTGTCTGACTTCCTGCCCGCTCAATCTGCTCTGTGCTAATTGACACAGCATCTGTCAAAAATAGACCCGGCGCTGCTGTTGGAAACCAAAGCATTGTGTAAAATGGCAGCGATCGGTTCAGCTTCAGCTGCGGCGCGGCCATAACGCGACGCAGCTGTGCCTGCTGAGATTTAGTCATTAGCGTTACTTTGCAACTGATCTGTGGACGCCAGCTACGGTTCTTGGGGTCAGAGTGAGGAATATTTGATAGAGCTGACAACTCAAAACTTAATAATGAACCGACCGTCTAGGCATTAGTTTTGTTCAAAGTAAAGAGAAGATATAAATCTACTATCTGCTCTTATGTTAAAGATCAAACTGCTGTAACGTTACAGATACTGGACAACATCACTCCTACCTTTTCTTGTAAAATATCTGGTGTAGTCTGTAAAACCACCTGTCAGCCAGTGGGAACATTTCCCGACTGTGACATCCCGACTGTAGCCTTTAACTAAAGTGAAAAGACTGGACTGCAGTGTCACATCTCTGTTCTGACTGTTAGCTCTGTGTCGCTGTCTCCTTTGATTTCCTTTACTTAAAGGTACCTTTGCACCACAGTAAGGCACACAGAGGTGAGATTTATTTTTCATCATAAGTTTACTTTAGTTTTGGTTTTCTAAGGGGATTTAAGGATGAGGACGGGTGGATTGCTTGGCAAAATGTAGGCCCTCATCCTGTTACTAGGGATGTTCCTGGTGAGTAATTTCCCTGTTGATTAAATGCAAAATTTAATTTAGACTGGCTGACTAGTCTAACAGTAAATAAACATTCAGAATGCAGTTAAAATTGAGCACAATTTAATAACTGATAATGTCAAACACTCTGAAGAAATACTGTCAGAGTCATTTGAAGCCGTTAATCAAGGTATAAAATTGCCAAATCGTATTTTAAATGCAGCTGAAATGTGTGCTGCTTTGCACTCTGCAATACAAACATTACACATTAACCTACAAAACACGACAACTGACTAAATGCTTCACCTTTTCAGACTGAAGAGGATCACAGTGTCTGTGGCTAAACGACCTGGAGCCGACGTTAGCTGCCAGCCTGCTACACAGTGTGGCTAATGTTAGCAGAGCTAGCAGCAGCAGCAGTGGCTCTGCTTGCAGGTTAATGTCCGTGTCTGTGCTGATTGGTCACATGTTGCTCCAGCTGAATGGTTATATTTATTCTGTCAGTCTACATTCAACATTATTTCCATTTTCTGGATTGAAACGGTGCCAAACTGTGCTGGTTTTATGAGCTGTCATCTGTCTGACTTTGCTGATAAAAACATCTGGGTTTGCATGAGCTATCAGAGTACAGTGAGAGGGGGCGCCGTCTGACGGGGCCACAACCCCGACTAGTGACGGGCGGCTGCATAGCATCTTAGAGGCAACAGTTAACTGACATTATGCATGAATAAAATATGGCTAAATAGTTTAACTGACTAGTATTTCTGGTGTCAACTAGCAAGGGTGGCAACGTTTAATCATAACTGATCTCACACATCCCTACCTGTTACTGTTAACTTCTCCACCTCTGATAAAGAGCCTGAGAGTTGGTTTCCTAACTTTTTCCCATCCAGAGACAGTCTCAAGCAGGACAATGTGTCTGTCAGATGGTCATGGCCATGACTGTGTTTTCATGTAACTGTCCATCTAATTTAAATTAAAAAGAAAATAAAAGAGAAAATACAAATAATAATAGTGTAAGAAGTAGATGTCACCACCCAGAAAGTGAATCAGTCTGTTTGCTGGCTGTTAATAAACCTTAAAGAAGAAGAGGAAAACAAAGAGAAAAAACAAAACAAAACCAGTTCTAGAGAAAAATTGAAAGAAGTCTTACGGATAGACTTTTGTCATGGCAGCCATATTGACATAAAATAGGATGTTACCAATAACTCTACTTGAAAAAGATCTCTTGGGTAGGTTGGATTTATTCTTTCATGGAGCAGCTGATCAGTAATGTGAGATAAATGTCTGAAAAAGTGTTTCTATCTCCCACTGAGCTCGTGAAATAATTTGTAAAAGGCAAAAACCACCTCAAGCGAGCGTAAAAACTTTGTGAAGTTTTTGCAAATTTTGTCGTTTCCATCAGCCATTTCTAACGTGATTTTTCAAAATGCACATTATGTATGTTGATGGAAACGTGTCTATGTTGTCCATGTGAGCAGGACCATATCAGCTGAGCGCATGCAGAGCAGTAATGTGATGCACAGCACAGCAGACTATAGGACAGGTACACTCTGGCTGCCTGTCACTTCATTTGCATAAAGTCCACTGAGCTTTAATCACTTTCCGATGTCATGACTGAACTCTTGTCTCTGCCGTCTGGAGAAAACCTGGTCCCTGCCGTACTCCAGCTGCTGCTTCAAACCAGTTATTGACTCATACATCATGGAAGTGGTTTCATTTTCTCTGATAATAAGATCAGGTGGTTATTGGTGAAATCTGTAACTTCAAGTCATCAACATCCCTCGTTTGACAGAAAAAAGACAGACTGCTTTCATTTGTTTACCACAAGCAGTGAAATCTAAACTTTCTTCTTGCAATGCTGTGACTTTATTCTGATAAGATTACAACTTTTTTTTCTTAAAATTACACTTTCATCTGTTTTCTTCTCCCACGTTTGTCTTTCCCCCCTTTTTTGACATCAGATTAGTTTCTCCTGCCCCTGATTAGCTTCTCTGTATTTAGTTTGTTTCCCTCCTTCAGTCACTAGTTAGTCTTCACCCTTTGTGTCAAGTGTTGCAGACATTTCCCCGATGTTTCAGACCTGTGTTTTGTTACATTGACTTTGTTTTTTTCTTTTTTTCTCGTCTCCCTCTTTGGATTTGTTTGCCTTTTGGACTCCTCTCAGGTTTGGACCTGTCCCTGCTTGTCCTAAGCGTAAGCCTTTTGTGTATTGACTCTTTTATCATTAAATCGTTTGAACTGCAGTTGCTCTGCCTCTTGTCTGCATTTTGGCTCCATCCTCTTGTAGTACAGCTACCCAGCTTGACAATTACAACCTTTTTTCTCAATCAATTCTGACATTATTCTCATAATATTACTTTTTTCTTGAACTTATGACTCTTTACTTGTATCATTATGGTTTTGTTCCCCAAAATATTATAACGTTGTTCTCAATTTCATTCAATTTCCATCAATGTGGTCCTGAGACTGAATAATAAAAAGAAGTAATTTAGTGCTCAGCTCTGTTCCATCTCTAATACTCCACACCAGTGTTTCCCAGACTTTCTTCCTGGGGAGCCACTTTTTAAAAATGACAAATAATCATGACCCAATTTGCACATCAATAAATTCTGGTAGTTAATTTGTGCATAAATGAAAGTTTTTTTGCTGCAATTTCAGCATCACTTTATATTATCTGGACACATTATTGAAAACATACACATGTTAAAACTCTATAAATGAGAAATTAATTCATTTAGGCCGAGTTAGCAGGTCGTCTCATTGCTTTTATTTCCTCTCATCAGGGAAACAATACAGGACATTTTATCCTCCTTCATAAATGAGAGAAAATAACTGCATTTAGACAGAAATTACAGCCTCTTGGTTTTTCCTCTTATCAGTAAAAAAATATACAAATTTTAAATGCTTTATAAAAAGGTGTACTGCAGATATAAACCTTAAACTTGCAGGATTTCTACCATACTCTTATTTATTTGGGGACCAAAGACTTTCCCGACTCAGTTTTTGGGAGTTACTGCTCTAGACATCACATTATGAGACACATAGTACAGTGTATTTGTCTCTTGTTGCTTTCTCAAAGTCAAAAGGAGCATCAAGTTAAAGGTTTATCTCACGTCACAAAAAAAAAATCATGTATATATAATTGAGTAACGCTTAAAATCCAAGGCAGAAATTAAATTTATACAAAACTAATTTGCAACAGCAGATACATTTTTGTAGGAGAGGTGATGATACAGTCACAAATGTGGTCCAGTGCAAAGCAGAATTTCCCTCGTTTCCGACCCCACCTCCACCCTCTAAACCCTGGCATGGTGAAACCAAAACGCTGGAGCTGCCAGTGTTAATTACTTAATTAATTATAATAATTATTGAACAACAATTATTATCATTCTTATTAATTGCATGAACACGCAATGTAACAAGCACACCGAAACACACAAAAAAGTAAGAAAATGGTTAAAAAAGACAAAACAAAACAAAGAAAACCCCAGCAAATTAGGGAAATGTTAATTAACATGTCTGGCAACTTGCAAAAATTTCACTGACAACATACTTAATTTGTTTTCAGTAGAAACAGGCAGTCTTGCAAGACACTGTCCACTAATAGTGACTACAGCATTATTCAAAGGACAGCAGTGTGTGTTTTTTAATTAATATTTACCCAACCCAGGGTGCTTAAACCCACTCAGAATGATGATATTTTCTCACAGTGACCAAAGCACTTCTGTTGCAGGAGTCTGGACGTGAACTCCGGACTGTGGTGCTAAACTCCTGCTCTCTGTACGCCCTGCATCCACCAGCCCAACCACCTCATTACATCGTCACCACAACCTAATTATGAGAACAATTTCATTATATACAAATGCATTTTCCAGGCGACGGGGTTGTTTGTTCAGCTACAAAAGCAATAACAGAATCTTGCTTGTGTGTGGATTTGGTGGCATCGAGCAGTGAGCTTGCAGACTGCAAACGCCTCGCTTCGCCCTCCCCTTCCAAAGCGTGTAGGAAAACCTACAGCGGCCTGGAAGCTCTCGTAAAACATGAAGGGAACGTGATATGTATGTAATGAAAACATTCTTATATATTCAATTTCTGCCATATTCTGCTAAAAGATCCCCTTCAGTAAACCTTAAACACTGGACCTTTAAATTGATTTTTTTCCCCCTATTGTTGGCAAATTGCCATTTCTATGAGTGCAGCATTCGAGTAAAAACTTCTTAGTTAAATGATCACCACTGAGACCTGGTTTTGTCAAATCCTTTATGCCTCCTCACCTTCATCCTAGGTGGAGTGCCAGTGGCTTATGTCGTCGCTGGCACACTACACTTCAGGGAGACAAGCGGGATTGTTACGAGCGAGCTTAAACTGCAGGTGAAAACACACTGGGGATCCCCCAGCATGCACCTCCTCCACCCCTCCCTCCTCGCTCCGTCTTTACAGCTGTTTTTTTTTTTTTTATCCCTCCCTCTTCCATGTGTCAAAGATGTGTGTCAAAGAAATCTGCACGGAATACAAATCCACTATCCATCACGGTAAGAAATGAAGCGGCGTGCCGTTTCCTCCTGACCAATCATCGGGTCAATGTGTGCTGTTGCCCTTTGCCCTAAAAGTTACATTAATAGCCTCCTCTTCCTCCTAACTCCACATGGAGCAGTCAGGCCACATAAAGGCCCCCCTCCGGTGCTGACAATGTCAGATAAAGGGGAGCAGGGCGGGTGGAGCCGAGCTGTACGTCCACTGAAGTGAGCCTCAGCAGTAGCCAACAGGAAAATATCAGGAAAGGTCAAACCATGACTGATGGGCTAAATGAGAGGAGTCAGATGGAGGTTCAGGTGGGTGAAGCAACATTTGGATAATTGCAGCACATGACTAAAGCGATCGCGGCCAGCTGAGGCTTTCAGACACGCTGCGGCTTCGAATAGATCAAGGCTGCTTATGAAAACTGTTCTATAAATACAAACTAGCAAAGCTGTTGCCTTTTTATTAGGGGAGACCAGGGAGCTTTGTAACTCCAGGTTAGTTGTAACCCTGGCAGTTTTGCTAATTAGAAAAGTGCTGCGGGGGCATCATCAACATGGCACTGTCCCATTTTCCTTTATGAGCTCACACACAGAAAAATAATGGTGCTTAACGGAACCAAAAAAAGCTCTTCGGAGTGATGCCGTAGAAGAGACATTTTTAGTCCCACAAAGAACCCTTTACCAAAATAAATGGTTCTTTGAACATTTTAAATTAATTTTTGTGGGTTTATTATTATTATTTGTTTATTTGTTTCACAAAACAGTAACAGTCAACAAAAACAAACAGCAACACGAAACATTTAAAGAGGCAGGGACCTGAATGAAGTATGCACACGTTATGGGTTAAGTTAGTGGTCGCAAGTGTATCTTTCCATCAGATAGTGTTTATATGTGTTTAAAATGTAGAACAGAGGTTATTGTTCTAATATAATCTGGTATCTCATTCCAGAGTTGGGTATGTGTGTGAAAAAATGATCTCAGACCGTAGCTATTTTTGTAAGCTGGTACTGGGATAAGTTCTTTGGAGGCTGATCTAGCGATGCGTTCCAGTCTCATGTTGTGTCTTGGAACCAGATCAGTGAGTGCTGGAGACGTGTTCTTGTTTTGAAACCCAGTGATAAAATTTCATAGCCTGATTATTTGTGTAGTTCTGAAAGGTCAAGGCATTAGAATGAGAAAGTGCAGTGGTGAGTCCAGAGGGGAAATTTACCATGGATCTTATAAACTCTATTGTACAGTCTTGGTGGTGAGGGATCAGACTGGGAGGCAGTAAGATATTGTTGAGAGAATTACTGCATGAAGATACGTGTTAGAGACGACATTGGTGAGATCTGGTCTGATCTCGGTATAAACATACAGTTTCTGGTTGAGCTTCTTCGTTAAATAATGAGCATGATTTCGGTAAGAGAGATGTGAATTGAGAACTACTCCAAGATATTTATAGGTTTCTGTAATGGATAGTTTATGACCAGCAAAGTGAATTGGGTCTGAGATGAATATAGATTTCTAAGGTGAGTAGAAGTACATAAATTCAGTTTTCTTGACATTAATAGTTAAATGGTTAGCATTCAACCAGTCATGTAGGTTATTAAGATCAGAGCAGAGTTTAGAGTTTACAATATTAGGATCTGGGTCAGAAAGAAAAATGACAGCGTCAGCGGCATATAGCAAACAATTAGCATATTTACACACATTGGGAAGATCATTGATGTACAGTAGAAAGAGTAAGGGACCCAGGATGCTACCCTGTGGAACTCCCATATCACACATTAAAGGGGGCGATGTTACATGACCAATTCTAACCACCTGAGACCTGTTTGATGAATATGAAGAGAGCATCATTACCACAGAAGAAGAAAGCTGAAATGAGCTAAGCTTGTGCAATAAAATCTGATGATTCACCGTATCAAAGGCTTTGCGAAAATGAATAAAAATGGCTCCAGTGACATGACCTTTGTTGAGTGAAGTACGTATTTCTTCAGTGAAAAATAATAATGCAGACATGGTCGATCGGGTGGAACAGAAGCCATGTTGGAAGTCACTGAGCAGGTTGTTACTTTAAAGATGGTTGCTTAATTGATTATAGATAATTTTTTCCAATAATTTAGATAATACTGGGAGAACTGATATTGGCCTGTAGTTTGAAACTAAGGTTGGATCTTCAGATTTGATTTCTGATCTCAATAAAATGCGTTTTATTCTCCAACGTTTTTGATGATCTATACATTTTAAGTATAGATACCATTTATATCGGTCTCTCCGATATGGTAATGGTAATTTGATGGTAATTGATGGTAATTTTCTATTATAAGAAAAGTATCGGGAATAGTAGGGGTTAACCATGATTCAGAAATTGCCATGTGCTTTTGATTGCATGAGGTAATCTTAATGTTTAGATGATGAACATACCAGTAGAGGAGACTGCAATGGTCTCGAGACCACCTGAGCACAAGGGGGAGCCGGTGAGCCAATACCTGATTGGGATGACGATAGTGTTTCAGAGAAGAACTCAGCCAGCGGTTGTTGACCGGAAGTGACCTGTGACGAGCACACCTGGAGCCATGAATGGAGGCTGAGGATAAAACGGACAACGTTGTGGCTCAGTGGTGGCAGGGGTCCGGAAATGAAAATGCGCTTTCCACAGTCTTTCAACATGTGAAGAAGCCTGAGTTGGAGACGTCACTGCATCCTTCCTGGATAACAACATTCCTAGCGCAGGGATGCTTCGCCAGGACACCGGGGATTTTCGCCTGGATGTCAGCCACTTTGGCACCAGGAAAAAAAAATGTCTCCGCCGATCGTCTCCTGACGTGCCTCATGATTGGCGGGCAGAAGAGCCCCCCGGAGCCGGGGTGAAATTCGGCTGTGCACGGCGAGGCGTGGGGCGACCGGTTCGTCCAGGTATGTCCATCAGGCGGGCCGGGAGTGGTGGAGATCCGCAGGACTCATTTAAAGTCATGGGAGGTGAAGGACGAGGCCGCGGGTTCCCAGCCGGTGGAGGAAATTCGTGTAAATCCAGGATGTCATAGCGGTTGTTTAGCTGGATGTCACAGGCTGTGGGAGTACGAAACGACAGACTCCCCCTCCTTCTGCGGTGGCCGACAACAGCCCAGGTATCCGAGTGTGAGGGAGTGGAGCTGACTGGTTTAGCCCCGAGTCGAAGGCGGGTGGAGCGGAGCCAGGGGCGGTAGCTGCGGGCTGCGTAGAGCCGAACACCGGAGCAGCGCCAGCATCAGCGGGTGGAGTGGAACCCGCGGCCGGAGCCATAGTAGCGGCTTGTGTGGAGCCGGAAGCCGGAGGAGGAGGAGCAGCAGCAGCAGCAGCAGCAGCAGCAGCGGCCGGAGCGGCCGGAGCGGCAGCAGAAACAGGTGCGGGTGGACGAGCGCCTGCGACTGGAGCGGCAGCGGGCAGCGTAAAGGCCGCGGCCGGAGGAGTGGGATCGTCAGCCGAATAAGGAGCCGCGGCCTCCTGCTCTTCACCGGTGGCAGACACGTGTGCCGGACCGAAGAGGACAGTGTCCAGGTGTTTCTCAGCCTCCTGGATTTTGTAGAGAGTGGAAATCCTCTGCTCCAGCTCAACGATCTTCTTGCCGAGGAAGCCACAGCTTTGACAGCTGGATGGCGAGGTGAGTGGAGCCAGGGCTACCTGAGCGCGTGCTGGGCTTGTTTAGTTTACTTGAGATCAAAGCATCTGATTGCTTCCGATTGTGTTGTCCGAAGTGTAGTTAAAACAATCAAAACTATATAAAAATTCAGTTTTGACAGTTTGGTGAGGGACAACTAGAGCATGCCATTTTATTCAACATAAAAAAAAAAACAAGATGTGCGTTCAGACTTCCAGGCGTGTATTTCCTCTGATCTTTGGAAAGAAAATACAAAATAAAGCAGCTGACTTCACATTGTTATCAATAGTGCAACATGCAGGTTACACTGGCATCACTACTGCATTTATTTATTTATTCTGTGCATTTAAATCAACCTATACTCCTATTTTAATTTGAGTATCCGAACACACTTGGTTCCCCATCTTCAGTATTAATGCTGTTTTACCACTGTTGTATATTTTTGTTCTTTACATATGACATCTCTTACTTCCATTTTTTTCATAGTTAAATGTATGGTGCATGTATTCTCCACATACTTAAGATTTCTGCTTAATTCCTATATGCTTATATACAGTTGAATTGAACACAGTTGCTTGAATGGGAGCAACTGTAACACTAGCAATTTCCCCCCAGAGATCAATAAAGTATTTCTGATTCTATTAATCTATTCCTCTGGCTTCAACGCATAATATCGTATTGCAATACTTGTAGAATCGCAGTACTCAAGAATCACAATACATATTAAATCAGCACCCAAGTGTTGTGATAGTACATACTCAGGAGATAAGTGTGTCTCAGATACTCAAGGTAACTGGCAGACGTTGTTGTGTGCAGTTTCATGAAGGAACTACTTTCTTTCTAGTAGTGCCATTTATATTGGAAAGAAGGCAGAAATCTCTACGGCGCGTATCTCCAAACTTCTGCAACTCGCATCAAAAGAGTAAAGTTGAGTAAATAACTCTACAGGTAAGAGGAAAAATATGCAGTTTTGATATTGGGATGAACTGTCCCTTTATCCCATTCTTGTGTTAGGATGCACCCAGGGACCAGCTCCTGCACCATGGAGGGAGAATCTATTTGATGGTGGATGAAGCTGCAAACCACAAAGAAAGGGCAAAGAAACAAAGCAAAGTGAAAAAGAAAATAAGTAAAATGGCCAAACACAAACATAAAATCAGTGTCTGTGAGGGGAAACAATCGAGAAACACTGACGGCATTTTCAAGTTACAGACACATCATCATGCATACATTATAACTGTGCAAAATATGAAAGCTTTACAGGAAACAGGTCTCTGCAGGGTTCAAAGTTAAATGACTTTAAGACCTTTTAAATGCCACATACCAATCACCAAGTAACTTTAAAGAACCACACAAAGTAAACGAAGAACCATTCCCTAAATAAGGCAGTTCTTCAACTGGTGAAGAACAGAAAGTAAAATTGTTTGTAAAGTAACAGTTTCTCTGGTTTATTTTGATTTGTTGTATTCGTGCTACCTTCAAGCCCACGGTTAGCTATGCAGTCGCTGCTTAAGGTGGGGATGGTTGTAACAGTTGTGTCCCCTCTCCCCCCCCGTCTCGGAGGCTGTCCTGGCCATCCTCAGCTGCAGCCTCACCTGGGCCTTTGAGCTATAAAAGCTGGCTCCTGTGCTCCCTCTGTCCACCCTGCATTGTTGTCCTTTGGTTTGTCGTATGAGTTGTGTTAGCCTCAGCTTAATAAACTCTCTTGTTTTAAAGTAAAACTCTTGTGTAGACACTTCTCGTCACATTCCTTGAACCACTTTGTGACAGATAAGAAGCTCATCCGGGATGCAAACCTGTTCGGTACAGATTAGATCCAGTCTTGGTGCGACGAATGAAGAATTGTTCACTGGTTTGTTTGTGACCAGTCTGGCTTGTGACCCCTGTGGTTTGTGAATGCTAAAATAAGTTTAAGTGCTTTTTGAAGTGTAGATTAAAGAGCCCTCTGTATTTAGCGCTGTGGGTAAGATTTCAGGGAGATTCAAGGTTTTTGTGTTGTTTAAACTGGTTATTTTTGTTACCTGTGTGTTTGTTTTTGGTGGATGTTGATATGATAAAAAAAAAATTCTGTGTTGTGCTCATGAAACACTTGAGGCAAAAAGTCTGCACCCCAGGGACAGCTATCTAGATTTGCCACAGCTGTGACAGTGATTGAACCCTTATGTGACACACGTTGAGGAATACAGTCCACACACCCACATAAAGTGATTTGACACTTTAAATTGTTCATTTTTGTTTACTTTACTTCAGCAAATGATCCCTGTTTACATGCACAACATATTTTGTTTTTTACCTTTATTCTGAGAAAGACAATGTAGCGCTTAAGCTGCTAATATGACTAATGAAAATCAATATTTAACTAATATTCCCATTTACATGCACCCCTGCATACTCCCATTATGGATCCTTCTTTGCATCAAAATAAGATTTTCTGAAAGTTTTCCACTGCTGGTGTGAACACAGCTTCTCGCTTTCATTAATTCAACCACCATCTTAAAAAGGTGGTCATTGCAGTGTCTGAGCACATCCAAAAACCTGTTGATGTCTGCATCTTTTGTCATCCTTAAAAGTAGGTGTATTTGTCCTTCAGACCACAAATGTGAGCTTTTTATTTATGCTTGCATCTGTACTACAGCCTTGCAAACCGTTGGCTGTTTGGTTTGTTTACATCACGCAGGACTGACCTGAACATGTGAGCACAAGGCTGTGTGTCACAAACGGCAATTGAGATGCACATTCTGAATGCACTTGTACACATACGCTTCTCAAACCTGAATATAACAGCGTGTTCGACAGCATAAACCGCTCCGTTCAGAGTAAGTCCCAATTCAGAATATTTAAATGGAATATGTTGTTTACGTGACCGGTTTCAAATAAAATTGGTGTGCATGTAAACAGTCAATGTTACAGCTTACCCCAGCAGAAGGGGAGGTCGTAACAACAGAATAGATCATATTTGACATTAATTCAAATAATTTGTAATTGCTTAGTGGACATCCAAGTGACTTTTTGGACACAGCCGTAACGTGATGCAGCCATTCTAGACAACGCTTGTGATTCCACCAGCAGCACCTTGGCGCGTCCCAGAAGCAGCACTCCACTACAAATACACACCGAGTCTTTTTTTTGATGGACGTTACATTAATTAGCACAGAGCAGCTCAAACAGGCAGGAAATACGACACAGAAAAAGCAGGGAGAATCTGGTTAATTTTCAAAATGAAGGACACCGTGCAGACTCACGATTATAAATAACCACGTAGCCTGCTTATCTATGGTAGGAGCACAAAGAACAGGGAAAAATCCGAGCAAGTAAACATAATCAGGCGGGCAAACAGCTCCGCTGCTGAAATGCTTCTGAAACGCTGCTGGTCGGGGTCGCGGCCGTGTGGAGGACGGATCAGAACCGCGGTGCAGACGTGCCGTGCTTGGTGGAATCAACCGGTGAGAGATGTAGCACAAACAACTGTTGAGTTACTGACGGCGTTGGACAGTAACGCATTTCTAAGTAGTTCATTATAATATATGCAGGAAATATGTTGGACATTCACACAGCAGATCTAAACTCGACAGGACAGAGTAAACTCTCCACAGGACACAATAATTAAATTTTCAAAGAAGTTATGCTGCTGTCTCATCGTGCGTAAATGCACACACAACCTTACTCTTTCAGGGGAGATGCAACCTCTTTACCACCTGAGACACATCCACTATTAATCAGAATATTAATTTTTATGACCCACCCGCCTGCCCTGCAGATTGACTGCAGAGTTTGTGGTTGTAACTGGTTTCTGCGTGTAATAGTAATATAACTGAGAATCATTTTTAATACCAAGAAATATTATATTTTAAAGGTGTAATAAGTAAAAAGTCACCTATTACATCACCTGAGAAACCTGCCAACACCGGTTACTGATGCGCAAGCAAAAAGTGTTACTACCATCCCTGGTCTCCCCTAAATTTAGTGATGTTTTCTCCAGTCATGCAATGATTCAGTTTGAAAAGCTTAATACAAAAAACGGGCATAAAAAAAAAGTATTGTGTGCCATTAATACGCCTCCTCATCCTCTGTGGATGTGTACAATCTAGGCTTTGTTTACTTGTACTCTTTTCAGTTTTGCTGGAAGCTCTCATTTACCCAAAGTTTTTGGCTCATGGATGTTATCCTGGGAGCACCCAATACGCAAACCAGCATCCAGCAGCACAATAAGGATCACAGCACTGCGGGAGGCTCCTGAAAGGGTCCGTAAGACTCCAGTGAGACTTGAGAGTGTAATACTGATCTGATAGAGCAGTGCTGAGTCCCTCCTTGTACCTGGGTCAGCACTAGAACACATCCCTGCCTCGGAGCAAAATGACAAAATGAGAGGCCGAAATGCTTTGCAAGCGTTTCACTGTCAAGACTCAAACAGTATATGGCATAAATACTTGTGCTTTTCCTGGTGGGACTTCACAAACCCCCTTTTCTAAAACCTTTCTATAGATATTTTCTGCCAATTAACCCTGCTTCAGGAGAGATTTGCCTATCTCAAGCCCCAGCTTTGCGCCTGTGCAGCTCGCGGCGTCACTCTCCCTACGTCTCAGGTATAATTTGCATGCCTCGGTCAAGGCTAAACTGAAGCGGATGAAGCGTTGCGGTTTGAAGGTCTCCCTGCTTTATCTGCCGACTCCTAAAAGCCAGACATATTTGCATTGCTTTTCATTTCCGCAGGCTTGGCAGTGCGAATGATAAAGGAAGAGGAGCACACTGTACAAACCTTGCTCAACAAAGGAGGCAGTCACTAATGATTTGCATACAGAGAATGCGAGGATAAGGCCCACACATGCAGGGCTGCCGTGGATGTTATTATCGGCCTCCCATCGACGCTGGGAGCTGATGCCTGTCAACATTCGGAGCACAGCCCCAAAGAGAAGGGCTGGGTCGCACCTTGGTGTCAGATGTGGCTGTCTCCCCTGGCAAAGTCAGTCACACACGAACCAGAAAAAAATCAATATTTCAATAGCGGATATTGTTTTCCAGTTCACCAAACTCCTACATCAGAGGACTAAACACCCCCGATGCCCGTCGAGAGCTCGGACCCATCAATCTCACGTTGCTTTATGTCGAGCTGTCTGTTACAATGCTGTCAGTGCTGCTCACAGATATGTTTTATTTACTGGCTCTTAATCATGCAGAAGATTAATGAAAATTTGATCACTGTACATTATTCAACTTGTCCCCAAGGAGAGGGGTCTGCTTAGTGGCATGACACCATGCATGTATTGAATAGTTATCATCTCCCGCAATATTTATCCCTTGTCCATCTATTTGTATAGAGCAAGGTTACTCAAGTGGCGGCTCGTGGGTCAAAACCAGGCCTTCACCGACCTCAATCTGGCCCTTTGATCATTTATAAAGAGGGGGAAAAAATGTAAATTTATAATCCTATAATAATATAATAATAATTTATTCAAATGAGAGTTTATTTCTTTTTCTGAAGAAAATTTATTCACATTTATTAATATCACTCAAAGTATAATCACTCATAACAGAGATAACATCAGCTGCAAGCGCTAGCTGCTCATTTCATGTCACTAGCAGTATCATATGTTTCTCGTAACATATTGTACGTCTATGTTTCAAGATCTACTTTTTGTTCAAGTGTTAATTCTGCCCCAAGGAGTCCTACAGCATGGGATTATAAGAGTTATCTTAATTTTTGAACAGCCATCATAGCTGATGATAATCAGACATGACTCAGGCAGAAATCATGTTCATGGACGAGGTTAAGTTTAAGTTTTATTTATGTTATGTTTAGTTACATTCACTGACTTCATTCTTCACCCTGACGTATCTGGAATATCCCATGTTTTCTCAGAAGGTATAGCAAGTAGCTCGCATGAAACGCATTTGAATAAATTATGGAGTTCTCCTCAAAATATTACATAGGTTGAGTGTTTTCAGGCATTTTAATGTGGAAATCTTACATATTATAGCTTTAACAACCTCAATCTGACCCTTTGAAAATTTATACATTTTTTCATATTTACAAATGATCCCACTACTGACACAACCATACAGAGATAACGTCAGTCCACGTTCATCAACACGATCGCTCTTGACACAGCTAACATCAGTTTGTTCTTGCGGTTCACTTCGATTGCAACCAAGAAGACTGATGTTAAATGCAACGTGTTTATTTAAAAAACAAAACAAACAAGCTACTTCTACGGGTTAATTTAAGAGCGTTGTATAAAGCCTTTTAGGTTGCCTCCTTATCTAAGAGTTTAAACTGAGGCTGTTACCACAGTTACTGCGATAACTGCTGTTACCATGGCTACACTTGACTCACATCTAGACAGCATCATCAGTTGTTAGCCTGTTTAGTTAACACCGTGTTCGCTATCTTCTCCACAATGGACAACAAACGGAAAACAAAAAGATGATGAAAACGTTGTTCTCCTCGAAGAACTTGGAAAACACATAATCCAGACCTAACAAATAAACACAATCAGAAGACGTGGCAAGAGGTAACTGACAAAATCAATGTGAAATGAATCGTAGACAAAATAAAAACGAAATATAAAAATTATTACTGCGGCAGCAAGAAAGGAGACAAATAAAAGACTGCTGAATTTCAATAAAACTAGCTAAATCTTAATAAATGTTATGTTTTTCTAGCTAGCTACAAAGTTGCTCATGCTAAATATATACTCTAACAAGTTGCTAGCATCGCTCATAAGGTATTTCTATGACCTCTTCCTCTTCAATCACCAGAAATTCAGCCAAATCTTACTGTTAGAAGTGTCTGGTAACACATGAGGGAATACTTTTATGGGGATTTTATGCAACTCTTTTATTCCTAAGGTATCCATAGATAAAAATGTAGAGACACCTTAGTGTTTTTTTTATGCAACCAGGCGCCACACTTTTGTACATAATGTTTTTTTTTTTCCAATTGTGAGAACTAATGAAGTAGAGAAAATAAGAAGAGGAGCATTGCTCTACACATTTAAATTCCCTTCCTCAACTTTTTAGGTCAAACAGGAAATGTTAATGTTCGGCCTCTTGGCACTTTACTTTTTTTTTTTTTTGAAAGTTGCCCCTTCAAGTTGTAATTGCCAGTATAGAGGTTTGAAGAAAATAAATGTAGTGCTCCGTAACAGTGGCATCTCTTTAGTGCCGTCTTATCCTGCGCCTTCCTTTGGCTGCAACATTATCATTTCTTTTTTTGCAGTCTGTAAAATCATAATAGGTGAAGTGCGGCTGAGGAGTTTTATAGGCAATTTCCTGGAAACACATTTATATAATGTCTTCGAGCCTATCCCCTCTTCTTATTTACTGTTATATGTATAAACATGTCGGTTTTACATGCTCTGCACTTCCCTCCGTCCCGCAATGTTTTATTTTCTAAGACTGTTTGGGGCTTTGAAGGGTGACCTTCAATTCATATATCTATTGCTATAACTCTCTGCTACTATCTCTGTGGGACCTCAGCGGAGAAGATAAAATTTCTTTTTATGTGCAGCAGTGAATCAAGTCACTTTACGCCAGCATTTCTTTGACTATTCAAACAAAATGAGAATATCAGCATTCCAGTCCAGGCTTTCTCCTTTTTTTGCATCCCTGTTGAATTTGGATGGCGGCCAGAGAGCGTTTCAGAAGTAAATAACGTGTTGAATGTGCCTCTAACCTGGCTACATTTCACCAGACGAGCGAAAAAAAAAAATGTCTTGAATCATTTTCGGCATCAAAAACAACACCGGCTCGTCTTTGCTTGCTCTTCCTGTCTGTTTGATGCGCTGATGCAACGCTTGAATCACCTGCAACAGAGGATTCACATGAATGCTGAACAATATTCATTTTGGGCCTGTTGTTTTTAATGATAGTCATGTCTCCAGCCAGGTTTCCAGGGTTATGACTCACAGCAGTTTGTTCCGGTTTAGTTTTTCTCTTGCTCTCACTCCCACCTCTGCACTCCATCTCTCTTTCCCGCCTCACTCCCGCCTCTCTTCCCTCCTGGGGGAGGAGATGTACAGTACCTTTTAGTGCTGCCGTCCTCACCGTGACAGATGGAGGCTATTAAAACACATTTTCATTGTATTATGGTAAATAACGCAGCCATGTTTTGGTTTAATTTTACTGTTCCAGAGACAGAGCTAGGATGCAAGACGAAGTCGTATAACCATCTTGTCAGAGTTTATTGGACAAAACACAAATAATGAAAAGAAAAATCTATGTTGCTGTTGTTGTGATGTTGTCAGCTGTTGGTTTGCTTCTTTTTTTTTTTCCAGAAAGGAATCTTTTTGTTTTACTTTGTGGTCAGCAAAAACAGCTTGGCATTTTTTGAGAAAATCACTTAGAAAGACAGTTATTAGCAAGTGCTCACTTGGTGATAATTGTTGGCAACATCCAAGTGTTTGTGACTGTGGAAGGAATAATGCAGATTGCATCATGAAATGCAATAGAATAATGACTGAATGAGAGACTAACAGATGAATTACTTTACACACCTGCTGTATCATATCAGACACATTTTCAACATGATTTTACTATAAAAGAAGGTATAAAAGTATTGATCATATTGATGTTGTTGAGGTCTTAGAAACTCATCTATCAGTTAGAATCTGGGCTGCTTTAAAGTTGAAGTTGACTTAATTTAAAAAGACAAGTTGAGGTAACTTTGTAAAGATTCAAAGCAAATGAACTTTTCTAGAGAAATAAACTTGATATTAACTCAGTTGTACATGAGTACAAGGGGACAAGTTCATCCCAAATTCGAAAATCCGTATTCTTCCACTGGCCTGAAATTCATCTGGATTGTTTTGGTGTGAGTTGCTGAGTTGTGGAGATATGAGCCAAAGATAAGATAATCCAGACACCTTGTTTAGTTTCATGTATGAACTTCTGTCTTTCTGCAGTTAAATCAGAACCACTTTCCTTTCCAGGATAACCAGCTTTGCTTTACATTATAAACAGCTGATCAATTTACAGTGTAGGACTTGTCACTTATTGTAATATTATTCCTGCAGCCTGCCTGAGCTTCCTCGTGTCTGGAGGGGGCGGGAGAAAATAACGTACTTATACCACAGATTGTACATTGAATAGGATTTCAAGCCTATTTAATATACAGTCTGTGGCTCTAACTTACTATTTAGACTGCAGCACTCATTTTTGGACGTGCAGTTGTTACACATTGCACCTCTAATGAGTTGTTTGAACTCTGGGCAGTACATTCATTCAACTCATCATTTTAAGTCAATATACTTCAAGTTAGAATAACTCATGTTTTATGAGTTCTGATGTGTTCTGAAAATAAATACTAAAACTTTGAAGTTTAATGAAATTAAATAAATAAAATAAAAGCGAAAAGACGAGTTCATTCGACTAAATTCCTGTCTGATTTTCTTCCACCTTGCAGTGTTTCAGTTGTTGTTTGATTGCATGTGTCAGTCCAGAGTGAAGTATGAAAAAACCTCCAACAGCGGCTCATCAAGCCTGATTTCCAATCTCACAAAAAGGGAGGGTGACTGAGTAATGGACTTTTTCCACACGCTGACAGCCACACACACCGAGCAGTTAAGATCCTTAGTTTTTCTAAAGGTATAGAAAATCAATATCAGTGGTGGCAGGTATGATATTTATTCAGAATGCACTCTCCCTCACTTGATAAAAAGAGGTGGTTCGGCTTTGCAGGAAGCTTGGCAGCTTAGAAGCTGTCTGTTTTATAGGGTGGACATTCACAGTAACCAACGATGACAGTTTCTATTTTTATACCCCTCACTCCTCTGAGAGCCATCCTGAAATCCAACGCTGTCACAGCAGTTGGTTGGCACAGGCAGAAATTTTGTTTAAAATCATAGGATAAGAAAAATATTTGACTTGGACTCAAATATTCACTCATAACCATCTGGCACCGGCCAAATATTAGGAGGGAATGTTATACGTTGTTTACATTGTGGAGCCTCTAAGTGTAAATAACTAAACATGTTGTCAAAGTATCAGCGGAAGTGAAGGGGATGATTTATTTAGCGTGTTTTCAAGGACTTAAAGTACAAGCTGGAGACACAGGTCACCGTGTCCATGAAAAATGCTGCAGCCGTCACTTAGATGATGCGAGTCAGCCTTCAGCTGATGTCCCTCACATATGATACCACATCAAACTGTAGCCAACAAAGACATGAGTGCTCACAATTAATCAGATCAATTAATTCAACGTCTAAAACACTGATGACATGCTGTGGACAGGGACAGTCCAAACAAATGATGGTCTTCCTCAAAAAATGACAAAAAGCATTACTGGACATGTTTTATGAATTTTTAACACATGCATCATGTGTGAAGATCAGCTAATGGCTTCAGGGTTAATGTTAGGTTACAGTATTAGGATGTATTTTCATAAAGACAGTGTCCTGTGTCGTACATGAGCTGTGTGGATGCAACCTGATTTGCATGATGCTGCACACTGAAGTAAACAACCGGCTGCTGAAGTTCTCGTGAGACCCAGACAGTCCGGAGTGTGTACTTTCAGAGCAGCTGGCTTTTGTTTTCAGGATAACAGGTTATAAACAGCTGATAACTTTAAGTGTAGGACTCGCTGTCGCTTGTCATTGTCAAAATATAATGCTGTGCTTGTCTCGCGCTTGTGTCTGCAACCTGCAGACAACATGTCTGAGCTTCAGGTCCGGGGAGGAGGATGGTGAAAAAAACTCTTCAACCATAAATCATACACTGCCTGGCCAAATAAAAAGTCACACAGTGATATTTTGTTGGACCACCTTTAGCTTTGATTACAGCACACATTCACCGTGGCGTCGTTTTGATAACCTTATTCAATGTCATAGCATTTATTTCCGTCCAGAGTTGCATTAATTTTTTGCAGAGATCTTGTATTGATGATGGGAGAGTCGTACTGATGTGAAGTCTTCTTCAGCACATCACTAAGATTCTCAGTGGGGTTCAGGTCTGGACTCTGTCTCTCAATCAGTGTGTGAAAATGATGTCTCATGCTCTCTTAATTTGACCCAGATGAATTCTGGCATTGTCATCTTGGAATATTCCCGTACCATCAGGGAAGAAAAAAAAAATCCATTGATGTAAAAACCTGCTCACTCAGTATATTCAGGTAGTGAACCGACCTCTTAACGTTGTTGAACCTCGACCTGAGCAACTGAAGCAACTCCAGATCATAACACTGCCCCCACAGGCTTGTACTGTAGGCGCTAGGCATGATGGGAGCATCACTTCATGATGCCCCCATCACTCTGGAACAGGGTAAATCTGGACTCATCAGACCACATGACCTTTTTCCATCGCTCCAGAGTCCAATCTTTATGCTCCATAGCAAATTGAAGCCTTTTTTTCCTGATTATCCTCACTGATAAATGGTTTTCTTAAGGCTACACAGCAGTTTAGTCCCAATCCCTTGAGCTTTCTTCACATATTATATGTGGAAATGCTTTTACTTTCACTATTAAACAGCCGTGAGTTTTACTGTTGATTTTTTCCGATTTGATTTCACCAAACGTTTAAGTGATCTCTGATCATTCAAGATTTTTTTTCTGACATTTCCTTCTTGAAGATGATGGTTCACCACTGTCCCTCCAGGTTTTAATAATGTGTTGGACAGTTCTTAACCCAGTTTTAATAGTTTCATTAATCTCCTTAGTTGTTTTCTTTGCTTCTGAAACAGAGTAACATCTTTTCCTCGACCACAGGATATGTCTTCTGACATGGTTGTTTAAGAAATGAGAAGCTGCTCACTGCATCAGAGTTAAATAATTTCAGATGAAACATATTAATCACTGCAGTAATTATACAGTTGGACGCTCTGAACTGTTTGCGCAGTTAAATCCAGGTGATGACTTTTTTTTGGGCCGGTCAGTGTAGATACAATATATGCCTTTTATGGCTCCAGCTTGCTATTTAGACTCCTGTACTCGTTTTTGAACACTGGGATTTTACATAGTGCTACTTTAACATGTTATTTTCCCACTCAATCAATCTTGCCTTAATTTCTAAAAACGATTATTCACCCTTTTCTTGAGTGGCGGCGTCTTTTCCGGTTGGTAAACTCGGCCGGCAGAGGTGGGATCCACCCACACTCAGCTTCACCTCTGAAGGACTCCTCAGCCATTGTGCTCCGTGAACACTTGGAAGAGAAGGTCACGCTCTGAATATACAAACAGGAATCCAGTCGGTGCTGTGAATTCATGAAGAGTAGACTGTACTGTAGCTCGTTGCCAGAGTACAAACTGGCGCTCATTATGCCCTTCATTTGGACACTTTGCATAATGGGATAGGTATGAAAACAGTATTAATGTCAGACCAGCTGTCAGCAAAATACATATAGCCCGTTGGTTTCATTTCTGCTTCAGAGACATTAACACAATAAATGCAAAGCACAAGCATATCCGAGGAACATTCTTTGATACCCTTGTTGTGAAACAGATGGGACTGGCTGGTTCGTTCTCATCGCTTGAGGTGGTTGTCACAGTCTACATCAAAATGGGCCACGCAGACACATAAACCAGTGGTTATTTAAGCGATTATGTTGCTGTCACAGTCTGAAGTGTTTCTGTGTTTGCCAGGCTCTGTGCGAATTTTCTTTTTCTTTTTTTTTTTTGTCTCATCACTAATACAGGATTACCCCGTTGGCATGTGCTGCAAGTTTAACTAAACAGTTTACTGTGCCGGTGCCTGAGAATTACTATACAGCCACGGGGATCCCGGTGCACATTCAAGAAATTAGGTGGCGAAATAGAATAACCTCAATACCCCAAGGGTTTTTTATTGTGATATCAACAAACCAGGTGGCAGAAGGTAGAAAGTAATCTTACACAGTATAAACGCCGGAGACAGAATGTGTAAACACTTCAAATTGGTTGGTGTGTCTAAGGTTTAATGCTCATACAAGATGAAAAGCTCAGCGAGGGGGTGTCAGGGACAGTTAAAGCATTTCAAAAACATTATTTAAGGCTATCCTTGGACAGGAAGCCGATACTGCAGAGGGGGGAATTCCACATGCTGAACAAGCTGCACGGAGAACGATATCTGTATTTTGCATCAGTCATTATTAAAGTTAAAACTCGGTCTCCTGTTTTTTTCCCCCTTGAGGGTGAGATGAAGATGGATAGCTTAATTATCAGCATGTTAAAAATAAAGATGCACTTGTTTAGAAAGTAACAGCAACATGCACATTTAGCAGAGCAGTAAATTGCCTGTTCAGTTTCTCACTTTTTTTTTCCGGTTACAAATCAATCAAGTTTTTAGCCACGCTAGCAGCATCACTCCAGCTGACAGAAATATCTCTTTTGGATGCTTTGCTGATTCCTTGACTTTTCATCTAGTGCAGTGGTTCCCAACTTTTTTCTTTTCCTTGCAGCCCCGCAATACTTCTAACTAAGAAAAGCTAAACCCCCCCAACACACATAAACACCAGAATAAATGATTAATTCCAAAACTTTATTGTTAAATTAACAGCATTCATAATTATCTCCATTCTTAGAACATTTACCTTTTTTTAACAGCCCAAAGAGTTGCAAAAGAACTCCAACCAATCACATTCACCATGAGCAAAAAAAAGGACAAAAAAAACAATTAGTTATTAAAGACACTGCACTATCCAAAATGTAAATTAGAAAAAAATGCAGGTTGCATTTGTAAATGAGTCTATAGGGATATATTTAGATTCTAAGTTAAGTACAGCATCAGTGAATGAAATGAAAATAAATAGAACTCAACATCATAATTACAACATGGTGAGAAATGAATTGATGTATACATGTTAAATACCAATAATCGAATTTACCTCTATCCTGTCTGTGTACAATGAGTCAAGAAGGTGGTTATGAATATATTCTCCATGTGGAGCCTTCTACAGTATTTAACAAGGCCCCGAAAACTTCACACACACATTTTCTTTTAACAACCCAACAGAGTCGGCTTACACACACACTCATCCTTACCAAAAGAATAATAATGACTTATTATCACGGAGCTCCCGAGGTCACAGAGGTGTGGCCTTTGAGCGAGTACAAAAGTCTCTATCTTTTCAAAAACAGCCGAAGTCAGAGTTTTGACTTATCCGGTGAAATATGTCAACATTTTCTGGATGAATTGGCACAAAATTTGGTTCAGACATTAATGGTTTCCAGACGATTAATCCTAATTACTTTGGTGATCCCGTGACTTCTCCTTTAGTGGCACCATGAGGCTGACATATTTGATTCGGAGTAAAAAGTCTTGACAACTAATGGATGATGAAATTTAAAACAGATATTAATGGCCCCTCGGGATGATTTCTAATTACTCTGATGATTGCCTGGCTTTTGTCCAAAACTTTTTTTTCCTTAATGAATAATGACTTCTCCATCAGCCATTAGTGTTTAATGCTAATCAGCAATTCTTACTATGCTAAACCATGTACCTGTTAAACATCATGTTATCATTGTCATCATGAGCATATTAGCATGCTGATGTTAGCATTTAGCTCAAGACAAACATGTTTTTGTGGTGTTAACCAAATTATATTACTGTACCATGATGAAAAGCATCAGTGCTGGTGTTATTATGGACATTTTTTTTTTTAAACCAAATTTATTAAAGTCTGCATTTCATGGTTTGAAAATGATGCAAAATGCCACCTACTGCTGTAAATCATTCTGAACCTTGCAAGGCCAATGCTTAGAGTTTACCTTACAGGAGTTTACGTTATTTTTTGCTAATCCTCTGCTCAGTATTTTTCAATTCTGGCACTTTTGACGGCTGTTGCACTGTTGCACCAGACTGCAACTCAGCAGGGATATGGCTATGGACTGACACCCCCCTGCAAACACACACACACACACACACACACACACACACACACACACACACCGACGAAGAGCCTCTTAGCCTGTCTGAGCCGCTAGCGTGAGCAAAGCAAGCCACAACACAGGTGCTACGCCGAAACTTTTAGAAAAAGGAGCACAAATGTGCTCCTAGAGACTGTCAAAGCTCCAGCAGACTCTCTGTGTCTCCAGTGTTATTCTGCGGACACATACAGTCTGACAGCAGCTGCCCATGGTTGGTTAGCTTTGACTATTAGCTGTTACTGCTATACTGAGCAGTGTTATCTCCACCTCATCACACGCTACGTAGCCACGAGGCCTGGGGTTGCCAGGTCTGTGTGACAAAACCAGCCCAGTGGCGGACTGAAACCGGCCCCAAACCAAAAAAAACGGCCAAGAAAACTGGCGCTGGCAGGCGGACAGCATATGAACATCGTTTTTTTGTGTATTTATGTGGGTGTTCATGTGACGTGTGCGTGTGTATGTGCTGATCTGGAGTCAGTTGGTAGGGTTTTGGTAGAAATAAATGATTATATTTAATTAATAAATGATTTCAAATAAAGATGTGAATTTATAGATATTATTAATGTGATTTGCACATAAAATCCACCCAACCAGTGTCCACTTCTGCAGAAGAAATGTAGACCTGGCAGCCTTAAGGAGAGCGAGGTGGGGGCGCATAGGACATCCACTATCGTCGTCAGGCACTTATTTAATTTTTTTTAAAGTTTTTTAGCATTTTTCAAAATAGTGCAGTGGGTAGATTAAGGCTCAGACCAGGGGTGCAGTTACACTTTTTCATTTTTTTGCGATCTGGCTGGAAGCTGGAGGGGTGTGTTGGTGTCTGTGTTTGATTGTTTGGTTCAGTGTGACCATCTGCTCTGCCCACGATGCCCATGCTGATGTTACCGCTATATGCACGATTTGATCGGTTGTATTAAAATAAGATCTCATCTATTTAAAGAGATACTGTGATGGTATGCTGCACAGTTAGGTTTGAGCAGGATTGTACTGTGGTGTGGTGGTTAGTACTTTCATCTCACAGCGAGAAGGTTGTGGATTTGAATCCTGGCTTCGACGTGACCTTTCTGCATTTTTTAATTTACATGTCCCCCCCCCCCCACACCCCACATCAAAACCATGTATGCAAGGTCAGTTCTGCTGTCAGAACCCCGACCAAGGTGCTGGCTTACAACCAGAGTTGTTCCTGGGTTAAATATAGAGACTGAACTGTATAATTCTCACTCTGTATGTACCATAATGCAAAACTAGGTGTAGCATTGTGAAGACAAAAAAACAGTTTTGCTTTTTGGGGTTTTTTTCATGAGCACAAGTGATTTACAGAGCAGATATGTGCTGCAGCACACAAAGAAAATGCAATTTCATCTCAGTTGAACTTTAAGGCCCTTCTTCTCACACATGGTCTAATGGAACAAACACTTAGCTTCATGAAATGAGATGCTCCTCCTTCTCTCTGGTCAGTTTGCCGGCAGATGAGCTTTTAGGTAAAAAGTGTTTGCTGGCTGCCCTCTATTACTTATTTCCTCGCATCAAACATCCATATTTACTCAACTTTAACTGCCTCTACATAAGTTGCTTAACCATATCTACCATTTAACCCAGTTGCTACCACCAGGTCGGTGCAATTCAGCTCTGTGTCCTCACAGTGGGACCCACAAATTATTAACTCGTGGATAAGGTTACCTCGTGCCCAGGAAAAATAAAATAGGCTATTACCCTGCAGGCGGTTCTGGCTCGAAGACCTCTGATTTACTAGAAGCAATATTTTATGTTAGATATCTTATCGCATACTCATTGTGCTACAACTGCAGGCTGTAGACCTTTAACATTAATAGCCCCTGAAGTGTGAATTCACCATGAAAGGAAGCCCTTTCCCTTTCTGTGCTTTTGTTCTGTAATTGAAATAAGGAAACTGTATCTCAAACTAAGAAAACGTGGAAATGTCATTGCACTGTTGTAAATGGAAATTATGCTTGATCATAGCTGCCTGTGACAACAAGGAAATTTGTCAGAGCACATATGAGCTGAGCGAGGCTACTATGCATATTACACGTCACTTAAATTGCTGGACCTTTAATTAGTCCATGCAAAAGAGTGTCAGATATTTTATCTGCTATCAGTCACAGTGGAAGAAAAGGTAATTTGGTGACTGTAAAGATTGTAGAGGGTGTGCACACTGTAAAAGAAAAATTAAAATCACAAAACTAGAAGAGTGCACTTGTAGGTCGCAGGTCCCTACCAGGCAATAGATAGTGAAGCACCTACTGCAATGTCACCACAACTGTCAGAAATCATTCAAATGAACCTCACATGCATTGTCCTGAGCTGAAACAAGATTTCATACTGCAGCAGCTGTTGATCACAGCACATAGTGGCTGGTTAAGAGTAAGAAGCCAAAAAAAAAAAAAAAATAGAATTACTGCCTCACAGTTGTTTGTCTGTGATGTATATAACAGATATATTAAGTATATTTTTTTGGCAGAAGTGAAGCTATCACTGTACTTGTGGGATTGAAGTGAATAATTTCTGGAGAGAAACATGCCGTCTTCACTTAGAGACTATTTTTACAGAGGAGTACAGTACTAATTAATGTATGAATTTTTGAGTTATGGCCAAAATGTGTTTAGTCAAGTAACCATGACCTTTGACCACCAAAATCTAACATAATCATTCTTGTGTCCAAGTGATCATTTGTGTCAAGTTGGAAAAAATTCTCTTAAGATCTTCTTGAGATGTTGCGTTCACAGGAACAACCGCAAAAAATAATCCCTGTGGCCATGGCTGTCATTGTTGTGGAGCCATTAAAAAAACATTTTCAAGGGTTTTAAATCCTGAATCACAGACATCCTTCAGCATACAATCATGAATGTGCACAAAAAAACCCCTAGATCGGTCCAGTAGTATGCGAGATTAGCTCTGGACAAGACGCAGGTCCCTTGATGACGCACCCACAGAAGCAATCGCACGATCCTAATGTTTAGCTTTACAATCTTTCACCGCTTTGTCTGTCACCGTCTGAACTTTATCCATAAACCACTGAATACTTAGATGTATGAGGAAAATCATATTTTAAACATAAAAGATGTCACAACTTAACAGAGCTGCTGTACATCTGTAGAAGTGGAAACACTTCAGCTTGTCATTCAAGGGATTACTATTGTTGCTGCTTTCAACACACTTGCCTTTTCAACTGAAACCTTTTTCTCAGTAATAAACTGTCTTTAAATCAAAATATTGATTATGTCACAAGGAAACAAAGTAGATGTACATTTTCAAGGACATTTCCCAGCAGCAATCTGACACTTATTCTACAAATTGACACCACAGACAGGAAGCAAACTCATCTGGACCTTTGACATAACAATTCAGACTAAAAATCTATATACCAAATCTGCATAGCCATCTTAATTACCTGGGGACCTCACAGCATTTTTGAAAACAGTTTAGTTTTATACAAACTTAATTTCTCGGAGGCAGTGTTGTCAGGAAGCAGATGCTGCCTTGACGATGTGACTCCTGCCTGGATTATGTTTGGGTTATGATTATTGATTGTAGCACCACACGGTTCAGGACTGTGACACTTCATTAAAGTTACAGTAAGATCGTCATTTTGGTAAAATATTAATTAAAAAATCTATTGTCTCAAGTCATTGCTGATTTTTGAATAATGCTGTAGTCACTACGACTAGATAGTGTTTTGTGAGATTACTAATTTTGGTGGGATACAAAATACGTTGTCAATTACCATTTTACTGATATGTTCAGTATCGACATTTTCAGGTACATAATGCGACAAGATGTTAATAATTTGGTTGTCATTTCCCCTCAAAATATTTGCTGTTGCAAATGCGTTACATTTAAACATAATTTCTAGGAGACAAGAGCAATGACTGCTAGAAGAAAAACAGGCACTGGATGTGCAAAGAGATACTCAGTTTAATTGCTGCTTGGGGTGAAGCATGTTACACTACCAAAAGCAATTTGATAAAATGGTGCACAGCCACACCATTTGGGAAAAAAATTAACAAAGATCTCTTGTTCTGGTGCCCATCTGTACGAGACTTTGGAGACTGGACCGAGTGTACAGAAAGCACAGAGATGAGCCTCGAGAATTTGCACCCAAAATGTTGTCAAAATGTTCATCTATAATTGCCAATGGAGCCTCATAATTTCCAACTGGGAAAGAGGCAGAAAAAAAAGGTGCAAAAAAAGCAATTTGCAGTGGAATTTGTACTTTCCAAATCACGGCAGATTCATTTGGGAGTAATAGTGCATTCAAAGCACTTGGACGGTTGCATTTCCTGAGTTGGGAAGTAGTTGTTCCAACTTTGGTGAGTTTTTAACTTGTTTGTGGAAAGAACATGGATGCCACCAAGGGTATGGTGCCGTAGGCTGAGCCTGTTTGTAACTGACTCATTAACAGGGTTACTGCTACTAAATAACTAACTGTCACAAAGGGCAGTGATGATAACCAATTACTGCAGTACTGTGGCCATGTGACACCTCATTACTGTCATCACCGCAAGTTTTATTTTGAAGCAGTCATTCCCAAAGACTGGGTTGTGACCCCACACGTGGCCATGAAAGATTTTATTTGGGTCGCCAAATAAAGAAGTGACAATGGAAGAAATTCTGCAGATGTAATATTTATACCTGCAGTACACCTTTTATTAAGCATTTAGTTTTACTAATGAGAGGGAAAAAAAAAAACGAGAGCCTGTTACTTTGTCTCATTTATGAAATGCCCTGTGTGGCTTCCCTGATGACGAGAAACAAAACGATGAGACGGCCTGTTAACTCACCCAAAATATATTTACTTCACATGTACTCAACATGTGAAGGAACATTCATTTATGCACAAATGAACTCTTCCCAGGATTTATTTATAAGGCCTGCTGTGATTTGGGTCATGATAGTTTGTCATTTGTAAAAAAAAAAATGCACGGTTACAGATACATCAAGCAACCTTCACTGCTTTGCTTTTTATAATCATTTGACTTTTTTCAGTAGTGTACATTTTATTTTTTTAAAAATGCACATGTAATTGTGTATTTTCCTTTCCATATTACTTTGTTATTCTGTTAGTTACTTTCTGTTTTTATATTGGAGCATTCTGCAAAAGTTTTTCACACAGCTGTACTTGTATAACTGGTGTAACAATAAACAGCTTGAATTTGTGATGGAACCGTATCAGACTGTAGAGACATCATCTATAATCATTACTTGGGAACCTCTAGTAATTTATACTACTTGTCCCATGCAAATAAAAAAAAAATATGCAATGGTTTTAAAGGCTCTACTAGACCAATATGACCAGCTCGTTCTCTCAGTAATTTATTCCCAGTAGCTCTGTAGTACACCCACACAAACTCCACACTCCTCCTCGCCACCTACGGAGCTGTCTGTGAAGACGTGCACTCCTGCGCTGCCCACCACCATATGCATTATTGCAGAGACATCATTGCGGGGCTGTACTTATCTGACACAGTCTGTCGCCATAGGTTTTTGCGCACTATCACACGTCCCAGCCCCAGGAATTATGTCCACATCCTACAATCTTCATAATCTGTTCCTCATTTTGTTGAATGTAACCACATCATGGTACACTGTCTGCTTCACTACACGCGAACCATGATCGCTCTATATTGGAAGCTATCTCTATATGTAGAGTAAAACGAGTCAGAGGGTGATATATATATATATAGTTCTGCATGTGCCTCGCATTTTTCCTGTGACTGTGTGTGTTAACATTGCAGAGTATTTACAGTACATTCCCTGCAACTCTGATACCGAAAAGCACATCTAAGCAGGCGGACACGGCCTACAGTTAAAGATGCTCATGACACGTTCACAGCATCCTTGAAAAGCAAATGTATATAATAATAATGATAATAATAATAAAATATAGTGGAACCTTCACAGCAGGTGCTGTAACCTTGTTTTTCAGCTCCGAAGTGCCAGATGATACATTACTTTGTTCTTTGCATTTTCTGAAGCTTCTGAGGTGAAGTCGGTCGCAAGATTTATCTGTTATCTTAATTTCCCCTTCATCTCAAGGTTCAGGCTTAGTACACGCTAATAATTCTTCTCTGACCTTGCCTTGCACTATGTTTGTTGATCGTATAACTTTGATTTTAAGTGATTGCTGGCCAGCACAACACGTACTGTACAGTGTTTCTGCTTGTTTGATGTTGAATCTCATGAAAGATATCTGCATACACAGAGAATTGATTTCCATGCCTTGTCACATGAACACATTAAATTATCAGTTCATGCTGCTGCGCTCATTGATGTCATTATCATTTACCAGAATATCTGTTCAGTAATTAAAAACATGGTAGGCCATTAATATTTTTCATGGAAAATATGGGTCACACCTCTGATGCTAAAAATATAAAAGACTGGGGATTGAAATGAAGTATGCATAGTAAGGAAGTAATTAAACAGTAAATATATTTTTACAAAAAGAGTGAAACAAATGCATCTCCAGCTCTATTCAAATGAAATGTAGTGGGCCATTTATCAGTGTTGTCACGATTATTGTTACCAATATTATCATGGTTATCAGATTATGTTAAAAAAGCACAGACACACACTGAAATAATTTCACCAAGTTTTGTAATGAACCCAACAGTTTAAAATTTCATCATGTCCTTTGCAAAGTCACTGACGCGAAACAAATGTATGTTGCTACTGCAGTATTTATGGTGACTTTTTCAAAGCATGTTAATCAAACATAGTTATCCTGACCATCTCTGACTCATACGGTGTCTAACACACATCTACATACAATAACTCTTTCAAAAATATCCCACTGTCTCACAGTTTGGTCCCTCACTGCAAAGAAAATGACACTTCGTTTAAGTCTTCTCCTCTTTGAATACCCGTGTTGCCATTTATGTCATTTTGTTTTTTGTTGACCGTCTCCGTTTTGTGACTCGATTTTGTCCTTCATGTGCTGCAGAACAGGAACCTGCTGGAAACCAGTTCTACCCGAGTCGGTCCTGGCGAAATAAAAACCAACAATGTGCAGAACAGATACAATATCTTGCTCATCACTTCAAATAAATAATTTTACATGCAATATTTATTTGAAAATGATTTTGTTGCTCCTCCGGGGTCTATGCTCAGAACTGTGTCCATAGCAACGGTCTGTTCTGCATAGCAACGATCTTGATATACAGAAATAACAGACCTTAGAATGCTGTAACTGACCAATCAGAATCCAGTATTTAACAAAATTGTGCAGCAAGTTAAAATATTGTGTCCACTTTGCCCAATATGACTGGAATCTGCCAACTTGCAGTGTTTTGTCTCCCCTTTCTGCTTTTTAAAGTTAATTTCTCCATTACATAAATTTCCGTGATGATTTCAATAAAGTCTTGTAATATAGGTGATTCAGGCTGTAACCATTTTCTAGTTGTGGTTTTCTTACTTGGAGCCAAAATTATTTTAAATAGATACTTGTGTCTTCCTATAGCCATGGTTTCTTTGTATAATAAGCTAAACCCTAAATTGAATCTTAATATCAAGCTCAGTCTCTATAACCTTACATATGTCCTGCCAAGAGGAATGAATTACGCTTTAGTCCCCGAAATATGATAATGATTAGTCTTCACAAAACCACATTATGTGCAGCACTTTGAGTCCCCTGCATAATGTTTTTTTTTTTTTTCCTGAGCTGGTGTAACAAAAAAGCATATCACATCCTTCCCGCAAAATTGTCTCCACTTGAGAGAGGCGGTTGTTTTCCACTGAGAAGCGCGTGTGGACTCCCCTGCTTCCTCTGAATGCTAAAGTACAGTCTGCTTCATACTTTTCTTTCACATACGATGTAGAGATTTCTTTCATGGATCAAAAATCCATTGTAGAGTCTAATTTTTGTTAGGCTTTGTGATCCCTATGTATATGGGTAAAGTACATTCATTATGCCTCGCTTTTGTGTTTCTGCCGTACATCTACCTGTGATTACTTGATAAAAATGGCGTCTCCTTTGTAGATCTCTACAAAAACCCTTACGTTGCAGTCCAACGTTCGAAAATCGTCATGTTCCCCTTTATTCATGAAAATACAGGGGTCAGAGAGCCCCAGGTAGAAGAAGAAAAGAACAGGATTAAGAGTGGGTCAACCGCTCTTTTGATTTGAAATCAGCAGACGCCCCTTCCAGGCACTTTGGCTTGCCTTCGTCCTCGTCACTGTTGGGTTCCATGGGGTGAAAATTACCCCGGCTCGGTCAGAAAAAAGTCATTTTCATCATTAACCACTGTGAAAAGTAGCAGTGGTGGGCCTCAGTGTTCTTTTGGGTTATGACTACACAGGTATAATTGATCGCTTTGAATAGTCTCATGGCGGTAGACTGGAGCACACAACATTTAGAAACTGCGTACTTAAATGTACTTTAAGCTTAATGGAAAGTACTAAACACATGTCATATGTTTCTGTGAAAAATATTAGAGTAATATACACACATGAGCTTTTTACCGCTGCCAAGAGGTTATGTTTTTGGTGCTGTTTGCATGATTACGAAAAAACTTTATGGCCAGTTTTCATTAAACAAATCAATGATTATCAAAATAGTTTGTAACTAATTTTCTAGTCTGTTGGCAAGGTCATCACTCCAGGTAGGTTGTGTGCATTTTAATTCTTAAATTATCAATATTAATGCTACAAAATGATCCTGAAAAAATTTTCCACCGACTCTGACAAACACTTTACAAGCATCCAGTGAATACTTTAGTTGCAACACATATTTAGCTGCATGTGTGTGTATTCAGTTTAACTGAGGTGTCAGACTTTTTAAAAATAGTTTCAACCTGAAGTTTATCCATGAAATGCAAGCAGCTGACACTCAATATCCTAATAGCACATTAGACAGCGAGCAGATTTTCAATTTCACGGCAGAATGTAGCTTTTTTTTTTTTTTTTTGGTCTGCACCTGTTCTGAATCCGCGCGAGCAATCAAAGCGCATTCAAACATCCTTTTGAAATATGAGATGGCTCGGAGGACTTGGGAGTTAGTTCCCACAGGCAGACTGAAGCACCTTTGAGCCCTAATGATGTAAACTGGTGGAAAAGAGTACAGTCTGCAGTGGCATCAAGATTTAATTGCTCTTTCAATGAGACTGCATGTAAAGCCGTTCTCCTGCTCCAGGACTTAATGAGAGAGCTACCGACGCGCTGCAGTCAACTCACCTCTTCATGTGTTACGGTGATGATAATTAGACATCACTTGGGTGCGTACTGGTTTGGAGTAGTCCCAAATCAAACCAACAGATCAACATCTGTGCTGCCGATGTTTGTGGTTACACTGGTTGCAGAAATGAGGCATGAAGAGAGGAGAGCCTGTTGTGAAGTAGGCAAAACATCAATTGCTCCCACTCCCACAACATATAACACACGTATGTTTGCATGCACCTGTGCACCACTGAGGTTTTCCCTTTTTCCCCCTCTGGATTCCCTTCTTTCCTATAGACACTGTAATAAACACGTACAGCATGCACATACTGACAGCATTTATGCACAATATCAACAGGCTGGCAGCCACACCTTAGTCTGAGCACACACCCCAATAATCAAAATTTAGTCATTTTCTTGTCTACTTGCACACACAGAAAAGCTAGAAGAGTGCAAAAGATGGTGAAGCACCTACTGCAATGCACCACAATCCAGCAGAGATTTGCAAAGTTACGCCAACCTTTATATGACCTCCACATACACTGTCGCAAACTGAAACAAGATTTTAAATTGAAATTGAATTGAATTCATGGCACCTAGCAGCTGGTTAAGAACAATGAGAAGTCAGCCGTCAGTGCTTGTAAAAACAGAGCAAAAATCTGAATTATGGACCAAACTAACTAGAATGATGGAATTTACCATTATATTGACCTTTAACTTTGAGGGGGTTTAATAAAAGGTATTAAGTGCATCTTTTTTGGCATAAAAAAAACTTATCTTGTTATAGTATAATATATTATAGTAATACACACACACACACACACACACACACACACACACACACACACACACACACACACGTCTCTATTTTTACAACTGACTTACCTGTTTTTTTCAAGTGGAGTCAGATTAGGTAACTACACTCTACATGTAAATTTTCTACCATGTTAAATCAATGTGAATAAATTAAATACCTTAAGTCAGATTTGATCAAACTTTTAGATAAACTGTGTTGGAGTGTGACGCACAGCTTGCTAATGTGATCTAGTAAATAAAATTTAATGTGTTTACACTCTTTATACTAAGCATATTCATTATGTTTACTTTTTTTTTGGATAAATAAACTTTAATTTATATACGTATCTCAGTTACATTTTCCTTAAAATACTGTTTCGTGTTTATTAGAGCCAAGAATCTTTTTTTTTTTTTTTTTTAGTGTAGGTCACGTGAAATCCTGACCATCTTTTATGAAACACCTCCTGCTTGTTGTCTTTTTATGGCCGGATGAAGACTCAGTTGAGTTGAAACGTGTTGGCAAATAACATGAATTAATGAAAGTTTCTTTAAATTTATTATCAGAGTGCCTCAGATCATTCCAGACTGTGATCCATTAGTTTGCATTTTTATTGTCAATAAGTTGGACAGTCTTTTTTCTTTTTTTTAATCTAATTTTTGGCCACATACCTGCAGGGGACCGGATTTCTTTTTCCATTGCCAGTACTACTTTTTTTTTTTTTTTTTAACCCTGTGCAGCATTTCATTGTTAGTAGTTACTCTACATGCATGAATCCAGCAAGAAACATGCTGTCTGCACTTAGACTGTTTTTACAGAGAACTGAACATTATGTCACAGTAAGTGGTGACCTTATCATTTTATCCTTTTATGCATTTGTGTAATTTTGTATAATTAGCATATGAATTCTTGAGTTATGGCCAGAAATTACTTAAGTGAGGTCACCATGACCTCGACCTTTGACCACCAAAATCTAACCAGTTCATTGTTGAGACACACACGGAAGCAACTGCATGAAAAATGCTGCTCCTTCCAGCTCACAGTGGTGTTGCAAGAAAAATAAAATTAAAAAATTCCCTCAAAACAATACAAACAAAATCATGTAGTTAGCAACACAGTGAATTAAACTATGTTTTGAGAAAAGTGCATGTTTTTGGTAGACAAAGACGCTGCATTCTTGTCCTCCTGATGAGGCTGAACGCCGTCACCAATATTAGTTCTAATATTTATTTATAGATTCTGGTCATAGATGCCCAACTTGATGAGGGAAAGTGGAAGGTAAAACTCTTCATCTGTATTTTGACTTTCAAGCAGTAAATAGAAAGCAGGAGGCAAAGTGAATCAATCAGGTTCATGGTTGTCGACATGAAAGAGGACACATTTATAATTCTTCACCCTGTAGCATTTGCTCTGGGTTATGACAGGTTTGAGGCATGAAACAAGAATGATGAGGCTTTTTCTTTTTTCTTAAAAAATCACGGATCATAATTATCCACTTTACTCTTATGAAAATTAATAAATGATCATATAAAACAGTTGGCAAGGTACTCAAAAAGTATCCTCATGGTCAAAGACTTGCCATTATTTTTGCGTTTCTGTTTAAAGAAGGGTGGTAAGGTAAACACGGAAAAGAAATGTACTAAGTGCCTCTGAAATACTGTCAAGTAATAATCTTTCACTTTAATATGTGAATGTGTACACTGGTGTCAAGATGTACTTGAGAGTGCGTGATTTTTATTCAAAGGACATGCTAATTTGAGGACCAGATCATTTTTTAATCTCTTTTATTGAATATGAGGACGGAGGACCTGGAAAAAAAAAAGACTGATGATCTCTTATTCAAATAGTCAATATGAGTTTGAATGGAAAAACTAACTAAAAACTAGAAGTGGCATTAAAAAAATTCTATAAAAGACCAGGTCATCAACTCCTGTGACAACTTTTTAATGAAGGCATGGTTTAAAAAGTAGAGACAGAGTCATGTGTCAGGGACATGGTGAGCGCTCTGTTCTAAGTTTGCAGATGACACCACCATCATCAGCCGGATTTCAAACGACCATGACATTTCATATCAGGAAGAAATACAGTCTTTCAGATTGGTGCAAGGGGCTGATAGTTGAAGAAAGATGCACACCACTGTCTACACAAGTGGAGCAACAGGTTTTAGGTTCCTAGGAATCCGTATCGCAGAGAGACAGTCGTGGACATCGCCATCGACATCTCCATTAGTATCTTCTACAGAGGATCAACTTTCCCTTTGCCACGCCCCTCCTGTGAATAACAACTATCCAATCACTGCTTAGCACCACAGGTCTGTTAAGCTTTGCATTTGTTACGAGCCCCGGGTTTGGGTTGAGGGATGAGGGGGTGCAACAATAGTGAAATGTAACCAGGTGAAAAAGGAAGAGGGGAAAACTGAGACAAAAGTGCAAACAATGGTTCCTTTATTAACAAAGGAAGAGCAAAATTAAGTTAACATCCAATCAAATAAAACAAAAGTCATAACCCACCTAAATTAAACAACACACACAAGACAATGAGTGTCCTTGCTAGCCAGAGCGGCTAACAAAAACAGACAGACAACGAGTGACTTTGCAAGCCGGAATGTCTTTGCTAACCATAGAGGCTAGCAAGACACATAATATACAAATATGAGTGACTTTGCTAGCACACAAAACACTACTAGCGGCCTCTCCTGCCCCTGCAGGACTAGACTGCAGACCTCTCTCTGCTGAATGGCTCACTAGCCCCGTTCGGCTGCACACTCCCTGCCTTTAACAACCAGGCTCTGACTGCAGAGTGACTGCAGCTGCTGCCAATCACTGCAGCTTCAAGGGGGGAGGAGGGGCAGAACCTGGGCACAGGGGAGTGCAGCAACACGCATACACTGTGGCACAAAACAGCATGTTGAAGCAGTGAGCACGGGGCTCTAAGATGAGCGATTCTCTGTATTTCATGAGCCTGGATGGTGGCGTATTTTTTTGTAGTCTTTCAAAAACCTAAAACACAAGCACAGCTGTGAGGAACGGGTTAAACTTTGTCTTTATTGGCTCTAAATAAGCTGTGAAGGTTTTCATGTACGGCTAACTAATGCTAGTTTACTGCCTGCATTAATGTTACCTCCAGCCAAACTTGTGTTAGATACGACTGCATCTGCCAGACTCATGGCTCATTCCCAAAGGTTAGATTGTTATGTGGGCGGTATGAGGAGGAGGAGAATCAGAGTTGGCTGATGACAATGCATCTCTCTCTGGTCTGCTCTCTTAGTCTAAGCCGGGTTGTTTAGCTCTTATTTCGACCCTTTTCCTGAGGCAATCAAGATCCAGTTGTCCATCTGTTGCGAGTCTGCTGCACTTAATCTAATCCCTGCTCTTCCTTTTCTCACATTAATGAGCGTATTTCTGTTAGCCGACAAAATTCATGGTTGTCAGCTAGAAACGAGAAGTTACTTTTGTTTACTTCTCAGTTCAAGCGAAGACAAAGAGTTTCAAAAATGACTCCCACTTGCACCAATGTTATCACTGTAAACTGCATTTGTTCAGCGTGAGAATCGAAAGCTTGACAGGTGTAGCAACTGTAACTGTGGGCGGGGTTTAGCGAGAGATCAGTTGAAAGCATCCTGACAAGAAACCTCTCAAAATGATATGGGATGTGCACAGACCAGGAGAGGGAGACTCTACAGCGGGCCATTGAAACAGCCTAGAACATCATTGGTAACCATCTACCAAACATCTGCCTGCTCAGAGCCCAGAGGATACTAAAAGACCAAAATGCAAAATATCCGCTGCCGTACAACCAGCAGTTTTTTCCCCTCAGGCTTTTAGACTGCTGAATTCATCCTCCGCCATCCTCCATGTAAAATAGTTTATTTTATTTTTATCTCTTCAACAAAGCTCCTGTATAATTTTAGATTTTTTTATTATTTTTATCAGTAGCAAGGACAGAACTACAGAATAACCCTGCAGTATAACCCTGTTGTATAATGATAAATCGATTCTGGATTCTTTTTCAGCAAACAAAAGAAGCTGGATATTGCGTGTATGAAGCATGCCTTTAACTGCACTCTCTCTCAGCTCAGCTGTCCGTAGCAGGAGTTTTTCCTTAACTGAATTCAGTGGTCTATGGTTAGTATCTGGCATGCTGAAATAAAGTGCAAGAATGGGAGAGAGTTGCAAAGTAATTTACTTTACAACAATCAAAACAAGCACAAATGAGTAGATGGGAGGAATCTGTCAGACGGTAGTGGTTGAGTGGAGCTGTAGAACTGCATTGATACTGTGAAAATGCCCCCCCCCCCAAAAAAAAAAAAAAAAAAGAAACTGGCTGCTGCTGCTCCGGCTTAATATGCACAGGGCACACTGGGCCCAGGTGTGTCCCATGCCGCTGATTAAGCTCCTAATTGGTCTGCAGCCCTGGAGACGAAGCAGAGCAGCAGCAGAGTGAAACAAGAAGAGCAGACATCACAACTTAAAATGAGGATTTTTTTTCCCTCCTTCTCATTGTCTTGGGAACTTGTATGTTTTTGTTTGCATCTACTAAGTTGTGGACACAAATATGACACTAATGTTGGGGGGGGAGTGCACAGTTCTAATTGCTCATGCATATACTGGATGTGATATTTGTTTGCTAAAAAATATTCACAACTCACAACTTCACAACTAAAAACCTGTTCCCCGAATGTTTATTTCTTCCAAATGTTGTTCACAGATTTGTTAGAAATCTGTGTTCATGAGTGCTTCTCCTTTGCAAAGATAATCCGTCCACCTGACAGGTGTGGCGCACGGACACTGATTAAACAGTATGATTACTCCACAGGTGTGCCTTGGACTGGTCAGAATAAAAGGCCACTTTAAAGTGTGCAGTTTTATCTCAAAAAGACATTAATTAAACACTGAATTATGGCTATTTCAGATACATCAGGAGCGCAAAGTCTGCCCTGCGCTTCCTCTGATTAGCTTCCTCTGATATTTTTACCCAAACCAGTCAGTCCTGCACGATTAAATGCAACCATCCAAACCAACAAAGGCAACAAATACTTGACAGTCAGAGGGAGAGTAGGGTGGGTCAGAACTTTGCCCTCCTGGGAAAAGAAATTGGTATCCGTAGCCCTGTGGCTCATCCAATATTCCCTCTGAAGCTTTAAGCCAGGCATGTCCAAACTATTCCATAAAGGCCCATGTAGCTGCAGGTTTTCATTCCTACCAAGCCGGAGCAAACCAGGCTCGACTCGTTTAATCAGCCGATTTCAGTCTTCAAACAGCTGATTGGTCACATCAGGTGTGCTGTTGCCTGGTTAGAACAAAAACTTGTGGTCACTCGGCCCTTTATGGAGTAGTTTGGACATGCCTGCTTGAAGCTTTGAATGCATACAGACTAAGATGAGGTCACTTGGTGGTACTTGAATGTGAAATATGAAATATTAAAAGAAAGTTACATAAAAATAAAAGCATACACATGTACAGCAATATATAGATAGAAGATTCAGGGGAAATATTCATTAATGTTTCTAAGCTAATTTCTTGTTGTTTAAACTGTGATTTAAGCGAGAAATTTCTTTTTCTGAGATTTAGTGAGTTAGAAAATGTCTATTTGTGAACAACCTGCCTGCCTCAAAATCTGTCCGTGAGGGTGGACATTGGGATTCGGCCTGTGTGCGACGGCCGTAGTTCAGCGCCCAGCAAATATCTCATTTCAAGCTCAAATTGTTCATATTTTAGTGGGTTTCATTGTGACCAGTCCAGGGCACACCTGTGAAATAATCAAGCTGTTTAATCAGTATCTTGATACGCCACACCTGTCAGATGGGCGGATAATCATGACAAAGGGCAACTGCTCACTAACACACACACACACACACACACACACACACACACACAATGAGGGGAATAAACCTTTTGTGTTTTAGATTCTTTATTTAAACTCGTTAAAATGGTTTATGTTTTTGTTGAGTGTACATTTTAAAGGTCTATGCAAGTGTTTTTGTTTTTTTTTTTTGTTCCAAAGAAAAGCTGACAGGGTTTTTTTTCACACAAAGACTTACAAAGCATCTTTGTCAACTTTTGCTATACACTGTAAAGCACAGTGATTACACTATTAATAGGATTAAGAAGCTGCAATCTACAGTGCTACAAGAGGCAGTACAGCTTCATTTCTGTACTCGGAAAATAAAGTTTAGTAGGGGTTTAATGGCAAATCACTTTGAACAGCTTTTTGAATGTAAGTGACTGACAGAGGACACTCTGTGTGTTGTTTTATGTTGTGTACCTTTGTCTTGCACCCACCTGAGTGGCTGCCAGTGGCTCACGTTTGAAGCCAGCAGCTGACATAATCTAGAATCACTGTAACTGGTGGCTGGTAGTCCGTGATCCAAAGCCACCGGTGCAATTTTCCTGTCTCCTTGTGATCACATTATCAGTGAATGAAATTTCATTATGTTTTGATCTGATCACTCCGAGAGGAACCAAATTAGAAACAAAGCATCCCCGATCATTTATCCTTCAGAGCGTCGAGCCTTTTCAGCCGAGCTGTTAACACTGAAGTGTTTTCCTGTCTCAGCTCTCTGCAGATTGGTATGAACCCTCTCCATCTGACGATGTACTGTCAAAATACAGTCACTTTACTGATGTGCTTTGTGGATTTACACTCGAGAATTTATCACCTGACTAGCTGGCTCTGCATTATTCATGGAGCAGGGAGGGAGAGACGCCGCAATCTGAATGCAGACAACGTTGTATTCACACTCAGAGCCATATGACAGCGCTGTCTTCACAACGCCCTTGTTAAAACTTCGCTTTGGGTAACAGGAGGCAAAGACAACCCGTAGCCTCATTACAGTCCTTGCTGCATTTGTCGAACACTAACAGTGGAGAAAAATGTGAACTGTCATTTTAATGCCCTTTGCAAGAGTTTCTCATTCATTTACAACAAGTCAAGTCAGCAACATGGAACTTCAGCTCAACAGCCTGTGGGTCAATAAAAACATGTCCCATTACAATAAATATGTAAACAATAATATCCACAGCTGACTCCGTTTTTGTCGAGTCAAAATATTCACAGTAGTTAGGAGTATATAGGATACAGTAGGGGAGACCGCGGCTGGTGGTAGCAGGTTTTGTTGGAGCATCAGTAACTCAGTGGTTGTTCATCCCATGTCTCTCAAATTTTGGTACATGGTACTCATTCATGAAAGGTTTCACCCAGAACCCCCTATGAGAGGTTCTAAAGGAGAACCTTTGTATGGCCTTAGGGTTCCACACAGAATCCTCTCTGGGGGTTCTATCTAGATTTTTTTTCCCACTTTCTAAAGGGTGGAAAGAACCCACCCAGAACCCTCTTATATTCCAAAGGTTTTTTCAAAAACCGACCCCAGGGGGATCTACTGAAAAAACTTTTAGATTCCAAGTGAAACTAAGAGTTCAGCTACTAGGCTGAGATGTAGCTGGGGACAGATGTAACATTTAGAGGTCATTTGCTGATTTAAGATCCAAACTATCAAATTTATTAAAAAAAAATAAATAAATACTGAAGAATAAAGTGAACAATTTAAAATCACAAAAGACTGATGTGTGGACGGTTTTCCTAAATGTGCATGTGTCACATAAGAGTTCAGTCCCTGTCATGGTTGTGGTAAATGTCCCTGGCTGCCCCTGCGGTGCAGGTTTTGCAGGTCCAGAGCTGACAACATACACACTTGACCCACACTTCTTTTTGGCTTGATATCGCAATGTGTTCTGTTCACACAATGCAGAAATTCCCATTATTTTAATGAACCGTTACAACTGTACCTACACCAAGGAGCCATCATATAGAGAACCGTTTTAGCATGTGGGCTTGGAGGTAAGTTAAATACAACATATCAAACTAGAGAAACTGCTACTTTATCTCTAATCACTGTATCTACAACACAGCAGCTCTTTTCTGATTGTTCATATTGACAGTGTTACAACTAACCCACTGTAACACCACTCCCTGGTCTCCCCTATGGCCTGTGTGTTCAGTAAATCACAGCTGATAGGATAAATGGTGGGGTTAAATGCTGTTTGAAGCTCCTCTGGAGTGTTTTTATGTCAAAGACAAACAAAAAGTGCACATTATCAGTGTGTGCAAACGCCTACAAACAGAATGAAAAATATCAAAACTGACAATAAGAAAAGGACAAGAAGATAAACAAACACCCATAAGCAGACACAGCGGGCCACAGGAAATGTTATTTTGTTTTGATAGAAATACATCTGTAACCTGAGCAGAGGTCTAATCAAGCAGAATAACTGAAAACACCTGTGTGTGTGCAGGGCATTCAAACCAAACAAATCCTCTCCACAGGTGTGGTGACTTGTGTATAGTGAATGCTTCTTCTGTTTTTTTTTTTTTTTTTTCAGAACTTAGACGCAGCTTGGATGTCTCAGGTTGTTTGTTCTTGCAGGGAACTGGTGACTGGCAGAACTGATCACTTAAGGTAACTGGAAGCACCTGAGCCCAGCCACTATAAAAGCTGCCACACCAGACCCCCGTCAAGAGTCTCTTCAGCACATGAAGAGACTCTCTTGAAAGCGGTCAACACATCCACACATCTCTCACACACACCAACTCACTTAGACAACTGGGATCACTGATTCCTACATCTTGTATATTTTACATCAGGCGTTTTTTCACAGCAGTCACATGATATGAAATAGCAGGGGGAACACAGGTGTTACCAATGAGCAAGCAAGCTTTGGACTGTTCTCATCTTTCTCTGAGGGGAAACAGGAAAATTTTTCAAGATTTATATTGTAATTAAATAAATAAAGATGTATGATTAATTAAGTAAATAAACTTTTTGCTGAACATTCTTTTGTCATGTCTTGTGTGCAAGAAAAATGTCTGTCAAATGACTGTTTGAGGTAAAATAACTATACATATATTACTTACCCTCTGGAAATAACCACACCTAAAAAATTGTTGCATTGCATTGCTCCATCCTGGACCCAAATGAGGTGCTGCACCTGAGCATGTGGTTTGTAAGCCTGCATCGATAAAGACTCTGTGTTAGAGGGATTTATTCCCTTTTGCCCTCAAGGATAACTGATTTTGAAAAACACTCAATGTGGCGACCCTCCACAGAAACACGCAAAGAGTGAACTCTGTTGGACCTGAATGAAAAAAGCCATAATTAATATTATTATTAATATTATTACCTGCGTTTACTATTTTGTGTCACAATGGCTACGCTGAAAAAGGTCAAATAAATGTTTTTGAACTAGCTAAGTCTAGCATATTTTTGTTTCTCTCCCTTTATTTGCCATAATGAGTCTGTCACCACAAACCCTTCATGTGCCTAAACTGGATCCAAAGCATGTTTTTATTGTAGGAGCTAATTCATCATCATTATCGTACAGTTTAAAAAAATATGCAGTCACTGTAGTTACCTAATTATCACATTTATTTTACTTAGATGTAACTTAAAGCCTGTGTGTATAGAATATTTATGAGACTTCAACTTCTTTCAGAATATCCTGCTGGCATAAATTTTAATAATTAGAAACTTTAGATGTGTATTCCGCTTTTACAGCCCACCCTCATCAGAAAAATGACTGTATGGATCATCTTTTTAAGCATTTATTACAACCCATATTTATATTAATTGTTCAGCAGCAATAAAGTCCATGTATGGAGGAGGTGGAGGTGCGTGTTTGCATCAAACACACCCAGACTTTCACCCACAACGTGCTTAAAGTCTGACTCCACCTGTTGCATAATTTTGAAAACTACAGCTGGTGTAGTTAGCGTGACAGAGCACACTAGCATGAAAAAAAAAGAACTTCAATGAGCTTCTTCAAATTAGACGTGGAATCCTTTGATGTAGAACGCAGCTCGTTTGATGGCAAGCGGAGCTTACACAGCACTGTAACGCTGCGACCTTCTTGACCTTGTGAAAGGGTAAAATGTTCCTGTTTCAAACAAAAAAACACATTCCTGACAACATCCTGGCCGTGCATCTCCTCTAGTGTGGTGAGCGGCAGCTGCAGTGTCCGCGCACAAACTGTTGCACTTATTAAAATAATCTGTCCATGGGAAATGTGTGCTTCATGAATTTTAGGCAAAATAAAACAAAGGAATCCCTTCAAATGATCTATTTTCAAAAGACACCATTACACCAACTTTAAACTGTGTTTTGTATTTTTAATACATAACACAGTTACTTGTATTTTTCTTACATATGTAACTTAACTTCAGGAGGTAACATGCTTATTTTAATTCAAACCATGCTCTTTTCTGTGACCCTCTAACAACACTGACCCGGGGACACTGAAGGTCTGTTACGCCTGTGGCTGGTAACAGAACCGTTGCGTGGGCTGTGTGAAGTGTGCGCCTGCACAGGGCCTCGTGCCTCTATAGGGCCTCGTGCCTGACGCAAACAGACACGCACTTGCTTTACCTCCAACGTATTTTATCAGATCAAAACCGATGCTGACATCCTTGAAGTTTCTATTTTCCATCATCAAAGCACTTAATATGGAGGATGAGAGACTCGGTAACGAGGCTGAGAAGCGGCACCAAATTATATGATCCACAGCAACCCTTTTTATGGGAATATCCTCAAAAAGGACGAGGTTTGGGAGGAAAACGGAGAGATGTTCAGTAAACTGTCGTGCAACTATATGGAAACAAGACTGGCTTATGAAAAGCATGTTAGAAATGAAAAGTCACTCACCTACTGAGGGAGGCACACACAGAGTAGTGCTGTAGAAGTACAATATGCACGTGTGTCCTTGATTCATGGTCATGTATGTGAGCGGGGGCCTTGCACACCAAGGTCACACAGGGCCTCGCAGTGCCCCTGTGACGGCCCTGCTCTCCATTGGTCTATTCTATTATGTAGATGCTGTATGCTCTGTGTGTGTGTGTGCTGTAAAATCCGTAAATGTTTATTTGCTTGTGTGCAGCAAGGTTAAAATGGTAATTCTAACAACATTAGGCAAAATCATTATCTGCGATTATTATAATTTTTAGGGGCCTTTAAGGTACAGTATAATTTAAAATGGATTTGGAAATGCTGAATTTTCTGTACAGTATGTAGGCTCTCATGATTCTCATCAATGGTGCACAAAGAAACAGACTGTAATCATCATGTATGAATTTAAGCCAACAGACAAGACAAGACATCAAGTTTTATCAGTGGTGACAGTCCGTGTAACGAGCGGACGGCAGAACTTATCTCGTCTGAATAACCGGCTTGTTATACCTTTCCAATCTTCCCACGGGATTCAAGGCTTTAGACCTGTGTACATCAATGAAGTATCAGCAGTCTGGAGCGGTCTTGTTAAAATATAATTGGCTATTCTTGTAAGCTCTATTCATACACCCGCTCCTACTGTATCACCACGGCACCGGCTGGCCTCCCAGAGTGCCTGACACACTAACCTTTTCATAGTTGTCTCTAAATGGCAAAAGATCAAAAAAATGGAGGGAGTCGCTGAGCAATCTACCCCTGGGTCTGATTTATATATTCTTGTACCGAGTGGATGCCTACAACCAATAAATCCATCGTAGGCCATGATATCCAGAACAGTCAAGACCTGGGGTGTAATATGTCTCTCTAAAATAGGCCTGGTTTACTAAGTGCTGTATTTAATTACAAGCAAACTACAACAAACCCATTTAACGGTTACTGAAAATAAAGGTGATGGACCCAGTGGACCAGTTTTGTTTGTAATGAATAACTGTCAAGGACCCACCTTGGGGAAATGTGGACGTTAATGGTTTTCAGCAGTGCAAGTCCTCCATTTATTATAGCAAACAGTTTTTGATGCTTTGCTCCTTTTGTTTGACAGCACTTTGTAAATATTGTGAGAAGTGCTATTACAGGACTGTCAAGACCATATTTGTGTCCGGGCTAAAACACCAGCATCAGAGGTATGACTAAGCAAATAAAAGCTATAAAAAAAAAGTTGGTGTTTCTCTTGTGTTGTCAACGCAAAAGAGGACCCTTAAATAATGTTCATCAGGCTGATCCGGGCCTCGTTTCAGAGAGCCTCCTTAACACATACGCATGCATCATAAGCTGTGCTTTAAGGTCTCCCTTTAGCTCGCAGGCTGTTTTTCCAGAGTCTTCCTCTGAAAGGTATTCATTCAGAAGGACCGTCTGAACCACTCAGACAGTCCCTCAGTGAGGTGCCCCATTCATCCTGTCACAGTTTTATCAATATTAGGCCAACATTATGCTTTTCAAATGGACAGCTGCAATAGTGCACGTGTAGTCCACTTGCACAAATTACATCATTAGTTTAAAATTAAATTCATGAAAATTAATTAAACATTTCTCCATAACAAATCATGAGAATGTTGTCATGATAGTAGCCTAATAAAATTTAGGACTCATCCATAATACGAATCCAATTTGTGAAAAGAAATGCCTGTCTGGTTAGGCTATACTAGCTTGTATCCCACCACGACAGAGTGTATGCAGATATTTGGTGAATGATGAATGAGGCTGGCTGGAAACTAATCAAGTTGGTGGCACCGGCTATGTCGGCGATCGACAGCAAGAAACTCTGCTACTGCTACTACACTTTGGCTGCATTATGGCGTGTAATTGCAGTCAACCAAATTAACCAACGTTCACGAAGCCATTTGGCTCATGTAAACCATTTTATAAGGACCAACATCAGTCATCTTAGACAGCGCCATCCTGTCTAAATACCAGCTGCCACATGCTGAAATCCTGAACCTGCTTGAAGTTGAGCCACCCGATGCAAATTTGCCCTCAGCCCAGAGCTACAGCTTCTGGTAGCTTTGTGATTTCATGCAGTGGGCAGTTTTTTGGAGGTGGTGTGACCCTCATACCCGTGTCCAACCCATCCATGGACAACCAGGCCTTTCATTAGCTTGGAAGGGGCATTCAGTGATCATCACTCAACTGGTGGTGGACCACAAAGAGCTGTCGTGAAACGGCAGCCTGCACACATGACAGCTACATCTTGACTGACTCAGCTGCAGGACGGGATGTTGTCAGAGGAGTGTTCGGCAGGGGTTTTTCGTCTGGGGAGGGGAGGTAAAGTTACTGCACCTAGTAAGCTAGAGTTAGTTAGCCAGGCATGCTAATGTTTGAAGCTTTTGTTAGAGCAATTGAAGACAGAGTTTAATCCATTCAACATATGAGTGCGTTTGTGCTTCATATTTTTGAGACCACAGAAAACAAGACTCATGAAACACTGAGAATCGCTGAGCCTCCTGCACACGTCTTCAAAATGCAGAGAAACGGAAAGCTTGACAGTTCTAGTTGCGGTTGCTAACCTATGATTGGACAGGTACTGTTTGGAGGCGGGGTTTAGTGAAGGGTCAGTTCATTTGACTTTTGTGTCACTCACTCATCTTGAAGTATCTCGCTGCAAGACTCTTGTGGACATCTGCTGACAAGGCCTAATCAAAAGTAGCCTTTGACATCCTGAAATTTTGGATATAATCTGTTTCTCTGAAGCCATTCCTGTCATCACTTACGGCTCTCATGTATGTGGTCACTCGTCCACACCGAAGTAGCTGCAAGCGCTTCACAAAGAGCCATAATTAAATATCGGTCTCTCTTTCTCTTCATCCTCGTCCTCGTTATCATCTGCTCATTAATTTGCTGGCTTATACTGCGAATCAACTTACAGCCTAAATGAAACCTAAAACGCTGACTTCAGTGGCCTCCATGTTTACTGTCAGACAACACTGTGCTGTGTGGGAAGTCTTTGTTATTGTTCTTATGCACCATCTGGACCATCTGGAATCTGATATTGGCCACATTTTAAAAAAATATATGAACAGCCCAAAATAATAATAAAAAAAAAGATCTGAGCAATGAATCAGTAATGAGCACGAAGGTTTGCAATGCGAACGTTGTGCATTTGCCTCAGTTTCAAAAATACCTGAATTAACCTTTAAAGAATTGCTGAAAATGTGAATCTACTGAAAAACAGCACTATTTCCTACTCTTCCAACCAATCAAGTGAACTTCTCAGTGCAGAGGCATCGTCAATGTTCTGCAGATGCTATTCCTTAAATTGTTTGTTGTGTAATACTAATCATCAACATCATTATCATAATAACTAGAAGTAGAGGGGCATAAATTTGAATAATGGTAAAGGCAAAGAGAGAGAGGAGACATGTTCTGTATCTGGTCTATATCAGTTGAAAAAGACAAGCTGACGACTGTTTCAAGAACACCCATAGTTTCAGTCAGGCTAAGAGAAGATCAGCAGATTGTTCTTTTCTATTGTTGGATCATTATGACAGCTGTGGTCCCAGGCTGTTCGTGGCAAGGCTGACTGACAGGCTGAGCGCCGTGGAGCTGACAGGCTTAGCACGTCCATTGGCAGATACAGATGTCACATGCACCACAGGTCCATCTTGCAGCTGGGAATGGAGAACAGGACGGTCATCACCAGAGGGCTGGAGGGGGAGGAGATACAGGACACCCTCACACACACACACACACACACACACACACAAAAAGAGATACAGACAACTCAGTGAGTTGAAAGGCAGAGCGCTCATCCTTTCTGAATCGCCAAGTGGATCATAATTCAACAAAATCAAAGTTTTAACTATTTCGCTTGCATGCTCATGAGAAGCATGTTTCATATGTTGCATCAGAATCAGGTTTATAGCCAAAGTGGGTTTTTCACATACGAGGAATGCTAAATGAGCCCACACCTGTCTGGCTTTAAGTACATGCTCTAACAAGCTGTCATACCAACATGTCTCGGCCATATTTTATTTACAGTCATAAGACATAACAAGCTGTTTTTTGTATTAAATTAGACAAAAGCGAGTCTTTATCAGACAGTAGTCACGCCCAGATTAGACACTATACAGCTAATGATACACTAAAAAATGTAGCAAGCAATACATTACATCAAATTAGACAAAAACTAGAAAAATGTTCTTTATCAGACAGTACTAAACCCTTTATTAGAACCTTTATTACGCTCCTGTTAGAGGGTAATTAGGGACACTTTGCAACAGAACTGTACTGTAAACTATAATCGAATCACATATCTGCTACTTGACACACTTTCTTTGGCTGTTCCCGGAAAAATGGCAGAGAAGTCAAGACAGATGCCTACGTCTATAATCAAATCACATCACCTGTATTACAGACTGTGAAGTCATGCATTAACAAAATATTCTTTTACTTTAGTTTGTAGTACAGTTCTGTTGAAATTTGCCCCACATTACCCTCTAATAAGGGTGCAACAAAGAAGTCATTCCCAAAGACTGGGTCAGGACCCACAGGTTGGTCACAAAGGATTTTTATCTGGGTCACTTAACAAATAAGTCTATGGAGGAAATTCTGCAAATTTCAGATTTATATCTACAATTTTTATGAAGCATTTCTCTATTGAGTCAGTTCCATCTAAATGCACTTATTTTGTCTCATTTATGAAGCTGGCTAAATTGTCCTATGTTAAGAGGAAATTAAATTGAAATGAACTCAGTTTACATGAATTTATTTCTCATTTCTTAAGTTTTAACATGTATATGTTTTCAATAAAGATCGTCAAGATAATATAGGGTGATGTGGAAATGGCAGTAAAAATGGTCAGGAATGTCCGTTTGTGCACAAACAAATGCAGAATTTATTGATAAGGTTTATTGTTACTTGGGTTGTGATGGTCTGTCATTTTTAAAACGTAGGTCCCCAGAAAACACTTCAATAAAAAGTCTAATATGCAATGTTAGGTGTATGTTGTCTAATTGGGGTATGACTATTGTCTAATAAAGAACATATTTCTAGATTTTGTCTAATTTCATACAAAGTACGGCTTGTTACGACCCTGTCTCAATACTGGAAATGTACAGAGGCCTTGATTAAATCCCAAAAAAAAATGAGCGCCAATTATCAGGCATGTAATGAAGACATTGTAAAGGCTGTCTCAGTATAGCTGACTCGTGCGACCTAATTAGATGTGACAAAGTTCAGCATCTCTTGGGGGTAGGATTAAGAACACATTGTGGAATGCGGACCGTTTGGACAAAATCGATTATGACACTAATCCTTGATGAATAATGAATATGGTCATTTACCAAGAGCGCTGCAGGGGGGGAAGTCCATTGTGTGATGATAAAATGATGCTCGGAGGTAAGCTTGAATGGACCATTTACTAATACCTGGTGGTAATGATAGAGACCTTCTCTATGATGATAATGCGCAATGCCCAGAGGCACCTGCTTGAGACCTTTTCAACCCATGGGTGAAAAGGCCAATCCGGAAAACCCATTTAACTAATAAGGCTGAATCTGTGTGAAATACTCAGTGACACAGGTAAGTTACCCATTCCTCTGGGAGGATATAAACTCACTTCCCTCAAGCTGTGGCGCTTAAATAATTTAACACATAAAAGACTACGTGAGGGATGTGTTGACTGAAAATCAATTGGATGTCCACAGCCTCATATGTCTCTTTCGCAGCGTTGGCACCAGCACTTCTTTAAAAGGTGCAATAGGTTTTCCCTGCAGGGGCTCTGCTCAGAAAGTACTTCAGGAATCCAGTGCATGACAACAGCATACTTTCCACAAAAATTTGAAAACATTTCAGAGACACCGCAGCATCACTGAGGCTAGATATGCCTCTCTGTTATACCAATCATTAAAATTTCATCCCTGAGTGTGGAAAACGGAGGTAACAAAGACACTAGGGTGTGCCTAACCATAATCCAGCAGCAAATGCTTCCAACAAGAATTCAGATTTCACAAAGCGAGTCCTAAACTTTTGTTTTGTAGGGTGTTGGGTGATCCTGTAGGATTGCAATTATGGAATAGAAATTCGTTTGAGAGCAACGCTATTTTGGAACTTCACAATTCCTTTAGACGCTACAACAGACTCATTATAATCCTAAAAGTCATAGAGGTGTTGCAGTTGGGACACAAAACTCCAAGCAAAACAGAAATAAGTAGCCACACATTCATAACTCAGGCAATGATGAGACAGTTTTTTGATGAAGACTGGGTGTCTGTCACAAAAAACAGATGAAAGATTCTCAGTATCACACATGAAACGTTTCATCTCTCTGTCTTATGCTCACGACTATAGTCTTATTACTAATACTTATTATCAATGAGATTTTCTGTTGTTATGTAGGTGGTGTACAGGCATTAATAACATAGTTATTACAGCTGTCATTTAATACCTCGTCTGAAAAAAAATGCACTATATATAATGATGTTTACCTCAATACAACTCTTAAAATGGATCAGGATATGTTTCATCTATCAGCAGCACTCAAACAGTCCAGGGTGAGGCAGACGTGCTGGAGAGGCTGTGGGTCTGGATGAACAAATCATTATCAAGTGTTTTGGAGATGCTTTAAAATTAACAGATACTTGTTTTCAGGTCTTACACTTTGGTAAGACACCAACACAACTTCTTGGCTTTTCTAAAGCATACATGTTTATTATAATGTTGCTCACCGGCAAAAAAAAGTCGCTACTGAACTAGAGGAGCGCACTGAGTAGACTGCAAACCTACCTATATTTTTCTTCAGTTACTGTAAATGATTACTATTATATCTATTTTATAATTTAATTGCTCCAGCACCGCTAGTATCCTATCAGATATTGGTGTCAAATTTTGTTTTGTGAGGTCACAGTACAGTGACCTTTGACCATCAAAATCTTATCGATTCATGCTTGTGCCCAAGCGGTCATGTGTGCTGTGTTTGAAGAAATTCCCTCAAGGCGTTCTTGACATACGAGGATGAGATGACCCACAAACATAATGGCTCGGCGGCATGGAGGAGGTCCATCAGCATACAGTCATGAATGTGCACAAATGGGTCCAGTGGTATGCAAGACAACAGTTCCAACAACCTGATAAAAAAATACCATCCTGTCACCGTCCTCTGGCCTGGTGGCTCAAACAGTAGTACAGGTTTCAGGTTGTTGCAGTGTTTGACATGGAGGCAGCAGAGTGGACATGCCTCCAGTGTTTGAAAGCAGAGAAAACTGTTTAATTTTTTCATGATTTTTGAGACCTAATGTGGACAGTCTTTGGCGATTAGACCCCATCATGACTTCATCATGTATAAACGGTTAATGTAGGAACCCCACCCCCACCGATGGAGTCTAGACACTGGTGGTGATGAAGGGATGGATGAAGATCAAGATCTAATGAGGAGTGGACTTCGGATGAGCTCAACCTGGGCTCTGGCTATGAAGAACCGGAGGTGAATGTGGTGGAAAAGGGTCGCAACGATTCCACACTGAAATGACTGAAAGAAAGGAGATTTTAAATGTTGTCGGCGATGACATGATGGAGCTGATGGAGACAGCGGCTGCATCTCGTTGATTAACTGACAACTGTACACGCATAATCAGCTGATTGAGAATAAGCAAGAAAGAGAGTAAGAGAGAGAGAGAGCAGTGAATGAATCGGGCATAAAGACAGTCTTCCTAATTGAACTTACGCTAAGCTTCATTTAGCGATTTTCAAATTTGGCCGTGTGATTAATATGTGACAAACTCAGAACACATATTTATTGTTGCTTTACAGCATCTTTAATCTCTGATGACGTATTTGCATGATTTAGTACAGTAAAGATATTGCGTGATGTATGACATTACTGTAATGGAAAAAATTAACATTTGCTTTAAGACTTAAGACAGACAGGTTGGATAAAAGATGGAAGGCATGGATTGAGTTTAGTTTAGTAACCTGTATGGATTTCAGGTGAAAGTCCTCCCCAGTTCTCTACTTTGTTTGTTCTTTCTTTTCAAAAACAAAATTGTATAATGTAAGATGTTTTGTGCTTGTTGTTCAGCAACATATCTGCCTTGAGTCTTTTCAGAATACATTGTGAATGTGCGTGAGTGTGTGCATGTACAGAGCGTGGACACCTCCCGTCCTAGTTTCAGGCTCAAAATTTGATCATCCTGGCCCTTTGCTCTGTCACGAAATGCTGCCACCTGACAAGCATTTAGAGATCAGCTGGTAGGAGACTGTGCGGGTATTAAGCCAAGAATCAGACCTGCTTTATTTCATATCTGGGAAACTGACATGGAATAATGACACGGAAATACTGTAGGGCTCTTCTGTTTGTGTTTTCCCCCTCCCACCTCTCTCCTCCTACACTCAACTCAGAAGATTCATGGATACAGCAGCTTTGGCTAGATCACTCAATTTGTAATGGCGCCAGAGCTGAACTTCTGATTTATGAACAGTCAAGGGTCTACAAGAAGCCATTAACTATAGGGAACATGGAGGAGTGAGATGTATATAAATTAAATTAAAAATCCAAGATTATAACTCTCCGTAATTTCCAGGTTCTCTGTCAAGACGGTTTTGCTGCAATGAGAAATATTCCAGGCTTGAAAGAACCTAAACTGCGGCGGGTTTACTGCACATGGATGTCACAGTGTCATTATTCTGTATGAGATTAATAATGTGACCTACATGCGATATAGTCATTGTGTATTTATGGTAACAACAAATTAAAACAGATGGTCAGACATTAAAAAGTGAATACAAATAGGATGCAAACACTTGCTAATCAAATGTATCAAACTAAAATTCAAAATACTGATATGAAAAAAATTATTGAATTAAAATGCAAGTAATTTGTAATATAAAAATAATTAAGCCGACACTGATATTATTGTATTGTAGGTATTTATTAGCTTCAATATGGATCTCCCCTTAACCCTCCACATTGATAAGATGAGCTCTGCTAATTTTCCACATCATTGATTTTAAGTGGCCAATCAGGATATTTTAGAGGTGGGAGGCTGCAAATACAGGGGTGCATGCTGGGTGTTTTCTAAGCACATGTATTAAAAAATTAATTTATTCATTGTTGCTTTACAGTATCTTTAATCAACATGAGTTGTACTAATCATGTCCTTATGTCAAAGAACACTAAACACTTTAATAATGACAAAAGTTACATTTAAGAAGAAGAACTATCAATCACAGTGGTTTATGGGATTAATTGTTCCTTCACTTTAAATAATTATGCATGAAGTCTTTGCCTTTTTTGAATATAATACATTTTTTATGGTCATCATTCATCTCATAGTTGGTTGGTTTGGTTTCAGACTTAAAAGTCTTAAAGATTTTCTGAATTGAATGAATGGCAAATTCACTTCCGGAAACATAGCCTCCAAAAAAAGTGGGCTGTCACTGTTGAATGTAATTAAATACATATTTAAAATACGTTTAGTTGAAATACTGCCCGTCTCTGCAGACAGTCCCAGCGTGTTAATGTCCTGTATGCGCACTGGTTATATGAATCAGACAAGTGTGTATTTGTGTTTCAGATGGAGGGAATGCAAAGTAGGCTTATGCATGTGTATCTGTGTGCAGTACAGTCTGTGACTGTTTATGAAATACAGCCGGGCTCAACTTGAGTTTGTTGATTTTGATTCAGTTCCATGAGTTTGGACAGAGACATTTCACAGAGCATAATTCTGTTTTGCAAAGACACCGAAACTCAGCGAGGCATACTTTCAGGGCCTTGGAAGTTCCACAACGTCAAAGCGCTGATCCAAGCATTTCCATCTCAACAATGGTTGTAGTAATTTAAATGATTTGACAGGTACATCCTCTCTCTTGACAGAGGCAGGCTATTACAAAGAGTCTGTGATTCACATATGGGCTGAGTAAAGACAGCTTTACCAGGTACAGAAGCACACAATCCTCCCCATTCAGGTCTATTCCCCTGAATCTGCAATTGAAGCCACGATGTAAAAGTCTGTGCATGTGAAAGGACACACAGGCAGCACAACAGATGCTCAAAGAAAAATGCAGCTTTCTGGTTCAGCCAGCTGCTTAATGAAAATACCATGTTGGCCCAAGGATTCTCACACCATATTGTGGTTGTCAGGTGAAAATCTGGCATCTCGAATCTATAAACTGCTGGAAAAATATTTTAGTTCCTGCTAACACCAACAGAATCCACTGTCTCTTTTGTGGTATCTGTGACTGTGAGATTGGGAACGGCACAGAGGTGGGCTGAAAAACAGAGAAGCCATTTTGCTCCTCACAACGCCGCCGCTGACACTGGCTGTTGATGGAATCTGGCAAATTTCTAGAGAAAAATATTATTTATAAGTTGGGCTTTTGGACTGCTGAGTTAGCCCTGACTAGACCAGGCTAAACTGTGTTAGAGGAAGCCTCAAGTGGAAGCTGAAAGTGTAAACTGGTGCAGCTCAAAGTGATTAAAAGTATGAATTCAAGAAAGTACAAAAGACTAAAACAAACAGAAGCAAAAACACTGGCGAGAGACGAGGACAAACTGTCGGAGACAAAGAAAGACGAGGCCTAAATACACAAACCAATAAATCAGGTGACACAGAGAACAGATGGGAAAATAAAGGCAGGAAATAAAATCAACCAGAACACACAAAAAGACAGATTCTTTCAAAATAAAAATGGAAATTAGAGTGACACCCAAAACCGTGACAAACTGTTGTAATGGAGGGTCATTTTTAGCCACAATACTTGCTTGACTGGGATGGCAGCGTTTGCCCATCCAGATTCCCAGAAGCATCACCTGCACTTTCATATTTATAGCAATTTTACATAAAATGGAGAAAATGACGTGGACGTTTTATAGACAAACCTCAGAACACAACGGGTGAATGACAGATATGTCTACCCACTGAGAAAAAAAGTCCAGCTTCCAGAAAGATGTCTTTTAGTTGTCTTGTTGTACAGTGAAAAGATGCCCCCTGTGGACCCGGAAAGCAAGTTTTTATGACGTCTTCTGAACGTCCAATGTTGACGTCCACAGGAGGGTTAGACCTAACTGAACACACAAAACTCTTGCATGCTCTATCTATCCAACATGAACAATAAATGTCAATAGTAAATTATTCATATTGTTTATTTGTTTAATCACAAATCAAAAACAAAACAAAACACTAATCTCATGTTGATTTCCTGCACCAGTCTTGCACGTCCACAGATGTCCTGGTCAGATGTTCAAATATTGAGCGGCATGTCAACATCCAAGAGGGGCTGCAGTCAGACGTCCGGATATTTAACCCGATTTGCGTGTTGTGTAGACACGCAGATATGGTCCTGGACAAACTAACGCATTATGATCTGTGCGTTTAGCAGATGTCTCATGTTTGCTGGGTAATCTATGACCAAAGCAGGGTAAAGCTGTTGGAAAGCTACAAAATGCTCTAAAAGAACCCACAGTAGATACAAGTGTGAGGAGCCTGTTCCTCTCAGACGCACGGGAGAACGACTTGACTTTGCACCAAGAGGAAAATTTGGTTTGCAGTAAGACGTCTTTACGCACATTTTATATACAACCTAGTTGATAGACATAATGATACAAGTTCTCAAGTCTCCAATAAGGCGGACTTAAAAAGAGAAAAATAACAATTCAACAACAAATTGAGGAAAAAAAGCCCCAAAATAAACATTGCTTCTATGCCATTTGTACAATGTTGCTATGACTTGTTAATCCGAGCAATGGCTGCTGTAACATATCTATTTTTATTCTGCTTTGTTCTACACCTTGGGGCTTATGAACATCTATCCAGAAGGAAGAGGCTGAAACTCACTATGCAAAAGGTTGTAATCATCATTTAAATTCAAGCTGGTTACCCTTGTTGTCCAGGGACGCTGGGTTAAGTGGTGACTCATCAATCAGCCAACTAGACCATTTAACAATTTGATTCAGAGTTTCTGTTCTTTAAAGATAGGTTTCCAAACCATGACACCAAAGGAGAAGATGAAAACTGATTCAGTAAAAGAAGAATTAGGTTGTCAAGGTTTTGTCAAAGCGGAAATAGTTTTCTCAAACAAAACAAATGCTGGTGCCGCTTTACGTTCAGGATCGCACATTAGAGGCCCAGTCCAACAAAGGTGGTTCACAACTTGTGGTGTCGTCAAGAGAAATCACAATCAAACTTGAGGGTGAAAGTTCAAAGACAAGAGAGAAATCTTTTTAATGGGGAGGTATTGATTGTGAGAAGGATGAAGTGGTGGTGGGTGGAGGTAAGGCTAACAGCCTACTGTGTTGGATATTGGGAGCCAGGATGACACTGTCTCCGACTCACAACATGCCCACACATAGAATTAATAACGCTGGAGTCAGACGAACAGGCCATGTGTAACCTGGCAACCAGACGAATCTACAAGCTCATGTTTTGTTTGTCCTAGCAGATACGTCTGGCCCTCCTCCTGTTTAGACAGATTTCCACCCGTCCTGGATCTGGTCTGGTCAGCTGCAACCATTGATTTAAAATGGGACAGGCTTGATACAATCAGTGGTGGCAAAAGTACACACAGTTTGTACTCAAGCAGACGTACAGATACCTGAGTTTAAAAAAAAAAAAAAGACTCCGGTAAACCTTTTTACTTAAGTAAAAGTGAAAAAGTTCAGGCTCTGAAATGCACTCGGGTGAAAAGTCACCCTCCAAAAAGAAAGATTTCTACCAGCTGTTTCTGTGCAAAGCTAACTGAACCTCAGCTTTTCTCTGCAGTCCAGTCTCCCTCTCTGTTTCGTGTTTTTCAACGTTCAACTTTGTTTTTCTGTGTTACTTGTAAGTCTTTTGCATCTTATTAAATCTTAGATGTAATTTTTGTCTTTTTAAATTTTGTTACAGTGTTTTTGTCGTTATGTTGTTGTTGTTAAATCTGTACCGAATTTGTAGCATTGAATTGTTAGTTAGAGCGTTAAACTGCTGTTCGCGATTTCTGTTTTCAGGATTTTTTGTGTGGACCTGAGATACATGCCTGATATGCCAAACTTACCTTAAGTTACTCTGTCAGTCCAAATCAGCCCAGCAGTGATTTTTTTAATCATTCAAATTTGGTTGTGTGGTTATTAACATGTTCCTGTGGTGTGCCAAACTCATAACAGCTATATGTACTTGAGTCTCGGTTTTTAGTTGTCAAGGATCAAGCCCTGGACAGTCAGGTTCAGAAAAAAAGTGTGAAGGTTCCAGAGGTGAACATTTTATCAGAGCAGGATCGAGAGCAGCAGGCTCTGGAGGATGATGACAGAACCTTCCCCATTGCTTCCTGCATGAATGTTATTAATAGATGCCGTAAGTTTGATATTGACAGTTTTGACACAACACTTAGTGGAGAGCTGCACTCAGCTCGGAGAGAAGCTTTTCAGCAAAAAGCAAACACATGAAGTGGCAGGGATGACTCTCAGTGCACACAAGATGTCTAAAAAAACTCTTAGATGACACTACACATCATTTCCCAGAAGCATCCTCGTGGTCCCCACGCTGGTGGAATCCAAGCAGCGAAAGTGGTGATGTGCTTAGCCATACGAGTGTGTTGAGTATGTTAAGAAACAAGATGAGTTAGCTGCACACTTGCTTTAAAGGATCAGAATAAGAGACAGCTTTATTGGCCGAGTATGTGTACATCCCCTCTGTGTGTGTGCGCTGAAACAACACTGTTTCAGCCAATCAGCAACGAGTGACATTTGTGCTCGTACGCAGGACTGGAGGAGGATGACGTAAGTGAGTGACTGACTGTGGGCGGTTCACACCAAAAGTGAAGTGATTATTCACCTAGAGTTGCTAGCATGTGTGTGTTTACTCACCACAAACAGGCAGCTGTAAGCTAATGACCAAGATGCTAACAGTTAGCGAGAACCAGCCGACAGGCACCTGCTGCATGTGCCAGCCTGACAACACTCACCAGAGAAGCTGGCTCTTTTTCACTCTGTACTCTGTACGTCATAAAAGTCAACATGGACAGAGAGACAAATTAGCTTACTGTAAACAGCAGAGCGCGGTCAGCGCATCCGTGGGTCGCTGCTGCAGACAGGTTGAGAAGCAAGAGTGAAAATAAATCCTCATTATAATCCCAAAACTTTAAAAAACTAAACCCTGGGCTCTCCTCTAGTTGGCAAACGGGTCTCTGACTCTTCTGTGGGTCGCTGCTGCAGACAGGTTGAGAAGCAGGAGTGAAGGTAAATCTTCATTTTAATCACAAAAGTTTGAAACATAAACTCTGACCTCCCCTCCCAGTGAAGGAGTCGACATCAGGTCTATACCTCGCCCCCCCGTCCTGCTCTCTACACTTGTATTTTTGTCGCAATAAAATACGACTTCCCCTCACTGAGGCTACTTGAAATTGCGGGCTGGATTCTGCCATATTGCTCGGTTGTTACTGTCGTTTCCTTGGCAAAGCATGCTCATGAATTTGAGAGGAGGAGCTTCTGAGGAAGGACTGAAGGGAGGGGTGTGTTTGTTTGGCTGTTATGTTCAAACATCAACTCTCTTCTCTCCAAAATGACTCATCCCTCCTTTAAGTGTCTCTCAGTGTACTTAGACACAGTTCCAAAAGGAAGAAAGACTTACAGCTTGCAGAGACAGGTAATAATAAATATAGAAGTAGTTCAACATGATGTATGGTTGACAGTGGGGGTGGATGATATCACAAAATATGGTTTTGATACGATACCAAATAATTCACGGCCAATACCAGAACTTTTTATTATTAAAAGTGGCTTATGTACTTTCATGGAAAGGAGAGCAGTTTATCATTATTTATGGGGTGAATGCATCATTAACAGGCCAAATCAGCCTTAATGTAGGAATCCTTACACTAAAAGACTATTATATTCAACCATTTCATATTTCGGCTGTGAGGTTTATTTTTTTCAATTGCATTAAAATGATTAGGCTAATTTAGATAATACATCTCAGTAAGACAAGTATATTATTTGAATGCCTGAATATATATTTAGGGTAACTGGTCTGCTAAAGTAGCAACAGTTGATGACCAAGTACAGTTTGAATATGTAAAATCAACCAATGCTGAAGATACACTTAGAGTAAAATATTAATTTAACTTCTATGTACCTGATATATTCCTGCTTGAGCCTCTGAAAAGTCTGCCAGTTGCCTCTGTCTCTGTGTCGAGCGTCTAAATGCTGTGACATTTCACTTCTTTCTCTTCCCTCCTTTACTGCTGCAGCTACAAGTTCTTGTGGTGTTTTTTTTTTTTGAACGAATTTGTAGCAAACAGCCTTCTTATTACACACTTTTTCAGTCACAGCTGTGACATATCTCCAAACAAAGCTCCTCTTCCATTCACCCATCAGTGTGTACGATCAAACTGAGCATTGTTTGCACGCACAACTCTGCTCTTTGATGAAATACTAACGGTACAATGTAGAAGAAAGAGTGATCCCTTTTTTGGTGTCAGTCCTGACACCAGAATCCATTATGAAGAACATGACACAGCGCTCGAAGTATCAATGGGATCAATCCACCCACCCTTTGTTGACAACGTCTCAGTTACTCAGCCTTACTAACCCACACCTCCCACACGGTACACAGAGGTCAGCAAGAAGAGTGTTTCAAAGAGCATGAGTGCACACGTCAAGGATCTTACTCGAGAGACATACAATGGCTTGAGGCTGGGTGTATGTATGACCTCAAATAATCTTGCAGATTTGAAAAGGCAGGGTTGAAGATCAAGGCAGAGAAATGCCATTTGCTTCTCCTTCGTCGTGCGGCTGAGGGGAAAAGTGTAAACCCAGAGAGCTGCGACGAACCTATGACCTCTGATGGCCATCTCAAAGACTTGAGATGTTTCTTAGGATTTTGTAGATACTGTAGGACATTTTAAAGGCCTGTTTTATAACCGATAGACATCAGAATGCCAGGAATCTTTTGACCGACTGAAAGAGAAAGTGCTTTGTGACGGAAGGATACTGATTAATTTCCTCCTTTATTGCAGGGACAAATGACAGCAGCTTAGATTTAAGTGCTGTTCTCTATCAGCTGTGAGGAGACAAGTCCTCCTTGTTCTCAAATGGACTGTCAAATTCCAGAGGATACCTGTATCGGCATAATGGACAAAAATCCCTTGTGTCATGTTAACTAGGGGCATTTTATCATCACTCAGTTGCCCAGCTAGCTGCATTTGATTTTGCAGTATTGCCGTGGGCAAAGAAACACTGCGGCTGACACTGTATCTAAACAGATGTTAGCAGGCTGGGGCTCCCCCTGCCAGACGGGAATTACCAGGAGTTTGATGTGTGTATATCCATCTGTAAGCTATCACGACGGGAACTGCAATAACAACAAATTTAGTGAGAGAAGGTATCATGTCCTATACAAAGGGAACAAAGTTTGGTCACGCCATCGTCATTTCTCTACTCAAAGAGTGGTCCAGAGTTGGCAAGATTGATAGAGTAACACGCCATATCATACATGCATGCAGGTCCATGTCAGAGGCTCTTAGTTATGGCATGTTTGATCAATCAATAAAGGGCATACAAACCCCTTTGAGACATGTTTCTGCGTCGGGTTGTAATGTGTGATGATGTGGAGCAGAGGGTTTTACACATAGACAGGGTTAGGGTTAGGGTTTTGGGTTAGGCAGGAATTGAACCCATGACTGCTGCAGAGGACCTACAGCCTCCATACATGGGGCAAAACCTCTACCAACCGGGCAACCAGGTCACCGAAAATGACCATACTTCTCACACAGGGCTCACCAAACTCAGATCAAGTATTGATCCAATATGGATCAAGATTGTGTTACTACCTTGCCTATTTATTCCTTAAAATGTTTTCAGGAAACATATCTTAGTAACTGTTTAGTTACAATATGAGAGACTGCAACCAGGCAGGCGCCATTATTTCCTGCTGAATGGACGAGCCAAAACAAGGACTGCCCCCAGTCCTGGTATGTCCAGACCAGCTCCACGCTCTCGTCTGTACTATGCATGCACTGGCTGCAAAAAAAAAAACAAACAAACAAGATTTCAACCCCAATAATGCCAAACTCAAGACTGCAAAATGGTAGTTCACAAACCAAACTACTATCTATTTTTAAACAGTCTCTGGTTAGTGCATTTGCTCCAAGGAAAGAATTCCCAACACGGTGCCTTAAAGTGCTTAGAATAAATTTCATTTTGTTCAAGCCTGCCTCAGATTGGTGTAAAAACATGTTGGATAAAGAACTTTATTCCCACTGTATAATCAGTTGGCTGATGTTGCCATGGTCCTCACACACTCACGCTGCATCACATCACTCTCAAGGTGATGGAACAAAAGAAACAATGTGAGCAATTCAATAGGACATTCTGTTAACTCTCATGCTGGCTAGTGGTATGTCATACTTACACAAGAAATTCAACATGTAACCTTATGGTTGGAGCACAGCCTCTACTCTCTGTAAATCAGAGTTGTGGAAGAAAAATAATTGATCGATGGTACCTTAGGAACATCTAACTGAGGCACAAGGTAGGGTAAGTGTGAACCCCAGACTGGTTCACCTTTTTGAAGCCTTGAGGTTGGCATTATGGGGCTTGCCATCTTGGTTTTTTGCAACCAGAGCATGCACAATATCGAAATGAGCATGGAGCTGGTGGGTGATGTATTGCGACTTGGCCATGAAGGAGTCACTAAGCATGACTCAGTCACTAAGTAGCCATACCCTAAAGATTACTCTGCTTTATCATCTGTTTTACTCTAAGTGGGTCCATAATTTGTTCTGTTTAGATGCTGATAACACTTGGTTAGGACTGAGGAAAGATCATGGTCTTGGTTTAGTACAGAAAAAGTCTGCAGTGTGTTGAATCGCAAGACAAAACAACAGTCTTTTCTTAACCTTTACCAAAATGCTTTTGTTTTCTTAAAGGTTCCGTAAAGCAACAATAAGTGTGTGTGTTTTGTTTGGTTGGGTGGTCAATAACAAATATGTTTAATGGACAAATTTGAAAGTAAAAAAAAAGCAAAATATATCAGCTTAGGTCTCAAAATGATCTGAAAGACGAACGCTCCATCTAGTAGCATTATTAGAAATGTGGAGGCATGCTTGAGCTACCAGAGCCAGAAGTCTGTGTAACTACTGCAGACCCAGTGTCTGATCTGAAAATATTTAAATAAATTATGATTTGATAGTTTAAATTTTTCACAAAAAATTAGAGAAGTTATCTTGGCGATATAAATCTTGAACAGTTCCTTCTTCCACTGAGGTTAGACCAGAACACCCAGACTTAGATCCAGAGTATGTAAAACTTGCTGAATTTACATACCCAACTGAGTGAGAGATGGACTCTGATCATGATTCAAAGCTGGATCTCTTGGTGTGTTTTGGGTTTGAATGTGGAGTCCTGGCGTACTTCATGCTCTGATGGAAGCTTTACGACGAAACACATCAGCAGATTTGTCGGCTTGCTGTGGTTGTTATAGATGAAATGACCACAAAACGATGATGACACGAGGTGACCTCTTCATCACTGCTAACGTACGGCCTCAGATGCCGCTGACCGCTGTGGGCGCTGAATTCCTCAAGAAGCTTGTGAATGAACTGACTCACTTTAATTACAGTCCATGTAATTTTTGTTTCTGTGTTCGGTTATCACAGCAGCACAACTCTGAGTCATCGCCCCACATGAATCTTTTTTATGAATATGCACAAAAGGGTCTACTGATGCTTGGGACAATACGCATATTTTACGGGGCAATTATCATTTTGTTTTCAAGTTGTGTTGCATTTGCATCATCAGCAGCAAAGGTGCTATTATCCTCTTGATGATGCAGTGAAGGAGTGGGCTGTGTGATGAGAGGCATTGTCCCTCTTTACCAGTCGTATTTTGTCGAAGTGCTGGTTTCTTCTTCTGAACAGCCCAGTAAGAATGTGCTTCACATAATTACAAGGCACAAATATTTCTCATGGTTTTCATTAATAAGCAGAATACATAATACTGTACATGTTAATACAAAGAGCGAGGGGGGATAACAAAGTGGGCTGTTAAAGCGTGAGTGGTGATTATTGATCCTGCTGTGTAAGTTGAGAGATTATAAACACATCGTCATTACCTAAGGCACAAATTAATATTTTCAGATTTACTCGAATGAGAAGTCATGCACAACCCACTTAAGATATTGTCTCATGTCGATTGCAAATCCTCTAATTTAATAGTGTGTGTGTCTCTGTGTATGTGTGTGTGTGCACAGCAGCATGAGCTGATAATCATTCAACTTTTTTTTTTTTTTGATCTGATGGTGCCTTGGAGGTCTAAGGCATCCCGAAAGGGAGCCTGTGTTTTTTTTTTTTTATGTAGAAAGTATCAGTATAACTTTGGTTATAATGGTTATTGATAGATTTGGGGATACAAAACTGTTATGTTGCCAACTCATTACATTTAAGTAGTCTGACTCAAAGGAAGTAGGCAGTGGATATGGCTGAAATACATGGAGTACAGACAGGATGCGTCACTTAGGCAGAGTGGAGCAGGGATTTTTACCTGCTACAGTGACTCCGTCTTTGTACCGTGCTGCTGTACGCCAGCCGAGTTTTTTGACAAGGTTTGTGCACACAGATGATCTGCCTCAGTGTCTGCATATATTGAGTCTTTTGCCGAGCGATAATGCAGTTATGCACAGTCTGGAAGTGTAGGCTATTAACTGTTACTGAATTAACTAGATTGTTTTAACTACAGGAACATGCATACACATTGATTTTATTGATTAACTTTAATGTACAATGTAAAAACACCCAGAAGGCTTCTCTGCTGAGTGGCATTGCCTCTGTTACCACAAGGTATTTATTTTAATCATTTTAAAACTGATAGTACTTGTTTTTTTTACTCAGAAATATGTAGTTTATATCTTTTGGAGAGGCCTAGTCACCTGGCAGAGTATTTTGATGTGTTTTTGCATGCATTGCTGTCATATTTTTGTTTTGCATGTATATTTATTACCTGTGATTTACTTGTTTTAGATTATTTAACCTTAATTAGGTTTAAAATCATTTGAACATTTCATTGGAAAATTCATTTGGAAAATTTATTTTCCCCACTGGGAAAATTCATGTGAACACCGACTCAAGTTAGACCAACAACTAGGATACCATTTTTTGGTCACATATGATTTGTAATATAGTGTTGGAACTGTTAGTTGCTGCCTACAGGTCTGAGTTTCTAGACTTAAAAGAACATGAACACACTGAAGTCGGAATAACAACTTCCCATCTCAGAATGCACTGTGATGTGAAACAGAGTTGACAATGAACCCGATTGAGTAATAGGACTGATGCCAATTTGCATGACACAGAGGAACCAATCGGCAACCAGGAAAAAGGAGCTGCAGGTGAAAGGAGGGTGTATTAATGATGTGAGAGAGAGGAGGGAAGCCAGACAAAGGACCACAGTACCGCTGCAGTGCTGCTGATCATCTGCTTGAAGAAAACCCACTGGACACAGGTTGAGATGAAGCCGAGCCGACACTTGTATCTACGGGCCAGATTCTACAGCTGGTGGGCGGAGGTTGGAGCCTCGGCCCAGGCAAGTGAGTAACAAAGTTTCTATGATACAATAAATGTACTGGTGTCGGCTTCGCTGGAGGTTCCTGGTAGATCTCTGCGCAGCACTGGCCACTTTTTTCCTGACAAAGCGATGCACTCTGCGGCTGTGCTGGAAGGAGCTGCTCGCCATCTAGAGGATCTGCTCGCTGACCAGGGACTTGGTTATTAGCTTAAAATATCCTAGGTCCATCAGTTTATGAGGTGTCTATTTGTTAACAGTTTTGTAGCCTAATTTTAGAATAACTTTAGAATAAGTTTAAGTTATTTTATCCTCATCAGGTGATAAGTGGACCGGGTCATGGTGTTCGTAGAAAAGGTTGTCGCAGGCAAGTGGACTCTGCCTCTTATCCAAGAGGCTTTTTCAGTTCAGCTATTTTATCTTTGTCTTTTTTTGACACTCTTCTCTAGTCTTTATCCTTGTATTACTACATACTCCTCTCCTTTGTTAAACCTAAAATTGAAACCCAGTTATTGTGTTATATCTTGAGAGTTCTCAGGTCCCTTCAAACGTAGTTGGCATCGTTGGGCAACCTCTACATTTATTATTGCCTACACTCGTGCAGTGTGTGCACAGCTTCCGTGCTCTATTTTAATTTTTTTTTTAATTGATTGAACAGAGTTTGGTTACTGGTTCCATCACCAGGGAACTACAAAATGAAGGAGACCAGGGCCGTGTTCTTGTGGTTGCGTCAGACGTCTTTCATCGGCAGAGTGAAGTGAGCAGAAGGGATTGTAGCCCTGACTGAGGGAGTTAAGGCATGCGGGAGCCGGTTTAGTTGCTGATTTGTAGGTGAGTGTCAGGGTTTTGAATGCGATGCAGGCAGCAGCTCGAAGCCAGTGAAGCGATCTGAACAGTGGGGTGGCGTGCTGTTTTGAGCTGGCTGAAAACCAGACGTGCCGCTGCGTTCTGGATCATCTGCAGAGGTTTGACCGTACATGCGTGGAGACCTGCCAGTAGGGAGTTGCAGTATTCAGTGCTTGATATTACGAGAGCTTGTACCAGGAGCTGTGCTGCATGCTCAGACAGGTAAGGTCTAATCTTCCTGATGTTCTACAGGGCAAATTGATGCAATCGAGGCCGCGTTGACCTTGAAGGCTGGAGTAGCAAGGTCAGTGTACCAGCTTCAGCAATTTGTATTGGACACATTCTGCCACAGGCATGATGTGTCAGACTGTCGTGCTGCATCTGACTTCCATGTATTTTAGGCATAAGCCTGCTGGAATTGTCCTCCCCTCCCAGTATCTGTGTTACAACAACTTCTGAGCGAGCAACCTACACCTAAACCTAAACCTAAACTTGATATCAGTTTAATTACACTCTGCAAGAGCGACATACAGCTACTAAAGCATCTCTGGATATAACAAGTCCAGTGAGCTTCTCCACAGTGTAAGTACAGACAGCATCAATCTCTAGGGTACCAGTGATCAAGCTAGATTTTTCTTTTTTATCAGTAAAAATCCTATCACACCATCAACATATATATTCAACCGTTTGATGTGGCACTCTGCCACAACTCGCCTCCCTTCATGCAAATGTTCGTCCAAAGCAAGTTGCCCCAACACTATTTGGCCTTAGCTCGGCTCTAGACATCTGCGATTGATTTAAAGAAACACAAACAAGCTAGGGCAGGTCTCACCCCTATACCAGCATGATAATGGGTTCAGCCAGACATTTCTCCAGCACTGAAAATGAAGTGTGAGAACGGAGGTCTGACCATGCGAGACGATTACATTGGTTGAACTGCTTTGACCTCTTGAAGATGTAAACTGATCTATAAATGTACCAGCTTAAACAACCTATGAATATTTCAAATATCGTAGCATTTAGAGTCATGGAATGAGGCATATGGTTAAATTATGCATCCTTGAGTGGTGAGCTCATTAGCCCCCAGGAGGTCCCTCTAAATAGACCACAGGCCTCATCTAGGCCTCCATTTAGAGACTATAGAAAGAAAATAGCTTCGAGAACCACTCTAATGGTTCACAACCTGACGAAAGCAACCTGATAATGGCACAATAGTCACATAATGAAATCAAATTAGAAGCCTCTATCTCATATTGTACTGTCCATTTCTAACTGCGGGCTAAGCATCCATCTGTAAGTGATTCATAACAGCTTTTTATGAGTCATCCCCCCAAAGATTGTGTGTAATAAAGACTGCTGAGGAGAATAAAAGTGTTTGATCACGCATCCGTCCGGTGGCATGACAGTCTAATCCAATAACAGCTCCTTAAGGAGGTCACGCTGAAAACTTCAGGCTAGTCACAGGCAACACAGAAAAATTATGGATGGTTATTTCCCTTATTCACCATTACAGTTATGACTACTGTTATAGTGAGAAAGATATGTCATTCTGTAACTGGTTAGAAATTTCATCTCTACACACACCGTGACCCGCCTTTGGGGGGGCTTCTGACATGAACAATCTGTATGATGTAATAAGCAGCAAGAATCCTCAAGTCTACCCCAATAAATACTCATTGCCATTGTAGGCTATTGTACAACAATAGTCCCACTGCCTCCTGCAGCTGCTGCCAAGAAAGACTACAAGTTCTTTCCTAACTGAAAGAGACTCACAGTCAGTGTAGGTGTAGAGTCCCTCTGGGAGCCCTATTACTCGCTACAATGCCACAATCCCTGCGTCTCACTACTCAGAGGGCGGACGCCTGGTGTGATATACACCTTCACATTAGCCCCTGACAAGAAAGGGTTGTTTTTGATGGAGTGCAGTTCTTTGGTGACAGCCTCCTCTCTCATGAAGAATATTTACACAGCCACAAGTGGAGGGCTGTAAATAAATTGCCTTGTGGTGAACCACAAAGTCACCAGGCCTTTTTCCTGCAGAGAAGGCAGAGATCAGGGGAGATGACAATCTTTCTCTTCTCCGTCTTGCAGCCGCTGCAGCCGTGGATCAATTACGCTCAAAGTCCCGAACAAAAGAAATAGTCAGTTTAGCATATTTATGGCTCAGCTTGTCTCCAGTTTACTGTAACAAAACAACCCCATGCTGTGTTGCCAACCCCATGCCAACTCTCTTCCCAATAAAAGTTAGCGTGGCTGCTCAGAAAGTTTCTCCTACCTGTCAGATTCAACATGTTGTTTGGCGATATAAAGGGAGATGATCTGCGTGAGGGCTGCTGTGATCATCAGACGTCTTTGGATAAGAAGAAGTTGCGCACATCGCCACGCGGTGCCAGATACTCACCGAATTCTTGTTGTTTTTGTGACACGTCAGAAAAATCATTGTGGATTTTTTTTTTAAAAATAGTTAAATATTGATCCTTTCTTGTGTGTTCAGCAGTCATATTAGCTGTGATTATAATAGACAAAACAATTTCAAGGAACGAGTCAATTAAGGAATCAAGGTCATTTATCATCATTGCACAATACAGGAATGGACGATGCAGCCCGACCTCACCAGAAAAACATGTGTTGATCGCAAGCAGCTTATTCTAACAGATTTACGCAGGTGACCCTAACAGTTCAATTGATTGAGGGGTGGGTCCATGAGTCACATACCTCTCAAGGTAGAACTGAAGAAGCCTCCTGGATGAGAGGCGAAACATCTTCAAGAACCGAAGCGAGTCCAGCCCAGTCACCTCTGATAACCTTTGGCTGAGTTTCCAACATCAATCAAGTCAAATCAAAGTTCAGTTAGCTGCTGGTTTCAGAGCTCTTAAGAAGTCCAGAAATTGCTTATAATAATGGTGTATCTAAACACCAGAATTTCCATAACAACTGAGTAGTCTTCATCTGCTCATTAAGACTTTATGACAGAGTGGAAAGTGACTGTGTCTTGAGTTGAGATTGTTTTGTCAACTGCTGTTTCCAAGGCAAACAATGAACAGTCATGATGTTGATATATAATATGTAGTATCAAAGCTGCTGCTGGTCATTTGGATGCTCGAAGCATTATTGCTTTGTGGTGTATGAACAGTCGCCAGAGCAACAGAGCAAACAGAGCTGCTGCACCCCCACTATCAGACCTGGGGGAGCGAATGACTGCTTTTGCGTTCCCACTTTTTGAACATGTAATGTTGCTATTTTTGAAGATTTGAGCTCTGCCATGGCAAAAACTTTTCCACTGCAGAAAACAAACAAACAACAAAACAACTGGGGCTGGTACCGAGTTGAGGCGACAGAATGAAAAGTTTGTATGGAAATACGGTTTCTTTATGAATTATATTGATGCCGAATTGACGGGAGTGCTATTGATATTTTGACACTTGTATTTTGTGTTTGTAGATGTATGCGTTTAAATGAACATATAAGAAATAGTTAATATTTCATGTTTTTTAAAGGGAGTTTGGTGTAATATCTCTCCAGAAGAGCACAGGGAAGTTTAGTTGCTAAAAAATTTTTTTGGGGTATGATTACAGAAACACCAGGTAACCGCTAAGGTTGTTTGATGTTGACTGTTGTTAGTTATTGGTTTGATTAAGGATATAATAATGTATCATTACTGACCGTGGCTGATCAGGCTAATTACCAGCTAATTGTACTCAGTGTCTAACAGCAGTCTGCAGTAAATGGTTGCCTTTGTGTACGATTATCTGTCATTCATTGCTGAAAGTACACAACACAATGAAAAATTGATATTTTTAGATACAACTGAATATGAACTGACATTTATACTGAAATAGCAGCTTTTCTTGTTATGATTGAAAGCTCTATATTGCAAGTAATCAGGTGTTACTGAGAAAACTCCCACCATACTAATCTCACACCCACACTTTTACCTATAACTAGAAGCCCATGGACCTATGAATGCATGAATGCATATTTATATTTATATGCTATAACCTAAATCTTTTTCGAAACATGACCATACTGTGGCTGTCATGTGCAGATATTTCTGAAGGCAGTCGTGCAGAAAAGAATTATATTGACGTTCTTATTTGGAAATAGAGTTAATATTCTGTCCGCTCTGCTTAAACAGCAGTGTGGTTGTGCAATACCAGTGTCTCCATGTAGAACGTATGTTTGCATGTATGCATAGATGTTGGTAATGATAACCCTGTTTCTGCTTACAAGCCAAATAGTCTAATATTGCTGTATTGTCCTCAGAGGATATGCAGGCAGGTGATCAACCAGAGATGCGACATACATCAGTTAAATGTGCTTCAATGATGATAAAAAGATCTCGATCTTTTTCAGTGATAGGGCTCAACAGGCTCTTGACATATTGTTGTTGTTGTTTTTTTTTATCACAGAGATTTATGCATAATTTTATCTTGAACCTGTCGTGTATAAGAAACTAGGGAGCCGGGAGAAATAATTACAGATTTTTATGGACAACCTGCTAAAAAACCCAGGACAGAATTAATTTCTGTTTATGACCTCACATCTTTCATAGTCCTAGAAATTTTCAATTTTGCTGGGAATACACTGCAATTAATATTGTATGACAGCAATTTGAATTCACACACTGCCATGACATTCCAATAAAATAAAGCTTCATACTGCTAAAACTGTGAGGATTAAAAAACAGGTGCTTGAGGCATTCAGAGTCTGCTGCATTACATCTGATCACCACACTGAGAAAGTCTGTGCCAGTTACACATTTTGAAAGCTCCTGGCTCAGTGAGATAAAATATTCAGTAGGTGCATGATACATTATACTGAATGGCCTAAGTCAGGTAACATGCTGCTGGAGTTTACTCAGATCTCCTCAGAACCACCTTGTTTGTGCTGTCAGCTGTCATTTTGAACATTTGTGTCTGTGGTTGGGTTTGTTTCTTGATTATGGATTTTGACTTCAGAAAAAGGAAACTAAAATTGTGTCACTGATTGTTCAAAAGAGTCATCGACACAGCCATGGATGGATCAGGCAGCAGAGATGCACAAAACAACCACAAAGAGACACAACATGACCACAAAAAGACACAAAGTGGCATCAAGGTGACACCAAATGTGAACAGAGAGAAACAAAATGACTGCAAAGACAAAGCAAACGACCACACAGAGACACAAAAAGACCACAAAGAGACAGAGAAATACAAAACAAACCACAAAGAGACACAAAATGACCACAAGAATGCAAAGTGACAAAGTGACATAAAACAAAAACAGAGAGAAGCAAAACAACTACAAGGAGACACAAAAAGACTACAAAGAAATGCAAAATATGATCCCAGAGACAAAAACAACTTCAGACATACACAATACTACAAAGAGACAGAGAAATACAAAACAAACCACAAAGAGACACAAAATGACCACAAGAATGCAAAGTGACAAAGTGACATAAAACAAAAACAGAGAGAAGCAAAACAACTACAAGGAGACACAAAAAGACTACAAAGAAATGCAAAATATGATCCCAGAGACAAAAACAACTTCAGACATACACAATACTACAAAGAGACACAAAACAACCACAAAGAGACACAACATGACCACAAAAGACACAAATGGCATCAAAGAGAAACAAAATGGCCGTGAGGACAAACCAAACGACCAGGCAGAGATGCAAAAAGACTAAAGAAATACTAAAATGCAAAACAAACAAAAAAATGAACACAAAACAAGAGAGAAACCAAACAACTACAAGGAGACACAAAAAGACTACAAAGAAATGCAACATATGATCCCAGAGACAAAAACAACTTCAAAGACACTCACACAATACCACAGAGACACAAAACAACCACAAAAAAAAAACAGTGTTAACAAAGTGACACAGAACAGTAACAGAGAGAAACCAAATCACCACAAAGACCAAAAATGACCACACAGAGTCACAAAAAGACTACACAGACCTGCAAAACGATTACAAAGAGACACAAGGGACTTCAAAAGACACACAAAGCTGCTACAAAAAGATGGAAAACAACCATAAAAAGACGCAAAGTGACACAAAATGACAGAGAAATAAAAATGACACACCTGTCTACAAAGAAATGCGAAAATGATCACAAAGAGACACAAAATGATGACAAAAAGACACAAACGCACAACAGTGACAGAAAATGAGGACCAAGACAGACAAAAACACAAAAACAATCACAAAGAGACACAGGCGACTTCAAAGACACACAAAACCTGAGAAAGTGACACAAAACGACAACGACGAGAAATAAAATGTCCAAATGACAACGAAAATGAAGACACAGAGACGCGACGTGTCTACAAAGAGACGCACAGACTTCAGACACACTACTACAACCAAGAGACGCAAAGTGTCCACAAAAAGACAACAGGATGACAGAAAACGACAACAGAGACAAACAAAATAATCCGTCAACGAACGCTGTAGTTTTGACAAACAGACAGAACAGTTACACAAAAATAAACAAGCTCCAAAACCTGTGAATCACACCCTTCGTTTTATTTTCACATTAATATATTATGTCAACAAGGGCGTGCGTGCGTGCGTGTTTGTGCGTGTGCGGCAGTATCATCATTATCGTCTAGCTCTTAATTAATCAGACGGCGTATTTTCCTGCAAGGCGTTTTGTTTATTTGCTAGTTTGCTGTAGGCCGTCTGTATCAGTACAATGATTTTAATTGACTGCACTATCTCTCGTATAAATCTTTTAAAAAAAAACACAACCTGAATGGCGTTCAAACGAGGAGCTGATAAATGCACACTGTTACAAACAACCTCTCCTACTTGCTCCCCTGCCCCCCTCCTCCCCCAAAACAGTTGGTGGTTATGAAAATGCCCAAACACAACACTCGACTCGAGTAAAGAAGCCTTTATTTTGGAGAGTTCAGATAAGAGGAGCCAGATAAGTGGAAATGTACTGCGGGCCGGCGGAGCCGAAGATGTGATGAGAAACACACTGTGTCTATTTTGGAGGTTGTGCTCACCACAAAAAAAAACAAAAAAAAAACAAAAAAACAAAACAAAAAAACAGTGGTCCACGTTTGCAGCAACTTGACAGTGTTTTTTTTTTGGAAGTTTCACCCTCAAGCAGTATTTTCGTGGCAGGTGGTATTTGTTGATATCAAGAAGAAAATATATATTTCTTAGGGGAGCGGCAAGGGTATTGAATTTTAGTGTCTACAGCTTATAAATTGAGTGGAATAATTGCAGGCACCTGACATTAATGGTGATTCACTTTGCCTCCTCACCAGCAGCTGTTTTTTTTTTTTTTTTATTTCCCTCTTTCGGGGGCGCAGTAAGTTGTTCCTCCCTGTGTGTCAGGGCTGACAGGGGCGTTTAGAGTGGTCACCCTGAAAGTGCATTCTTAAAGGAAAACACTCTCCCCTGTCTTAAAAGCGTCCGCCGGTTTTGTCGCGTCTTACTTAGCAGATGGCGATGCTGTCTTGTGTGAAGCGGATCTTCCGAACAGGAGCTCCACGGTCCTTAATTAAACACAAAGTTACATTCTGGAGGGGAAGACGTAATGTGCCGACAATCACACACTGTTTACTTCAATCAGGCAGGTTCACTTGTGCTACTGTGCACATTGTAATTAAACTCTGCCTGGACTCACTGTAGAGTAGATTAGGACATCTGTTCATTTCTTCTCATTCAGAAGTTACTGGAAGTTACTGTGAAATATCCACGTGTCAAGGAATACTGATTAATATAACATATATAATCAATGTTACAATATGTTAGACATTTTAGTGGAGGAGCTGACATTGCCATTCATTCCCTCTGTGGTAGCTTTAGCCAAGTACCCACATCTGCTACAATCTGTCTACTAACCAACCAACTGGGATGTAGTAGGTGTTGGTGGACAAAAGATCATATCAGAGGCCCCAAAAGCACAATTTAGATGCTATTTTAGCATAGTTAGCATACTACAAATAACCTTAAGCTCTGTTTGCAAACTTGGCATCCCAAGTTGGCCTCTTTTCCCCGACGATGACCGTGTCCATATTCTCCTCCTCCTCCTCTTCTTTGGATTTTTTTCCCCCCATGCACATGCAAGAGGTTGATTCTTGCTTAGCTTAATTGTTTACCACTATAGCAGTGATGGAAGGACATTAAAAAATCTGTGCAAAGAATAATACATTTATTCCATAGAGTGCTTTTCAGGGTACTCAAAGACACTTTAAGTTAAAATGATCGTAGAGAACAACGCACTAATATATATATATAAAAGGCAGTTCAAAGCACTTCAAGGCATAAACTAGTAGGCTTATATCACAGCTCCAGCGTTAGAGCACAAGATCTGACTAAATTTATTGAATAAATGTGTTACTTAGATGTAGTTTTATGGGGTGTGAGCCTGGTGTGTTTAGTCTTATTATTTCAGTTCCACCAGTGTCAAACATATCATTCAATATGTTCACTTATTTGTCTTGCGCCTGATCTGCAGACAGATGAGCAAGTAAATGTACAATGATATATTTCTGAGTGCGCCCCATCAACGTACCAGTTGAGCAGAGCGCAGAAATAAATGGGAGCAAAGAAAAAATAAATATAAACCATAATTAAAACCAAACAACAGTGCTCTTATCTGCGTTGATGTCTTATCTCGAACAACTCGAATCTACAATGGGGCAGGTTAGGCGTTACACGAGACCTAAGTTACCATGACAATGTACACCCAAAGTTACCCTGTTAATCCCAAATGCTGCTCCATAATACACGGCCCTGGTCCTTGCGTAGCTTCCTACACCGGGACTCCTGCTTTGTTAGTTATACTAACAATGGATAAGTACCTCATACAACCACATTTAAAGTAAGCAAGGTAAGGAAACATGCTGTTTTATTTGGCAAAATTTTACAGAAAAGAGCATTTTATCGATATTTATGGTATCATACAGCATGGTGATTATGGTATGAATGCACCCGTGGGTGCGAGCAATCATACAATCAAACATCAAATGCACAAATCAGACCATTTTTATTTCTCCCACAGTGTCTCTACTCTGAACTCCTACCGAGCTTTTATCCTTTCTCTCACATCAGCAGCATTAAATAACACGGATGTTCAAAACACTGAACACTGTGTATGTAATAATGCAATGTTAGAATATGCAAGCAATCTCTTCACCTTAAATTGCTAATTATGCAGCGGCAAAGTGTAGCGAGCGTTGGGAAAACATCAGACAAGCGGCGTGCATCTGCTCAATGTATGCTTTAACAAAGGACGGACCTAATTGAGGAATAATACCGTGATTATTCTATATATCTATTCATAAGCCACCAGATAAACACATAACAGTGATCTAGTGCATTCTGGGTAGAGAATGTGCAGTGGATGATGGGACCACATGGTGAGCTTGTCTTCATCTGGCCCAGCAGGGGTGCCACTGGCCGTCCTTCCCATTCTCTGAACCCCTTGTCAGAGCACCACTTATCTGTTCGCCCAGAATAGTGGCTGGCTTCTGTCTAGGTTCATCCTCCTCGTCCCCTCACGCTATTCCGTGGCATTCCTTTGTGAAGACGAGGGCAGGCTAATACCTGTGCTATTTTGCAATGCTCAGGAGCATCTTATCGCACGCAGGCAAAATCCCTGGCCTAGGAAGGGAGCAACTAGGCCAGTCTTGTTGGGAAGGGGCTGCGGCTGTGGTAACCAGTGGCGGGGAGGCTGCCTTATCTCAGTGTGAGCAGCCGTGGCACCCCTCCCTATCCGTCTAAACTCCACACAAGCCTCTCAGATTAACAACACACGTCTCCTCCCTGCACGCCCCCCTCCGCTACATGTGCCCCTTATCCACCTCCCTAGCTCCCCAGCGCCCTTGAACAGACATCATTACAGTGATTATTACTGTTTATCTGGCTGATGTGTACAGAACAAAGCGTTGGCCCGTGCAGGAGTGGCTTTGTTCTGGTTTTTTGTGTTTGTCGGTTCGTGGCTTTGTCGTGGAGGTAACGAGGAGGCCTATCAAGTGTGTGTTAACAGGCCTTCTGGGGAGGACGCTTCCACGGACAATGAGCAGAAAGTGGGTTCATATGCAGCACCCTTGATTTAGCACAGCTTACTGTTTTACCTTTATCCCCACAGTGTGAGTCACTGTTGTCCTGAAGCTTCCTGTTCTGTGGTTTATCTCGATTCTCCCAGCATCACTCTGTGAATATAAGCGTTCCAAAAGGGTTCCTCATGGAGATCTGAGGTTCTACCCATCCCCATTTGCTTATGAAGAACCATTATATGAAGAAACAGTTCATCAAGGGTTCCTTGTAAGACTAAGGATTCCATTAAGAGTTCTTTGTACCGTAATATAAAATGGTTCTCAGTTGAACCTCCTGGCTGGTGTCTAGATAAAGCCCTTGGAATGTAAAGGGGTTCTTGGTTGAACCACCTTGGTGGGTTCTAAATAAAACCCTTGGAATATAAAAATGTTCTCTGTATAACTCCACCTGTGGGTTCTAGGCAAAACCCTTGGATGATAACAATGCTCTAAATAAAATCCTTAAAAGATTAAAAGGTTCTCATCCTAACTACCTTTGTTGGGTTCTAGATAAAACTGTTGAATATAAAAAGAATTTCTGCAGAACCTTCAGGGTGGGTTCTAGATGAAACCAGTGGCATGTAAAAGTTTTTTTTTCTCCAAATCCCCTTGGTTGGGTTCTTGATTACACCCTTGAAATATTAAAAGGTTCTCAGTAGAACCCGCTGGGTGGATTCTCAATAAAACCCTTGGAATATAAAAGGTTTCTCGGTAGAACCCCCTGGGTGTGGGATCTTGATAAAACCTTTGGAATATTAAAGGGTTCTCTTTGGAACCGCCTGGTTGGATTCTATTAAATCATTGGAATATAAAAGGGCTTGCGGTAGAACCCTCCAGATGAATTCTTGAAGGGTTTTCTTTTAGAACCTCTCATAGGGGGTTCTGCATGGACCTTTTCACAGATGTTCTAGGTATTATCCTCTATGTTGGTTCAAGGTAGGACTCTCTGAAAGAGTTCCAAGTGGAACATTTAATAAAAGGTCTTTATCTCAATGAGTGTTCACATGGACACAGAGTTCTAAAATATTCTGAGGGTTTTTCCTCTTTGTCTGTTTTATGTTTATGTTCATCCTCTTTGTTGCTTTGTGGGTCCGTAAAGAATTTTACAATGACCCTGTGTGTTAAAAGCACCTTATAAATAAATTTAGATGGCCTTGAATTGACTTGATATGCTTACGGCTCCCACAACACTGTACGCACAGTAGAAAAATCCATTTTTCATTTTTGAGAAATCAGATTTGGGTTTTCATTACTCAATTATTCTCCACTGAAAGTTAACCTAAGGGCGGTCTGTCATCAGAATGCGCTCTACTCTCCTGGCATCATAATACACTCAGTAACATTGGAGTTCCCTTGTCCCAAGTACTAAAATATGCAATTATGTATTTATTGCTGAGGAAGAAAATGTAATGCCAAAGGTTAAGGATTTATATTTTATGTTGTGTATCCACACGCACACCTTTTTAGCGGCAAACTTTGTAATCCACAAAAGCCGGGCTCCTTTTTGTTTGCTCTTTCTGGCTCGCAAAACACATTTTGAACTAAGACCGGGGCATCTGTTGATTTGGGAAGACAAACAGGCATCTTAATTAAATTCAAAGTGGTTTATGCGCTGGCATTATTCAAATCGTACCGTCTGAGAAATTAAGTTGGAATGCATTTGAAACGTGAAGTCAAATATACTGGAAGGGGAAGGAAAATCGTTTAATTAAATCCCTATAGTTGTCATTAGCATGCAAGCTTCTGGAGCCCTGGTCACAGATTACATGTGATGTGCTAAAAAGCTGACGAGCACTTTTATTCAGAAGTTATTAACTTTTTAAGCACCCAATTACGTCTGCTGGATTGCAAGCACACAACTTATAATCTTCTAAGGCAACTTTGGCTTAGGATCATTGTCCCTCTGAAGTATGGCCAATTAAGCCCTGTTGGGGCTGACAGAGGAAACATAGAGCGTGTAATGTCAATATGATGCTATTTTTTCCCTACGAAAGTTAAAGCACAACGGTTCATATGGGAACATATACCTTCCCTCACTGTATACACAATTAACAGGCACAGCAAAGTGGAAGGATGTTGTGGCACGATGATTGCACAATTAGCAAAACTGATTATTCAGCTTTCTTGTCTGCTTCTTGTGAGGCACGGCACATGAAAGCAAATACTGAAACTGTGGAGGTGATTTCCACAGACTATCAGAGCTTTGCCATCATGACACAGTGGAAAGAATAAAGGGGAAAAAAAAAAGGCAGATTCGCCTCGAGAAAGGAAAGAGTTTGTTTTTGACTTACCTTGGCAGAACTCTGTGTAGGAGTCTCATATCTGTCCCTGTACTTATCTTTCGACTACACTTTATTTACTCACGCCCTTCAGAGCTTTTGTATTTTTCTCTCCTTCACCCGAGCTCTTTATAAAACATAGAACACCCGTTTGTTGTTTATAAGAGGAATGTGCTGACTTACGGCAAAAGACTGATGTTTGAGAGAGTCTGATTTTGGTCTTACTGTACGGAGCTTTCAAAGAAAGACAAACAGGAAGCAATTCTCAGAAACAAAGGCTGCAAAACCATTTTGCTTGGCAACATTAAAGCTGTAGTTTGCATTATTTGAAGTGGCGTTGTATGAGGTACTTATGGATAGACAGTGCATTACCTACAGTAGATGTCAGTCAGCCAGTTTGGAGAAGCAGAGATGAGTAGCAGCACGGAAGCAAAGCAATGTACTTCTATAGATGGTCAGAAAAAAGCATATTTTAGCCACTTTAAAAGATATCTGTATTAGTATAAGTATATGCTCTATTTAAAATATTTTCACCACTTTACTTTGCAGCCCTGCAGCCGTCTCTGACAGGAAAGCGCCCTTATATAAGCCAAACATCACTCTCTCCAAACCAACCAAACTCTGTAGGCGAAATCAGCAATTTTACCTTGCTGGTCTACCACTGCCTCCAAGGGTAGTTAATGTTATTTTGTCACAATAACACAAAGAAACTAACAGATCGAAGCAGCAACTCCCGTCTTCCACAGGGTTAAATGACTGATTTTGCTCATGAAATTTGATTGATTTTAAGAGAGAGAGCGTCATTTGGCTCATATAATAACAGTTTCACATCAGAAAATGCTGTCTGGGTAGCGGGGAACTCAGCGCGGGGAACTCAGCTGGTGGAGTGTGCAGCCCATGTGTGGGTCCTCTGCAGCAGGCGTGGGTTCGACTCCCGCCTGCAGCCCTTTGCATGTCTTCTCCTGCTCTCTATTCCCATTTCCTGTCTTCATTTCAGCTGTCCCATCTAAATAAAGGCATAAAAGAAAGTCCTAAAAATATATATATTAAAAAACTGAAAAAGCGGTCTGATGATGAAGTAAAGCTGTGAAAACAGTGTACACTTAATTATTTCTGCCACGAGCAGACGGGCGCAGACAGATGCATGTGTGCATGTGTGTGTGCTGGGTACGTGACCAACAGACCTGGAGCTTATCCACTGCTAATCTCGCACACCTCTTGACTGATCAACTTAATATATTTTGTGCACAGTCATGGCTGCATGCCGAAGGGCCTCTGTGATTCACAGTTTTCGAAAAACCTTGAAAAACCCTTTTCAAATTAATGTATATTTTTACGGCCGGAAGCATTATGTTTCTTGGTCATCCCATTCATGTGCACGCAAAATCTCAAGAATGCTTTGAGGGAATTTCTCCAAAGCTTGCACAAAGAACTAGTTGGACACAAGCATGAACTGATTTGTTTTTGGTGGTTAAAGGTCAAGGTCACTGTGATAAAGTTTTGGCCATAACTGAATAATTCATGTGCTAATTATGACAAACTTTCACATAAATGTCTGGTCAGATACTAGCAGTGCTAGAGAGTATTTACATGTAACTAGTTACATGTAATTAAATTACAAAAGAAGTAAATCAAATCGTTGGTGACATCCAAATATTCCATTCAGGTCAGCTCAGTCAGAGAGCTGCAGTCTCCTGAGTGACCTCTTCTAGTCTGATATTGACTTTTTAGGTGGACTTTTTTAATTTGGCTAAAATACCTTTTGTTGCTGATCCTGCCCTCAGCAATTCATTGCACAGCTTTCATGCTGGTACTCCTCTCTGCTTGCTGACCAGCACCTACTGTAGGTAATCCACTGACTATCCATAAGTACCTCATATAAAGTAACCCAAATAAAATAACCTGAACTATCCCTTTTATGAAGACATCAAGTATTAAATGTCAGGGACACCATGCTGCAAAACTCTTGCTTACATAATACCAGTGTACAGTACTACGAGTTCATACATTCTGGGTTGTTTTGTTTGCATGAGAAGCTGTTCAATGAATCATGTTGACATGCCACAGCATCCAGAGGTCAGTCCCGGTATTTGTCAACTCATTGGAATTCTGTGAGCCAGGTAGGAGAGGAAGCTCATGGCGTGAAATTGTCAGCGCAGTGACTGCGGCGGACTTGAGGGACGTGGGTCAGTTGTCAACCAAATGACAGGGTAGTCCAATCCTTGACTGCCTCCCAGGGTGTATGTCTCAGTGGCGCACACTTCCCTGCCAGGAGACAGTGTAGCACAGCCGTCCTAAGCTGTTGTGGCTTATGTTGGGATCTATCCAGCCGCCTGTTGTGACATCTTTCTCAACTTTTTAACCCGGTCGCACTCTCTTCACCAACGTAAGCCCAAAGCCCTGACACTGATATCACTTTAGGATTGATAAAAGCAGCACTGCAGCTGGCTGGATGCATGAGGCAACACAGCCTGAGCCTGGATACACAGACTGGTCACAATGTATTACTCTTTTCCACTGAGATAAAAAAATTACATTTTTTTTTATATTGAGAACCGTTCATCTGAAAAGGCCCATCTAAAGAAATTGTCGGTTCAAGTGTACGTTATATTTCAATCATTTTCCCCACTTGACCTTGCTGTCAGACAGCCTTTCCTGATGGGAAACCGTCCAAGAGCATTTTTCCATTGAAAAGCCGTTCAAAAACAACTACTGTCACCGGAGAAAAGACATTTATAAATGGTTCAGAAATTTTTTTTTTACACCGACTATTTGAAAATGTTGATTAAACATTCACATTCAGACCATATTTCACTGGGATTTGCAACTGTGATTTAACAAATTTGTGTTTTGTGACATTTTGATGTTATAACTGCATTTTAGCTGGTTGAACAGTGAGTGAAAACCCAGTTTTCAGCTAGAAATCAACGTTGAAATCTTGGTCAGTACTCAGTGGGAGTATTAAAAAGTTTTTCTCTCCAAACCAACAAGACTCCACTGACAAAATCAGTCATTTTTACGTTGCAGAACACAGGAGTTGCTGGTCTACTGCTGCCTCGATCAGTTGAGTTGTTGTGTGACTCCATCCAAACTATCCTTTTAAAACACAAAAGTCAAACAACAACACAAACCAGCTGACTGAACAAGGGAGCGGTAGACCAGCGACTTTAATGTTCTGCAAGGTAAAATAGCTGATTTTGCCTATGGAGTCTGGCTGGTTTTGAGAGAGGATGATATGTGGCTTATATGACTGTGCTTTCCTGTTGGAAAAGGTTGTCTGGTGGCAACATAAAGTGGTGCAAAATATTAAAAATATAGTATAAACTTAGACTGACATAGATTTTTTTTTAAATGTTTTGCTGCTGACTCTATCACAGCAGTACATTGCTCAGCTTCCTACACAAGTACGCCTGCTGCTTTTCCAAACTGGTGGCCTAGAGACCACCTTCTACTGTAAGTAATACACCGACTATTGTTAAGTACCTCATACAACCCCGCCTAAAATATTCTGTACCATCCCTTCAAAATCCCAGCTGGGGTTATAAGACAAAAAAGAAAGTTAGCTTTAAGGAGTGAAAGTTTAACTTGCCTGACCTTTAAGCTGTTTTCCCGACTGAACGATTCAAAGCCGCTCCCCCTGGTTTGTGTGAGCGAACATGTTGTGCGATATGAAAGTAGCCATGTCAAATCTATCTGATTTCATTGTAGCTACAGAATAGTGGTCACAACTTTTGTGCAATCCTACTTTCTTCATCCCACTACTCACGCTTTAGGCGTTGATTTGAAATAACACAGAGCTCGCTTGGTTAAAAGATCCTGGGCCAAAAAAGACACTTAAATCCCCGAATAAGCTACAGTAGCAACCAGGCCTGACAGCAAATCTTCGACTTAAAGCTGACGTGAAAGTGAATAGCTCTCACCCAAGCCCCTGGTTTGACAAAACTATATTTGCTTTTAATCTTCTTATTGAGCCCAATGCTGGCCTTTTAAAGACCAATTGAAAAAATGTAAATCACATACAAATGAGGAGTAATTCTGATTTTCTCAGTCCGCTTGTCCCTCAGTGACCATATCCAATTTTCAGAGTTATATTATCAGGCTTGGTGAAGTGGTCAGCCCACTAAAAGGAGCTAATATCTGCCAGACCAGCTGCTCTGCCAGGGCACATAGAAAGCTTGAATCATACTCTGCTCTGTTACCCTATTTAAATGGACAGACTGGAGCTAATTTTAAATAAAGTCTAATTACGGACATGCTTTTGAAATGAAGAGAAACATAAGCTGGGGCTACCATCTAGTAGCAATTATTCTATGGCATAATGTGTCTTAGAAAACGGAGTGAAACAGACTGCAGAATGCATTAATCTTCCCTTTAACTTCCCACGCACCATAGGAAGTCAAAGTTCATGGGTCATATAATCATTTTTCCCCTTTTGAAACTTTATCTTGCACGAAACAATGATTTCAAAGTATGTGCATGTCCTCCATCATAAAGCACTGTCAAGGAATAAACCAACCTCCTGCCAAGTACCCCCAAAATTAAATATTGAACCACTGAAATGGGAATAATTCAAATGTATATGATTTATATAATATATTCCGCTCCGTGAATGAGAGCGGAACACGGATGACTGATTAGGCTTTTATCTTCACCAGTTCCCACTGATTATACTCAGTATGGTAGTTAAGAATGTCAGAGGACGGAAAAGAGACCAAGGAGAGAAGCAACAATAGATGGAGTGTATAGGATGAACGCCGGCATATGCAGCAGCAGCACAGGGAGAAAAAAAAAAAGGTGCATTTTCGATTATTTTTTGGCATTTGATTGAGAGTTCTCAAAATTCTTGTTTATTTGAATGTCCCGACCTTCCGCCCAGCAGTTGTTCCTTTCAGGCATGTCAGTCCTTCAACGCGCCGGAGCAGGATGCGGGGGTGGTATTGTTATCCGTTGCTCTCACACAGTAAAATCCTCGCACCTCAAAGGCTTTTTTGACTGTTATGGGTGAGTGCAGAAAAACTGTGCTGCCAAAAGTATTGACCACTGTAAACTAGAAGATATAAGAGCGGCCATATGATCCATGCTCAGGAAGTGCTGTAATGTACTCACAGTAATGGTGTTATGTCTGTGCTTGAGGTGGCTATTAACCACCAGATCAATGTTGTAGAGCAGAGGTTCTCCATCTTTTCTCACCCTTACAAGAAAGAAATTAAAGCGTATTGGAGTGTGCGGTGGCCGGACGGCAACTGGTGGACACGCCTCTGAATTTTCATGCGTTTTGGCCGCTACGTGAAGGAGTTCAGTGCCACTTCCTGTTTTTACTATGTGGCGCAAAAGAACTCTGACTAATTAGTATATTAAGTGTCGACCACACCATGAGTTTCCTGTAAACCAAATTGTTTTTCAAGGCTTACTTCCTGTTGCCAGTAGATGGCGCAGTGACTATGAAGCCTAATTGTCATGTAGATGTCTTCAGGGTGGGACTTCTATCAGACACGTGGAATTTGGGGGGAGGTTGGACAAAGTGTGCTTGAGATATAACAAGTTCCTGTTTCATAGGAGAACACTGAAATTCAACACCGTGCCAGAGACTCATCCATCAACAAAAATAATCAAGCTTTTTTAAATAACTTTCATTGTGAAGGTCTGTACATGGTACACACTGATTTTGAAGTTGATTTGATTAATTCTCTAGGAGGAGTTTGTTAAAATACATTTGGCTACACCCGTGGACAAAACCCATATCAGATGTACATTTTAACTTTTTTTTTTTATTATTTATTCCTTACATTATAACGTAAATAATTAAAATAACCCTCATGCTGTGTTCCTTGCAGTAATTTGACGTAGTCTAATCTTTTATATCTTTCTACTTCATTATAGGAAAGAACTGTATTGAGAAATGTATTAGAAAGGTATTAGATGTGAATTTAAATATTTGCACCATGTCAACACAGAATACCCATAGCAAACATATAGTGTTTTTCACTATAGTGCATACATAAAATAAAATGCAGATTCTGATTATTTTAAATAATATGTATCTAACATATAAGGTATCAAGGTAATTTATTTATCATTATACAAAACAGGGTTTCACAACAATTTAAATCAATTTAAAATTGATTCATTTATTTATTCATATAATAAATTAATGAGGAATAAATAATAGTATTAAAGAGGCTTAATGACAAATTTAAAAACAGTCTATGAATATGAAAGAAACAGGAAATAAGTAATGACTGGTTAAAGTCTAATCATAAAATAAAGGCAGGCTGTAATGAGGAACAAAAAAGACCAGTGTGCAGGATTTAGTGGCATCTATTGGTGAGCTTGCAGATTGCAAACACTTAATCTCACCCTCCCCTTCCAAGCTTGCGGAGAACCTTCAGTGACCGTGCAACTTTCAAAGAAATGCGATTTGATGTTTCTAGAGTCAGCATTTGGTTTGTCCATCCTGGGCGACTGTCGAAACACAGCAGAGAAACATGGCGGCTCATTCTAAGGCAACAAAAACAAGATTCTTGCTTTTGCGCTAATGAAAACATGAAAACACAAAAGTTATTTTTGCGACATATTCTTCCAATAGAGCCCTTGTAAATCTCACACGCCGGAACTTTAAGTGAATGAAATCTGAAAACTTTTCACGGACCCCCTGGCAGAGGGCCAAGGACCCCTGGGGATCCCCAGACCTCTTTTTGAGAACCACTGTTCTAAAGTGCTTGAAGGCTGAACTCAGGTGCCTGACTTTACATTCTGCATCCTTGACAACAACATGTCCTCATTAACGTCTAAATATACGACGCAGTCTAAATGTGAACAGGAGAAGAAGTGTGAACATGAAAGGTGTTTTCTGGTGTCACTGATCACACTGTACTGTACTGTACACCTGCCATCACTTTTCCATGAATAGGCCTAATCTGTTAAACCTTAGGGTAAATATAGATGCATTCACATCACTACAGTGTAGTTTCCAACTGTGCTGCAAAAGGGCTGCCAGTCATGCCACGCTGCGTATTGAAAGCCTTCATAATGGCTGTCTTTGATTATATGCGATTTTTGGTGCATAACTGGTTGTTCCTCCCTTTGGGGTTTTGAAACGCTTCCCAGTGTGACGACGGCCGAGCTGGAGCCGCATGTATTGACGCAAGAAAATAAACCGTGACCTCTGTCAAAAGGAAAGGTCAGAATCCCAAATGCTCTTTCCCAAAAGGCGTCCTGTCAGCTGCTATCACAAACAGTATTAAGCCAGCTTGGTGGCACTCCTGCGGAAATCCCACCAGCAATTTTCACCATCTAAATGAACTGTCATTCTCTTGTCATAGTTAACTCTAACTGATTCTCAGCCACTAATCTCCTTAGCAGATATCCCAAAAGGACACAGAGATAAAAAAAAAAAAAAAAAAAAGAAATCTCGTGGAATGATTTCATAACAAATTCACATTTAGGTCATTTGACAGTCATTGTAGTTCATCTCTGAGGGGTTAAGGCGCTCGACAGTAATGTTATTCATCATTCTGCACTGTGTTTAATGGACATGTTGACATAATCTGCATTAACCGAGGGGTTTAAATGTACGGAGCAGTTAAGTGGCGGACAGTGACGGCCGTATTCCTTCCATATTCAACTGTCATTCAACTTTAATGCGCCGGTCTACTCCACTGTGTTGCTCGTTACTAACTTGCTTAACAGTTTAAAATGTCCAATTACACAGTTGGATGACCATTATGACTACATAAGCGAGCGACAAGACTGAGCTATTGAAATTGGTTTTGCTCGTGTGAAATAATCTGAAATCCAAATAGTATTATGCAAATGATGATAAATATTAAGACAAAGAAAGCGATGCTGATTTGCTTGTAGCTTTGCCACATATAAGGTCTGCCTGAATTTAGCTAAAATCATAATATAGGGTAGACTGGGGACATTTGCAACCGGGGACGGTTCCGACAAGTCTTATTTCTCCAGTCAGCAACATGCCAGAGTGATGATACTCATACTGCACATGCTCAGTATGTCTCACCAACCAGGAAGACAGAGGATGTGTTCAATATCTGATGCTGCGCTTGTTTTGGAGGCGTGACGTCACTTTGTCCTGTCCTTAAGTTTGAATCATTGTTTTGTTTAGCGTGTGTCAAGTTCAGTGTGTTTAGTAAAGGACATGATGTCTTGTCATGTCTGTTTAGCTTGGGGCTGTAACTTAAAACTGTCTGCACGCTAAGCAGCAATATCAGAATAGACCACATAACTGTATTTTTCAACATGAAGTAGACATTGTTGCAGTTTTGTACAATAAATACACATTTAAAGCTACTGCAAAGAGTTTTTAACCCGTTATGATTCAGTCTCAGTTTAATACTGATACCTCTATACGACCTACTTAAGTTAACAAGATCATTCACTGGGTCAGATTCTCAGTGAAATCAGTTCAAAGGAGCCTCTGTTTACATTTTCCAGTACAGTGAGTCGTACATTAGCCATCAGCCATATTTTTGAGTCAAAAAGCAAAAGTTAGTGACTGAGATGTTTAAATTTAAATATATATGTATTTTAATATGTTGCAACTGTCCCCATGGTTAGGATCAGTTGCAACATGTGACTTCTATTCAAATAAAATTTGTGAATAATGTGCTATATGGTATTATCTTTAAAGGGACAGTTCATCCCAAAATCAACAATTATATTTTTTGCATTGTGAGTTGCGGAGGTTTGGAGATATCAGCTGCAGAGACGTCTGCTGTCTCATCTACAACACACATTTAAAAAAACTCAACAGCAATGTCTCTTTATAGAAATGATGACCTGGTTGCTCAAGCTCGTCCACAACCCTGGTGGATGTTGCAGTTTCACAGAGGAACTACTTACTATTAGCAGACAGATCAGAGTCCAGTGTATAAAAATTTGGTTGGTCTAGTCCAAATAGTTTCAGAGAAACTGAGAGACTTGCAAAAAGTGTTGCGACGGTCCCGTCTTGTTGTTAAGCCTGTGAGATAAAATTCCTCTGAGCGAGCTGGACGTTTAGACTGCAGCTGCAAATAAAAAAAAAAACTTTTCCTTTTTTTGTGTGTTTGGCTGTCACAATCATTCAAGTTCTTTGTCAAGCTTATTTTCATCGCCAGATCTTGTCAGGAGTCTATTCATCACAACCCACATCTGTGCCATGTGTGATTGATGCATGTGTTTGATGGCAGCCAACTGCAAAATACCTACATCAAAAGTGAGGGTGCTCTTCACAGATCGCCTCTACTTTTCGTCTTGTCAGTGTTTTGCTTGCACAAGCAGTCTCTCCCTTCCTCACATGCCTGCATCAGTCATATCAGAGCAGCCTCTCTCCGGTGATGGCTCTGTAAATAATATCCTTTCACGCAGGTAAACAATGCTCCACACCCAGCGCCAACCATATTATTTCTTCCGTAAACTGATTTTCATTTTGCATCGCCGCCGATGAATGTCTCTTGTCTTCCAGGTTCTGTTCGGCCTCTGTTCTTCGTCCTCGCGGCACGATCACCCGCAACCGGGGGGGAGACTGAAATACAACAAGGAGAGAACACAGGTGTACAGGAAACACAAGCTGCACACACATTTAAATTAGCGTTTCACAAAACCTATTTTGCCAATGCAAAATAGTTGCTTAAAAACATAATTCACAGGAGATAAGGTTTCTGCCTCCTGCTGTATTCCAGTATTCCATTTTTTGACTCCATTTGAAGCAGTTCATTCAAGGCGAGTTCTTTGAAGCTCACTGTGCTTTATTCTGAGGCAGGTGGAAAAAGGTCATCCCGTCCCAGTTCTCCTAACACCTGGAAAGCACAAATAAATATATCGAAAGCCTAAATCTTATAGTCCATCCCATACAGATATCCGGAGATGGTAACACCTGGTGCGGGTGCTGATAAGAGTCTGTTACAGGTGCAATAAGTAAGGTTTTTACAGCTCCACAGCACAAAATGATCTTAAAACATCTCTGCTGGTTTGATTGGGGTGTTGATCAATAGCAGCGACACAGTGATTGCTCTGCTGGTTTCAAAACTCACCTTTCCATCCTGTGCTTTGTTCAAAACTCGCCCACCATTTGTTTTTTTTTTTTGGAAAGTTATGACTTGACAAAACTCGGTGATGGTGACGCAGGAGAAAGACAGAATTAAACCTCAAGATGTGAGAAATAATTCCAGGTAGGCTTTTAATGTTGGATTGTTTTTAGCAAAGTGAAAAATACCACAAAATAAATGTATATACCGAACCTGAAACCTGAAAGAAATCTCAGTTATTTAACAGACTCTGAGAACTCCTTACAGTTGGCTTCAGTCTAATTTTATGGGGTGATTTTAACAGTTACCTCAGAAAATGACAACAGCTCTCCTTTTTGTTTTTGATTACATTTCTTTTTAAGTTTTTATAGGTGTTTCTATAGGCTTTGTGTAGCTGAGTGGTTTTACAAGCAAGTCAGTGCATCATTAGATGGTTTCAGAGAGTTACAAGCTTCTGTAAATACACTGTGAAAACAATACAGCAATGTACTGATATTAGAAAATTTACTTTGTAATTTGTACTTTTGAATACTTAAGTATTTTTAAAAGCAAGAACTCTAGGACTTTAATTTTGACTAAGCAACTTTCAGTTGTAGTTGAGTCCAAGTATGGATAATCCTGGTCAAATGTTACTCAAGTACTGGGGTTGAATACTTTGTCCACCACTGATCAGATTACTGGTTACTGAATTAGTAACAACAGGAATTATTAGCAGAAGTTAAGAGTCTTGCAACGCCGCTCTGATCTCCAGTGAAAACATAGCTAATCTTAACAAGAATATTACAGCTAAGACCAACTGCTAACTTTTTCTAACCGCCGCTAACTAACCTGCCAATACCACTATTACTGCAGAAAAATGGGTCGGATACAACTAAAAGTGTTAATATGTCATTTTTAAGCATTAAAATATCTAAAAATGCTGCACATATGTTCTACATTTTGTTGAGTTGTATTCTTACATTATCGTAAATGTTTTGCTTTTTTTTTTTTTAACACAAAAATAAATTGGTGCATTTTGCTTTACAAACATTATAAGAAGAAGAAAGTATTTCCATTTAAATTCAGATTAAGTAATTTGCCCTACTGCAGGAAATAAAATTAACAATTTAACATTTAATTTAACAATTACAACTCAGTATCCCATATCTTTGTTATTGCCAAGAACTCCCATTTATTTATGCCTCTTTTATTTATACCTACCTTTCAAAATGATCTTTTCTTGCAAATAATAATGTCTGCAAATGAACTCAAGACCAGTGTTTTTGGACTGCTAAATATATAAATACTGCCAAGCAGCACAGCAGTGTTAAGTAATGCATTACAATCAACCTGAAAAACCCCAAATTACATTGATACGTTTCATCAAACTACGTCTTTTGTTATTGTTTTAATGTGAGAGAGACCACCGTTATCTCAATGTTCATTCCCACATTGTAAAACGAGGAATAACTGGACAAAAAAAATGAATGAACCTAACGCTGATCTTAGGCTAAACATCAAAAGTAACTTGTAAATTGTAACTGGCTCACTTTATCATAAATGTAAAAATGTAGCTTTTGTTTTGGTTGTTTATGGAAAGTGTTGCCATGGAGCTGTCAATGTTGTTCCTATTCCACATAATTGATAGAGGTTGATAATCTTTGACCATTTATTACCCTAATTAATCAAACCTTAATTACAGCATGTCATAATATTCCATGTCTAATGCTTCACATGTGCCTCTCACCAAGGACAAGAGAGGCAGCTGGATTTATTTCTGTCATGTCTGCGTCTCTCACCTACCCTCGCATCAAATGACATTGGAGCACAGGCGTGTTTTTTTTTTTTTTTTTTTTTTTCTGTGTCCTATTAGCGAGTGATACAAGTGTTCCTCAATTAAGGATCTCATTAAAGACATTTGATAAGTCCCCTTCTCCCTGGGGGATATCAAGAAATTTGCTAAATACCAAGCTGGCTGTCACAGTAGCAGAGTCTGACAGATCTAAGGGCTGTTTGTATGTCTGAGGAGTGACAAAATGAGGCAGCGCAGACACGACACGCTGTGTACTACGGTAGTGATTAGTCTCCACAGTGCAGGATTTAATAGTGTGGAGAGAGACTTTGCGCGAAGCACGGTCCGCTCACCCTCCTTGACCTTCTCCAACAGAGGCGCTTGACTAAAACAAATGATGAGCATCTGCTTTGGAGTCAGCGGAGGTGGGAGAGAAACACAAACTCTTCAGGCATCCTGGATCAGTGGCATATTTTATCCCAGGGTACAATGCTCACCAGACACCTCTGCGTCCGTTCTGATCCAACAGATAGCAAAATAAACTCACCACAAGAATCTGACCTTGGTTGGATGATTCCCTCGTTACTGTGGAAATATTTGAGGGCGCACAAAGTAGGGCAAGGCCAAAACAGAACCGTATTTATCTACCCTGTTTACATTGTTCTATTTATACTGTTTATCAAATGTGTTGTTTTCACTAAATGAATAAACAAACCTTTAATTAGAAAGCAACACATGTGAATACAGTAGGTTGACCTCCATAATATTTCCTTTCTTTGTCCGCATAATCCTGGGCGTGCATGTAATTTTTGCATTTACTCTCACATTAGGCAATAATGCAGTACAGTACGCTGCTGATTAGAACCATGTAGGGTTCTCTGGGTTGTCCCCACAGGAAAACCTTTGTTTGGTTCCTGGTAGAACCTTTTATAAAGGGTCCACCTGGACTAGATGGTTCTAGGATTACACCTAGAGCCAACTAACGAGTTGCACAGCTCTGCCTTTTTTGTTGACACTAAAAAAAGAGCAGTGTGGTGCTCCCCCCCCCCTTTATTTTACAAAAATGAATGAAAAAAACTCACCTGGAATCTCGGAATCTCAAAATCTCAAGTACCTGCCTCCAAGCTGCTGTTTTCTGTTCAAATAATGCTAACCACAGTGGGTATAATCACACCGCTCCAGTCATCCAGCAGCAGGCAGCACTAGACGGTCCTCCATGATTGTTATTTACAAGCATCCGGAAACTTTGCTCTCAATAGTGTTAATAATCTGATTGTACACTGGTTAAAAAAAACACACACACATACACAAATGCTGTCCGGCGCTGAGTTGACGTGTTTTCAGCTCGAGGCGTTCAGGTCACTCCTGTAAAAACACGAGGTGCCCTGGGCATATTATTATTATTATTATTTTTGTGCCCTCAGACAACAACTGGAAAAAGACGCCCCTCGCTGCCAAAACTTCCCTTTGTCTAAGTGTGTCAACAAAAACGAGGTTCAACCAAAAACTCTTTTATATTCAGAGGGTTTTATCCAGAACTCACCCAGGGGGTTCCACCAAGATCCTTTTTATACTCCCAAGGGTTTCTCTTAAAACCCCTTGTCTTCTGGGGGTTCTATGTAGAACTTACATTCTGTATTCAGCAGATGAGGCGAAAAAAATATCTATGTAACAATTACCCATTTTGAAACTGAAGAAACATTCAAACAAATTTTACGGTTAAGTCTAACCTTTTAACAACAGAGGTTGCGGCCGTATACGCACGCTATGCAAGTTGCACAGGGCCCTGCGATGTACGCTAGGGCCCCGCCTCCCCTTCGTGTCAAAGAGGGTGTCGATGTTTACAACTTTGATGAGAGGATGAAGCAGAACTACAGAGAAAATAACATCCAGAGAGTGATTGAGGTGAACAGTAATCGGGTAAACTTTTTTCCTCCTCTCCAAGTTTCATTCATTCACAGTAATGTTCAGTTGATGCTCCTCCCTCTGCCTGTCTGTCTGTCTGTCTGTCTGTCTGTCTGTCTGTCTGTCTGTCCGTCTCTCCGTCCGTCCGTCCGTCCGTCCGTCTGTCTGTCTGTCTGATGTTAGATGTGCTGGGCGGTGTGTCTGTCTGTGTCCAGCTTACAGCCACATCCAGGGATGCTCTGTGACTTTGTGTCTGACAAGTGTGAATGAAATAAAGCTGTTTTATCACTTTTGGTGAGCGCCAACGTGCAGCAGCGTTTATGATCTGTAGCTCAGAAAAGATAACGTGTGAACATGCTGTCCCAAAGCGGCCTCTGTGGAGACCAGTCTGTCTGTCCAGACAATATATGGACACGATCTTACTCCCCCGAGTGTAAAAAGTATGCAGCTCCTTTATGTAAGCAAAAGTACTAATATCACCCTGTAAAAATACTTAAATACAAGTAAAAGTTCCGCATTCACAAGACCTTACTGAAGTAAAAGTACAGACATATCAGATAAATGTCCTTAAAGTAAAAGTAGTCAGGTTGCAGTGAAATCTTCCCTGTCAGTGTTATTATGTCTGATGTTTTTGGATTAATATTATCGCTTTAATGTCACTGCTGTTTACTGCAGTAGAGGTTTGAGGTTGAGCTCATTTTTGCTACTTTATAGTGCGCTGTCGGCTAGTTTACAGCAATGCATCATGGACTATAAAACCATCAAATGTCTGTAGCATCACTGTCCTGTGAGAACCACGTATCTCTAAAAAGCCAGCCTTCTTTCAGCTTTGTAGATTTAAAAAGTTCATTATTTGCCTCTGGGATGTAGTGTAGAAGCACAAAGCAGGTAAACTACAAAAGAAGTACAGTACTTGATGTACATGTACTTTGTTCACCACTGATTATAACTCTGAACTAATGCAAGATGGAAAGTAACTGACTGATTAAATAAGTAACTGACTAATTACCAGGCAGCTGTTTTAGTATTATCTACATTCTTATTGATTCTGAAATTTATTTATGTTAATGACAGTATTCACTTATGTGGTGACTGTGTGGCAAATGGTTTACACGGCTCTCCGATCAGTTAGTAAGGCCTCAGCAGAATTTTGCTCAGGGCCTCAATGTTTAACAATGATGGATTCATGCTTTCAACAATTCTCGAAGGACTCCTACTTCCAAAAAAGGTTCTTTGGATGAAAACGGTTCTTAGTCTTACATAGAATCCTTGACAAACCCTTTCTTCAAAATCAGAAGCAAATAATTCTGGGTAGAAACTAAGTCCTTCAGGAGGAACCTTTTTGGAATTTATTTCAAAGAGTGTATGCATTTCCACGGCAAGAAATTAGAGCAATATTTTGCCCTAATGAGACTGAAGGACAGGATATTACAGATTTTGGGACCTGCGAATTAACGTGCGGTAGACTCAGTAGGATACTCCTAATTTATTTACCAGTGAGAAATAATGATTATTCAACAATCACAGACCATACATAGTGAGAAAAAACGTAAATATTTCTGAGCGTTAGAAACAGGAATGAGATCTCTTTCCTGTTGGTCAACAGTCATATCATCTTTCCAGAGAAAATTGATTTACTGCCAGTTTCATCACCAAACATCTGCTGATTCTCTGAAAACGTTCAACATATATGAAAACTGTCCGTCTCGTAAAAAAGTTAACGCAGTGTGAATGTTTCATGTCATGCAGTCAGTGAAGTGAGATGATTTTACCTCATTTCCATGTGTCTATGTAAGTTTTAATCACAATGGAAAAATGGGAATGAAGTATTTCAGACCCCTGAGTGCCGTCCTCTAACAGCACTTTCAGCGCAGCCATAAAATGTGGAATTAAGTTCCAGAGAGGATCCTGTAGCCCAGAGCTTTTCCACTTAAAACATCAACCACATTTAGTTTTAACAAGATGAAAAGTCTTAAGCTAATAGCGGCCTCAGTGTTCATCACATCTGACTCCATCCTACACAATACTTCATGAAAACGTTAGATGGTAGAAACAACAAACTGGTGATCATGTTATCCCTACAGTTAGAGAGTGGGGGGCTTGTGGTGGGTATATTAAACAGGTCTTGGATTCAGTGAATTCAGAGAGAGACAGAGTCTTCTTCTGCGCAAATGAAAGTGCCGTCCCAAGACCTGACGATACCAGTAATGCCAGTAACCTTGCAAAGCTAAATCATAAGATCTCAGTTGAGCCGTGCAGCTGGAAGCTCTGCCAGTCTGTGAAGCATGGCGACGTTTTTTAGATGACAGCTTTAAGCAGTAAATCTGAAATGACTGCTAATGCCACTTCCATGTCATATTGAAGCTATCGTAATTACAGGTTCCTGATTTGTAAATTGTGTTCAGTGTCCGCGTCGTAATCATGATTGGGAAACGGATAAAAAAAAAAAATCCTGAAATTTCTGGTAACCAGAGGCTAAAACTGACATAAAAGCAAAGCAACTGTGTTTTGTACAAGCTCAAGCTGTGGGATAGTTTTTTGATTCAACCCCGAATACAATGAATTTCAATACTTTAATCAAGATGATATAAAAGCATGAATGACCTTCTTGAGATCCGGCTGAGAAAATAAAGTCCAAATTTTTGAGATGCTCTTCAGTAAAAAAGAAAAAAAAGACTGAATGACTTTTGTAACTTGTTTTTCAAACGAAAGGTCGCAGTGAAATAGTTTATCCAAGTTTTTAGCAGCAGATTTAACAGGGATTTGTAGACAGAGAGGCAAGATGTATTTGTAAAGTTTGGTTAAAAAAAAAAGTTATGGAACATCAGCACTTTATTTCCGATTACATCTTCACTTGTCTTTAATGGGACTTAATTTTGCGTGTCATCTGAACAACAGTGGTATTGTAATTTGTGCTTATGTGTGATCTACAACAGAATAACAGAGGGGTGAGGATGGAGCCGTGGGGAACACCACAAACAGGCCACTGAAGAGGAGACATAACGCACCACTTCTGAAAATGTTCTGTTTGATAAATAGGATTTAAACCAGACTAGAGCAGCATCCCTGATGCTAACCCACTCTTCAAAGTGATCCAAAGTTTCTAGCAGCAGATTTGACAGGGATTTTCAGACAGGAAGCTAAGATGTTTTTGTAAAAAACAGATAAATTAAAAAGTTTTGGAACATCAGTGCTTTATTTCTGACAGACGAGATAAAAATTCCCTCCTCACTTATCTTTAATGGGACATAATTTTGCATATCATCTGCACTGTGCCATTTTATCTTGGCTCTGTTGTTTGAATTTTCAAATGCAAGTATGGCTCTTTTTTTTTCCAAGTAGGCTTCTCAGTCATATACGAGCTAACTGACTTGTATTTGTGTTTAAGGGCCATAAAATAGTGCCTAAGATCTATTTCGTTATATTTTTACATGGCTTTGGAAAAGGTATGTTTAATTGTCACTGTAAATATATATTTGAATAGTGCTGCAACCAATGTTTAGTTTCATAACTGAGTACTATGTTGATTATTTCTTTGAATTAATTATTTACTTGCTTACGTCCATATAAGGTCAGAAAATTATGAAAAATGTTGACCACATTTCCCCAAAGCCCAAGATGATGTCCTGTTGTTTTGTCAACATCGCAAAAGTATTCATTTTACTGTCATAGAGGAATAAAGATCAGAAAATATTCACATTAGAGAAGCTGAAATCAGATATTTTGGACATTTTTTAATAAAAAAAAAAAAAAAAAGAATCAAAACAATTAATCAGTTATCAAAATAGTTTATAATTGATGAAATGTTGCAGCTCTACAGTTAAAACATTTAAATGACACAGCTCCTCATAGAAATGTTTAAAAATATTATAACCTCATGTTAAAGAGAAGAAAGAAAAGAACGAGAGAGAAAAAGACAGAACACCTTAGGCAATTGTCTTTTGTACTTCCACAACACAAACACTGCAGTATTTTCAAATACAGAAGTAGCATTATCATTTTAGAAGAGCTGCTTTTGACCATTACACAGTTTTATAAAAGAAAAGCCAAAAAAAAAAAAAAAAAAAAAAATCATTCAAACAGACAATCACGTTGCACCAGCCTCCCGGCTCCCACCACGTCCGCCGTGATGCATTTGCTTTGCGCTGTTTGAGGAAGTTGAAATGCAAATATGAATCTAATATGCATCGTCACAAAACACCTGCTTCATAATTCACCTTTGGTAATGCATTTTGTGGCTTAGTTCAAGCCTATATTCAAAGGAACTCATGGACAGAGACTTTAAGCAATAGATAATGAGGATTAGACATATGTAATTATAACTGTAATGCCACAGTGAGTGAGCATATTCATGAATATCAAAATGCCTCAACAAAGCAGTTATTCTGTCGGAGCAGAGGCACAGAGTCGCGTTTGTTTAATTCTTGTGACCTGTTTTAAACCGCGGGAAAAGAACTTAACTAGTCCTCCACCACCACAACCTCATCCAAAACAGCTGAGAGCCTGAAAACAGCTGAAAGAGGTCCTACTAGTTTCTTAAATCCTGTGATGCCTGTTTTATACACTGTAACACATGTTCAGCTGATTAAACAGAGTCATTCAGAGCCTCAAGGCTAAGCAATCGGCCATTTAGACAAGTAGGTCAAATGCATGTTAACTAAAGTCATGCAGAGAACTGCTCAGTGCAAAAAGTCAGCTCGACTTTATTGGTTTAATTAGTCGTTCTTAATGCTATTGACCTGCTCTCTCATGTAGCTCTGCTGCTATTTAACATCAAACAATGTGATAAAAAAGCAACAGGATTGCAGAGACACAGGCAGGCTGGATAAGTGAGAGTGTAATTAGTGCTTTGTTGATGATTTTAGCAGCATCAGTCTATTGTTTCAACCTCCTTACACTCCAAGTTGCTTGAAGGACGGATTCCTTTAGGTATTATAGTTGTGAAGCCTTCATGAAATGTAATAACAAGTGTTTATAGATCTCCCCTGCCTCCTCTATAGGATGGTGACCTCAGAGGACGGAGCAGTTGTTTCATTTCAAATTCACCAACAGGTGACAAAAGGAGGAGCAATTGTCAAGGAAAATGAAGTTATCCAACGTGAAGTTATCCATAAGTCAAACCTGTATTCAGATTCTCAGCTCACCCAAGATCCTCTCATTTCTGCATACCTCAACTCAACTCTATACCGTTTCTATCTACTGCAGCCCATGCATTTAAATAGGATATTTAACTGAACTGCAGCAGCATTTTGGTATATATGGTGGTCACTTGTACAATTCTGGAAAGTCAACCTCACATTTTTAGCCCCGGGATATCACATTTTAATTTATTTATGCCTGATTCCAAGTGCATATCATGTGTCAGTGAAATACTGTGTATATCTCTTACAGGGTAGCAAATATATGTTGAAACCAAAGTTGCATTCAGAGAGAAAATCTGCTGCATTAGCAGTTTCTGATTCATGCAGTGCATAGTTTAAATACAGTAAATGGGCACTATGTTGAATTCCATGCCATCTAATTCTATTTGTTGTGCACAGTTTAATTGGTGTAATGACTGGTACAGTCAAATAAAAGTCTTTGGTTAAACACTAAAGCCACAAAATTAATGTTGAGCAAAATACTTGAATGTTGTTAGTCCCACATTACCTCACCTTTGTTGTTGTGTGTTGTATAACAGCCTTGGGGTTTAAGGTCATGCACTTCAGTCGTCTGGTAGAAAAAGCCAGGATACAGTTTGACAGCTGTAGAAAAAAAAATACCTCACAGGCAGCATGGAGCCATGACTGAGCAGAGGAAATTACTTTTTTTACTAATACCCAGCTTGGACAAAGGCAGACAGAACACGGTTTGATTTGGGTACACATCTGGGATCTGAGGTTGGATGGATTTGGCATTGTGAATACACAAACTTTTGACATTTACAACAGTCTGATGCTTCACAAATTCATTTTGATCACTTCGAACCAGTCTCGACTCTTATTGTCTTACCATTTACTTGCATGCACATTCATTCAGGAAGTATGAATCCATATTAATGAAGGGTACTATGAATCTGTGAATTCTTGAAAGACTGCTAGATGCTGCAAGACAGGGGGTGACTAACGCCGGTAGCCTTGCAAACCTAAATCTTTTGAAATCAGTTGAGCGTTGCAGTTGGTAGCTCGGCCAATCATGGAAATATGGGGAAGTTTTTAGATAGACAGCAAATCTAAAATGAACGCTATTGCTGCTTTCTTGTCATTATAAATACAAGTTCCTGATTTTTAAATGGTTCAGCTTCCAAGTCATAATCACAACTGGGAACCACATTAAAAATTAATATTAAAAAGCATTTCTAAAACTTACTGTAACCAGTGAAAAGAGGCTAAAACAAGACTGCCTTCTAGTATTTGATAAAAGCCATCCGGCTACATTTTGTACTTTTTGAAGGTGCAGGTGAAGGTTTTTTGGCTCAACGCTGAATACAGTGAATTTCAGTAATCTAACAGAGATGACATAAAGGAATGAATAACCTTCTTGAGACAAGGCCATGCAAGAAAAGGGAACATATTTTGAGATGTTCTTGAATTAAAAACAAAACAAAACATGACACCGACTTTTGTAACTTGTTTTTCAAATGGAAGGTCACAGTCAAATGGTCTACCTAAGATGTCTATCTGCAGGTTTGACATTTGTAGATGGGGAGACGAGATGTTTTCTGTGAAATTTGGACAGATTTAAGAGGGAACCCCCCCTCTTATTCATCCAAAGTTTTGGAACAGCCAGCGCTTTATTTGGTAAAAATCTTCACTTTTAATGGTACAAACATATGCATATCATTCATGTAAAAATGGATTGAATTTTGTGTTTATGAATGATGTGTTGGAGTGGCAGTAGAGCAACGGAGGACCAAGGATGGAGCCCAGGACCAAACAGGCCACTTGAAAGGACACATCACAGACCACTACTGAAAATGTTCCGTTTGATTAATAGGATATAAACCAGTCTATCCCTGATGCCAGCCAACTTTTCAAGGCGATCCAACAGAATAAAATGCCTGTTTCAAATGCTGAGCTGAGATTAAGAAGAATTAAAATCGAACTCTCCAGCATCATCTGCCAGTGAAAGAAGAAACATGATTAAAATTTAATCAAAGTTACTATGATTATTCACAAAAGAAACAAACTCGAAGTAAACAAGCTTCTTTAAAATCTTTGGTAAAAAAAAAAAAATGCAAATTTAGAAAGAGTCTAAAATTTTACAATGCAGACGATCGAGGTGGCACAGACAATGGTCAGTGAGCTGTTTACAGCTGCACAGAAGGAGCTATTTCCCTCAGAAATCCGGCAGGAATAACATCTGAAGGACTTGATGAAGGCTTAAGACAACTGTGTCCTTTTAAGTGCACGCTGAAAGGGGCTCGAAATTATCGAGCGAGGCCGCGAAGAGAGGGGTCACCACTGACACGACTGTTCTGTAGTCTAATTTATATTGTTTGTGAAGACTTGCTCACAGATCACGGGTGAGGCTTCTGTTTGTTGACCAGGAGGAGGGTTAATTATGGATTTGATGGTTTTGAAAAGGACTCTGGGGTTATGACGGTCTGTTGCAATGATGCTGCAGAGATGGAAGGACTTTGTTTCGTTTAATGTTTTTTGCTAAGTGGATATTTCTTCTTTCAGAGCATCACAACACCACCATACTATCATTTCAATCAGGAGAGACTAAGAGTAAAAGAAAATGGTTTATTGGCACATGTATGAGATATGAAACATGAAAAGTCTTTGGCGGTTAGACCCCATTGAGGTGAAACACTATGCACATATATAAATGGGGGTGATGAAGCTGTAGTGAAGAGAACCTCTCGGGGTCTAGACACTGGTGGTGGCGGGGAAGAGGTGCAAAGCAGAGACAGATGAGGTGAAGTGGCTCCGGACTCCTGCTGCCTGGACCTGAAGACTGGAGGAGAGGGCGTCGGGGAGGATCGAGGTGAACATCTTCTGCTACCTGGGTCCAATGACTGGAGGAGAGAGGGGTGGAGGAGGGTCGCACGACTGACTGAATGACAACTGATGGAGCAAAGACAGAGGCGACCGTATCGCGACCATGGCAAAATCTGATTGGATAGTAAAGACGAAGGTGAACGCCCACAACAGCTGATTAGAGGGAATAGGAAGCGAGAGATGGAGTAAAGGAAAGTTATGAATGAAGGCAGCATAATAGAAGGTCTTTCTGATTGAACTTACGCTGAGCTTCATTTTATGTCTTTATGGACAGCATGTCAAGATAAAGTAAGTATAGTAAATGAGAGGCGACATATATTTTAGGTTTGCTCAACCGAAGTGAAGCACAATTAATGCTAAAGGATCAGAAAGTTCCTGGATAAAATCAGTCAGACTTTAGAGATTAAAACACAAAGTAAAAGGACCTTGCCTTTAACATGCAACCTGCAAATTATCTTGCTGAATCACTGCCAGTCCTAGGCTGGTAAGTATCCATCCATCTCTTTTCTTCCATTTTACTGGGGTTGGAAGAAGGCTGAGCAGGATATTCCAGACGTCGCTCTCCCCAGCAACACTTTCCAGCTGCTCTTAGCTGATCCTGAGGTGTTCCCGGGCCAGATGAGATATGTAATCCCTCCAGCGGGTTCTGGGTCTACCCTGGGGTCTCCTTCCGGTGGGACATGCCCAGAAAACTTCCCGAGGGAGGCATCCTGGAGGCATCCTCATCAGATGCCCGAACCACTTCGGCTGCCTCCTTTGGCTGTCAAGGAGCACCGAACTCCCTCCAGATGTCTCTATCAGGCTGAGCCCACCCACCCTATGAAGGAAACTCATTTAAGCCGCTTGCATCCACAATCTCACTCTTTCGGTCACAATGGGAAGCTCATGAGCACAGATGAAGGTCAGAACGTACCGTAGATCGACTCAGATCCAACTCAGCAGCCTCTTCACCATGATGACCATTTCTGCTGATGCTGCACCAATCCGCCTTTCGATCTCACGTCCCTCATTTTCTCGTCAATAAGACCCCGAGATACTTGAACTCTGTTCTACCCACCTAGAGGAAGAACAGCACAGTAATAACTAACATAATATTTTTTCACTTCCATTCACAGAGCCTCCCCTGAAACTGTTTGGAGCCCCCCTGGGGAGACCCGCCTCAGACATTCACTGTGTGACTAAGTTTCCAGCAGGGAACTCGGTTATTAACACAAGTTCAGACATATATTTAGGTTTGTAGAAAGCATTTGAGCCCTTCATCTATTCGGGGAAAAAAAAACAGCTCTGTCCATATCCAAACTGGTAAAGTTGGAGCATTTACACAGAAAAGTGTCAAGAGCATACAGGCAGCTGAAAATCTGCAAACCACACTGGCAGCGATACGGTACGAGAAAGGAGAAAACAACATTGCATTGGAGCGACGTTAAAGACTGAGCAATGGAGTTGAATTGCTCCTTCACTAACTGAGTTTCCAGTTGAGCTGAAACACCGTTGAGCATGAACAACAGCACTCACAGTGGGATATTTTTTGATGAGAGCAGGTAGCTTCCATCAATGTTTGCCAGGTGGGCTCCCTGGAAGCTCTCGACAGCCACATGGAACATGGATATGGAAATCTTTTCCATCTCTGCAATTCACATGAACGCTGCATGACTTCATGCCCCTTGACTTTACATAGAAAATGTGCTGTAGATGTTAAGTTGAGTGTGGCTTTGGAACCGCGTATGAGGAAACAGATTGCCGTGGATGGTTTAGAAACCAAACAACACTTTAAGAGCATCTGCTGTGCATTTAAATTTTAAACACATAAAACATTTCAAATGAAAAAAGATACACCAGCAAGTGCTGTATTATTGTAATCAGCTGCAAAAAGTGGGAATATTGATGTTTTAATAAAGAGGAACATTTGGTAATCATCAGTTGATATGTTCTAGTATGTTCAAGAGTTTACCTAATGACTCTTCATTTAGGTGTGTTTGCACGCTCCACTGGGACCCTACATTGAAACATCCAAATGCAGGGCAATGATTATTAAGGCTATTCATTGTTACACTTGTCATCAACTGTGAAAAAGGTCATTTGACTGTTAATTTTAACCATCACCTCTTTATTGATGATATCCCTTACGTAAAGTAAGGAAAATGAAGCTTCGGTTAAAGTTCAGTAAGGGGGATAATTTCTCTCAAATTCTACCTTTATTCCTCTCTGGGTGAATTTCCCCTGAATCCTAATGTTGTAATTTTCTTTTGAATTCTCTCCCTGTCAAATTTATTTATTTTATTTTACCTTTTTTTTTTTTTTTTTTTTTTTTTACAAGGAAATCCCGCTGAGATCAAAAATCTCTTTTGCAAGAGAGACCTGCAAGTAGCAGCTATACAAAATCACAACACATTAAAATGCAATAAATATACATGATGTACAAAATCTACAATAAAACAAGAACAGCTATTCAAACACGGGGGCCTGTCAAGAGAAACAAGCAATGTCTTCATCACAGCATTTTTTATGATGCCCCTAAATTCATTCAGAGAGGGTGGTGCACTCATATTTGAAAAAAAAAAGATGCAAAAGTGCCCTATTGGAGGCGCCTATGGTGGTAAAGTGTGGTAAAGTGCCCTCTATAATGCCCTTCCAGTGGAGAAAACATGATCAAGTTCCCTCTAGGATGCCCTTTCGGTGGAGACAACATGGTACAGTGCCCCCTGTAGTGCACTTCTAGTGGTGAAAACATGGTGAAGTGCCCTCTATTGTGCCCCTCCAGTGGAGAAAAATCCCAGGGGACATTAAAAAGCTGGGCTGGAATTTCACCCAGTATTGCTTTATGTATAAAAGTGTCTAACAGTTCAAAATTCTAACATCACATTTGTGATTAACGATCTTTCTGTCTGTGTTCCTCACACCAATCAGTCCTTGGATACCTGTCCTTAATTGCGATGCTGTAGCCCTGTTTTTCAGACTAACTGTTGTGCAGCCCACCAACTCTCCATCACCTCCATGACGTCCAGGGAGATTCAGCTGAGAGTTTCTATCAACCACCTGCCGTCTTTACTCCATCAACACCAGCACCTAGACTCTGGAGGATCCTGTCCTCTCTTCCATCTTGAATGCTTCCTATCAATGAGGTCTAATCATCAGTCTTTCTCTGCTGCTAACCTCGCTTCCGACTGATCTCTGTTTTTTTAAATTTGTTGATATAGCGCAAATAAAGAGACATAATTTATACGCTGGCTGTACAAATCTATGGTGAGCCTATATGCCCGCAGTGTGGTGGCAGACGTACTGTAACATAAATCCTGCAGATCCTGGAAAAGGAGCAAGGCACCGCTCATTGTGCACAAATGAGAGCAGAAATCCCGTGCTGCCCAATATGTGGCAGGGTAAAAGAAACCAGAGGGGTTGTGGGTCTATATGCCCTCACACTGGCCTGCTCAATGCTTAATCAGCCACCCAGTGTGACAAACTCAGCTAAAACGGACCCTGTCACACTGGGCTGTCTGAAGTTTTAGCGCACCAGTCGGACACATTGAGTTAGCTCTTCTTCTTTGATGTAAATGAAGAGGCTTTCTGGCTAATGCATGATTTATTAGGGGGTGGATGATACATTTGGGGTGAAAAAAAAGATGTACATTTAGCTATAATGTGACAACATGCCACCATGGCCTGAGGTTAGGCAATCGGATTGAAGAGACAACTGCAGGGCACAGCACAGCGAGGACCAATCCACCTCATTTGGAAGCAAAAAAAAAAAAAAAAAAGTTCTTGCATAGAAACTCATAATTGAGTGCAGAGTCCACAGAGCCAGCACAGATCCTCAGCTTGCAGAGGAGAGAGACTGAGAGACTGGTGCAAGTGCAAAGGACTCACCCCCTACCATACAAATAAACTACAGACCTTTTTAGAGCCAACACAGTAACGTCATGGTGTTAGCTGGTGGCACAACAAAGGCAAAACTGGAGGCAAACATGAAAAAATGAAAATGTCATCTTGCTGTGTTGTCGTTGGATGCCAGAACTGAAGCACTAATGGCTCAAAACTGAAGTTTTATTGCATACAGGCTGCCACAGCCAGTCAAAAAAAAACCCTGATGTTAACACAATAAGAGGAAAAGCTGGGAGATGTTTGTGAGCCGCGACTAAACAGACTTAACCCTGAAAAAAATTAACTCATAAAATGTCAAGAAAGGATATATTCACTCATTTTTTCTTTTTTAAACCAAAATACACAACCAATCAAACCAATGTCCTTTACCAAAACAAGAAAAGATGTAATTTCCTTGTTAACTGCATGAAACACACTTCATTTAAATTCAACTTAATACGCACCAAAACAATGTTGTCTTTCCACTGTTAGTACTATCACCAGCTCTAATTTGGTGAAAATAAATCTGTAATTTACTGCGTTAGATGTGAAAAGAAGTGTGACTCTACAGGCTGTTTTTCTCTCACTCGTCCTCTGGCTTAGTGTGTGTAATTAGCTGTTGAACGTATTGCAGAGCAGCAGTTGACACTCCACTGACCATTAAATTAGCAAAATAAAACGACAAAAATCACCCCATAGACTCAGCCAATAGACGATATATTCGTCCACTCACCCAAACCTATTCCAACTGTAGAGAGATGGTCCATCCATTGAGTAAATGTGTACAGATCAGCTAGTCTGGTCGCATTGGTTAATGTTAACTTTTTCAAATAACAGTTGCGGTCCTGGAGATTGACTGTAAATATTCACAAGAGCTTGCAAAAGTCATTTGACTGTTAATTTTAACCATCAAATATTGATGACGCCCGTAATATAAAGTAAGCAAATGGAACCTTAGTGAAAGTTCAGTAAGGAGGATCGTTTTTCTAAAGTTCCACCTTTATTCCTCTTTGGGTGAATTTCTGCTGAATTCCCTACCTGTCAAAATTATTTATTTTATTTTACCTTTATTTTTTTTTTTACCAGGTAATGCCACTGAGATAAAAATGCAAGAGAGACCTGCAAGTAGCAGCTATACAAAATCACAACACATTAAAATACAATTTATACAGATAATGCACAAAAATCCACAATAAAACAAGAACAGCTGTTCAAACACAGGGGCCTATGAAGAAAAACAAGCAATGTCTTCATCAGAACATCGTTTACGGTTCCCCTGAATTCATTCAGAGAGGGCGGAGCGCCCATGTTTGAAAAAAAAAAAACAATGCAACAGTGCCTTATTGGATGCACCTATGGCGGCTAAAGTGCGGTAAAGTTCCCTCTATAATGCTCTTCTAGCAGAGAAAATGAGAAAGCTCCCTCTAGGGTGGATACAACATGGTAAAATGCTTGTTTTTTGTTCAGCCATTGTTAAGAAAGAAGCCAACAAAACTTGCTAGCTAGTTAGCTAACATGTTTAGAGAATTGTTTTGCCACCACCTAACCTCCGCCCATAAAAAAACTCATAATGTTTAGCAACAGAGTCATCAACTGATAAGGAATATCTGGAGGATAGGTTGGGGAAAAGAGTCTCTGTCACTGTTGACCATGAACTGTCCGGCCACAAGAGAAATAAGATAAGCGCATCAGAAATATCCAGCGTTATTTTCCAAAGACTCAATCCAAGAGCCATCTCAGTTTTACCTGGACTCCAGCCCTTCTCCTCCACTTCATCCAAGGACCTTGGTGGTGCAGGGCACTGTTGGGATTACTCGGGCCTGGCACAAACAGCAGAAACAGGGATTAAAGAACCCCATCTCGTGGATTTGGACCAAATGTCATCCAACATAGACCAGTCTGGCGATCATACACAAGAGCAAGGAAATCCTGGATAAATAGAGCATGACTGACAACAGGGTGGATGACATGGGAAAGTCACGCAGATTCAAAGTTGAGCACAGCCACCATGAAGTCATGCAGTTAGGATCGCACAATCATTCTAACAGATTTATGTAAAAAAAAAAAAAAAAAAGTAGTGATTTGTAGTGAATGCAGAATGAGGTAGAACCAGATTATTTTTCCCTGAACAGCGCAAGACAAGGTATTTTTGCTGCCACTTTTTCTGAGGCACATGTATTTCATTATATTATGAAAATAACACCTTCTTGAAGGATTGTGCAGCCCTGGCAGTGGTAAAGCTCACCGAGTTCCTGCGAGTTCAGCTTATGTCACTGAATTTCTTCCCTTCCTCGTGTGGGTGCACATTGTTTTACCTGTGCTAAGGTCTTTTTGTTCAGGCGCCAACATTGGGCTCAAAGGAGCAGTCAGCGCTCTCACTCATTTAATTACGCCCATGTGATGTACTGGCTGAGAGCTACACCTCGCCTGGCTTCCCTAATCTGATGGCAAATAAGGGTGACATCCATCTCACCATGTCAGAAATAGTAATGGCCACACTTTCTCTTCTCTCTTTGGTCTACATTGATGCAAGACAGCCATTCAGCCTCCACTCCCCTCTCATCCTTCCTTCACTCTTATCATTCATCACAGGAAGTCTCAACAGATGAGATCGTTTAACAGTGGGCGTGAATGGTGATGTGCACTCTCTCCTTCTGTTAAGGAAGAGCCTTTGTGATTTGGCGTTCAGAGCCTGGCTTCAAAGGAATTTGTCATTGGGACGGACATTTTAATTGGACCATTAACTTTTGGAAAGACTCTTCCAGATATCTTGATGAGTCGTTTTTTCTCCCCTATCCAAAACTCAAACTCGGTCCTTTGCACACACCTCTGACAACATCTTCATACGCACCATTTGCACCTATTACTGTCACAGACTTTTTTTTTTTCCCTCCCAAGTGCATTACACACTGCCCCCGTTTCAGCCCCTGTGGCTCAATAAAAGAGGTAGAAAAAGATTGGTGAAGACTATTGTGAAAAGTGGACAATGCCTACCATTCTCACAATGCCTGTCCTGATACCGTTTTATGGCTTTGAGATGGTCTGTGTGAATCTTACATACCTGTATGTCAGACACTGAGCAGAATACATGTGGCAGTAAAAAACTATCTGTCTGTAAGTGTGCAGTAATATAAGTCAGTATGCACCTATATTCTTTTTGCAATCTCAGAATTGCTGTAACAACACACTACAGGCACAGAGCAGCTAACTGAGCACACAAATCATACATACCATGATTCCTGTATATGTGGCATCCATTAACAAACATTAATAAACAACGTGCTTCAACCAGACTGTGTATTAAATACCTATTTAAAATACAGTCTGTGGCTCCAGCTCGCTATCTTGACTGCACTACAAATTTTTGGACACGCTGTTGTTACATATTGCTCCTTTAATAACAAGTAAACACTGTTCAGCTCTTTGCATGATGTATGATGAACATAATTCTGATCACGCTAAAGCGTTTTTATGTCTCACTGCGTTCTGCTGCAATATTATTCACAAATATGTTGATTGCAAATCAGCCCGGGCGAATACAGAAAGAACAAAACTTACGCTCTCGGACTTTAAAACACTGCCACACAGTAAGCAATGAAAATAAGGAAGGGGAGCAGAAAGGGAGAGTGCCAATTCTCAAAACCGAAATCGAAAATAACTCTCGCCAGACGGATGAGGTGAGAATGAAAATAGAAGCATACAATAGAGGAAAGACTTTCTTTTCTTTTCTTTTGCCTGTGATCAGTAATCACTGAGGCAGACAGGAGAGTAATCTCAGAGAGGGTTCAACAATTCTGCCCATCCTGAGATTACATTATTTTCCCAAATTGCAAGTGAAGCCTCTCAATCCACCAGCCAATGAATCAACAGTGTAGGCAGGGAGGAGAGAACAGCATGCGGTGTCATCTAAGACAAGGCGTGTGTGAGGCATCCCATTAAGGGAAGAAAACAACTGGGAATACTCTGTGTGGAACATAATGGCAAAGCAGTGCAGCGGCAGTGGCAAATTATTTCAGTGAACCCTACAGAAAAGTTTCTGTGGAATTCTCATCTCTCGGAAATAAATAAATGATGTGAACATGGACAAAAACATACATCTAATTTAAATATTCAGTGTTCTGAGTATTGTGAGAAATCATTGATAAACCTTGCTTAAATAAAAAAAAAAAAAAAGGCATTCGGCAAAAGTACCCAAAACTGCTCACAATGGATCATTGCATTGCATTATGCATGCAGCTCAAAACATTTGAGATCAGCCCAATTGTACCTTTTAAAAAGCACATTTTCCCATGATCCCTCTGATGCAGTGAGTAGAAAGCGAGGGTGGAAACTTGAAATTGAAAATTAAAGTTGCACCAGTATCATGAGGGTAAAGAAAAAAAAAAAAAAGATCTGGGGGACCAAACAACAACCGAACGCTCTGTTGCCTCTGATGATGTTAGAGACAAGGTTGTGGAGTAAAGCTTCAGCCTGTATGGCTTAATCTCAGGTTTTAAAGATAGAATATGACTTGTTATGTTGTTGGGTTTAAAGGTTGTACAAAATTTCTTCACTGTAGACCTTTCACTCATTCCGTTACGGATCAAGAGTAGAAACTGAAGGCCTTTAGCACATCTCAGGCACATCGGCTCAACTTTCAGCCTTGGTAAGGTTTAGCTCCTTCAGCGTCCGCCATCGTCCACTTCATCAGCCTCAGCTGTGTGACGTGGTCCTACGTTAGTATCACCTTCATTGAACAAGGGTAATATAGTTTTTGTTTCTTTACACACAGACTGTGATGGTTTTGGTTTTTGTTGGTCATTTCCTGTTTTATTTTTGTAGTCCCGGTCCTCCCTCATGTGTCTTGTCTTTACTTCCTGTCTTTGTTCTTTTCCCGCTCTTTTTGATTGTCATTGGTTTCACCTGTCTGTCCACCCGTGTCTAATTTGGTTCAGTCTATTTAGTCCCTGTGTTTCTCTGTTTCTTTGTCGGTCCGTTGATGCCCCGATGTGTCGTCCTGTCGTTTGCTGGACCTGTTCTCATTTCTTGGAGTTTTGTGTTTTGCATTTGTGAATTCTTTTGTTTTTCTTCCAGACTCTGGTTTGGACCTTCTTCATTTAAATAAGCTGTTGATCATTTGTTTGTGTGATTAAATGCACTTGAACTCTGCCTCCACTGTTTCAGTCTGGGTCCACTATCTAGTCTTACTTTGACACATATTATAACACCACACCATCTTGCATCCTAGAAAACTCCCTTTTTTTTTGACTCACTTTTGAGTCACTGATTTGAAAGGTGTTATTTACATCATGTTTTTATCCTAAATCTCACAGTTTAAGTGAATGGTGACCAGTTTTTAAATGTAAAGAAATAAAATAAAAGTCTGCCTGTCTGGTGTAATCCAAGTCACCTGAAGCCCCAACGTGCCAGTTGACTTAAAAGGGTTATGTCATTTACACAAAGTTTTCAGCCTAAATCTTTACTGTAATTCCTTTGCTTGGAGCCATGCTCTCTCGTGCAAGTGAACAGCGTCTGGACTGGATGTGTGTGGTGTGAGTGCAAGTAAACAGCATGTTGGGAAGTCACTGGGGTTGTCGGCCTTGTAAAATACTTCCCTGAACTCTGGCCTAAACCAAAAAAACAAACAAAAAAAACAAACAAATTGATTTGTGTATCAATAAAGAATGCAACTAGTTGTATGAGGTAATGTGAATTGCAGGGCACACTGAACATCGACACTTTGAATGCACCTTGCTCGGCCTGTCTGTTGGTTGCTTTGCCATCAATTGGACACAGCTGTTGCAGGTCCCGCTAAGTGTAGAATGGCAAAAAGACTACTGACTGGCGGTGTTAGTGTACGGTTTGAATGCCACAAAAGCACACAAACCTGTAAACATAATTTGTGTGATTGACTACACAACTACAGTCAACAAGAAACGGGATCGATCTTTTTACGGACCGCTAAAAGCTAAATAAAGAGAAGCAAATGGATCACTGCAGTTCATAGAAACAACTGAAATCCAGGCACAGAAACCTGGATTTGCAGTTGCCAGTTTGTGTCAGAAATGTTGGGTTTCACTCTGTACTGACTAATGTTACTCATTAATTAATAATTCAGCATCTTTCATTTGTATTCTGTGTGACTGAGTCTTTTATTCTACGCACACTGCGTCATGCAGCCTCACTCTGGACATAACTGCAAACATCAACGCTGTTGTCTCCAATAATGTAATACAGTAAAACAAAAATATCTGTACAGTCCTGTGCATGGACAGCCAGAACATCCCTTGGTATCAACATGACTTTAATTTCGCCAACAAATCCATCCTTGAAGTAACGAACCGACCAAGCGTCCAGGCTTTTGTCTGCCTTCAGGCTTTGCTTTGTGTATTTCCACAGCGCTGAAATGAGGTACTGTATATATAAATGTCCGGGAACGTGATTTCTGGCCATATGCCAAAGACCACTCTGTCTTTGTTTAGTTGTCAGGATCCCTGTTGAGTTTTGCATCCAGTTTTGCAGGTTCTCATCCTAAAGGCGGCGGTTTTCAGGATGTTTTCAGTCCCACTGAGGAGGTGTGTTTCCATGCATCTGTGCATACACTCTATACTTTAAATCTGAGTCACATAATAAAAACAATTTTAAAGAGTTTTGAACCGTTTTACCACAAACACATCAAGACTTTCTGTTTGAGCAGAGGGTTGCTATTTTCTTTTATTTTGCGATCAAAGGGAAAAAAAACACAATAAAATCCAATATAACACAAGCCACAACAATTAATAAAGAAAAAAAAATAATATTGCTAAACAAAAAGAAAAAAAAAAACAAAGAGAGAGAAAGGTGGTGGCTAATTGATGTGATAGCAAATACAATACGACCTTAAAATGATAGAAAAAACGTATCAGCGCAACACAGTAATCTATTAATTAGAAAGATAACTTCTATTTCAAGGAATCTATTTCAGTTTAGTTCCTGTAGGGATGACAGGCTTAAACCAGCATGTTTGGCTGGCAAATCAATGAGTCTGAACCACCAAGGAAAAGAATCTACAGCACTATTGATTCTGAAAATCTGTGGCACCTTTCACAATCTCTGGAGAGACCCTTGAGCACATTGCACTGCGACGACTGTTAAAGACATCCGAAGATACTGATATTCATTTTTCGACTGGAACTGGGAGCCTTTTGATAATCACACCCTTGTGGTAATTAACTCAAGTCAGGTTTCATAACAATACATCGTAAAGCAATTAATAATCAAAGAGATTGGACTGACATGAATCATGTTGTAAAGCCAGAGTGGGTAAGTATGTATTTGCATAATTAACATAATTAACGGTTTATGTTCTTGCAGCGTCAATTCTGTTTTATAAGGAAGGAGTCTGTCTTTCAAATACACACAGCGGTGATGTGCTCCACGGGCAGCAACACAATCCCTTTGTCTCACGCAGAAGTAAAAACACTAAGCAAACACTGGGTTCAGTGCATGTAGGACCTCAGGGTATTCTTATAAATAAAGTGCAATTTTAATGTATTTGCCATTCTCTCTGTTCATTATTGGTGTTTGTTAGGAGTATGAAAATGACTCGTGTAATTCAGTAAAACATGGCCTGAGGCAAAGTTGGAGGAAAATAAGCAGAAAAAATATAAAAATAAGCAACATATTACCTAGACTTGATAATACCAATTAACATCTTGCTGGGTGAAGGCAGATTTGAGATTTTGATGACATGTAGTGAGAATAAGACTTTGCTTACTTATATATATCACCTACAATGACTATATATTTACATCTTATACTGAAATGCTTGTGTTTTTCTTTATTCCGCTTGGTTAACTTGTTCTTACCTGTATGTCTGTCTCTGTATCTCTGTCCTCCTCGAGGGTTCACTTCTAAAATCTCAGTGCAGTGGTGGAGGATGTCTCCCCGGGCTGCAGCTGCTCTCCAGCATCACCTGCCCTGCACGCTCACACAGTCAATTAAAGATTTATTCCAACCGAACCAGAGATGGTTGTTGCTGGAACCGCGGAAAGACAAACCCAACTGTTTGAATGAAGCTGATAACAATGATGGTGAAATGACAGCTTTTCAAGGGGTTAGCTTGGCGAGAGCAATAAAACATCTGGTTAAACGAAACATGTCTTAAAGTTATATTCTGCAACATTTTCCATTAAAAAAACAATATATAGACTCACATGATCGCTTTCAATCATCATTTATGACCCACTAGAAGTGTGTGTTGGCTGCTGTATCTGCAGAGACGCTGCCATCTGGTTTCGCTGCTCGGGACGTTTCACCAACCCAAAACGGTGGCATTTGACATTCTGATGCATTTATGAGCAGCTCGGACAAACCCCACTGACTCTCCCTTTAAGAAAAAGTCTCTCACTGCCACGATCTTTTATGCAGCGTTGACCGACACTAACAACAACAACCTGAGCCTGTCAGTGGCAAAAACAAGCACAAGCAAAAAACAGCAAGCCTCACCCGCGGGCCGTACTACAGTGCAAGATTAATGTGTTAGTGAGGACTGTTCAGTCTAAAGTCTGCGTTTTCACTGTGTCACAAAGATGCCTCTCTTTTAACCTGGCTGGATCACCATGGTAACTTAAGCTGAACTCATAACCTGTTCGGGAGCAGGTTATCTTCTACTCCTTAACTGACAATGTTCTTTATTTTTATAGATTCTTACACGTTATATATTTAAATTTGCTAAGCTGGACGTTAGTAAATTCATCAAATGAAGCTGCATACAGCAGCATAAACTGTATGCATCGCGTTGCCACGGGAACCTCAGCTGGTGATGCAGAAAATCTGTTTTTCTTTTTGCTTCAGGTCATAGCAGATCATCCGTACGTGAACATGAATGATGAAGCGAACATAGACTAACGTTGATTTTACTTATCATTTATCCTTCATTATAGGACAGTATCAGACTGACTGTAGCCCAACATGTTTAAATCTGCTGTATCAACTTTGAATGTTATTGTGAAGTTGTCAGTTAGAAATAAACAGCTCTCTTGCCTTACTCTCAGCCAGGGTTTCTTTTTGCCATAATATATTTTTAGTATTCTCCATAGCTCTCTATTATAACGATTTGTTCATCCAGACTGAAGCAGGCGGCATGTGATCGACCCATTTTGTGCAAAAGAAAGAGTCAAATGACGCACCGAACACCACTTTTTACATGAAGGCACACAGAACCTGGAGAAGAAAGTCTGGTTTAACAAAGAAAACTGATAACCACCACTGTGATACCCGTTCCCTCTGACTGGGGCTTTAGATTTTGTCAAGCCGGCAAATGCAACAAACGCCCGGCTATGCTGAGCATCACCTCGCTATTAATTACAGCAACAATGAAAATAATAATAATGTTTGAGTGTATTGTGTTTGCTCTGTGCTGTAGCGTGTTTTTTGTCTCTCTCTGTGCTCTCCTGTGTGCAGGTTCTGCCCTCAGACTCCTCCAGCTGCAGTGATTGGCAGCGGCTGTTAGCAATCACTAATCAGAGCCACAGCTTCAAAGCATGAAGGGAGCCGTGAACTGGAGCCGGTGGGCCATTCAGCAGACATGAGTCTGTGTGTCAGCAGGTCAGTCTGCTTGTTCTTAGCATGATGCCAGTGTGAACCATTTTACACATTTTTTTTTCCTCCAAAGGATGATGACTTTGTGTGTTTGTACTTTTTTATTGATTTTTTTTTTTCTTTTGTTGGCTAGCCTCCCTGATAGAGGCAACTTTCCTCCCTTGAAACATTATGATTAAAAGGCTACCCTAAACTGTGTGATGACACTTTAAATTACCCCGATGGTGTATTAATGGGTACATATCAAATAATTTGATTCAAATCTTTGGACTAATCATCGGGAAGAAAACTTCCAATAAAGATGGGGTTTCCTCCCCTCCGCTGACATGATTAATACCTCTGACTCATTGAAACTAAAAATGAATGCAGGTGTTTTCTTGCCCATTATATATTCTATTTTTTATTTCACCTTTATTTAACCAGGACGTGCCACTGAGATTGAAAATCTGTCACGAGACCTGACCCCGGCCAAAGTAGCAGCCAATCACAAGATTAAAATACAACATGTTATTCAAAAAAACACACAATAGAACAATGAAGCATGTTTCCATCACCACATTTTACAGCAGCTACATGAAATTTGATTTTAAACTAACAAAAAATGTGATTTGTGGCACAACCACAGGATCAAAAAAAATATTGTAGGAATATTCAGCTTCGGATGCTCCTCAGTTTTAGCAATCATGACAGCACTAGGGTTAAATTTAATGTCGTACTGCGCCCCATATCTTGAGTGGACTCGGTGCTGTTGCTGTAAACCACCGCTATAAGGAGACAGGAGGACTAAATCACCAGCTTCCATCTACACCGCCTGGCCAAAAAAAAAAAAGTCACCACCTGGATTTAACAAAGCAAATAGGTCAGATCTTTCCATTGGATAATTACTGCAGTGATTAATGTGTTTCAGCTGGAAACAAGTTATTTTAACCTTAACTGATGCATTGAGGAGCTTCTCATGGTTTCTTAAACAACCATGACAGAAGACATATCCTGTGGTCGTGGAAAAGATGTTACTGTTTCAGAAGGGTCAAATTATTGACCTGCATCAAGCAAAGAAAACAAGGACACTGATGAAACTACTAAAACTGGGTTAAGAACTGTCTGACACTTTATTAAAACCTGGAGGGACAGTGGTGAACCATCATCTTCAAGAAGGAAATGTGGTCAGAAAAAAATATTGAATGATCGTGATCAGAGATCACTTAAACGTTTGGTGAAATCAAATCATAATAAAATCAACAGTAGAACTCACCTCTATGTTTAATAGTGAAAGTAAGAGCGTTTCCACACAAACAATGTGAAGAGAACTCAAGGGATTGGGACTAAACAGCTGTGTAGCCTTAAGAAAACCACTTATCAGTGAGGATAATCAGGAAAAAAAAAGACTTCAATTTGCTATGGAGCATAAAGATTGGACTCTGGAGCGATGGATAAAGGTCATGTGGTCTGATGAATCCAGATTTACCCTGTTCCAGAGTGATGGGGGCATCATGAAGTGATGCGCCCATCATGCCTAGTGCCTACAGTACAAGCCTGTGGGGGCAGTGTTATGATCTGGGGTTGCTTCAGTTGCTCAGGTCGAGGTTCAGCAACGTCATGAGCCCAAAAAAATGAGGTCAGCTCACTACCTGAATATATTGAATGAATAGATTTTTACATGAATGGATTTTTTTCTTCCCTGATGGCATGGGAATATTCCAAGATGACAATGCCAGGATTCATTGGGCTCAAATTGTGAAAGACTGAAAATCTTTGGGATGTGCTGGAGAAGACGAGTTTATGCATCATCAATACAAGATCTTGGTGAAAAATTAGTGCAACTCTGGACAGAAATAAATGTTGTGACATTGCATAAGCTTATTGAAATGATGCCATGGCGAATGCGTGCTGTAATCAAAGCTGATGGTGGTCCATTAAAATATTAGAGTGTGTGACTATTTTTGGCCTGGCAGTGCATTCACTAAGGCTTTCTCCGTCTATACACCCAGTTTTACGCTCTTAACTGCTTCGAATGATCATCCATGTGCAGACTGAAGAGAACAGGGGACAGTATTCCACCTCGTCTGACCCCGTTGGTCAGTATGAAGGGTGCAGATACACTCTTACCCCATCCAGCACACATGGTCTGCTGCAAATACCAAAAGTACAAGACCCTTATTAAATACAGGAGAACCTCTTGTTCCTCTAGTTTAACAGTTTTCCATGATTAATGCAATCAAAAGGTCGTATCCAGGAAGCACAAATATTGCAGAGTACTTACCAACAACTTCCATCAGTGTATATATGCACGAATCTGCGCTGTGTTCATTTTTAAAGCCAAATTGATTGTCAGTAGTTATGTATTCCTGAAGCTTATCCAAGAGAATTTATTCTAATACATCTGAAAGTACACTTGCCAGGGAAATGGGTGTATCATTTTCTAAGCTGGATGTTACATTTTTAAACCTTTTTTCCGCAGTAATTTTCAAAAATATGTCAACAATTGTAGGTGCAAATGTGAATACAGACGATAGGATTGAAAAAACATAGTCCAAAATTTCAATACAAAGACTATCATCGACATAAAACTGATCTGAGCTGAACTCCTCCGCCTGGCCGTGTCTACAGCAGGTATAGACATCTGAACAAATGGGCATCACCGTGACCTTCATTGTAATTGGAGTTCGGCATCAAGTAAATGGTCTGAAAAGTTGGTGGTGATCCTGTCTTAATGCGCAACTGACCACAATAAGTCACACTGATTGCATTTTAATGCTGTGTGGAAAAAAACAACAACGTTAATGGTCCAGTGTTGGCACATGGTACTGAACACTGACAGAGACTTATCTCACCCACTGTGGAGACAAGTCAATCAGCGTGAGGGGCTGCTGCCAAGTACTTGTTGTCGCTTTGTGTCGCTGCTGGAAGGGTCACACTCATCATGCTTTCCACTAATACATCCTGTCCCTCACATCCCCTAATGCCTCGCACCTTGACCACGTTGACTGATCAGCACCTGTGACTCATCTACTGCATATGTTGCACAAACAGCCGCTGCCTCATAACAATATAATCGCTTGGTCTGGACTTTGTGTAGGTTTAGAATAATGAGATATGAGCTCTGCGGCCCCGCTGCACAAAATGACTGTAATAGGTCTGCGATAGATTGATCGGGTTGTTGATCAATACCAATGACTCGCTGATTATTTTGGCAGACTGCTGCCATTCAGAACTAATTTTCCAGGTCATACTCTGTAATGGAGATAACCCACTTATCAAAATTTCAAGAAACTCTCACCAGAGGCTCATGTATGATTAAATAGGCTGCATAACATATAATTCATACTGGGTGTGACGTCAACTTGAGTATATCGTGTGTGGGGGTGGGCGATATCACAAAATTTGCTTTTGAAATGATACCAAGTAAGTCAAGGCCAGAATCACCGATATCGATGCCAATACTTTTTATTATTAAAAGTGGCAAATGTAGGGGAGAGCAATGTGCCATTATTTATGAGGTAAATGCATTAATAGGCTAAAAGTAGGCCTTTCACTATACACAAAAAAGTTCATATTTCAGCTTTAAAGTACTTTTTAAAAACAATTTCATGACAATTAAGGAATCTAATTTATTTGGACAATATATTTCAGTGGTCTGCTAAATAACAGCTATTGATGGGCAGTCGCAGTTTGAAACTGTAACCCGCAATTTCCACCAGTCATGGCCGTGCCGCGTCACCAGTTGCAATTTGGTTCTGGCTCTGCGATTTCAGTATTGCACTCATCCATATTGTGATTTTGATAATATTGTGATTAACTGTGCAGCTCTACTATTTTAACCAATTTTTTCCCCTTTCATTGTCACAACCTCATTCTGACACTGCACAGCCTTTATAAGAACACAGCAGCACGTGACACACAGAGAGAATCTCATGACCGTTAGGTCAGTTGCTCTTCACACATCTATGCTCATTCATTCATGCACGGTCTTGTCCGACTCAGTAAGCGAGAGACAGAGAGAGAAATGGCGAGTAATATGAGGAAAAAAAAAAAAGTTCTCAAGCAGATTCCAGATGGAGAGATTCCTGGAAAGAAGAAATTCCTGTTTCTTACAGAAAGTTTTAAAGGAAAGGAAAGAGAGAAAAATATCTGCAGGCACCAAAGTCACCAGAATGTTGGAAATGAAATCGATGAGGGGGGACGACCTCTCCTACACCCCGCTTTAGTCTCAAAATCCTCCCTGTTTTGGAGGTCTCAAGGTTGGCAAGTTTTCCCATGATGCATTGTGTCTCTTCAGCCTGTCCCAGGGAAGACCGCAAGGCACCACACTGTAGTTTGTTTGCTTTTTTTTTTTATTATCATCATTAAATTAGTTTCTGAGGTATTTTTTTAGAGGGGGGAAATAAACTGTGTATATTTTGGATATTGATAGCTTTATTAAAAGCTATCAATATCTATATATTATTATTATTATCATTATTATTATTATTATTATTATTATTATTATTATTATTATTATTATTATTGTTATTAAAAGCTGGGTTTCAACAGAGCAGCACTTGCAAGGCGGTTTAGCTCAATCGATGAGCCGTCCTCGGTCCAGGCCTCGCCAGCGTCGGACCTCCGCCCCTGTGAGGCGTGAGCTTCGTCTTGTCTCCTCTGTTTAGTTTTGGGGTCGGTGTTAGACGAATCCCAAAAATAAAAGATAAGTGCTGATAAAAGTCTTTGAGTTAGACGGCGGTGCAGCTGTAGTGCATCCTCAGCAGAGCTTTCCAATGCACCCTGACGTCATTTCCACAACACACAGCTCTACCACACCTCATTCTCTCTCCATGAAAATCAGTCCAAAGGGTTTGGGGGAAAAACAAAGAAATAAAAAAAACTACAAACCCTCCTATCATTTATAACAATAGGCAATAACATGGCATTCTCTCTGATGTTTATGTGTTTGGTCCTGTTTAGAATGATCCTTGGAAACAAGTAATTAACATGATCAATGTTATGGATATAAAATAAACAATCATGCTAATGACTCTGCATTGTGTTACTGGCTCTGTGACCTGGATTACAACCGATTCTGTCATTTTTTTTTTTTTAACACTTTGAACATCATTCAGGCGGACAGTCACTTCAGCAGCCTCCTCCTACAGACAGTAGCTGCTACTGCCTGGTCTCTTTTTAATCTTAATACTTATTTAACCTTAAGTTTTTTTTTTTTTTTATTACTCTTTAAATAAATGATGGACCACAAACCTGCCTTCAAATAATACTGGAAAATCTGACTTTGAGTGGAAGCTGAAATGTTGATTTACGTCAGTATGCACTACAGACTGATGTAGCAGGCAGTATGTTAGTATGTTGTTCTGAACACAGCCATATATTCTGTGATGTTGCTGAAACAAGTAAATAAGGGGCAGGGATTACTTAACTCCTTTTTAAAGTGCTCCGACAGAAAAACTTAAATAGGTTTTAGTGTTTGTGCTTTGTGGAACTATGCCCTGTGCTGTCGTCCGACAAGTTTTGAATTTGTTCTCCCCAACTTTTCCAATGCCCCCCCCCCCTCAGAGGTCAAAGTCCAGTACGTGCTTCTCAGCTTGCAGAGGTGAATTTTCCAGAGGCGACATAAGGTCACAGAAAACCCGGGGTTCTAATGGTGGTTGGAAGCTAGCTTTCACTCCTGAGCAGAAAATGACGAAGCTTTCTTTACTGCCGCGCTGCATGGGCCGGGCTGTACAAGTCATCAGTCACATAGGTGCAAAGGGGTAAGGGTGGGCACATCCACACCAGGATTGAGAGCTGACTGATGGGTAATTGCAGTAAAGCTCCGCCACTAAGGCGAGCCATCTATTAACGTCAGTCCTTCCAACTGAGCCCCGGGTCTGGGGTCCGGACAGTGTTGCAATGGAGCATTTGATTTCACAGCACATTTGGTAGTTGGATTCACAATACGAACTACATCACTGCTCCTCTTAGATTTGCAATTTAAAAAGTGCACTAAATTATAGCAAGCATATTGTAATTACGGCGAGGGAGAGGGGGAGAGAGACAGTAATAGAGAGGCAGACCTTTCTTGTTACACCCAAAAGTGGTCCTGCTCTCAGCAATTTTGAACATCAATAACTCTGTCTGTCCAGTTTTGTGCTAGAACCATGCTGATTGCAGCCAGATGAAAATTGAAGTGATTTTCCATACAGGATTCATTATGTGTGATGACAGCATCTGCAGAAAAAGTGAATCTGAAGTTGCATCAGGCTTTACTACATAACTGTCACCCAGCATTTTCTTTTCAAGCTCCTTTTTGCATAAACATATACCAAACATTTGTATATACCTCTTACTTTATGGCACCTGCAGCATACAGTAACTAAACATTTAGTCTTTTGAAACTGCAAATACAGGTGAGCTTTTTCAGAAATGATTAGTGCCACTTTTCAACCAACATAATTATGCAAAAGTGGCCCTATTTCAGATGACTGAGCCAACTTAAAGCTCAAACTGGTGCCTCGGCAGACAGGACAGCTGAGGCGCGATCTGGAAACATGACATCTGAAGAGCACAGTTTGCAGTGAGAGCAGATTTCATTTTGACAGAGAATTTTTATTGAGTCTTTTAACTAAGATGGCATTTAGTTTTAGTTTAACGTTGAACTTCAACTAGTTTTAGTTCTAAATCTCATAAGATTTAGATAAAGATTTAAGATAAGATTTAAGTCAATAAATCTAGTAATCATTTCTGTAAAAACTCATTTTAATCCTGGAGGAACCATCTATTCACCTGTTTCTAACATTAACATTTAGTACACTAAGGTATATTTTAATTGCAGTTCAGTATGTTGCATTTCTTCAAATGTGTATTTTTTTGTTCCATGTTTGCTTCAGTTTGAGGACAGTGAAACTTCACACTTACTATCCTTAGTGTCAACCGATGTAATTCCGATCTAAGATTTGCAGCTGTGGGTCGGTCACTTCTCTGATCCGCGCAGGACAGCAGTGGTTTCTTTTGGCTTGTATTGAATTTCCAGTTTAGCAAAAACACACCAGCTCAGGTTACTTAAAAATAACATTAGCTTGAAGGGATGGTTCACTTAAAAAAAAAAAAAAAATCAGTCATTATTATCTCACCTCATGCTGGTTGAAGGTCCGGTTTAGTTTTTTTAGTCCACAAAATATTATTGGTGTTTCACAGTAAAACAGTGCTGCAGAATCTCCCAAACAATTTAACTTAATGGTGACCAAAACAACTGAAAAAAACAAACGAACAAATTTTGCACAAATTTCCGAGATTACTCTTCAGCAAATGTTGCTTCAAGTGCTGTTCCAGGCAAGACCCTTCGTAAACCAGGGGTCTTGTTTTCCTTGACATCAAATGTGGAAATTGTTCATATGTCTGTTCCTCTCTGTCTCTTTGCACGCAGCACCTGCATCCTAACTGACTTGTGCAGATCAGTTCCATCCAATTTTGCGCATCTAACTTATCACACAAAGATCGTATCTCTTCCCAACTTGTCCATCCCGTCAGCCTTGTTGTGTTTTTATTTGTTGATGAAATCGGCAAATGTAATAGTTTCTATCATCATAAATCACCTTTTATTTTGTTTGTCTCATTTTTGTCAGTAAAAATAGTTGAGGAAAATTACTAATCAGTGAAATTAACAGAGTTAGCGCTTTTACCAGTGGACCAATCAGCGCACGTTCTCTCTCCCAACTTGTCAGATACCAACATTTCATCACCGCCCCTCTTCTACTCATACAGACGCACAAAATACCTGTTAGCAGCTGACAGAGACATACAGGGTTTGCAAGGGACTTCAATGTTAACCCATCCGCTGCTGAATGAGACACAGCAGGTTTTTGATGTAGTATAGAGAGGGAGAGTCCTGGTCTGGAAAAGGCGGGGTGTATGGTTGATTCAAAGAAGGACTTTAATCCAGGAATCCACTAGGGTTCCTTGTCCCAGGTGAGACCAAAACCTTGAAAGTTTTAGGGTTACATATGTCATGTGACTTGCAGCATGTAACTTCTGTCTTATGAGTCGCCTCAGAGGTAACGTGACATTGCAGTTATAAGTGGTCTTTTACCACTTGAATTGATAAATGACAGACAAGACACTGACATACTACATATATCATACATACTGTTAGATAATGACACAACAGAGACACAATACAGAAATACTAATAATGTTTCACATTAACTAAATATGTTGAAAAGGTTTTCTTCTTTCTTCTTTACTACAGTGACTGAAGCATTTTAAAAAGACAGAAATAAATGAAGGAATGAATACACCAAATAGCATATAATTTGTTGCATTTTAAAAAATGGACTTTGTATTGACACTAATTACTATATTTCGAGCAATTATTTCTGTTTCATGCCATAAATCTAACAACTTAAAAGAAAAATCTTTGTTCCTTTTTAAGCTCATTGTTTTTCTGCTTTGAATGCAAATGAACAAAAAAAAAATTAAATAAACGTTTTCCCACCAAGAATTATATAACAGCGTCAAAGGTACGAGGCTGTATTTCATACTTTTCTCCCACAAACTCTGTAATAATCTCACACAGACACAACTTTACTCACACCCACTCGCACACTACTACACCGTCATGCATGCACAACCATACTCTCACAGGCAATATTGTCTGGGCCATAAATCATGAATTATGTACAGACACAGCTGTACTTTCTAAGAAGCATTATCATTCCAACTTACAGACAGACACTGTCATAGTGACACATACACCATAATACTCTCCGTGGTTTGCAAAATAGAGTAGTGGTGCGTAAGAGACAGAATTATATTGTTCTTCGTGAGAGAATGATGGTGTAAGTGAGAGACAATGGTTGAATGTGTGAATTAGCATAATGATGCGAGACGGTATGATGTATGTAGAAATGTGTGTCTGAGAAAAAAATGAGTGCATGTGAAAAGAAAACAGTTGGATAATCTGAGCGAGGGGGCAGTGATAATTGTCTTATGATAACGGTTTATGTGAGAATATTATTCTGTGTGAGAGAGTGTAATTAAAAGGAAGGTTGGTCTGATCGAACGGAAATCTTCATTTTGTCATAGGCTTGCCTTGAAAACAAAGCCAGTACCTGCCCACAGCACCGCTGGCCAAAGTGGAGATAAATTCTCACAACAACTCAAGATCAGTGAGAAGCGAAGGTATGTTTAATTCAAAACAATGTTTAATTCAAGAGAACCTCTAACAATCAGAACTGGTCTCTCTCAGTAGAACATGCTACATGAGCAAATTAACCACTGTTTGTCTCTCGCGATGAGTTGGCAAGAAGGTTCTGTGTGCTTTAGAATCAGCAGGAAGACACTGAACAGGCAGAAACAGCCACCTGAAGCTGACCCACTGACCAATACAGGAATGCTGGACGAGGTCCCGACTTACATTGTTACTGAGACCATTCAAATATATATAGAAATGTATATAAAGCAACAAGAAATGCATGTTAGAAATGTGTTCTTAACCACGGAGTGATTTATAAAATTACATGACAAGATGGTGTTTTATCTTCTCTGTTGGGTTGTTGGAACCAACATGAACTGAAGTGAGTCGCTTAATAGCATTTTCCATGCCCGAGCACAGTACACCTTGTTAGTTTGCAGTCCGCCAGTAAACGCAACACCGGAGAAGTTTGTCTGTGTGTCTTGGACACAAAACAGTGAATGCCAATCGAAAGATCTCACATGTCATACAATGGAGTCGACCTTTGTGTTATGCCTGCTATTGTCAGTGTTTTGGAGACGCTGTCAATGACAACCCTCTCGTTGGCCTCCTTGCATCTTCCTCTGCCTCAAAAGAGACCGAGGACAATCTCTCAGCTTTCATTGCTAAAACTGGATGGAAAGAATTAGAGAGTAAAAAAAAGTGTTTAAGGCAGCCCTACATGCAAAAGTCATCTGCTTATTTGTAAGGAAAATGGAGCAAGGGCATTATTTCAGGCATGCTCTTGAAAAAATGTAAGGGGTGTAGGTTCATCCTAGTCTTTGCATAAATGTAAGTACAACGTAATTTTTGCATCATGTGTTGTAGCAATCCAGGTATCGTCACCATCACGTTATTTAAAATGTCAAGTAAGTTGCAGGAACGTAGTTGAAACGTAGCTTTTGCGACATGTGATGCTGTAGAAATCTACCAAGAGAAACTCCAGGGTGTTGTCACCCGCACATTATTTTAAATGTCAGAAGGCAGCAAGATCTCCATTTGTCTGTTATTACAAGACTACATCTCAAGGGGTGAAAAGGTTTTTTCTGTACCTTGCAGATCTTTAAGAGCCAATCAAAAGCCAGTTATTTTCTACCAAAATGTTTGTCTAATTTAAATTGGAATAACAATCAGTTAAGGCAGCACAGGGCCAAGAGATGACTTGTATCACCAGTGAAGAAGAGCTAAAAAAATTCAAGATGCCGGTTGCCCCCAAAACATACAGATGTGTTGTTTGATGTGTGACTTATGTTTGATGTCTTTGGCAAGTCTGTGCTCATTTATTAACGACTGTCAAACACAATATAAAACCCAGCTCAGTCCCCACTTTGTTCTCGATCAATCACTTTTTAGAAGAAAATCCATTGATGTTTGGGTTTTTTAAAATTGTGCTGTATGTCAGAAAATCCAGAAGGTAATGGGTGGCTAACTGCATGAACTATTTTGAACCTGCTTTCCTCTGAAGTGTTCTGACACAGCAGGTTTGGTTGATAGACAACACAAAGTCTCAATAAAATGTGTTCAAATGTTTTGTTCTTTTTGTAACTGTGCAGAGAAGATGGTATTAAAAAAATCCCCAGCCTTAGCTTTTGGTATCCTTCATTGAACAATCCCACTAATTTGGTTTCTGAACACTAGTGTCACAAAACTTTCAAATGCACACCGACTCTGCGGACCACCTGAAACATGAAAATGTTCTCCTTTGGCAGCCTGAATTTGTAAGGTAGCCTTGTTTGGTTTTATGGTGTGTAACAGGTCTTCCAAAGATCTGCATTCTGACACCTAAAAGCACCGCACAAAAGAAGGAAAGAAACAGTAAATTGCTGCTACAAAATAGCACCAGTTATGTTGTGAGATGCAGCAGAATTAGGGTTAAAATTGTGTGGGGTTGATATGGTCTTATAAAGTGCCTCAGCAAACAAACACTGTTTCTTTTATTAGCCTCTTCAGTCCTATGAGACCAGTGATGTGACTGTTTGAGCTATTAAACCGAAGCCCACACACAGTGATAATTTGCTGCAACCATCGAGCCGTAGCCATCACCTATGAAACGTAAAGTGCACCCGAGATATGCAGACATTTAGAATATATTTACCTTTTTAACCTTCTCATTCAGGTCAGTGTCAGCAGCATCTTTGAAGAAAAGGGTGTTACTGACGACTTGCTACCCACAGGAGAGCAGCACTGGTGCAAAGAATCCCAGTGGAGGACCTCCAGGAACAAGGCTTACAGCGATGGCCCACCTAGCAATGAAATATAGATCCTCTCTTAAAGCTGGAGAAAACATAGAATTAAGGACGAAAAGCAGAATAAAATGGACCGGGACAGAACCTGTAACAAAACTAGGGCAGGGATTATGGGTAATCTTAAGAAATCAATACATTGGGACCAAAAAAAAAAAAAAATAACACTTACCAGAACAGTCTGGAGCCAAGTTCAATTTGTGGTCCCTTCCTTCAAACCAGTACCAGAAAAGCAAGGAAAAATAATATTCAATTTTCAATGCTTCTCTTATCTCCAAAATGACCGTCCCCCAGTCCCACATTTCCCTCATTTCAAAGACACTTAAAATATTTCCAATATGCAAACTTCACCCCATTCTGGATGAGGTAAACAGCAGGACATCCTTGTTCAAAGGTGAGGTGATTTTAGGTAAATGTTTAAAAATAAAAAAAGCATAATCCTGAAATTGGCATATTATTGCCGTTATTATAAGTGTTATTACTGTGCAAGGCAGCTTTATTTATATAGCCCATTTCAAACACAAAGGCACTCAAATGCTTTCCATAGACAAAGAAAATAATTAGAATGACATCTGAAAACAATAAGCAATAAAAACTAGAATGAATTCAAAGAACAAGGACAAGCTGTTTTTACAGCTAAGAGCTTAATGGTTGGCAAGTGACACTAATTTCTCAGTGAATCGCAGGCACAGTGTTGTGTCTCAATGTAAATGTTAAAATTAAGAAATATTGAGCCCATTGTTGAGGATATAAGGTTCTAACTGGAGGCACAAACCACCAGGAGACAAGTGTTGCATTCAGCTGTCATTTATTGTTGTTCAGAAATGTTGAGTGCTGATTAGACGCTTGTCATGATGTTTGCCATGGTTTCTAAATGAAGACAGAAATAAGTTATAATGTTTGCAAAATCAATCGTTGAGTCATAAATCTAGTCTTTAAATTGTTTCACATTAAAGTACAATAAATGTCTGATCAAATTAATCAAACATTATCCTTAAGTGGCAGAATGGAAATGTTTGGAGACGAAGACGAGGAAGTGTCATCCCGCCCTCTACTTATAGACTTAGATGTGGGAGGAGCTACCAAAAGTAGGTCAAACTGAGACCACTACTTGATGTCTCCTGATTGATGTGAATTTGTTCAGCAAACACGTCTTATTTCTAACATTTTCAGTGCTGACAGTGCACCATGTTAAAGTAGCAGCTGTAATGTGAGCCTACAGGCCGTAAGAAGCAGCTGCTTCAATAAAACTTTATCCTTCCAACACTATAGAAATAAAATTTAACCTTTTTCTACAAACTCAACTCTTGACTTTGAATCACATGCAATGATATCGCTGCTGACTTTGATATCGGAGGTTGCATCACTTTAAGGCTAGCCTGATGACGTGCTCCCTGATCCAGAATGAGAATCTGAAACGTTACTTATGAGACTCGCTCCCTGTTCACCATGTTTAAGTATCAGGGTCCCATGACTTTGGTAGGCTAGCTGCTGATGAAGTGCCACAGCAGCTTGATGCCCCTGATCCAACTCTGAAACGTGGCCCCTGTGGATGGCTGTCATCTTTGATCCAGCATCTTTGACATTATTGTGACAAAAGTCGGAGGATTTTAAATGTTGATTATGATGCCAGTGGCTCCTTTAAGTTGCTCCCTGTATCAGCTAAGGCTAATGTTAGCTCAGAAGCAGTTAGAATTTGTGGCTTCAATAAAAAAAAATAAATCATTTCCTGCCATTACAGAAATATAATTCACCCTTATTCACTTCACTTTGAAGGCCATCCACTGACTCACTGGGCTAACATTGATCGTTGCAGACAAGTACCTCGCTTGGCTGCTACAAGATAGCTCTATAAAAATATCTTCTACTCACATTAATTACAAAAGGATGTTGCCTTTTACAAAGCCAAATGCAGTAGCAATAGGACTAGAATTGATCTGGTCATATAAAGTGCTTCAACAAACAAATCCTGCTTCTTTTATTGTTTTTTTTTCAATCCTATGAGACCAGTGATGTAATTTGGTTGAGCTATTAAGCTGAAGCCCACACAGTGATGACTTGCTGTAACCATCACACATGAAACGTAAAAAACGTTCATGCTAAAATAGTTTTACCTTTTTAACCTTCTCATACAGTGTCAGCATTTTCTTCCGAGAAAAGCCTTATTGAGCTTATTGACTTCTCACCAACTAGACAGGAAGTCAGTGCAAAGAATCCCGGTGGAGGACCGCTGTGAATGCTGCAGTGGCCCAGCTAGTAATGAAATATACAGTAGATTGTCTTAAGAAATCAATACATTGGGACCAAAAAAATATAACACTCACCGGAACTGTCCAGAGCCAAATTCAGTTTGCTGCCCCTTTCTTCAAACATTGGTACCAGTACCTCAAAACAAGGAAAAAAATAATATCCAATTTTCAATGCCTCTCTTATCTCTGAAATGACCGTCCTGCAGTCCCACGTTTTTATCATTTCAAAGACACTTAAAATAAACTTCACCCCGTTCTGGAGGAGGTAAACCAGCATGACATCCTTGTTGAAGGGAAGGTGATTTTGACAGACCAAAAAAAACAAAAAAACAAAAGAATGCATCATAATATAATTGCGTATTATTATTATTTGTATTAGGCAAGAAAAGTCAGCATTAGTCTAATGATTTTCATTGGTGTAGGAACAACTTTGAATTACCTGTGTGTTTTAAAATGCGCTGACATTTAAAAATAATTAGCTAAAACCAGAATAAAATCAAATGAAGAGAACAAGCTCACCTCTAACTTGACTGTGAAGGCTGTCCGCTGAAATACTTCTGAGTGTGATGTCAGGGTCTAAATCACTGACTAACTTTTATCTTTAACTTCTGATGTATGCGTCACTGGTGCTCTCTGACCCAACTCTGAAGATCTGCCACGTTTCTTTCGTCTGTGGCAGCATTACAAGTCGCCCCTGTGGATGGCTGGTTTATGGTTTATGACACTGCTGTGACAACAGCTGGAGGATTTGTAACGTTACCTGTGAGGCCGTTGGCTTCACTGAGTCGCCCTCTGTCCACCTCCTGCGTTCACAGGGCCAGCCGTAGAAATTTGGTAAATCTAAAAAAGATTTTTTTTTTTTTTGGCCCAAAACATCCAGTGCAACCACCAAATCACACACACACACTGCACTGAATCAATGTAGACATCATCACCTTTGTTATGACCTCTGCAACAGCAGTCAAGACAGAGGAGGGAGTAGATGCCTCAGTATCAGTTAGGTCAGCTGAAGAGGTCCTGGTTGCTCCAAAATATTTCAGCAATTCCCCTGAAAGGATTTTACATAGCTGTGTTATATATGTTTATTAAACACACAACAAATGCAGCTTTATCCATCAATCTAAATTATGTCCCAAACTGTCAAATACGACCTACAAAAACACAAATTAAAATAACTATAAATAGTTAGCCTGAACCTATTTTGGATATTTACTATAATATGATGTCTGCAATCCTACTCATATTAGTTAGCATATAAATAGCAAGAAAGCAAGCCTTTTCTAATTAAAAGCATTTCAGCTAAAACTACTAATCATCTTTGCTTTTAATGAGCTCCTGATGTTCTAGTTTGGCGATGATAGGTCAGGGTGATTTGTTAGTGCGCAATCTTAAACGGTGAACACGTTGAAAAGTAATGTGGTTTAGAGCGCCTGGAGGAAATCTGAGCTGAGATTTCAGAGTTTCGGGGTTTTTGGATGAATGTTCAGGTAAAACAGAAGATCAGATTATCCCGCGTGCTTCTTGGTTGGATGTCCAGTGTGGTTTCTTTCATTGTTTTGTTTTCTTTTATTGCAGAAAGCATGTTTTTGGTGAGTGTTTTTTCAGTAGTTTGGAGAGAGTGGTTGGACGTGTGGGTGAATTAGAGGGTAATCAGTAAGTCAAGTTTTCTGTTGATGGAGAACGAGATACTAATGTCAATTTCTGTTGTTTTGAGATTGCCTGTGTCTGTGGATGATGTTTTTTTTTCTGCTTGTTTGGGTTGGACGATTCTGTCAGCGGTGTGGTCAAATCCATTATGCACTGGTTGTAGTGGTGATCGATGAATACTTCCAAGTCTGCTAAGTCCTCCAGTCCGTGAGAACTGTCTACAAGTTGATGCATAGTTTCTTACTTTGTTTAGCTGAAAGAAAAGTGTGAATGAAAAGTAAAGGAAGAGGAAAAAACAAGATAATATAATAAAACAGCCAATAAAATTCAACAACAATTGATTAAGATACTTCCTAGTTAAAATGTACATGTAAGAATGTTAAGATGTCTAAGCTTCTTTTTAAATCTCCTAAAGTTATCACAGACTCAAAAGTTAAAGTTCATTGCAAGTTATTCCATGAGTCATGAGCACAGAATTGAAAAGCAGTCTTTTCAAGTTCAGAACTGACATGAGGAACATGAAGTGTAATTCAGTCCTGAGAGCAGGTTTGATAAGCTCCTGTGCTGAAGTGTAAATAGAGAGGTGAGGTAAGTTGGTAATTTGTTAAGGAGCGCTTTGTAGATAAATAAATACCAATGTTAGTCTCGTCTCACAGAGAGAGACGGACGGCAAACTTTTTTTGCACAGAGTACAGTGACGGGTACTGCAGGTATCGCTGGTGATGAACCTAAGAGCGGAGTGGTAAATTGAATTCAGGAGCTTAAAGGTGGTAACAGCAGCATGTCTATAAATTATATCACCGTAATCCAGAACAGGGAGTAATACTGAGCTTTGGGAAGCAAGACTTGTTTCTGTTGAGAAAGCCAAGTTTCATTCACAGTTGTTTTCCCAGATTGAACTTTCTAAGTGAATTCATCGTCAATCCAGATGCCCCGATATTTGTAGTGTGAGACTCTTTCGATAGGTGTACCTGATAAAATGCTGATCTGACATATACTGTGATCGATTTTCTTAGCTCTTGTGAATACCACGTATTTTATTATCTCTGCATTCAACTTGTGTTTGAGATCAATGAGTGCCTCCTGAAGAATATTAAAAGAAACCTGCAGATTGTCAATGGCCATTTGTATGGAATCAGCCCAACGATATAAAATAGGATCATCAGCATACAAATGAACGGTGTAAGTATTCAGAGCCTGGACGATATCAGTAATATAGACTGTGAAGTGGACAGGCCCTAAAATCGAACCTTTTTGCTAATTCCTGAGTGCTCAGAGGAATATATCTGTTAATGTTATATTGTAAGAGTTTGCCTTTTTGTAGCCATTAATTGATAAAATATTCTGTGTGGCTGAAACTCCAGTGATTTTCTTTTTTTTTTTACGCCCATTTGCTATTGAAGTTGAAAAGCCTTGCACAGTTTATTGCAGCAGCCGGCTGTGCATTCACATACTTAACTTCTGCAAAATATGCTATTATCCTGTTTGAAATATATTATCCTAATTTATGTATGAGAAGCAGCCCTTGCTTTTATTCTGTCATGTGTTTTTACAATATAGGATGTCACATGAGAGTATAATGTGTGTCTAAGAAAATAGTTCTTAGGATAAGGATATACTGCTGTGTGTGGGAGAGTATTATGGTGTACATAAGAGGGTACTGTGTGTGTGTGTGTGTGTGTGTGTGTGTGTGTGTGTGTGTGTGTGTGTTATGGAAAATAGTAATCTGTGTAGGACACTAACATGAAAGAGGCTATAGTTGTGTGTATGGAAGAAGTGTGTGTGAGACAAAGTATGAATTATCTCTCAAGGTGGAAGTGGTCTATTTGCTCCTGTTAATAATGGCTCATAAAAAGCATTTAGAGGTTGTTTTTTTTAACAAACAAAAAAAAATTGCTGCTGCTATAGTACGTCTTCCTATAGTACCATGCACCTCCACTCTTCCACCCACCATCCCACAAAAAGTCTTGCTGACACTCGATTAATGTTCAAACTCTGAAAAAAAAAAAGGGCCGCACGTAAATCTAAATTACAGTTTGTCAGGCATCTCTCGCTTTGAATGCATTTTCCTCTAAGTAACCATTATTTAGGTTTTGGTGTTGTGTTAGAGTCGTGGATCAAAATGTTTAAACACTAATGGAGTGAGAGGTGAAATCAGACTGGAGCTGGACTATAGTGAACAGTCAGCATTTGTTTTGCTTATAGGGAAACTGCGAGCTGGGGGGAGAAAAAAAAGCACATGCTGTAGAAAAATATTAGACATTGTTTATTGAATGAATTTTTTTTCTTCATTTTCCTAAGCCATCCTGCTTTACAAACCCAGGCATGCACAGGAAAAGTATTGAGGGTGGGTTTTTTTTGTTTTTTTTTATTATTATTGAGACATTATTCCCAAGGGATGTACTGGAAAATGAAAAATGCCAGCTTCTAGTTTATGAGATTTTTTCCATTCAAGTGAAATAAATAAATAAAGGAAACGGCATCCTCATGAGTTAAGGGCTGGGACAGGGAATAAGGGAGGTCAGGGCCAAACTGCTTTTGCCTGTTGATAAAATAATCAACAAAAATTGCTATTTCTACTATAGATGTCCTGCTATGCAAAGATAACAGATGAATCAATTAAATAGTATGTTTAAAAGTGAAATATTTAAGAATTGGCCACATGTTAAATTCATAATCCAAACAAATAGGGGGCACCATATTGCCAGATACTACTAATTGCTGCTGACTGTGGCTGCTGCTGTTAGCTAGTTAGCTGCTGCTGTTAGCTCTGTTAGCTTAGTTAGCCATGCAGCTAGCAGTTCTGGTGACTCTGCCTGAAGTTTCAGCCTGCAGTGCTGGGGGAGTGTTGGTGGAGGAGCTCTGAAGGCCCGAAAACCTCCTCCTACTGTTGGTCCAGAGTCCTGAAGTCCGTGAACACGACTGGACCGGGACAGAACTAGGGCTGTGACAAAAACCGCATTACCATCACCATTACCATTATTGTCATCCTTGTAAATTTTATGTGAAGGGTCTTATGTTTAGATCAGCACATTGATCTATTAATACACCTAATCAGCACTGTCACACACAAGTCAGGGACACAGCATGCTAACAACACGCTAAAAACAACTGTCTTCAAGACAGAAAAATGGATAAATGAATAACTGCAGAAGACAATGGAAGTTTGACTTATCAATATGGATTTATCACATCTACCACGTCTCCAAAAAAGATGCTGCAGTTCAAGGCAGAATTGCAAAGCACAGGAGCTGACGTTGTAAAGGTACAGTGCTAGCCCTAGCATTAGCTTAATGTTAGCCTGTCTTGCTCAAGCTCGCTTCACTTTTCCAGAAGTTGAGAGACAACAGACAAGACTTCTCTTGCTCTTGAGAAGCTGCAGCGTTTTTATTAACTGACAGTCAGCAGTAAGTTGTCAACCTGGCAGTAAATGTACAGTTTTGCTCTGACATGAGCAGCACTGGCACTTCAGTAAAGTCAAGTAAAAAAATAATTACCTTGGTGTTGTTTAGAGATGGGTATTGTTTAATAAGGTTATGATATCATTTATCTTAAAGTGATACTGATACCAATACAATACTTAATTTGATACCTTTGGTTTTGGTGGCATTTTGGCACAATCAAAGAACATTTCAAATAGTGTTTTTTCTAGATATGGATAAAAAAGGGATTGAATGCAGGTATCGTTTGACTGGAGATGTTTAAATACTACTTGGTACTGGGTTACTTCAATTGATTCCTTCAAGTGTGTTGCACTGAGAGCTTATGGGGGAAAATGCCCTCGAGTGCCCACTGGAAAAAAAAAAAACAAAGGAAGCAATGCTGAGCAGCAGTGCACTATCTAGGTTTATACATTGTTCAGTAGATATCTCTGCAACATCTTTGACGTAACATCAAAACTGTTACTTCTTCATATTCTGTTGATAATTTAAGTTCATTTTTAAATGTTTTAAGCTAAAATTCATATATATTGCACCCTAAAAGAGCTAAAAAATGTTTTGGCTTTCCTGTTTAGGCTGCTGTCAGAGTATTTAATTCCAGACTTATGATGACTCAAATGTATTCCCTGTAGCTCAGTCCTCTCTGCATACCACTCCTCCGTTTCACTTATATTTCTCTCTGCATTAACAACCCGAAGCTCCCCTTGCTAGTTTTTATTCAACTTTCTGTTCCTGCAGACTATCTGTCTCACTGTGATATTCATATCCACCTCTAGCAGTCTCTGGCAAGTATTTGTTCCCTCTTGACTCCATCCTTGGCGTGTCCTTTGTTGTCCTGTCAAAGTCTTTGCACTTAATTGTTCTGATTAAAGCACTTTCTAATTAAATGTACAGAAACTCCATCTTAGAGAGGCATTTTGATTATATAGCAGTGGCCTGTATAATTCAAGGTCCTCAAAAGGAAATGGATTCTCTGACCGGCTCCCCTCAACCTGTTTTATTCAATATATCTCAAGAGAGAAAGAAAAGAATAAAAAAAAAAGCTAATTGAGAAGAAAAGAACAACCATGATGTTCAGCACAGTGATTATTTCTCCCCTGCTGTGTGAGTCTGTCTGTATGCTCCAATGTGCTCTGAAATAAAGTTAGACCTACTGTATGTCCCAGGCTTACTGTGCAGACTTCTTTATACACAAGTTAAACCTTCAAGTTAAGAGTGAAAAATAACATGTTTTTCTTGGATGTTTGTGGCTCATTACACTTAAGCCTGGGGACAGTAATCTATGAGATTACAAATAAGTGGGCCCTACTGCTGGAAGGCAGGATCTGTGCATTTTTGCGTGGGGAGAGGGAATTTGGCAGGCTGCTGTCAAGCCAGTGGATCAAAGTCCTTTTCCCACTGCAGTGGCTCATCACAACAACAGAGAATGAGGGAGAGAGAGAGAGAGGGAGAGAGGCAGGGAGGGAGAGAGAGATAAAGGGAGACAGAGATCTTGGAGGAAGACAGCTTACGCCACTCATGGTTGGCTTACTGTGCACACTTGCTTCACATTTTAGATCCAAAGCCCATACTGAGCATAGCTCAATAAAGCACTCAAGTCAGCAGGGGAGACTAGATGTGCTGTCAGTGTCAGTACATCCAAATGGATTGTGACAGTGACACATGAGTGCGTACAGAAGCAATGTCTCCATGCAAAATATGAAAAGGATGTCAACATTTGGAAATAGTATGGTTAAAAAAAACTGTACCAAACTTTAAAGACTGATCCCCTCAGAGAAGACAATAGTAGACTATACTGCTGTAGGCATACTGCAGCCTTTGTTTAATAGCCCACTGAAAACCTTGATTGATGTTTGTATCTCATAGTATGGTCGCACTTTATTTTAGTACATGAATATGACGTAACAAGCCATAATTTGTATTGCATTATGCACGAACTAGAACTAATATGATCATAAACAGTAAACAAACACTGATATGACCTAATTAGACACGTATAAACCCAACAGTACTTTAATAAGCTATACTTTGTGTCAAATTGGACAAAAACTGCAAATAACCTCTTTGTTATTAGGCAGTATTTATACCCAAATTTATACCCTACGTCCCGCCCCTTTTTTGCTCTCTGCTCCAATAGCGGCTGAACAAACTTGATGCCTTGGTTTGTCCTTTTCCTGTTAATACAGCATATAGTCACATCGTAAGTTAGCAAAATGCTAGCTAAGTAGCTAGCTAATGTCAGTAAAACACTAGCTAACCACTGGCACCTTGCTAGTTAGCCAGTGTTTTGCTAACTTTAGCTAACTTAAAATGTTAATGTAAGGTTGTAAAAGGGTCTTTAAATTATTTTCAGAATTTGTTTTTCTTTTCTCCATAGACTTAACTAGCATAAAGCAAAGTACAGGAAATGGGAAAGGGGAAGGTTAACCAAAGTATCAAGCTTGCTCAACTTTTATTGGAGCACAGAGCAAAAAGGGGAGGGACTTAGGAAGGGTCTATTAGACACCGTACACCTAACAGTACACTGATAAGACAGAACAGGCCATACGTTCTATCAAATTACACTAAAACTAGAAAAAAAAGTTTTCTTATTAAACCATTTACTAGACTCTTATTAGACTTCATTAGAGGGTAATTAGGAACACATTACAATAGAAAGAAAGTCTAATGAGGGTCTGATATTGGGAAACAAGACACTTAAGGTCTAATAAATGGTGTGATAATGTCTAAACACCAACATATTAACTAAACATATTTCTACTTTTGGTCTAATATGAAATAAAGTATGGCTTATTATGTCTCATTAGTTTAACTAATATTAGACAGTAGATATACTTATTAAACACTGTGCATCATAATGTTAAAGTCTTATTGGTGTACTGTAAAATAAACTGAAACCAAAAGTGAAGAATAAGCATTTCGAGGAATTGTAGTAGATATTGTCATTAAGTGCAAAAAAGTCTTACTTACTATCACATTTCTCATCTGATGACTCAAACTTTTGCTCAAAGGGAGTACACATGTAATGCATGTGCTCTCCATCGCACTGCAGCAGCCTCTGCGCTTCCTCTGAATCTTTTTTCCCCCCCTTGCACCAAGGAGTGCATGTAAGCATAAAATTCAGTGTCTAGCTACAGGCGTTTTCCATGTGACTTGATATCTGTGGACATTAGAATAATGCCACAGCCTAGGAAGGAAAACAGATTTATGCCGACAAAAAGAGAACTTCAATTAAACCAGGCTTTGGGATTACTACCCCTACTATCGAGGTGCCCTTGAGCCAGCTACAAACTGCTCTCCGATTGGTCCGATGCGGTTATGCTGTGGTCGAACCACAGTCCCTTGCAAACAGCGGTGGGATGCCTGCTGTGCCTGATTATGCAGCCGTGACTCCTTAATCGAAAGACGAGCTGAGCGAAAACAACCAACACAGAAGAGTTGGAAATAATGCAACAGAAAATAATGGCCTTGTTCCATATCGCAGCGGATTATACATGTTTAAACACTCCTCTCACACACACCTATATTTGGACACCCAATCGAGAAGTTAAATAATATCTGCCGCGGCTGTCACAGCGAGGGAGATCTCTCTCTGTCTCTCTCAGCATTCATTATTAATCAGAGAATGTTCTTTTTGGTTTCATGATCGCTTTGATAATCAAGGTAGCTGATGGGAGAGCACACATTTAAAATTGATAGTTTGAGCATGGACTACTCAAGGGACAAAAGTGTTAATTAATTAAGCAGTAAGGTGAACAGAAAGTGCTCGGGCTGCGCTCAGAATTCTGGAGCCTCTTGAGAATTTGCCCCAGAAGTATCCGTCATAATGCATTATCAGTATGCAGCACCAAAAAGTGATTCATGTGGGCTTTCTTTTAAGACTTTATTTTCATTGCAATCATGAGATCACGTGGTGTTGTTTAGTGAATCAAAATCCCAACAAGCAAGGGCTACAGTATCAAACACATGGTGCCCAGCCTCCCGTGTTGTAAGGGTTACTTTTAAAGCATGTTCCCCTGCAGATTACTGTATACAATGCATGCCCTGCAATGTCCTTTATAATACAGGCTGACATTTTTGGGGGGTAATCCCAGGAGTCAATCCTTCACGGGACTGGGACAGGACAGAAAAAAAATTTAGTGGGAGCGGGAATCATAACAATTGTTCCATTCTTTTTAATATATAAAAACGTGTGGATTGGCGGGAGCAGGATGGAACGTTCTTCTGGGATTTGGACGGGACAGTAATTTATTTCCACTTTGTCATAAGATTGGGATGAGACAGGAGAATTATTGTTGAAGTGGGATGGGATAGGAGTAAAAATCCAGTCCTGTATTCCTCTAATTTGTAATGTATTCCATTAGATTACCTTTGGACTGTACGTCAGTGTCGCTGCCGTGTTGGACAGGGCAAGACTACATGTGAAGAAAGGAGCTGCGGCTTTTGCGGACAAATTGAAGTCTGGACCAGATGATGATGCTAGATGAAAACTCAGGGCCTCTCAGTGACTCCAGTCGTGACCGTGCCTCTCTGTTAGAATCCCACAGCAATTCAGTCTATATGTCAACCTTATGGAGTTGCTGGGATTCATCATGTGGGAGCCGAATGTCTGTTCAGAATGTGTACCAGTCTCTCCAGTGTGTTGAGATATTTCACAGGATGAGAGAAAACTTTGGTGATCTCCTGACTTTTCATCTGGGGCATCCACTTCTTCAAAGTTATTAGGATTTATCTGCCGCTTATCATAAATGTCTGTACCAAATTTCTTGGCAATTCATCCACTCGTATTTGAGATATTTCAGTCTGGGTCTGATTAAGGGCACACCATGCTCTGTGTATGAATTTCACCAAAGCAACACCTCCTTTTTATAAGTTATATTTCCATGGCAACGGCGGTGCATTCAGATACTGCAGCTGGTAGCTCTTTCAAACTTCACTACATTATTTGTTTTAATCTGTTAGTTTTTCATCTTTATTGCTGAAACACACATGACCTATAACAGAAACACACTCAGTTTTTTTGAAAAGGAAGCGCAGAGTTTGAATAAAAGAGCAGTGGACCTTGACAGGATTAGCAATTCACACGGCATTTTTTGCACACCCAATCAAATGTACCGCATTTTCCATCACCCTTCAGTGTCTCATACTGAGGCACAGAGTACCCTTTAGGGGCTGAAAGAAAGACCGCCAGAAAGCCTGTTTAACATGTGGTTAACACAAAAATTACATGGGTAGATTAAGGATAAGACCATGTTTGGGGTCACAATAACTATAATATGTTAAGTTTGTCACAGGATGTCACTGAAGCAACCCGCAAGACTGAAGTCACATAATGCACGTAATGTTACGTGCCTTACAACTTACTAAAGTTATGGTTTCACATGGGACATGTGGTTTCCATCCACCCTCAGTGTGCAGACTTTCTCCCTCTTTATACTACATTGAAAGCCTGGTGCATGGCTTGACAAAGCCTGGCGTGTCACTTTCAGCCACGAACAGGTACGGTGAGAGCGGTCAGGAGGAGGTGAGCAGGGATAAGAGCCATGCTAACCCAGCTTTGACTTAACGCTGCTCCTGGCTAATATCCAGTAAGGAAAAATGAATCGGACAGGCCAGGTAACAGGAAATCAGAGACTGTTGTGTTCACATCCTGCAGAGGCCTGCTCCACCGCAACATCCCAGATCAAGCTGTTGCACCCGAAAGGCAACACGCAAGATTCAGGAACAAGGGGAGGAGGTCTCTGTCTGTCAGCTGTGACTGTGCTTTAGCACCATGCATCATTGATGTAAAGACAGTGTTTCCCTGTCAGCTCATTTAAATCAGGGCTTAAAACACTACTGTTTACTGCAGCTTACCAGTGAAGTAGACATGTAACTTATTGTTCGGATAATCTGTAGCTATTGTTTTTATATTTGTCTGCTGCTGCTTTTGCTTTATGTTTGCTTTTTAAATGCAATTTCTGTAATGTTTCTAACTATTTATTGTCTTGCTTTTAGCTTTTGTTTTTAAGGACCTCAAACGCAATTTTAATGTTCCTTTAATGTTTTATTTTATGTATTTCTTGTTCTTGTAAAGGACCTTGAATTGCCTCATGTCTGAATACATATATACACATATATAAACTCGCCTTGCCCAGATGTAAATGTTTTTATGTGAAGATGTCAACCATATTTTCATCACTATCTTGTTGTTGCTGTTTACATTCAACTAAGGCTGCGTTAATAATCGCATTACCACAATATCACGGTCATGGGGTTGAAGTCATTACTGTTATCACTGTAAACATGAGATTGCCAGTGAATGGCTTCAAACATGCTAACAACAACAACTTTATTGAATACAGAGAAATGGATGAACAATCATTTATTTATATATAGAATAAAGTATAGATTTATTTTACTTCTCTTCTCAGAAGACCCTGTGGTTCAAGGCTGGACTACAAAGCTCCTGCGAGGGATAAAGTCACACTGTAGCAAGCGTTAGCACTAGCTTAACACTAGTCTCTCCTGCTCAGCTCACTTCAGCGCTAGCCCCGTCACTTTTCCAGCGACTGGGAAACAACAGATGAGACTTTTCTTGGTCTTGAGATTCTGCAGCATGACACACTGTAACATGTACTGAACATTTACTGCCAAACTGACAACTTACATGAATCAGAAAAAAACATCCATGACACAAATTCCAAAAATGCGATACAGAATTATTTCTTGGGTTTATGCAAAGAAAGTAAAAAGAAAGGACGGGACATTACATCACTACAGAACATCCTATGCTCTGCTTGGTGCCAGAGTTTCGTTCCAGCTGTATTGAAGCCTATAAGAGAAGCACACTGAGACCCAACATATCTGCACTGTGTTATATACTTAAGTGCATTCTTTCAGTTTTTACAGGCTTTTCTTCATCAAAGTCTGGAACATAGTATGATCTATAGTGATGTAATGTCCCTTCCTTCTTTTTTTAGTTTCCTTACACTTATATGTGTATATGTATGCAAATAAACAATTGTATATACACTTTTATTTTATTTTATATGTTATCCTATTCTATTCTAATTACCTGGATGTATGTTATGTGTGTGTGTGTGTAATTGGAAAAGACTGCAACTCTTTTCGTTGTGCAACCCTGTGTTGTATAATGGCAACTAAATTACCTTGATACCTCACTATAAAGGACAACAGTGCAGAGACAGAAAAGTGTGAAAAGATGTAGATGAAATGAATCAAAGCACAAATTTCATTTTCAAAAAAAAAAAAAAAAAAATGACACAAATGAGAGAAAAACTCAGCATCTAGCAAACCAGTGGAGGCCCACCGCCCCTTTAGGAATACTCAAGAAGTAATAAGAGCAGAAATACAGAAATGAAGAACACACTTGAACCAAAACAGACATGAGTTTTGAACAAGCTTGTGCACTCGAGTGGCAAACAAACTGCCTCTGATACCGTGGTACTGCCTACCCTGAACTCCTCTTTCAGTGTACCTGCTGTTCTGGCATCAAGGTGTAAATTACGTTCAGCTAATGGGACATGGCTTCGGATGAAAAATCTCATCGTGGGCGTTTGGCCTAAGAGGCTACAGTTGGAGTCACAACCGACAATGATGATGTAGCAAGGACAGCAGGGGTAAACCGTTAAAAAGCAGTAAGAGGTCACAACACATAAAGCCTACACAGCAGCTGAAAGCCAAGTTGATGTATTTCATGAACAGTGGGAGAGACGCCTGTGGGCACAAACAGATAAAGAAAGCCGTGAGATTGCACCAAACGTGTGATCGATGTAAGAGAAGCCAATTTCATGGGTGCCATGAACGCCTGGCAAAGTATGCTGCATGCAGCCATTTTATGAATAAAAGAAAAAACAAGATATGAACATGGCAAGAGGAATATGTGGGAGCTCAGGATGGAAATACATTTTACATTTTAGTTGCATAGGGCCATTGGGTGTCTCTAGTGCTACTGTAAATACAGTGGCGTCAGAGAGAAACCTTCACTTCCTTCTTAAAGCAGCAGGAGACTGGATGTCCTTGGTCAAGCTGAATGCCAAACAATACGCAAACCCAAGGCCTGCAATCCTGTAAAGTTCAAGTACAGGGAGGATGGTGTATCCACTACCCCCAGTAATTACAGGGAGAATGGCCAGTCCACTGAAAGATAAGATTTAGAAAGAAGAACTGTACGCAAAGGAGTAAAACCCATGGATTTTGCAGGCACATACAACATTTTGTTCACACAACTTCACTCAGTTATGTCGTCAGTGGAGCTCTCGTTTGCCCTTACCTGTTTAGGGTGGGCCCCACGTCTCACCCCAACGCTCAGCGCTAGAGAAGAGTCTGGATCCACACATTGGTATTCTGCCATACAGGAAAAAAACACCCGGCTTAGTTTGTTGTTTGTTTCTTGGGCTGAGCTGATCCCAGGATGCAGTGCCTAGTTTCCCTGCAAAATAGCGCCAGGGGGAAGTTGTTCTGGAGGAACATTTTGCACTCGGGGAGGCGAGCCCTGGCATTAAAATGTCTAAATCCCGAAAAAAGAAAAGGTAATAGCTGCTAGCTTGTTTGACATTGCCAAATTAGCACCTGGGTCGCTAATGGTACAAAATAAGTGTGTAGGCTTCTATCTTGGAAGTTGCTGTTGTTTCCTAGCACCTTTGGAAATGTAGATAAAAGGAAGAAGACCAAGAAGGCATACTTATTAATCCCCAGGGGATGTCACATTTTTCAGTCTGTCTTTTTTTTTTTTTGCACACACACGTACACAAACAGGACATACAGACACGCAAACTGCGCACGAATACAGTGTTTACTCTGACCAAATGAACTGAGGTCCGGGGTCACTAATGTGAAAGCCTCCTAAGGCTCATTTATGCCCCCTTTTACATCCGAATAATAAATTTGTATGTTTGAAATGATGTAACTGCCACTGTTCACGTAATTCTATGCTGCAGTTCATCCTGCAGACCTGACTTGAGATGCTCCTCAAGTTTACCGGTTGATTCCACCAAGCACGGCACGTCTGCGCGCCACGGTTCTGATCCGTCCTCCACACGGCTGCAAGCCCCACCAGAAGCATTTTAGCAGCGGAGCGTTTTGCCCACCTGATTATGTTAACTTGCTCACATTTTGTTGATTAAGTCCTCTTTCCATTCTCTTCATGCTTCAACCATGGATAAGTGGGATACATGGTTTAATATATTCTTTTCTGTCTGTCTTTATGATTGTGAGTCTTTTACTTTGTGTATGAGAGAATCTGGTAAATTTTCAGTGTCCACACTAATCAGATGAACTGGACTTTGGTCTCAATTGTATTTGCATTTGTGATACCTGATTTGAAATCCCCCCTAAGGCTCAGTTATGCCACCTTTACATTCATTCTTTGTTTAGTAAGGCAAAAGTTTTTTTTTAAATGTGTTGGATAGACAGTTCCTCTGGTGTGACTGCTAAAGCTAAAAAAAATAGTCTGGGTGGTATTGGAGTTTTGACTCAAAGGAAGATTTGATCATATAGAATTAGTTCAATAAATAAGATACTCTGCAATTTTAGTGTCAGCCATGACTGGGCTGTGTCTGTCCTCTGTCTAAATTCAAAAAAGTCATTCTCAGAGTCTCTGAAAATCTCCAAAAATGCTGGAAAATTTGTAACGGCAAGGAACTGCTTATTTGAAAATCTAACTAAATAACAGAGTACTTGAATTGCCAGACTAACACGTTAGATTGCTCTTTACAAAAAAAAACTTCATTTGAGTGCTCTTATGTGCTACCTGATAACAACCCTTCCAACCCTTTGGGATTTTAAAATCTATTACTTAACTTTCAATCTTATTTTGCTCAATTTAACACTTATAAGCATCTACTCCTTCTAAAAGATTTCTTAAAACTCATAAACACACACCAAACTCATTCGGGGAACATTCAGCATCAATTTTAAAGTCTAATAAACGTGAAACGGACAAATAAAAACAGTAATTATATACCGTAATGGAAATTTCAAAGTAGAACAAGCTGTAGCATTGTTGTTGGAGAAGTCAGTGTTTCACTTCAGCATGTTGCCATGCCGTCTGATGACACAACATGGTCATTTTGTGATTTAGCACAGGAAATCTATAAATATTTCCTCTCTACACATGGTCAAAGACCTTGTGCAACAAGTGTGCAATTTGTTTTGGAAGCCAAGATGCAGGATACTGACTACACCGCAGGGGTTTAAAGGTCTGGGCACTCACAATACTTTATTTTTGTTTACAGGTTACCAATACTGAGAAAAGCAGTGCAATTGTGAGCAAAATGAAATAGAGGCTGGAGAAGCTCAAACTGGAGCCGAATTCAGAGTCAAAGGCAAAAAAAAAAACAACAACCAAAAAAATCTGTTTGTAGTTACAGATAAAAAGATATCAGTTCTTTTTCTTAAAATGTTTTTTGTAAGGGGAAAAAACATGTCAGTGTTACTGCTCCTCAAATTGTTTGTAGTGAACGATAAAAGATAAAGCAGTACACCTCGCATGCATGTGTTTTAATAATAAAGGATAACAGGTGCTGCTGCTCTTCTGCATCCTCATCTCAGCGTGTGAGGCGGCATAAAGTTTTCACTTTCTCCTCCCTGAAAGAACAAAAGGGAGCTCATAAACCATGAGAGAAACTCATAACCCTGAGAAAAGAAAACCAGACTAACTCCAACCGTAGGCGTCCAGGGGGGTCTGTATCCACAGTCTGGTCCTTCTGGCAAGTCGAGGGGACAGTTAAAATGACCAGCAACTTAATGAAATACTGTTGGTGCAACATTTCCTTCAAATTTTGACAGTTTGGCTTAGAGCATGATTTCTAGCGTGTAACGAGAGGACAATGGACTCCCACAGAAATCTGTCTCATCGGTCTGAAGAATCCACTGTGTTTAGTTTTAACTGATAAATGATGGATTGTGAGGTGCCTGTGTGACTACAGAACAACATGGCCATGAACACAGACATCAGGGGTGCTTATTTGCATAAATCTCATGCAAATGAGTACCCCTGGACTCCAAGCAGCGAGAAAAAAGAAAATCATCCAGCATCATTTTGTTTGCATGAACATTTAAACTGTTTGTACTGCAGTGAGTCTGCCCACTGTGTTTGGCAGTAATGTGATGCAAGATATTCAGGAAGAAGAGGAAAATTAGTTGATGACCTGCTACAGTAGCCTGTCAGTCTGTCAATATTAATGTTGGAGAGTGTGGGCTAAGTGAAGACGAGTGGAATTAGAGGAGTTTGTGTTGTTTCCAGAGTTACCACATTGGCTCAGAGGGGTTATATAAGGTTAGACTGCTGTCAGTAAACAACAAAGTGAATTCAGGTTGAAGACTGCACCACTGATTAATATTGTATTAATTTTAATCTCTTCAAGTGTACAGGGAGCATGGAGTAGAGGCTGACACCTAGTCAGGATTGGTGGGTCCCATGAAATTCCTGTGACACTGGACAGCAAGGAATTTTATTTGTTATCATCTGGCAGTCATGTATATATACATATGTAATGAAGTATATACATATATATATATTGTTTGCCAAGTCACAAGTAAGTCTCAAGCCTTTGCACTCCAGAGTCAAGTGAGAAGTCAAGACTGGCAAGTCCCAAGTCCTAAACTTTGAGTTTCAAGTCCGAAACGAGTCATGATGAGCTCTTCACTAAATGTAATGAGCCTCAACTTACTGTTCTTTGTGCAGCTTCGTCTGCATCTACATGTTTTGTATACTGCAATACATTTTTTTTGTTGACAACTCCATAGTTTTTGCTTTGGTGTCCTGTTTTCATCAGCTGGGATTGAATAGTGTTTGTTAGCTGACTCAGGTAATGAAGGGACATAACTGATTTGTGGTTCACTTTCCTAACACCATGCTTTCCAATCTTTGGGCTTGTGTTACGGTATCAAGTATTTTAGAGACAAGAAGCTCAAGTCCAAGTGAAGTCATGAGTCACTGGTGTTAGTCTGGAGTTGAGTGGCTGGAAAGTGGTGGATACGCATCTCTGGGATAAACCCACAGTTTCCTTAAATTCTTCACTATAAACATCCTGTGTTGTTTCATTATTTAAATGCTTTTATTATGAAGAAGCACAAGCAAGAAGTATTTTCATTTTTAGGGGTTTCATCAGCAGTAATGTAACACAACTCCTACACAGCTGAAAGCGAATATGAAACCGTAAAAAAATGCAAATACCTGAAAGTACAAACAGCGACACAGGAGAGAAACTAAATTTTAAATCATAAGGATTCTGTTAGAAGCTACAAAAGGACTGAGAGCTGAACATGAAAGACTTTGAGAAACATTTTTTTTCTCTGCTTCTCCGGCACATAGATGAGCTGAGTATCACAACACTAACCCTTACCCTAACCCTTGTTTGAGGGGAGAAAGGAGGGTTGTCACAAGTTGGCCGCAGGCAGTGAAACATCCCTGCAGCCCGCTTGGAGGAGGGTCGGGCTCTGTTTGGCCCCACTGCAGAGTAGGTCCATCTTGGGTGTGGCTCAGTACACTTAAAATCATAATGGAAATGCAATTTGGAAAGGTATGGTACAGCTCGGCACAGACCAAAAAAAGGGCCCATTAGGTGAAACTAAGTTGCACAGCAACAGCAACATTTGCAACTTTGTGAAACTGCTTTCATGCATCAGCCAATCAAAATGCTGATAATGTGTCACATGATAACATCACTTAATCCACATTCCAAATATTCCAGCTGATTTTAACTGATTTCACCTCAACAACGGCTTCTTATCACCAAACTGAACAAATCAACAAAACAGAAGATGGTCTTTTGGATTCTTCAGAAGGTGATTATCCTCCCAGACTTCATGAATGGCTGGTGATGCATTGCAGTTAGCAGGTGACTAATGTTACTGCTGGCTTAGTCATAACTTTAATACAAAGTTTTAATGAGAATCAGAACTGTCAATAAGCATATCAATAAGCATTAATGGACTGATAGCTTTCTACCTTTTCTCTGGGACAGCCATAAAGAAAAAAAGTAGACAGCCAGTGCCAGAAGAAAAAGCCATGCAACACGTCCAAACTGATATTATCCAGTGAGTCAACAATGTGAAATAAGATGCAAACATAGTTAGATTGTAGTTTGATTTTGCCAAGTCTAAAGTAATCAAATTTGTGACTCAAGTCTGACTCAAGTCCAAGTCACGTGACACTAGTCCACAACTCTGGTGTATAATATGTGAAGCTATTAAAGGGCCTTCTCTGGAATTTGTTATATTTGTTATAGAGCTGCAGGAACGACGTGCCAAAAAAAGTTCTCAGGCCAGACTTGAGCCATAGATCACGGTCGGCACCTTCGCCCCAAGGCCACCGGGGTGCCTTTCTAACAAAGAAATAGTTCCTCGAAAACTGCTGACAGTGTGTTCATAAAGTTGAACCACATCAGTAAAGATGAGGTTCAATGCAGAAGTGCAGCATTTGAAAGTGTTGCCCATGCTGTGTGGACTTAGCCATGTGTCTTGAGTTGAAGCTCTGCAAAAGGCATCATGGGAAATAATAAGTTGAGAGTGAGACATGAGTGACAGGATCAGGATGGGGAGGTACTGGCTGCAAAAAAGGTTAGAGCCGGTGGGAACTGAGAAGGAACAAAGGAAAAAAATACTCTGGTGTCACTTTTCTATGCATGTGTGAAGATTTTACATTATCAGCTGTATTTCTCTGAATTCTGTATAGCTGTACAGTATGTGCCATACGGCTACACATAAACAATTATTTCCTCATACTAAATATAGATTAATGAGCAGTATTTCAACTCATTTGACTGTTTATTTTGTCACAATGGTTGCTTTCCCATGGCCACCAGGGGAGAATGTGGTAATGAGCAGATGGTTAGGTGTGCCCGGGTGATGGCACGACAGTAAGATATGTGTATGTCAACATGTTGCTTCAATAAAATTGGCCTCCAACTGTCGCGATGTCTTGGGCCTTGTGATTAATTGATGTATGACTAACAAAGCCTTCAGCTTGAGGTCTCATGAAAGAGCTCCCCGCAGCTCATGGAGCTGCGCTGTGTTTATTAGAATATTTCTGCTGATCCAGGAGACTCAGACTATGGCAGAGGATTCCAGTTGCAGTAACCAGGGGACAGTCCGCTTTTTTCTTTACACCAGAGAGGTGTGAAGACAGAGACAGAGAGTAAATGCACAGGAAGCTCTAATGTGTATATTAGACACTGACTCCTCCCAAAAAGTAGTAAACTACTCATAGAATTTATATAGTACTTTTTTTTCTCCCAATACCAATGATAAATTTATGTCAAAAAGGTCTCAGATACATAAATATTTCAAATTTCAACCAGAGTTAACAAATATAGGCAGTGATAACTGCAGTAACAACCTGTGCCTCCTTTCCCAGTTTCGATGTACGTTAGCGTTCTATGAAGGTTTCTGAGGTATACTTTAGCGAGCAGGAAGTTGTTTTCCTGCGAGTGTTTCACAGACTATCACTTAAGGAAGAGCTGCTAAGGTACAGTACATCCTAAGCTGCTTTTCCCCACACTGCACACATCAATTTATCACTTGTAAAGGCTCATAAATGACATTATAACACAACAAGTGTCGCCATAATAATTTTACCTCAATCTAATATTACAACAAAGGAAGCTATGCCTACTAAAGATCATCTGCTTAATCTGTTTAAGAGTACAGCTGAGACTTTAGTTCCAATTAATACATAACCTACAGGCTACAAAAAATAAAACAGTATGAATCAGAACATATGAGTTCTTCTCAAGATACCTTAAATTCTTTTGATGTGACATTGGTTAAGAAGAATCATTAGTTTACTGCTGCGTCTGAAATTACACACCAGGCACTACATACCCAAAATGTGTGTGTAAGTTCACACTCCTTTGCTGGTTGGAGATGTGTAACCATGGTAACCCATCCGAACATTACATTATTATAACCTAGTAATGTGAAATCTCACACCAACTTACATTTAAATGAAAGTGTTATTGATGTCACGCAGAGCTGCCTTGGTCGCTGTCCGCCCTTGTTAAGTCGCTGTTGTCGTCACTAGCGCAATGCATTGTGGGATATTTATGCCAGTATGCCACCCAAGAAACTTTTGAAAAGCACAGTATAAATCTATGCATTTAAATGCATTTTGAGAGTAACAGTAATCACCAAGGAAATAATGTCAGTGCCAACACAGAGATAAAAAGTTGACTAGAATCCAATTACTTTTACTGTCGGACAAAGGTTTCCCCCTAAATTACCTGTCAGGTATTCTAACACTCATTACTCAAGGTCATCCAAACAGTAAGTCATAATCTACTTTCATGTGGCATAATGGTGAAAGATGTGTGTGTGTGTGTGTAATATGTCTTGTCTTGAGTAAAAAATATCTTTAAATATATACCAATGCAGTACACAGTATGAGCATGATGTAATGGGTTGCACGCAGAGATGATGCATGCCAACCTTTGTTCACCACACACTATATATACATATGCATGTATACAGCTAAGTAGCAGTTTGTCACATTAATTTCACATTTTAAGAAATGCATATATGAACAGATTGAGGAGTACACAGAAGAAACTACCAATGACATGAGCTCAGTGTCTTCACTAGTAGCTGCAGGGTGGTTTTGATTGTGCATGGCACAAAGCTACACAACAGTGGTCCTGTAAACAAAAGAAAATGTTTGCTTGCTTTTTGTATTTAACTAGTCTATGAAAAGGAAAACGTAAATCTTCGATAAAAACTTTAATTCCACTGAGCTCTTTTGCAGGTGGAACTGAGTTTCTGTTTGCCAGTGTACACTTTTGAAACTGTTTTCACATTCTCACGCACTCCATAAAAACATTTCAATTGTCCAAATTGTCAGTATTTATGTTTTAACTGCATGACTCCAAGACTAGATTGTCACAACATATGCGAGTGAGTGGTAAAAACCACAGCTAAGTTGCTGAAACATTACAATTACTCAGCCAGGAAGCCAAGAGGAAATTCAATTTATTTAGACAATAGCCACATACCACTGCTCATCTCATCTGCAAAACACACAGTATCTCAGTACAGCTATTTTTACAATCAGCCTATTTTTATGGTAATGACTTCCTTATGATATAACAAATCTGTCTATACAGATTTCAGGCTCACAGCATGCTTCTATAGCACGCTGCGCTGATCCTCTGACAGGCTGCGGGTCTTACGGTTGCACTGCAGTTATTGATTTTGTTTCGCTTCGTGGTGGTTCTCAGGCCCTTCCGTGGTAAAGTTGCTCCAAAAGGTCATACCCCCTTCAAAATGTATAGTATCCAGACATCTCACCCCCCAAGAAAACAAACCATTTCACACTCAACAAGGCTGCAAAGTTTCAGACTTCCCACCTGAGTATATTCTGCAGAAAATACAGGGATTTTATACTCTTGTTTTCATGCTTATTTGCTTTCATTATGTATTTGCTCTCGTGTTTATGGCACTATTGACAGTCCCTGTAGCAACCCTGTCACTCAATTGATTGCTTGGCAGTTATCTACAGTATGTTGCCTGCACTGACTCATCACTCGCTCTCAGACTTTATTTATTTATTTATGTATTTCTGCACAGGTCATAAAGAGCTACATCAAACCGAAATGAGCCGAGCGTTTCTGCGGTATTTGCAGGCCTAAATGACAGAGTCTGGGAGTGGGTGAAGAAGGTGGGAAGGAGGATTGATTTGATGCGTGTGAGACTCCACGGGAAAATCAATATGCTCACCGCAACCCACGATTGACTTAACAGCACATGCCAACCACCTCTGAGCGGAGCTGAGAGCAAATGTCGGCACAGTTTGTTATAGACCCTGTGTGCCGATACGATCTCGCAGCCCTGCTTTTTAGTTCAGCACATGGCCTGCCCGTAGGACACTCACTCAGCTCCTCCCCAGTCGGGACGGAATAATATTATTGAGGTGGGTGGCTGTGATATCACACTCCCCTGCTATTTTATTGCTGTCAAGCTCCAGCAAGTGTCAAACTAAGCTCTGTCTGTGGGTGTTTGCCGAGCGGCAACTCACCTTCACCGCACGCTGGAAGAATGATCAGACAGAGATGAACAGATAGCTTAGTTTCCGTTTGATGTTATTTGTTTCTGTTTTGGGTAATTGCATGTATCTCCTTCATTACACTGTGTATGAATTGTTTATCTCGGGAGCAGCATCACAGCTCATACGACACAATAAAGACCATGGCTGTATTCGAAACCGCATACTAACTACTACATACTTCCATACCCATACTATCCATACTCCATACTGCATACCCAATCCATCAGACAGTATGCAAAGCGTTTAGACTACAGCGTACTGCATGATAACCCACAATGCATTGCGCTCCTACCCGAGCTGAAATCGACAGGCTGAAGCTGATTTCACTTTAGCTCTAAACTCTTTAAATATATCTCTTTATCGAGATTTTTTTAAAAATCAGGCGAGAAAGTGGCCGTTTAAATCCCGAGTGTGCCGTTTATTTGTCCAAATACCAACCGTTTACAATTTTGTTCGGACGAATTCGGCGAAATTTAAACTAGCCGCAGTGAGTATAACTTCCGGTTATATTCACAAAATAAAACATCCTTTCCCTTTCTCATACCAAAAGACCATGGTGATAAATAGTGCTTTTACTTTGAAAACAAGAAGCGACCCAACCCGCAATATATCCTGCTTGACACCACCGTTTGGACTGATCTCGTCCCGTTAACGGAATTTGACCAGTCATGATGCCTTACCGGTGGAGAGTCTTGTCGGCTATGAGACGAAGATCGGCCCGCCGTCTTTGGTACATCATGGTCGCTATCGACTTGGGCTTGTTGTCAGATGTAAATTGTATTTAATTTTTAAACTTTCTTAATAAATGTAAATCCAATGAGAAATCGCTCAAAACATAACATACCACCAAGCATAAAAATTGGAGGGAAAATTATATCTAACCTTACTCAGCTTGGTAATTCTCCCGTCCTGTTCGCGGTGATGTCACGTCGCGTTGCATCCTGGGTAATTTCAGTGTGAGTAGTAAGCTGATGATGAATACTCAACATTTCTGGCGAGTGCAGTATGCATCCGGGAACTTCTCGCATACTCAAAAATCGCATACTACCAGTGTAGACACACTGCATACTCAAAGAGTTAGTATGAGTAGTAGGTAAGTATGCGGTTTCGAACACAGCCCATGATATGTATGATTTCTTGACCATATGTTTTCGTATGTCCCTATAACTAAATATAGATATATCACACCACAATTCTAACCTATATGCCTTCTGTAGTTATTGCATTTATCAAAACCTTTATTGAAGAAGTAAATAATATTCTGAAATTCAGACTCTCATATGGATTTTACTTGTCAAGGACTTGCATATTTATTTAAACATTAGCAAAGTAAAAAAAAAAAAAGTTTGAGATTTCTGAGCTGAGAAAACATGCAATACTTTGGCAAACAATATTTATAAAGTAAATAAAACATGCAAAACAAACATTTCTGGATGTAGAATCTCATTATTTTCTCGAGGAGCTAAAATAAAAATGATAAAAAAGGTGAAAATACAGAAAATGTTGACACCAGACTGTATTGTCACTTGTTATCTTGTTGTTTTTATTTTGTACCACAACTGAAATATGCCTAAATACAGCCTAAAAGGCTGTATCTAGAGTCAGTGTTTGATTTGTCCATTCAGAGCTACTGTAAAACATGGTGATGCAAAAGCTCATTCTGAGGTAACGCAAACACCACAAATCTTATTTTCATGTGACTGTGCACTAATGAAAACATACTTATGATTATTATATTCCATTTCTGCCACATTCTGCCAATAAATGCCAGTAAATCCTACACACTGGACCTTTAACTGACAGCAGTGTTTATCTGAGCGTTCAGCTTCTGTCCTCACTAAAATTAAAATCCCGCTCCTCTTATCAAAACTGTGGCAAAAATAATAAGAAAAAGAAATGTTTGAAATTACTGGGCTCAGAAAACATGCAACACTTTGGTGCACAACATTTATAATGTAAATAAATATATGCAAATCGGACTTTTTCTTTTTGCTGAAGAAGCTCATTATTTTTTCAAGGAAATAAAAAGAGAGAAAAAAACATTAAATGAAACCAAAGAAAAAGGTAACAGACAGGACAACATTGTGGACTGAGTTAAAATATTTCTTCAAACCTATTTTAGGTTTAGTTGTGGCAGGATATCTACAGTGTTCTTTAGTGGGGGAGCTCCTTACAGACTTTTGCTCAGTTAAGTAAATTAAATCACACTCTAATTTCATCTAATTTCAGCAAAATGAGCAAGAATCCTGACATCTTTTACCCTGAAAATGTACTAAAGGTTTATTTAACTTTCTCACCAAATAGGAGGAGGCTCACCCACACTTAATGAAGAAGTAATGTTTTTGTTAAATATGCCACACAGATTTTTTTATATAACAGAGGGAAAAGTGACGTGAGCCAGCCTGACAAATCTGAAAATCAGTCAGGGTGTGTATCTCACTGATACCGAGACCGATTCAATACGTATCTCGATACATGTTCAACAATACGACACAGTTTAGAAATCTGTAAATAGCCAACGATTCGGTTCAATACGACTCAGCCCCGTCACGATACAATACGATATGATGCAATACAAGACAATGCAATGTGCGAATCTTTACGTTTTGATTCTATCAGTGCTACACTTGTAGAGTGGTATTAGTTGCAAAAAGAAATTGTGATAGTTTTACTAAATATAGTAACAGGAGAGACAGAGAGAAGGAGACATTACAGTGGTGTTAACATCTTATTATTAGTCTCATGTGTAAATGAGATGCTGTAGGGAACAGTGAAGTGTTACCTGCTCTCACAGCGACATGACGTCTCTGTGGGTCAGACTCGTGGCTCTGTTCTCTGCTGTCAGACACGTTTTGCATAAATCTGCAGCAGCGTTTTTCATCTTTCTCATAAAACCCCAAACTTATTCTACACTTGCACATTATTAAAGTTTGGTGGCGCGTCGTGGTACGGTGTCACTTCTGACGCTGTTTTCGAGCGCGGTCTGTTTTGGGGGAATGAAGAAGAGAGACAGGTGAGGGAGGAGGGAGCGCTTGTTTTGTTTGAGAGAGCGGTGCAGGCAGAGGCAGGAGGAGAGAGAAAATGGAGTAAAGTTATAGTTGCAGCTCCTTGACGTAAGCGTGTCCTCATGAGATGTATCGATACGCTAGTGCTGCATCGATTTTTTTCTTTTTTTTTTCAGATTCACGTTCAGCTTTTTACTGATGCAGGCCGATGCACTCGTATCTTAAATATTAAAGTCCAAAGCATCGGATGCATGAGTGATTGGTTACACCCCTACTTATCAGGGATACAATAGATAAAAATTTGACAGTTGTCACTAAAATAATACAGCTATTTGTGCATTATTAAAAGAATTAAAACATTTAAAAGTAACACAAAAGTTATTATTGTTATTATTTGTTGTAATAATGGTGGTGGTGGTGTTATCGGTATATCTGCTATTATCAAAACTATTATGATTGTTGCCAGTATTATTACCACAACTGCTACCATCACCATTACTTTGAATCTTAAAGTTACACTGTGTTACTGCATCTTCTCCTTCCTCCTCCCCCTCCCTCCCCCTCTTTTGGTTCTGGCAGATGACCCCCGACCCGTAAGAAAAGGCCTGGATCATCTTTAGGTTTCTGATCCATTGAAAAGAAAATTTTCCTCGCCACAACCGCCACAGTGCTTGCTCTTGGTGGGAACAACTGGGCTTAAAAAAGTGCCCCGAGTGAACTTTGTTACGATACAAATAATTAATTACTCACTAAATCCTAATGTTTAGAGCTATGGGTAGAACATAGACATGACTCTACACAAGTTAAACAGCCAGACTCCCTAAAATATGACAGTAAGATGATTAGTTACTTTCTATATTTCAAAGAGGCTCATTTTGACCCGTAAGTGAACGACCGGAGGCACCTGTCAATCTTTGCCCTTAACTGACAGCGCTGTTTATCTGAGCATTCGGCTTCTGTCCTCACTCAAATTAAAACTCCAGCAGGACAAAGTGGCTTTACACAAAATGTGTGCTATAATTGCTTTTTAGGGATGAAATGAATGCTACACTTTGTAATAAAATGAATCTTCTTAGTTATGGCAGCACTTTGGAAAATATTAATGGACAGCTCAAACCCCCTGGGACGTTTAACTCCAGGCGAGCAATTCGGGGAAAGTCGGAGCAGAGTTTGAGCACATTTAAAGGTAAATCTGGAGGTCATCCTCCGCACTGTAAGGCACTCTGCATGTGAGTTTATAACCACCCCCCAAAAATCTACATAAGTGAGGACACTTTAATTTAACGTTATCGCTGCCCACTTTCATTTAAACAGCCGTGCCTGTTAAAATACAGATGAACAAAGTTGTCATACATTAAACGCAAACATTCCTGTGAGACCTTTTCGAAACCTGCGGGAGTTGAGATTTGAAAGGGAATGTGTGAACACGCCAATCCAAAAAGATGACTTCTTTGTGCCTATATGTTCAGATTCAAAGGCATTCATGTTTGATATAATAGGATTTCTAATTCAGAGTGGAGTGACACCGGGGTGCCAAAACTCATACGAACAGTAACCTGCAGTGGGCATAATTATTTTTTAGAAACCTATGTAAAAGAGCCCTGTCCTTTCATACTGCACTTTTCATACGTGTGTGAGCTTTCATCTGTTTTCATAGTGCTGTAGTTTGCAGTGCAAAACCTTCCCTCGTATCAGAGAGAGGCTACCTCCACTTCCTCCTCATTACCACAGCATTTGAGCAAATTCTCTCTTCTCCCCTCTTTAAATACATGCATTCATTATCTGTTTCATACTGGCCAAAAACAGCCCATCAACCATTTTGCAGAAAATAGAATCCCCTGAGCCGTAGCTACATTTACTAATTGCTTAAGATTTAAGGCTAATGATGGGGATTTTTGCTCTGGAGCCTTGTCAGATCTATTTTCTTCACATTCTGCCAGTGGATTCTCAGTTTCTCGTGGCGCTTGTTCTTACTGTCACCGTGCACACTGAAACCAGGAGAAATACGACTGTGTGAAACTAAGCCTGCAAAAGTGTTCTCATAGCTGTTACAAGTCTGCTTTTTATAACAAATGTAACTCACCTGTGAAACAAAGGAGAAACAAAAGATTATCTCCCTTGGATTTTGTGAATAAGCAATTAGGCATGTTTTGTACATCAGTGGTTTGTAACTTTTGGAGTTGTGACCCCCCGTCCTCGCCCCCCCACCCCCACCTCGCCGTCTACCCGAACAGTTCAAGGATTATTGTATTACACATGGAAGCTAAATGGAATACCTTTGATTTGACTTGCATAAACACACTCAATAAAATCTTTTCTAAGGCAAATTTTATCACTGATGCAGGCTAAAATACGGCCTCATTTCCCATCATGCTTGCTGTCGTTTGCTATTTTATGTCGCAAAATGCGAATGTTACTTTTTGTTAGTGTTTGTCTTTGCTCCGAACCTATTGGTTTATGTTTGTCATTGTCATGTTGTGCTGGTTTATACTTTTAATCATCAGTGAGGTGGCTGTATTTTGCATATTTTTTAGTGCTTGTCTCTTATATTGAACGTCTGATGGTGCTGAAAGCTGTCATTTTGTGCTGCTTGCCACAATGTTTTATTTTATTCTCCACAACCATCTGGTGACCTCCAGAAATTATCTTGTGACCTCCATGGGGGACCTGTTGTAGCTAATATTTAGCAAGTGATTTCATTCCACAGCATAAAGTATGATTAAAATGTTAAATATCTGACTCCTATCTAAAATCATACCACACACTTCAAGTGGATATATTCAGGGCAGATGCTGTTTGCACCTGGGATTGAATAGTTAATGTGTCTGTTTACACCTGGGTATATAAGGGCTAGCATACAAACACCCAGAGCTCCGTAGCCAACAGTGCTATTTGCAACCAGCTAACACTGACTTCTAATTTCATACAAGATTAAAAAAACTTCTGAAACTGTGCATAACCCATTCATCCACTGCAACCCCTTCCTTGTAGGGAATTTCTTGCTAATCTAAGGCTGGGTTTACATAGTGAAACATTCATTTTTATATAGTTGAAACTTTGGTGAAACTTTCAGATATATATATTTATATAATCTGAAAATATGAGGCCTCCGCAAACAGTCAGTTCTGAGTCTATGATTGTTTAGTGGTTGCTATGGTAGTTGGTTACTAGGGAAGTATTTTAGATGCACAAATTGACAGCTGATGACTGGAATAAATAGACCGGCCGCGCAGCTGCAACAGTTAACATAAAATGTTTTACCTCTGCGGAGAGAAGAGACCTGCTGTGAACACCGTCCACACTGCAGTAACCATGAATAAACCTTGAAAGGGTCTAGCCTGAATGGCTGAATAGCTGCCATGTGCCTATTCTCACCTGGGTGCACATAGACACGATGTTCTCTGCAAAGATGCATCTTTCTCTTCAGTCTGATGTCTGAAGTCATGTCACCCATGTACCTTTTAAAAGTAACTGTGCTCGACTTTAGAACCTCCAACCAATTAATAAGCTGCCTGGTGCAGCAGTGAACGTTTGCCAGAAATATTTTAAAAGGATTTTTGTCCTTTTTTCTTGAATAATTAACTGCATTCCTCACTTCTGCAAAATGGATGGCATAGATTTGCATTTAAGTACATAAAATAAGTGCAGTTAGAACTTTGAATCCTGCAAATTTCCGTGTCATGTAAAGGGCACCGACTTCATGCCTGAAAAGGAGCTGATATCCATAAAAAAAGGAGGTACTATCACTATGGCAACAGGACAGAACGGCCTGTTTGCACAAACTTGTGATTCTAAACTGTGAATTACATCGAACACTTAAACTCTAGTCTAGACATTTGAATATTAAAGGGAAATATTTACACTCTGCTGTTAAGCGTGCACTGGCCTCTCTGCTCTTTCCTGCTTGTAGCCACAGATCTGCTGCCAGTGAATAAGTGTATCCCTGCCACCCGCCTTCCTTCATGCCAAGCAATCTAACCCAGAGTGACCAGCCTGCAGTGTGCATCCACTCAGCAGCAACAGAGCGGCAGCAGCCAGAGAGAGTGGGATGAATCCACCCAGATTTGTAGATGGGAACGATACAAGATGAGAAAAAGGAAAGCCTGAATTTCTTCCCTGCTCTGTTGGATGAACAAACTCCCCAGTTCCGTGGGTTTGGGTCACTGATTTGTTGTGTCCACAGTTGCCAACAAAGGAGCTCCAGAGGGAGCCGGTCCCTCTTGGTTTGTTTGATGGGGGTGGAAGTGCGCTAGCAGGATTGGAAGAGCCTAGGCCGGACTGCTGGGGAATGTGGATTGGTTTCTGAATGCTTCAAATATTGTTGGTATTAATTGTGTGTAATTTCCTATTTGTTTTATTTGAGGTTTAACCACTGAACTTAACTGGGCTTTCATTTGATTTGGTTAAACAATAGACCTGCTTATGGCAGCCATATTGATATGCTACAGGAGGGTAAACACAGGATTTACCGATGATGCTAATTAACATCTTGTTCCATCTGTGTAGCAGAGCTTTTCCAGTGAGCCAACATGCACAATAGCAGCAGTCTAAATCTGTTTGACTTGAATGGAATGGAAATTTAAAGCAGAAGTATGTAATATATTTACTGTAACAGTTAAATTGAGCAATATGCAGTGATGGACAAAGTACTCAACCAAGTCAAGATACTCCTGGTCAAATGTTACTCAGACTTTTACTTGAGTTAAAGTCCTAGAGTACTTGCTTATAAAATACTTAAGTATTCAAATGTACAAATTACAAAGTACATTTTCTAATATCAGTGCATTGCTGTATTGTTTTCATGATGCATTTACAGAAGCTTGTAACTCTCTGAAACCATCTAATGATGCACTGACTTTCTTGTAGAATCACTTTGCTACACAAAGCCTATAGAAACACCTATAAAAACTTGAAGAAATAGAATCAAAAACAAAAAGGACAGCTGTTGTCATTTTCTGACGTAACTGTATTAAAATCACAGCATAAATTTAGAGCCAACTGTAAGGAGTTCTCCAAGTCTGTTGAATAATTGAAATTTCTTTCTGGCTTCAGGGGCAGTTTATACATTAATTATGAGGTATTTTTCACCCTGATAAAAACAATCCAACATTAAAAGCCTACCTGGAATTATTTCTCGTTCTCTAATTATAATAAAATCTTGAGATTTAATTTTGTCTTTCTCCTGCCGTCGTCTTTACCGGGTTTTGTTTGAATGAAAGAGGGAGAGCTTCCTTGCTCTTGTTGCAGAGCGCGTCTGGATGACGTATTTCTATTTTTACATCAATCCCAGCTGAGAGCGAGTACTGTGATTGGTTTCAGCTGACTTCAAAGCTACGCTTAGCCTAAGAGTGACCAGTAACGACAACCTTCCTAGAAATGTAGTGGAGTCAAAAGTACAATATTTGTCTTTCAAGTGTATCGGAGTGAAAGTCGTAAGTTTCCACAAATCAAATACTCAAGTAAAGTACAGATACTCAAGTAAATTGACTTTGCTGGTGTACACAACTATGTTAATGGAATCCAGCAGGCAGTCAATGACCTCCAGCTCCAGATTGTGTGCTTTTGTTTTCAGGATAACGGGCGAAGCATTACTGTGACAACTGACATTATAAACAGCAGATCAACTTACAGTGTAGAACTCGTCGTCCCTTGTTACTGTCAAAATAAAATGTTGTGCTCGTCTTGCACTCCTGTGCAGCCTGCAGACAACCTGCCTGAGCATCCTCGAGTCTGGAGCAGAAGGGGGGAAACAACTCGTTCTTGTTTTGCTGTATGACACTTACAAAGATCTTTTAAAGAGCTTTGATTTATTAGCACTGACACCACACATCCTAATGACCAGCTGAACTAATAAGATGTAAGCCTCAGCAGTATTTCCTTATAAATGGACTAGTGCATGAAATTAATTTATTGCTCATTTCTAATGTATCCTTATTTTCTTTAACCCAATAATTGTTTAGATATGTTTTTTTTTACACTGGAAACAAATCTAATCTTTAACATTTATAAACAATACATCTTATTCCTGTTTTCATACTACAATCTTCCCTGTGGCTCACCCACACTGCCAAAATCATGTCAGGCAGCAAAACTCTCTTGCTTGAACTGTAGAAACTGCTGATATGTGCACCGGTGAAAATCAATAATATGCATTTAAGTGTAAAATAAAAAGTAATCAATATTTTACACCATCATGTTATTGATTATCTGTGAAGTATAGGCCTCAAAACATAAGTATATCAGTGAGTGATTATACGTTAGGTCCGGTCTGGCCAGCAGCAATCACACTACTCAACCGTTCAGTTCACTCCTCCACAGCTGCTTTCTGTGTTTTGGTCTCTGCGGTTCTCTTCATATCTCCAAAGGTCAGTAGTTTCGAGATGTTATGCAAATTTTTTATGCAAACTTACCACACAAGGTTACCACTTTTTAATTGCAATCACTCTGAAATGAAATGATTTTGGTTTGGAATTATGTGGTTGTAAATGCCGGTATGACTGAACAAAATGTACTAAAAAAAAAAAATTAAAGGACCAGTATGAAAGATTGCGTCTAACAGTGAGCTTGCAGATTGCAAACAGGTTGCCTCACCCTCCTCCTCCAAGTGTGAAGGAGAAACTTGTGAAAAAAGCAAAAGACCCTCTCTAGAGTTGGCGTTTGGTTTGTCTGTTCTGAGATACTGTAGAAACATGGCAGTGCAACATGGCGGCCGCCATGGAAGCAGTGTCCTCTGCAGATATAAACAGCTCATTCTTAGCTCATGAAAACACAATGATCATTATTTCAGGTGATTATACGCTAATGAAAACATACTCATGATTATTACATTTCATTTCTGCCATATTTTGCCAATAAATCTCTGTAAATCTTCCGCACTGGACCTTTAATGCTCCTGCAGACATTTGTGGCTGACTCATGCTGCAAAGACTCTGTCACTGACTTGACTTGAATTTTAAAATCAGCAACTGCAAAACAAAAACCAACCAAAAAAGGCAAAAAAATAGACAAAGTCTTAGCTATTTTCTTATTTCAAGCAGCAACATAATTCACTGTAAATTAGATGAGATGAGAAGACAATAGGTCAAAGCAAAAGTAAGTTACCGTTGACATTTTCACGTGTGGTTTGCAGCGAGTTTCAGTTGCACGTGTCTGCATGTACAGTAAGAGCCCAGTGGTGCTGAAGTTTCAAAGTTCCGATTTTGATCGTTTCCCTCAGTTGTGCAAATTCGGAGGCAGTGTAACACAGCGCCCATCTGTCCTGCATACCTTAATCTTAATTTCTAAGAGGTTTATTTGGATATAAATAGGAAAAGTACATTTTGCTGAGACAATGTGTTCCCTTCACGCCGTCTGTTTCAGGTTGGTTTTCTGTTTGTCTATCCATGATTAGGCTTTGAATGGCTGGATATGCGTTTGATCATAGTGCCAAATGTTTGTCTGTAAGACTGTTTGTTGGAGGGCTTTGTTGTTCGTTAGCTGAGACACAAAGAGAGGAAAGCTGTCAAAGAGCAGAGGAAATATTTTCTTGCCACAACAATTCATAGCCACCAGATAAATAATACAAATAAAATGCTGATTTATGTGTTTTGTTTTCATTTTCTGTTGCCGTTAGTGAATTCTGCTTTTCTAACTGGACCTTGCAGATTTAGAAAAGACTTTGTAGTAAATATAGCTTGTTCTAGGAAAAGTGATCATTGTTTACTGACTGGAGGGTTTATTGGCATTTACTGTACGTATTCAGTGCTGAACAGGCTCTGGGGGTTTGAGAAAATATTGTTCGATAATTTAGTTTAAAAAGCATGAGAAAATGTGCCGTTCCAGTTGACGGTTTAGGCATTTGGCAGATTAACAAAAAAGAAGAGAAATTCTGGTTAATGTCAAATGTATCTAGGGGAGGAAAAAAACGAAATAATTTTGAAGGTGTGGAATTCATGCGGGAAGGAAACATGTAGCGTATTCAAATGAGTTTCTTGAGGACACGAATAAAACCTCTTACCAAGACAGTAATACTCTGACCCAGACCCTAAATGGATGGCTATCACTCTGTGTATTTGTGCTTTTGAGCGTTTAACACCCAAATGAGTGTCATTCCATTGTAGCGCTTAGAGCTCTGAACCAGAAAATGCAACCATATCCCTGGAAAATCAGCCTGGGTTCTGTGCCATCGTGTCCACAAAGCCAGCCCAGTCCTCGGTGGAGGCTCCAGAAACTCCTGTTTATTGGCATATTCAATCTTTTCCCTCCAGACTTTAAGGACAAACGCACACATAATTCTGGACTAACTGGTTGCTGTTTATTGCTGATTTATTGCTGTTATGAGTGAAGCGGAATTATTTATTTTTATGCATAGAAGCACTTCCATCCTCGATGGCGCAGTGCATCCAGAAAACACAACCAAACACTTTACAGGATGCATTCTTCTTTCAGCGTTAATTATAAGTACTTCTGGAATTAGAAGCACTCACAGAAAACAACACTGTGGCTTGCCATACCCCACTTTCCATTGTTAATTGTCAAGAGTCCTCCATAATCTTTTTTAATCATATTAATCACTGAAAATTACATAATAAATTAATTTTTCAAGGTCAGCAATTAGCAGTAATTAAAAATAACTTGACGTAACTTCATGTCCCTCTTCATTCTCAGATTAAATAGTTATACTCATGCCTGGAACCAAAACATCAAAAGATAGCTTGAAATTTTAACTTTTATGACATCTGATAAATGGACAGTGCCAGTTAAAAGTCCAGTGTGTAAGATTTAGAGGGATTATTTGGCAGAACATGGCAGAAATGTAATATAATGTGTGGTGCTACCGGAGTGCACTGGAATGACACTTTTTTCCTCCAAGCATGGAGACAGAATATTCATACTTCATACTTCATACATACATATTTCATTTTTTGTGGTTGTTGTCTGAAGCTTTTTTATAAGAAGATCAAATCACGACTAAAGCATGCAGTCCCGAAAGGACAGACTGCAGTTTTTGCAGTGGGAGGGATCTCTTTTTTTCAGTTGTTTTCTACAGGCAGTATGTGTTTTTGTACGCTGCTAATGCAGCCCGGGCACCTCAGTCAAAGTGTGATGCAGCAGAGAGGATGCATCAGTCACAGCAGAGAGAGAGAGACAGAGAGAGAGAGAGAGAGAGAGAGAGAGAGAGAGAGAGAGAGAGACAGAGAGCGAGAGAGAGAGAAAGAGAGCACTCACGTGGACCGACCGTATTATTCTCAAGATAATGAAACTATGCATGAAGTCAGCCTAACATTTTGATTGTGTGGTCAGTCATAATTGATTCATGTATGTAAACTTGCTGCTGCTGTAACCTTGGTGAAATGACCTGAAACGAGCCACAATTCAAATGTGCGTGTGCATCCATATGGTGTCATTGGTGCACTGCACACTTAAAGAAAGAACGCTGCACCTCTCTGTACATTCTGACTGACTGGGGCAGCGACACGACGCCAACAAATTATGTGATACATACTGTGATCCTCCCCTCATGCTTACACATGATTATGACTTTGATATCTGGACACTTATATCATCTTATCTGGCTGCAGTCTAAAATCATAGTATTAGTATTGTGGTTAAAAACTACAATTTTGGTGTGCCCCTTTAGCTTTGAGCATGCGCCCAGTGTACTGATGCTATCAGTTGGCTGCTAATTTGACTCCTGTGCCTCTTTGCTGCATGTCATCTGCTCTCTCTACCTCTTTCCTATTTACTCTTTAGCTGTCCTGTCAAATAAAGCCCAAAAAATAATTTTAAAAGAAACTGATTTCCACAGTGGCACCCCTGACCAAAACAAAAGACTGGAGTAGAGAGTTGATGTCAAGGACACAATAAGCAGGCAGTCGGGCATTTTATTTCAAAACTCTGATTTTATCTCCAAATGAGCAAGACGCTGGTCTTCTCTCAACACACCTGTCAAGAAGGCTTTCACCGAATGCATCACGGAATTGGTAAAGGAATTTAACTCAAAAATACATTAGAAAAACTTGGTAAATTACAAACATATGAATCGTGTTTTTGTTACCTTGGAGTGGGCCGTTTATATCGGGTTTCTGCAACAGCCCAGAACGAACAAACTGAACACTGGCTCTAGACACAGCCTTTAGGTTTTTTTTTTTGCAAGTTTCTTGGCATCTGTATTGGCTCTTCTACATGCTTGGAGATTAGAGCCCACGGAAGGCAAACGAGACAATATGTTTGCAATCTGCAAGCTCACTGCTAAATCCTGCACACTGGTCATTTAATTACAATACTAAATAAATGTTATCACAGTGAATTACAGGTCTTCAATACTTTTAGCAGTGACAGGCAAAGAACCTATTAGAAGCTGAGGGATAACAATCAATATGACAGCTGTATCTAATCTGCAGGATGCCAAATGGAGTGAGCTTGAGACATCTGACTGTGCTGATTGTTCTTGTCTCTAACTGCACAATGCAAGACGGTGCACACTGCCATCTTAACATGTAATAACACTGACACAGTTTGATGGGTCCATTAAATAACTCAAATTTGCATCAGATTGCCCAAATAACAATGTAAAAAAAATCTGATCGGCCATGCGCGAGAATGTGCAAATAAACCTCGGAATTGGCATCATAATTCTAAATCAGTCAGTTCAAGGTATGCAATGAGATTGGAATGTTCCATTAACTTCCTTCCCCCATTCATGTCTCAACATCAGCTGTGGCTATTACATCAGTCAGGACATTACCAGTAAGGTGAGGTGTGGAGAAAAATAGATTTCATATGTGACAGGTCTTATCTGCCCTTCACTAAACACATTTGCAGGTAGGGAAGGGTACGCTAGATTAGTCAGTGCATCATGTGGAAGATGAGCGACAAGGGCAGGTGCCAATAACCCTATGCTAGATTGGAAATTGAGAATTTCTCTATAAATGCAGTGGAGTCACACCGAGCGGTTAGCTGACACCTCCTGTCCCTCACGCCAGGGGCCCTATAGGTGGGTAAATAAAGTGAAGTTAATTTTAAAAACATAAAACACTGTAACGCATGTAAAAGTATTGGCGCAGTAATGTCAAGACATACAATTATTGGTTAACACTTTATTTGACGGTGTGTGCTTAAGATTGTAATTACACTGTCATAACCATGTCATGAAGGAGTCATTATGAATGTTTTGACTGTCACTAAATGTTATTCAGTCAATTATGTCATTAGTAATGCTAAATTGACGATGTTTGAGATGTTACTGTTATGACAATTTGACATTTATAAGGGGAATAAAGTCTTTGTTAAGATGATGTAAGAAACTATTTAGCTTTATGTTTCAACTTTACATTAAACTGAACCAGGACCTCCGAGATCTCCGGTGGCCAGTTTGACACCAGTGAATACAGTACCGGGGTGGTTTTCTTGCCAGGTTTGGTTCCTGGCACCCCTGGTTTGAGTCAGCTAATTAGGTGGCTAGCTCCATGGCTAGCCAAGACAACTAGCTTAGCTTTAACAAGTAAAGTAGCTAACACTACCTCTGTGAGCTATAACACCTTGGTACTGTACTCAAACTGGCCTTTTAGTGATCTCTTTAGGTGGTTCTGGACTGGAGGAACCATACTTCGAAGAACAAGGCCCCACATCTTTTTTTTTTATTGGTTCCACACCACAGGACAAATTTTGCAGTTCTTAGAACCATGTTTTGACGGACTTTTTAGCTCCTACTTCAGAGTACTTTCCATGCACAAGATGTTCCACCGTGGACATCGTCATATGCCAGTTTGGTAGATGTCGCCCACTCCCATAATACTTTGCCTCACATTAACCACTCAGCTTTCAGCGGGCTACCTGAGGCAGGTAGTAGGTGCACAATGAAATTTCATTCTCACTCAAGAAAAACATTGTCTCCTTGAAGCTTTTGACAAACTCTCAGAAACAAGCCTTGTGTAGTTTACTCAAACAACCAGAGCGTCCGCGACTAATGGGGCAGTCATGTAATGCCTCCTTGAATGGGGTCTTGGTGAGGGAAGAACATGAAGCTGTCTATTTAATTACTTTATATTTATGTATTAAATATGCAAATGTCAATTAGACTGTAATTTGCATGAGATGTAAAGAAAAACAAAAGAATTTGATTGTAGTAATAATCTGCTTATGGTGATTAATTTGACCTCCACGACATGTCCACTGTGTTCATGACACTCTTATAACAGTCTCATGATGGTCAGTGTCAAAACCAATCACATATGACAATGTAGCGACGCCTGCGAGCTAGTTCAGGCAGTCAACTCGAGCTGCGCCGCAATCACACGTGATACGCCTCACACTCTGTAGTATATACAAAACGCACCCTTCCACTCAGACGGTCTATTTAAACTGCTAACACCTCCCGTCTCTCCCCCGTCTGCTCATTCAGCCTCACCACTATCCCAGCATCCACCTGCACGCTCCGACAGAGTGTCCAAGATATTTGTTCATCACTCCTCTATATCTCTATGTAAACATCATCTACAAGGACGCCAAACTCTCACTGTGTTCTGTTGCTGCAATAAACATTCTTAAACATGAGTTGTCTGACTGAAATCACTTAATCATTATTATAAAAAAACAAGAAAATTTGCTTATACAAAACAATTTTTCCTCCTTAATCAAAGGTTTATTTCCAAAGCGACATACTGCACACTCTCTGACAGCATTACATAACATATGAAACATATAAAGACATAAAGGCCTACATAATAACACATATACTTTTTCATAAGATAACATTTGGAGTGCACTCATAAAGCTTCTTTAGGTTCATGAGCGGTGTCATGACATGGTTATAATGTGTAATGACAGTCTTATGTGCACACCTTCAAATAAATTGTTACCCAGTAATTAAGTGCATTCATTTTATTGTAGTATCAGTCAAACATCATACGATTTAAACAAACCTCTTGGCATGTGGCATCCGGAGAAATAATAATTTCCTCAGTTTGAGCTTTGCCATTTCGTTTTGGCTTATACCTGCACATCAGCAGCGTGTAGCTCAGCACAGATCCCACGTGCATTCGCAATATTAAAATTTGCTCACAAAAAAAAGAGGTCGGTCCAGATAGCGTGCCTGTGCTTTGCTAAAAATAAATATGTAAATAAATAAATAAGTTCAATGACAAAACCTGAATTTTCTTTTTCGTGTCCTCGGGTGCTGTTGTTAGGTTAGATTAGGTTTTCCTGAATCTTTATCATGACTACGTACAGTTACATATACAGTACATACCTGGTTCATACATTTTGGAAGAGGAAACAACAACAAAGATGCAAACAAACAATCTGCTCATAATTCCACACTGTGATTCAATTTTGCAGCCTGCCCTTGATCTGACAGTCACCATAAATGATATTTTTAATCATTTATTTCCTGTGGTGTTTTATTCTTATAGCAGTCAGTGGAGCAATATTATTTACATTACCCTGAAAACAAAATTAAATCTAGCCTTTTATCAAAAAGACTTGATTCTCATAAACAGAGCGGGGCTTTAAATCTGTTCTGAAGGGAACATATAAAAGATTTTGAAGCAAACATCCAAATTATTTAGATCGCTCTGTTTTCCTCAGGATTCCATCGTCCTCGTGTGATAATTACCGCAGATGCATACAGCGCATGAACATGGGTAACGTATATGCGAGCGTGTGAAGTCTTGCTCTTTATTACAGTGTCAGGAGGGCTAAAAATAGACAGATTTCATCCAGGAAGCCAATATTCAATAAATGAACACCATCCATGCACACCACATATGAGAGTTAATTAAATATTACCCACTCATACGGCGTGTAATGCTGCAGTCATATTCCTCTGTGGAGTTTATAATCTAACAGTAGATGTTGTACTGGCTATTCTCAGCAAAGCTTTGTCTTGAACGAACCTTTCAACAATTAATGAGGGAGCACACTATGAAAATCGTGACCGTTCTTCTTTGTTTCTTACCACTCATTAAACTTGACACTCCTGATTTTCTTTTTATTCCATCTCAAACCAGCACCAAGCATTGGTCTTTAGAAATCTTTCCATAACAGCGATTGTAAGCTAACCCTTAACGAAAGGCTTCAACTTAACCATGATGATTTAGTTAAAGAGGCACTGCACACTGAGATCACTTTTATCAGCTGTAAACTAAATTATATTACTGTATTGTGACTAAAAATATATGAATGCTGGTGACATCTCTTTACAAATTTAGAAAACTGAGGATTTCATGGGTTGAAAATGGCTCACATGGCATATTCTGTTTTAAATCACCATGAATCATCCTTTTCTATTTGGGACTGTGCTACATCTTGGAATTTATATATATAAAAAGAAAAATGTAAGCCCACTTCTCCCAGTCCCTGCTCTTGAATGGAAGTCTGTGAAGCTGCAGCCCATTCTCGCTCCCAACTTGTCAAATATTGCCCCTTTGGCGACTCATACAGATGCACACAGTACCTGTTATTGTCTGAAAGACACACACCGCGCTTCGAAATGGCTTCAATGTAAACCCATCTGTAGCATCTGGAAGAGGTGGGGGGACGGGTGGCTCAATCAAACACACCCAGGAGAGCATTATGTGCATCATATGATTTTCATCATGTGATTTTCGTCTTGCAAGCACTTGTGAGTTTTTTAGAGTAACCAACCAACAAACATGGGCTTATCCTAAACCTATTCAAACTGCCTTTTCAGAATAACCAGGTGTTTAAAAGGCTTTCTCGCAGAAAGGTGTAATACAACTGCTAAAGGGTACCTGGTGCATCAGGATGAAACACTGAGGGGTGTGACAAAGCAGCGTTGGTTTTTGACGAGCCGGGATGAGAACAGGGTTGGATGCTCTCAAAGTCTTACAGTGCTGTGAATGGGTTAAAATTGGAGCGAAGGGACGGCCCAGTGCGTCTCATACAGGCACGCAAGGGCACCTTGTGCGGCCGTATGAAAAGCTGAGTGTGAGGAAACATCTGTACTTGACGAGTAGGGATAAAAACAAGTTTTTTGAGATGCATCATTCACAGGAGTTTACATTTTTTCCATGGGGCAGCAGTAGCTCATCTAACCTCAGCTGCTCGGGGCGCCTGTTTCTGGGCTGCATCCACCTCTCCCACAACTGCATGTGCAAGTATGTAAATAGTAATAGAAAAATGTCTTTTTGCTAATTTTTGACTTGACACAGTGGTTTGCTTTTAATACCCATAGAAGCCTACACACACACACACACACACACACACACACACACACACACACACACACACACACACACACACACCAGAAAGCCTGTCACAGGTAACATACCACACAGAAATTTTTACAAAGAGCCATAATTCAAATGTGCTTCTACTAACCGTTAAAGCTCCAGTGGACTCTGTGTTTTCAGCGCAGACACAGGGAGTCTGACAGCAGCTACTTATGGCTGGTTAGCTCTGACTACCAGCTCTATATGGCCGAGCGCCGGCCAGTCTGTCTCACTCGTCAATCACTTGACGCACATTAATCATACTGTATATGCTGCACTTCAGTTGTAGCACAGAGAGTGTGCGCTTTAATGACACTTGTAATCACTCTTTTCAACTATTAGAGACACAGAAAGAACCATGTTGCCCACATTTCATCACAACCTTTCATGCAAAATGTACAACATAACTAACAGTTGCGATACTTGACCTCACGAACTACAATGATCATAATGACTTTTGTTATGAGACGACGTAATGCATCATTAAGGCCTAGATAAACTCTAATAATGCATTATGCAGGTAGCTGCAGTACATCAGAGACATTTAATTAAAGCAATAAGCATCGCAACACAATTTTATGGAGTCATTTTACATCGGGCAGTAGGGGTTTCAGCGCCGTGTCGTGCCTAACATTTTTGTACATTATTAAACACAACAGTGAATTATGTTTATTGTTCAGACAGAGATGGCTATCGCGTTAACTGTTTGGGATTTGTCTGTCAGAGACAGACTGAGCTGAAGAACAGAGCTGGAGCATGACTCCAGTCACTTTTCTCTGTTGCTGCCACCACTAACTAACTGCACGCCACAGACACAAGATGATGTGCCGAGCTCGTTGTCTACGCCGAGCACCCATGCTGAGAGCACAAGAGGCACTTGGCATCTTTCTCTAATGCTCTCCTGGACACAAACATTAGACTATCAGTGGGATACACATTACATTGCTTTTATAAATATTAATTCAACATGCAGATGAGTTTGTTCTGTGCTTTATCTACACTCACACAACATGCGTGCTTGTTGTGATTCACAACGGATGAAAACACATCCTGGTGTTATAGTGTGGTGTTTTACCGCACCTGCTCGATAATAACGCTTCATTTACAATACTAAAATATACATTTCTATTTTAAGAATTCATGAGCTGCACCCTATTTTTATCATGCCCATTACTACATTTGACACTAACAGCACTCAGACCCATCGTAGAGGAAAAGTATCTGGAGCTAGACTGACTGGAACGCCTGACACTATTCCTGTCTGCCCCGGCCAATCGAAGCGCGGCCCAGTTTACCTGCCAGACGATGACTGAGGCCGTGGGTTTTGCCATATCAAACATCCCAGAGCCTTCCCGCTTCCTAGCATCTAATTACTGACACAAATCACCCATAGATAATGCATTCCCATTTGCGATTAGCATGTAATTGACGATAATGCTATATCTGCCATGGGATGCTGAGGCTCTTACAAGATGTCTGCATTTGGCAATAATGATCTGAGTAGACTGTAAACACAAATCAACAGGGACTCATGTGCAGTCAGATTGTGTATAATGTAACCTTACAGAGCAGCAATGATACTGAAACTCTCCCATATGGTCAAGGTAATAGACATTTTGCATTCTGTTAAGAGGATGTTAACGTTCACATATGGTCTGGAAGTCTTTTTGATGTATGACAATACCATTTTTCCTTGGGGCCATAATAATAACAATAATGTTTTTTTTTATTAATTTACAGACCTCACAGGTTTTTTTTATATAGGCTTCTACATACCCATAAAAGAGAGACATTGAAAAGGTCACATAAAAAGTTACTGAAGTAATAAATTAGACTTGCCAGTCTTTTTGGTGGTGCTGCATAAATGTTTTTTTTTTTTATCCTTCCGACCCATCTCAAACCTGAAAAAAAAAATGAGGAGGCAGTCTTTATTCAGCTAATACACTTTTTAACAATTTTAAAATCTCAATCATGCTTTTGTGCAAACCAAAGCACACAGGCAGCTCTTATGAAGTTCTTAACTGATTCGTTGTAACAGTGATTCAGGCAGTACATTAATTTTAGTGCTTTTAGACCTTAGTTCAGCCTGTGACACTGTTAAACACAATATAATTTTACAAAGGCTGGAAAAACTAAGTTTGTCTTAATGGAACAAATGTAAAATGGATGAAGTCATACTTACAGCTCAGGGATTGTTTTGTCACTATTGGGAGCCACAATTCTAAATGCATACTTTTCACCTGTGGAGTCCCTCAAGGGCCAAGTCTTGGCCCGCTTCTGTTTAGCCTGTACATGCAACATTGCTCAGAAAGCACCTGACATCAGTTTAACATTGTCTTTTGTGCTTAATCTGGTTGGTCCAAAAATAGATGCTAGAAATTGGGCTCTGTTTAGCCTGTCCGATATGGTCCAAATGTAGCCCAAAAAGTTGCAAAAGGACTTCCGCACACTGTCTAACTTGCAATATATCATTTATTTGCAATGTTTCAGACCTTCACCAGGCAACCCTGATGTCTTTTCAACTTGCTTTTTCAATCAAAACCAGACATAGACTGGACATCCGTGAATAGTTCTCTTTTCAACAAAAGGAAAAAGACATATTTTCTGACATTAAACCAAATTCTAATGTTTCTCAAATGCCTGGAAAACTTTGTTGGGTGGTATAGTTATACTGATGACACCTACATTTACTTAACTTGCTCATCAAATGACTGCAGTCCTACAGAGACATTATGTGAATGTATTGTGCAAATAAATGACTGGAAAATCCTACTTGCCCAAAGAGAATTTTTACTTTCTCCTGTACAAACTACAAATTCATTAGCGGTTATCAAATAACAACAAAGAGTTAATTGTCATGTTTAACCTAGAGCTGCAACATCTGTAAATAATGAAAAATGTCCATCCAGGTTTTCCAGACTCCAAGGCGATGTCTTTAAATAGCATGACCTCTCAGTTCACCTTCAATCACAAATTTAAAAAAAAATGTGGAATCCATTTGGTGTCATTTATAAACGTAAGCTAATTTTTTGACATTTCATGGGAAAAAATAATGTAACTTAGTGCCATTTTAATCCTCCCAAATATGGATATTTTCTTAGTTTATTGTCATATTAAACTGAATATCTTTGGATTTAAACTGACAAAATAACATTTAAAGACAGAGCAACATCTAGTTGAATTTTTTCAGCATAAAACCTAAACCCAGTGGTAGAGACGACTCAGTTAAGTTGAATTCAGTCCAACACATTTTCCAACAATCCAAAATGTGCTCTAGCAAACAATTAAGTAGAACGAAAATATATAACACACTTGCTGGGAGCTTTCACTCCTGTGTAATACATGTTCAACACGCATGGACCTCATTTTAAATATTTGTCCCTCATTATGGCGTTAGCGGCACTGCAGTTGCATCAATATTCATTTCCTTCCTACCCTCAAAGTCAACAGCTCAGAGGTTGTGTCACTTTAAGTTCATATGATGGGAGGGAAAGCATCCTAATTCATGTTCTCAGTGACACCTTCCAATGAAATAATTATTTCTCAGGCTGCAGGAATGCAAAGAAGAACAGAGCTGCAAATGGCAAAGCCTTGAACAGCCAATAACGTTTTACATTAAAGCAAATTATATTAGCATTTCAAATAGCAAGAGGAAAAAAAAAAGACCTTGCATTCATACAGTAATTTTTAAAAAGATGAAGAGTACATAGTCACCTCACGACCAGAGCAGAAAGTACCAAACAAACTTCCTCCTGTCATGATTTAGTACTGAAGCCTCAACCCAACCATCTGGATGGATAAATTAAACAAGCTCTCCAATCTGCATCTATTACTGTGTTATCACAGCTTTATACTGTTTTATTTGATTTCTGTTCTCCTCTCAGAGCTTCAGAGAAAATGTCAAGCTGGCAGAGAGAGAGAGCATGTAGAGGTCGATGCCATGCTCCAGTTATTTAGTTGGCTACATGCATTTGTTTGCATGATTTAGAAACCTTCACCGACAAAAGACATGCATCAAAACTAATTACATGTGTTATGTAAAAAAATGGCAAGCACAAAGAAAAGTATCCCTGCAATGCTGCACAGAAAGGTTACTGGATAATGGGATCAGTATAAATTTGTTGAGATTCAGAGAAAAATCAAAGACGCCAGTGGTGTTTAATTTAGAATTCACAAAATGTTTGTGATTGGCACATTTGGTCATGCTCTTTTGAGGTGCTGATTAGCAATCAGAATTTTGTTCCACAATAAATTGGTATTGATCTATTTCCAGGGAAGCAAAAGCATACATAATTGATCTTCTTTCAAAACTTCAAAAAAGAAACACAACTTCCTTCTGTCCATGGCATAGAATCCAGAAGCCTCGTTTCCAATAACTGTGCATGTCTTGGCAAACTGTCTCTTTGTTGTTCTCTCTTCCTCTCAGCTTCTATCCTGGTGTGCTTTTCAAATAAATTCTAATTCTGCACTGAATGATATAAATGGTCTTAAAGGTTTAGTGATAAAGACTTACAGGGATCTATTGATAGAATACAGCAAAAATTTAACATTAGTATAATAGTCAGAAGTATGTTTTTATTAGTGTATAATCAAAAATAGGAACTGTTGTGTTTGTTTGTTACCTTAGAATGAGCTCTTCAAACCTACAGAGGGAGTTGGTCCTCTTCATGGAGGCTGCCATGTTGCTGCATCACGTTTCTACAGCAGCCCAGAATGGACAAACTATTGACGTATACAGAAATGGACAATATGACAGCTAACCAAAAAATAAGCCTTTTCCATCTCGATTGCCCCCTGGTGGCTGGCTGCAGTACAGGTCATAAATCCCGCCTCCCCAGGGTTAATAGACATGGTCCAAACTAAAACATCACAAAGTACACATTCAATAATTTTTTCCCAAACATGGTTGCTGTCATTTTAGGTAGTTCTTATCACGCTACCATCTGTTCAAGTGATTATTTATCTAATCAGTTTGGTCTTAATTTTATTTTTTATGCTATAAAAAGTGTGTTTCATGTCATGATTGACAGCTGAGGCCTGCTCGGGATTGAGATTCCAACGCTGGTCACTACTGCGCAGACTCCGGCTCCAGAGCGCAAGACGGCAGCGCTTGTGTCCGAGATATTTCGGATTAATTTTTGGAGGAAGCAGAGCCGCAACGTCTTTTTTTAATTTATCTCAACGGAACAAACCAAACACTGGTTAGGGTTTCGTATTTCCTGCAAGTTTTGTGGCCACCTTTTGTGGTCATCCTCCTTCCATCATTTATCTTTTTGTCTGGCAGCTGACATGAACACATACATGTCATCATAAAACAGCTTACCTAGGATAAAAAGTAACTTAGTTACTCAAAGTTACTTGAAATAGTAACTGTAATGTAATTACTGTTTTGAAAACTACTTGTTACTGGAAAAAGTAATTATATTGCAGTAATATATTAGTGAGTAATATATTACTGACTGTAGGTCCTCTTAAAGGGGAGGGTGACACAAGGTATTTGCGATCTGCACCACCTGACAGGGTGCTGTTGAACCCTACATGATGGCCGACTCACTGTACATTTTGACACATACACAAATTAAGGGGCGTGGCTATCGCCTCCAGAGGTGAGCATCTTTGCTATTGGTTGAGGCTGTGACTTTGCCCACTCAGAGTTCACCAAAGTTGAACTCGACGCAAAGAAAAGACGCAAATTTGCGGCCACTCACCTTAATTCATGTATGTGTGACCATGATATATATAATAATATAGTTTCTAGTTTTTACTTTAATTAATTTATTTTTATTTAAATATTAATCAAATCAAGTAAAATCAAATCAATCCAAACAACGCAGGCTTATTCACTGCACTCCAATACAGTATGCAGTTAAAAGGAATTAATCTCTTTATTTAAAACACCAGAATTGAACCTCCAGATCTGAAAGACTAGATACTAAAGAAATAGTGCCACACTTCACTGAGTGTCATTCAATAAACCTAATGAAACCCTGGTGAAAAATAATGACACTTTAACTCTGCAAATTCGTAACATAATGTCTGGGTCGAGGCCAAAGCTTGTGTCTGATTAAATGCAACCATAAGCATATACACTTACAGCTAAACAAGCACAAAAGCACAGCTGTTGTACTGTGGTGTCTAAATATATGCAAACATCCAAATGCATACTCAGTGGCCAGGAACAATTTGTTATCTTTGAAATCAAACAACATAACTCAGAAACATAACTGCAAGAAAGCTTAATATCTGACAGCAAAAACTGTGATGTAATAATTACAGTCTTACTTTAAATGAGGTCGTAGGTCACTACACTACCTCAGCAATTACAAGGGCAAGTTTCAGCAGGTGGGATGAATTTATATTCTCAAACAATGACTGCAAGCTCTCATCTAAGCTTAACTCCACCTTAACCATACCGTTTTTGCTGCATCAAGTAACCAAGGGTATATTCAGCTGAAAAGAAATTTAGCAATGAACATTTGAAAGAGCCTCTACATATGGCAGTTTCTATTTCAATGCAATCCATTTCATGGACTTCAAGTATCTGTGGCAGGAAAAACATCCTAAAATACAGCATGTTCAAGTCGCCGGGGCTCTCTCTCTCTCTTTCAGCACTTTCAGCTTTACCATCAGTGTATTGCAGTTACGTTTAAAAATAGCAAGACTGAATCCACTGTCACTGACTTCATAGAGAGTGAAAGAGGAATCATTGATGGCTGCTGTGCATCTTCAAGACGTCCGTTCTCTAATGTACATGACAAAAAATTGATCCTTAATGTTGGTGCAGTGGTGTCCAGACACTAAAACCGAATTTAGGCCGGTTGAGACGGGGACATCTCATATCTTGTATCTATATCATCTTATCCTGTACTCCACTGTGGCATCATAAATTTGTTAATACAAATTTTGCCTATCAAAGTTATTTATTTTCTAGGGAACGTGTCAGTGTTCCTTTGAAGTATCTGCTGCTTGATATACTCTGTCAAGATGCATGAGTTACAAAACATTTTTAAATCTCCCATTGAAAGATTACTGTCATACTATTTTTGGCTTCACGCAACAAATTATACTTAATTTTATATTTAAAGCTTTAAAGTTTGCTGAGGAAATCTGGCCAGTGAACCGGGAGACAATAATTGATGCTTCAAAAGTCCCGCCCCTTTATGGAACTTCTGTTTCTTCTGTGTCCTTCGGGCCTTAGGAAAGGTCAGTTTTGGAAATCTTTCATTTGTCCAATAATCTATATTACCAAATAATTCAAGTGTCTTTGTGACCTGTGTTCTCAAGAGACTACTAGAAACACTGTTTACATGTTCTAGAAGGATGTAACAGGTATACTGTTAATGGTTCCCTTGAAATAGGCATTGTCAAATGCTTGATTCTGATTGGTCAATTACAGCATTCTAGGGTCTGTTATTTCTGTATATATGTATATACTCCCTGTGGCATGAAACCATTAGTTTTTTGTCGCTCCATCAGAAAAAAAAGAGAAGGAATATTTTTCCAGTATCAATTTTAATATATTTGGAGAGAACGAAACTTTGGATTCATGGTTAACAGCTGACCAGTCCCCCAATAAAGAAAAGAAGAGCAGAGGTAAACAGCGCAGAGAGAGTAAGAGAGGTGAAAAGACACAAGGAGCTGGACGACAAGGAAATTGACAAAATTGAAGACATGAAGTAAATACTGAGTGGAACACGGTAATGTGAATTATGTCTTCACTACGGAGTTACCGTTGCTAACCAACCGTAGAAAAGAACGGACAATTTTTTCAAGCAGAAGTAATGAAAGCTTTTCTAAATCAGTAAAATCATATTTAAATCAACTTGTTATGTCAAAGTTTTGATTTCTTTAGTAAGTAGCCGTGTAATAAGTGTGATAATGTAGAACGAGTGTGTCACTATAGAGAAATAAACCCCGACAGGGTGATGCAGGACCCTGAGGTGAAGCGGAGGAGTCCTGCATCGGTACTTCTTACTTAATTGTGATGCAAATCTGTTGAAGTCAGTGTGTCCAAAATGTGTCCAAAAATCTAAATCAACAATTAATTCAGGCTCAAATTGCGATCTGTGCTCCTAAAGAACTCTTGGGAACCCTTTACACGTTCTAGGAGGATGTAACAGGTATAGCCTGCAGTTAATGTCTACATGTTTGATTTTAATATTTGAGAAAACTAATTATCAGGTGGTGTTGCAATTTTGCAATTAGATTTTTTCTTTTATTTAAATCTGTTAAGGAAGTAATTTGTGATGAGAAGAATAATGACGAATCGGTTATAAGTCTCTGGTCTTGAGGTTGCTGTCAGTCAGAGTGAGCAGCAAAGCCAGTTAACAGCGGCAGTGACATGACTGATGGACGCAGCGAGAGAGTGAGCTGTCAGATTATAGAGATCATATCATTGTCTTGTCTACCATTTCTATAACATCTTTCTACAGGTGTAACACTACTGAAGTGATGGAGTGATCATTACATGAGCTCATCGTTGCTTAAGAGAGCAGCGGGCCGCTACTGAGCTTTCATATATGAGGATGTAATTTTTCAAGGGCAGTCTGTTTTGTTTGAAACCTTTGAAATGTGCATACAATAATAAAAATTGATCCTGGTCGCACTTTACTTTACAATAAACCAAGCTAAGAAAACCTTGAAATAATAAATTCTTTATTAGACAGTATTAGACCCTTTATTTGACCATTATTAGACTTTCTGAGGCAGTAATTAGGGACACATTATAAGAGAAATGAAGCTCAGCGTAAGCTCGTCTTTATGCCTCATAAACTAAAGTCTTTCTCTCCCCGCTCTCTCTTTACCCACTTATTCTCAATCAGCTATCCATGGGCGTTCACTCTTTAAGTTAACCAACCAGATTTAGCCACAGTCTCCATTAACCGATCATGTCGTCGTGCCAGAGCTTCTCCTCTCTGCTGCTTTCAGCCGTCATTTCCACACGTAATCATTGCTTCCCTCCTCCACCTCGCTCTCCTCCAGTTCTTCTAACCCAGTGTCCAGGTTGAGCTCATCAGAAGTCATCACCGGTGTCTAGACTCCATCGTGTGGTTTCCTTTACTAATCACGGCTTCACTGCCCGCCTTTATACATGATGATGCCACGATGGAGTCTAACCGCCAAAGACTTTTCACATTTCTCTCTCAACTGTGCACGTGTCAAATAAATATATTTTGTGCGCTCAGAACGAGTCTCTCCAGATTTAACTGTACTGTAAATTAAACTTTAATCACATATCTGCTAGTTTAAACACACCTTCTTTCGGTGGTCCAATTAAATTGGCAAAGTAACCAAGCCTGATGCCTCCTTCTTTGATCAAATTAATAATCTGCCTACAGTGACACTGTTATTCTTCCACCTAATTTTGGCCTTTCCTTGGTAGACATTTCTGTGTCCCAAATAACCCTCCAATAAAGTCTTATAAGGGTCTAATAAAGGGTTTAATAGTGTCTAATGAAGAACTTTCTTTCTTTTGTCTGATTTGATGCAAAGTTTAATCTTATCGGTATACTATAAAATAAAGATGATTACATCACCCAAATAGCCTTCTTTCACCTCAAGAACATCGCCCGCCTCCGTCCATCCCTCTCCTCCACGGCTGCAGAAAGTCTCAGCCACGCCTTCATCATATCACTCTATAAGAACGAAGACGATTCACTCTCAGCCATGATAACTAGAGTGGCTGAGGAAGGCCATGACTTGACCTTGGGTCCAACCGAGTAACAAGCCGTGCAAGTAGCTGGTGACACCCGCAGTCAGAGAGGAGTGAAGTTACCCGTTGTGTTGTGTGTTTAGACTCACTCCTCGCTCTAGGTTAAACCACATTCACTTCTCGCTGTTTCACACCTCTCTCAGATTGCACTTTAATCAGTATTAACACATTTGCTGCAGCAGTGACAGTAAAAAAGGAAGTGAGTAGACTACTATCTATTAAATGGCTCTTCTGCATTTTAAACATTTGCTTACTGAAGTGTTAAAGATAGAAAAGCTGTGGCCTTTATTTGCAAAATTAAACACTACCAGTAGCGGCACGGCGGATAAAGTTTGCAACTTCAATTTAGATTAATTTAGTTTGGTTGAGTTTATCTGAGGAGACAGGTGAAGCACTCACAGATACACCTCGGCTTGATTGTCAAGAACAACAACACGCAAAAAGTCACAAACTTGATGGTCCGTAATTTTTATGTATCAACACATAACACATGAGCTGTAATTATCATGGATGAAAAGCACAGAAAAAATTAGTGATAGCCCAGGAGACAGCCAATTAAAATCAACAAGTGCTACTTGCTGTATTTATTTATCACTCACAGCGACTATCCACACCTGCGTGCAATTTCAGTGAACCAGCTACTTTCTGTGTCAGGAAAGAAGGCGAAGAGAGCCAAAAATCTCCCCAGTGGAAAAATCCATTCGAAGAGAAGGAGAGAGGGGAGGGAGAATAAATGGAGGGGCGAGTCATTAAAATCTGCAGTGGCGTTAGCAGAAGGACTTAAAACATCACAAGCATTTTCACACCTGTTTGTTGTATGTAACAAAACAATTATAAGTGTAGCTGAGATTTGAACTATTCAGGAATATTCTTTTAATAACTAGGGACCAAGCACTGAATGATGTGAGGACCCTACTGTTCCTCTAATCCTTCTTCTTCTTCTTCTTCTCGTTATTATTATTATTATTATTATTATTTTTTTTTTTATTATTATCATCATTATTTGTCGTCTTTCATTGCAAAAATGAGGTGCAAAGTTGGCGTACACATCAGGAATATAAGTGTGGTGAAATGGCTCAAAGTAAAAGCCCCCTCCTTTAATGTTGACCTTATTATATGAAATTTGGTAAACACATGTATCATATCCAGACTTGCAAAATAGCCTCTTGGAGCCAAACTCTAAACCCCAACAGGAAGTCAGCCATTTTGAATTTACTGTGAATCTTTAGGGCATTTTTTTTTTTTTTTTTTTTTTTCCCATTTCTGGCCATTGTACTTTGAACATACTTACTAGGAAACTAATCAGATGATGAATGTTGCATGTTTTGCCATGAAAGAGGAAGCTGTTGTAGCTTAGCTTGTGCTAATTATCATAGCGCCACCTTCTGACAAAAGGAGGTAAGCCTTGTGTGAGAGTTATAATTTGATTTAAGTGAGATTTTCATGATGTGGTCTATGCTTGATATACCAGAACTTCTCAGGTTTGATAAGAGTCCCAGCCTGAAGACATCGATGTGTGCGGCTGTGACACACTCCGTCAGGTGGGAGATGTGAGGGTCCGTTCAAGTTGCTTGTTAATTTATTTTAATCTTTAAGTTTTAATAATTAGATTTAAGGCTCAGACCTTTTTTGATACTCTCTCCATAAGCAGCCACTGCTACCATCAGTTTTAGTATAAATAAGACATGCAGCCTTATTATTTATTTATCATCTTACAGTCACAACATTTAGCCTAAATTCTGCTGCTCACATTAAAACAATAACAAAAGACTTATTTTGACATTACAACAAGTAGTGTACTATTATGGCAGTCGCTTTCTTCAACTGCTGATGAAAATCTATTCAAAGAAATCTTGGCTGCATCCAAAATACCATAGTAACATGCTATATAGTATGTGAGATTTCTTAGCATGTCCAAAACCTTTGCATGAAGCCAATAGGTGCATATTATTATCCCACAATGCAATGAAGTAGTGATGACAACAACAGTTTTATTGATGTTTTTTTTTTTAAATATGTTGATCAATGTGAATTGTCCCTAAAATAAACTAATGCAATAAATCTTTATGTGGGCTGGGCTTTTATTATACGATACTCAGCTGTACATTTTCATTCATAAATTCATTTATTCTTACTGTGGCTGATCTGTTTGACAAGACGATAAAGGGTTTAATAAAACGTCACGTGTAAACATGCAATTTGACAAACGCTTTGCTTGTTAATCACACTGTGCACAACATCTTTATGTTTTCTAAGGAGTCACGTTCTAATGAATCCTGATGTCTGTGGTCATGGAATATTTGACGGAGAGCAGCGAGGGCGGACGTTTCGTGTCACTGTTGGTGGGGACAATAAACATCTCCCAGCTGGAGCTGATCAAAATGATTGCTAGGGACATTCAGTAGTCGCTGGATATCGGTATGGACATTCTAAGCCCTTGGACGGTTGTGTTGCATGAGAGATGGCAGCTCAGTCTTTCCTTATTTCATCACACGGCCCCGTCTCCTGGAAATTGCATTTATATATCACTAATTTGCAACGGCAAATATGTTTTACAGGAAACATAATCGATGCCTGGATTATGTTCAGCGATGTTTCTTTGAGGAAACTCTACATTTATGTGCCGCACTGGAGCCAGGGTCAGTTGGGGTGGATGCCAAACATATAAACATACAAAGTGCAGGACTGTGACGACAAAATACAGCGTTCACATCCAGAATCCTGTGAGCGGTTACTGGTTTAGGCAACAAAAGATCATACTTTCAGTTGAATGTTCAGAGTATAAAATTTATAAGAGTATAGCACTGTTTCCCAAACTTTTTTTTTCTGGGGACCCACTTTTTACAAATGACAAGCCATCATGACCCAATCTAAGGTTAAAACGGTTAATCTTGGGAAGTTAATTTGTGCCTAAATAAAAATATAATTTCTGCATCATTTTATTGAAATCATATGCAATTTAAATGCTTCATAAATGAGACATGAATTTATTTAGGCAAAGTTAACAGGCCGTCTCATTATTTTTATTTTCTCTCTTTAGAAAAAAAAATAGGATGTTCTGCTTCATATATTTTGACAGAATTTACAGGCTCTCATTTTTTTCCTCTCATCAGTAAAACAATATGCGCATGTTAAATCTTAAACTTGCTGAATTTCTTCCATAGCCTTTATTTATTTGGTGACCCAAATAAAATCTCCTGTAGGTCCCAACCCAGTCTTTGGGAATGACTGGTGTATAGTCACCTAAAAACAAGATTCATTTTGTTTTCCTCACTGATGGTATTGTCATCTCATAGTGGGGCCACTTCAGTGTTCAGGCACTGCAAAAGCATGATATTGGACAGTTGAAAGACGCACACACATGCAAAGCTTTAGTAAATCAGGCCCTTAATGTCTTATGTCATTGCTGACTTCTTCTGTAGTGCCTAAACTTAAGCATAAAGTGGAATAGTGTTGTAGCCACTATGAATGTATAGTTTATTGCAAGATAACCTATTTTGTTGGAAAACAAATGAAACTTATTGTCTCTGAACATTTTATGTAAAGGCCCATAATCAACATTTTTGTGACTTGCCTGGTACATTAATTGACAACATTCCCTCATTTAACAAAATTGCATCAAAATGTATTTGCTTTTGCAAAGTAGCTGGATTAAAAAGCATAATTCCTAGGAGACAGGGCTGCATCAGATCACTGTCGAGAACAAATTGAGCAAGTTTTACATCCGCCGACACATCTGTCAAACGTGAGGGACAGGCTGCTGCGGGAGAGCGACGTGTCTCTTGCGCCACTGACTCATTGATTTCCTTTTGCATTTAACTGTTTCATTTCTAGCCCCACTGGGACCTAATTGCTTGGGCGGCGGTTCTTTCTGTTATGTCTTCTTCACTGCCTTCTATTTTTTAGAGTGAACGGAGCCCGTATCAGCTCGGTCACTACACCAGGCCCGGGTAATTACTGCCCAGGGCTAGTTTATCCCACTACTCTCCCACTGTACCATCACTTGAGTGATTGGAGCCGCGGGGGGGATCACCAATGTAACAGGTCATTACTCATAAAGGTCTGGACTTGCAATATAGAGTCGAACCTCTTTGCAGTGGAAAAAAGCTCTTGCTTCAATAAAAGAACATGGATTGCTTATCTGAGATAGTGGCAAGCCCATGGATCATTCTGCTGTAGATCACTTCAAGTAGCTTTAACTCGTCTGCAGGTGGAAGGATTTCTTTGTCTGTGACCACAAAAACCCAGCATGGCTGACAGGAACTAAAAATAATAGTGCATAAATTATATAGCTTATTAAAGGTTGATGAGTGTTGAAAAAAAGGCTGCCATAAAACACAGCCTGCATTTTTCATTAAAGTGAACACAAACATAAAATATTGCATAAACTTACATGTCAGGTTAAATTCATACCATTAATAGGTCTTCCCACCAACATATCAGTTGTGTTGGTAATTTCGGAGGTTGCTCAAGGTGGCTTATGACCAAATCAAGAGCTAATGAAATGAGGAAATCCATCTGGAAATGGATAGATTACCCTGGATGCTGGCAGAAATTCCATTAACATCTGGCAAAGGCATGTTGCACCCCCCTGTCTGAGCCAAAGACATTTGGCATGAAGTCTGAACACTCCATGAGTAAAAATAAGTAACACGCTACATTTATTTATTTATTTATGTATTTTTCTGTTTATGTATTTTGGCTGTATTTTTGTTTTGCAACCTGGGAGAATTCAGACCGGATGTCTCTTTGTTTGTGAGCAAAAAGTATGCAGATATTTGCACAAGACAAATTGTTTGTGCGACAAGACACAGAGGGCACCGGGGTGATGACTTTTGATTTCCTTGTTGTTTTGTTGTTTCAACATGAAGTCAAACAGATTCAGGCAAAGCGCGGCCTTAACCCGGAGCTTTGTTATTCATCAGTCGATTACGCCGATCAATAGTATTTGTACAGACAGAGGTTTGGCTTAGCTTCTCTTGACATTAAACCCACTCACTGCGTTTCCATCTTTTCTTTGAAAGAGTACACTTAGCTAATTGTTTTCATGACATTTTCACATGTATAACCAACAAGTCTGAAGGCCAACGCAGTTATTAGATCTTCAAATAAATATATTTCTTCGTTCATAAACTTAACAAACGTATTAATGTCACATAAATCATTTAATTCCCAGTGACTATGCCAATAACATTATTACAAAACACCCCAAAGAATAAGTAATGGGACTACAAACACACAAGATCCAGACCTTCTTCAGAAAATTAGCTCATAATACATTAGCATTAAATCTTACTATAATCTGAAGGTTGTTTGCAACGATTTAACTGGAAATTTCTTTAGACATCAGTTCATGATTTCTTTCTTGAACTTGCTTCAAACATCTTAGAAAGTTAATGGCAGATGGTATGAATAATCTTTCAAAGACTTTAATGTCTTTGTTATCTGTGCTAGGAATAAGCCTGGAGGGGATCATGCGATCGTTTATGTGTGATCAATGGACCTGGAGTTTGTCCACAGCCAATCTTACATACTATCTGAAAATATCTGAAAAACACCATGAGAGAAATTCTTCAAAGTTGGCAAAAGGATGAGCTGATTAGATTTTGGTGGTCAAAGGTCAAAGGTCACTGTGGCCTCATGTCCATTCCACTCTTATGGATGCAATATCTCAGGAACTTGGAGGGAATTTCTTCAAATTTGGTACAAATGTCCACTTGGATATAAGGATGAACTGTGAATTTTTATAAATGGAATAATATTATCTCACATTTTACATGAAATAATAGAAGACAGTGAATCAAATTTAAAACTTTAGTACAACAGAAAGAAGAAGGAGGGATAGGTGTTCCAAATTTTCAGAATTAACAGTTAACAGTTTTGAAGTGGATGAAAGGAGAAACAGGAGCCAAAAGATATCAATGGGGACGTTACCATTTATAGGAAAATGAGCATGGAAAACATAAACAAGGCAGATCCAGTGTATTTTAAACACTGTAAAAGACTGGAAGCATATTTGCAAAATATTACAAATAAGCAGTGAATACGTGTATCTTAGAGAAATGGTGCACAATTCAGACTTTACACCAAATAGGACTGATAAAATTTTACCGGGATAGCAAGAGATTAGCAACCTACTCGCAGAGACTCACAAAAAGTACAACAGATTGATTTGAAATTATAGCTTCAAAGTATGAGTCAGACCCAAAACATTTCTTAAAGTATTTAGAGGTGAGAAGTTATCTCCTGAAACACCTCGAAGAGAACAAATGAGTTAGAACAACACTTGATTCCAAACAGAAATGCAGCTAAAGACAATCTTTCAAATATTTATAACATATTACAGCATAAAAGTGGGGGAAAAGAATTAATAAAAAAGCAGAGGACTGGAAAGGCTTATTAAATGAAAATTTTCAGACTTCACAATCGAAATACCGGAGGGAATTTTCTTGGAAAGAGAGCATGAGGTATATCGTCACACCCTGTGAATATGGTAAATGTTATCCTTTTGTCGGGACTAATTGTTGGAGAGGATGTGGAGAACCAAAACCAAATTATACACATACATTTTTTTTTTTAAGTGTCCTGTGTTAACACCCTTCTGGGAAGAGGTTGAGAAAACCTTAAAGAACGTCTCTGAGTTAAATAAACCTCTGAAACCAGAAAATTATTTGGGTTTTAATTTGCAGGGGACAAAGAAACACCGCTGACACGAATCTCTTCAGCATACTGCGTGTGACAGTCATGAAGGACGAGGACATGGAAAATCCTCCTAAACTAAAACTATAGTCACCAACAACAGAACAAAGTTTAGATGCTAAAAAATTAACATGACATACGAAAAAAGAATAAGAGACCCTGAAGACTTCAGACCCCTCTGCTGTGGTTGTCATGTTGAGTATGTGTTCTTTAATTTATCTAATTAATATAAAAAGTCTAAAATTTTGCAGTGTACACGAAAGAGACATTAGTCTGGAATGATAAACTTTTAATCATTGCAATAAAGTAAAAAAACACTGCTCATGTTTTGGTGGTCAAAGGTCGAGGACACTGTGATCACAAAACACGTTTTTGTCTCTTTCTCAAGATTTCATTTACTAATTATGAGTAAATCAATCAAAATGTTGGTGATTACAAAGAGGTTACATCCAAATATTCTTTTAGAATTGGTGGAGATCTGGATTCTGTTGAGTACAGCCTTTTATTTGTGATTAACCCATAAAAAATAAACGGTATTCTTTCTTTTTAATATATCACGGTAACGATTTTCTAAGAGTAATAGAGTTCTCAAATGCAGGTGTTAATATGTTTTGCTTGGTTAAATGTGAGGCGAGTGTGATCCTCCCCCACACAAGTCATTCACAGTTACCATTCTATACTAATTTAAAAAAATCACACACACACACACGGATATGCCTGTATGATCGCATAATTTAATACTACTACAAAACATATTTAAATAACCAGGGCATCTAATGGAAAAAGACAGAGGAGGCATGCAATAACCACATCTAATTATGTGTTGCCCCGTTGAAATATTTGCATTGTCTTGTTTCATAAATTAATTGTATCACCTGTCACATTTTATCAAGATATAAAGTCGCACAGTCCATCAGCCATCTAGGTTACACACTCAACCTCCATCTGGATGATGATGCAAATGCTTGCAAGCATAACAAGTTTAATTCAGTTGCAAGATGCTCATTTTACAAAATGTCATAACCCTTTCAACCACTTTCAGACGTCTCATGAAAGAACACGGGGGGCTTCAGTAGCAAACAACAGTGCGATCTGCGCATGAAAAGAGTTTTCTGATCATAAAAGAAAGAGATGAGTCCAGAACAGGCAAGAGAATATGATAAAAAGCAATGTGGAGTTAAGAAAGCGTCAGTGGTGTTAAGTTTTTTGAGTTAAGTTTGCAAATATTTTTAATTTTCGGTCAGGAGTCAAACATGAGTCACTTTGGCATGTTTTATTCATTAATTTAGTGAGTTATTTATTATGTGATTTTAGGACTGACTTGGTTGATTCAGGTAGTTAGCAGTGTGGGTGCAAAACAGCACTTATGTCCTCGAAATAATTTTAAAAGCCTGATGCCGTTTTCCCTCAAGAATATTCAGAAAGTGCACTGTTGTGGCGCATAATAGCCCTGATGCAAAAACTTTTAATTTGCATATAGAATCCACAGGAAATGTGTTTTACATGAGAACAAACCAACTGAAAACAATTGGGGGCTGAGACCATCAGGAGCAACAGAGATATAGTCGTGGTCCCAGAATTGAGCCTTGCTGCACTCCATACAGACAAAAAGTTTTGGTAACTAAAGAGTCTGAGGAACGAAAAGTTGGAGTTGTGACTTTTCCACACAGAAATTTGGCGTTTTTTTTTCTGAAGTATTTTCCCAAAGAAACTACCTACAACAGCATCTTCAAAAGCTCCTTGTGGCTTTTCCACATTTTTAGGCTTTTGCTCGAAATCACATCACATAATCACCATCTGTAAACAGCGGAAGCTACTCAGCTCTCACCGCAGGAGATGGACGCCGTTTTCCCGGGGGATTTGCACCGAAGAGGACGGTGAGGACGACTGAACATCACTTACTGTTGTTTGTTGTTGTAACATAGCTGCTGGGGTTAAAGTGCGGGACATTTCTCCTTACTTTGCTTTGAAACTCTAGCGTTATCCACAGAAGAAACATCTGCTGTTGTCAGACTCAGGAAGCAAACAGAGAGAAATGTTGTGGATCACAGTTGTTAGAAAATCGACCTGAAGTTACTTTCTTTCTTTCTTTTTAGTATACTTGTTGTGTGTCTGGTGTTTTTTTTTTATATACTGAATCAAACTTGGTCATAAAAGCCACACAAGCCTCATATTTGATATCTAATTAAACAGGACATTGTGTTTTTTAAGGTAAAAACAACTTGTCCGTTTCTTTATGCGCCGGTGACAGCCATTGCCGGAGGTGTCATGTTTTCAGGTTGTCCCATTCATCCCATTCTTTTTAACGTGACATCTCAAGAATAAACTGATGGAATTTCTTCACATTGTGGCAATAAGGTACACTTGGACTCAAGGATGACCTAATTCGATTTTGGTCACTCTGGCCTCAAGTCTATCCAAGACATTAGAGGTTAAAGATAACTGTATCCAGGAAAACATGACTCAAGAATTGATACGTTAATTATAACAAAGTTTCACACACAAATATGGTAGTGATAAACACTTGACTCTGTACTCTTCTGTAAAAATAGTCTCTAAGTGAAGACAGCATGTTTCTCACTGGAAATGATTAACTGGAATCAGACGTGTCAGTGTCAGTATAGTAGAAATAAAAGCTTTATACCTTTTATTAAATTCCTTCAAAGTCTTGGCTACATATATCTGGACAGACATCGATCTGAACAGCAACTTGACTGGTTGGTGGAGGAATAAGACTGTGAGGCTGTAGTTTTTGTTTTAAGTATTTTAATCAAACTTGGTGTAAAAAGCTGCATATTTGGTATCTAATTCAACAGGACCTTTTTAAAATGAAAACAACTTATGATTGTTAGTTTCTCTGTTTTTGCAATAGAGCTGTTTGTTTGGGTTGAGCAGGAAAATGCTCTTTTAACTGCAGTAACATACTAGAAGTGTACAGAGGCCTAGAGAGTTAATGAGCATTTTAGATTCCTTGTCTCTTTCTCTTTTTTTTGTCATAGATTGTGTTATGTTGGCTTGACATACTCCCCTGATTACTCTGTAGCCAGGCAGAAAAAATTACTGATATTGCCACTTTTCTCTGCAGGCAACCAAAGACAAAACCACGAGAACGTGCAAGAAAAAGTGAAAATAATGCCATGTCGAGATCATATCCATATGAGTGATAATGGCTCATTTGAAACGCATCCAATTCTGTCACATCCACACACACACACACACACACACACACACACACACACACACACACACACACACACCGCATTCCAGGTCTCTCTTTGCTTTTCCCTCTCAGACTGATGAAACACTTTAGCAAAGTGGACCAGCCACTCTCCTTCAGCACAGGAAAACAGACTGTTGAATGCCACTAATGTTCAAATGTGTCACAGACAGGAACACTCGCCCGGCTTCCTGTAGCTATTCCATCTGTGTGCAAATTCTGCTCCCCTGAACATACAGTTTTATAGCCGCGCACCCGTTAGCTCCGCACCTTGCAAAAGGAATTATTACAAACTGAGTACCTCAAAATATTAGCAGGGACACCATTAAATGTCTCTATAACCATGGCAACCACTTCCTCGCCGAAGCGTATTTATCCACAAACACACACCAACAGTGCTGCTGCAAGAAACTCATCACTCATTATCCACCGGCGCTGTAACTTGTTCATTCTGAATATTACAAAGAAAAACTGAGGCAGGCTACTTTAGCGCAGCGTCTTATATCAAACACCACCGCTGTTATTAAACTATTACAATACTCATGCCTTCTTACAGTATTGAATAGTTCAATTATTATCATGAACAACTTCCAGAGCTAAAAAAAAAACAAGGAGCAAAGTTTAATGAAATGTCACCACGAGACAAAACCTGCAGCTTCTCCATAGACGATGGCACTTTGTGGACTCATATAATACCCGTTTGAGCTTTTATGTAAAAGTAATCTTCCGTTCATTAATTTTAGTTGACATTTAAGAACCAGAAATTGTTCCCATGTCTCTTTCAAATTGCCACGCAAACTGCCATTGTGTCTATAAAGTTCACCATCAATAGATCACCTTATCGTTTTATTTCATGATTGCATCAAGTCTTTGGCTCAAGCTTCTGTCTTTATATTAAATGAAACGGCATTGGCCTGCCAGAGATTGTAGCAGTATGAATGGTAAGCTTTTGGTGATTTAAAAAAGAAACCGTTTCGTCTATAAGTTGAATCTTCATACCATGAGTGCACAGTTCATTATTTTCATGGCCAAACCTTTAAGAAAGCTGAATGCTTTAATGAATAACTGATTTTGAAGGTATTTTAAATGAAAACACGATTTTAACAATATACTTTATATGCCATTATTAAACCCTACACTTTTTTATATAATAAATAAGCTATAGATTTTGAATACATCTCTACTTGAATCTCCCTGAGTGGTTTCTTTCATCAAACTGCACTGCAGGACTCGTGAAGTGATGAATCCTTGGAAATAGTTGACTGTCAGTTATGTTTATTTTCCCGGCTCACAATAACATTGGGTAAATACGGGGGATCTATCAGTCATTGTGGCATGCTGGCAAAAATATATAAACAAACACATACAGGACACGAAGGAATCCACAGACGCACAAAAACAAACCACAAATCCTCACGGATTTCAGTTTTACACAAATACTATTGATGTGCAAGAGATGTGTTTACGTTGATCAGTATAATCATAGGATTTTTAAGATGTTAATTATTTGTTTTTATGTTCAGACATTAAGTAAACTAGTAGTTGTTAGTTCAGACAGACATTAGCTGAATGGTTGTTGCACGTTTATGATATTAATTTAAAGTTTTATATACATGAAGCTCTCACTCATCTCACCTTGACTTAATCAGCTGATTACATCATATCAGTGCAAGATCAGTTCATCAAGTCACTGAACTTCATGTCCAGTCTGCAGCATCACCTGCATCTCCAACCACCACCAGTGTCCAGATCCCAGGAGGCAGGTTTCTCTATTCTTTACCCCCTTTTAACAGTTCATGTGTGATTGTAATAAATACCACGGTGGGGTCTAATCACCAAAGACTTTTACATCCTCATTCTTGGTGCTCATGTCAAATAAATTATATTCATTCTCAGAAAAGTCCCTCCTGGCTGAAATATTTTTGGGGCAAGACGTGAGTTGCCTGTTCAATACTGATGGCAAAAAGAGTAATAACTTTAAAAGTTTGGGAACAACAAGCGAGGACTTGTACTCGTACTTGTACTTGTGAATTTATAAGCTTGACGGATGATGTATACACTCTGTATTCCAGGTTACTGAGATGCCCAGCTAAAAGCAGCTACAGCACAGTTAACTGCAGTGCACTGGTGGCTACAGGGCTAAAAGATCAAATGTCCATGTTGCAACCATCCAAACAGCTCCTAAATGGAGTTTTAGGTGTCTTTACTTCTTTACTTCTGTGACTAACCAATAAATGAAAATTTGGTCTTCTCACAGACTAATGGTTTTGTCAACTATAAGCAGGCAGCCCATTACATTACCATGTTATTTAAAAGCTCATTTTCTTGTTTGTAGTTGAACCACAGGTGGATCTTGCACTATCAAATTCCATCCATAATATTTAGTTAATAACCTAAAGATCAAGTGTGTAAGAGTGAAGGATTATAATATTCCTAAGTATGTTTTCATTAGTTTATAATCACCTAAAAAGGGGGAAGATCCTCTTCCATGGAGGTTGCCATGGCGAATTAACCAAACAGTGGCCTTTTGGATGTTACACAAGTTTGACAGCCGCCATATTTTCTTCTATATGCTTGTAAGGGGAGAGTGAGCCACCTACAAGTTCACTGGTAGATGCCACTAAATCCCACTCACTATTCCTTTAAACATGGTTAAAGTTAGTGTTAGGAGGCCTGTGGTTGGGCTTATGGTCTGCCATGTTTGCAGCTTTGGAAAAAGAAAAGACCAAAAAATCATGGGTTTGTAGTGCTGTAATTGTTTTTTTTTCTTGGAGTTTGTTTGTACTGTAGGCTTTGGCAGTGCTCCCAATCAGAGGAGGGTAAGACAAAATGAATATGCCTGTGATTTCTCATGAAATTGCATTTCGAATGGATTTTTTCGAAAAAAATCACTATCTTATCCCACTGTTTGTTTTGTGTATGCACAAAAGATACACTTCCAAAGACATACAAAAACCACAGTCAGTTCATATATTTAAAAGAAAATGCCTCTAGAATATGTGTGATGTGATGTGCACACTTGGTCAGATGAGCAGGAAACAATGAAGAAGGCGATGTGGAGTTCAGTGAACGCAGACCTGATCCCAATTTGTCAGCAAGAACTAATAAACGTGTCACTCCCACTCTTTGAGACGCGGCTCGGCTCCACTAATGACAGTCGCTACCGATTTAGCCTCAGCTGGCTCTGCAATTAACCGGTTGATTTTCAGGTGCTCTCTAGCAGCATCAATGCAAAGACTGTGGCTATCTCGACATGTGAGAGTGTAATGAAGGCGTGTCTCCTCAGTCAGCGTGAGCAGTAAAAGTGTTTATTATGCGCAAATTATCAGCTAGTTCTGTAGTCATTAACCGCTCTTAATATGCACGTGTCTTGTTTATGATTCTCACTGCAATTAACTCTAATTTAAAGGGTTTGGCGTGTGAGTACTAGTGAGTCACTGGAAACAGCAGTAGGGAAGATGATAAAGGTTGCTGAATATGAGGCCGTGTTTTGAGTTACGATGGGTTAAGGAGGCTGTAATAACATTATTTAAAATTTACAAGTCAAACACTTCTAATTATCCATGAGGATGTCCTAAATTTATGAGCAAAACATTACAGCACTTGGGACTTGCAGCAGCTCTAACGCAGAGCTTATTCCAAGCTTGTGCTGACAGACATGAAAACTTAAAGGAGGCATTGTATATGGATTCAACAAGAGATTGAAATACTCTTTATTATGCTCATAACAGTCCATCTCAGGATAACATCCTGTCCTGTTGTAGGCTGGATGCACCGTCTTTTCTGAGTACGCAGGGCGGCGCTGTTCAGGCTGGTGAGGCTCAGTTCCATGTCGCTAAGCGCTGATGCCACGTTGTCCCACTTTCATGGATGGCCTTAATCTCTGCCCTTAGCTGAGGCAGATTAATCCCGACAGTGCTGACATTATCTCCTGTTCTACACTGTGACACTGGACACAGGAGGAACTCCCAACATCCTCACTTCTCTAAGCTCAAACATCACCTCTGATGCTGCCGCATCCCGATCCGGTGCCAAAGAATAACTAAGAGTGTTGGTCACAACTGTAGAGCTCTAAACTGCTCTAATAACGACATTTTACTCAAGAATTTAAAGCACAGACTATGAATTTGCCACTAATACATAGAGTATACTTGATTTAAGATACAATAAACTATTCGTTGTATGGATTATGCTGGTAGGTGGTTTAGGACTTTTGCATGTCATCATTTCCTTTTAGAGTAATGATGCTGCAGTTACTCATATAAACCACATAAATTTGTCAGATGAATGCAATAAATTGAATTTATTGTTGAGGCTGATTTTTGCAGAGGTGGAAGAAGTGCTCAGATGTTTTACTAAAGTAGCCATGCCACAGTGTAGAAATACAAGCAAAAGTCCTGCATTCAAAATATTACTTTAAATTTCCATGAAGTCAAAATCAATGTTTAATGTTTTATTGCGTTAGATGTCACCTGTACACCAGTATCTGGCGCTACAATGAAAGAAGTTGCTTTGCAGATATTCTCGGGTATTTTTAATTCTATTTCAGACTTTGTCTTTTTCTGGAAAATGACTCATCCTTCTCTCAGGGGCTTAACTAACTTTGCGAAGGAATGAAACACTTCCTCACTCATGACATCGCCAGAGCGTGGAAGGAGAATATATCCCATAACTGGAGTGGACTAGAGTGTTTCTTGGGACTTCACTGTACAAAAGCTCAACCTTATAACTTTATTCACTTATTTCGGTGAAACTGGACCATATTTTTCCAGTTTTCCCTCTGACGTCCTCCAGCTGCTCAGCGTCAAGTCTTGGTGATTTATTTGCAGAGTTAGCTGAAGGATAGATAGCTTTAGCAGCTTAATTGTTGCTAAAATAACTGACTTTACTGGTAGCTGTTAGCTGCCATTAACAGGAAACAGAACTTGGCTCAGCAGTGTTATAGCTGGTCACCAGAACAAACACCTCAAAGACCAACAGGGACTGCAGTATCAATGTCATTTCCCTGATAGACAGATAGCTTTAGCTTACCTGTTGTTACAGTAGGTAACTGTAATTGTTAGCTGCCATTTGCAGGAAATGGAACTGGGCTCAGCAGCCTCCAAGTGAATACAGCTGGTAAACACCTCAGAGACAGACAGGCAATATAGTACTGAGGTTGTTTATGGAGTTTCCTGGTGGAAAGATAGCTTTACTTGTTAAAAAAAAATAACTCACCAGTCACTGCTGTTAGCTTGGTTAGCCATGACTCAGCCCTGAATATGTCCTCTCTCCTTCCTACATCCGCATCCTGCTTTAGCTGCATGGTGGAGAGGTGTGAAGTCCCTCTCTAGCTGCCTGTTTTTACAGTGAACATGTAAGTAATAAGCACTCTCTCTTAAGTAACAGTACAAAAGTAGGCTATTAGCATCAAACTGTACTTAAAGCCCTTATTATGCAGAGTGGCCCATTTCAGATTCATATTGGATTATAACTCTTGATGCATGATGTGTAAATCACTTTAATGTTGCAGCAGGCAAAGGTCATTAGTCAGAATCTGCAAAGTAACTAGTGACTAAAGGTATTACATTATCACAGTGGGGTAAAAAGTAGAATATTTCTTTCTGAATGGTAGTGGAGTAGAAATACCAAGTTCCAGAAAATGGAAATACTCATGTAAAGTGCAAGTAGTGGGCTACTTAAGTAAATTACTTGAGCAAAAGTACTTTCTTCCTTTTACTCAGTACCTTGGCCTGTACACTGAGTATTGTAAGTGCATGTCAGACTGGCTGATGAAATGTATTGGGTGGTAAATATTTACCACCTTGTGCGGCTTGCACTGGTGGTGCTGCTGTGGCTAAAAACAATGGACGTCAGGGCCCTGCTGGTGCACTCTGACAAACATTTTCCATTAATTATCTTTATAATTTATAAGCCAGGAGCTGTTTGATGTACCGTGACAGATTATCATAATAATGATGGAGCACAGTGGATAGCGGCCCACTGGAAAACATGTTTTATTAGAGGAATGAGGCTTCTTCCTCTTTATGCAGCAGTCACCTCGAAGCGGGCTTCATTTCTCGTTGTTGTAGAACTTGTAGAAGTACAGAAACTTCACTCTCATGTGCAAATGTACAGTATAAGCGGTGATACAGCATTGTGTTGAAGGCTCTGATCAGTACTCAGATGACAAACAGGGAGAAATTATTACTCTAAATCATTTTCTCTCAGGAAAACAATTAATTATGTTAACTGAAGTTAAGTAATTTCATCCCAGACTTTACAGCTTAAACACAGATTTAAGTTTTTTTGCCCTTGTTTCCTCTTACACTGTTTACCAACAGTGTAAGAGGAAACATAAGATAAAATTCAATAGCCATTTTGGTGGCCAGCAGGCTAATGTGGTCCCTTTACAAAACCAGGCACAAAATGATAAGTACATAATCCAGAGCGAGTGAAGAATGGGAATGAATTGTTAATTAGTTGAATAACTCACACTTGGTTAGTCTTTGCGTAATCATTTATTTATTTATGTTTTCCCAATCAGTCAGTTAAAGACGGAACTACAACTGCATCTCATTTTACAGCCTTGTCATTAAATGAAAAAGCGACCCCTGGTGGCAGAACATACACATTGTGCATTTAATGCTAACTGTCCACCAAGAACTGTTGAGTGAGTCTAGCCAAGAATACGTGACAAGCAGTTTGCATTTCTGCTAACTGATAAACATGCTAATGCTAACCTACATGAGGCTGCGTTAACGTAGCACGATTCAAAGTGTCCGTCTTCATCATCTGCTCAAACGACCGGAATTAAACTTTATGTCTTCTGGCCTTTGTGAAAAGTAAAGTATTAAATTCCTTTTTTCTGTCCATCTTTCATGTTGTGGTTCGACTATAATGTTGTGCTCGTCAACACCCATGTTAAATCTATTAAGAGAATTTTGTTATTTGAATGGTGAAGGTAAAATCCAATATAATTATTGTCCTTTTATAACTCTCTCATCCAATAACTTTAACTATTTTTTCCCAGTTTCTCTACAAGTCACAATTAATTTCTAGACTGATTATTGTTTTGCTCAGTGTTGAGACATTTTATAAAGACCCTTTGTAACAGCAGTTTGTTTGCCTTTCTGCACAGCTTCTTGACATTTTCCTTCATGACATTTACTAACACCCATACTATCTGTTTATTCATAAGATACTAACATCACTAACACCACTAACGCCACAAGATACTAACATCACTAACGCCACAAAAATATGAGATGGATGTTAATCTTAACATATATTTGATCTATATGTATGACTTTTGTATGAGAAATGTATCTGTCTCTGGTTTGTTTTGATGTAACTTATGATGAATTTCCCTGTAACTAATGATTAATGATTAATTATCAGTTGCTGATTCATATGAACTACTCATGAGCAAAGTAGTCTCTAAGTTGATTCACAGATATCTATAAACCAATAATTACCTAATAATTGATTAATACAGTGTCCACTCTGTTCTAGTAACTCGCTATTAGTCTATTACAATGTGCTGTGCTGTATTGTAAAGTGCTTTCAGTGACCAAATGTTATTAGATGTAAGTGTACAAATAATTTGGAAGTTGATGTCACAGCACAGGAACGTTAACACATTATATTTTTACAGCTAACAGAGATGCAACTTAGTACAAGAGGGTGTCACGTTCATTGTGGAGGGACAATGCAAAACATTGAAAGCACAGTGGGCTGTGGACACCATTTTAAATTTACCAATTATCATGTGGATAAACACGCATTTTTTAGACCAGGACACCTCTTCTTGACCATTTCCATTTGCATCACTGTTACTCTATCACAGGATTTTGTGGCTAACAGGATCATATTGACTAAAAAGCCTATTTTCATGACAGAGAATGGTCTGCAGCATCTGAATCGACTAGAATTGCTTTCACACCTTCCCACGCTGTAGCATTTGCATTTGCATCATTTTTGGATGAGGCACAAGCAGTGTTTTTTTTTTTTTTTTCATTACTCTTTTCTTGATTATGCATGCAGTGCCTTGAAGAGCTCACACGCCGAATACGATGCTGAAGATATTCCAAACATTTGTGCGTCTATATGAATGCAGGTTTCTTAGTTGTGATAAACAATGCAAAGGTCAGTTTTTGATGCATGGATCATAGCATTTGTCATAGTGTCTGATTCCAGGAAGGGAGCGTTTTAGCAATTATTTAATTTAATGAGTTGAAAAAGAACACATAAAAGGTTAAAAACTTTTTTACTCAAAACACTGAAAGCTTTATTTTTCTCACTAATCCCCTTGAAGGTGGGGTCATTGGTGTCCAGATCATTTATTTACATTTTAATACAGAAAACTTAAGAAGCGCAGGTGTAGAGAAGCAGAATTCATTAATTAAAACATGGATCAACACTTTATTTGAAGGGGCATGCATTATGCTGTCATAACCATGTCATGACACCTGTTATAAACATGAAGGAATCATTATGAATGTTTATGGTTGCTGTCATTAAGTAAATTATGTTATTTCTGAGGCAAAGTTAACATTATTTGAGATGTCTGTCTGTTATGACTTTGTTACAACAACTAACCAAGACAATATATCTTTGTTATGACAACTTGACATTAAGACAAAAATGTTTTTATTATGACAACTTGTTATGACATAAGAAAACTCAAAGAACATGTTTAGCTTTGTGTTTTAACGTAACATTATACCATCATATGCGGTTGGTTTTGACACTAGCCATCATGAGAGAATCATAATGACGGAGTACATTACCAAGGTGTTTTATCTCACAGAGTTACCTGATAGACAGACTACAGCTAGCTAGCTTACTTGTTGCTAAAGCAGGCTAACTGCTGTCTGCTGTTATCTGTGAGAAGCGTTAGCTAGTTAGCTTGCTCAGTCATGGAGCTAGCTGCCTTATTAGGAGACTGAGCCCAGGGTGCCAGGAGCCAAACCCAGCAAGAAAACCACCTCTGTACTGTGTTCCCTGATGTCAAACTGGCCACCACTGGTCTCGGAGGCTGTGCTCGCCGACCGCGTTCACTGAGATATCCCAGTCCAACCAGAGACAACTAAGTGTCATTTGATTTATTATGTCTTTTTTAATGTTAAGATGGTAGTGTTTGAGATGTCTCTGTTGGTAATGTCTTTGACATACTTGATATCTCACTTCCTTCTAATCTCTGTTGAGAGCTGCACGAGCACAGTACAGACTGACTTTTGCCCGGTCCCCACCATGCAGCTCCAGCCAGTCAAGCAAAAACAGCCTCTGAGACTGGTGGCAGACAGTTTGATGTCAAGGGGAATACAGCACCAATGTGGTTCTCTTGCGGACTTTGGTTCTTGGCACCCCAAGGCTGAGTAAGTTAATTAAGCAGCTGGCTCCATGGTTCACTAAGCTAACTGGCTAATAGCAGCTACAGATGACAACAAGTTAGCAAACCAATGTGTGTTCATCAGGTAACTCTCTAAGTCACCTTGACATCAAACTGGCCCTGTAACATTTCATGACATTTTTATGACAAGTCTAGTAATACCACTTTTGTTCATTTCCAGGAAATAATTTGTGACAAATGTTTTAAAAGTATTTCTCAGTGAAATGAAACTTAATGATATTTTTATGATAAGTCCAAAATGTACCACTTCACTTGAGGTCAGGGAAAAGATTCATGACACAGTTATAATGTTCTCATGAAGCCCAGTGTGAAAACCAACCACATATGACAGTATAATGTGATGTTAACACATAAAGCAGGACAATTTGAAATAATTTACTTTACTTACCACTATATGAAAACAGTACATGCAAATTATCACATACTTTACCGTGAAATTTGTAAGTAATTTGTGGATAATTTCCAAGAAATTTTAAATATGTTAGTTAGTCATTATGACCTGTTTACGATGAAATTAGGGGACCTGTTAACTGAAGCGTTACCACATTATTCACTGAATGACAACAGTCTCAAAACATTCATAAAGACTCCTTCATATTCATGACAGGTTATGACAGTGACAGACATTATTGTTATAATTGTTATGACAATCTCATGCACACGGCTTCAAATGAAATTTTACTGAACACGGGAGCTGCCACAACTCTTGTCTTTTAACTGCTGACAGTTTTTTCCCCCTTTCGTGGATTCACACCAGTCACTTGTTATTCACAACACTGCCTCTGGACACCCCCCATTCAGGTTATTATAAAATAAATGAAACTTCTTTGCCAGAGCTTATTTAGCAGCAAAACACAGTAAAAGAAAAACACATGCCACTAAAGATAAAACTGTGTTCTTTTTTTTCCAATTTGAAAAATATTGGAATCGCACGGACACAGAATTCTCCATTATCATCAAAATAGCAAATCTCACTCAATCTCTTTGCAAATAACTTCAATTATGAATCTTGTTTATGAAGGCAGGGTGAGAAGAAGTTGAAACCAATTTAATTGATGCCTGTGTCATCATCTTTTTCTTTTTAACTTTCAAATTTCAG